>NC_090841.1:37854399-39121899 GCF_028021215.1 Eschrichtius robustus | reverse complement strand
TTACTTGTGATGAGAACTCAGAATTTACTCTCTTAATAACTACAATATATAACATACAGCAGTGTTAATTATATTTATCATGTTGTACCTTACATCCTTACTACTTATAACTGGAGGTTTATACCTTCTGACAGCTTTCATCTAATTCCCCCTCCCCTCAACCCTCCACCCCTGCCTCTGGTAACCACATATCTCATCTCTTTTTCTATGAGTTCGTTTGTTTTCATTTGTTAGAATTTAAAGCAGCTCTTCCTTGGTTAAGCACAATGGAAGATTATTAAGAGCATAATGAGCATTTCATAGAATCATTAGGAAGGCTGGGAACTATGCCAGATAATAAGCAGTAAGAAAAGTACCCCAAACCTTATTTTAACAACCAGGACAAACATACTGGTAGAAATGGTTAAAACCAGGATTTCCCATAAAATACCCCAAACCGTTTTTGGTAAAGGATCTTCTCCTTTGTTCCAGCTCTTTCTACCAACTCTTGCAAAACAGCTCTCCTTGTTTCTTGCCTTTATCTACCAACATCTTCTGAGCCCACGTTGGCATGATGAGTCTGTTTGACAGATCCTGGGTCACATAGTTGTGTCCTACTTGAAATAGAGGCTTGAGAAGAGAGCAACCAACACTCAAACCCTGTGGTGGAGGCAACATTTGCTGCTAGTTAAAAATCATAACATAGAAGAATGCCTAAAACATAAAATGTAGGCCTGCCTGGTAAAAAAAGTATCAATAAAAAGTCAAACATTCATTAAAATGTCCTTGTGCCAGGCATTGTGCTAAGACATTTGTAAGAAAGTCTCAATTTTCTGTTCTGTATGTGAGAAGATTATTTAGCTAGAGAAAAGCTAAATAATGTGTCCAATGTCACAAGGTTAATAACATCACCAATATTCAAACCAAGATTTCCTAAATCATGGGTTGTAAAATCTCTCTTTAGCTATGTTCTTGAAAACAAAAAAACAAAAAAAAACAAAGACATCATTAAGTGCCTTATAATTTTTCTTAATAACAATATTTATTCGAAAAAATTCAGATTTTGATTGTACTTCCAATCATTTCCACATACATTTTGAGCATTCAAATATATACGGAAATTGTGAGAGTAGCATCCACTTAACCACTATTATTCAACATAGTTTTGGAAGTTTTAGCCACTGAAATCAGAGAAGAAAAAGGAATGAAAGGAATCCAAATCAGAAAAGAAGAAGTAAAGCTGTCACTGTTTGCAGATGGCATGATACTATACAAAGAGAATCCTAAAGATGCTACCAGAAAACTACTAGAGCTAATCAATGAATTTGCTAAAGTAGCAGGATGCAAAATTAATCCACAGAAATCTCTTGCATTCCTATACACTAATGATGAAAATTCTGAAAGAGAAATTAAGGAAACATTCCCATTTACCATTGCAACAAAAAGAATAAAATACCTAGGAATAAACCTACTTAAGGAGACAAAAAACTGTATGCAGAAAACTATAAGACACTGATGAAGAAAATTAAAGATGATACAAACAGACAGAGAGATATACCGTGTGCTTGGATTGGAAGAATCAATATTGTGAAAATGATTCTACTACCCAAAGCAATCTACATATTCAATGCAATCCCTATCAAACTACCAATGGCATTTTTCACAGAACTAGAACAAAAAATTTCACAATTTGTATGGAAACACAAAAGAACCCGAATAGCCAAAGCAATCTAGAGAAAGAAAAAAGGAGCTGGAGGAATCAGGCTCCCTGATTTCAGACTATACTACAAAGCTAAAGTCATTAAGACAGTATTGTACTGGCACAAAAACAGAAATATAGATCAGTGGAACAGGATAGAAAGCCCAGAGATGAACCCACACACATATGGTCACCTTAGTTTTGATAAGGAGGCAGGAATACACAACAGAGAAAAGACAGCCTCTTCAATAAGTGGTGCTGGGAAAACTGGACAGCTACTTGTTAAGGAATGAAATTAGAACACTCCTTAATAACATACACAAAAATACACTCAAAATGGATTAAAGCCCTAAATGTAAGGCCAGACACTGTAAAATTCTTATAGGAAAACGTAGGCAGAACACTCTATGACATAAATAACAGCAAGATCCTTTTTGACGCACTTCCTAGAGAAATGGAAATAAAAACAAGAATAAACAAATGGGACCTAATGAAATTTAAAAGCTTTTGCAAAGAAAAGGAACCCAAAACAAGAATAAACAAATGGGACCTAATGAAATTTAAAAGCTTTTGCACAGCAAAGGAAACCATAAACAAGACCAAAAGACAACCCTCAGATGGGAGAAAATATTTACAAATGAAGCAACTGACAAAGGATTAATCTCCAAAATTTACAAGCAGCTCATGCAGCTCAATATCATAAAAACAACCCAATCCAAAAATGGGCAAAAGACCTAAATAGACATTCTCCAAAGAAGATATACAGATTGCTAACAAACACATGAAAGGATGCTCAACTTAACTAATCATTAGAGAAATGCAGATCAAAACTACAATGAGGTATCACCTCACACCAGTCAGAATGGCCATCATCAAAAAATCTATAAACAATAAATGCTGGAGAGAGTGTGGAGAAAAGGGGACCTTCTTGCACTGTTGGTGGGAATGTAAATTGATACAGCCACTATGAAGAACGGTATGGAGGTTCCTTAAAAAACTACAAATAGAACTACCATATGACCCAGCAATCCCACTACTGGGCATATACCCTGAGAAAACCATAATTCAAAAAGAGTCATGTACCACAATGTTCATTGCAGCTCTATTTACAATAGCTGGGACATGGAAGCAACCTAAGTGTCCAGTGAGAGATGAATGGATAAAGAAGATGTGGTACATATATACAGTGGAATGTTAGCCATAAAAAGAAACAAAATGGAGTTATTTGTAGTGAGGTGGATGGACCTAGAGCCTGTCATACAGAGTGAAGTAAGTCAGAAAGAGAAAAACAGGTACCGTACGCTAACACATATATATGGAATCTAAAAAAAAAAAAAAAAAAAGGGTTCTGAAGAACCTAGGGGCAGGACAGGAATAAAGATGGAAATGTAGAGAATGGACTTGAGGACATGGGGAGGGGGAAGTGTAAGCTGGGACGGAGTGAGAGAGTAGCATTGACATATATACACTACCAAATGTAAAATAGATAGCTAGTGGGAAGCAGCTGCATAACACAGGAGATCAGCTCAGTGCTTTGTGACCACCTACAGGGGTGGGATAGGAAGGATTGGAGGGGGATGCAAGAGGGAGGAGATATGGGGATATATGTATATGTATAGTTGATTCACTTTGTTATAAACCAGAAACTAACAAACCATTGTAAAGCAATTATACCCCGATAAAAATTTTTTAAAAATTAAAACAAAAAGTTAAAAAGTGATTGAGTTCATATTAGAAGTTTTTCCCTTAATGAGTGTCATCAGCAGAGATATTTTTTTAAGAAATAAAATGTTCATTTTACTACAAATACAAAAACTTCAGGCTTGTAAAACCATATTATTCTAGTACAAATGCAGTAAGTTAAATATGTTAAATAATTCCTTTACTAATTACTGTTCAGCTCTAAAAAGAAGTTCATCAAATATTCAAACACATTTGCTCCCTCCCAAAATGATAAAAAAATTATAATATATCCCAGAAACTATAAGAACAATATAATTAAGAGCCCACTTATATTTTAATGATAATGTATTAGATCTGCAAGTACAAGATTAGGGTTGAGTGATGCAAAATTGGCTTAATAAAATGCAGGAATTTTAATGATAAACACGACATTGGTCTATATATTTTTTACATCAATCTCTTTAACTGCATACTCTTCCCTCTCCTTACTATGAGGGAACATTACAAGCAAGTATGCAAGAGCTGAAAAGTGAAAATTTATGTTAAAGGTAATGATCTTTGAAATTTTTTTCTCTAATGAGAACTTTGTGGCTCAGTAGATTTCAAGAGATTATTGGTTTTGGAAATAGATTACATCAACTAGGGAGGTAATGAAAATTATTAGGGCTGAATAAAATAAAACAGCAAATTTATAATTCACACTAGCATTTTCCAAGTCTCTAGCTTTCCACACAAGTTTAAAGCCTTTTTTAAAAACACAGATATGAAAGTTGCTCTATGTAGGCTAAGATATTTCTGTATAATACAGTGAGTTTACATATGTAGCAAGGTATAATATTATTTTGAATGTATTTTTTGAATACAAATATCTCAAACTACGAAATTTAGGATGATATTATATAATACAAAAGAGAAAGTAATCTCCATCTGCTTGATATACAGTAATTAATTAATTTACATGTTAAATATATTAAAATAATTTGACTTAGGACATGTTTGTATAATATTCTCTCTCTCTACATATATATTAAAAATATATGTATATAATTATAAATATAAATATATATATATATTAAAAAAAACCTCCCAGTATTATTTCTGGATGATTTGTTTGACATACTAGACCAACAATTCTTTAACATTTTATTTTTCTCATACACTCTTGTCTGTTTCAGTTTTTGTATTCTCAAGCCTTAGATCTGTTCCACATACACAAGAGGAACGCAATTAAAATTTGTTAAATAACCATCTCAAGGAACGATATATATTCACACTTAAAGATGAATTACAGAAGCTTTAATTGTATAAGATTTAATGGTTACCTCCACGAACTTCTTGAAACATGTAAATATGTATTATATTAATGTATTAGAAAATGAATGGATTATACTTATAAAAGTAATATTTTAAAAGCTTAGTTTGGTCATCTTTAACCACTAAGTGGAAACCAGTTATTAATGAAATTCTTGATAAAACTTTACAAAGTATTTTTCTTTGGGGAATGTAAATATGTAAAAACGAATCCAATTAGCCTTTTGTTTAATAAAAAACGTTGAAATGTCTACTTCATATAGCTCACCTGATCTCAATTATTTTCTTTCCTGACCCTTTCTCATTAATGAACCCTATTTTAAAATACTTTTAAAAGAGCTCATTCATTTTTATTTCAAGTGCCAATTATAGATGTGTACAGTGTATGAAATTGACTAATACACAGGTGAGCTGTGAATTTGGAAATGCTGATATGATATATTCCTAGAGTTTTAATTATGTTAATATCAAAATTGTCCTACTTTAAATAAGAAAAGATGAGATCACTAAAAATAAATATGACATTACTTAAAATACTGTCTTATTCATCTAAGAGGACATATAGGCATAGACATAGTCTTAATTGTATTCATCTATTAGTATAGAAAAATAATGCAAAAATAACATCAAATATTTAATTATTTATGATATTTTTGTAGTGGATTGTAAGTTGCAGGATAGAAAATTAATACATAGAAATCTGTTGCATTTTTATACACTAGCAACAAAAGGTCTGAAAGAGAAACTAAGGAAACAATCCCATTTAGCATTGCATCCAAAATAATAAAATACCTAGGAATAAACCTAACTAAGGAGGTAAAAACCTGTACTCCAAAAACTATTATATAAGACCCTGGTGAAAGAAATTGAAAATGACACAAACAGGTTGGACAGGTATGCCATGATCTTGGATTGGAAGAATCAATATTGCCAAAATAACTATACTACCCAAGGCAATCTATAGATTCAGTGCAATTCCTATAAAATTACCAATGGCATTTTTCACAGAACGAGAATAAAAAAATTTAAATTTGTGTGGAAACACAAAATACCTCGAATAGCCAAAGAAAACTTGAGAAAGAAAAATGTAGCTGGAGAAATCAGGCTCCCTGACTTCAGACTATACTGCAAAGCTACAGTAATGAAAGTAGTACGGGACTAACAAAAAAACAGAAATACAGATCAATGGAATAAGATAGAAAGCCAAGAAATAAACTCACAGATATATGAGCAACTTTACTATCATTACTCTGAATCCTTTTTCAGGTAGACTGCCTCTTTCCTCTTCATTTATTTGGTCTGGTGGGTTTGTACCTTGCTCCTTCATCTGCTGCATATTTCTCTACCTTCTCATTTTGTTTAACTTACTGTGTTTGGGGTCTCCTTTTCACAGGTTGCAGGTTGGTAGTTCTTGTTGTTTTTGGTGTCTGCCCCTAATGGGTGAGGTTGGTTCAGTGGCTTCTGTAGGCTTCCTGGTGAAGGGGACTGGTGCATTTGTTCTGATGGTTGGGGCAGGGCCACATACAGTGGTGTGTTTTGGGGTGTCTGTGAACTTAGTATGATTTTAGGCAGCCTTCTGCTAATGGGTAGTGTTGTGTTCCTGTCTTGCTAGTTGACTGGCATGGAGCGTCCAGCACTGGAGCTTGCTGACCGTTGGGTGGAGCTGGGTCTTGGTGTTGAGATGGAGACCTCTGGGAGAGCTCTTGCCAATTAATATTCCTTAGGGCCAGGAGTTTTCTGGTAGTCCAATGTCCTGGACTTGGCTCTCCCACCTCAGAGGCTCAGGCCCAACCCCTGTCCAGAGCACCAAGACCCTGCAAGCCACATGGCATGGAAGAAAAGGAAAACAAAAAATCGAAAAAGGAACAGACACACACAAAGAGACACACACACACAAGAAAACAAACAGTCAAACTAAACCCCAAGACAAATGGTAAAATCAAAACCAAACAGACAAAAACTCACAAAGAATAACACACACACACACACACACACAAATAGAAAACAAAAAAGAAGAGAGCAACCAAACAAGTAAACGAACCCAAAATCAAAAACAAACACTAAAAACTAAACTAACAAAAAAAAAGAACCAAAAACAAATCAAAAGCAGAAAACAAATTCTAGGTGGGTCTCTGGGCCGCTGTAGGCACTGTGGGGCCAGCTCAGACTCTGACCAGACCCAACTTCTGCTTGTACTTGCCCCCAAAGTCCACAGTTTCACCCAAAGTACACAGCCTCAGTTGTGGGCATACTCAATGTCTATTCAGATATTCCACAGATGTAGGGTTTTCCAAGCATATTGCAGGGATTTAATCTGCTGTTCCAGTGGCTGCATGGAGAGAGTTCCCTTTCTCTGGTCGCATGGAGTTCAACTTTGGTTTTGGCCCTGCCTCTGCATGTGGACCACCCTCAGGAAACTGTTCCCCACCCAGGGAAGAGGGGGTGAAAGCAGTGGCTGATTAGGGCTCACTTACTCACTCAGGCCAAGTGAGAGGGAGAGATATGACAGTCACATTTGGGATGTGTGGGAAGTGCCTTGCAGTGGCATAGGCTGGCAGGAAGTTGCAACAGCCTGAGGCAAGCCATTCACGCTTCTGGGGAAGTTGGCCCTGGATCATGGGACCCTTGGCCATGGTGGGCTGCTCATATTCCTGGGAAGGTGTGGGCAGTGACCTGCGCTTGCTCATAGGACCCTTGGTGGCAGCAGCGGCAGCTATAGCTGTTGTGCCCGCCTCTGGGGCCCAAGATAGCAGCCATGGCTTGTGCCCAGCCCTGGAGCTTGTGTAGGCAGTGCCCTGTTGTCTGTGAGCACACAGATAAAACGCTCCTATGACGGACCTGCCCTTCTCCTCCTGCACCCCGCAACAATGGTCCCTTGCCTCTCTGGCAGGCCCAGGTTTCTTCCTGGACTCCCTCAGCTGTGATGCACTAGCCCCCTCAGGCTGGCTTCATTCAGCCAACCCCAGTCCTCTGCCTGGGGTCTGATCTCTGAAGCATGAGCCTCAGCACCCAGCCCCCACCATCCCTGGTGGACAGGCAAGTGTCTCAGGATGGAGAGTGCTGGTCAGCACTGATCCTCTTTGCAGGATTCTCTCTGCTTTGCCCTCCACACCCCTGTTGCTGCAGTCTCCTCTGAAGCTCCAAAGCTCCTCCCTGTCCCCACCAGTTAGGGGGCTTCCTAGTGTGTGGAAACTTTTCCTCCTTCACAGCCCCCTCCCAGAGACACAGGTCCCATTCCAATCCCTTTGTCTATTTTTTTTTCCTTTTTTCTTTGCCCCACCCAATTACATGGAGATTTTCTTGCCTCTTTGGAAGTCTGAGGTCTTCTGCCAGCCTTCAGTAGGCGTTCTGTAGGAATTGTTCCACATGTAGATGCATTTATGATGTATCTGTGGGGAATAAGGTGATCTCCACATCTTACTCCTGCACCATCTTTGCAAAACTTTCCAGTTTCAGCTATTTTGTTAAAGAAATGTTTTCTTCTTATGGAATGGCATACTAGAATCACAGTAGATTACTGAACAAATTCTCTTGTCACATCCTAATGATAATTTTCTTTCTTTCTTTTTTTTTTTTTTTAAAGAGGTTAAGAATGTTGGATGAAGTCCTTTTTTTTTTAAGGAATTCCTTTATTTTTATTATTTATTTATTTATTTATGGCTGTGTTGGGTCTTCGTTTCTGTGCGAGGGCTTTCTCTAGTTGCGGCAAGCGGGGGCCACTCTTCATCGCGGTGCGCAGGCCTCTCACTATCGTGGCCTCTCTTGTTGCGGAGCACAGGCTCCAGACGCGCAGGCTCAGTAATTGTGGCTCACGGGCCCAGTTGCTCCGCGGCATGTGGGATCTTCCCAGACCAGGGCTCGAACCCGTGTCCCCTGCATTGGCAGGCAAATTCTCAACCACTGCACCACCAGGGAAGCCCTAATTTTCTTTCTTTGACAGGTTATTTTTTGTTCATCAATTTTGGACTACCAGACATAGTTTCTAACCAAAGCTTCAATTAATGATGATGTGCAGATACTCTATATACCCTGCAAATAATCTATGCAAGATAATTTTCCAGCCACTTTGAGCAGGAAGACAAGAGTACAGCCATTTTGGAAAAAGGACCAGGGAATGGCCATGGGCAAAACGGGTCTTCCAAGCTAAAGAACAAAGGCCTTGGGGGCCTGAGTTCTAGAGACAAAAACAAACAAACAAAAAACAGGCTCACAGGAATAAAAGGTTAACTTTATCTCTGTTACACTAATGAGTATACTTAATTGTACCACAAAACAAGAAACTCAGCTATAAATTTTAAGTTTATCCATTTCTGTGCTTTCTTTCAGAAAATTCCCATGCATTTCCCTCCCCTCACAGAAGCACTCTCTATTCCTGATAGCCACCTGCTGATCAAAAAAGTTTGAGGGGCTTCCCTGGTGGTGCAGTGGTTAAGACTCTGCACTCCCAATGCAGGTTCAATCCCTGGTAAGAGAACTAGATCCCACATGCATGCCACAACTAAGAGTTCGCATGCTGCAACTAAGATCCAGCACAACCAATAAATAAATTAAATATTAAAAACTTTTAAAAATTTAAAAGAAAGAAGTTTGAATATTTCTGGAAATTATCAGTGATCATGAGACAAATTCTCTTTTGTTATAAAAGCAACTCACCACTTCTACTCGGGGACCTGGCACTTTTTTTCTGCCTTCTTCCTTGTGCACAAGCTATTTCTTTTAATAAAAAGCTTTGCTTGCCTTAGAGTCTTGTGTAAATGCTACTCATTTCAATGATAATGTTGTCCAAGAATCTGGAAAGGGTCAGTAACAACTTCTAGAATAACTGAGTGATTTCCCCAAAAGAGATGCCTCTTAGATGACTAAAAACTCAGTGAGACAATTTAATATTTCATAAATATCTAATGCAGTCTAAGATAACATAGTATAAATAAAAAGCTAAAATAGAACAAAATATTTAAAACCTCTTAATGATACTGTAGATGTTAAGTTGATCAGTTTATATTAAATAATATATTCAGTTCTGGGAAACAAAATTCAAAACACAGTTCAAAATGAACCTTATCAAACAGATATGCATGGGATATCAATAATGCTTCTCTTTCCAAGAGTTGTTCTAAAAGAGCTTTGTAACCAGTGATATAATAAGGATAATTATCTTCAAACTGGGAGAATAAGGCAATCATATGTAAACAGAAATTGAAGCAGAAAGAAAGTGAGTAGTTAATAAAAGAGTACCTATCTATCTAAAATATTTCAAATTTTAGGCCTTGATTTGTTAAATGTCAGTGTACTAAAAGCATTCACAAATGCAAATACAATCCCCAAGCTTCTATCCTTATTCTTTAGTGGGTCATAGGGCATAAGAGATGTATACACTAAACAGAAATTAATGTATGTGAGTGTGTATGTTATAAAACACTTTCTAGAATAATTTAATAAACTAAGCTACCATTACCACCATTTCCTTAAAGAAGTACTTTTTTTCTGAAATACATGAAAGTTACAACTTCAAAGTAAGTCTTAAAATAAATATATTTATGTTTATCAAAATTAACCATATAGTGCTCATTTTTTCTAATTTTGCTCTGCACATAAGAAAATGTTACTGTTTGACATTTGGAAACCAGTGACATACAGTGGTTTCTAAAGTTATTTGACATGCTACTTTGTATAGCATCTCAAGGGGTATGTAATTATGGGACAATGTCTCATTAAAGTTTGTGATCAATGACTGTCACAAAGATATTGAACACAAGATTTTGCCCTTGAAAATAACATGCCTGGAAGAAATAAAATAATATACACAAAAAAGTTGTTAAATACATATGGTAAGATGGATGAAATAAACAAGGGCAATTTAGTAGTTACAAATGCAAAATCCTTTCACTAGGTGAAAAAGCAATTAAAAAGAGGATGTGAATTATTTATTTAAAAGAATTTAATGTAAAAAGGTTTTCTATAAGAAGTGAAGTAGAAATAAACAATGTAGTATATTATTAGGCTTGGCCTGGGGTCAGCTCACCACTTGTTTTTTTCTAGTTGTTTTTTTTTTTAACTACTCATGCACATTCATTTATATATAATCTATGATTGCTTTCATGCTACAGTGGTAAAGTTGAGTAGTTGCAACATAGACCATATAGTTCACAAAGCTAAAAAAGTTTAGTATCTGGTTTTTAAACAGAAATGTTTGTCAATCCCTGGGCTATACCAAGAGAAAAAAAAATATTGTCTGAGTCAAAAGAAGTAATAATGTCTATGTTCTTTATGTTGTTTTAAAAACAATAATAAACCCTATTCATTATCTAGATTTCAGTTCAAAAGTCACTGTCAGAGAAATATTTATGACCCACACTCACATAATCCACATAAGGTGCTTCTCTGTATAAGGTATCAGAGTATTCTGTTCTTTTTTGTAACAGTAATCATCATAATTATAAACAAATATTTTGGTATGATTACTTGATTATCCCTTTCTGCCCCATAAGTCAAAAGCTCTATAACAGAAGATACACGTCTATTTTGTTTATCACTCAGTAAACAGTTATTGAAATTATCAGTGGAGGGCTTTCCTGGTGGCGCAGTGGTTAAGAATCTGCCTGCCAATGCAGGGTACACAGGTTCAAGCCCTGGTCTGGGAAGATCCCACATGCCGTGGAGCAACTAAGCTCATGCACCACAACTACCGAGCCTGTGCTCTAGAGCCCGAGCCACAACTACTGAGCCCACATGCCTAGAGCCCATGCTCCATAACAAGAGAAACCACCACAATGAGAAGCCAGCCCACTGCAAAGAAGAGTAGCCCCCATTCGCTGCAACTAGAGAAAGCCTGCATGCAGCAACAAAGACCCAACTCAGCCAAAAATAAATTAATCAATTAATAAAAAAAGAAAGAAAGAATCAGTAGACAACATAGAAATTACAAGGAACATATAAAAGAAATTAAGGTAAATGTAATAATAGAAGAAACACTGTATGTCATGTTGTAATTATGGGGGAAGTACTGCAAAAAACATCTTTCTTCCCCTCTGTTATTCAGAAGTAAATAGGAGAATAGAGATTTAATAAATGGGATTAATTGAAAAATGTGTTTTTTATATCTATGACCAAATAAATTTTCTAATACTTAATCTCTGAAGATAAGTAGACTTCCACATAAGATCACTTGCACAGTTGTACAACTACAGGATTACCAGAGAGTAGTAAGTCATTTCTTATACAGAAGGAGCAGACCAAAACACAACTGCTCTGCAGAAGGCATATCTAACAGCAAACACAACAACAACAGATCTTTCAACTGTCCTTTTCCAAAATTTTCCATTCAGGTAAATCACTCCTACTTCCCTTAGCAAAGGTAGGAAAACAATGAAAGGCCAATGGTTTTACTATACTAGAAGTCACCTCATATAAAAACATAAAATCACAAAGAAAGGAAGCTCTTCTTACACACTGGAAAATGTACCAGAGTATAATACCTCATATACCTTTTCTCCTTATTGATTGGAGAGATCATATTTACTTGGTTTATTAATAGAAATAACATTTGACATAAATGTAGACAACAATATTTAAAAGGTACATTTACAATAACATCAAACATCTACCAACTTGTAATAAATCTATTAGATGTACAATATCTATATGTGAAATATAGAAATATTATTGAGATAATCAAAGGGCATATAATTAAATAAATTAACAAACCATAGTCACATATTAGAAAGTTAATGCTGTTTCTCCACAATAAACTATTGACTCATAATTGCAATATATTTGTAGAATCTTAAAAGCAAAAGTTGTTGTTTTTGAAATTTAGAAATGCAAAGGATGTTGAGTAGTCGAGACACTATTAAACATAATGTTTGGAGGAATTATAGTATTATTTATCAAAACTTACTATAAATTTTCATTGTGCATTTTGATTTTCTATTATATGCATGCATGTTATAAACTCTCCTCTAAGCTCTGCTTCCACTTCATCTGCAAATTTTGACAAATTGTATTCTTTACTCAGAGAGATTTTATTCATTTTTCATATTGAAATATAGTTGATGTACAATATTATGTTAGTTTTCAGTGTTCTACCTTATGATTTGATATTGGCATACATTAATAAAGTGAACACCACAAGTCTAGTAATCATCTGTTCCCATTGTAATAAGGTTATTATAATATTATTGACCATATTCCTTATGCTGTATCCCCAAGGCTTATTTATTTTGTAATTGGAAGTTTGTACTTCTTAATCCCATTCACCTATTTTACACACCCCAAACCCCTCCCCTCTAACATTAACCTGTTTGTTTGCTGTGTCTACAAGGCTATTGTTGTTTTGTTTGTTAGGGTTAGGGTGTTTTAGATTTCATGTATAAGTGAGAGCATATGGTATTAGCTTTATCTGTCTGACATATTTCACTTAGCATAATACCCTCTAGATCCATCCATGTTGTTGCAAATGGTAAGATTTCATTTTAAAAAATGGCTGAATAATATTCCATTGTGTGTGTATACCATGATAAATATATATATATATCTATATATACATATATATAGATATATATATAAATCTTTCCTATCCATTCATATATTGAAGGGCACTTAATTGCTCCCATATCTTAGCTATTTTAAATAATGCTGCAAAAAACATTGGTGAGCATATATCTTTTTGAATTAGTGTTTTAGTTTTCTCTGGGTAAACACCAAGAAGTTAAATTGCTGGATCATATGCCAGTTCTGTTTTCAATTATTTGAGGAACCTCCATATTGTTTTCCATAGTAGCTGCACCAGTTTGTAATCATCAACACTGAACAAAGCTTTCCTTTTATCCAAATTCTTCCCAACACTTGTTATATGCTATCTTTTTAATAATGACCATTCTGATAGATGTGAGGTGGTATCTCACTGTGGTTCTAATTTCCCCAGTGATTAGTGATGTTGAGCACCTTTTCATGTGTCTTCTGTCCATCTGTATGTCTTTTTTCAAACAATGTCTATTCATGTCCTCTGCCCATCTTTTAAATTGGGTTGTTTGTTTTTTGTTGTTGGATTGTATGCATTCTATGTATATTTTGGATGTTAACCCCTTATCACATATATCATTTGCAAAACTCTTCACCCATTCAATAGGTTGCCTTTTTCTTTTGTTGATAGTTTCCTTCACTGTGCAAACACTTTTTAGCATATTGTAGTCCCAATTGTTGATTTTTGCTTGTTTCCCTTGCCTGAGGACCCAGATCTAAAAAAAAAAAAGTACTGTATGACTGATGTGAAAGTGACTCTGCCTGATTCTTCTAAGAGTTTTATGGTTTTAGGTCTTACATTTAAGTCTTTAATCCATTTTTTTTTACATGAACAAGTTTTTATATGCATATTAGACATTCAGTTTCATTAAAGTCATAAAAAAGAAAATAATTGACCAAAATCAAGAGGAAAAACAAGTCAATTGAAATAAATTCATGGAATTTATAGACATTGACTTAACAGATAAAGTTAAAATAACAGGTATAAGAAATTAAATTATAAGATGGATAATTACAGGACAGAACTGATGATGTGAAATAATAGAATGGAATTTATACTCTAGATCTAAAATCTGAAATTAAGAATGTAGTATATGGATTTAAAAACAGATTAGACACTGTGGAAGAAAGTGTTACTGAACTGGAAGATAGGTCAAACAAATAGGAAACCAGGGCCCAGAGAGATAAAAAGATGAAAAATTCAGAAAAGAGTAAATGACATACAGTTATAACAAAACTGAATTCATGTGTGGATGGAGGATAATAAGCAGAGGAGAGATATTGTGACAGAAGCAGGATTTAAAGATCTCATGACTTAGAATTTTCTAAATTTGATGAAAACATCAACCCACACGTTTAAATTTTTTTGAATTCTGATGAATATACATAGGAAGAAAAATATACTGAGGTACATCATAGACAATTGCTGAAAACCAAAGACAAAAGGAAACTTTAAAAGTAATTAAGAAAAAGAGACATTTTAAAAAAAGAAGTAATAAAACAGGCAACAAACCTTCCAACTGAAACTGGAGGCTAGAAGGTAATTGAGTGATATTTTCTGCCAACCTCTAACTCTCTATACAGTGAAAATATCCTTCAAAACTAAAGACCAAAAACTTCAAGCAATGAAAAAAATAAAGAATTTATCATCAGAGGAACTACACTAAAGATAATACTTAATGAAGGGTGCTCATTAAGCAAAAGAAAAGTGATCCTAGATAAAAGTATAAAAATTCAGGTGGAAACATGGAGCAAAAATGGCTAAATACAGATGCATATAATTACATACAGAATGATAATAATCAACTTTGTAGGGTTTAAAATGTATTGGAAGTTAAAATACATGGCATACATACAACAGTGTCAAAGTTCAACAGTGTTTTAAAAAGGCAAGAGGTAAGTATAAATGTAGTGACTGGTACAGCTTCTTTAGGAAATGTAAAAGTTTTCATTCATATTACATGCCATGTTTTATTCTATAGAGGTACCACTAAAAAATAGTAGCAGAATGTATTGCTAATAAGTTATTAGAGCAAGAGAATGGGAAAATAGTAGTTAATCAAAAAGAAGGCAAGTAAAGAGAAAATGTAAATATACATTGAAAAGACAAATGAGAAATAGAAAGATGGTAGATTTATTGTTAAATATATCAATACTCACATTAGTTTTAAGCTGACCTTGTTATTAATTTATTAAAAAATATTTTTCTGGTGCCTGTTATGTAAAATATGCTACTGGATAATTGCCTACTGCAGATATGTATAAATTCTTCAGATAAGCTATGACATAGGCATTGTAATATACATTTTTTCCACGTCTTTATAGCAGTATAATTGTTTTACAATGATGTGTTAGTTTCTACTTTATAACAAGGTGAATTAGTTATACATATACATACGTTCCCATATCTCTTCCTTCCTGTGTCTCCCTCCCTCCCACCCTCCTTATCCCACCCCTCTAGGTGGTCACAAACCACCGAGCTGATCTCCCTGTGCTGTGTGGCTGCTTCCCACTAGCTATCTATTTTACATTTGGTAGTGTATATATGTCCATGCCACTCTCTCACTTTGTCACAGCTTACCCTTCCCCCTCCCCATATCCTCAAGTCCATTCTCTAGTAGGTCTGTGTCTTTATTCCCGTCTTACCCCTAGATTCTTCATGACCTTTTTTTTTTTTCTTAGATTCCATATATATGTGTTAGCATATGGTATTTCTTTTTCTCTTTCTGACTTACTTCACTCTGTATGACAGACTCTAGGTCCATCTACCTCATTACAAATATCTCAATTTCATTTCTTTTTATGGCTGAGCAATATTCCATTGTATATATGTCCCACATCTTCTTTATACATTCATCCAATGATGGACACTTAGGTTGCTTCCATGTCCTGGCTACTGTAAATAGAGCTGCAATGAATATTTTGGTACATGACTCTTTTTGAATTATGGTTTTCTAAGGGTATATGCACAGTAGTGGGATTGCTGGGTCGTATGGTAGTTCTATTTTTAGTCTTTAAGGAACATCCATATTGTTCTCCATAGTGGCTGTATCAATTTACATTCCCACCAACAATGCAAGAGGGTTCCCTTTTCTCCACACCCCCTCCAGCATTTATTGTTTCTAGATTTTTTGATGATGGCCATTCTGACTGGTGTGAAATGGTATCTCATTGTAGTTTTGATTTGCATTTCTCTAATGATTAATGATGTTGAGCATTCTTTCATGTGTTTGTTGGCAATCTGTATATCTTCTTTGGAGAAATGTCTATTTAGGGCTTCTGCCCATTTTTGGATTGGGTTGTTTGTTTTTTTGATATTGAGCTGCATGAGCTGCTTGTAAATCATGGAGATTAACCCTTTGTCAGTAGCTTCATTTGCAAATATTTTCTCCCATTATGAGGGTTGTCTTTTGGTCTTGTTTATGGTTTCCTTTGCTGTGTAAAAGCTTTTAAGTTTAATTAGGTCTCATTTGTTTATTTTTGTTTTTATTTCCATTTCCCTAGGAGGTAGGTCAAAAAGGATCTTGCTGGGATTTATGTCATAGAGTGTTCTGCCTATGTTTTCCTCTAAGAGTTTGATAGTGTCTGGCCGTATATTTAGCTCTTTAATCCACTTTGAGTTTATTTTAGTGTATGGTGTAAGGGAGTGTTCTAATTTCATACTTTTACATGTACCTGTCCAGTTTTCCCAGCACCACTTATTGAAGAGGCTGTCTTTTCTCCACTGTATATTCTTGCCTCCTTTATCAAAGATAAGGTGACTATATGTGTGTGGGTTTATCTCTGGGCTTTCTATCCTGTTCTATTGATCTATATTTCTGTTTTTGTGCCAGTACCAAACTGTCTTGATTACTGTAGCTTTGTAATGTAGTCTGAAGTCAGGGAGCCTGATTCCCCCAGCTCCATTTTTCGTTCTCATGATTGCTTTGGCTATTTGGGGTCTTTTGTGTTTCCATACAAATTGTGAAATTTTTTGTTCTAGTTCTGTGAAAAATGCCAGTGGTAGTTTGATAGGGATTGCATTGAATCTGTAGATTGCTTTGGATAGTAGAGTCATTTTCACAATGTCAATTCTTCCAATCCAGGAACATGGTATATCTCTCCATCTATTTGTATCATCTTTAATTTCTTTCATCAGGGTCTTATAATTTTCTGCATACAGGTCTTTTGTCTCCTTAGGTAGGTTTATTCCTAGATATTTTATTCTTTTTGTTACAATGGTAAACGGGAGTGTTTTCTTAATTTCACTTTCAGATTTTTCGTCATTAGTGTATAGAAATGCAAGAGATTTCTGTGCATTAATTTTGTATCCTGCTACTTTACCAAATTCATTGATTAGCTCTAGTAGTTTTCTGGTAGCATCTTTAGGATTCTCTATGTAGAGTATCATGTCATCTGCAAATGGTGACAGCTTTACTTCTTCTTTTCCGATTTGGATTCCCTTTATTTCTTTTTCTTCTCTGATTGCTGTGGCTAACACTTCCAAAACTATGTTGAATAATACTGGTTTGAGTGGGCAACTTTGTCTTTTTTCTGATCTTAGTGGAAATGGTTTCAGTTTTTCACCATTGAGGATGATGTTGGCTGTGGGTTTGTCCTATATGGCCTTTATTATGTTGAGGAAAGTTTCCTCTATGCCTACTTTCTGCAGGGTATTTATCATAAATGGGTGTTGAATTTTGTCGAAAGCTTTCTTTGCATCTATTGAGATGATCATATGGATTTTCTCCTTCAATTTGTTAATATGGTGTATCACATTGACTGATTTGCATATATTGAAAAATCCTTGCATTCCTGGAATAAACCCCACTTGATCATGGTGTATGATCCTTTTAATGTGTTGTTGGATTCTGTTAGCTTGTATTTTGTTGAGGATTTTTGCATCTTTGTTCATCAGTGATATTGGCCTGTAGTTTTCTTTCTTTGTGACCTCTTTGTCTGGTTTTGGTATCAGGGTGATGGTGGCCTCGTACAATGAGTTTGGGAGTGGTCCTCCCTCTGCAATATTTTGGAAGAATTTGAGAAGGATAGGTGTTAGCTCTTCTCTAAATGTTTCATAGAATTCTCCTGTTAAGCCATCTGGTCCTGGGCTTTTGTTTGTTGGAAGGTTTTTAATCACAGTTTCAATTTCAGTGCTTGTGATTGGTCTGTTCATATTTTCTATTTCTTCCTGTTTCAGTCTCGGCAAGTTGTGCATTTCTAGGAATTTGTCCATTTCTTCCAGGTTGTCCATTTTTTTGGCATAGAGTTGCTTGTAGTAATCTCTCATGATCCTTCGTATTTATGCAGTGTCAGTAGTTACTTCTCCTTTTTCATTTCTAACTCCATTGATATGAGTCTTCTCCCTTTTTCTCTTGATGAGTCTGGCTAATGCTTTATCAATTTTGTTTATCTTCTCAAAGAACCAACTCTTAGTTTTATCGATCTTTGCTATCGTTTCCTCCATTTCTTTTTCATTTATTTCTGATCTGATCTTTATGATTTCTTTCATTCTGCTAACTTTGGGGTTTTTTTGTTCTTCTTTCTCTAATTGCTTTAGGTGCAAGGTTAGGTTGTTTATTTGAGATGTTTCCTGTTTCTCTAGGTAGAATTTTATTGCTATAAACTTCCCTCTTAGAACTGCTTTTGCTGCATCCCATAGGTTTTGGGTCGTCGTGTCTCCATTGTCATTTGTTTCTAGGTAGTTTTTGATTTCCTCTTTGATTTCTTCAGTGATCACTTCGTTATTAAGTAGTGTATTGTTTAACCTCCATGTGTTTGTATTTTTTACAGATCTTTTCCTGTAATTGATATCTAGTCTCATAACGTTGTGGTTGGAAAAGATACTTGATACGATTTCAATTTTCTTAAATTTACCAAGGCTTGATTTGTGACCCAAGATATGATCTATCCTGGAGAATGTTCCATGAGCACTTGAGAAAAATGTGTATTCTTTTGTTTTGGGTGGAATGTCCTATAAACATCAACTAAGTACATCTTGTTTAATGTATCATATAAAGCTTGTGTTTCCTTATTTATTTTCATTTTCTGTGATCTGTCCATTGGTGAAAGTGGGGTGTTAAAGTCCCCTACTATGATTGTGTTATTGTTTATTTCCCCTTTTATGGCTGTTAGTATTTGCCTTATATATTGAGGTGCTCCTATGTTGGGTGCATAAATATTTACAATTGTTATATCTTCTTCTTGGATCGATCCCTTGATCATTATGCAGTGTCTTCTTTGTCTCTTGTAATACTCTTTATTTTAAAGTCTATTTTGTCTGATATGAGAATTGCTACTCCAGCTTTCTTTTGATTTCCATTTGCATGGAATATCTTTTTCCATCCCCTCACTTTCCGTCTATATGTGTCCTTAGGTCTGAAGTGTGTCTCTTGTAGATAGCATATATGTGGTTCTTGTTTTTGTATCCATTCAGCCAGTCTGTGTCTTTTGGTGGGAGCATTTAATCCACTTACATTTAAGGTAATTATCGATATGTATGTTCTTATTCCCATTTTCTTAATTGTTTTGGGTTTGTTATTGTAGGTGTTTTCCTTCTCTTGTGTTTCTTGCCTAGAGAAGTTCCTTTAGCTTTTGTTGTAAAGCTGGTTTGGTGGTGCTGAACTCTCTCAGCTTTTGCTTGTCTGTAAAGGTTTTAATTTCTCCATCAAATCTGAATGAGGTCCTTGCTGGGTAGAGTAATCCTGGTTGTCGGTTTTTCACCTTCATCACTTTAAATATGTCCTACCACTCCCTTCTGGCTTGCAGAGATTCCTCTGAAAGATCAGCTGTTAAACTTATGGGGATTCCCTTGTGTGTTATTTATTGTTTTTCCCTTGCTGCTTTTATTATGTTTTCTTTATATTTAATTTTTCATAGTTTGATTAATATGTGTCTTGGCATGTTTCTCCTTGGATTTATCCTGTATTGGATTCTCTGTGCTTCCTGGACTTGATTAAGTATTTTCTTTCCTATATTAGGGAAGTTTTCAACTAAAATCTCTTCAAATATTCTCTCATTCCCTTTCTTTTTCTCTTCTTCTTCTGGGACCCCTATAATTCAAATGTTGGTGCGTTTTATGTTGTCCCAGAGGCCTCTGATACTGTCCTGCCTTTTTTTCATTCTTTTTTCTTTATTCTGTTCCGCAGTAGTTATTTCCACAATTTTATCTTCCAGGTCACTTATCCGTTCTTCTACCTCTGTTATTCTGCTATTGATCCCTTCTAGAGTATTTTTAATTTCATTTATTGTGTTGTTCATCGTTGCTTGTTTCCTCTTTAGTTCTTCTAGGTCCTTGTTAAATGTTTCTTGCATTTTCTCTATTCTATTTCCAAGATTTTGGATCATCTTTACTATCATTATTCTGAATTCTTTTTCAGGTAGACTGCCTATTTCCTCTTCATTTGTTAGGTCTGGTGGCTTTTTACCTTGTTCCTTCATCTGCTGTGTGTTTTTCTGTCTTCTCATTTTGCTTATCTTACTGTGTTTGGGGTCTCCTTTTCACAGGCTGCAGGTTTGTAGTTCCTGTTGTTTTTGTTTTCTGTCCCCAGTGGCTAAGTTTGGTTCAGTGGGTTGTGTAGGCTTCCTGGTGGAGGGGACTAGTGCCTGTGTTCAGTTGTATGAGAATGGATCTTGTCTTTCTGATCGGCAGGTCCACATATTGTGGTGTGTTTGGGGGTGTCTGTGGCCTTATTATGATTTTAGGCAGCCTCACTTCTAATTGGTGGGGTTGTGTTCCCGTCTTGCTAGTTGTTTGGCATAGGGTGTCCAGCACTGTAGCTTGCTGGTAGTTGAGTGACTGGGTCTTGGTGTTGAGATAGAGTTCTCTGGGAGATTTTCGCCATTTGATATTATGTGGAGCTGGGAGGTCTCTTGTGGACCAGTGTCCTGAAGAGTTGGCTCTCCCAGCTCAGAGGCACAGCCCTGATGCCTGGCTGGAGCACCAAGAGCCTTTCATCCACACGGCTCAGAATAAAAGGGAAAAAAATAGAAAGAAAGTGGATAAAATAAAATAAAATAAAGATAAAATAAAATAAAGTTGTTAAAATAAAAAATAATTATTAAGAAAAAAAAATTTTTTAAGTAAAAAAAACAGATTGATAGAACCCTAGGACAAATAGTGAAAGCACAGCTATACAGACAAAATCTCACCCAGAAGCATACACATACACACTCACAAAAAGAGGAAGAGGGGAAAAAATAATATATCTTTCTCCCAAAATCCACCTCCTCAATTTGGGTTGATTTGTTGTCTTTTCAGTTATTCCACAGATGCAGGGTACATCAAGTTGATTGTGGAGATTTAATCCTTTGCTCCTGAGGCTGCACGGAGGGATTTCCCTTTCTCTTCTTTGTTCGCACAGTTCCCGGTGTTTAGCTTTGGATTTGGCCCCGCCTCAGCGTATAGGTCGCCTGAGGGCGTCTGTTCTTTGCTCAGACAGGACGGGGTTAAAGGAGCAGCTGATTTGGGGGCTCTGTCTCACTCAGGCCAGGGGGAGGGAGGAGTACGGATATGGGGCAGGCCTGTGGCGGCAGAGGCCGCTGTGACGTTGCAGCAGCCTGTGGTGCACTGTGCGTTCTCCCAGGGAAGTTGTCCCTGGATCATGGGACCCTGGCAGTGGAAGGCTGCACAGGTTCCTGGGAGGGGAGGTGTGGATAGTGACCTGTGCTTGCACACTGGCTTCTTGGTGGTGGCAGCAGCAGCCTTAGTGTCTCATGCCCCTCTCTGGGGTCCGCACTGATAGCCGCAGCTCGCGCCCATCTCTGGAGCTCCTTTAAGCAGTGCTCTTAATCCCCTCTCCTTGCATACCAGGAAACAAAGAGGGAAGAAAAAGTCTATTGCCTCTTCGTCAGGTCCAGACCTTTTTCCAGACTCCCTCCCTGCTAGCCCTGGTGCACTAACCCCTTCAGGCTGTGTTCATGCCACCAACCCCTGTCCTCTCCCTGCGATCCCATAGAAGCCAAAGTCCTATCCTCAGCTCCCAGCCCCTGCCCGCCCTGGCGGGTGAGCAGACAAGCCTCTCGGGCTGGTGAGTGCAGGTCAGCACCAATCCTCTGTGCGGGAATCTCTCCGCCCTGCCCTCCACACCCCCGTTGCTGCACTTTCCTCTGTGGCTCCAAATCTTTCCCCCTCCGCCACCCACAGTCTCCACCCGCGAAGGGGCTTCCTAGTGTGTGGATACCTTTCCTCCTTCACAGCTCCCTCCCACTGGTGCAGGTCCCGTCCTTATTCTTTTGTCTCTGTTGTTTCCTTTTTCTTTTGCCTTACCCAGGTACGTGGGGAGTTTCTTGCCTTTTGGGAGGTCTGAGGTCTTCTGCCAGCGTTCAGTGGGTATTCTATAGGAGCAGTTCCACGTTCAGATGTATTTCTGATGTATCTGTGAGGAGGAAGGTGGTCTCCGCATCTTACTCTTCTGCCATCTTCTCCGACTCCCCCCTTTAATCCATTTTGAGTTTAGTTTTGTATATGGTGTGAGAAAGTAGTCCAGTTTGATTCTTTTGCATGTACTTATTCAGTTTTCCCAACACCACAAGTGAATAGGATGTTTTTTCAACACTGTATATTCTTGCCTCTTTGCTGTAGATTAACTGACCTTATAAGCATGGGTTTATTTCTGGAATCTCTATTTTGTTCCATTTACCTGAATCTGTTTTAGTGCCAGTGCCATACTATTTTGATAAATTTAGCTTTGTAGTATAAGTTACAATCAAGGAGCATTCTATATCCATCTTTGTTCTCCTGTCTCTAGAGTGACTGGCTATTTAGGGTCTTTTGTTGTTCCATACGAATTTTAGGATTATTTATTTTTTTAATTATAGGTATGAAAAATACCATGAGTATTTCGATAAGGATTACATTGAATCTGTAGATTGCCTTGGGGTGTATCACCATTTAAACACTATTGATATCTCCAGTTCATGAGCATTGTATGTCTGTTGATTTGTTTGTGTCATTTACAATTACATTCATCTATGTCTTATAGTTTCCAAAGTACAGGTCGTTCACCTCCTTGGTTAGATTTAATCCTAGTTATTTTCTTCTTTTTTATGCAATTGTAAATGGGATTGTTTTCTTAATTTCTCTTTCTGAATGTTCATTGTTACTGTCTAGAAATGCAACATATTTCTGTAAATTAATTTTGTATCCTGTAACTTTACTGAATTCATTTATTAGTTCTGATAGTTTTTTGGTGGCACCTTTAGAATTTTTTATATATAGTATCAGGTCATTTGCAAACACTGACAGTTTTACTTCTTGGATTTACTTTACCTCTTTTTCTTCTCTAATTGCTGTGCCTGGAAATTCCAATATTATGATGAATAAAATGGCAGGTGTGTGTATCCTTGTTTTGTTCCTCACCTTCGAAGAAATGCTTTCAGCTTTTCATCGTTGAGTATGATGTTAGCTGTGGCCTTGTTATATGTGGTCTTTATAATGTTGAGGTATGTTTCCTCTATACACACTTTTTTGAGGGTTCTGATCATAAATGGTATTGAATTTTGTCAAAAGTTTTTTTTTTTCTGGATCTACTGAGATGATTACATGATTATTATTCCTTTATTTGCTAATGTGGTGTATCTCATTATTTGACTTGTGCATATTGAAAAATCCTTACATCCTTGGGATAAATCCTGCTGGATCATGGTGTATGATCCTTTTCAGGTATTTATGGAATTTGGTTTGCTGCTATTTTGTTGAGAATTTTGCATTTATAAATAACTGGTATTCATCATCCTGTAATTTTCTCTTTTTGTGGTATCTTTGTTTTTGGTATCAGGATAAGGATGGCCTTATAGAATTATTTCAGAAGTCTTCCATTCCTGTCAATTTTTTGGAATAGTTTAAAAAGAATTGTTGTTAACCCCTTTTTAAATGTTTTATATATTTCACCAGTGAAGTCGTCTGATCATGGAATTTTGTTTGTTGGGAGTATTTTGTCTTTAATTACTAATACAATTTCATTAGTCATCATCTTTCTGTTCATGTTTTTTATTTCTTCCTGATTCAGTCTTGGGAAATTGTACGATTGAGGAAATTTTTTCACTTCCTCTAAGATGTCCATTTTTTGGCATATAAATGTAGTAATCTCTTACAATACTGGGTATTTCTGTGGTGTTGTTTCTAACTTTTATTTCTAATTTTATTTATGTTGGCTTTCTCTCTTTTCTTCTTGATGAGTCTAGCTAAAGTTCTAAAATTTTGTTTATCTTTTCAAAGAACCAGCTCTTAGTTTTGTTTTTTTCCTATTTTGGGGAAGCTGTATTTCATTTATCCCCCATCTTTATTATTTTTTCCTTCTACTGACTTCAGATTTTGTTTGTTCTTTTTTTATAGTTTCTTCAAGTTTAAAGTTATATTGCTTTTGAGATTTTTCTTGTTTTCTGAGGTAGACTGTATGGTTATAAACTTCCCTCTTAGGCCTGCTTTCTCAGTGTCTTGTAGTTTTTGCAGTTATGTTTCCATTTTCATTTATCTCCAAGTATTTTTAAATTTCTTCCTTGATTTCTTCAATGACCCATTGGTTATTTGGTAGCATGTTGTTTAAAATTCACATGTTTGTATTCTTTACAATTTTTTTCTTTTAGTTGATTTGCAGTCTCATACCTTTGTGGTTGGAAAAGATGCTTGATATGATTTCAATCTTAATTTTACTGATACTTGTTTTGTGGCTTAGCATATGATCTGTCCTAGAGAATGTTCCAGGTCCACCTTAAAAGAATGTATATTCTGCTGTTTTTGAATGAAATATTCTGTATAGATCTATTAAATCTATCTGACCTAAGGTGTTCTTTATGGCCATTGTCTCCTTACTGATTTCTGTCCACTGAAGGACAAAAGACCCTCCTATTTTGTGTTACTGCTAATTTCTCTCTGTATGGGTTAATATTTGCTTTTTGCATTAAGGTGCTGATACGTTGGGTGCAAATACATTTATAATCGTTATGCATTCTTATTGAGTTGAGCCCTTGATCATTATGTAATGTCCTTCTTTGTCTCTTGTTACAGCCTTTATTTTGTGTTATATAAGTAATGCTACCCTGGTTTTCTTTTCATTTACATTTGCATGGAATACCCTTTACCATCCCCTCACTTTCAGTTTGTGTGTGTATTTAGATCTGAAGTGAGTCTCTTGTAAGTAACATATATATGGATCTCGGGATTATTTTTTAATCCATTCAGCTATTTTATATTTTTTGACTGGAACATTTAGTCCATTTACATTTAAAATAAATATTGATAATAAGTATATACGTATGGCCATTGTTTAATTGTTTTCTGGTTGCTTTGTTTTGTTCCCCCCCCCCCTTTCTTTTATTTGCTTTCAATATGTCAGTGCCATGTTATTAGGCACACACACCTAAAGATTTGCTGTATGTTCTGGAGACATAATCCATTTATGATTATGTAAGGCCCTTCTTCATCTCTGATAATTTTTCTTGCTCTGAAATCTACTTTGCTTTTAATATAGCTACTCCAAACTTTTTGATTAGTGTTATGATAGTATATCTTTCTCCATGACTTTACTTTTAATATATCATTTATTTTATATTTAAAGTAGCTTTCTTATAGAAAGTGTTTTTTTTTTTTAATATACTCTGATAGTTTCTATATTTTATTTGGGGTACTTAGATCGTTGACATTCAATCTGATTGTCATTATAGTTGGTTTAAGGGTTTATCATAATTGTTACTCTATTTTATTTATTATCCTTTCTTTTTGTTTCTTTCTTGCTTTCCACCCTTTTTCTGACTTTTCTGGTTTTAAATACGCATTTTATATGATTCCATTTTTTTCTCTTTTCTCTTAACTTATTAATTTTGTTTCTTTTCTTGTTTTCTTTAGTGTTCACTCGAATTTGCAATGTATATTTGCAACTAATATAATTCCACTTTCAAATAAAATATACCACTTGATAGATAGTGCAAGTACCTATGAACAATTAACAGTGTTCCTAATTCCTCATTCCTGTTCTTATAACATTGTTGTCATTTGCTTCACATATCCATAACCTATAATTACCAAATAAAGGGCTGCTATTATTGTTGTGACCAAACTGTTATCTGATGATCAATAAAAAATAGGAAAAATAGATTTTATTTTACTTCACTATTTTTTTCTCTAACACTCTTCCTTTCTTTTTGCTGATGTAAGTTTCTGACCTATTTAATTTTTCTTCTCTCTGAAGAACTTCTTATAACAGTTTTTGCAAAGCAGGTCTACTGACAACAAATCATGTCATTATTTTGTTTTCCTGAGAACATCTTTACATCTTTTTCACTTTTGAAGAAGAATATTTCTGGACACACAAATCTAGATGATAGATTTTTTTTTTCTTTCAACATTTTAAGTATTTCACTATACTATCTGTTTGCCTGGATTCTGGTGAGAAGTTCAGTCTAATTCTTATCTTTGACCCTCTATAGGTAACATGGGGTATTTTACCCCTCTGGCTTATTTCATTTTTTTTCTTTGATTTTCTTCAGTTTGAAGATGTTATGCCTATCTATAGATATTTGGTATTTATCCTACTGGGTGTTCTGAGATGCCTGGATCTGTGGTTTGATGTCTGTCATTAAGTTTGGGAAATCTCAAGAATAATTAGTTAAAATAATTTATTTTACTCCATTCTTACTTCTCCTTCCATTATTACAATTACATATATGTAACACTCTGAGATTGTGTCACCATTCTTGAATACTGTTCTATCTTTTTCATTCTTTTTCTCTTTGCATTTTTGCATTGTAAATTTCTTTTTACATATTTTCAAGTTCATTAATTCTTTCTTTGGCCTTCTCCAGTCTACTACTGATCCCATAAAAGTATAATCCATTTATGTTAGAGTATTTTTTATTTCTAGCATTTCCTTTTGATTCATTCTTAGAGTTTCCATCTCTCCATTAATCATCTATTATTTTATGTTGTCTAGTTTTTCCCTTAGAGTCTTTATCATGCTAATCATAATTGCTTTAAATTCCCACCCTGCAATTCCAAAGTTTAATTCCAATTACATACTTCAAAATATAATCCCAAAATCTGTCATAACTGATTCTAGTCTTGATTATTGTTCTGTCCCTTCAAGCTGGGGGTATTTTGGGGTTTTTTATCTTTTTTTGTCTTTTTTTTTTTAATGCCTTGTAATTTTTGTTGCAATCTGAATATGATGTTCTATTCAAAAGGAACTGAGATGAATAGAACTTTAGTGTAAGGTTTTAATATTATCTGACTCAAAATTAGGTTTTCATTACTTGTAGGTGTCAGAGGCTAAATTTTTTTCCTAATTTTTTTGTTTTCACCTCCTCCATTATCTTTCTTTTATTTTTTTCTACAGACTTATTCTTAAGTAATGTTTAATACTTGCAGTTCTTTCTTTTTAAGCCCCTTATTATGCAGGAAGTCTATTGATTTGTTGGAAAGGTGTGTGAGGAGAAGTTTTCTATAGCCCTATGATTATAGGTTCTTAGCTTTTAGTCAGCCTGTTCCCATGAGGTGTGATCTTCACATGTGCTTCTCATATTTTGTCCCTTCTTTTAGGTGAGACTGGAAAGCTAGAGGAGCTGGAGTCTGATATTTCCCTTACCCTATGGGAAAGCTGAAATTTTGTATTTCCTTTCCTCCACATGGAAGTTTAGAGTGGGTTGGAGTTGGATATTTTATTTCCTCAAGATTGGATAGGTTCTGAAAAAATCTGTCAGTAATTCTCTGATAAATAATTTTCTTTGAGGCCTTATTGAGGATAACAGAATGCACTGGGCATATTCCAAAATTACTACCTTCCTCTTCCCCTCTTTAACTACAGGGGATTTTTCTCTGATCCTATCTATGAGAACTTGGTATGGCTCCTGAAGATAAAACTCACAAAAGTATTGACTTCTCCTTAAGACTGCAGTCCCCTGATAATTTTAACTTCACATTGCCCACACTGAGGTTCCAGCAATCCATCAGTTACAGTATAATTATCCTACTCCAGTATTGGATCCATTGGTGGTTTTCTGTTCTTGGGCTTCTAATCCAATAAGCTGTGGCTCTTTGTATTGCCTGATGATCATTCCAATTTGGAGGTGGGGTTGTTTTTTGCCCTGTTACCTCAATTATCTGATGGCTCTAAGAAGGGTTGTTGATTTTCAGTTAATTCAGCAGTTTCATAGTTGGAGGATGAGAATGATGAATTCCAAACTCTTTACATGCTGAAATAGAAATGAGAAGTTCTCCATATATTTTATATTTTGAATTGCTGTTGTTTGGTGCGCTCACATTAAGGATTGTTGTGTCTTATTAGAACACTGACTGTTTATCATTATGTAATGTCTATCTTTATCCATAATAAATTTCCTTGCTCTCAAGTCTGCTTTTTCTGAGATTAATAAAGCTACTCTAGCTTTCATTTGTTTAGTGTTAGCATGATATATCATTCTCCGTTTCTTTACATTATACATATATTGGGTGGACCAAAAAGTTCGTTTGGGTTTTTCCATAACATCTAACAGAAAAACCCAAATGAACCTTTTGGCCAACCCAATATAATTATATTAATATTTTAAGTTAAAATATTATAATAATAGCTTAATATTTTTAGTGTGGTTAAATATATTATAGATGATACATTATATAAGTAGACATAAATATAATTTATGTTTACAGTGGTGAGCTTTTGTTGTCATTGTTAGATAAAATGTAATTGGGTCTTCTTTTTTTTTTATCCACTCTGGCAATCTCTGTCTTTGAATTGGTGTTTAAAGTGATTATTGATGTACTTTTATTAATATATCATGTTTTTCATTGTACCTCTTTTACTGCCTTCTTTGGCTTAAATTCAGTATTTTATATGATTTTATTTTCTCTCCTATCTTAGCATATCAATTCTTCTTTTCTTTTTTAAATTAGTGTTTGTCCTAGGTTTTGTAATATACATTTACACCTAACCTAAGTTCACCTTCAAATAACACCATACCTTTAGACAAGCAGGGTAAGTATGTTATAATAGAGTATTTCTAGTTCCTCCCCTCTGTCCTTATAATTTTGTTGTCATATATTGCACTTATACATATACTGTAATAACCCAATATGTTTTACTATTATTTCTTTGAATAAACAGTTTGCTCTTTGATAAATTTAATATGATTACCTTTATTTATTTCTCCTCTGATATTTTTATTTTCTTTTTCTGACAAATATTATTTTCCTTCTCCCCCAGAACTTCTTTTAAGATTTATTACATAGTAGGTCTATTGTCAATGAATTCTCTCAGTTTTTGTTTGTCCAGTAAGTCTTTATTCCACCCTCCATTTTTTAATATGCATTTCTAGGTAGTTGATTTTTTTTTCCTTTCAACATTTAAAAAATTTTACTCCACTCTCTTATTGTTTGCATGGTTCCTGGCAATGAGTCCAATGTAATTATTATCCTTGTCTGCTATATATTGATACCAACCAGCCCCATCCTGGTTGCTTCTTTTAAGATTTTCTCTTTGTGTTTGGTATCCGTAGTTTAAAAATAATATGTTTAAGTTAATATTATTTTGATTTATTCTGGTTAGTGTTATCTCAGCTTCCTGTACCTGTGCTTGACTACCATCTATAATTAATTTAGGAACAAATTTAACCATTATTATTTGGAATATTTACTCCTTTCTTCTTCCTTCTTTTCTTCCTTTCATTTTCTTTTAGTTATTCCAGTTTTGTGCATATAACATATTTTTTAATTGTCTCTCAGTTCTTGGCTATTCTGTATTTTAAAAAAATACATTTCTCTTTTTACATTTCTGTTTGGGAAATTTCTATTGATCTATCTTCAAGCTCACTGATTCTTTTCTTGGACATATCCAGTCTATTGCTGAGACCATCAAAGGCATTTTTATTAATGTTACAGTTTGTTAACATTATTTCTAGCATTTATTTTTGATCTTAGATTATTCATTTTTCTGCTTACACTATCTCTCCTTGAATTGTGTCTACCTTTTCCATTAAAGTTCTTAACATATTAAACATATTTTAAGGCTCTTTCTGTTAACTCTTAGATCTGCACTATACCTGATTCTTTTTCTCTTAAGATTGTTAATTTTTTGATTATCATCATGAATTGTAATTTTTTTATTGCTAACCAGGCATAATATATCACATTATAGAAACAAAAGTATTATGCCTTTAGTGTGAAATTTTATGTTAAGCATGCTAGGATTTGGGTTGTCTTTAGTTTTTGCCATAGTTATAGGTGTCAGAATCTTCAAGTTCTATTGTTTTTATTTTTGCATTCTCTGCTGTTTGGTGGGGTCTCTTAAAATTGCTTCTTAGAGAGCGTGCCTTGCAGCTTTTTCAGCTGCAATCCACTGTTGTGTACTGGAGCACTGTTAACAGTGATAAGAAGTTGGGGAGGAAAATGTCCTATACTCCTATGACTAAATATTAGTTTTTAGCCTTTTAGTAAGTCCTTGTCCTTGGGCTATGACAGTCACAAGTGTTGTTCACTTTTATTTTCCCCCTTAGGTGAGTTAGGAGTTTAGAAGTGTCAGGAGTTGGGTAACTTCCCTTCCTCCAGTTCACATCATGAGCTGGTAAAGTCTTTTAAGCTGCCTTAGTAGCAGTTGGTTATGAGAATACTCTGGGTGTATTTCCAAATGCTTATTTTTCCCCTCCTTTTGCCAGAAATATGAAGGTTTTTATTTATCTCTCCACCATGAGAACCTGCTGATTTTCCTAGAGGTTAAACCCATAAATGTGTGGTGGCCCCCTAAGACTGAGGCCCCTAGGAATCTCTCACTCCCAAGCTAATCCATATTCTTCTGGCAGTAATTCATCACATTCTTTATTTATGTGATCCCAACAAGTTATGGATTAAGTAGATCTTGCTCTAGACAAATTTACCTTGAATGTGATTCTTTGTTTTTACCTGTTTCTCCAGATTTGAGAATGGCAGTTTTCTCTGTGACTTTAATTCTCTGATGGCTCTAAGAAAAGTCATTGTTAATCTAGTTTTCATCTTTTATGTTGTTTTTGTTAAAATGGTTATGATGACTTCTAAGTTCTTCACACATTGTCACTTAACCAGACCATTCTTTCAAAGATATTTGTTTTCTAAACAGCCTTAGCAAGAAATTGCATAGTTGCCTCTTCTGAGGTATAAAGCATAAATGTTTATAGTCCAGTAAATAAAAGTAATGTCTTAGAGGGCAGGTGTGTTTACTATCCACAGTAAAATATTTGGGTTCCCTATGCTCAGGGTTCTGTAATATATTCCAGCTTATGTGCAGGTGTTAGTTGACCCTTTTCACATCTTTCTGTGGGAATTGGGGGTAGGAAGACAATACAATGTTACAAACAATGTTATTCTGGCTGTTGAAATTGCTGTGAGTAATAAACTGCCCTATGTCTATGACTCAGGAGTTTATGACTTCTACCAACACTAATGAATTTATGAGATGCCAATTGTTGGCCTAATATGTTAGGTAAAATCTCAGACCCTTCACATTTCTAGACAGTTTTGTTAGCAAGAATGACCCTCTGGAAGAGGAATGTTGAGGGAATTTCAGGCAGATCGAAAAGATTTGAAGAAAGAGTTATATAATCCAAGTGCCAGGAATTACATCTAAAGACAGCTATTCAAATGGTACCCTAGGTTTGTTTCCTTTCTTGCAGGAAGTGAAACTTCCTTGGCAACCTGGAAGTCAGGTATTTCCTAATTGTAACAACTAGTACAGGTCTACAAGGACTAGTATTCTGTGATTATCCTAGAAAAGCAGTTAAGCTTATGAATATGGTTGCCCCCATAAAGCACTCATATCCCCTTGGCTCCTTCCTGAATTATATTCTAGAAGAAATATGGGAGTTATTACAGACTTATTTTGAAAATTTTGACAATTAAGGATTCCACCCTGATGATTCCTTAGCATGATACTTCTTTCTTTCTCCTAATGACAATTTCAGGCCTGTATACTTGTTACATCCTATAGATATCACTTTGGCCAAGATGTGTCTAAAGTCTTTAAACTTATTTACAGTTTAGCCATCTTGTTTTTCTTGTTCGAATTTCATGTTTGTATATTATAATAATAGTAATAATAATAATAACCACTTGTTTGCATTGATTGTTTGCTGACTCTCCCAACAGAGGCCCATATGTACCAATGTAAGGGACATAATATGTCTTTGTAAACTGTGTAATATAACGGTGTTTTTATATCTTATCTTTCTAGATAACAGTTCTGTGCACAAGTAAGATATGGTTGGAAGTAAGGTGAATTTACAGCTACTGGAATGTTATACACTGATTTTGTCATGACCGAGGGAGAGCATTGGCCCCAGAAAAGATTACTTAAACTTGATTTTTTAACTTTCTGCTGAACCTGACATCTACTGCCAGACATCTCTGACAATGTTCTGATTGTCTTCATCATTAAACTTTCTTGAGCATCTATCAGAAACAGTAGAGTATACTGCAACTCTTTAACCTCCCTTGGAAAACACCTGAAAAAAATGTTAGGATGTCTTCCTAAATCCTATTGTCACAGTCATTTCTCAATCATGGATCAGGTTAATGCTACTCTATTGATAGTGTGGACAAACAGGTCAGGTTGGGCCAATTGTTCTCAGATATTTGTCCCCAAAACATACACTAGATTCAGATATCCAAATTCATCCCTAAGACTGTGATCTAAAATAAGGCTATCTATCTCCTATGCACCTAGAGCCTGTGCTCCACAACAAGAGAAGGCACCACAATGAGAACACGTGCACTGCAATGAAGAGTAGCCTCCACTCACCACAACTAGAGAAAGCCTGTGAGCAGCAATGAAGACCCAATGCAGCCAAAAATAAATAAAATTTAAATAAATAAATAAATAAAATAAAGCTACCCTTGGTTCATTGGGAGAGCCAATGGACTTGTTGGCTTTGTGAGAGTGAGATAATGGACTTGTTATTTATGTTGACACTGCCTGCCAAGATCTCTACCATGAGAGTCATTCAATTAGAAAAGGTGATCAATAATATAACCTCTGCCTTTGAAATCATTTATTCAGTCTCAATGAACTATTGCACGTTGATTGTTATGATGCTCCTTCTGGGGAGAAAGAGAGTCTGCTGTTGTAAACACATCTTACTATACGATAATTAATGTCTCAGGGCAGGCAGAGAGGTCAATACAGAAAACTAAGGAGAAATACACCTGGATTTCTAAGGTAGACGCTTATGGTCCATGGAATTTATGGAGCAGTCTGAGTATAGAACCTTGATGGACACTGTTGAGTCTCTTCCTTATGCTTAGAATTTTATTGATAATAACCTCGAGTAAATTCCAAATGAGACAAGTTGAATGACTTTGGTGACAGCCAATGTCTATCAGATTAATCAGACATCAACAAAGTAACATACTCAGAGAAGTTTACCAGAAGCCAAGAAAGTGAATAAATTTTAGATGGTTATTGTTGGGAGACAATTTTTCATGAGTCTTTCATGTTTCTAAATGATGTATGAGAAGTCATTGATTGTCTTTGTTCAAAACTATATTCTCAATGATAATTGTATTATAAATAACCTTGGGAGAGAGAGAACATGAGCATCTCCTTCCAGAACGAAGAATAATTTTGATGACAGTCTTGGAAAAAAGACAGTGTCTTCCTTCATAGGAAACAGCAGGCATGCTCACTGTACATTACTGAAAAGTTAAGCTCAAGTTTTCTCTCCTGCAATGCAACCTTCTCCTTGTTTATCCTTCTGCATATATCTGTAAAGATACTGTTACTTGTAGAACTGGCAAAAATGCTGATAATACAGCTATTGCTTTTGCTGCAAATAATGAACTTTGTTTCTGAGTCAGAAATCTTGTGTATTCTACCAGCGTCCATGAATTTATTTGGAGGCAGGCTAATTTATAAACTAGAAGTATTATAAAATATCAGATCACTCTCAGTCTTGACAAACATACACATATATTAAATTGAAGTACTTAATAGAACTAAATATGAAATATTCAACAAATATAAGGAGATACAGAAGTGTATCTTCAGGACTTTGAAAAATGTCCAAACGGGACACAAACACAAAATTAACTGTTAAACAACAAAATTGATAACTGCAATTCAATTAAAGATAGGAACTTAATTTCTTCACCAAAATGCAGGGTGGCTTAAGGGAAATTTCATAATTAGTATTGCTAGAGGTAGGTGGGGAAATTAAAAATAATACTTTCAGAATATATCATGGACATTGACAGGTGGAGAGAAGCAATATTATCTCCAGGTAGAAACAGATGTAAAATGCCTTGGGGGAAAACCAGCACCAAATTAGACCCCAAAAATTTTCACAAAATTATCTCAAGTAATTGTGGGATTTACAATCACAATATATTTTAGTTGCTTTAGTGTAACTTGCAGCCATACAGTCCCTATGTATCTAAATATTTCCATTTTGTATTTATTAAGAAAAAGACACTGAGATTACCTATAACCAAGATTACTCTACCCAGCAAGTATCTCATTCAGATTCAACAGAGAAATCAAAAGCTTTACAGACAAACAAAAGCTAAGAGAATTCAGCACCAGCAAACCAGCTTTACAACAAATGCTAAAGGAACTTCTCTAGGTGGGAACAACAAGAGAAGAAAAATACCCACAAAAACAAACCCAAAGCAATTAATAAAATAGCACTAGGAACATACATATCAAAAATTACCTTGAATGTAAATGGATTAAATTCTCCAACCAAAAGACACAGACAGGCTGAATGGATACAAAAACAAGACCCATATATATGCTGTCTACAAGAGACCCATGTCAGACCTAGGGACACATAGAGACTGGAAGTGAGGGGATAGAAAAAACATATTCCATGCACATGGAAGTGAAAAGAAAGATGGAGAAAAATACACATATCAGATAAAATAGACTTTAAAATAAAGACTGTTACAAGAGATAAGGAAGAACACTACATAATGATCAAGAGATCAATCCAAGAAGAAAATATAACAATTATAAATATTTATGCACCCAACATAGGAGCACCTCAATACATAAGGCAAATGCTAACAGCCATAAAAGGGGAAAACAGCAGTGACACAATAATAGTGAGGGACATTAACACACCAATTACACCAATGGACAGATCATTCAGACAGAAAATAAATAAGGAAAAACAAGCTTTAAATGACAGAAAAGACCAGTTAGATTTAGTTGATATTTATAGGACATTCCAGGTGAAAGTGGCAGAACACACTTTCTTCTCAAGTGCACACGGAAAATTCTCCAGGACAGATCACATCTTGGGTCACAAGTCAAGTCTCTGTAAATTTAAGAAAATTGAAATTGTATCAAGTATCTTTGCCTGCCACAACACTATGAGATTAGAAAACAATTACAGGAAAAGAAAGCTGTAAAGAACACACAAATGGAGGCTAAATAATATGCTACTAAGTAACCAAGAGATCACTGAAGAAATCAGAGAAGAAATTTAAAAAACCTTAGAAAAAGTGACAATGAAAACACGATGACCCAAAACCTATGAGACTCAGCAAAAGCTGTTCTAAGAGGGAAGTTTATAACAATTCAATCTCACCTCAAGAAACCAGAAAAATCTCAAATAAACAATCTAACCTTATACATAAAGCAAATAGAGAAAGAAGAACAAAGAAAACCCAAAGTTAGTAGAAGGAAAGAAATCATAAGATCAGAGGAGAAATTAATGAAATAAAAATGAAGAAAACAATAGCAAAGATCAATAAGACTAAAAGTTGGTTCTTTGGGAAGTTAAACAAAATTGATAAAACTTTAGGCACACTCATAAAAAAAAAAGGAGAGGACTTAGATCAATAAAATCAGAAATGAAAAAGAGAAATTACAACTAAACCTGTAGAAATACAAAGGTTCATAAATGACTTTTAAAAGCAACTATATACCAGTAAAACGGACAACCTGGAAGAAATAGACAAATTCTTGGAAATGTACAATCTTCCAAGACTGAACCAGGAAGAAATGGAAAATATGAACAGACCAAACACAAGTAATGAAATTGAAACTCTAATTTAAAATCTTCTAACAAATGAAAGTCCAGGACAAGACGGCTTCACAGGTGAATTCTAGCAAACATTTAGAGAAGAGCTAACACCCATCCTTCTCAAACTCTTCCAAAAATTTGAAGATGGAGGAATTGTATGAGGCCACCATCACCCTGATATCAAAGCCAAACAAAGATATAACAAAAAAAAAGAAAGAAAGAAAACAACAGACCAACATCACTGGGGAACATAGATGCAAAAATCTGCAAGAAAATACTAACAAACAGAATTGCAGAACACATTAAATGGATTATACCCCATGGTCAAGTGGAATTTACACCAGGGATGCAAGGATTCTTCAATATACACAAATCAACCAATTTGATACACCATATTAACAAATTGAAGAATAAAAAAATAATATGATCATCTCAATAGATGCAGAAATCTTTTTTTGACAAAATTCAACACCCATTTATGATTAAAAAATCTCCAGGAAGTGGGCTTAGAGGGAAACTACCTCAACATAATTAATGCCATATACAACAACCCCACAACAAACATCATTCTAAATGATGAAAAAGTGAAAGCATTTCCTCTAAGATCAGGAACAGACAAGGATGTCCACTCTCACCACTATTATTCAACATAGTTTTGGAAGTTTCAACCACAGCAATCACAGAAGAAAAAGAAATAAAAGGAACACAAATTGGAAAAGAAGAAGTAAAACTATCACTGTTTGCAAATAACATGGTGCTATACATAGAAAATCCTAAAGATGCCACCAAAAAACTAAAAGAGCTAATCAATGAATTTGGTAAAGTTGCAGGATGCAAAATTAATGCACAGAAATCTCTTTCATTCCTATGTACTAACAATGATATTTCAGAAAGAAAAATTAAGGAAACAATCCCATTTATCACAGCATCAAAAAAAAAAAAAAAAACCTAGGAATACACCTACCTAAGGAGGCAAAAGAACTGTACTCAGAAAACTATAAAACACTGATGAAAGAAAGCAAAGATGACACAAACAGATGGATAGATATACCATGTTCTTGGATTGGAAGAATCAATATTGTCAAAATGACTATATTACCCAAAGCAATCTACAGATTCAATGCAATCCTTATCAAATTACCAGTGGCGTTTTTCACAGAATTAGAACAAAAAAAAATTTATAATTTGTATGGAGACACAAAAGACTCTAAATAGCCAAAGCAGTGTTGAGAAAGAAAAACGGAGCTGGAGGAATCAGGCTCCCTGACTTCAGAATATACTACAAAGCTACCATAATCAAGACAGTATGGTACTGGCACAAAACAGAAATATAGATTAGTGCAACAGGATAGAAAGCCTAGAGATAAATCCATGCACCTGTGATGACCTAACATATGACAAAGGAGGCAAGGATATACAATAGAGAAAAGACACTCTGTTCAATAAGTGATGCTGGGAAAACTGGAGCACTACATGTAAAAGACTGAAATTAGAACACCCCCTACACCATAAACAAAATTAGTCTCACAATGGATTAAAGACCAAATATAAGACTGGACACTATAAAACTCTGAGAGAAAAACATAGGAAGACCACTCTTTGACATAAATCACATCAACATCTTTTTTGACCCACTTCTTAGAGTAATGAAAATAAAAAAAGAAATAAACAAATGGGATCTAATTAAACTTAAAGGCTTTTACACAATAAAGGAAACCATAAACAAGCCATAAAGACAACCCTCAGAATAGGAGAAACTATTTACAAATGAAGAAATTGAGAAGGGATTAATCTCCAAATATAAAAAGAGCACACACAGCTCAATATCAAAAAAATAAACGACCCAGGCAAAAAGTGGGCAGGCATTGAGGGAACCTACCTCAACATAGTACAGGCCATATATGACAAACTCACAGCAAACATCATTCTCAATGGTGAAAAACTGAAAGCATTTCCTCTAAGATCAGAAACAAGACAAGAATGTCCACTCTCACCACTATTATTCAACATAGTTATAGAAGTCCTAGCCACAGCAATCAGAGAAGAAAAACAAATAAAAGGAATACAAATTGGAATAGAAGAGTAAAACTGTCACTGTTTGCAGATGACAGGATCCTATACAGAGAGAATCCTAAAGATGTCACCAGAAAAGTACTAGAGCTAATCAATGAATTTGGTAAAGCTGCAGGATACAAAATTAATGCACAGAAATCTCTTGCATTCCAATATACTAATAATGAAAGATCAGAAAGGGAAATTAAAGAAACAATCCCATTCACCACTGCAACAAAAAGAATAAAATACCTAGGAATAAACTTACCTAAGGAGGTAAAACACCTGAACTCAGAAAACTATAAGACACTGATGAAAGAAATCAAAGATGACACAAACAGATGTAGAGATGCACCATGTTCTTGGATTGGAGGAACCAATATTGTGAAGATGACTATACTACTCAGAGCAATCTACAGATTCAATGCAATCCCTATCAAATTACCAGTGACAATTTTTACAGAACTAGAACAAAAAAACTTAAAATTTGTATGGAGACACAAAAGACCCCAAATAGCTAAAGCAGTCTTGAGGGAAAAAAGCAGAGCTGGAGGAATCAGGATCCCTGACTTCAGACTATACTACAAAGCTACAGTAATCTAGACACTATGGTACTGACACACAAAAAAAAAATAGATCAATGGAACAGGATAGAAAGCCCAGAGATAAACCCACACACCTGTGGTCAACTAAAGGAGGGAAAGATATACAATACAAGGAGGTGCTGGGAAAACTGGACAGCTACATGTAAAAGAATGAAATTAGAACACTCCCTAACACCATACACAAAAATAAACACAAAATGGATTAGATACCTAAATGTAAGACAGGACACTAGAAAACTCTTAGAGGAAAACATAGGAAGAACACTCTTTGACATAAATCAGAGCAAGATCTTTTTTGATCCACCTCCTAGAATATTGGAAATAAAAACAGAAATAAACAAATGGGACCTAAAGAAACTTAAAAGCTTTTGCAAAGCAAAAGAAGCTACAAACAAGACGAAAAGACAACCCTCAGAATGGGAGAAAATATTTGCAAATGAATCAATGGACAAAAGATTAATCTCCAAAACATATAAACAGCTCATGCAGCTCAGTATTACAAAAACAAACAACCCAATCAAAAAATGAGCAAGACCTAAATAGACATTTCTCCAAAGAAGACATGCAGATGGCCAAGAAGTACATGAAAAGCTGCTCAACATCACTAATTATTAGAGAAATGCAAATCAAGACTGCAATGAGGTATCACCTCACACCAGTTTGAATGGGCATCATCAGAAACTCTACGAACAACAAATGATGGACAGGGTGTGGAGAAAAGGGAACTCTCTTGCACTGTTGGTGGAAATGTAAATTGATATAGCCACTATGGAGAACAATATGGAGGTTCCTTAAAAAACTACAAATAGAACTACCATATGACCCTGCAATCCCACTACTGGGCATATACCCTGAGAAAACCATAATTCAAAAAGACACATGCACCCTAATGTTCATTGCAGCACTATTTACAATAGCCAGGTCATGGAAGCAACCTAAATGCCCATCGACAGGCGAATGGATAAAGAAGCTGTGGTACGTATATATAATGGAATATTACTTGGCCATAAAAAGGAACAAAATTGGGTCATTTGTAGAGATGTGGATGGATCTAGAGACTGTCATACAAAGTGAAGTAAGTCAGAAAGAGACAAACAAATATTGTATATTAACACATATATGTAGAACCTAGAAAAATGGTACAGATGAACTGGTTTGCAGGGCAGAAATAGACACAGTTGTAGAGAAAAAACGTATGGACACCAAGGGGGGATAGTGGCGGGGACAGGTGGTGGTGACATGAATTGGGAGATTGGGATTGACATATATACACTAATATGTACAAAATAGATAACTAATAATAACCTGCTGTATAAAAAATAAATAAAATAAAATTCATAAAAAAAGAATAAAAGGCATTTTCCTATATATTAACAAAAACAACAACAAAATATTGGGCAGGAGGCCTAAATAGACATTTCTCCATAGAAGACATACAGATAGCCCAGAGGCACCTGAAAAGATGCTCAGCATCATTAATTATCAGAGAAATGCAAATCAAAACTTCAATGAGGTATCATCTCACACCGCTCAGAATGGCCATCATCAAAAAATATACAAACAATAAATGCTGGAGAGGGTGTGGAGAAAAGGGAACCATCTTACACTGTTGGTGGGAATGTAAATTGATACAGCCACTAAGGAGAACAGTACCAAGATTCCTTAAAGAACTAAAAATAGAACTTCCCTCTGACCCCACAATCCCACTACTGAGCATATACCGTGAGAAAACCATAATTCAAAAAGAGATATGTACCCCAATATTCATTACAGCACCATTTACAATAGCCAGGACATGGAAGCAACCTAAATATCCTTCAACAGAGGAATGGATAAAGAAGATGTGGTACATATATACAATGGAATATTACTCAGCCATGAAAAGGAACAAAATTGGGTCATTTGTAGAAATGTGGATGGACGTGTCTGTCATACAGGGTGAAGTAAGTCAGAAAAACAAATATCATATATTAACACATGTATGTGGAATCTAGAAAAATGGTACAGATGGACATATTTGCATAGCAGGGATAGAGATGCAGACATAGAGAACTGAAGTGTGGACATGGAGGCAGAAGGGGCAGCTTGTATGAATTGGGAGATATGGATTGACATATATACAGTGTCATGTGTTAAATAGCTAATGTGAACCTGCTGTACAGTACAGGGAGTTCAGCTTGGTGCTCTTGATGACTTAAATGGGTCGGCTGAGGAGGTAGCAGGGAGGTCCAAGGGGAAGGGGATATATGTATATATATATAGCTTGTTCACTTCGTTGTACAGCAGAAACTAACATAACTTTGCAAAACAATTATACTCCAATAAAAAAATAAATAAAAAGACACTTGCTAACATAACCATGTTGTAATTAACAAAATAAGGACATTAGCACTCACCTAAAACTATTATCTATTCTATAGACATTTAAAAAATAAGTCATAATTTTCCCATTAATATCAAAAAAGAATGAAAACTAAAATACATCCCATAACCAAGAAATCATTTATAACATGTTGCATCCAGTCTTTATGTTTCATCTCTTTATTCTCTTCTAAACTGCACAAGTTAATAGTCTTTTATTGTCTTTACAGACCTTGATCTTTTTTAATAGTTCCAGCCATTATTTTTTAAAGTATTCCACAATGTTGGTCTATCTGGTATTTCCTCAAGATAATATTAAAATTATACATTTTTGGCAAGCATGTGACAGATGTGTTGCTTAATTCTTTCCAATGTATTATGTTAGGAGGCTCTTGATGTTGGTTTGACTCGTTTTTGGACATTAACTTTGATTATGTAGTTAAGGTAGTTTATGCCAAATTTCTAGAGTTAAATTTTTTCCTCTGTGTAAGTAAAAAGTATATTGTGGGTGACATTTTGTGAATATCATGTGTTATTACACATCAGAATTTTACTCACTACCCTTTACTCATCTATTGATGATTCTGTCTAATTTTTCCAAATTATTGTCTTTTAACTTGATTATTTCTTCTAAACTTATCAATTGACATTATGTTATAAAAAGTTTCTCCTTAAAATACTCAAGATAACTGATTTTTAAAATATTTTGTCATGTTTATACTGTGGCTTCACATTTTCTTTGACTCATTTCATAATAGCACAGGTCTATTATAATAATTGGTCTCTCAAATGAAATTAGTTCAAGAAATATAGGTTAATGGAATTAATTTATAAATTAATCAGCCCAACTATGTATCATCTCAAAACATTTGGGTAGTATTACCAAATTTACATTAAACAATAACTGTCTAGTGAATAAATAATATATGACACAAAAGATGTCATTAACTCTGTCAATGTTCTCCAAGGAAGACCATTACTTTCTTTTACTTCAATGAGACACAATATACTTTACAGAGATTATTGTTTGAATGCCAAGCTACTATACTTGCTTTGAAAATACAGAGAACTTCTGTGTAGTATTCTATCTTCTTTTTATGTAAGTATCAATTATATTTTCTCTGCTAAATATTTCAGAGCTCTGTCATGTTATGTATTAGAACTTAACTATATATTTGAAAAGTGAAAATTGGTGAGCAATCATATGTATTGTGTTAAGTGTATTAATTATCAACGAACCTGTCATTCCATGTTTACAAAAAATTCATGTGCAAAAAGTTCTGAATTGTATTTTAATTTAAAGTAATTAAATTAATTACAGTAAACTGTAATCAATAATGTTTCATCAGAAATCAACCTGTGATAGAACATTTTGGAAATTAGACTCTTTTGAGGCAGCTCATGTAATGAAAATTTTATAGAAATAACACTTCAAGAATGCTAGGAGCTATTTATTCAGAATAAGTGTACTAAATTAGCCACATATCTTCTGAATGATTCATTTCTCTATGTTATTGGGTTTGACCTGACATAAATATGATAATTTAGATATTCTCTTCTTAAAGTAAAATCTCAGTTGAATTCAAACTGTTTAATTCTTACCCTTTTAAAAATTATGCCTCCTTTATAACTTTAATGTGACTTTTTATTAATTTTTCCCCACGATAGAAGTTCAAGATATTTTGTATCAAAGTCTCAAGGGAAAAAGAATTAAACCTTTGCAAGCAGGACCAAAAGCATCCATTTGAATTTTAGATTATTACCAAATATCTGTCTAGTTTTTTTTAAAAGCTATATTAATTAATTTTACTTCCCCACATAATCCTCTTCTTTCTATTCTGAGAACACCATGCTTGTTTTAACCCTTTTATCACCAATTACTAATTACCATTAGTCTATTTTACTAATGTCCTGCATACTTCATAATGCTTTTATATTTGTTAAGAGATTTATTCTTAAATATAAGATGCTCTCTCTAAATTACAGAAAATTATTAAGTATTAAGATTGATAAAATTATCTTATTTAATCTTTTTTATATATTTTGATGTAAAACGTTACAGTATAATTGCTTTCATTAGAAAAAACAAAAGTATAATAAAGATAATATTTTAATTTAATAAGTTTAATGTGATCAATTTTATATACAAAAAATAAATGCACTTCAAGTTTTATAGTTTAATTCATTTATTTGTGGAGTCTTCATTAAAATAATATCACACCGAACAAAAATAAGTCCCATATATCTGTAGCAGCTAGAACCAACTACATATTTTAATAAATGTGCTTTTTCACTCCTTCTTGAAATTAATAATGTTATAGTCTAGAAAAAATATTTAATTTAATTCAGTTTACATTAATATGTGAATATGCTGACAAAACGATTCTCTCAGAATGATTTCTACTTTTGATATAAAAAGACAGTATTTTGTACTATGCAACTCAATGTGCTTACTGCAAAACAGAAAAATAACCATAATAAATTATTTAAATTGATGATATATGCAAAAATATGACCTGGATGAATGAAGATTTTTTATTCATTTTTATTTAATAAAATGAATGTGGGTAATTAACATTATGGACTCTGGATTATAGAAAATATATGATTTCTTCCTCCCTATTTACTTATCTGTAAAATGGGAAATTAGTAATAAATTAAAAAAAAACATTCAATGTGGCATAATTTAATAAAATCTAACTATTAAAATCATTCTCATTATTGTGAATATACCTGAAGCACTTCACATTTAATTAGTCTTACAAAATGTGTATCTCTGCCAATATAAGAAGATATTTGATATAGATGATATGGGAAAGCAGAAGAGAGAGAACTTTGAATTGAAACTTGGAATAAATTCCAGACCTTTCCCTGCTCCTAAATTTAGTTGCCACCTGAGCAAGTTATGTACCTTCTGCTTAAATTCCTTCAGCTATAAAATACATAAGATAGAGACAAAAGTTAGAAAAATTATATCAAAATTATTAATTCCCTAATTCATCATCACCTGAAGGAGAGACTAAAGCTCATTAAATGTAATTTGATGTGTACCCTTGAAATAAGGCAGAGATCAAAGCAAGGCCTTACCAGGCAATATTTATCAAAGCAGAACTCTGACTTCTCCTAAGGTATTGTTCTCACATATGCTCTTAGTCAGAAAAGGAACAGTCCCATTTGTCTTTTAACTTCTTCATGGTCACTAGTTTGTTAACACTTCACCCTCTAGAGAAATAACTGCCTGCTTTCTGTCCATCTCATTAATACTGCCTTCAATGACTCCTGGCTGGTGCTCAGCTAGAATGCTTTTCTTCTGCAATAATGATAGAGATAAGTGATTAGACTAGAGTTAGATTTTAAACCATCTTGTTTCACAGTGAAGTCAAACATCAAGCCTGAAGGTCGGGTGCTGATAAGTTGCTGTTTTGAGGAAGAGTATAAAACTGGATGAGTAAGATCATTTATGTTATTAACTCTAGTCTAAATTTTTGGAAAATTGTCATTAAGTTATGCCTATAGTATTTATTTTTTATATTTTGTACATGTTTTAAACTTATTGGACTTGATTTAAATTTGAAAAGTAATGACTATTTTCTTTTTGAATGCTATTTACCAAATTGATTTTCTAAAAATGTTGTTACTTTACAGCCACGATTCATAGTAAATCTATAGATAATAAAGAAAGAAACCAATATTGAACAAGATTCATCATAGAAAAATACTCAGGTGAATTCATTCATTTCCAATTTGGTCATGAATCACCATTAAAGAATCATCTTTATGTACTTTGGAAGGTACATAGCTAATGGAGTGGAATGAAATTTCAAGTATATAGTAATTATATACTTCCAGGTAGAAGTAGTAGAAACTATTTTTGTATATACAAAAAGTTTTCTTAATCTTTATTTTTGAAATTTGGCACATGAAATTTTATATAGAACATTTTCTTGATGGATTTCAAAAACAATACTTTCTATTCATTTTCCACAGAAAGCCCAAACTATAGCTTGTTCTTTAAGGTTTTTAATCAATTTAAATTGCTGATGAGATATGAACATAATTTAAAGAAAGTGGTGTCATTTACAACCATCCTTTAAAATACAAACATATCCAAGACAGCAACAATGTATACCACACTGCTGGAAAATATATTTTAAATGTATTTTTATACTTTACTTTTACTATGCTTTAATATGTAAGAAACTTGCTGTTATGACCTCAAGTAAATAAAGTCTGACATTTTAATAGAATAGGAAAATGTTTTATCTCTATACTGTGAAGTATTTCACTAGCCATCAAAAGTATGTTTGCTAGCTATTTCTGCCTTATAAACTGGAATAGAACTTCTGCTTGCCAGATGATATTATTTAGCTGATTCATGCATGTATTTTATAGTTTAAAGGTAAACGCTATACATTAAACTTATTAATATGAAGCAATAGGCTCAATCAAAACTGCTTCATTTTTAAGCTCATTACTTTTTTAAGACTCACAGAAACTTCACTTGGTGATGTGATAATGTCTTTGGGCAAATTAAAAAAAACATTTACTCTTTCCCCTAACTAAACACATGCCAGTATTGTGATGTAGGATATCCTGAGCAAAGAACAGAGTGTCTTTGCCTTGTAATTTTGTGCATTGTTATTTGTACTTTGTGTTTAAGGATTCCTTTTAAATACTAATAAATATATGCAGACTATTTTTAATACTAATTAAAAATATATAATACAAAGAGTCATATCTGCTTTTGTGATTCAGAAACACGTTGGCATTGTGCTCCCCCACAACTCAAATATATGCATTGATATTTACATTTTCTTACTTTTTTTTTATTATTTATTTATTTTTGGCTGTGTTGGGTCTTCGCTTCTGTGCGAGGGCTTTCTCCAGTTGCGGCAAGCGGGGGCCACTCTTCACCGCGGTGCCCGGGCCTCTCACTATCGCGGCCTCTCCTGTTGCGGAGCACAGGCTCCAGACGCGCAGGCTCAGCAGCCGTGGCTCATGGGCCCAGCCGCTCCGCAGCATGCGGGATCTTCCCAGACCAGGGCTCGAACCCGTGTCCCCTGCATTGGCAGGCAGATTCTCAACCACTGTGCCACCAGGGAAGCCCCCTTACTTTCTTTTAAATGTGTGAATGTTTAATACAAAATAACGTTTCATGGTGTACCATAATAATTAACTAATTTTTCTTTTATTAGAAGTTTCATATTTTACAAATTGTAACTAGCAATGCTTTTATTTCTTTCTTTTTTTTTTTTTTTAGACTGTAGGTTTATTTTTTCCCAAAGGAAAAAAGGTGCATATCAGGGATTTAATTGCAGTTACAAATAATTCTATCATTATTAGTAAATAGTACAAAAAAATCTCTATTTATTTATGAAATAAATCTCTATTTATTTATCTCTATTTATGAAAGTACAGAGCAAAGAATATATTTTCCAAGGAAGTACAACTAGGAATTTACAATCATTCCTTCCTGTACTTCCTTTCTCAAAGGACAAGAGTTTTGACTGAATTATAATCAATAGTGATTATAAGTAGGTGCAAGTGTATTTGCACTCCCACAAGTCTTTTTTTTTAACATCTTTATTGGAGTATAATTGCTTTACAATGCACATACTCTAAGGTATCATTCAGAAGTGAAAACATTAGTTTCTGCCTTATAACAGAAAAGTTAGTTTCTGCTTTTTTTCTGTTATAAAGCAGAAACTAATGTTTTCATTTCTGAATGACACCTTAGAGTATGTGTTTATTCTTAATATCATGTTATGCATTTACAAAGGTTAGGATTAACACAGATGAGTTGTAACAAGCTTTAAAATATTAATGCTATATAGAGAAGGCCAACATATTTTAAAAAATTGTTTAACTAAAAGTTGCAACAGTTTTCATACTCAGGTTAGGTGAGGGATGTGGTAGCAACATTTTGAATGCCTTTAATTACTCATCTCTTTTAGATTTGGGAGTTATTGGGCTTGAAAAAAAAAATAGAATTCATCTCATTCCTAAATGATTTGTTTCAGGAGTTCAAATTTAATTATTCTTTTAGCTGTTTAGATTCCAAATTATATTCAGTTTCATTTGAACATTTTTTTATCATACATTTCTCTTGAAAAATGTTCTTGAATAAGATTCAAATAAAGTAAACTAAACATATGAGTTATAAGATAATTTATGCATAAGTGAACCCTGGGACACTTTTTTAAAAGATAATTTATGCATAAGTGAACCCTCGGACACTTTTTAAAAAGCAAATCAAAATTAAGATGTAGACAAAGAAGTTTTATTGCAAATTCTGAAAAAAAGAATAATGGTGTGTTAGTTTCTACTTTATAACAAAGTGAATCAATTATACATATACATATGTTCCCATATCTCTTCCCTCTTGCGTCTCCTTCCCTCCCACCCTCCCTATCCCACCCCTCTAGATGGTCACAAACCACCGAGCTGATCTCCCTGTGCTATGCGGTTGCTTCCCACTAGCTATCTATTTTACGTTTGGTAGTGTATATATGTCCATGCCACTCTCTCACTTTGTCATAGCTTACCTTTCCCCCTCCCCATAACCTCAAGTCCATTCTCTAGTAGGTCTGTGTCTTTATTCCCATCTTACCCCTAGGTTCTTCATGACCTTTTTTTTTTCTTAGATTCCATATACATGTGTTAGCATATGGTATTTGTTTTTCTCTTTCTGACTTACTTCACTCTGTATGACAGACTCTAGGTCCATCCACCTCACTACAAATAACTCCTTTCGTTTCTTTTTATGGCTGAGTAATATTCCATTGTATATATGTGCCACATCTTCTTTATCCATTCATCTGTTGATGGACACTTAGGTTGCTTCCATGTCCTGGCTATTGTAAATAGAGCTGCAATGAACATTTTGGTACATGACACTTTTTGACCTATGGTTTTCTCAGGGTATATGCCCAGTATTGGGATAAATGGAAAGACATATGTTTGTGTGTTTGTGCCTATGATTTGTAAAGTTAAGAAAGCAGTATCATCTGCTTCCAACTGAATGCTTACAATTGAACTGAAGCATCATCTGCTTCCAGTTGAATACACCTACAATGGCCACTCCACGGGGCTCGGGTTTCTTATAGCATGGTAGGTCATGTTCCAAGAGGCAGAATCCCAAGCATTCCAAGGAGCCCAGGCAGAAAATGAAAGGCTTCTCAGTTGTCCCAAGATACCACTTTCAGTGTCCTCTAGTGGTTCAAACAAGTTAGTACAATTAGGCTAGATTCAAGAGGATGGGGAATTAAACTCCATCTTTTGATGTGAGGAAGAGTATGAGTATTCCAGGAGGAAGGAATTGATAGCAGCCATCTTTGGACATTATGTACCCGAAGAGGTTCCACCAGTATTCTCATATGGATGAAAGCTCATCTCAAGACTGCATGGGAATGCTTTAGAGGAGACACATCACAGCAAAACCTTTGTCAATAAATAATTTTGAATCTGAAAAAAAAAAAAAAGAATAATGGCCTACATATGAAAAAAAAACTTAGGACCCAGTTTTCTGTACTTCTATGCTAGCAATATTCTATAATTTAAAGAAATTCAGTACTTTAGAAATACTTTGATCGCACTTTTCTTCCTTGAAATTATTAAATAAACAAACCAAACTGAGATTTGGAATTATAATTAAATATGATAATAGTTTGATTTTGAGAATTCTCTGAGATTTTCTAACATAAATTGAGCCTACCGTGTTAAAAATATCAAATGTTATATATATATATATATATATATATAATGTGTATAATTATAAAAATAATATATATAATTGTATTATATATAATATATAAAATGTATGTCATACATGTCAACATATTTATTATTTCTCATGAAAATATATTCTTGAATATGTTTTCAAATATGTCTGTTACAGAAATATATACATATATATAGCATAAATCTATACTTGCATTTGCAATCATAAATGACTTTATTGCAAAATATATCTACATATAAAGATAGAATTTGAGGAGAATTTTTAATGCAGCTTTTGAAATATATACAACCTATATGTATAGTAATGAGAACATTAGTTCCTTGGTGGAACATTAACAAATATAGGTGAGAGAGTGTTAATTGCTCTTACAGTAAAAGCAAAGATAAATTAAATTTGAATAAAGTAATTTTTGGAAAAAATAGACTGATGATTTTTTTTTAAATTTTTACTGAAGTATATGTGATTTAAAATATTGTGTTAATTTCAGGGTAGAGCAAACTGAGTCTGTTTTACATATACATATACCCACTCATTTTTAGATTCTTTTCCCATATAGACCATTACAGAGTATTGAGTCGAGTTCACTGTGTTATACAGTAGGTCCTTATTAGTTATCTATTTTATATGCAGTAGTGTGTATATGTCAATCCCAATCTTCCAATTTATCCCTCCTCCCCCAACCCCTGGAAACCATATGTTAATTTTCTATATCTGTAAATCTATTTGTTTTGTAGATAAGTTCATTTGTACCCTGCTTTTAGATTCCACATATAAGTCACATCATATGATATTTGACTTACTCTATATGAAAATCTCTAGGGCCATGCATGTTGCTGCAAATGGCATTACTTGCTCTTTTTTATGGCTGAGTAATATTGCATTGTGTATATGTACCACATCTTTATCCATTCCTCTGTTGATGAACATTTAGGTGGCTTCATGTCCTGGCTATGATAAGTAGTGCTGCAATGAACAGTGAGGTGCATGTATCTTTTTGAATTATGGTTTTCTCTGGATATATGCCAAGGAGTGGGATTGCTGGATCATATGGTAGCTCTATTTATTTATTTAAGGAAACTCCATACTGTTTCCATAGTGGCTGTACCAGTTTACATTACCACCAACGTGTAAGAAGGTGGCCTTTTCTCCACACTCTCTCCAGCATTTACTGTTTGTAGATTTTTTGATGATGGCCATTCTGTGCAGTCTGAGGTGATACTACATTGTAGTTTTGATTTGAATTTCTTTAATAATTAGATAAGTTGAGCATCTTTTCATGTGCTTTTTAGCCATCTGTATGCCTTCTTTGGGAAATGTCTATTTATATCTCTCCCCATTTTTTGATTGGGTTGTTTGTTTTTTTATTGATATTGAGCTGCATGAACTGTTTGTATATTTTGGAAATTATTCCCTTGTCAGTTGCTTCATTTGCAAATATTTTCTCCCATTCTGAGGGTTGTCTTTTAGTTTTGTTTATGGTTTCCTTTGCTGTGCAAAAGCTTTTAGGTATAATTAGGTCCAATTTGTTTATTTTTGTCTTTATTTTTATTACACTATGAGGTGGATTGAAAAAGATCTTGCAGCAATTTATGCAAGGGATGGTTCTGCCTATGTTTTCCTCTAAGAGTTTTATAGCATCTGGGCTTACATTTGATCTCTAATCAATTTTGAGTTTACTTTTGTGTATGGTTTTAGGAAGTGTTCTAATTTCATTCTTTTACATGTAATTTCCAATTTTCCCAGCACCACTTACTGAAGAGACTTTTTTCCATTGTATATTCATGCCTCCTTTGCCATAGATTAGGTGCATGGGTACCTCTAGATTTTCTATCCTGTCCCATTGATCTATATTTCTGATATTGTGCCAGTACCATACTGTATTGATGACTGTAGCTTTCCAGTATTGTCTGAAGTCAGGGAGCCTGATTCCTTCAGATCCGTTTTTCTTTCCCAAGATTGCTTTGGCTATTTGGGGTTTTATTGTTTCCATCCAAGTTGTAAAATTTTGTGTTCTAGTTCTGTAAAAAATGTCATGGATAATTAGATAGGGATTGCATTGCATCTGTAGATTGTTGGGTACTATAGTCATTTTCACAATATTGATTCTCCCAATCCAAGAACATGGTATATTTCTCCATCTGTTTGTATCATCTTTGATTTCTTTCATCAGTATTTTATAGTTCTCTGAGTACAGGTTTTTTACCTCCTTATGTAGATTTATTCCTAGGTATTTTATTCTTTTCGATGTTATGGTAAATGGGATTGCTTCCTTGATTTTTATTTCTGATATTTAGTTGTTAGTGTATAGGAATGCAAGAGATTTCTGTGTATTAATTTTAAATCCTAAAACTTTAACAAATTATTTGATGATCTCTAGTAGTTTTCTGGTAGCATCTTTAGGGCTTTCTATGTATAGTATGATGTCATCTGCAAACAGTGACAGTTTTACTTCTTTTCCAATTTGGATTCTTTTTATTTCTTTTTCTTCTCAGATTGCCATAGCCAGGACTTCCACAAATATGTTGAATAACAGAGTTGAGAGAGGACATCCTTGTCATGTTTCTGATCTTAGAGGAAATGCTTTCAGTTTTTCACTGTTGAGAATGATGTTTGCTGTGGGTTTGTTGTATATGGCCTTTACTATGTTGAGGTAGGTTCCCTCTATGCCCACTTTCTGGAGAGTTTTTTATCATAAATGGGTGTTGAATTTGTCAAAAGCTTTTTCTGCATCTATTGAGATGATCATATGGTTTTTATTCTTCAATTTGTAGATGTGGTGTATCACACTGACTGATTTGTGAGTATTGAAGAATCCTTGCATCCCTGGGATAAATCAAACGTGATCATGCTCTATGATCCTTTTAAGGCGCTGTTGGATTTGGTTTGCTAGTATTTTGTTGAGGATATTTGCGTCTATATTTATCTGTGATATTGGCTTATAATTTACTTTTTTAAAAATATTTTTGTCAGGTTTTGGTATCAGGGTGATGGTGGCCTCATAGAATGATCTTGGGAGTATTCCTTCCTCTGCAATTCTTTGGAAGACTTTCAGCAGGGTAGGTGTTAACTCTTCTGTAAATGTTTGATAGATTTCGCTTGTGAAGCCACCCGGTCCTGGACTTTTGTTTGTTGGAAGATTTTATTTTAATTATTACAAAAACACTTCAAGAATTTAATGCATTAATTACACACTCTCAGACTCTGAACACTTCATGCTGTGGACTACCACATCTATTTGTTTAACTTTAAGCCCTCTCTCACACAAGTGACAGTCCTATATTTCTACTACATGTCTCACCTCTTCAAATTCAACCTATCCAAATCCAAACTGATTTTCTATCAGAATTTCCATCCATCTACAGATGGAGGGTCCTATGAATTATAATTGCCTGTGGGCCATTTGATCATGCCACCAGTTTTAAACAGGCTAGTGTGATTTCTCCACCACTGGCCAATTCTCTCTAATTATTTATTTATGTGTTTATTTGTTAATTTAGTTATTAAAACATCTTTATTGGAATGTAATTGCTTTACAATGGTGTGTTAGTTTCTACTTTATAACAAAGTGAATCAGCTATACATATACATATATCTCCATATCACCTCCCCCTTGCGTCTCCCTCCCACACTCCTTATCCCACCCATCTAGGTGGTCACAAAGCACTGAGCTGATGTCCCTGTGCTATGCGGCTGCTTCCCACTAGCTATCTATTTTACATTTGGTAGTATATATAAGTCCATGCCACAATCTCATTTCATCTTAGCTTACCCTTCCCCATCCCCATGTCCTCAAGTCCATTTGCTAAGTCTGTGTCTTTATTCCTGTCCTGCCCCCAGCTTTCAGAACATTTTGGGGTTTTTTTTAGATTCTATATATATGTGTTAGCATATGGTATTTGTTTTTCTCTTTATGACTTACTTCACTCTGTATGACAGACTCCAGGTCCATCCACCTCACTACAAATAACTCAATTTCGTTTCTTTTTATGGCTAACATTCCTTGTATATATGTGCCACATCTTCTTTATCCATTCATCTCTCACTGGACACTTAGTTTGCTTCCATGTCCTGGCTATTGTAAATAGAGCTGCAATGAACACTGTGGTACATGACTCTTCTTGAATTATGCTTTATTTAGGGTATATGCCCAGTAGTGGGATTGCTGGGTCGTATGGTAATTCTATCTTTAGTGTTCTAAGGAACCTCCATACTGTTCCACATACTGGTTGTATCAATTTACATTCCCACCAACAGTGCAAGAGGGTTTCTTTTTCTCCACACCCTCTCCAGCATTTATTGTTTGCAAATTTTTTTAATGATGGCCATTCTGACTGGTGTAAGGTGATACCTTATTGTAGTTTTGATTTGCATTTCTCTAATGATTAATGATGTTGAGCATTGTTTCATATGATTGTTGACAATCTGTATATCTTATAGAAGAAATGTCTACTTAGGTCTTCTGCCCAATTTTGGATTGGTTTGTTTGTTTTTTGATACTGAGCTGCATGAACTGCTTGTAAATTTTGGAGATTAATTGTTTGTCAGTTGCTTCATTTGCAAATATTTTCTCCCATTCTGTGGGTTGTGTTTTTGTCTTGTATATGGTTACCTTTGCTGTGCAAAAGCTTTTAAGTTTCATTAGGTCCCATTTGTTTATTTTTGTTTTTATTTCCATTTCTCTAGGAGGTGGGTCAAAAAGGATCTTGCTGTGATTTATATCACAGAGTGTTCTGCTTATGTTTTCCTCTAAGAGTTTTACAGTGTCTGGCTTTACATTTAGGTCTTTAATCCATTTGGAGTGCATTTTTGTGCATGGTGTTAGGAAGTGTTCTAATTTCACTCTTTTACATGTAGTTGTCCAGTTTTCCCAGCACCACCTACTGAAGAGACTGTCTTTTCTCCATTGCATATTCTCGCCTCCTTTATCAAATATAAGTTGACCATATGTGCATGAGTTTATCTCTGGCCTTTCTATCCTGTTCCATGGATCTACATTTCTGTTTTTGTGCCACTACCATACTGTCTTGATTACTCTAGCTTTGTAGTACAGTCTGAAGTCTAGGAGCCTGATTCCTCCATCTCCATTTTTCTTTATCAAGATTGCTTTGGCTATTCGGGGTCTTTTGTGTTTCCATACAAATTGTGAATTTTTTTGTTCCAGTTCTGTGAAAAAATGCCATTGGTAGTTTGATAGGGATTGCATTGAATCTGTAGATTGCTTTGGGTAGTATAGTCATTTTCACAATGTTGATTCTCCCAATCCAAGAACATAGTATATCTCTCCATCTGTTTGTATCATCTTTAATTTCTTTCATCAGTGTCTTATAGTTTTCTGCATACAGGTCTTTTGTTTCCTTAGGTAGGTTTATTCCTAGGTATTTTATTCTTTTTGTTTCAGTGATAAATGGGAGTGTTTTCTTAATTTCTCTTTCAGATTTCTCATCACTAGTGTATAGGAATGAAAGAGATTTCTGTGCATTTATTTTGTATCCTGCTACTTTCCCAAATTCATTGATTAGCTCTGGTAGTTTTCTGGTAGCATCTTTAGGATTCTCTACGTATAGTATCATGTCATCTGCAAACAGTGACAGTTTTACTTCTTTTCCAATTTGGATTCTTTTTATTTCTTTTTCTTCTCCTATTGCTGTGGCTAAAACTATGTTGAATAATAGTGGTGAGAGTGGACATCCTTGTCTTGTTCCTGATCTTAGAAGAAATGGTTTCAGTTTTTCACCATTGAGAACAATGTTGGCTGTGGGTTTGTCACATATGGGCTTTATTATATTTAAGTAAGTTCCCTCTATGCCTACTTTCTGGAGGGTTTTTATCATAAATCGGTGTTGAATTTTGTTGAAAGCTTTTTCTGCATCTATTGAGATGATTATATGGTTTTTCACTGTCTATTTGTTAATATGCTTTATCACATTGATTGATTTGCATATATTCAAGAATCCTTGCATTCCTGGGATAAATCCCACTTGATCATTGTGTATGATTCTTTTAATATGCTGTTGGATTCTCTTTGCTAGTATTTTATTGAGGATTTTTGCATCTAAGTTCATCAGTGATATTGGCCTGTAGTTTTCTTTCTTTGTGCCATCTTTGTCTGGTTTTGGTATCAGGGTGATGGTGGCTTCGTAGAATGTGTTTGGAAGTGTTCCTCCCTCTGCTACATTTTGGAAGAGTTTGAGAAAGATAGGTGTTAGCTCTTCTCCAAATGTTTGAAAGAATTTGCCTGTGAAGCCATCTGGTCCTGGGCTTTTGTTTGTTGGAAGATTTTTAATCACATTCTCAATTTCAGTGCTTGTGAGTGGTCAGTTTATATTTTCTCTTTCTTCCTGGTTCAGTCTCAGAAGGTTGTGCTTTTCTAAGAATTTGTCCATTTCTTCCAGGTTGTCCATGTTATTGGCATATAGTTGTTTGTAGTAATCTCTCATGATCTGCAGTGTCAGTTGTTACTTCTCTTTTTTCATTTTTAATTCTATTGATTTGAGTCTTCTCCCTTTTTTTCTTGATGAGTCTGGCTAATGGTTTATCAATTATTTTTATATTCTCAAAGAACCAGCTTTTAGTTTTATTGATCTTTGTTATTGTTTGCTTCATTTCTTTTTCATTTATCTGATCTGATCTTTATGGTTTCTTTCCTTCTGCTAACTTTGGAATTTTGTTGTTGTTGTTCTTCTTCTTCTTTCTCTAATTTCTTAAGGTGTAAATTTAAGTGGTTTATTTTGAGATTTTTCTTGTTTCTTGAGGTAGGATTGTATTGCTATTAACTTCACTCTTAGAACTGCTTTTGCTGCATCCCATAGTTTTTAGGTCATTGTGTTTTCACTGTCATTTTTTTCTAGTTATTTTTTGATTTCCTCTTTGACTTCTTCAGTGATCTCTTGGTTATTAAGTAGTGTATGGTTTAGCCACCATGTGTGTGTATTTATTAAAGATATATCCCTGTAATTGATATCTAGTCTCATAGCATGATCAGAAAAGATCCTTGATATGATTTCTATTTTCTTAAATTTACCAAGGTTTGATTTGTGACTCAAGATATTATCTATCCTGGAGAATGTTCCATGAGCCCTTGAGAAGAATGTGTATTCTGTTGTTTTTGGATGGAATGTCCTATAAATATCAATTAAGTCCATCTTTTTAATGTATCATTTAAGCATGTGTTTCCTTATTTATTTTCATTTCAGATGATCTGTCCAGTGGTGAAAGTGAGGTGTTCAAGTCCTCTGTGATCATTGTGTTAATGTTGATTTCCCCTTTTATGGCTGCTAGCTTTTGCCTTATGTATTGAGCTGCTCCTATGTTGGGTGTGTAAATGTTATATATTCTTCTTGGATTGATCCCTTGATCATCGTGTAGTGTCCTTTTTTGTATCTTGTAATAGTCTTTGTTTTAAATTCTATTTAGTCTGATATAAGAATTTCTACTCCAGGTCTCTTTTGATTTCCATTTGCATGGAATATCTTTTTTCATCCCCTCACTTTCAGTCTGTTATGTGTCCCTAGGTCTGAAGTGGGTCTCTTGTCGACAGCATATATATATGGGTGTTGTTTTTTTTATCCAGTCAGCCTGTCTATATCTTTTGGTTGGTATTTAATCCATTTACATTTAAGGTAATTATCAATATGTATGTTCCTATTACCATTTTCTGAATTGTTTTGGGTTTGTTATTGTAGGTCTTTTCCTTCTCTTGTGTTTCCTGCCTAGAGAAGTTCCTTTAGCATTTGTTGTAAAGGTGGTTTGGTGATGCTGAATTCACTAAGCTTTTGCTTGTCTGTAAAGGTTTTAATTTCTCCATTGAATCTGAACGAGATTCTTGCTGGGTAGAGTAATCTTGGTTGTAGGTTTTTCCCTTTCATCACTTTCAATATGTCCTGCCACCCCCTTCTGGCTGGCAGAGTTTCTGCTGAAAGATCAGATGTTAACCTTATGGGGATTCCGTTGTATGTTATTTGTTATATTTTCCTTGCTGCTTTTAATATTTTTTCTTTGTATTTAATTTTTCGTAGTTTGATTAATATGTGTCTTGGTGTGTTTCTCTTTGGATTTATCCTGTATGGGACTCTCTGTGCTTCCTGGACTTGATTAACTATTTCCTTTCCTATATTAAGGAAGTTATCAACTATAATCTCTTCAAATATTTTCTCAGTCCTTTTTTTTATTCTCTTCTTCTTCCAGGGCCCCTATAATTCGAATGTTGCTGCATTTAGTGTTGTCCCAGAGGTCTCTAAAACTGTCCTCAATTATTTTCCTTCTTTTTTCTTTATTCTGCTCTGCAGTAGTTATTTCCACTATTTTATCTTCCAGGTCACTTATCCAATCATCTGCCTCATTTATTCTGCTATTGATTCCTTCTAGAGAATTTTTAATTTCATTTATTGTGTTGTTCATCATTATTTGTTTGCTCTTTAGTTCTTCTAGGTGCTTGTTAAACGTTTATTGTATTTTCTCCATTCTATTTCCAGATTTGGATTATCTTTACTATCATTACTCTGAATTCTTCTTCAGCTGGACTGCCTATTTCCTCTTCATTTGTTTGGTCTGGTGGGTTTTTACCTTGCTCCTTCATCTGCTGTGTGTTTCTCGGTCTTCTCATTTTGCTTAGCTTATTGTGTTTCAGGTCTCCTTTTCACAGGCTGCAGGTTCTTAGTTCCCATTAGTTTTGGTGTCTGCCCCCTTTGGCTAATGTTAGTTCAGTGGGTTGTGTAGGCTTCCTGGTGGCGGAGAGTAGTGCCTGTGTTCTGGTGGATGAGGCTGGATCTTGTCTTTCTAGTGGGCAGGACTGCCTCTGGTAGTGTGTTTTGGCATTTCAGTGACTTTATTATTTTAGGCAGCCTATCTGCTCATTGGTGGGTTTGTGTTCCTGTCTTGCTAGTTGTTTGGCATAGGGTGTCCAGCACTGTAGCCCTCTGGCCATTGACTGGAGCTGGATTTTAGCGTTGAGATGGAGATCTCTGGGAGAGTTTTCACCATTTGATATTACATGAAGCTGGGAGGTCTCTGGTTTACTAATGTCCTCAACCCAGCTCTCCCACCTCAGAGGCACAGGTCTGACGCCTTGCCAGAACACCAAGATCCTGTCAGTCACATGGCTGCTTGTGTTGGAGGGTATCCTGCAGAGGTGGGGGGATGGCTGTGGCTCACTTTGGGGACAAGGACACTGGCAGAACAAGTTCTGGGAAGTACTCTTTGGCATGATCCCTCCCAGAGTCTGCCATTTCCCCACCAAAGAGAATGTAAGCTCCAGTGCTGTGGATCCTCAGGCCAAACAACCTATTGGAAAAATTTTAAACAAAGTTTCAATTTCAGTACTTGTGTTTGGTCTCTTAATATCTTCTATTTCTTACTGGTTCAGTGTTGGAAGTTTGTATGTTACTAAGAATTTGTCCATTTCTTGTATCTTTTCCATTTTATTGGCATCTAGTTGCTTGTAGTAGTCTCTTATGATTTTTTGTATTTCTGTGGTGTCAGTTGTAACGTCGTCTTTTTCACTTCTAATTTTATTGATTTGAGTCCTCTCCCTTTTTTTCTTGTTGAGTCTGAGTTTCTTGTGGAGTTAACCGTTTATTAATTTTGTTTATCTTGCCAAAGAACCAGCTTTAATTTCATTGATATTTGCTATTGTTTTCTCCATTTCTATTTTATTTATTTCTGTTCTGATCGCTATGATTTTGTTCCTTCTACTAACTTTGGTTTTGTTTGTTATTCTTTCTCTAGTTTCTTTAGGTGTAAGGATAGGTTGTTCATTTGATAATTTTCTTGTTTCTTCCATTAAGATGGTATTGATATAAACCTCCCTCTTAATAGTTTTTTTAAATTAATGAATTAATTAATTAATTAATTTATGGCTGTGTTGGGTCTTCATTTCTGTGTGAGGATTCTCTCTAGTTGAGGCAAGCGGGGGCCACTCTTTATTGTGGTGTGTGGGCCTCTCACTCTCACAGCCTCTCTTGTTGCGGAGCACAGGCTCCAGATGCGCAGGCTCAGTAGTTGTGGCTCACGGGCCCAGTTGCTCTGCGGCATGTGGGATCTTCCCAGACCAGGGCACGAACCCGTGTCCCCTGCATTGGCAAGCAGATTCTCAATCGTTGTGCCACCAGGGAAGCCCAAGCCTCCCTCTTAGAACTGTTTTTGTTGTGTCCCATATGTTTTGGACCATCGTGTTTTCATTGTCACTTTACTCTAGGTGTTTTTTGATTTCCCCTTTGATTTCTTCAGTGATCCATTGATTATTTATTAACATATTGCTTAACCTTCCTCTGTTTGTGTATTTTCCATTTTTTCCCCTCTAATTTATTTCTAATCTCACAGTGTTGTGGTCAGAAAAGATACTTGATATGATTTCATTATTCTTAAATTTACTGAGACTTGATTTGTGACCCAAGATGTATCTATTCTCAAGAATGTTCCATGTGTACTTGAGAAGAAAGTGCATTCTGATGCTTTCAGATGGAATGCTCTGTAAATATCAATTATGTTCATCTACTCTAATGTGTCTTTAAGGATTGTGTTGTCTGATTGATTTTCTGTCTGGATGATCTGTCTATTGATGTTAGTGGGATGTTCAAGTACCCCACTATTATAGGATTACTGTCAATTTCTCCTTATCTGGTTGTTAGCATTTGCTTTATAAATTGAGATGCTCTTATTTTGCATGCATATATATTTACAATTGTTATATCTTCTTCTTTGATTGATCACTTGATCATTATGCAGTGTCCTTCCTTGTCTCTTGTAACACTCTTTCTTTTAATGATGTTCATTTTTCTGATATTAGTAGTGTTACTCCACCTTTCTTTTGATTTCCATTTGAATGGAGTTTCCTTTTCTATTCCCTCACTTTCAGTCTGTATGTGTGCCAGGTCTGAAGTGGGTCTCTTGTAGACAGCATATATATGGGTCTTGTTTTTGTATCCATTCAGCCCATCTGGGTCTTTTGGTTGGAGCCTTTAATCCATTTACATTTAAGGTAATTGTCCATAAGGATGTTCCTATTGCCATTTTCCTAATTATTTTGGGTCTGTTTTTGTGGATCTTTTTTCTTCCCTTTCTATTTTGCTCTCTTCTCTTTTGTTTCCTGCCTCAAGAATCTCCTTTAGCATTTGTTGTAAAGTTGGTTTTGTGGTGCTGAATTCTCTTAGCTTTTGCTTGTCTTTAAAGGTTTTTATTTCTCCATTGAATCTGAGTGAGAGCCCTGCTGGGTGGAGTATTCTGGGTTGCAGGCATTTCCCTTTCATCACTTTAAATATATCATGTTTCTCCCTTTGGACCTAAGAGTTTCTGCTGAAAAATTAGCTGATAACCTTATGTGGATTCCCTTTATGTTATTTGTTGTTTTTCCCTTGCTGCTTTTAATATTTTTCTTTGTATTTAATTTTTGTTAGTTTGATTAATATGTGTCTTGGTGTGTTTCTCCTTGGGTTTATCCTGTATAGGACTCTATGAAAATCCTGGACTTAGGTGACTATTTCCTTTGCCATATTATAGAAGTTTTTGACTGTAATCTCTTCAAATATTTTCTCAGTCCATTTCTCTTTCCCCTCTTCTTCTGGGACCCCTATAATTTGAATGTTGGTGAGTTTTATGCTGCCCCAGAGGTGTCTGATACTGTCCTCATTTAATTCTTTTTTTCCTTATTCTGTTCCACAGCAGTGATTTACACCATTCTATCTTCTGGCTCACTTCTCCATTCTTCTGCCTCAGTTATTCTGCCAATGATTCCTTCTAGTGTATTTTTCATTTCAGTAATTGTATTGTTCATCATTCTTTATTTTTTCTTTAGTTCTTCTAGGTCCTCATTGAAACTTCCTTGTGACTTTTTGATCTGTGTCTCCATTCTTTTTTCCACTATCTTGGATCATCTTTACTTTTATTACTCTGAATTATTTTTCAGATAGATTGCCTGTCTCCTCTTCATTTATTTGGTCTTATTGGTTTTTACCTTGCTCCTTCATCTGCAACATATTTTTCTGGCATCTCATTTTCTCTAACTTAGTGTGTTTGTGGTCTCCTTTCTGTGGCTGCAAGGTTGTAGTTCCTCTTGCTCTGGTGTCTGCCCCCTGGTGGGTGAGATTGGTTCAAGAGCTTTGTAACCTTCCTGGTGGGAGGGACTGGTGAATGTCCTCTGGTGGGTGGAGCTGAGTCTTTTCCCTCTGGTGGGCAGGACCATGTCAAGGGTTGTGTTTTGGGGGTGTCTTTGAGTTTGGTATGACTTTCAGCAGCCTGTCTGCTGATGGGTGTGGCTGTGTTCCTTTCTTGCTGGTTGTTTGGCCTGAAGCATTCAAGGACTGGAGCTTGCAGGCTGTTGCATAGGGCCAGGTCTTGGTGCCGAGATGTGGACCTCCAGAAGAGCTCGCACCGATTAATATTCCCTGATGCTGGGAAGTTCCTGGTGGTCCACTGGTCAAGACTCAGTGCTCCCACTGCTGGGGCTCAGCTTTGACTGCCAATCAGGGAACCAAGACTCTGCAAGCCATGCACTGCGGTTAAAAAAACAAAATGGAACAAAACAAAGCCAAACAAGACAGACTGACAAAAAAATTAAAAAAAAATTAAAAAGGCAAATAATAAAAGGAAAACCAAACAAAATAAAACCAAAGAAAACAAGAAAAACAAAACAACTAAGCAAACAAAAAACCAATAACCAAAACAAACAGTAAAAATGAAACTAACAGAAGCAAAAAACAAAAAAAAATTAAATTAAATTAAAAAATAAAAGTAGAAAAGTAAAAAATATATATATACTAAATTATCTTTAAAAGTTAAATAAAAATTTAAAAAACAGCAGCAGCAACTCATTAACAACAATTATTCCCTGAAGCCTCTTCTACCAGTGTCCTTGTCCCCACTTTGAGCTACAGCTGACCCTTGCCTCCCCAGGAGGCCCTCCAAGCCCTCTAAGTAAGTCTCTGGACCCTCTCTGTGCTGTGTGGACAGCTCAGAATCTGACCTGACCCAGCTCCTATGTGTATGTGCCCACAATGTCCACAGCTCCTAAAGCTAGATCTGTCTCAGTTTCAGGAGCACTCATTGTCTATTCAGATGTTCCACACTCACTGGGTTTACCAAGCTGATTGTAGGGGTTTAATCCATGGCTTGTTCAGCTGCAATTGGAGATTTCAGTTCTTTTTCCTTAGTTACGTAGTCCCTGGGCTCAGCTTTGGTTTCAGCCCTACCTCTGCGTGTGGGCCACCCTCAAGAATCTATTTCCCACCCAGGTGAGAAGGGGCAAAGGTAGCTACTGGAGGTCCATTACTGGCCCATTTTGGTGGGAGGGGACAGGGCAGTGACTGACTGGGACATGCTTGTCCCAGTCAGTCACTGTCTGTGTGGCAGGCAGTGACTTAGGTGGGAGGGGCAGGAGGCAGCAACTGACTGGGGTGCATGTTCTCTCTCAGGTGGAGGGGCATAAGGCCACAGTGACTGGAATGCAAGTGCTTGCTCTGGTGGGAGCCCCTTCTAGTCCCTTCAGAGACAGTGGCTGGCAAGAGGCAGCAACTGATTGGGGCACACATGTTCACTCAGTTGGGTGGCAGATAAGTCAGCAATGACTGGGGTAAACACACTTGCTCTTGTGGGAGCCCCTCCCAGTGCCCACAGAAGCAGAGGCTGGCATGTGGGGAGAGAGGCTGTGATGGTGGCCCTGCCTTTCCTGTGTCACTCAATAATGGAGCCTCATTTCTATGGCAGTCTGGGCTTCTTCCAGGTGCATTTCCAGTTTCAGAGCTCCTCACTCCCATCCCCTCAGGCTGTCTCTGCACAGTCAACCACAGTCCTCTCTTCAGGTCCACTCTCCAAACCCCATGTTCCAGCACTCAGCCTCTATCAGCACTGGCAGACATCCATCTCAGGCTGGGGCATGGAGGGCTGTGGCACAGACTGTCTTTGTAAGCTTTGCTCTGTTCTGCCTGCCATAGACTGGCCACTGCACTTTCTTCTGATAACTCTGAAGATCCCCATCTATGTCAGCTGATCTCCCTGCTGGTGAGGAAGCTTCCTTGGATGTTGGAACCTCTCCTCTCCTTCAGCTCCCCCACCAAGGGGTGCAGGTCTCGTCCTGTTTCCTCTTTTCTTCCATTTCTCTTTTTCGTCCTATTAGGTTATATGGGGATATTTTCCTGTCCTTTTAGGTGTCCAAGGTCCTCTGCTAGCGTTCAGCAGGTGTTCTGTGTGAATTGTTCCACCTGTAGTTGGATTCTTGATGTACTTGTATGGAGAGGTAAACTCCAGGTCCTCCTCTTCTGCCATCTTGACCTCTCTGATGATTTTTTTATTATCACTACTACTGTTATATTTTCCCCAGTGAATTTTATAATCTATATTATCATGAAAATTTCCCTTATGGATTTATTTTTTTAATTAACAGGTTTCCATCCAGTAATTCAGTGCATTAGAATCAATAGTCTCACATGAAATAATGAAATATGTTTAATGTCACCTTCATTCATTTACTTGGCTACACAGAATATTTAAAACTCCTTCCAGTTTTTGTCACTGATCAAAGAAATATATATTGGCAAATCATGAAGCAGTTTATGCATTTTTATGGGTGTATCAAATTAGATTAGGCACGTCTGAAGAATAGACAGGGGCTTGATTTTATAGAGGAAAGGACAAGTTGAGAAGGGTTGTCCCTTCTCCACTTCAAAGAGTCCAGGGTAGTTATGGCTTCTTATCTAATGGGCTGATTCTAGGCAATAAAATATTCTCTCTTCCTCCTGCGGAGATATGAGTGGCTGTGCATGAAAGTGCCCCTTTCAGGGCTTCCTAACTGCACTTAAAATGAAGTTTCCTTTATTTATTTTCATATAGATATAGATGATATAGATAAAGATGTAGAAAATAAATTAGATAATTCACTTAATGATCTTTAAGAAAGTGAATGGCATAGTCTTACTTGTGTTTTAGAAACACAGCTATATAAGTAACTGCTGATACAAATTTACTGGTGCAGTGGAATAAAATTTTGTTCCTTTAAAAAAAAATTTCCAGGGCAGAGGAGAAGATGGTGGAAGAGTAAGACGCGGAGATCACCTTCCTCCCCACAGATACATCAGAAATACATATACACGTGGAACTGCTCCTATAGAACACCTACTGAATGCTGGCAAAAGACGTCAGACCTCCCAAAAGGCAAGAAACTCCCCACGTACCTGGGTAGGATAAAGAAAAAAGAAACAACAGAGACAAAAGAATAGGGATGGGACCTGCACCAGTGGGAGGGAGCTGTGAAGGAGGAAAGGTTACCACACACTAGGAAGCCCCTTCACGGGCAGAGACTGCAGGTGGCGGAGGGGGGAAGCTTCGGAGCCACGGAGGAGAGCACAGCAACAGGGGTGCAGAGGGCAAAGAGGAGAGATTCCCACACAGAGGAGTGGTGCCGACAAGCACTCACCAGCCCGAGAGGCTTGTCTGCTCACCTTCTGGGGCAGGCGGGGGCTGAGAGCTGAGGCTCCGGCTTCGGTCGGATCGCAGGGAGAGGACTGGGGTTGGCGGCGTGAACACAGCCTGAAGGGGTTAGCGCACCACAGCTAGCTGGGAGGGAGTCCGGGAAAAGTTCTGGAGCTGCTGAACTGGCAAGAGACTTTTTATGCCTCTTTCCTGGGGCACGAGGAGAGGGGATTCAGAGTGTTGCCTAAACAAGCTCCAGAGATGGGTGCGAGCCGCGGCTATCAGCGCAGACCCCAGAGCCGGGCTTGAAACGCTAAGGCAGCTGCTGCTGCCACCAAGAAGCCTGTGTGCGAGCACAGGCCACTATCCACACCACTCCTCCCAGGAGCCTGTGCAGCCCGCCACTGCCAGGGTCCCGTGATCCAGGAACAACTTCCCCAGGAGAACACACGGGGCTCCCCAGGCTGCTGCAATGTCATGCCAGCCTCTGCCGATGCAGGCTTGCCCCACATCCATGCCCTTCCCTCCCCACGGCCTGAGTGAGCCAGAGTCCCCAAAGCAGCTGCTCCTTTAACCCCGTCCTGTCTGAGTGAAGAACAGATGCCCTCAGGCGACCTACACGCAGAAGCGGGTCCAAATCCAAAGCTGAACCCCAGGAGCTGTGTGAACACAGAAGAGAAAGGGAAATTTCTCTCAGCAGCCTCAGAAGCAGTGGATTAAATCTCCAAAATCAACCTGATGTACCTGCATCTGTGGAATAACTGAATAGACAACAAATCATCCGAAATTGAGGAGGTGGACTTTGGGAGCAAGATATATTATTTTTTCCTCTTTTCCTCTTTTTGTGAGTGTGTATGTGTATGCTTCTGTGTGAGATTTTGCTGTATAGCTTTGCTTTCACCATTTGTCCTACAGTTCTGTAAGTCTTTCTTTTTTTTTCTTACTTAAAAAATTTTTTTTCTTTTTTTCTTAATAATCATTTTTTATTTTTTTATTTTAATAACTTTATTTTATTTTGTTTTACTTTACTTTATTTTATCCTCTTTCTTTTTTTTCTTTCTATTTTTTCTCCCTTTAATTCTGAGCCATGTGGATGAAAGGTTCTTGGTGCTCCAGCCAGGCATGAGGGCTGTGCCGCTGAGGTGGGAGAGGCAACTTCACGACACTGGACCACAAAAGACCTCTCAACTCCACATAATACCAAATGGTGAAAATCTCCCAGAGATCTCCATCTTAAGACCAAGATCCAGCTTAACTCAATGACCAGCAAGCTACAGTGCTGGACACCCTATGCCAAACAACTAGCAAGACAGGAACACAGCCCCATCCATTAGCAGAGAGGCTGCCTAAAATCATAGTAAGGCCACAGACACCCCAAAACACACCACCAGATGTGGACCTGCCCACCAGAAAGACAAGATCCAGCCTCATCCACCAGAACACAGGCACTAGTCCCCTCCACCAAGAAACCTACACAACCCACTGAACCAACCGTAGCCATTGGGGACAGAAAACAAAAAAAGCAGGAAGTACGAACCTGCAGCCTGTGAAAAGGAGACCCCAAACACAGTAAGATAAGCAAAATGAAAAGACAGAAAAACACACAGCAGATGAAGGAGCAAGATAAAAACACACCAGACCTAACAAATGAAGAGGAAATAGATAGTCTACCTGAAAAAGAATTCAGAATAATGATAGTAAAGATGATCCAAAATCTTGGAAATAGAATAGACAAAATGCAAGAAACATTTAACAAGGGCGTAGAAGAACTAAAGAAGAACGAAGCAATGATGAAAAACACAATAAATGAAATTAAAAACACTCTAGAAGGGATCAATAACAGAATAACTGAGACAGAATAAAGGATAAGTGACCTGGAAGATAAAATAGTGGAAATAACTACTGCAGAGCAGAATAAAGAGAAAAGAATGAAAAGAACTGAGGACAGTCTCAGAGACCTCTGGGACAACATTAAACGCACCAACATTTGAATTATAGGGGTCCCAGAAGAAGAAGAGAAAAAGAAAGGGACTGAGATAATATTTGAAGAGGTTATAGTTGAAAACTTCCCTAATATGGGAAAGGAAATAGTTAAACAAGTCCTGGAAGCAAAGAGCGTCCCATACAGGATAAGTCCAAGGAGAAACACACCAAGACACATATTAATCAAATTATCAAAAATTAAATTTAAGAAAACATATTAAAAGCAGCAAGGGAAAAACAACAAATAACACAAAAGGGAATCCCCATAAGGTTAACAGCTGATCTTTCAGCAGAAACTCTGTAAGCCAGAAGGGAGTGGCAGAACATATTTAAAGTGATGAAGGAGAAACACCTACAACCAATATTACTCTACCCAGCAAGGATCTCATTCAGATTTGATGGAGAAATTAAAACCTTTACAGACAAGCAAAAGCTGAGAGAGTTCAGGACCACCAAACCAGCTTTACAACAAATGCTAAGGGAACTTCTCTAGGCAAGAAACACAAGAGAAGGAAAACACCTACAATAGCAAGCCCAAAACATTTAAAAAAATGGGAATAGGAACATACATATCGATAATTACCTTAAACGTAAATGGATTAAATGCTCCCACCAAAAGACACAGGCTGGCTGAATGGATACAAAAACAAGACCCATATATATGCTGTCTACAAGAGACCCACTTCAGACCTAGAGACACATATAGACTGAAAGTGAGGGGATGGAAAAAGATATTCCATGCAAATGGAAATCAAAATAAAGCTGGAGTAGCAATTCTTATATCAGACAAAATAGACTTTAAAATAAAGACTATTACAAGAGACAAAGAAGGGCTTTATATAATGATCAAGGGATCGATCCAAGAGGAAGGTATAACAATTGTAAATATTTATCCACCCAACATAGGAGCACCTCAATATATAAGCCAAATACTAGCAGCCATAAAAGGGGAAATCGAAAGTAACACAGTCATAGTAGGGGACTTTAACACCCCACTTTCACCAATGGACACACCATCCAAAATGGAAATAAATAAGGAAACACAAGCTTTAAATGATACATTAAACAAGATGGACTTGATTGATATTTATAGGACATTCCACCCAAAAAGAGAAGAATACACATTTTTCTCAAGTGCTCATGGAACATTCTCCAGGATAGATCATATCTTGGGTCACAAATCAAACCTTGGTAAATTTAAGAAAATTGAAATCGTAACAAGTATCTTTTCGGACCACAACGCTATGAGACTAGATATCAATTACAGGAAAAGATCTGTAAAAAATACAAACACATGGAGCCTAAACAGTACACTACTTAATAACGAAGTGATCACTGAAGAAATCAAAGAATACCTAGAAACAAATGAAAATGGAGACACGATGACCCAAAACTTATGGGATGCAGCAAAAACAGTTCTAAGAGGGAAGTTTATAGCAATACAACCCTACCTCGCTAAACAGGAAACATCTCTAATAAAAAACCTAACCTTGCACCTAAAGAAATTAGAGAAAGAAGAACAAAAAATCCCCAAAACTAGCAGACGGAAAGAAATCATAAAGATCAGATCAGAAATAAATGAAAAAGAACTGAAGGAAACAATAGCAAAGATCAACAAAACTAAAAGCTAGTTCTTTGAGAAGATAAACAAAATTGATAAACCATTAGCCAGACTCATCAAGAAAAAAAGGGAGAAGACTCAAATCAATAGAATTAGAAATGAAAAAGGAGAAGTAACCACTGACACTGCAGAAATACAAACGATCATGAGAGATTACTACAAGCAACTCTATGCCAATAAAATAGACAGCCTGGAAGAAATGGACAAATTCTTAGAAATGCACAACCTGCCGAGACTGAACCAGGAAGAAATAGAAACTAGGAACAGACCAATCACAAGCACTGAAATTGAAACTGTGATTAAAAATCTTCCAACAAACAAAAGCTCAGGACCAGACGGTTTCACAGTCGAATTCTCTCAAACATTTAGAGAAGAGCTAACACCTATCCTTCTCAAACTCTTCCAAAATATTGCAGAGGGAGGGACACTCCCCAACTCATTCTACGAGGCCACCATCACCCTGATACCAAAACCAGACAAAGAGGTCACAAAGAAAGCAAACTACAGGCCAATATCACTGATGAACATAGATGCAAAAATCCTCAACAAAATATTAGCAAACAGAATCCAACAGCACATTAAAAGGATCATACATCATGATCAAGTGGGGTTTATTCCAGTTATGCAAGAATTCTTCAATATATGCAAATCAATCAACGTGATACACCATATTAACAAATTTAAGGAGAAAAACCATATGATCATCTCAATGGATGCAGGGAAAGCTTTCAACAAAATTCAACACCCATTTATGATAAAAGCCCTGCAGAAAGTAGGCATAGAGGGAATTTCCTCAACATAATAAAGGCCATATATGACAAACCCACAGCCAACATCGTCCTCAATCGTGAAAAACTGAAACCATTTCCACTAACATCAGGAACAAGACCAGGTTGCCGACTCTCATCACTATTATTCAACATAGTTTTGGAAATTTTAGCCACAGCCATCAGAGACGAAAAAGAAATAAAACGAATCCAAATTGGAAAAGAAGAAGGAAAGCTGTCACTGTTTGCAGATGACATGATACTATACATAGAGAATCCTAAAGATGCTACCAGAAAACTACTAGAGCTAATCAATGAATTTGGTAAAGTAGCAGGATACAAAATTAATGCCCAGAAATCTCTTGCATTCCTATACACTAATGATGAAAAATCTGAAAGTGAAATTAAGAAAACACTCCCATTTAACATTGCAACAAAAAGAATAAAATATCTAGGCATAAAACTACCTAAGGGGACAAAAGACCTGTATGCAGAAAATTATAAGACACTGATGAAAGAAATTAAAGATGATACAAAGAGATGGAGAGATATACCATGTTCTTGGATTGGAAGAATCAACATTGTCAAAATTACTCTACTACCCAAAGCAATCTACAGATTCAATGCAATCCCTATCAAACTACCACTGGCATTTTTCACAGAACTAGAACAAAAATTTCACAATTTGTATGGAAACACAAAAGACCCCGAATAGCCAAAGCAATCTTGAGAACGAAAAATGGAGATGGAGGAATCAGGCTCCCTGACTTCAGTCTATACAACAAAGCTACAGTAATCAAGACAGTATGGTACTGTCACAAAAACAGAAACATATATCAATGGAACAGCATAGAAAGCCCAGAGATAATCCCACGCACATATGGTCAGCTTATCTTTGATAAAGGAGGAAAACATAAACAATGGAGAAAAGACAGCCTCTTCAATAAGTGGTGCTGGGAAAGCTGGACAGGTATATGTAAAAGTATGAAATTAGAACACTCCCTTACACCATACACTAAAATAAACTGAAAATTGATTAAAGACCTACATGTAAGGTCAGACACTATCAAATTCTTAGAGGAAAACATAGGCAGAACACTGTATGACATAAATCACAGCAAGATCCTTTTTGACCCAGCTCCTTGAGAAATGGAAATAAAAACAAAAATAAACAAATGAGACCTAATGAAACTTAAAAGCTTTTGCACAGCAAAGGAAACCATAAAGAATACCAAAAGACAACCCTCAGAATGGGAGAAAATATTTGCAAACGAAGCAACTGACAAAGGATTAATCTCCAAGAATTACAAGCAGCTCTTGCAGCTCAATAACAAAAAAAACAAATAACCCTGTCCAAAAATGGGCAGAAGACCTAAATAGACATTTCTCCAAAGAAGATATACAGATTGCCAACAAACACATGAAAGAATGCTCAACGTCATTAATCATTAGAGAAATGCAAGTCAAAACTACAATGAGATATCATCTCACACCAGTCAGAATGGCCATCATCAAAAAATCTAGAAGCAATAAATGCTGGAGAGGGTGTGGAGAAAAGGGAACACTCTTGCACTGTTGGTGGGAATGTAAATTGATACAACCACTATGGAGAACAATATGGAGGTTCCTTAAAAAACTAAAATTAGAACTACCATACAACCCAGCAATCCCACTACCGGGCATATACCCTGAGAAAACCATAATTCAAAAAGAGTCATATACCAAAATATTCTTTGCAGCTCTATTTACAATAACCAGGACATAGAAGCAACCTAAATGTCCATCATCAGATGAATGGATAAAGAAGATGTGGCACATATATACAATGGACTATTGCTCAGCCATAAAAAGAAATGAAATTGAGTTATTTGTAGTGAGGTGGATGGAGTTAGAGTCTGTCATACAGAGTGAAGTAAGCCAGAAAGAGAAAAACAAATACAGTATGCTAACACATATGTATGGAATCTAAGGGGAAAAAAAAAAGGCATGAAGAACCTAGTGCAAGATGGGAATAAAGATACAGACCTACTACATAATGGACTTGAGAATATGGGAAGGGGGAAGGATAAGATGTGACAAAGTGAGAGAGTGGAATGGACATATATACACTACCAAGCGTAAAATAGATAGCTAGTGGGAAACAACCACATAGCACAGGGTGATCAGCTCTGTGCTTTGTGACCACCTAGAGGGGTGGGATAGGAAGGGTAGGAGGGAGGGAGATGCAAGAGGGAAGAGATATGGGAACATATGTATATGTATAACTGATTCACTTTGTTATAAAGCAGAAACTAACACACCATTGTAAAGCAATTATACTCCAATAAAGATGTTAAAAAATAAAAATTTAAATAAAAAATAAAATAAAATAAAATAAAAAGAAGGAAAGAAAAACAAGGCATTAAAGAGAAATTCTTCCGAGACAATTAAAACATGTTATATACCTCTGACTTGGCACTCCTTCCATTCTGGAGACCTTTCTTGATAACTGCTTTCATCACAGAATGATTTAAAGTAAAATAAATTGAAATTAGAGTAAAAAAACAAAATTTCCCTTTGTTGATTCTGCCTCCTTCACTTTGCCATCCACTGCACTCCAAAGGAAGAATAATATGCTAATCTAAATGTCTCAATCTTATTCTCACTCTGTTGGCTGACTAATTCAGAATACTGAAATAAATCCAGAGCCCAAGTGTATTTAGTTAGCATTTGTAGTGATTAACATGAGAAGACACAACTAAAGAAGACAAAAACACCTTATAAGGAAACTCTTGTGAGCTTTCAATATCAGTTTTTAAGTCATATTTATGGTGACAATTATAAGACAAAATGTGATGGGTTGCATTGCTGGCTCTTTGTTATACACAAGGAAGGAATTCATTCAGATCATAAAAGTCTAATAATGAAGGGCCTCAAACTATAAGCCACTGGTGCCCCCCAGGAAGCTTTGACATCAGATAAACCACAATAGGATGTTAGAGTTCCACGTATGAAAAGAGAAAGACAGAAAGAAGACTCAATTCATACAAATCATGAACGTTGGGACTTGCACTAGCAAATGGATTTTCTCTTCCTCCCTCTTGTCACAAAAAAAATTCTGTTCCTACTACCAAAAATAATCATTTCACATTTGCTCTGTATATACCACATGTTTCCTTTTCATTGACTTTAGTGCTTTTATCAGTTTCTCCACTACTCCCACCCTGTGAAATTGTGATTTGTAATAAGAAATATATATTTGGTCTTCATCCCACTTTCTGGCACAGAAGTCCTAAAACCCTTGGAATTTCCTAAGTGAGGAGAGCTTAAAGGTGTCTCTTATCATGTTAATGAGATTTTGGGGCCTCACTTAAGGATAAGGACTGGTAGCCAGGAGAACCAACCAAGTGATTAGAAATGTGAAACTTTCAGTCTCATTCTCCTGACCTCCAGGGGAGGTCAGGGGAGAGAGGCTGGATGTTAAATCAGTTGTCAATGGCCAATGATTAAATTAATCATGCTTGTGTAACGAAGCCTCCATAAAAACCCAGAAAGCTTCCAGGTTGGTGAACACGTGGAGACTGTGGGAGAAACATGGAAGAAGCTCCATATCCCTTTCCCATGCCTTGCCTTGTATATCTCTTCCATCTGACTGTTCCTGAATTACATCATTTTGTAATAAACTGGTAATCTAGTAAGTAAAATGTTTCTCTGAATTATGTTAGCTTCTCTAGAAAATTAATTGAACCTGAGGTGGTGGTTGTGGGAACCTCCGATTTATAGCCAGTTAGTCAGAAGTAAAAGTGACAACATAGATTCGAGTTTGGTATATTAAGTGTTGGGGGAGGGGGAGCAGAATTGTAGGATTAGCCCTTAATCTGTGAGATATGACACTATCTCTAGGTAGATAGTGTCAGAATTCAGTTGGTAGGACACCAACTAGTGTTGGAGAATTGCTTGGATGTATGAAGAAAACCACCACCACCACACATTGTAATTGGGTACTAGAATCTATACAGCCTTTCTTCTGAATTGTTCCTAATTTCATACAAATATTGCTTAGTATTCTCTGTCAGACAGCGCTCTTTCAGCATATTTGTTTAGTCAATTTTTGCCTTTTCTTCCTAGTAGATTATAAATCCCACTAGGACAAGGGTTATCACTATTTGTTAAACTCTCTGTATCTAGCACATAGATCAGTTCTAGAGATATAAAATGCATCCAGAAATCAATGAGGGGTCATTAAAAGATATTTAAGCAAGGGAAATGACATGATTAAATTTGCATTATATATTGTTTATAGGCTTGTTGGAAAGATCGATAGAAGAACATCTTGTGAGAACAATAATTTGTCATTTGGCTTCTCAATCTCCGGCATCTTTAATTTCCTCCTCTATGCTACATTATTTCCATGAGGATGAAAACATGCTACCACACTCATAGAAATCTTCAATGACCCCATCTCCCTTCCAGCAGCATCCAAGTTTGCACACAGACCTCTAGAATAAAAACAAAATCTCTTCAAATATTAAAGGTATTCCCTTCTTTATTTCTATTCCATTCTTAACATTTCACATCTCATTCTTTCCAAATATTTAAGGAAAAATATTTATTAAAATATACCAAATTCTTGGAAAGGAACACAATCATAAGTCTACAGGTTGATAAATTTTTTACAAAAGGAAAATACGTGTGTAGTCATCAACATTATCATGTGTTGACCTGAAATAAATAGATGCCAAATATTCTCCAGTGAAGATGGGTTTATTTGGGATCAGCAGAAAATTGCAGTTTGGGGTCTGCAACCATTGCCAGCCATGAGCAAGTTCCTACATGAAAGGGGAAAGAGAACACTTTTATAGAGGGGGAAAGGAACTCAGCAGGGCTATAGTTATAAAGAGTCCATGTCTTTTTGTTTGCTGAGTCCATGCCAGGAAAAAAGAGGAGTCTTTCTTCTTCCTGTTGGACTCTGCTATCATTGTAGGGTTTGAGAGCTCCCCCTTCTGGTCTCCTGATTATTTAATTGAAGATTCAGTTGATTAATTTTTTACATTTCCCCCTTTTGAACAAGATCATCTTCTGAAAACTTTGTTGATAAGGAGTCAGGTCTTCTAGTTTCAGTGTTTTTTGTCCAATGATGGCAGAAAGGACCTTCATGGATGTAGTGTCTCACAGTGGAAGGAAAGTGCACTTGGAAAGCTCTTGAGGTCACATTTGTGTAACACTCAGGATGAGGAGTTAAACTCTTAGGCAATTTTTATCTAAATTTCATGTGTTATCAAGATCATTTGAAATGCTTTACTATCACTAAAGTTTTGGTGATAAACTTTGGACAGTCCTGGACTGGGTAACTTGGAAAAACTCTCTCATCAGTTTTTGTCTGCATCAATTCTGGGAAATCTTTACTTTTAGGTCACCAGTTGGTGTGCAGGTCCAGTAAGAGTTCTATGCTTTCTTTAGATGTTTCATGTGAATCTAAGAGTCCCTTCCTTGGAGTTTCATGGCACAAGGTTTCAAGCCATACCTGATAGGTTGAAGAGAGGTCTTCCAAAAGTGTATTTTCTAATAGACAAAATCTCTAGTTTGCAAGGTGTGATGCTTAAGGTCTTCATCTCTCAAAATCACACTATGAAAAGATTACCCTACCAAAGCTTGGTTATTTTTAATAGAAGCAATTAGGCCTTTGGAATATTGGGGTATCTCTCCTTTTATCAGTAGTGGGTCAAAAGAAGCAGGACACGAGAATATTGGGCGCCTGTGACTACTTCAAAAATGAGTTTCAAAAGGGGTGAATCTAAGATTTAGAAAGACCAATGGAAATGCTTTTGGCCAAGATATTCAGAGGGCTTCCACAAATTTTGCCAATTGAGTCCTTGATTATGAAATGGGTTCCTTGATTACTATGAAATTTGAGAGGAGTTACCCAGGTAGAGATAATCTTCTCCAAAAGGACATTAGCCACAGAAGATGCAGTAGCCTGTCTGCAAGGGAATGCTTCAGTCCAGTGTGAAAAGATACAGACCGGGATTAAAACATATTTATATCCATTAGATGAATAAAGTTGTATGAGATCCATTTGCCAGACCTTGAATAGTCCATTAGGCAGCTTACTGTCCAGGAGCAGTAAAAACAGGCTTTTATGGGTTGTACTTTGTATGAGAGGGACAAGTGAGATATGCACTTTGTGCAGCCTTTAAATGTTTCACCACCAGTGTTAAGTCATAAATGCTATCGTTTTGTTAGACCAATGATTTAATTCATGTATAGTGGTGAGGAGTAGGAATTTTAGAATCTCTGGTAACACTGTGTTGTTATTTAGTCCAAACCAGAGCTTTCTCTTTTTCATCCAACCAACAAGTATTGTTGAATTTCCAATCTTTTATTTTTCCTTTTTCTGAGGCCAATTGTTGGGCTTCTCTAGCCACATCTTCTGAATTATCATTTGGAGAAATAACCCTTTGGATCATGACAGAGGTTTGGCCTCATATTGATCCTTTTAAGGGCAATGTTTCTTGTGGAAATATCAATAAGGTGATTTCCCTTAGCTTCCATATTTTCAAGTAGAGAATGCCCCGAATCCTAATAATAGCTAAAGTGGTAGGTAAAAGTATTGCATCTAATAATTTCTGAGCATAGAGGTCATTTAAACTTTTATTTCTGCTGGGAGTAAGGAAGCCATATTACATCCATAGCATTCAATAATCATAAAGACATATCTATTATCAGTATAAATATTGGCAGTTTTGTCCTTGGCTGAAGTACAAACCCATGTAAGAGTGCATAGTTCAGCCTGTTGGGCTGAAGTAGCCTTAGGTAAAGATACTGCCTCAACTGCACCAAAAGGAGTTGCAATAGCATGCCTAGCACAATTTTTATCATTGTCACTTTTTAAAATAAGTGCCATCAGTGAATCATGAGAAGTCTGCACTCCTAAGAAGGTTTCTCATAGATCATTACAAGGAGTCAGGAGGATGTCTGTCAGCATTAAGCAGTCATGAGGCATGACTAAGAGATGGAACAAGTAAAAGAAATCTATATCAATAGATCAGCCTTCAGGATTGTGAGAAATAAGAAGAACTCTGAGTAAAACCCTGAGGCATGATGGAAAGGAAAAGGGTAGCAGGGTTAAGGTTGTCACAAAGTAAGAGTTGTGTGTGAAGCAGTTAACAAAAGGACTTCATAGGTGGTGAGGGAGCTGAGAAATGTTGAGTGTGATGATAATTCAGGAGAGATGCTTTGGCAAGAGGTACAAAAATGGTTAAAGGGGATCCCATAACAATTTCCTCAGTGGTCTAACCAAAAGGGTAGCGGTCATAATGGCTCTAAGGCAAAGGGATATCTCTGTTCCACAAGGGCCAATTGTTGTTTATAATACCATATGGGTCGATGGTAGTCCCCATATTTTTGGGTTAGTTCCTAAAGGACATTTTCTTCTTTTCATATAGAAAAAGAAAAAAGGGAATCTGTTAATTGGGATGCTCAAGGGCTTGTGGGTTTATCAACACTCTTTTAAAGCCTCAAAATATATGTTGACTAGTTCTCACAAAACTGGCTCATAATTTGGCTATAAGAAAAAAAATTGGAATCTAATTTTGGCAATAACCATGTAGCCTGAGAAAAACCTCACATTTGGCACTTAATTTGGGGTTTGGAGAAACTTAGGACACCATAAATTCTATCTGGAGCTAAGTGTAGCCCTTGTTCAAATATCAGATCCCATATATATCAAGCTTGAATTTGGGCACTGCAATTTCACTTTGGTTGCATTGTGTGCCTCTAAAGATAAAGGCTTTTGCAAGTGGATGCTGTCTTTCTATAAGGAGGCTTGAGAAAGAGAGCAAAAAACCAAATCATTCACATACTGCAACAAAGTAGAACCTATAAAGAAATCTATATCAATAGATCAGCCTTCAGGATTGTGAGAAATAAGAAGAACTCTGAGTAAAACCCTGAGGCATTAATATCCAGGTGAATTGTTTTTCTTCCCAAGTGATACAAAAATTATTGACTATCTTCATCAACTGGAATACTAAAGAATACACTGCATAAATCAATTACAGTAACAAATTTACTTCCAGTGGGAATGGATTTTAGTAACATATGAGGGTTAGGAACAACAGAGTGTCAAGGAATAATATTGCTTATTGCTCAGAGGTCTTGGATAAGCCTCCATACTGAGCATTTAGGTTTCCTCACCTGTAAAATGTGAGTGTTATAGGGGTTTGTACAAGGAGTAGTGATCCCTTGCCCCTTGTAATATTCTAATATGGGATTTATGTTTTGAAGGACTTCCTTACTTACAGTGTATTGATTAACTCTGTGAAGAGTTTTTAAGGGGTATGTTTGAATCTCATAGGAGGTGCACTGTGAATTTTGCCAATATCAGTCAGAGGTTTTGCCTATAAAGAAATTTGGAGCTGATTCAGTAGGAACAAATGATCAGTGTTCCCATATTCAGCTCTAGTGTCATCAGAGATGGAACAAGTAAAAGATGTCAAAGGGTTATTTAATTCACCTGATTAGTTACTCTGATAACTAATGCCAAATCCTTGAATTACTTTCCCCTTTGGGAGAAAGGAATTTTGGCATGATACTTCTGTAGGAGAGCTTAGCCTAACAAATGGGTAGGAATGGAGGAAGTAAGGAGAAAAGGGTGTGCATCTCTCAAAAAGCTTAAACAAAAATGAATAGGTTTAGAGACAGGGAACTCTTTAGGTTCATTAAACATCCTCACTGTTTAAACTGTTTTAGTACTCTGAGGCAGGGGCTCTTTTATAATATTTGAGTTGAGCACTGAGAATGTGGTACCAGTGTCAATTAGGACTGGAGAAATATTTCTCCAAACAATTAAGAGGAGGATTGTGAAGAGCCTCTGTAGTTCTTTGGACCCCAATCATTGAGAATCAGGAGGATGTTGGAAAGGCTGTTAGAGGGCTGAAGGTACCTAAAGCACTTAAATTTGTAACAATCTGATTTCCAGTTTCTTGACTTTTTGCAATAATAGCATAAACTAGGAGGATTTTAGTTTCATTTAGGAGCCTTCATTTGCTGGAGTTGAAGACTAACAATTTTGGTGACTCATCTAGGGAACAAGAGTACCAGATTAACTAAATCTAGAATAGACATAGTTTCATAGTCTTCCTGGTCCTTTTAACTAGAAGGGAATGGTTCCAGTTTAGTCCATTAATAAACATATAGTTAAGAGTTACCTGGGTAATCAGTGTCTGGAAGGAAGACCAGAATTTTCCTTAAAAAGAATCTGAAGTTGATCATAACATTCATGAACAATTTCATCAGATTTTTTTTTGTATGCATGCCTGAGTTTTGCTCCAATCAACAGGTTTTGGCAAAGCCCTAGGAACTGCTTGATAAATTTGACAGGCAATTGCTCAAGCCTGATTACATAATAAGTTGGTGGGCTTGTCTCCTTGTTGTACTTCTAAAGACTTTTCAGGATTTTCCCAATCAGCAGTTTTCATCCAATGCTAAGTCTGGCCTTCACTGACAAACATATGAACAAGATGATGTAAGTCAGAGACACCAGGTTGATAAGTATGAATGATTATATTAAATTCTTCAGTAAATCTGTGAGGATCTTCAGATGCTTTGGAAAAATTTTTGATCATGGCCTGAAATTAAGCATTAGGGAATATAAGAAATTAAAGGTTTAGCCTCTGGATCCTCAGAAGGTTTAATTTTACAGCAACAAGTTCTGACAAATTCAGAGGAAAAGGGAGTGGAGAGAGTTTTAGAGACAAGGTAAAGTTTGATGAAAGACTTAATATGGAAGAATTGAGTGTATAGAGGTGGAGTAGGCATCACAGAAGGAAATGAGGAAGATGACACCAGAGGCAGAGTCTGACCATGAAGAGCCAAGGAAGTGAAACAAGATGGTACCAGAGGCAGAGCCTGATACAAAAAAGTAAAAGAATGAGAACCTGAGTCTTTGGGAAATATTTTATCTTTCTTTAATCATTTGTTTGCCTCAGTTAATCTTAAAATCTTTCTTTGCAGAGAGGCAATTTTAGACTTTTGATAAAGTTTGGAAACTTCAAGATACCAATTGAAATAGGCATATCACTTAGTTCTGAAATTTTTGAGCTATTGTGGTCCAGTTCAGTGTTTAAGAAAATTGTTTGGGGATTTCAAGAATTCCCCATAATGGCCATTGATATTCTAAATTGCCTTTGAGCAAGTCAGTCCATTTATTTAGAAATATGCATAAGGAAGAACTACAGTTTTTAACCATAAAATTGACCAGAGTTGCAGTAGGGGGCATGCCCTCACAATATTTAGATAACTGGGATTCCATTTATCAGAGTAAAAGTTTCCCATTTTCTCTACAGTGAAAGAAAAATTTTCAAAGCTCAAGCAGCTTACATCACAAACAGCTCAATTCATACCATTTGCAAGCCTAAATATCAGCCAGGTCTAAGGAAACAGCTTAGTCCCAGAGGAGCCAAGCCAAGGGCTTTTTCAGCCAGTTTCCAGAGAAGACCCTTTTTAAAGAAATAAGCTAAAGGATGGGAAAAACAAACAAACAAACAAACAAAAAACAGTTTCAGTGAAGCAGCCCCTGTTCCTGAAGCAATTCACAGTTTGCAACCATGGCAAGCCACGTGCAAATTCCCACATGACAAGGGAAAAAGACCACTTTTATAGAGGGAAAAGGCAGTTGGGAGGGCTATAGTAAACATAGTTCATGGATTTTTATTGGCAGAGAACATGTCAGGAAAGAAGAGAAGTCTTTCTTATTTGTGTTGTGCTCTGGTATTATTGCCGGGCCTGTAAACTCTCCCTTCTGGTCTCCAAACTCTATTTAAATGAGGTTTCTGTTTATTAATTTTTACACATTATTTTGAAATTTCCCAGAACCTCAAAAACTTTCCTGTGTGCTTTCCTAGACATGATACATCGAAGCTGAAAAATACCAATATTTCTATTACAGTAGAATAATTTTACTGCTTTTAAATATGTTTTCATGATTCTGTAATTGTTCATTTTTCATTTCTGTATAAAATTAAACAGTATGAATGAGCCTCCATTTATTTACTACTAGTACTGATTGATATTTTGGTTGTTTCAAGTTCTCTTAAGTAGAAAATTCTTGCTATGTATATTTTTGCACGTGTTGTTTGGTACACATATACAACACTACTATTGGGAGTGGAATCCCATGTAATTATAAAATTACTGTAACATAGTATATGTACACATTAGGATTTAACAAATACTGGACAAAATTTTTATGAAACATTTGTACCAATTTAAAGCTTCATGGAAAAATTGTAATGAAATCAATTGTTTCAAATCATCATCAAAACCATATACTTATTGACATATATACACTACAAAATGTAAAATAGATAGCTAGTGGGAAGCAGCTGCATCACACAGGGAGATCAGCTCAGTGCTTTGTGACCACCTAGAGGAGTGGGATATGGAGGGTAGGAGGGAGATGCAAGAGGGAGGGGATATGAGGATATATGTATACATATAGCTGATTCACTTTGTTATACAGCAGAAACTAACACATCATTGTAAAACAATTATACTTCAATAAAGATGTTTAAAAAAACCCATATACTTATTCTTTATAATATTGAATATTGAAGTGGATATATGCTGAAATTTTGCTGCTGTTTTAATTTACATTTCTGTTAACAACTACTGTAAATTTTTTTAACATGCATTTTAAACATTTTTGCTTTCCTCTTTTAAGAATTACCACACACGTTTCATCTATTTTACATTGAGTTTTCAGTCTTCTTTTAGTTTTAGGAGTTCTTATATTCTATTTAAATATTTTTATCTGTAAATATCATCTTGCTGTTTTCAGCTTCCTCTATCATTTGATCTTCTGTGATTTTTGACTAGATGGTATTAATTTTTGAGGCGAATTTGGAGATAGATATGTGTACAATATTGAGTCCTTTGAGACTTTAGAACAACTTGACCATGATATTTTATACATTATATTTGTTTATTTATCACTGGACTCTTTTAGCTAATATTCTTTTAGGTTCACATTTAATCAATAAAACTTTTTATTAAGGCTTTATGATCTTGGACAATTTCCTGGAACACTCTGACACGTCACCGAATTTTTAAAAATTTCTTTACCATTTACATTTAAGGTTTGATTAATCTGAAACTGGTTTTACTGTGATGGTATGAGATATACATGCATTTTTTTCTTCTTTCCCCTAAGGATTATCATTTTTCTAGCATCATTAGTAAAACGTGTGCCTTTCTACAATGATATGCAATGACACAAATATTTTATATAAAGTGTTATATACCAAGTTATATTTTAGAGTTAGGTTGAAAGTGCACACACACACACACCAATTTAATTTGGATTTTGAATGAATTGCATTGAATCTACAAAGCAATATGGAAAGAATGGACATATTTATAAAATTGGGTTCTTTAATTACATTATTTTTTTCTCAGGAAGTCTTGCACACATTTTTTAGATTACTTACAGATTATCATTTTGTAGCTATTGTAAACAAGATTTTAAAGGTTAAGTTACTGAGACTGTCTCAATGTAATGAAATGAAAAATTGTTCTTTTATTGATATTTTTAATCCAAAAAATATAAAATGACTAACTTATCCTATTAATTCATTTATTTTATCTCTAGATTCTCTAATGTTTCCCAAGGAGGAAGTTATATAATTATTTAATATAACAGTTCCTTTCTAATTTTAAAAAAATCACCTTTTTTAACTTTCTCAGTGCATTATTGAGTAGGAGTTATAATAATCAGTATTTTTATTTTCTTATTCTTGATTTTTAAATAAATGAACATTCTCCAATGTCTTATGTAATACAGGGTTTCTGATGCTGTTCTCATCAGGTTAAGGGAACTTGCTTCTATTTTTACATTTTTCAAGTGTTTTATCATGAAATGATAGTGAATTTTACCAATGCTTCTTTTTTCTGTATTTATTGATGCAATATATTAAACCATTTATTTTCCTTTTGAACTCTTAATATGATCTTAACATTACTTTATTTTCTAGCATTAATTAATCTATTTGTGATTATTTTTCGTTAATCCATTATTTGGTTTTGTTAACTTTTTAAAGAGGATATATCACGGCCTCCAAGTTTTTCAGTTAAATATCTTATAAAATTTATTTCTTGTGCTGTACCAGTTGGATTTTGTTTGACATAAAATGAAGAATGTTGGTGTAATATCCATATAAATGCACTGATGAAATCTTCTAGTGCATGGAGGAAAATTGATTGATAATACTAACTAAATGCCTCTGGATACACCACAGTGTACACACAAAGAACACATGCTCCCAGAAAACAACAACAACAACAAACAAACAAGCAAACAAAAAACCTGAGCACAAAGTATCTTTTTGTCCAAACAGGAACCACTCCAATGGGAGAGTTTAGCCCTTATCTTGTCTGAAGCTTACTTAGAACTGCACTGTCATCTAAGATTTGCCCAAACGTCCTTCCTTGTCCTTTCACAGGTTTTAGACCAGCATCATAGTCTGAAGGCTTTCCCTAGCTATTTCTCTTCCACCTCTTTAATATTACCTGGTATTTAATCCTATAAATCTCTCACATGTGTAATGATCCCTTAGAATCTGCTTCTTGAAGAACACAAACTAACACTGGTGGCAATTTTTTTTTTTTTCATTACAAGTAACAAACAGATTAGAGACAAACTTTTCAAGTACCATATAGTAGAAATTTTCCAAAACTCATCAACATCTCATGGAGCCAAGAAAGTTGCTGAGAAAATGTGGTTTAACCAGGATTTTGTCTGATGTTTCCAGATATACTGAAATTAACTCATAAAGTTACAGACAAGAAAGAGTGATAAGCTAATGATGAATAAATTTAGCAAGGGAGGCGGAGTCAAGGTGGCAAACTAGGAGGATGTGGAGTTCACGTCTCTGCACAAGTAAGGCACCTACCAGGCGCTAGAGGGGGACCATGGACACCTAAGGGGATGGGAGAAACCCCCAAGTGACTGGGTAGGATGTGAGGGGACTAAGGGAGGAGGAGAAGTGGAGGTGGGATGGGACAAGTGCCCTTGAGGGGCGGCTGGAGGAAAGGAGGGGTTCCCACGCCCAAAGGGAGAACCAGGGAGGCCATCAGGAGGGCAGAGGATCAGAACAGAATATGGGCAACATTCCTCCTGCTCATTTGGGCACCAGGGAGCCTGCTGAGGTCCTTGGCCTGGTCCTCTGCCCACTGAGGCACCCTCCAGTCACGTGGGTCCTGCGGGAGTAAGGGGGAGGAAAAGTAAAGGCCCAATGGATGGGACCAGTGCCCCTGAGGGGCAGCTGGGAGAGGGGAGGGCTTCCCACACCTTGTGGGGCCCACCTACAGTTAAGGGATCAATGGGTATAGGGGACACTCAGGATAGTGGAGGAATGGAAGGGAGCATGGGTAGCACTTCCCTTGTCCACTTGGGCACTGGGGAGTCTGTTGGGCTCCAGGGTAAGATCCTCCACACTTGGAGACTTCCTCTGGGGGCACTGAGCATAAGCCCTGTCCCACACCCTCACCCAGGGCCTTACCAGTACATGCCACACTCTGGGACCCACTCCAACTGTGCTGGGCTTAAACTCCACCCACACACCCCCACCCAGGGCCTTACCTCTAAACTCCCAAACTCCACACCCACTCCAAGGCACTCAGAGGCCTCCCTCAGGCCATGCTGCCTTTCCCTGTTGCACTGGTCCTGAGCCTAGGCCCTGCCCAATGATTAAACACCACACACCTAGGCCCCACTCCAAACCTACAACCTGCCCATGCCTAAGTTCCACTCACACCTAAGCACTGCCCTCTACAGCCAAGGTCTTTTCCTGCTTTTTGTTTTGTTTTGTTTTTTTTTCAGGTTGTGGTTCTCTTTTACCTTGTTATTCTTGATTCATTTATAAGTTTATTTTTAAAAAATAATTTTTTTATTTCTCTAATTTATTTCTTATACTTTGTTGTTGTCCTGCTCATTTTGGCTTCATCTTTTTTATTGTTTTCCTTTTTTCTTTTCTGGTTCTGTTTTACCTTGCTGCAGTTGTTTCACTCATATTTTTATTTCTTTGAATATATTTCTTATTTTTCTAATTTTATTTTAAGTTTTATTCTTTATTATAGTACTGCAACATTTTTTTCTATTTCCTTTTGCCATGCCATGCAGCTTGTGTGTTCTTGGTTCCCAGGCTGGGGGTCAGGCCTGAGCTCCTGCAGTGAGAACCCCAAGTCCAAACTGCTGGGCTAACAGAGAACCTCAGGCAGCAGGGAATATTCATCAGAATGAGGTCTCCCAGTGATCCTTATCACAGCACCAAGACCTGGCTCTACCCAACTACCTGCAAACTCCAGTGGTGGATACTTCAGGCCAAATAAGACGTAAGACAGAAATACAGCCCCACCCATCAAAAAAATAAGATGACAGATAAATATGTAATAGACAAAGAAGCAAGGTAAAAACCTATAAGACCAAATAAATGAAGAAGAAATAGGCAACTTATATGAAAAATAATTGAGAGTAATGATAGTAAAGATGATCCAAAATCTTTGAAATAGAATGGAGAAATTACAAGAAACATTTAAAAAGGACACAGAAGAACTAAAGAGCAAACAGTGATGAATAACACAATAATTGAAGTTAGAAATACTCTAGAAGGAATCAATAGCAGAATAAATGAGGCAAAGAACGGAAAAGTGAGCTGGAAGATATAATGATGGAGGTAACAGCTGTGAACAGAATAAAGAAAAAAGAATAAAAAGAATTGAGGACAGTCACAGAGACTTCTGGGACAATATTAAACCACCAGCATTCAAATTATAGGAATCCCAGAAGAAGAAGAGAAAGAGAAAGGGTCTAGAAAATATTTCAAGAGGTTATAATCAAAAGCTTCCCTAACATGGGAAAGGAAAGAGTCAGTCAAGTCCAGGAAGCACAGAGAGTTCCATACAGGATAAACCCATGGAGAAACATGCTGAGACACATATTAATCAAACTATCAAAACTAAGTACAAAGAAAAAACAGTAAAACACCAAGGAAAAAGCAATAAAAAACATTAAGGGAATCCCCATAAAGCTATCAGACGATTTTTCAGCAGAAACTATGCAGGCCAGAAGGGAGTGACAGGATATATTTAAAGTGATGAAAAGGAAAAACCTAAACCAAGATTACTCTTCCCAGCAAAGATCTCATTCAAATTCGACTGAGAAATCAAAAGCTTTACAGACAAGCAAAAGCTAAGTGATTTCAGCCCCACCAAACCAGCCTTATGACAAATGCTAAAGGAACTTCTCTAACTGGGAAACACAAAAGAAGAAAAAGACCCACAAAAACAAACCCAAATCAATTAAGAAAATGGTAATATGAAAATACATATAAATAATCACCTTGAATGTAAATTGATTAAATGCTCCAACCAAAAGACACAGGCTGGCCAAATGGAAACAAGAACAAGATCATTATATATGTTATCTACAAGAGACCACTTCAGACGTAGGGACACATAGAGACTGAAAGTGAGGGGATGGAAATAGATGTTCCATGCAAATGGAAATCACAAGAAAGCTGGAGTAACAATACTCATATCAGATAGAATAGACTTTAAAATAAAGACTGTTACAAGAGATAAGGAAGGACACTACATAATGTTCAAGGGATCAATCCAAGAAGAAAATATAACAATCATAAATATTTATTCACCCAACATAGGAGCACCTCAATACATAAGGCAAATGCTTAACATCCATAAAAGGGGAAATTGAAAGTATCAAAATAAGAGTGGGGGATTTTAACACCACACTTACACCAATGGACAGATCATCCAGACAGAGAATAAATAAGGAAACACAAGTTTTAAATGACACAATAGACCAGCTAGACTTAACTGATATTTATAGGACACTCCACCTGAAAACAGAAGAATACACTTTCTTCTCAAGTGCACACAGAATGTTTGCCAGGATAAATCACATCCTGGGTCACAAATCAAACTTTGGAAAATTTAAGAAAAGTGAAATTGTATCAACCCTTCTTTCCAACCCTAACACTATGAGATAAGAAATGAATTACAGGAAAAAAACTGTATAAAACACAAACACATGGAAGCTAAACAGTGCACTGCTAAATAACCAAGAGATCACAGTAGAAATCAAAGAAGAAATAAAAAAAATCTAGAAAAAAATGACAATGAAAACACAACAATCCAAAACCTATGGGATGCAGCAAATGCAGTTTTAAGAGGAAAGTCTATAGCAATACAAGTTCACTTCAATAAACAAGAAAAATCTCAAATAAAAAATCTAACTGTACACCTAAAGCAACTAGAAAAGCAAGAACAATGAAAACCCAAAGTTAGTACAAGAAAAGAAATCATAAAAATCAGAGCCTAAATAAATGAAATAGAAAGGAAGAAAACAGTAGGAAAGATAAATAAAATTAAAAGTTGGTTCTTTGAGAAGATGAACAAATTGATAAACTTTTAGGCAGACTCATCAAGAAAAAAGGGAGAGGAATGAAAGCAATAAATTTAGAAACGGAAAATGAGAAATTACAACTGACACCACAGAAATACAAATGATTATAAGAGACTATTACAAACTACAATATGCCAATACAATGGACAACCTGGAAGAAATGGAAAAATCCATGGAAAGGCACAACTTTCCAAGACTGAACCAGGAAGGATAGAAAATATGAACAGACCAGTCATGAGTAATAAAATTGAAACTGTAACTAAAAATCTTCCAAAAAGCAAAAATCCAGGACCAGATGGCTTTACAGGTGAATTCTATCCAACACTGAGAGAGGAGTTAACACCCATCCTTCTCAAACTCTTCCAAAAATTTGCAGAAGGAGGAACACACCCAAACTCGTTTGACAAGGCCACCATCACCCTGATACCAAAGCCAGACAAAGATATCACAAAAAAAGAAAATTATAGACCAATATAACTGATGAACATAGATGCAAAAATCCTCAACATAATACTAGCAAACAGAATCCAACAACTCTTTAAAAAATCATACATCATGAATAAGTGGGATTTATCCCAGGGAGGCAAGGATTCTTCAATATACACAAATCAAGCAATATGATGAAACATATTAACAAATTAAAGAATAAAAACCATATGATAACCTCAATAGATGCAGAAAAAGCTTTTGACAAAACTCAACACCCATTTTTGATAAAAACTCTCCAGAAAGTGTGCACAGAGGGAACCTACCTTCACATAATAAAGGTCATATAAAAAAACCATAGCAAACATCATTCTCAATGGTGAAAAACTGAAAGCATTTCCTCTAAGATCAGGAAAAAGACAAGGATATCCACTCTCACCACTATTATTCACATAGTATTGGAAGTGCTAGCCACTGCAATCAGAAAAGAAAAAGAAATAAGAGGAATACAAATTGGAAAAGAAGAAGTAAAACTGGCACTGTTTGCAGATGACATGATATTATACATAGAAAATCCTAAAGATGCCACCAGAAGATTAGAAGAGCTAGGATTGCAGGATACAAAATTAATGCACAGAAATCTCTTGCATTCCTATACACTAACAATGAAAGATCAGAAAGAAAAATTAAGGAAACAGTCCCATTTACCATTTCAACAAAAAGAATAAAATACCTAGGAATAAACCTACCTAAGGAGGCAAAAAACCTGTACTCAGAAAATTATAGAACACTGATGAAAGAAAGCAAAGATGACACAAACAGATTGATAGATATACCATGTTCTTTTATTGAGAGAATCAATATTGTCAAAATGACTATATAACCCAAAGCAATCTACAGATTCAATGCAATCCATATCAAATTACCAATGGCAATTTTCACAGAATTAGAACAAATATTTTACACTTTGTAGGGAAACACAAAAGACCCCGAAAAGCCAAATCAATTTTGAGACAGAAAAATGGAGCTGGAGGAAGCAGGCTCCCTGACTTCAGACTATACTACAAAGCTAGTAATCAAGACAGTATGGTATTTGCACAAAAACAGAAATATAAATCAAAGGAACAGGATAGAAAGCCCAGAGATAAACCCACACACCTATTGTCACCTAATCAATGACCAAGGAGGCAAGAATATACAATGGAGAAAAGACAGCTGATTCAATGAAAGGTGCTGGGAAAACTGGACAACTACATGTAAAAGAATGAAATTAGAACACTTCCTAACACCATACACAAAAATAAACTCAAAATGGATTAAAGACCTAAATGTAAGACCAGACACTATAAAACTCTTAGAGAAAAACATAGGAAAAACACTCTTAGACATAAATCACAGCAAGGTCTTGTATGACCCACTACCTAGAATAAAGAAAATAAAAACAAAAATAAGCAAATGGGACCTAATTAAACTTAAAAGCTTTTGCACAGCAAAGGAAACCATAAACAAAACAAAAAGACAATCCACTGAATGGGAGAAAATATTTGGAAACAAAGCAACAGACAAAGGATTAATCTCTAAAATACACAAACAGCTCGTGCAACTCAATATCAAAAAAAAATCAACCCAATAAAAAAATGGGTGGAAGACTTAAATAGACATTTCACCAAAGAAGATACACAGATGGCCAAGAAACACATGAAAAGATGCTCAACATCACTAATTATTAGAGAAATGCAAATCAAAACTACAATGAGGTATAACCTCACACCAATCAGAATGGCCATCATCAAAAAATATACAAAAAATAAATGCCAGAAAGGGTGTGGAGAAATGGGAACCCTATTGCACTGTTGGTGGGAATGTAAATTGATAGAGCCACTATGGAGAACAGTATGGAAGTTCCTTAAAAAACTAAAAATAGAACTACCATATGACCCAGCAATCCCACTACTGGACATATACCCTGAGAAAACCATAATTCAAAAAGACACATGTATCCCAATGTTCTTCGCACACTATTTACAGTAGCCAGAACATGGAAGCAATATAAATGCCAATTGATAGATGAATGGATAAAGGAGATGTGATACATGTATACAATGGAATATTACTCAGCCATAAAAATAATGAAATTAGGCCATTTGTAGAGATGTGGATGAACCTAGAGTCTGTCTTACAGAGTGAAGTAAGTCAGAAAGAGAAAAACAAATATCATATATTAATGCATATATGTGGACTCTAGAAAAATGTTACAGATAACATATTTGCATGACAGGAATAGAAGCACATATGTAGAGAATGGACTTGTGGACACAGGGTGGGAAGGGGAAGGTGGGATGAATTAGGAGATTAGGTTTGACATATATACACTGCCATGTGTAAAATAGATAGCTAGTGGGAACCGACAGTATAGCACAGGGAGCTCAGCTCAGTGCTCTGTGATGACCTAGATGGGTGGGATGGGGGAGGAGGGATATCCAAGTGGGAGAAGATATATGTATACATATAGCTGATTCACTTCACTGTACAGCATAAACAAACACAACCTTGTAAAGCAATTATACTCCAAATTAAAAATTTTTTTTAATTTAGCACTTCATATCTTTTTCTGTGTGTATATATGTGTGTTTGTGTGTAAAATCTGCATATATTTAATAGAAAATCTAACAAGCCCTTATATGCCAGTCTTGCTAGGTTTAGTTGTTCAAGCTTTACAATGACATGTTTTGATTAATATTTATAAAAACATTACCTTTTTTTAGATCAAGAATCTATGGCACACAGAGTAAATGATTTGCACCTGGTTATGATGCTTTTCAATGGTAAAAGAGATTTGACCTGGCTTGTCTGCCTCCAGAGCTTATCCTGTTTAACAAGGTAATGTAGTGTTTCCACTGAGTTAAATATAAATAAGGACAATTTTTGTCAAGAAGAGTATCCCACATTATTTTATCTTGACACTTTAGCAATTTCCATTCCAGAAGAATACTCAAAAGTAAGATCACATCTTCACACCATGAAATGTAAATCAAGCTTATTAATATTGATTATACCTCATCATATTGGAATGAATGTTACCTATATAATTGTTTACAAATGAGAAGCATTTCATATAATTTTAAATGCAAATTCTTTTTAGCTTTCTTACAACATCATTACAATATTATCTAAGTACTGATTCAGTAGCCTTCAAGCAATAGCAATAAGGAAAATATCTTCAAATATACTGCATTATATTAGGTCAGATTGTATTTATAAACATCTTAAAGTTAGTTTTAAATATGAAACAGGATAGTAAGCACACAAAAGAAAATTTTTCTTCTATATTAAATATTCTGATCCAAAATTAGAACTATAGTTGAAGGCTATTGTCTTTATTCCTTCACCACATTTTCAATTTTGATTGAGTTCATCAATATATTGTAAATAATGAAATGGTAACTATGATAAACTCTGTAAATGTGAATAAAATTTATTAAACAGTTTATTGGAAACACTTTTTAAATGATAATTAACTTATCCCAAACTTTTTAAAACTTGCATTTGTCTACAGAAGGTTTATGATATTTCTTCCAGTTGGCCTCAATCTTTCTTTCTGGGCTTACTTTGTATATATATGTGTGTATATGTATATATATATATTTTTTTCCAGATATATTTGTTGTGGTCCAGTAGTTTCAGCTTAGTCAAAGCTATAAACACAAATTTAAAAATTACAAAAGGGAATATATCTTAGCCTTCAACAAGAAGACTTGAACAATAAAGAATATCCCTAACTGTAAAATAAGTCATTAAGAAATACAATAAATGACTCTTTTCACAAAGTATTTTATGAATTTAGAAGGTGTTGACTTCACCACCAAAAGGTAAATAAATTAAAAGTAACAGTATGCTACATGAATGGATGTGGGAGGGGTTATAATATTTTAATTTCACCAAAGGATTATCAGGTTATATCTCTGAGAATACACAGCATCAGCAAAGTTATTTCTATGGGAGTGGTTATTGTATATAAAGAAAATGTAAGTTGCTCACTGCGTACAAGAATATATGTGTGTGTGTGTGTTTGTTAAGGTTTTTGAAGTAAATTTAAATTGGAACAATGCAAGTGTGCAACACAGGATATCAAGTATGTAAATTACTTATTATTGCTTGTTAGAAATAGTATTTTACAATTTGCTCATAATTGCACTCTATAATTTAATCAATGTTGTTATATTTATCCATGTAAACTTCTTGCACATATTTATTTTATTTCCTTAAAATGAAATCATAAATATGTTATATTTAGGTACAATTTTATTTTTTTCTTATGTTAACTATGTAACATTCTATATTTTAATTAACACCATGTAAAGTGTATTTTTTCACTTTACTTCATTTTGTTTCCCTGACCTCTAAAACACTCATATATTTTTTCCTTATTATGGTATTTTTCTTGCTCATACTATTGTGTGTGTTATGAAAATAATGTAATCTAATTATATAACTCAAAGGTGACAAACAGTAAAGATTTGCTTAAATCTTGCTTTCCCACTCATTACTATATCATGAAAACACAACTCCTTGAGTTAAAAATTAAATAATTCAATCCTTTGTATAATGGCTTAGTACTCAATAGTAAGGATGTTCTATAGTCATTTCAGTCTTTTCACTAATGATTGGCATTTAGATGAATTTTAAGTTTATTTTTCTCCCTCAAAAGTGCTGTAATGAATTTTCTTGTAGCATGCCCTGGGTATATGGATGTGTTTGTGCTGTCTCTCTGTGTATATTTGGTTTCCAGAAATGAGAGAAGTAGGTCAAAGAGTATATATTATTTGTTACTTTACAAATATTAAAAAGACACACTCTAACATACTTGTTGAAGTTCACATTTCTAGGCAGTCAATGAGAGTAGACTTTAGCATACATTCATGCTAGCACTTAATTTTTCAGCCATCAAATTATTCTACTTTGAGAGTTAAGTAGTTATGGCTCAGTTACTTTAGTTTGCATTTTCCTGAACACTAACAAAATTGAGTGAGTTTTCATGTACTCTGGACATTTAAATTTCCACTTCTGGGTATTACTTATCAATAACTCTGCATATGTTTTATTTAAGTTCTCACCATTTGTAAATAAATTTAGGAACTATGTAAGTTTTAGAAACTACCCATTACACTACCATTTGATTTTCATATATCTTTATTATATTGTTTATCTCTTGTTTTTAGAGAGCAAAGGTGGCAATACTCAACAAAAGACAAATAAGGGCATTGGATAATAATAAAAGGATCAATAAAAGAAGAGGATATTACTCTCATTAACATACGTGCACCCAATACAGGATCACCTAAATATATAAAGCAAATACAGACATAAAGGGAGAAATTGACAATAATACAATAATAGTTGGGGATTTTAACACTCCACTATATCAATGGGCATATCATCCATACAGAAAATCAATAAGGCAACAGTGGTCCTAAATGATACATTAGACCAGTTGGACATAATAGATATCTACAGGACATTACATCCTAAAACAGCAGAATACACATTTTTAAAGTTCACATTGAATGTTCTCCAGAAGAAATCACATGCTAGGCCACAAAACAAGTCTCAACAAATTTAATAGGACAGAAATTATATTAAGCATTTTTTCTGACCACAACAGTATGAAACTACAGAAAACCTGGGAAAAGGACAAACACGTGGAGACTAAACAACATGTTACTAAAAAAGAAAAATCAATGGGTCCATAAATAAATCAAAGAAAAATCATAAAATACCTCAAGGCAAATGAAAATGGAAACACAGTACTCCAAAATCTATAGGATGAAGCAAAAGCAGTTTTAAGAGGGAAGTTTATAGCAACAGTCTTCCTCAAGAACCAAGAAAAATCTCAAATAAACAACCTAATCTATCAACCAAAGGAATTAAAAATTAAAAGAAGAACAAACAAAGCCCAAAGTCAGCAGAAGGAAGGATCAGAGAGAAAATAACTAAAATAGAGGTCAGAAACACAATAGAAAAATAATCAATAAAATTAAGATGAGGCTTTTTGAAAAGATAAACAAAATTCATAAACTTTAGCAAGGTTCACCAAGATGAAAAGAGAGAGTACCCAAATAAACAAAATAAGAAATGAAAGAAGATAAATAATAACTAACACCACAGAGCTACAAAAAAATCTTCAGAAAATACTATGAATAATTATATGACAACAAATTGGACAACCTAGAAGAAATTGACAAATTTCTACAAACATACTATCTGCTAAGACTGAACCAAAAAGAAACAGATGATTTGAACAGATAGCTAATAACAAAATTTAACTTGTAATAAAAAGAAAAAAAAACTCCCAGTAAAGTCCAAGAATGAATGGCTTCACAGGGAAGTTTTGACAAACAAATAAAGGGACAATACCTATTTTATGCAAACTATTGCACAAAATTGAAGAGGATGGAACACTCCCAAGTTCATTGTACAAAGTCACCATTACCCTGATATCAAAACCAGGCAAAAATACTACCAAAAAAAAAAAAAATTACAGGCTAATGCCTTTGATGAATGTAGATGCAAAAATGCTCAACAATATATTAGCAAACCGAATCCAAAAATATATAAAAAGGGCCATACACCATGGTATTGTTGGATTTATTCCAAGGACACAAAGATAGCTTGTTTCTTTTTGTGCTGAATAATATTTCCTTATCTGGATGTACCACAGGTTTGTCTATTTACCTACTAAAGGGCATCTTGTTTGCTTTTTTTGGCAATTATGAATAAAGTTGCTATTAACAACCATGTGCAAGCTTTTGTGTGGGCATAAAATTTTAACTCATTTGTGTTGCTATGAAGGAGCATGATTCCTGGATCATATGGTAAGAGTATGTTCAATTTTCTAAGAAACTGCTAAACTGTCTTCCCAAGTGGCTGTAACATTTTACATTGCCATCAATGAATGAGAATTCCTATTGTTGCACACCCTTATCAGCATTTGGTGTTGTCAATGTTCCAGGTTTTGGCCATGTCAATGTTCCAGGTTTTGGCCATTCTAATAGGTGTGTAAAGTATTTCATTATTGTTTTAATTTACATTTCCCTGATGATATGCTGTGATACATCATTCTCTATGCTTATTGGCACACATATATGTGTATATATATATATATATATATATATATATATATATACATATATATAATTTTGTAAAGGTCCATGTTTTAATTAGGTCACTTTCTTATTGTTGCTTTTAAGATTCCTTAGCATATTTTGGATAACAGTCCTCTATCAGAAGTGCCTTTTTCATATATTTTCTCCCAGCCTGTGACTTTTCTTCTCATTCTTTTCACATTGTTTTACACAGAGAAGAAATTTCTAATTTTAATAATCTACAGCTTATCAGTTATTTTATTCATGGACTGTGGCTTTGGTGTTGTTTCTAAAAAGTTAACGTCTGCCGCTGGCCAGACATCCGGTCCGTGTGCGTGAGCTCCTGAGGCCTCGCCTGCCCTCCGGGAGCCACCCAGTGAGCGCCTCTGAGACGGGGTGAGCCGCGGCAGCCGAGGCCGGGTCAGAGGCCCCAGGTACGTAGTGCGCTGCATGGGCAAGTGGGAGTTGCCGGGCCGGGCGGCGGCTCCCGGGGTTGCATTGCTCTCTCGGGCGCCCAGGCCACCCTGCCTGGAGAGCTGGGTCCACTCCAGAGGTATTGTGTCCTGGCGCCAGGCTCTGGGCGCACTAGTCGTGCTGCGTGGTGTAGCGTAGAGTACGTGCCTCTCTTTCAAGCCTTGGTTACAGTTTATTGAGCACATACCATGGCTCATTGCCTTGACAGCAACCCTACTAAGTAAGGTGATGTTTTCCCTGTTTTACAGCTGTGGAAACCGAGAACGGTTTACAACTAGAAGGCGGTGGAAATTGAATTCAAACTCTGGTTCAGTTCAAAGCTACTGCACTTCAGACCTTTGTGGTCAAATATAAGTTTGATTTTTGAATCCAGCCTCTGCCACTTCTAGTTGTGTGATCTTGGGTACCTTTCCGACTCTGTTTGCTCATATGAAAAATTGGAGGCATGGAGTTCCCACTCATGCATTGATGAAGAGGGCAGCCTGACCCCCTACTTTTCTCCACCTCCCAGCTTCCCAAACGGAGGTGTTGGCGCCTCTGGCACTGAGTTTGTTTACAAAGTTTTCAAAGATGTTTCTCTCCCAGTTATGGGGAAATTGTCACCTGAATGAACTTTGACGTTAAGTCCTAGTTTTAAAGTTGAGGAAATGGAAGCCTTCGCATATGGTTTCTTTGGGGGCCAGCTGTGCAGATTTTGTCTAAATAAATCAGATGGATTTGGCAGGGTGCAGACAGGCCTGGGGACACGATGAAATGCTAGAGATCTGGCTGATGATAGAAAGTGGACAGGCCAGTTGGGGTGGTTCTTCCTTAGAGCCCTAAATTCCCACCAGATCCTCTTCTGTCTTTTGAGCAAGGTCTGAACGTGCCCTCCTGGGTAATCTGGTTAAAGGGTTCAGAACCTCACTTCGTACCTGTGCCTTGAGGGCTGAAGGCAGGCCCGCAGTAGCAGTGAGCTTAGCTTTATTTTGAAAACTACCCACTCTCCCATTTTTAGATTGCAAAAATTTTTCTCTGAAAGTTTCAAAGGATATGATTTCTGGTTAATTGTAAATATTGACATTTAAAAAATAAAACTGTTACATCAGGCACTTAAATCTGCAGTGGAATCTAAATACCATAGTGATTTGATATCCTTCATCCTTTGAAAAGAATACATGAACCAGTTTTTTTTTATATATAGGTTTTTTTAAAATATAAATTTATTTATTTATTTTTGGCTGTGTTGGGTCTTCATTGCTGCGCAGGGGACTTTCTCTAGTTGTGGTGAGCAGGGACTACTCTTCGTTGTAGTGTGAGGGCTTCTCATTTTGGTGAACGTGCTTCAGTAGTTGTGGCTCGTGGGCTCTAGAGCTCAGCCTCAGTAGTTGTGGTGCTCGGGCTCAGTAGTTGTGGTGCATGGGCTTAGGTGCTCCACAGCATGTGCGATCGTCTCAGACCAGGGACCAGTACTTGAACCCGTGTCCCCTGCATGGGCAGGTGGATTCTTTTTATTTATTTATTTATTTATTTATTTATTTATTTATTTATTTATTTATTTATTTATGGCTTTGTTAGGTCTTTGTTGCTGTGCACAGGCTTCCTCTAGTTGTGGTGAGCTGGGGCTACTCTTCGTTACAGTGCATGGGCTTCTCATTGTCGTGGCTTCTCTTGTTGTGAAGCATGGGCTCTAGGCATGCAGACTTCAGTAGTTGTGGCACACAGGCTCAGTAGTTGTGGCTTGCAGGCTTCAGTAGTTGTGGCTCACAGGCTCTAGAGCGCCAGCTCAGTAGTTTTGGCACACGGGGCTTAGTTGCTCCGCAGCATGTGGGATCTTCCCAGGCCAGGGATTGAACCTGTGTCCCATGCATTGTCAGGCAGATTCTTAAACACTGCACCAACAGGGAAGTCCACCAGTTTTCGCTTAACAGTTGAAATTTTACATTGTTCCTTTTTCCTCCTTGAACTCGTATTTCCATTTTATTTCCTCCACAGAATTTTTTTCTGGTAAAATCGATTTTATGCTCAAAAAAACAAAAGAAAGTTAACATCACACTCAAGTTCATCTAGGATTTCTCCTGTTTTATCTTCTAAGAGTTTTATAGTTTTGCATTTTACATTTAGTCCTGTAAGCTATTCTTAGTTTATTTTTGTGAAGGGTGTAATGTCTGTGTCTAGAGTCTTTTTTTTTTTTTGTTTTTTTTGGCATGTGGATGTCAGGTTGTTCCAACATTTGTTGAAGAGGCTGACTTTGCTCCATTTTATTGCTTTTGTTCCTTTGTCAAAGACCAGTTGTCAATATATTATTTAGGTCTAATTCAGGGCTTTTAAATTCTGTTCCACTGATCTATTTGCATATTCTTCCACCAATACTACACAATCTTGATTACTATAGCTTTATATTAAGTTTTGAAGTTGGGTAGTGTCAGTCCTCCAACTTTTTTCTTGTCCTTAAATAACAATATTTAACAAAATATTATTGGTTATTCTGGGTCTTTTGCCTCTCCATATAAACTTTAGCATCAATTTGTTGATAGCCACAAAATAACTTGGCATTCTGACTGGTATTGCACTGAATCTGCAGTTCAGTTTGGGAACTGACCTTTTGACAATATTGAGACTTCCTATCAATGACTATGGAATATCTCCCCATTTATTTAGATCTTTGATTTCATTCATTAGAGTTCCTCAAACATATCTTGTATATATTTTGGTATATTTTTCCTAAGTATTTCATTTTCAGGTGCTAATGCACATGATATTGTGATTTTAATTTCAATTTTACTTTGTTCACTGTTGGTGTATAAGAAAGTTATTCACTTTTGTATATGAACCTTGTGTACTATAACCATGCTATAATTGTTTATTGCTTCCATAAGGATTTTGGTCGATTTTTTCAAATTTTCTATATATATATATATATATATATATATATATATTTATATATAATCATGTCATCTGCAAACAAAGACAGTTTTATTTCTTCCTTCCCAATCTGTATGCCTTTTATTTCCATTTCTTGTTGTACTGCATTAGTTAGGTCTGAGAACACAATGTTGAAAAGCAGTTGTAAAAGGGATACACTTATCTTGTACCTGATCTTAGTGGGAACACATTTAGCTTCTCATCATTAGGTATGATGTTAGCTGTAGTTATTTTGTAGATATTCTTTATCAAACTGAGTAAGTTTCCCTCAGTTCCTAGATTATGGTTAGTTTTTATGATGAATGTTGAATGTGTGTTGGACTTTGACAAATGCTTTTTCTTCACCTATTGATATGACTGCATGAATTTTTTTCTTTAGTCTGTTGATGTGATAGATTACATTAATTTATTTTTTTAATATTGAACCAGCCTTATGTACCTGGGATAAATTCCACTTGGTTGCAGTATATAATTATTTTTTATAAATTATTGGATTCAATTTGCCAGTTCCTTACTGAGGATTTTGACACCTATGTTAATAAGAGATATTGGTCTGTAGAGTTTTTTTCTTGTAACATTTTTGTCTTTATTTAGTATAAATATTATGCAAGCATCTGAAAATGAGTTATGAAGTATTGTCTCTGCTTCAGTATTCTGAAAGAGATTATTTGGAATTGGCATAATTTCTTCCTTAAATGTTTGATAGAATTCACCAGTGAACCAATCTGGGCCTGATGCTTTTGTTTGAAAGGTTATTAATTGTTGATTCTATTTATTAAATAGATATAGGTCAATATAACTTATCTATTTCTTGTTGTATGAGCTTTGACAGAGAGTGTCTTTGAAGAAACTAGTTGATTTCACTAGGATATCAAATTAAGGGCACATAATTATTCTACTATTCCTATATTATCCTTTTAATGTCCATTGGGATATGCATTCATTTTGGATATTAATAATTTGTATTCTACCTTTTTTCTTGATTAGCCTGACACCAATTTTATTAATCTTTTCAAAGAAGCAAATTTTGGTTTTATTATATTTCTCTATAAATTTATTTTTTCCAATTTCATTGATGTCTGCTCTTTTTTAAATTATTATTCCTTTTCTTCTGCTTACTTTGGATTTAATTTGCTCTTTATTTTCTAGTTTCCTAAAGTGGTAGCTTAGACTATTGACTTAGAATTTGCTTCTTTTCTAATACACATATTCACTGCTATAAATTTCCTTCTAAGCATTGCTTTCATTGCATCTTCCAAACGTTGATATGTTGTGTTTAATTCCTTTAGTTCAAAATATTAAAAAATTTCTCTTGACATTTCTTCTTTGACTGATATGTTATTTAGAAGTGTATCATGTAATATACAAGTATTTTAGTGTTTTCTAGCTATCTTTCTGTTATTGTTTTTTAGTTTAATTTCATTGTGGTTTGAAAGCAGACATTGTATGATTTTTATTATTTTTAATTTCTTAAGGTATTTTCTTTGGCCCACAATATGTTCTACTGTGTTGAATGTTCCTGGTAAATTGATAAAAATGTGTATTCTGCTGCTGTTGGATAAATAAGTATAGAGATGTCAATTATATCCAGTTGATTGATGGTATTGTTGAGTTCAACTATGTCTTTACTTATTCTTTGCCTGCTGTTTCTGTCCATTTCTGACAGAATGGTGTTGAAGCATCCAACTATAATGGTAGATTTATGTATTTCTTCTTGAAGTTCTATCATCTATTCCTCACATACTTTGGTACTTTTTTTAGGCACATACACATTAAGGATTGTTATGTCTTTCTAGAGAATTAATTTCTTTATCATTATGTAAGGGTCCCCTTTATCTCTGATAACTTTCCTTACTTTGAACTTTGCTGCATGGAATTAATATAACTATTTCTGATTTCTTTTGATTAGTGTTACCGTGATATATGTTTCTCCATTTATTCACTTTTAATCTATGCTTAAAATATCTTTAAGCTTAAAGTAGGTTTGTATGTTTATGCTAAAAGTAGGTTTGTAGACCATATATATTGACTCCTGTTTTTGATCAACTCTGATAATCTCTGCTTTTAATTGGTGCATTTAAACAATTAATGTTCACAGTGATAATTGATATAGTTGGATTGATATCTACCATATGTTTTACTCTTTTCTGATTATTGTCCTTAATAATTGTTTTTATTCTTGTCTTCCATTTATTTTTGACTTTTGTAGTTTTAACTGAGCATTTTTTATGATTCCATTTTCTTTTCTTTCTTAGCAAATCATATATATATATATATATATATATATATATATATATATATTAGTCATTTTAGTGGTAGTCCTAGAGTTTGCAATATACATTTACAATAATCCAAGTATACTTTCAAATAACACTATACTTCTTTTTTTCTTTTTTTAAAAACATTTATTGGATTATAATTGTTTTACAATGGTGTGTTAGTTTCGGCAATATAACAAAGTGAATCAGCTATACATATACATATATCCCCATATATCCTCCCTCTTGTGTCTCCCTCCCAACCTCCCTATCCCACCCCCCTTGGTGGACACAAAACAACAAGCTGATCTCCCTGTGCTCTGTGGCTGCTTCCCACTAGCTATCTATTTTACATTTGGTAGTGTATATATGTCCATGCCACTCTCTCACTTTGTCCCAGCTTACCCTTCCCCCTCCACATCCTCATGTCCATTCTCTACATCTGCACCTTTATTCGTGTCCTACCCTAGGTTCTTCAGAACCATTTTTTTTTTTTTTAGATTCCATATATATGTGTTACCATATGGTATTTGTTTTTCTCTTTCTGACTTACTTCACTCTGTATGACAGTCTCTAGGTCCATCCACCTCACTACAAATAACTCAATTTCGTTTCTTTTTATGGGTGAGTAATACTCCACTGTATATATGTGCCACATCTTCTTTATCCACTTATGTGTCAATGGACACTTAAGTTGCTTCCATTACCTGGCTATTGTAAATAGGGTTGCAATGAACATTGGGGTGCATGTGTCTTTTTAAATTATGGTTTTCTCAAGGTATATGCCCAGTAGTGGGATTGCTGGGTCGTATGGTACTTCTATTTTTAGTTTTTTAAGGAACCTCCACACAGTTCTCCATAGTGGCTGTATCAATCTATAGTCCCACCAACAGTGCAAGAGGATTCCCTTTTCTCCGCAGGCTCTCCAGCATTTATTGTTTGTTGATTTTCTGATGATGGTCATTCTGACCGGTGTGAGGTGATACCTCATTTTGGTTTTGATTTGCCTTTCTCTAACGATTAGTGATGTTGAGCATCCTTTCATGTGTTTGTTAGCAGTCTGTATATCTTCTTTGGAGAAATGTCTATTTAGGTCTTCTGCCCATTTTTGGATTGGGTTGTTTGTGTTTTTGATATTGAGCTGAATGAGCTGCTTCTATATCTTGGAGATTAATCCTTTGTCAGTTGCTTCATTTGTAAATATTTTCTCCCATTCTGAGTGTTGTCTTTTTGTCTTGTTTATGGTTTCTTTTGCTGTGCAAAATATTTTAAGTTTCATTAGGTCCCATTTGTTTATTTTTCTTTTTATTTCCATTCCTGTAGGAGGTCGGTGAAAAAGGATCATGCTGTGATTTAGGTAGTAGAGCATTCTGCCTATGTTTTTCTCTAAGAGTTTGATAGTGTCTGGCCTTACATTTAGGTCTTTAATCCATTTTGAGTTTATTTTTGTGTATGGTGTTAGGGAGTGTTCTAATTTCATTCTTTTACAAGTAGCTGTCCAGTTTTCACAACACAACTTATTGAAGAGGCTGTCTTTTCTCCATTGTGGAGTCTTCCCTCATTTATTAAAGATAAGGTGACCATATGTGTGTGGGTTTATCTCTGGGCTTTCTATCCTGTTCCATTGATCTATATTTCTGTTTTTGTGCCAGTACCAAACTGTCTTGATTACTGTAGCTTTGTAATATAGTCTGAAGTCAGGGAACCTGATTCCTCCAGCTCCATTTTTTGTTCTCAAGATTGCTTTGGCTATTCGGGGTCTTTTGTGTTTCCATACAAATTGTGAAATTTTTTGTTCTAGTTCTGTGAAAAATGCCAGTGGTAGTTTGATAGGGATTGCACTGAATCTGTAGATTGCTTTGGGTAGTAGAGTCATTTTCACAATATTGATTCTTCCAATCCAAGAACATGGTATATCTCTCCGTCTGTTTGTATCATCTTTAACTTCTTTCATCAGTGTCTTATGCTTTTCTGCATACTGGCCTTTTGTCTCCTTAGGTAGGTTTATTCCTAGGTATTTTATTCTTTTTGTTTCAATGGTAAATGGGAGTGTTTCCTTAATTTCTATTTCAGATTTCTCACCATTAGTGTATAGGAATACAAGAGATTCCTGTGCATTAATTTTGTATCCTGCTACCTTTCCAAATACATTGATTAGCTCTAGTAGTTTTCTGGTAGCATCTTTAGGATTCTCTATGTATTGTATCATGTCATCTACAAACAGTGAGAATTTTACTTCTTCTTTTCTGTTCTGGATTCCTTTTATTTCTTTTTCTTCGCTGATTGCTGCAGTGAAAACTTCCAAAACTATGTTGAATTATAGTGGTGAGAGTGGGCAACCTTGTCTTTTTCCTGGTCTTAAGGGAATGTTTCAGGTTTTCAACATTGAGAATGATGTTGGCTGTGGGTTTGTCATATATGGACTGTATTATGTTGATGTAGGTTCCCTCTATGCTTACTTTCTGGATAGTTTTTATCATAAATGGGTGTTGAATTTTGTCAAAGATTTTTCTTCATCTACTGATATTATCATACTCTTTTTCTCCTACAATTTGTTAATATGTTGTATCACATTGCTTGATTTGTGTATATTGAAGTATCCTTGCATTCCTGGGATAAACCCCACTTGATCATGGTGTGAGATCCTTTCAATGTGTTGTTGGACTCTGTTTGTTAGAATTTGTTGAGGATTTTTGTATCCATGTTCATCAGTGATATTGGCCTGTAGTTTTCTTTTTTTCTGACATTTTTGTCAGGTTTTGGTATAGGGTGATGGTGGCATTGTAGAATTAGTTTGGGAGTGTTCCTCCTTCTGCTATATTTTGGAAGAGTTTGAGGAGGATAGGTGTTAGCTCTTCTCTAAATGTTTGATAGAATTCACCGGTGAAGCCATCTGGTCCTCGGCTGTGGTTTGTTGGAAGACTTTTAATCAGAGTTTCAATTTCAGTGCTTATGATGGGTGTGTTTATATTTTCTATTTCTTCCTGGTTCAGTCTCAGAAGGTTGTGTTTTTCTAATAATTTGTCCATTTCTTCCAGGTTGTCCATCTTATTGGCATAGAGTTGCTTATAGTAATCCCTCATGATTCTTTGTATTTCTACAGAGTCAGTTGCTACTTCTCCTTTTTCATTTCTAATTCTATTGATTTGAGTCGGCTCCCTTTTTCTCTTGATGAGTCTGGCTAATGGTTTATCAATTTTGATTATCTTCTCAAAGAACCAGCTTTAAGTTTTATTGATTTTTGCTATTGTTTCCTTCATTTTTTTCATGTATTTCTGATCTGATCTTTATGATATCTTCCCTTCTGCTAACTTGTTTTTTATTTTATTCTTCTCTCTCTAATTGCTTTAGCTGTAAGGTTAGGTTGTTTATTTGAGATTTTTCTTCTTTCTTGAGGTAGGATTGTACGGCTATAAACTTCCCTCTTAGAACTGCTTTTGCTGCATCCCATATGTTTTGGGTCATCATGTTTTCATTGTCATTTGTTTCTAGGTAATTATTGATTTCTTCAGTGATCTCTTGGTTATTTAGTAGTGTATTGTTTCGCCCCCATGTGTTTTTATTTTTTACAGTTTTTTTTTCCTGTAATTGATATCTAACCTCATAACATTGTGGTCAGAAAAGATACTTGATAAGATTTCAATTTTCTTATATTTACCAAGGCTTGATTTGTGTCCCAAGATATGATCTATCCTGGACAATGTTCCATGAGAACTTTTGAAGAAAATGTATTCTGTTTTTTTTGGATGGAATGTCTATAAATATCAATTAAGTTCATCTTGTTTAATGTGTCATTTAAAGCTTATGTTTCCTTATTTATTTTCATTTTGGATGATCTGTCCATTGGTGAAAGTGGGATGTTAAAAATCCCCTACTGTGATTGTGTTCCTGCCGATTTCCCCTTTTATGGTTGTTAGCATTTGCGGTATGTATTGAGTTGCTCCTATTTTCAGTGCATAAATATTTACAATTATTATATCTTCTTCTTAGATTGATCCCTTGATCATTATGTGTCCTTCTTTGTGTCTTGTAATAGTCTTTATTTTAGAGTCTATTTTGTCTGATATGAGAATTGCAACTCCAGCTTTCTTTTGTTTTCCACTTGCATGGAATATCTTTTTCCATGCCCTCACTTTCAGTCTGTATGTGTCCATAGGTCTGAAGTGGGTCTCATGTAGACAGCATATATATGGGTCTTGTTTTTATATCCATTCATCCAGTCTATGTCTTTTGGTTAGAGTATTTAATCCATTTATATTTAAGGTAGTTATTGATATGTATGTTCCTATCACCATTTTCTTAATTGTTTTGGTTTTGTTATTGTAGGTGTTTTCCTTCTCTTGTGTTTCCTACCTAGAGAAGTTCCTTTAGCATTTCTTATAAAGCTGGTTGGGTGGTGCTGAATTCTGTTAGGTTTTGCTTGTCTGTAAAGGTTTTAATTTCTCCATCGAATCTGAATGAGATCCTTGCTGGAAAGAGTAATCTTGGTTATAGTTTTTCCCTTTCATCATATTTAATATGTCCTGCCACACCCTTCTGGCTTGAAGGGGTTCTACTGAAAGATCAGCTGTTAACCTTGTGGGGTTTCCCTTTTATGTTATTTGTTGCATTTCCCTTGTTGCTTTTAATATTTTTTGTTTGTATTTAATTTGTAATAGTTTGATTAATATGTGCCTTGGCTTGTTTCTCCTTGGATTTATTCTGTATGGGACTCTCTGTACTTCCTCTATTTGATTGCCAATCTCCTTTCCCATATTAGGGAAGTTTTCAACTATAAGTTTTTCAAATATTTTCTCAGACCCTTCTTTCCCTCTTCTTCTTATGGATCCCCTATAATTCAAATGTTGCTGTGTTTAATATTGTCCCAAATGTCTCTGAGACTGTCCTCAATTTGTTTCCTTCTTTTTTTCTTTATTCTGCTCTGCAGTAGTTATTTCCACTATTTTATCTTCCAGATCACTTATCCGTTTGTCTGCCTCAGTTATTCTGTTACTGATTCCTTCAAGAGAATTTTTAATTTCATTTATTGTTTTGTTCATCATTGTTTGTTTGCTCTTTAGTTCTTCTAGGTCCTTGTTAAAGTTTCTTGTATTTTCTTGACTCTATTTCCAAGATTTTGGATTATCTTTACTATCATTACTCTGAAATCTTTTTCAGGTGGACTGCCTATTGCCTCTTCATTTCCTTGTTCTGGTGGGTTTTTACCTTGCTCCTTCATCTGCTGTGTATTTCTTTGTCTTCTCATTTTGTTTAACTTACTGTGTTTGGGGTCTCCTTTTTCACAGGTTGCAGGTTCGTAGTTCCTGTTGTTTTTGGTGTCTTCCCCTAGTGGGTGAGGTTGTTTCAGTGGCTTGTGTAGACATCCTGGTGGAGGAGACTGGTGCCTATGTTCTGTGAGTTGGGCTGGTTCTTGTCTTTCTGGTCAGCAGGGCTCTGTCTGGTGGTGTGTTTCAGGGTGTCTCTGAACTTAGTATGATTTTAGTCAGCCTATCTGCTAATGGGTGGTGTTGTATTCCTGTCTTGCTAGTTGTTTGGCCTGGGGCGTCCAGCACTGGAGCTTGTTGGTCCTTTGGTGGAACTGGGTCTTAGCGTTGAAACGGAGCTCTCTGGGATAGCTCTCACCAACTGATATTACATGATGCTGTGTGGCCTGCCTTGGTCCAGTATCCTGACCTCGGCTCTCCCACCTCGGAGGCTCCGGCCTGACACTAGGCGGGAGCACCAAAACCCTGTGAGCCACATGGCTCAGAAGAAAAGGGAGGAAAAAAAGAAAAAATAAATAAAATAAAATAAATTACTAAAATAAAAAATAATAAAAACAGAAGAGTTCAACCAAAGCAGTAAACAAATCTCCCAATGATTACAAGCACTAAAAACTAAGATAAACATAAAAATCAAAAACTAATCTTTTGCAGACAGCAAACCCTAAGTCTACAGATGCTCCCAAAGTCCACCACCTCAATTTTGGGATGATTCATTTTCTATTCAGGTGTTCCACAGATGCAGGGTTTATGAAGTTAATTGTGGGGATTTAATCTGCTGCTCTTGAGCCTGCATGGAGAAGTTTCCCTTTCTCTTCTTTGTTTGCACAGCTCCTGGGGTTCAGCTTTTGTTTTGGCCCCACCTCTGCGTGTAGTGCACCCTCAGGCATCTGTTCCCACCCAGACAGGACGGGTTTAATGCAGCATCTGATTAGGGAGCTCTTGCTCACTCATGCCAGGGGGACGGTGGGGTACAGAAGTCACAATTGGAATGCAGGGCAAACCTGCGGCAGTAGAGGGCAGCATTATTTTCCAACAGCCTGAGGCATGCCCAGGGTTCTCCTGGGGAAGTTGTCCCTGGATCACGGGACTCTGGAAGTGGCAACCTGCACAAGCTCCTGGGAGGTAGTGTGGATAGTGACCTGTGCTTGCACACAGGATTCTTGGTGCCAGCAGCAGCAGCATTAATGTTTCATGCCCATCTCTGGGGTCTGAGCTGATAGCCACGGCTCATGCCTGCCTCTGGATCTCACGTAGGCAGTGCTCTGCCTTCTTTGGACACATAGGGAAGGAATCCCCTCTCCTCACTCACACTGAAACAATGGCCTCTTGCCTATTCCGCAGATCCGAACTTTTTCCCAAACTCCCTCCTAGCTAGCTGTGGTGCACTAGCCCCCTCAGACTGTCTTCATGCAGCCAACCCCAGTCCTCTCACTGAAGTCTGACCTCTGAAGCCCGAGCCTCAGTTCCTAGCCCCCACCCACCATGGCGGGTGAGCAGACAAGCCTCTCAGGCTGGTGAGTGCTGGTCAGCACCAATCCTCTGTGTGGGAATCTCTCCATTTTGCCCTCTGCACCCCTGTTGCTGTGCTCTCCTCTGTGGCTCTGAAGCTACCCCCCACCCACCCACCGTCTCCACCAGTGAAGGGGCTTCCTAGTGTGTGGAAACATTTCCTCCTTCACAGCTTCCTCCCAGAGGTGCAGGTCCCATCCTTATTCTTTTGTCTCTGTTTTTTCCTTTTTCTTTTGCCTTACCCAGGTACCTGGGGATTTTTATCCTTTTGGGAAGTCTGAGGTCTTCTGTCAGCATTCAGTAGGAGTTCTGTAGGAGTTGTTCCACATGTAGATGTATTTTTTATGTATCTGTGGGGAGGAAGGTGATCTCTAGGTCTTACTCCTCCGCCATCTTGAAGGTCTCTTCTCTCTCCTATTTTTAACGATGGAAATTTTCATCTCAGCATAACTAAGGTTATATCTGTGTCTTTCCAAAATATTTGAATGTGGCAAAGTGAAAAATCAATTGCTACAGTAGAACAATAAGTCAAGATTTCTGTGGTAATAAACAGTCTTACTGTAACATCTAGAAATCTAAACATTTAGAAAAATATTTGCCTCTGTATATTGATTGGTAAAAATGAGGACATTTATAATGCTATGATAACCATTTCACCTGAAAATAAAATTTTTGAATATTAATTACATGTCCAGTTTAATATATCACTTGATTGGCATGATATGAATGCTACTTGTCTTCTACTAAAATACTATTGTTATGTATCTCTAGCTTTTATAAAAAAGAGTTAGCCCAATTACCTATTTTCAAGTTATAAGATTATTGTGACATTTATCTATATATATTAAATAAATAAAGCTCACAGAATCCTCTAATTTTAGTACCCAAGATATGGTCATTACCAGTGTTGTGACACAAGGTCAACCACCTATATATCAAATAAAATATTTATTTTAAAAATGATGTATTTGTTAATATTTTCTGTTTAATGGAATGCAGTGATGTTGCTCCTTCACTCTATTTATTTTGATAAGAATAGTAAGTAGTAGATTTTAGCATTCTAGTGTCACTATGGTACAAGCACTGAGCAAGGTAAGGTGCTTCTTACAGAAACTTGACCTGTATATCCTGGTGTTTGGGAAGCCAGTTAAGAGACCAGTTGGCACAAATAATGATTTCTGAGTCAGGAAAAACGTATGCAATAGGAGTAAATTAAACTTCCAGGATGCAGCAGGACAAAGATGATGAGTTTCCTGTATGTTATGAGAGCACAGCAATTATTAAATTTAATAGAGTGAAATACAGTGTGTTTTATTCAAGAGAGTTACCTATTATGGAGTGAGGCTTCTACACATGCATAGGCCAAAGACAAAGTGATAATATATCATCCAGAGAGTGCACCTCATTTTCAATGTTTCATAATCTCATAGGTCACTAGGTGTCTGAAGCAATCACACAAAACAAAGAGTCAGATGGCACCAAAATCAGATTTTCATAAAATCAGTAATTAGGATTCTTTGATTGCTTGTCACTTCTACCATATGTCAATCTGGAAGAGACAAAAATAGAACAGAAAGACCTAGAAGAGGGAGGAGCAAGGACATTGAGGGTACGTCATCTCTTTCCCCACTGCAGGTTTTCTGATCTGGTTCAAGCATGAGCCAAAGAGGAAACACTATAAATTGGGTGATGAAAGATTTCTTATTTAGGTTAGAATGGTCACTTTAAAAAGTAACTTATTAAAATATGAGACAGAGCTCATACTTGAAAGTGATGGAAAGTCTATGGAATTTATTCAAGATACTATTCATGGCTGAGGTAGAGATATGAAAGATTGTGAGTTCAAAGGACACAGAGGAAGGAAAAAAATGGATGATTTATTATTTACTCCCTAAGGAATTTATCTCTTTAAGTAGGTTAGTTACATATAAATGCAGATTTACTACTTCTAAATATGAAGATATAGTGCATGGTAGATACAGGAAGAAACTATGGTAATTATTAATTTTTTGGTATTTTGAAAATATACTAATGGGCATGATTTTTTCCTATCTCAATGCAATGGAATATAGGACTAGAGAACTGAACATTTTATAAGAAAATACAGTTAAAAAAAATCAGAACACATTTATTTTATCTGTTAGAATTAAAATAGTTATACTGTTGATTCCTGCAAATACTTTTGGGCTAGAAAACATAAATATTTTATTGTAAAATATAAATTAAAATTATTTTTAGACTGGATTTCTCCAAATATAGTGAATTTTTAATACACAATTTTTGATTACTATAATAGAAGAGAAATTCAGTGAAAAAATGATGGAGTTTATTAGCCAATATTCCATTTGTAAAATTCTGGAAATACAAAGAAGAATGAAAAATGAGCCATGATAGGAAACAATGCTAAAAAAGAAGTAAAAACATTCTTACATTGTGCTGTAATTTCTATTTCCCTTTCATGTATTTTTAAATATTAATTTTGGCCAATTTGATCCAAATGTGAGCTGTAAAAATAATTTAAAAACTACTGTACTGAACAAATGGGTTAATTAGGTCCAGTGTAAGGAATTAGTGCACCAGAATGGAGGTCAATAGCCTTTTCCAGTATCAAAGGGAGGGAGAAATCCTAAGGAAATTAGGTGAAGAATGGTAGATTTTTCCTTATTCACAAGTCACTCCTGAACTCTATGAAACCAAAATAAAGTCCTTATTCCTGTGTTTTGCCTGAGTTAAGCAAAGTTATGATAATGATAATAATGAACAAGCAATAGGATTCAGGTTTCACCCTTTATTTAACTATTATAACTTAATGCTGATTATCTTGACATTTGTTAAATTATAGCAATTAATATTTAGAAAAATATGTCATTGTTAACTTTTAAGCAAAAATAATTTTAAAAAGGTAAATTTTCCATTGTCCAAAACAAAATTTCACCAGTATTATACAATAGGCAGATCTCTCAAGATAGAAAATGGGAGATTAAAAATTATCTTGAGAGAAATAAAAATGAAATAGCAATATACCAATGGTTATGAAATGCAGCAAAAGCAGTTTAAAGAGGGAAGTTTATATGATAAATGCCTACATTAAGAACAAAATAAGATCTCAAATAAATAACCTAAAATTACACTTTTAGGAATTAGAAAAAGAAAAACAAACTAAATCCAAAAGTTGCAGAAGGAAGGAAATAACAAAAATCAGAGCAGAAATAAATAAAAAAGAGAATAGAAAAAATAATTGAAACTAAAAGCTGTTTAAGATAAAATTGATAAACATTTAGCTAGACTTACTAAGGAAAAAAGGAAGGAGATTCAAATTAAAAATCAGAAATGAAAGAAGAGTCATAACATATGTAACAGAAATAATCATAAGAGACTACAGTGAATGATATAAGCCAAAAAATTGGATAACCTAGATGAATTGATAAGACCTAGAAACATAAAATGTAACAAGAAAAAGAAAGTTTGAACAGACCTATAGTTAGTCTGGATATTGAATCAAAAAAACAAATCCTCCCAACAAGTAAAAGTCCGAGAACAGATTGCCTCACTATTGAATTTTACCAAATATTTAAAGAATTAACACCAATCCGTTTCAAACCCTTCCAAGCAATTGAAGTGGAGAAAACACTATGAGGTTAGCATTATCCTGACCCAAAGCCAGGTAAAGACACAATGGGAAAAGAAAACTGCAGGCCAACATCCCTAATGAATGTAGATGTAAATATCCTCAGCAAAATACCAAGAAACTGCATTCAACATCACATCTGTGACCAAGTAGAATTTATCCCTAGGGTGCAAGAATTGTTCAACATATGAAAATTGATCAATGTTATAAGTCACAGTATTAGAATAAAGGTTAAAATTTAATTGATAGTCTCAATAGGTGCAAAAGAAGCATCTGACAAAATTCAAAGCCATTATGATAAAAATAACTCAACAAATTAGCAATTTAGGGAAAATATTTGACCATAATAAAGGTCATGCACAGCTAACATCATACTCACTGTTAAAAAATTGCAATTTTTTCTTCTGATATCAAAGACAAGGCAAGTTTTCCCAATCTCACTCTTCTGTTCAACATAATAGTAGATGTCCTAGCCAGAGCAATTAGGCAAGAAAAAGAAATAAAAGTTAACTAAATCAGAAAGGAAGAAGTAAAATTATCTCTCTTTTTAGATCTTATATGTAGAAAACCCTAAAGACTCAAAAAATTGTCAGAGTTAATAAAAATAAATAAATTCAGTAAAGTTGCAAGATACAAAATCATCTTTAAAAAATTAGTTACTTTTCTAAACACTAACAATAAATTATCTGAAAAGGAAATTAAGAAGACCATCCCATTTACAATAGCACCACAAATAATAAAATATTTAGGAGTAAACTTAACTAGATGTGAAAGACTGGTACACTAAAATCTATGAAACTTTGTTGAAAGAAATTAAACAGGACATGAACAAATAGAACGGCACTGATATTGATGGATTGGAACTGCTAATATTGTTAAATGTCCATACTACTTAAAGCAACATACACAGTTAATGCAATCCTTACCAAAATCCCAGTGGCATTTTTATAGAAACAGAAAATCAATTCTAAAATTCATACTGAACCACAAAAGATGCCAAAAGCCAATCAATCTTGAGAAAGGAGAACAAACCTAGAAACATCACCCTTCCTGATTAAGAAATATATTTCAATAGTATGGTACTATTATAAAGATACACATATACCAATGAAACAGAATAGAAGGGCCAGAAATAAATCCACACATGTATGTCAATTAATCTTTTATGAGAATGCCAACAGTATACAACAGGGGAAGGATAGTCTCTTCAACAAATGATATTGGGAAAACTGGATATCCACAAACAAAAGAATGAAATTGGAGCTTTATCTAACACCTTACATAAAAATCAACTCAAATGGATTAAAAACTTAAAAGTAAAACCCAAAACTATAAAATTGCCAAAGAAAACATGAAAAAAAAAAGCCTCATGGCATTAGTTTTGGCAATAATTTTATGGATATAACACCAACAGTACAGGAAACAAAAGCAAACATGGACAAGTAGGATTACATCAAACTACAAAGCCTTTGCTTAATCAACAGAGTGAAAGGAATGGGAGAGAATATTTGCAAACTATATATCTGATAAGGAGTTATTTTCAAAATATATAAGGAACTCCTACAACTCAATAGCAAAAAATGAAAAACCAAAAAAAAAAAAAAAATGAATAATCCAACTTCAAAAATGCTTTAGAGACTTGAATATACATACAAACGGCCAACAGATATATGAAAGGATGGTCGATATCAGTAAATCATCAGCAAAATACAAATCAAAACTACAATGAAATATCACCTCACTCAAGTCCAGCGTTTGGCTATTTTCAAAAAAAAAAAAAAAAGAGACCAGTGTTTGTGAGGATATGGAGAAATCGGAACCCTTGTTCACTCTTGCTGGGAATGCAAAATAGTGCAGCCACTATGGAAAATAGTATGGAGGTTCTTCAAAAAATTAAAAGTAGAACAACCATATGATCTAACAATTCCAATTTTGGGTATTTACAAGAATTGAAACCATGATCTCAAAGAGATACCGTGATCATTGCTCTCCCATGTTTATTGCAGCACTATTCACAGTAGTCTTATCCATCAACAGATAAATGGATGAAGAGAATGTGGCATACACTTAAAATGGAATATTATTCAGCTTTAAAAAAGAAGGAAATTCTGCAATATGCAATTAAATGAATAAATCTGAAGGACATTATGTTAAATGAAATAAGCATTGAATGACAAATATTGCATCATTTTACTTAGTCTTAGAATGGTGGTTGTCAGGGGCTGGGTGGAAGGAGAAATGTTGAGTTGCCAATCAAAGAGCTTGAAGTTTCATTTAACCAATAAAATGTTTTATAGATCTGTTGAACTACTTGTTCAAAAACTTGTTGAGAGTAGATTCCATGTTGTGTTCTTACCACAATAAAATAAAATTTATAAGATTTAAATATTAATATTACTTAATTTAGAATTGGATATAATGTGAATAACACTTCAATAAATTGTCTCATCAAGAAAGTTATTGTGTCCCCACCTTTGCCACCCTTCAGAAATTCTTTAAGAAAAAGCAAAAGTTAACAAAAAATCAAATAAAAACAAAAATAGAGTAGAAAACAAAAATAAAATGAGAAAACTCTCCTTCTTTTTTTCTTTTGGTTGATACTCAACCTCCTAGAGCAGTGGTCCCCAAACATTTTGGCACCAGGGACCAGTTTCATGGAAGAAAATTCTTCCACGGATGGTCGGGGGGTGGTTCAGGCAGTAAAGTGAGTGATGGTTCAGGTGAAAATGTGAGCAATGGGGAGCGGCAGATGAAGCTTCGCTCGCTTGCCCACTGCTTACCTCCTGCTGTGTGGCCTGGTTCCTAACAGGCCACAGACCAGTACTGCTCCATGGTCTGTGGGTTGGGGACTCCAGTTCTAGATGAAGAAACAAATTGAGAGTCTCTTCAAGTTCTCTGAGGATCAAAATAGGTTTTTTTCTTTTTTTTATATAAAAGGTCAATATTAACAACTATTTTCAGATGTAGAGCTCATGTTGTGCAACCAGATAAACCTAGCTCACATTTTAAGTTCCACTAATTATTAGTTATATTACCTACAATCAGCTTCTTAATGCTGTTGTGCTTCTGTTATTCTACCTAAAAAGAGATATTAATGTGCATCTCACAGAACTGTATTGAAAATGAGAGTATTTGAGCCATATTTGACAATTTTTAAAAAATCTTTATTTCCTTTTATGATTTTTAGGACTTCAATGGATTCATCAAGGCTCTTGTTTTATTGTTCAACACCACAGAGATTTCCAAGTGATATTTCAGAGGTATTAAAAAAATGTATCAACATTCAGTGACAAATTTTCTTGGACAAATTGATAATGTTACTTCCTATAAATAACATCAACATTGAACATACTTTAGTCTAAAATACAAAAATATTATTTTATGAAAAAAATAGCAGACTAGTTATATAATGAAACTGAATCAGGATAGTGTACTTGTTAAATTTGTAATGTGATCTATCAATATATGAGAATTTATAATTTGTCCATCACTTTATAAGTTTTGCTTTCTGATCATACTTGATAAAATACTGATGATACGTGTATAGCCAGATTATGCATAGATAGAAAGTAACAAAAAATCAAAGAGACATATTTCTCTTCATCAATGTCAAATTGTACTCTCTTATCCAGTGAACTGATAATTACATCATTTACCTTTAAATTTGAAAGATAATCTATTTGGCTTATACATCTGGTAATTCCTGCCACAGAAATAGATGATATTGGGCTTTTGAGTTTATCATCATAGCCACAAGAGAATTTAATGAGCAACGTTTGTTCAGTAAGGAGACGATGTTTTGGCAGTACATTTTCATTTGCAGGCAAGGACATGGAAGATTAAAGCATGCCTTCTAATTGTTCCTTCTATGACTGATGTAGGAAGGCTTTTTGTTTGCATAAATTTGTCAAAAGAAATCTTAAAATGACCTCTCCTCAGCTTAGAAAGCACCAATTTCATAATTTTATTGTCATAAAAAAAGTTGATGTAGCAGTGACCTGAGCTGTATTTCTGTACCCTTCTATATTGCCTAGATGTTCCCTAAAAGAGCTAAGAAATAATAGACCTATTATTTTTATTTTTTCTATTATAATCTATTTTTAGGTATTATTAAGAACTCATAGGTAAGGAAATAGTATACATTAAGTGAAATGTACACTTAAATGACAAAATACTGCTTTACTTTTCACCTACATTTGATAACATTAAGTAAATATTATTAGAAAGTCATTCACATATCATTCATAATTATGACTTTATAGTTGGGATAAATCAATAGCACCTTAAAAATAAATATTAAGATAAATTGTTAAATCAGTTAATTCTAAAGTTTTTACATATATTCTTCCTATCTTTTGCAATCTCCATTTTAACAACCATAGAAAGACTATACACTGGAGCACATGAGAATTATATTTTATAACTATTGATGCCTTCACTGACATTTGTTTTCATCATAGTTTGGATTATGACAATTTGTAATTATTGTCAGTGTAAAATTAACTATGACACTGAATAAATAGATTTAAATAGCACCATTAGAATTAATTTGGATAACATAATTTCTATGAATGAAAAGTAAATTTGTACCATCATAGTCATAAATAGTGGATACTTTTGGGATATAGAGAAATAGAACAATTTAGAACAACCAATTGGAAGTGAAAATGTTACATTTGTTTCCTATTTCGTTTGTCCTTATCCAAACTAATATAAAACGCATGTAATTTATCAACACCTCTTTTCATTTGTACCAATCTGGAAAATTAGCATTAAAAAGATGTTATCTCAGACAGTTCTTATAAATGATTAAATAATTTGAAAAGAATATGTATTAACAGAACATAAACAATTCTTAGTTTAATCAATGTCAGAAGAGAGAATTATATGAAAAATGATGATGTAAGTGATCAATAGGTACTAGTCAATTTATTTCCTTTTACACAGAAGCTATGGGATCCATTCATAATCACACAAAATTAATATATCAATAAATATGTAAAAGTTTGCTCTAATTTGTAAATAATTAGATCCTTCAAAGTCAGCCATATCTAATTTTGGTGACCATATTTAAAGGCGATTCAGGTAAACTAGGAAAGAAGCAGTGAGGATACAAAAATTATAAAAGAAATAGGAACTTCAACTTCTGTAATAATAAATGAATCCCTACCTGACTGACTCTCCTGTTAAAAGAATCAAAACTATTATATATAAACATATTACCCTGGAAAAAGCAGCTACTGGAAAACACTAGTGTGAAAGATGCAGACAGATTCTCCTGGGGAGTTAGATTTAGAGAAGAGGAATTGTATGAACTGAGTTTTTATTTTTTGATCCAACATATTGTTACAGGGTTACCTAGTGGAAAGGCACACAAACTTCCAGCCAAGAGATCCAGAACACTAAAGGCATGGAAATTCTGGCTAGGAAAATAGATGAGTAAAATCCTAGAAGGGATAATCTGGAGAGGAGATATCAAATTCTAACTATCCAGAACCCAGATTAATACCTGAAATATCCATGCATATAAAAGACTGAAAGCAGCTCAAGCAAAAAAAAAAAAAAATATATATATATATATATATATATATATATATATATATATATATATATAGCTGAACTGAGACCAAAGATGCTGCCCAAGAGATAGTATTTACTGTTGAACTCCAAGACAACTGTCTACTAAAACAAATAAATAATATTTACTTGACAAAAATAACAGAATCCAGAATCTCCACAAGTTAACATTCATAATGTCTAAAATACAATTCAAAATTGTCCTAGTACAAACTACAAAGAAAATGTGACACATTCTTAAGTGAAAAGACTATCAAATAAGACTAACTCTGAGATAATCCAGATGTTCAAATTATTAGACAAGGATTTTAAAGCAGCTACTAAGACCACATAAAATAAATTAAAATAGAATGTATTCTCAATGAGAAAATATAGAAAAAAATGAGTAGAGAAATAGAAAAGACCTTTTAATAGAGTTTAAATATTGTAAAGCTAAAAATTGTACAAAATAAAAATGATAACTGGGGGGGATCAATATAAATTATACAGTAAAAAAAGAAAAAAATGAAATAAAAGTAAACATAGCCCCAGAAACTGGTAGATAATATTCAGTGGTACAGCATCTGTACATTTGGAGTAAAAGAAGAAGAGGAAAGAGAATGAGAGAGAAAACTACTTGAGTAAATAATGGTCAAAAAGTGTCCCAAATTTGCTGAGAGACAAAAATTGACAGCTATGAAATGTTCAAGAAAACAAAGCACAAAGAAACAACTCTTATGCCAGCCCCGGAAGGCAAAGAAAAAAAGAGCAAATCTTTAAAGTAGTAAGAAAAATATGAGACATTGCATACAGTGGGGCAACAATTTGATTAACGGCTAATTTCTTACCAGAAACCAAAGAAGTCAATCAATCAATAAATGAATGCATAAAGAAGATGTGGTATATATATAAACATTAGAAAACATAAGCAAAACCAAATTCTTATTCTTTAAAAGCATTGGTAAACTAATTATCCACTAGCTTCATTGATGAAAACAAAGAGAAAGGAACAAAAATCACGAATATGTGGAATAAAGAATGGACATTACTATATAGTCTAGACATATTAAAAGTATATGAAATTGAATATAATGAACAAGTTCTGCCCAGCATTTGCACCTCTAACCCTGGACAAATGATCATATAATTTTTTCTCTATAAGAAAATGAAAATCATTTGTTGATTTTGGAATATTACACTAACTTTGAATTCCCCAAATTAATTCCACTTGGTTATGATTTATTATCTTTTTTGTATTGTACATTCCATCGGTGAAAATTTTGTTAAGGATTTTTACATCTATATCAATGAGGATTGTTCATGGGTATGTTTCTATTTTTCTAATGTCTTTTAATTAGCTATAAGAACAATGTTAACCTTACATTTAGGTCTTTAATCCATTTTAAGTTTATTTTTGTGTATGGTGTTAGGAATGTTCTAATTTCATTCTTTTACATGCAGCTGTCCAGTTTTCCCAACCACTTATTGAAGAGGTTGTCTTTTCTCCATTGTATATTCTTGCCTCCTTTGTCAAAGATAAGGTGACCATATGTGTGTGTGTTTATCTCTGGGCTTTCTATCCTGCTCCATTGATCTATATTTCTGTTTTTGTGACAGTACCATACTCTCTTGATTATTGTAGTTTTGTAGTAGAGTCTGAAGTCAGGGAACCTGATGCCTCCAGCTTAGTTTTTCATTCTCAAGATTGCTTTGACAGAAGACCTAAATAGACTTTTTTCCAAAGAAGTGACACAGATTGCCAACAAACACATGAAACGATGCTCAACATCCCTAATCATTAGAGAAATACAAATCAAAACTACAATGAGGTATCATCTCACACCGGTAGGAATGGCCATTATGAAAATATCTACAAACAATAAATGTTGGAGAGGCTGTGGAGAAAAGAGTATCCTCTTGCACTGTTGGTGGGAATGTAAATTGTTACAGCCACTATGGAGAATAGTAATGGAGGTTCCTTAAAAAACTACAAATAGAACTACCATACGACCCAGCAATCCCACTACTGGGCATATACCCTGAGAAAACCATAGTTCAAAAAGAGTCATGTACCAAAATGTTCATTGTAACACTATTTACAATAGCCAGGACATGGAAGCAACCTAAGTTTCCATCAACAGATGAATGGATAAAGAAGATGTGGCACATATATACAATGGAATATTGCTCAGCCATAAAAAGAAACGAAATTGAGTTATTTGTTGTGAGGTGGATGAACCTAGATTCTGTTATACAGAGTGAAGTAAGTCAGAAAGAGGAAGACAAATACCATATGCCAGCACATATATATGGAATCTAAAAAATAACAAAAAACGTTTTGAAGAACCTAGGGGCAGAACAGGAATAAAGACGCAGACGTAGAGAATGGACTTGAGGACATGTGGGTGAGGGGGAAGGGGAAGCTGGGACGAAGTGAGAGAATAGAAATGACATATATATATACTACCAAATGTAAAATAGATAACTAGTGGGCAGCAGCTGCATCGAACAGGGAGATCAGCTTGGTGTTTTGTGTCCACCTAGAGGGGTGGGATAGGAAGTGTAGGAGGGAGACGCAAGAGGGAGGGGATATGGGAATATATGTATACGTATAGCTGATTCACTTTGTTATACAGCAGAAACTAACAACGTTGTAATGCAATTATACTCCAATAAAGATGTAAATAAAAATTTTAAAAAAAGAACAATGTTGACCTATAAAATGTGTTGAGAAGTACCTCCTCATCTATTTTCAGAAAATATTTGTGAAAGGTTGGTATTAATTTGTTTCTATATGGTTGACAGAATTGAATATTGTAGCTATTTGAGTCTAATGTATTCTTTGGGGGACTGTTTATACTAATTCAATGTGCCTTATTGATATAGAGCTATTCAAGTTTTCTATTTTATTTTGTGTTATTTTTGGTATTTGTGTTTTTCAGAACATTTGTTCACTACATCTACTTTTTCAAATATACTGACAAAGTTTTGTTTAATGCATTCCTTTTCTATCATTTTAATATCTGTAGGATCTGTACTGTGACATTTGATTAAGTGTAGATATATAGATCAAATAATAAAATAGAGTTCAAATTGACCCAAAGTTTTACAACCAACTTAATAATGCTTCCAAAGTAAAAAATGAGGAAAAATAAATTTTGACCATACAAAGAATTTCTTGCACCATGTCAAAAAGACATAATTTATCATAGACACACCCATTTACATGTTGTAATTGTAAGAGCTATAATAAAATCTTTGTGATATTTTGGCACATTTTCTTAAACAGGACAGAAAGAAAATTAAAATCTAAAGCAAAAAGTAAATATACTTAAATATTTTTCTCTTCAAATGATATTTTTAAGAAGATCATGGCAGAAATTGAGAGAAAATATCTTTAAAATGTGTACAGTTGACCCTTGAACAACACAGATTTGAACTATGCAGGTCCATTTACATGCAGTTTTTTTCAATAAACATATTGGAAAAATTCTTGGAGACTTGTGACTTTGAAAAGACTCACAGATGAAACATGTAGTCTAGAAATATTGAAAAAAATTTTAAAAGTTAGGTATGTCATGGATACATAAAATGTATAGAGATACCAATTTATTTAATCCTTTGCTACCATAAAATATACATAAATCTATTATAAAAAGTTAAAATTTCTCACAACGTGTGCACACGAACAGACTACATGGCACCATTCACTGTGGAGAAAAATGTAAGCAAACGTAAAGATGCAGCGTTAAATCATAATTGCATAAAATTAACTGTAGTACATACTGTATGACTGTAGTATTTTTGTAGCCACCACCTCTTGCTTTTGTGGTGAGTTCAAGTGTTGCAAGTATACCTGCTTAAAAAGCCATGTGATGCTAATGATCTCCTCTTAAGCAGTTCCTCTCTCCAGTAAACTGCATATTGTGGTAAAAAGTTACCTCTTTTAGTTCACGTATAATTTTAATCATGTTCAGTGCAATACTATAAACCTTGAATAGCATCATGGGACCCATATTAAATGCCACTAGTGAAATGGGAAGTATTCCCAAGAAGCAGAGAAATGTTATGACATTACAAGAAAAAGTTGAATTACTTGATAGGTACCATAGATTGATGTCTGCAGTTGCAGACCATTTTAAGATAAATTAATCCAGCATAAGGACTACTGCAAAAAAGTAAAGAAAATCCAAGAAACCATCACTCCAGCGATGCCAACAAGTGTGAGAACCTTGCACTTTTGTGAAATACGTTTTTAATCTCGTATTGAAAATGCAGCTTTTTTGTGGATGCATGATTTCTATAAGGCATACTGTTGGAGAAAACAGTGCCCAGATATTGTGCATGGCTTCACAACATTTATGACAGAGGCAATTAAATAAATCATGAAAGAAATTGTGGATATGGCAAAAAAAAACCCAAAATGGTGGCGGTGAAGGTTTTAAATATATGAATCTTGGAGAAATTCAAGAGCAGATAGACACCACACCAGATGAATTAACAGAAGATGACTAGTTGTGTGCTTTGTGAACAATGCCAGATGATGAAGAAGATATACAAGAAACAGTGCCAGAAAACAAATTGACATTGGATAATCTGGCAGAAAGGTTCTGATTATTCAAGACTGCTTTTGATTTCTTGCGGACCTTTCTATGATAAGGACTTTGAAACTAAAGCAAATGGTGGAAGAAAGATTGATACCATATAGAAACAATTTTAGAGAAATGAAAAAGGAAAAAAAGGCAGAAAATATGATGTATTTCCATAAAGTTATATCATGTGTGTCTGCGTCTCCTTTCCCCCTTCCACCTCCTTCACCTTTTCCTCCCCTTCCATTTCTGAGAGTTCAGGACCAACCCCTCCTCTTTCTCTTCCTCCTCAGTCTACTCAATATGAAGAAAATGAAGATGAACACCTTTATAACGCTCCATTTCCACTTAATGAATAGTAAATAATCATCATGATGTACAGTTAATAAACTTATCTGTTGTGTAATCTTCAGGTTCTAATAATTATAAGGCAAAAGTGTGAGACGTTTTTGTGTAATCATCATCATCACCATCGCCTAAGTATTCATTGTGTAGAATATTGTGTGTAAGACTTGTTTTGAAGTGAAGGTCTGTCCTTATATAGGCATAAGGAGAGTGCTACTTAGCATAAAATTAATAATGTGTTTGTTAGTTTTCTTACTGTTTTATAGCTTTCCTTTCAAAAAATTACATTATCTCACAGTATGCCTCTCTCTCATAATTGGAGACACTGTGTATCATCCTATCTTCACAGGTAAATTTTTTCAATGTAACAATGTTTCCAGTATTGCTTTATGTATATGACTGTAATAATGTATGCCATAAAAATGTTATAACATTCATTCATTAGTGTATAGACTAGGCTTACAGTGAAGCAATCTTATCGATTGCACTAGGCTACCATAAAGCAATCATATTTCTGCTTCTTCATTATCAGTGCATGAATCATTATACTCGTACATAAACATGAATTTCTTTTTCACATGATCTTTTCATTTTTGATGTCTAGTATACATATAAGCCACAGTGTTTTGTATCATACAAGACAATATTGTTATAGGTAGTGACAGATGATTAATCTTGTAAACAAAGTAAACTTTGTATTGACAAATACAGTACAGTACTGTAAATGTATTTTCTTTTCCATATGATTTTTCTTAATAACATTTTCTTTTCTCTAGCTTATTTTATTGTACAAGTACAGTTTATAATACATATATCATACAAAATATGTGTTAATCACCCGTTTATGTTATTGGTAAGTCTGCCAGTCAACAGAAGGCTATTAATAGGTAAGTTCTGGGGAGAGTCAAAAGTTATATGGGATTTTCAACTGCATGGGGAGTCAGGGTCCCTAATCCCTGCATTCTTCAAGAGTCAACTGTACTTGATAAAACTATTCTGTCGATAACTTAGAAATAATATGAATAAACTAATAAGAAAAATTAATAAAAAGACAATATATTTTAACGGACAGTCACCAAAGAATGGACAAAAAGCATAAGAAAAGAGGCTCGCTTTTCATCTAGGAAATGAAAATTAAAAGACAGTGGCATATGACTACATAAACACTAGATGAATAAAGGTAAATAGCATACCAGTGCTAAGTGGTGATAAGAATGTGAAGCAACTAGAACACATATATGGCTGGGGTAATAGACTGGTACACCTACTTTGGAAAACTATGTGGCAGTATATTTTAAAGTTGAAAAAACCCCTACCATGCAACCCAGCAATCCCACTCCTAGGTAATTTTCCACAAGAAAGAGAACATATGTTCAGGCAAAGAATACCACATTAATGTTCATAGAAGTATTGTTCATAACATTACTTCCTAAAATTAGGAAGAAACATAAATGTCCATCAACTGGTGAATGGATAAGCCTATTTTAATATGAACATATCATTAAATACTTGAAAGTAAATAAAGAAATAAAGTATTACCACAAACATCACCATGGATGAATTTCAAATAACTATAGTAAAAACCAAAGACTATAAAAAGTACAATTGATTTTTTATGAAATCCAGAAAAGGCAAAATGATAGTGAGAGAAAGCAGATCTGTGATTTTTGAGGGCTAAGAGACAGTGGAACAGATTGACTATACAAGGCCATAGAGGTGCATTTTAGGAGGATGGTGATGTTCCATATTTTGTTTATTTGTTTAGTTTTATTTTAGATTCCACATATTAATGATGCAGTATTTGTTCTTTTTTGTCTACTTATTTCATTTAGTATGATGCCTTCAAGTCCATCCATGTTATTGCAAATAGCAAACTGTCATTCTTTTTTATGGCTGAGTTGTATTCTACAATCTACTTATCCATTCATCTGTTGATGGACACTTAGAATGCTTCCATACCTTGACAATTGTAAATAATGTTTCTATGAACATTGGGGTGCATGTATCTTTTCAAATTAGTATTTTCATTTTTTTTCAGATATATACCCAGGAGTGGAATTGCTGGGTCATATGGTAGTTCTGTTTTTAGTTTCCTGAGAAAGCACCATAGTGTTTTCCTCAGAGGCTGCACCAATTTACATTCCGACCAACAATGTACAAGGGTTCCCTTGTCTCCACATCCTCACCAACATTTGTTATTTGTGTTCTTTTTGATGACAACTATTCTGACAGTTTTGAGATAATATCTCTTTGTAGTTTTAATTTGCTTTTCTCTGATGATTAATAATGTTCAGCATCTTTTCATGTGCCTGTTGGCCACCTGTATGTCTTCTTTGGAAAAATGTCTGTTCAGGTCTTCTGTCTATGTTTTAATCAAGCTGTTTGTTTTCTTGATGTTGAGTTGTATGTGTTGTTAGTATATTTTGGATATTAACACTTTATTGGTTATATCATCTTCAAATATTTTCTCTCACTCATTAGGTTATTTTTGTTTGTTTGATTTGCTGCTGGTTTCCCTTGCTGAGCAAAACTTTTATGTTTAATTAGGTCCCATTTGTTTATTTTTGCTTTTACTTCATTTGCTTTAGGAGACATAGCCAAAAAAATACTCCTATGATTTATGTCAGAGTGTTCCACCTATACTTACAATCAAAATCCAACAATACATTAAAAGCATCATATACCATGATCAAATGGGATTTATCCCAGAGATGCAAGGAGTTTTCAATATCCAAAAATCAATCAATGCAATACACTGCATTAAAAACTGAGCAATAAAAACCATCTCAGTAGATGCAGAAAAAGCTTTTGGCAAAATTCAATATCCATTTATGATAAAAACTCTCCAGAAAGTGGACACAGAGGTAATGTACCTCAACCTAATAAAGGCTATATATGACAAGCCTGCAGCTAACATCATACTCAACAGTGAAAAGCTGAAAGCCTTTCCTCTAAGATCAGGAACAAGACAAGGATGCCAACTCTTGCCACTTTTATTCAGTATAGTTTTGGGAGTCCTTTTCACAGCAATAAGACAAGAAAAATAAATAAAAAGGATCCAAATTGGAAAGGAAGAAGTAAAACTGTCACTGTTAGCAGATGACATGATACTACACGTAGAAAACCTTAAAGATGTCAGCAGAAAACTATTAGAGTTCAACAATTAATTTCATAAAGTTGCAGGGTACAAAATTAATGTACAGAAATCTGTTGCATTTTTATACACTAACAATGAACTGTCAGAGAAATTAAGGTAACAATTTCATTTACAATCCCACAATAATAATAAAATACCCAGGAATAAACCTACTTAAGGAGGTAAAAGACCTGTATTCAGAAAACTATGATATATTGATGAAAGAACTAGAAGACAACACAGAAAGACGGAAAGATATATTGTGTTCACAAACTGGAAGAATTAACATTGTTAAAATGACCATCCTACCCAAGCCAATCCCTATTAAAATTAAATGCAATCCCTATCAAAATACCAAGGGAATTTTTCACAGAACTAGAAAAAATAACTTTAAAATTTGTATGAAAACACAAAAGACCCTGAATAGCCAAAACAATATTGAGAAAGAAGAACAGAGTTGGAGGTATCATACTCCCTGACTTCAGACTATACTACAGAGCTACAGTAATCATAACAGTATTGCACTGACACAAAACAAAGACATAGATCAGTGGAACAGAATAGAGAGCTCAGAAATAAACCCACCCACTTATGGTCAATTAATCTATGACAAAAGAGGCAAGAATATACAATGGAAAAAAGACAGTCTCTTCAATAAGTAGTGCTGGGAAAACTGGACAGCTATATGTAAAAGAATGAAATTAGAACATTCTCTAACACCATACACAAAATAAACTCAAAATAGATCACAGACCTTAATGTAAGACCAGAAACCATAAAACTTCAAGTTATTCCATATCTGGATCATAGCAGTTGTTACACAACTGTATACAGTAATAAAAAACAAATCAAAATATAGTCAAAATCTATAGATTTTATTGTATGTTTAACACACTTTAATAAAATGGAAAAAATAGACAACATTCAAGAGAAAACATCAGAGAAATACATGCTCTTTGACAAAAGGAAGAGGCTAAATGATGATTGCAGAATACACTGAATTTTAACCTTTATGTATCTCAAAATGTTGCAAGGGAATTCTCCTTAATTTAAGAAAGAAATATTTCACTTCTCGATAAGGGAAACAATTTTAATATTTAAATCAAAATCAACAAATCAATTGTGAAAATTTTAAGCATTGTTTCATTAGACATGTTTTAGAACATGTGTATCATTTGGCTATACTCATTTGTTAAAGTTTAGAGGACAATATGATGTGAAGAGATGAAGATGACATCATTGTGTCATGGCTTTTAAACCTTCTCTTAGTGGAATATATATTTCTTAAATAACGCAACACAGAACCCCTCATTTATAATCTATATAAAAAGGGTATTTCTATGTCAGAAACTCTGAATCTTGTGTCATTCCCTGATTACCAATATCCAGAGGGCATTTTGTGAGAGCCAGGTGTTACCTGTGTGTGCAGTGGGTACATCACAGGAGTGGAACCACAAAACTATGCAACACTGATCTTATCTAGGACTACTGGTGTCCTAAATATCATTCATTCTTGAAATGGAGAGAAAAAGAGAGAGAAAGGCCTTAACTTACTTTAATCTTATCTTTATTTTGCTTTATTTTATTTACTTCCTTATCCTTATTTTGCTTATCAATGTATGCAAGTCTTTCTTGAAAGGAAAGAAAGGTCTTTACCTTTATACCCTGGAATCACTTTGAGGAGGGTGATGTCTCTACACTTTAACCTTCAGGAATGTTTCTTTATATGTAACATTGTTATCCTTTTTTTTTTTTTTTTGCCAAGCTATGCAGCATGCAGGATCTTAGTTTCTTAGTTCCCAGACCAGGCATTGAACCTCTGTCTGCTGCAGTGGAAGTGCAGACTCTTAACCACTGGATCATCAGGGAAGTCCCTACATTGTTATCTTGACAGTAAATGTCATATATTTCTATATATATGATATTCATGGAGAAATATGTTCCCAAATGGGTGGTATTTTATATATTGTTTTTAATAAAATTCATAATTATAATATTTATATTGCATTTAAACAATAATTATCTTTGATAAGCATGGGATTGTGAATCAGAGATGAAATTTGCAATCTTTACCTAACATGTTTCAAATCTATTTCTACATTTTATTGTGATTATGCATTATGACAGAATCCTCATTCATAAAGCTAAATGCCAAAGACAATAGGTTTTATAGCTGTTTTAAAAAAAAAATTCAACAGAGTAAATTCAAAAATCTACTTAGCTTTATTCGGTGATTCATGAATTAAGCAGCATCCCATCTAACAGATAGAGGGGTGCTCCAAGGAGCTGTACGAAATAGAAGACTTTTATAGGCAAAAGGAGGGTGGGACATGGAAGTTAAAAGAGTGGATTATTTCAGGCAAATTCTACTTCCCTTAGGGAAAAGCAGCGAGTCTTATCAGGCTGATTACTCACTAGTGTAGATCAGGAAATTCCAGACTGATTCATTTAAATTCCACTACTGGAAGAGGATGAAGCTAAAAATAGGTTAGGTATTAAATCTTAGTGGGGTTTATCATAAATGGCTCCATTTTGGACCTGTTGTTTCTTTTTTATAGAGCTTAACTTGCAATCTCAATCTATTCTTTAGAATCTTGAGGGAGAAAAGCAGAATATTTTTAAGTTAAATTACTACCAATATAAATCTTTGTAATAAACATAAATATCAAAATCTATTCAAAACAGTATAAACACTGAAACGTTTGTATGGATGAGAGCAATCACAGAGCAGAAATGCCTGAATTGAGTGTGGCACAGCATATATACTCTGAAGCAAAGCATTTGTTAATCAATTTGGGATATGCAACAAGTCAAATATCTGAATTTGAAACTGAAAAGTTATGAGTTCCTGTCTCATCTATAATAGAGAGGCTAATAATGAATCTCTGATACAACCTTCCCTTCACAGGCATGCCGTTTTAGCTATGGACATAGTCAGTAAGAACCAAGTCTTCAGGTATGTGCCTTATAGCCCAGCTGGATTGGCTTTCCTATGTATGGACTAACTGCAGTCCCAGTGGAACACTGTAGATTTTGGAATGCTTTATTTTTTAGTAATATTTCTATTTTTTATTATCTATAGATACTTCCCATGTATGTGTGTCTTTCCTATAGATTGCAATACAAGGAGGTAATTTCAACATATTAGCAATATTCTATCTTGTACAGTACAACATTACTGCATATTTAGGTCATGTAAATACTTTTATTCTTTCTGAGAACTATCAAAAATATGTTTTCTAACCTCCTTGTGGGAACTTCAGTTATCTACAGGGCACATTTTTACCAAGGGAATCTAGTAGTTCTCAGCTCTAACTAACCTCACTTTCAAAATGTAACAATTTTCAGCATTCCAAAGGGGAATATTACAAATATAACTCATATGTTTATAAAAATTGCACTGTTTTTCATTTTGCTACAATTGCAGACGCCTTCCTCTGTCCAAATAATAGTTGAATCTTGCATATGCCGCTCCTAGCTACAGTGTAATTATTTACAAGCAAGAGTTATGATATGTAATATAAGGGTATAAATAAAATACTCTGAATTGCTCTGCACCGACTATATTTTACTTTTGTGTTGTATTACAACAGTTGGTTCAAGTTCTCAATTTTAGGCCTTAAAAACTTATAAAGTTATAAATAATGTCTATAGTGTCTGGAAAAATTTTCTCCTCATAATTGTTACGGCTTTGACATGTGGCTGTTGGATCTTAGGCAAAATGTTCCAAGTAATGTGAAAGACTAATTTCTTCTGGTTGCAGAGTCCTCTAATGGAGAAAACCTGGAAATACAATTTTCAGTGAAAAATCGAAATTTCATGTTGCAAAAATATTTACTTAAATCTTACTTATTGCAGGGAAAAAAACGCCCTGAGGTTATGCTGTATTTGTAAAGGCTATTTGTATCACTGTATGTTCCTCTTAGCAATGTAGCAATGATTTATCACAGCTATTCCAGCATTCATCTAAATAAGGTTTTCTGATAGAGTATGGAAAGATATGCAAACCAGAGTTGATCTTTATGACATAAGTCAGTGTACATGTGTTTGGTAACATCTATGATTAGTATCTTCAAGATATATATGCATACCACTTCTCTACATCAGCAAAAGCAAATCTAAATATATTAATTTATTTTGTATGTAATTTGTTTGTATTATTTGTTTTGTATTTATTTTGTATGTAATTTGTTTTGTATGTTAACACACAAACACACACACCCCTCAGGTATTCTTGGGGTAGTTCCCATGACTTGTTTTTTTTTTTTTAACGTCTTTATTGGAGTATAATTGCTTTACAATGTTGTGTTAGTTTCTGCTGTATAACAAAGTGAATCAGTTATATGTAAACATATATCCACATATCCTCTCCCTCTTGCCTCTCTCTCCCACCCTCCCTATCCCACCACTCTAGGTGGTAAAAAAGCACCAAGCTGAACTCCCCATGCAATACAGCTGCTTCCCACCAGCTGTCTATTTTACATTTGGTAGTATATATATGCCAATGCTACTCTCTCACTTCGTCCCAGCTTACCCTGCCACCTCCCCGTGTCCTCAAGTCCAATCTGTACCTCTGTGTCTTTATTCCTGTCCTGCCACTAGGTTCACAGAACCATTTTTACTTTTTTTTTTTTTTTATTCCATATATATGTGTTAGCATACGATATTTGTTTTTCTCTTTCTGGCTTACTTCACTCGGTATGACAGACTCTATGTTCTTCCACCTCACTACAAATACCTCCATTTCATTTCTTTTTATGGCTGAGTAATATTCCATTGTATATATGTGTCACATTTTCTTTACCCATTCATCTGTTGATGGACACTTAGGTTGCTTCCATGTCCTGGCTCTTGTAAATATTGCTGCATGTACATTGTTGTACATGACACTTTTTGAATTATGGTTTTCTTAGGGTATATGCCCAGTAGTGGGATAGCTGGGTCATATTGTCAATTTACATTCCCACCAACAGTGCAACAGGTTTCCCTTTTCTCCACAGCCTCTCAGGTGTTTATTGTTTGTAGATTTTTTGATGTTGGACATTCTGAATGGTGTGACATGACACTTCATTTTAGTTTCGATTTGCATTTCTCTAATGATTAGCGATGCTGGACAACCTTTCATGTGTTTGTTGGCAATCTGTATATCTTCTTTGGAGAAATGTCTATTTAGATCTTCTGCCCATTTTTGGTTTTTTTGTTTTGTTTTGTTTTGTTTTGTTTTGTTTTTTATTTTTTAAACATCTTAATTGAAGTATAATTGCTTCACAGTGGTGTGTTAGTTTCTGCTTTATAACAAAGTGAACCAGCTACACATATACACACGTTCCCATATCTCCTCCCTCCCGCATCTCCCTCCCTCCCACCCTCCCCATCCCACCCCACCAGGCGGTCACAAAGCACCGAGCTGATCTCCCTGTGCTATGCGGCTGCTACCCACTAGCTATCTATTTTACATTTGGTAGTGTATATATGTCCATGACACTCTCTCACCCTGTCACATCTCACCCCTCCCCCTCCCCATATCCTCAAGTCCATTCTTTAGTATGTCTGTGTCTTTATTCCCATCTTGCCACTAGGTTCTTCATGACATTTTTTTTTCCCCTTAGATTCCATATATATGTGTTAGCATACTGTATTTGTTTTTCTCTTTCTGACTTACTTCACTCTATGACAGAGTCTAACTCCATCCACCTCATTACAAATACCTCCATTTCATTTCTTTTTATGGCTGAGTAATATTCCATTGTATATATGTGCCACATCTTCTTTATCCATTCATCCGATGATGGACACTTAGGTTGCTTCCATGTCCTGGCTATTGTAAATAGAGCTGAAATGAACATTATGGTACATGACTCTTTTTGAATTATGGTTTTCTCAGGGTATATGCCCAGTAGTGGGATTGCTGGGTCGTATGGTAGTTCTATTTTTAGTTTTTTAAGGAACCCCCATATTGTTCTCCATAGTGGCTGTATCAATTTACTTTCCCACCAACAGTGCAAGGGGGTTCCCTTTTCTCCACACCCTCTCCAGCATTTATTGTTTCTAGATTTTTTGATGATGGCCATTCTGACTGGTGTGAGATGATACCTCATTGTAGTTTTGATTTGCATTTCTCTAATGATTAATGATGTTGAGCATTCTTTCATGTGTCTGTTGGCCATCTGTATATCTTCTTTGGAGAAATGTCTATTTAGGTCTTCTGCCCATTTTTGGATTGGGTTGTTTGTTTTTTTGTTATTGAGCTGCATGAGCTGCTTGTAAATCTTGGAGATTAATCCTTTGTCAGTTGCTACATTTGCAAATATTTTCTCCATTCTGAGGGTTGTCTTTTGGTCTTGTTTATGGTTTCCACTGATGTGCAAAAGCTTTTAAGTTTCATTAGGTCCCATTTGTTTATTTGTGTTCTTATTTCCATTTCTCTAGGAGCTGGGTCATAAAGGATCTTGCTGTGATTTATGTCATAGAGTGTTCTGCCTATGTTTTCCTCTAAATGTTTTATAGTGTCTGGCTTTACACTTAGGTCTTTAATCCATTTTGAGTTTATTTTTGTGCATGGTGTCAGGGAGTGTTCTAATTTCATACTTTTACATGTACCTGTCCAATTTTCCCAGCACCACTTATTGAAGAGGCTGTCTTTTCTCCACTGTATATGCTTGCCTCCTTTATCAAAGATAAGGTGACCATATGTGCGTGGGTTTACCTCTGGGCTTTCTATCCTATTCCATTGATCTATATTTCTGTTTTTGTGCCAGTACCAAACTGTCTTGATTACTGTAGCTTTGTAATATAGTCTGAAGTCAGGGAGCCTGATTCCTCCAACTCCATTTTTCGTTCTCAAGATTGCTTTGGCTATTCGGGGTCTTTTGTGTTTCCATACAAATTGTGAAATTTTTTGTTCTAGTTCTGTGAAAAATGCCTGTGGTAGTTTGATAGGGATTGCATTGAATCTGTAGATTGCTTTGGGTAGTAGAGTCATTTTCACAATGTTGATTCTTCCAATCCAAGAACATGGTATATCTCTCCATCTATTTGTATCATCTTTAATTTCTTTCATCAGTGTCCTATAATTTTCTGCAAACAGGTCTTTTGTCTCCTTAGGTAGGTTTATTCCTAGATATTTTATTCTTTTCATTGCAATGGTAAACGGGAGTATTTTCTTAATTTCACTTTCAGATTTTTCATCATTACTATATAGGAATGCAAGAGATTTCTGTGCATTAATTTTGTATCCTGCTACTTTACCAAATTGATTGATTAGCTCTAGTAGTTTCCTGGTGGCAGTTTTAGGATTCTCAATGTATAGTATCATGTCATCTGCAAACAGTGACAGCTTTACTTCTTCTTTTCCGATTTGGATTCCTTTTATTTCTTTGTCTTCTCTGATTGCTGTGGCTAACACTTCCAAAACTATGTTGAATAATAGTGGTGAGAGTGGGCAACCTTGTCTTGTTCCTGATCTTAGTGGAAATGGTTTCAGTTTTTCACCATTGAGGACAATGTTGGCTGTGGGTTTGTCGTATATGGCCTTTATTATGTTGAGGAAAGTTCCCTCTATGCCTACATTCTGCAGGGCTTTTATCATAAATGGGTGTTGAATTTTGTCGAAAGCTTTCTCTGCATCTATTGAGATGATCATATGGTTTTTCTCCTTCAATTTGTTAATATGGTGTATCACGTTGATTGATTTGCGTATATTGAAGAAACCTTGCATTCCTGGAATAAACCCCACTTGATCATGGTGTATAAGCCTTTTAATGTGTTGTTGGATTCTGTTTGCTAGTATTTTGTTGAGGATTTTTGCATCTATGTTCATTAGGGATATTGGCCTGTAGTTTTCTTTCTTTGTGACCTCTTTGTCTGGTTTTGGTATCAGGGTGATGGTGGTCTCGTAGAATGAGTTGGGGAGTGTTCCTCCCTCTGCAATATTTTGGAAGAGTTTGTGAAGGATAGGTGTTAGCTCTTCTCTAAATGTTTGATAGAATTCGCCTGTGAAGCCATCTGGTCCTGGGCTTTTGTTTGTTGGAAGATTTTTAATCACAGTTTCAATTTCAGTGCTTGTGATTGGTCTGTTCCTAGTTTCTATTTCTTCCTGGTTCAGTCTCGGCAGGTTGTGCATTTCTAAGAATCTGTCCATTTCTTCTAGGTTGTCCATTTTATTGGCATAGAGTTGCTTGTAGTAATCGCTCATGATCGTTTGTATTTCTGCAGCGTCAGTGGTTACTTCTCCTTTTTCATTTCTAATTCTATTGATTTGAGTCTTCTCCCTTTTTCTCTTCATGAGTCTGGCTAATGGTTTATCAATTTTATTTATCTTCTCGAAGAACCAGCTTTTAGTTTCATTGATTTTTGCTATTGTTTCCTTCATTTCTTTTTCATTTATTTCTGATCTGATCTTTATGATTTCTTTCCTTCTGCTAGCTTTGGGGTTTTTTTGCTCTTCTTTCTCTAATTGCTTTAGGTGCAAGGTTAAGTTGTTTATTCGAGATGTTTCCTGTTTCTTGATGTAGGCTTGTATTGCTATAAACTTCCCTCTTAGAACTGCTTTTGCTGCATCCCATAGGTTTTGGGTCGTCGTGTCTCCATTGTCATTTGTTTCTAGGTAGTTTTTGATTTCCCCTTTGATTTCTTCAGTGATCACTTCGTTATTAAGTAGTGTATTGTGTAGCCTCCATGTGTTTGTACTTTTTACAGATCTTTTCCTGTAATTGATATCTAGTCTCATAGCATTGTGGTCGGAAAAGATACTTGATACGATTTCAATTTTCTTCAATTTACCAAGGCTTGATTTGTGACCCAAGATACGATCTATCCTGGAGAATGTTCCATGAGAACTTGAGAAAATGTGTATTCTGTTGTTTTTGGGTGGAATGTCCTATAAATATCAATTAAGTCCATCTTGTTTAATGTATCATTTAAAGCTTGTGTTTCCTTATTTATTTTCATTTTGGATGATCTGTCCATTGGTGTAAGTGGGGTGTTAAATTCCCCTGCTATGATTGTGTTACTGTCCATTTCCCCTTTTATGGCTGTTAGTATTTGCCTTATGTATTGAGGTGCTCCTATGTTGGGTGCATAAATATTTACAATTGTTATACCTTCCTCTTGGATCAATCCCTTGATCATTATATAGTGTCCTTCTTTGTCTCTTGTAATAGTCTTTATTTTAAAGTCTATTTTGTCTGATATGAGAATTGCTACTCCAGCTTTCTTTTGATTTCCATTTGCATGGAATATCTTTTTCCATCCCCTCACTTTCAGTCTGTAGGTGTCTCTAGGTCTGAAGTGGGTCTCTTGTAGACAGCATATATATGGGTCTTGCTTTTGTCTCCATTCAGCCAGTCTGTGTCTTTTGGTGGGAGCATTTAATCCATTTACATTTAAGGTAATTATTGATATTGATATGTATGTTCCTATTCCATTTTCTTAAATATTTTGTTTGTTATTGTAGGTGTTTTCCTTCTCTTGTGTTTCTTGCCTAGAGAAGTTCCTTTAGCATTTGTTGTAAAGCTGGTTTGGTGGTGCTGAACTCTCTCAGCTTTTGCTTGTCTGTAAAGGTTTTAATTTCTCCATCAAATCTGAATGAGATCCTTGCTGGGTAGAGTAACCTTGGTTGTAGGTTTTTCTCCTTCATGACTTTCAGTATATCCTTCCACTCCCTTCTGGCTTGCAGAGTTTCTGTTGAAAGATCAGCTGTTAACCTTATGGGGATTCCCTTGTGTGTTATTTGTTGTTTTTCCCTTGCTGCTTTTAATATGTTTTCTTTATATTTAATTTTTGATACTTTGATTAATATGTGTCTTGGCGTGTTTCTCCTTGGATTTATACTGTATGGGACTGTCTGTGCTTCCAGGAATTGATTAACTATTTCCTTTCCCATATTAGGGAAGTTTTCAACTATAATCTCTTCAAATATTTTCTCAGTCCCTTTCTTTTTCTCTTGTTCTTCTGGGACCCCTATAATTCGAATGTTGGTGCGTTTAATGTTGTCCCAGAGGTCTCTGAGACTGTCCTCAGTTCTTTTCATTCTTTTTTCTTTATTCTGCTCTGCAGTATTTATTTCCACTATTTTATCTTCCAGGTCACTTATCCGTTCTTCTGCCTCACTTATTCTGCTATTGATCCCGTCTAGAGTATGTTTAATTTCATGTATTGTGTTTTTCATCGTTGCTTGGTTCCTCTTTAGTTCTTCTTCATCCTTGTTAAATGTTTCTTGCATTTTGTCTATTCTATTTCCAAGATTTTGGATCATCTTTACTATCATTATTCTGAATTCTTTTTCAGTTAGACTGCCTATTTCCTCTTCATTTGTTAGGTCTGGTGTGTTTTGACCCTGCTCCTTCACCTGCTGTGTGTTTTTCTGTCTTCATTTTGCTTATCTTACTGTGTTTGGGGTCTCCTTTTCACAGGCTGCAGGTTCGTAGTTCCCATTGTTTTTGGTGTCTGTCCCCAGTGGCTAAGGTTGGTTCAGTGGGTTGTGTAGGCTTCCTGGTGGAGGGGACTAGTGCCTGTGTTCTGGTGGATGAGGTTGGATCTTGTCTTTCTGGTGGACATGTCCACGTCTGGTGGTGTGTTTTGGGGTGTCTGTGGCCTTATTATGATTTTAGGCAGCCTCTCTGCTAATGGATGGGGCTGTGTTCCTGTCTTGCTAGTTGTTTGGCATAGGGTGTCCAGCCCTGTAGCTTGCTGGTCGTTGAGTGAAGCTGAGTCTTGATGTTGAGATGGAGATCTCTGAGAGATTTTCGCTGTTTGGTATTACGTGGAGCTGGGAGGTCTCTTGTGTACCAGTGTCCTGAAGTTGGCTCTCCCACCTCAGAGGCACGGCCCTGATGCCTTGCTGGAGCACCAAGAGCCTTTCATCCACACGGCTTCTCCATTGCCCCAGACCACCATGCCCGGGCACAGCCGCCTCCTCCGGCCTCGCTGGCCCCACCGCCGCCACACGGTGCCATCACCTGGGGTGGGGAGAAGGGCCAGAGAAGGAGTCGCACCGCCGCGCTGCAGTCCACGCTCGCCCCACGCTCGCAGCGGCCACCCTGAGCGCGCCCAATCCTTCTGCCCATTTTTGGATTGAGTTGTTTGTTTTGTTGATACTGAGCTGCATGGGCTGCTTGTATAGTTTGGAGATTAATCCTTTGTCAGTTGCTTCATTTGCAAATATTTTCTCCCATTATGAGGGTTGTCTTTTCCTATTGTTTATGGTTCCCTTTACTGTGCAAAAGCGTTTAAGTTTCATTAGGTCCCATTTGTTTATTGCTGTTTTTATTTCCCTTTCTCTAGGAGGTGTGTCAAAAAGGATAATGCTGTGATTTATGTCATAGAGTGTTCTGCCTGTGTTTTCATCTAAGTGTGTTATAGTGTCTGGCCTTACATTTAGGTCTTTAATCCATTTTGAGTGTATTTTTGTGTATGGTGTTAGGAAGTGTTCTAATTTCATTCTTTTACATGTAGCTGTCCACTTTTCCCAACACCACTTATTGAAGAGGCTGTATTTTCCATTGTATATTCTTGCCTCCTTTAACAAAATAAGGTGACCATATTTGCGTGGGTTTACCTCTGGGCTTTCTATCCTTTTCCATTGATCAATATTTCTGTTTTTTTGCCAGTATCATACTGTCTTGATTACCCTAGCTTTGTAGTATAGTCTGAAGTCAGGGAGCCTGATTCCTCCAGCTCCATTTTTCGTTCTCAAGATTACTTTGGCTATTCGGGTTCTTTTGTGTTTCCATACGAATTGTGAAATATTTTGTTCTAGTTCTGTGAAAAATGCCATTGGTAGTTTGATAGGGATTGCATTGAATCTGTAGATTGCTTTGGGTAGTATATTCATTTTCACAATTTTGATTCTTCCAATCCAAGAACATGGTATATCTCTCCATCTGTTTGTATCTTCTTTCATTTCTTTCATCAGTGTCTTATAGTTTTATGCATACAGGTCTTTTGTCTCCTTAGGTATGTTTAGTCCTAGACATTTTATTCTTTTTGTTGCAGTGGTGAATGGGAGTGTTTCCTTAATTTATCTTTCACATTTCTCATCATTAGTGTATAGGAATGCAAGAGATTTCTGTGCATTAATTTTGTATCCTGCTACTTTACCAAATTCATTGATTAGCTCTACTAGTTTTCTGATAGCATCTTTGGGATAATCTATGTATTGTATCATGTTATCTGCAAACAGTGACAGCTTTACTTCTTCTTTTCCAATTTGGATTCCTTTTATTTCTTTTTCTTCTCTGACTGCTGTGGCTATAACTTCCAAAACTATGTTGAATAATAGGGGTGAGAGTGGGCATCTTTCTCTTATTCCTGATTATGGAGGAAGTGGTTTCAATTTTTCATCATTGGTAATGATGTTGGCTATGGGTTTGTCATATATGGCCCTTATTATGTTGAGAAAAGTTCCCTCTATGCCTACATTGTGGAAATTTTTTTCATAAATGGGTGTTGAATTTTGTTGAAAGCTTTTTCTGCATCTACTGAGATTATCATATGGTTTTTATCCTTCAGTTTGTTAATATGGTATATCACATTGATTGATTTGCATATATTGAAGAAACCTTGCATTCCTGGGATAAACCCCACTTGATCATGTTGTATAATCCTTTTAATATGCTGTTGGATTCTGTTTGCTAGTATTTTGTTGAGTATTTTTTCACCTATGTCCATCAGTGATATTGCCCTGTAGTTTTCTTTTATTCTGACATCTTTGTCTGGTTTTAGTATAGGGTGATGGTGTCCTCATAGAATGTGTTTCGAAGTGTTCCTCCCTCTGTTATATTTTGGAAAAGTTTGAGAAGGATAGGTGTTAACTCTTCGCTAAACGTTTGGTAGAATTCACCTGTGAAGCCATCTAGTCCCAGCCTTTTGTTTGTTGGAAGATTTTTAATCACAGTTTCAATTTCAATGCTTGTGAATGGTCTGTTAAATTTTCTATTTCTTCCTGGTTCAGTCTTGGAAGATTGTACTTTTCTTAGAATTTGTCCATTTCTTCCAGGTTGTACATAGTATTGGCATATAGTTGCTTATAGTAATCCCTCATGATTCTTTGTATTTCTTCAGGGTCAGTTGTTACTTCTCCATTTTCATTTCTAATTCTGTTGATCTGAGTCTTCTCCCTTTTTTTCTTGATGAGTCTGGCTAATGGCTTATCAATTTTGTTTATCTTCTCAAAGAACCAGCTTTTAATTTTATTGATCTTTGCTATCATTTCCTTCATTTATTTTTCATTTATTTCTGACCTGGTCTTTATGATTTCTTTCCTTCTGCTAACTCTGAGGGTTTTTTGTTCTTCTTTCTCAAATTGCTTTAGGTGTAAGGTTAGGTTGTTTAGGATTGTATTGCTATAAACGACCCTCTTAGAATTGCTTTTGCTGTATCTCATAGGTTTTGGATCATCCTGTATTCATTGTTGTTTGTTTCTAGGTATTTTTTGATTTCCTCTTTGATTTCTTCAGTGAGCTCTTGGTTCTTTAGTAACGTACTGTTTAGCATCTATGTGTTTGTATTTTTTACAGTTTTTTTTTTCCCTGTAATTGATATCTATTCTTACAGTGTTCTGGTCAGAAAAGATACTTGATACCATTTCAATTTTCTTAAATTTACCAAGGCTTGATTTGTGACCCAAGAAAAGTCTATCCTGGAGAATTTTCCATGAGCACTTGAGAAGAAAGTGTAATTTGGTTTTTTTTGGATGGAATGTCCTAGAAATATCAATTAAGTCTATCTTGTTTAATGTTTCATTTAAAGCTTGTGTTTCCTTATTTATTTTTATTTTGGAAAATCTGTCCATTAGTGAAAGTGGGTGTTAAAGTACCCTACTATTATTGTTTTACTTCGTTTCCCCTTTTATGGCTGTTAGCATTTGCCTTATGTATTGAGGTGCTCCTATGTTGGGTGCATAAGTATTTACAATTGTTATACCTTCTTGGATTGATCCCTTGATCATTATGTAGTGTCCTTCTTTGTCTCTTGTAATAGTCTTTATTTTAAAGTCTATTTTTTCTGATATGAGAATTGCTACTCCATCTTTCTTTTGATTTCCATTTGCATGGAATATCTTTTCTAGCCCCTCACTTTCAGTTTGTATGTGTCACTAGGTCTGAAGTGAGTTTCTTGTACACAGCATCTATACGGGTCTTGTATTTGTATCCATTCATTAAGCCTATGTCTTTTCGTTGGCGCATTTAATACATTCACATTTAAGGTAATTATCAATATGTATGTTCCTATTACCATTTTCTTAATTGTTTTCGGTTTGTTTTTGTAGGTCTTTTCCTTTTCTTGTGTTTCCTGCTTAGAGAAGTTCCTTTAGAATTTGTTGTAAAGCTGGTTTGGTGGTACTTATTTCTCTTAGCTTTTGCTTGTCTGTAAGGTTTTAGTTTCTCCTTTGAATGTGAATGAGATTCTTGCTCTGTAGAGTAATCTTGGTTGTAGGCTTTTCCCTTTCATCACTTTAAATGTGTCCTGCCACTCCCTTCTGGCTTGCAGAGTTTCTGCTGAAAGATCAGCTATTAACATTAAGGAGATCCCCTTGTATGTTATTTGTTGATTTTCCCTTGCTGCTTTTAATATTTTTTCTTTGTATTTAATTTTTGATAGTTTGATTAATATGTGTCTTGTCGTGTTTCTCCTTTGATTTATCCTGTATGAGACTCTCTGCACTTCCTTGACTTGATTGACTATTTCCTTTCCCATGTTAGGGAAGTTTTCAACTATAGTCTCTTCAAATATTTTCTCAGACCATTTCTTTTTGTCTTCTTCTTCTGGGATCCCTATAATTCGAATGTTGTTGCATTTAATGTTGTCCCAGAAGTCTCTGAGACTGTCCTCAATTCTTTTCATTCTTTTTTCTCTATTCTGCACTTTTGTAGTTATTTCCACTATTTTATCTTCCAGGTCACTTATCCTTTCTTTGCCTCAGTTATTCTGTTATTGATTCCTTCTAGAGAATTTTTAATTTCATTTATTGTGTTGTTCATCATTCTTTATTTGCTCTTTAGTTCTTCTATGTCCTTGTTAAACATTTCTTGTATTTTCTCAATTCTATTTCCAAGATTTTGGATCATCTTTACTATCATTACTCTGAATTCTTTTTAGGTAGACTGCCTATTCCCTCTTCATTTGTTTGGTCTGATGGATTTTTACCTTGCTCCTTCATCTGCTGTGTATTTCTTTGTCTTCTCATTTTGTTTAACTTACTGTGTTTGGGGTCTCCTTTAGCAGACTGCAGGTTCATAGTTCCCATTGTTTTTGGTGTCTGCCCCCATTGGGTAAGTTTGGTTCAGTGAGTTGTGTAGGCTTCCTGGATGAGGGGACTGGTGCCTGTGTTCTGGTGGTTGGGGCTGGATCTTGTCTTTCTGGTGGGAAGTGCTGCATCCAATGGTGTGTTTTGGGGTGTCTCTGAACTTAGTATGATTTTAGTCAGCCTCTCTCCTAATAGGTGGGGTTGTGTTCCTGTCTTGCTAGTTGTTTGGCCTGGGACATCCAGCACTGTAGCTTGCTGTCTGTTGGGTCTATCTGGGTCTTAGCTCGAGATGTAGGTCTGTGGGAGAGCTATCACCAATTGATATCACAAGGACCTGGGACGTCTCTGGTTGACCAATGTCCTGAACTCAGCTCTCCCACCTTGGAGGCTCAAGCCTGACACCTGGCCGGAGCACCAATACCCTGTCAGCCACATGTCTCAGAAGAAAAGGGAGAAAAAAAGAAAGAAGAAAAATAATAGTAAAAAAATAAAATAAAATAAAATAAAAAATTAAAATAGAAAAAAATAAAAAAAGTAATAAAAAAAAAGAAGAGTGCAACCAAACCAATAAACAAATCCACCAGTGACAACAAGCATTAAAACCTATACTAAGATAAACATAAAAATCTGAAACAGGTCAGTCGCAAACAGCAAACCCCAAGTCTACAGTTGCTTCCAAAGTCCACTGCCTCAATTTTGGGTTGATTCATTGTCTATTCAGGTATTCCACAGATGCAGGTACCTCAAGTTGATTGTAGAGATTTAATCCACTGCACCTGATGCTGCACAGAGAAATTTCCCTTCCTCTTCTTCGTTTGCACAACTTCTGGGGTCCAGCTTCGGGTTTGGCCCCACCTTGGTATGCAGGTTGCCCTCAGGCTGCTGTTTCTGCCCAGACAGGACAGGGTTTAAGCAGCAGCTGATTAGGGAGCTCTGGGTCACTCACGCTGGGTGGAGGGAAGGGTACCGTACTTATAATTGAAATGTGGGGTGCGCATGTGGCCCAAGAGACCAGCATGATATTGCAACAGCCTGAAGTGTTCTGTGTGTTCTCCCAGGGAAGTTGTCCCTGCATCGTGGGACCCTGATAGTGGTGGACTGCACGAGCTCTTGGGGTGGTGATGGGGGGGTGGCATGTGGGTAGTGACCTGTGCTTGCACACAAGATTCTTGGTGACTGCAGCAGCAGCTTTAGCATTTCATTCCCATCTCTGGTTTCCAAGCTGATAGCTGCAGCTCACACCTGTCTCTGGAGCTCATTTAGGCAGTTCTCTGCCTTCTTTTGTGGAGCCTAAGGTCTTCTGCCAGCGTTTGGTAGGTGTTACGTAGGAGTTGTTCCACATGTAGATGTATTTGTGGGGAAGAAGGTGATCTCCACGTCTTACTCCTCTGTCATCTTGATGGTCCCCCCATGACTCTTTCAGTTGATAACTTCTTACTTCCTTTACTTTTCTAAACCATTAAATTATAATATACTGTGTGGTAAGGAATATAAAACGTGTAACTTTCCTTTTTTTGTATGCTGTTGAGAATCTTATATTTGAAATTAATTTTTCTGTGAAACAGAAAACTTAGTGTGTTGGAAAAAGAGAACTGATATACTCAAGGTAGGATTCATTGTAGAAAATGCATTGGGAGTTGTCTAACAATAAATTGTGAAGTTCCAAGGATTGGTAAACAATTTTATGAAGATCCAGAAGAAAGTCCCTATAAAATTAATTTTGACCTTCCGCCAATCTTATTATATTCTCTCAGATATCACATGAGGTTACCAAAAGTCCTGAAGAAATATATTCTTAATATTTCCTTAGCCATCTACCACTTATTCCTATGTCAAAGATAAATCTTGTATAATCTATGTACTCCTTTGAGTTTGCTCCATGGTATAAATTTGAATGCTGTGACATTTCCTTAAAACACACCTTAGAATTACGTTTTCCTTCTAAGTATGTTGTTTGAAAATTCAGTAGTTATCTTGCTGTGAATCGTGGTAAACATTTATCCCAGGAATTACAAAATTCTAATCTGTGAAATGTTTACTAGCTGGCTATGGAATGAAGATCACAAAAGAATATTAATAAAAGTACACACATCTTCCTGATACTACCCTAGATATTCTTAATCCACATATCTGACATAGCTAGTTCTTGAGATTATTTTTTATATACAGCCACATTGGAATACTAATAATCTAGTATAGTAGTTGTTCTCAAGCATTTGTAATGAAATCAAGTGAACCATATGTTCTATGATTATATATTAATAACATTTTATAACATTTTAGTATAAGTAATTTTTAGACATTAGTTACTGTAACGTTGTTTTTATGTAATTATATTAATAGAAAATGCCACCATATGCAAAACATATATGAGCAGATAAATTGTGTAATACAATGTCCACACAATGAACTCTATTTTCACATTTACTTCCAGAGAGCTCATATTAGCCTAACTCTTTCCTCTTCTGCTGTTTATTTCCAATTGTTTTTAAAAAACAACTTCACAGACACAAAATCCACACCATACAATTTGCCCACCTAAAGTGTACAGCTCAATAGCTTTTAGTACACCCACAGATATGTACAAGCATCACCACAGTCAATTTTAGAACATTATCATCATCTCATCTTTAGCTATTTCTCCCCACCCCCACTCTTGGCTCTAAAACACCACTAATCTGTTTCCTCTCTAATTTGCCCAGCCTCTGAGATAATCCACTTTAATCCGCCCCACTCCTTGTTCCTGCCACATGTCATAGAACACAAAATTTACCATTCCATACTGGGTTAATCAGAACATGACTCCCTGGATCTATGAGGGGAAAGGGAGAATTTCTTTATTTCAATAGTTGATTCACTGGAGGAGGGAATCACTGAAGCACTCATTATCTTAATACTTCACCTGTTCTATAAAGTGAAGTAAATTCTAGCAATATAATCCAGTGATCCTCACCCAAGAGAATATTTTTCTTACCTTAAAATGCACTTACAGTCATTTATTTCTCAATATTCTTCAGCCATATTGATTTCACTACTGAAGTCTGTGAGTTGTTGTTCCTTCTAGTTGAAGATAATTAGAAAAAGAAGGAAAGGAGAGGTGTTAGGAAAATGGGAAGTAGAGGTAAAGGTAAATGTACAGTTTCTGCAATAATTCTTGGGATAGGTAAATAGTGTAGACAACAATCATCTCAGAGCCACAAGCAACATCTTTGAGGAAAAAAAAAAGCTGAAATAAAGGTAAGAGTTTATAACAGCCTTTTATTTTTTGCTATGAAGTTATCAAATGTAGAGCTAACCATACATTTTGCCCGCTCAACTAAATAATAATTATTTTGTTGACAAGCAGATATAAAAAATAAAAAACAAACCTTTTTTTAAATCAAAATTCAACATAATCAGATAATCATATAAGCAAATACCATTTTGCAATATATATTCTGAGAGTAGAGAAGTAGGAGGGGTTAAATTTCTACAAAGTATCTGAAAACTTCAGGGAGAGAAAATCCTGAAAAAATTTTTGTGAAGCAAGAATTGTAAATAAAAATTGTTTGGGAGCTTATTAAATAACTTAAGTGACCATAATTGCCTGATGGAATACCCAACTACTGTACATTTCAGTGGTCAAGAATCAAAGGTTACTCTAAGATACAGAGCTGTTAAAACTGAGAAAGATATTGCCACAGAGCTTAGAGAGGGTCATGTAAAAAGGTGATTAATAAATGCATCTGTTAACTAAATTAAATATATTAAATGTGGAAATACAGTCCCGGGATATTAAGGGAAGTTCAAATTGTAGATATAATTTGGAAATTATCTGAATAGAGATGATATTTAAAATACTGAATTGACTAGTACTTTTTGGGAAACTAGTATAAAAAAATGATGGTGTCCAAGAGCAGTTTTTGAAAACTTTAAATAGTAAGAGCTCAGTTGAATAATTGTATTCTTTCAATTGCCCTGGTAGAACAGATATCACTAAATTAAAATTGCCTTCAGGAATGGAAGTGCAACTCAAATGTTCCCTTCACTGCAGTACCACCTGGAGTAGTAAGCAAATGATAATAGTTATAAATGCCGGTTGGTTGAATACTGAGCAATTCATAATCTTTCTCCCCCCTCCCCCATAATGTTTCACTCTTACCAAGTTTTGTCAGTGATAAAATGTCCAAGACCTAAAATTTCTACTATTATTGTCATTCTTCTTCACATGTGAGACACCAAAACAATTTTCTGCTTACAAAAATGAAAAAAAATTCATACTGATCCTTTATAAAGCTGACCATCAGAATAAGGACAAATAATATAAATTCAGTAATAAGCAGTATGATACCAGCAAGAAAGGTACAACTTATTCCCCCTAAGGAATACTTTGTAATAGACCTGAATCTTTGCTAGACACTGAAGGACAAAAGGAAAGGTAAGAAACAAAAAGAATGAGGCAATATGGTATAAAGATACATGAAAAACTATGAATTCATGAGAATGAATGATGTGCAGGATTAAAAAAATTTTTTTTTCTATTGGGTTTACTTGTATCACCAACTCCTGGAATGGATCTTAGAAATCTCCAAATTGTTAAATTGTTAAATTCTAAATTCAATTGCTAAATTCTACAATCTAACTCAATCAGATCTTCATATGATGTTATTTTCCAAATTTATTGAATCTACAATGTAATTACCTCCAATATATCACTTATTTCCCAACATGACAAGGATATTCTCACTTAAATCTTCAATATTGTTTCCTATTTTAGCACTTTTTGGTTTCCTTCAGTCATGTATTTCCTATCTAATTCAGTCTCTAATCTGCCTTAGATATGGATACTTCTTATGTACCAAATAATGTTGTAATATAGAAACATTTTATTTTTATTTTATAGAAAACAAGAGCATTTTATTTATTCCATGAAAGAATAGCCTATTTGGGACATCCCTGGTGGCCCAGTGGTAAAGAATTCACCTTCCAGTGCAGGGGACATGGGTTTGATCCCTGGTCTGGGAACTAAGATCCCACATGCCGTGGGGCAAAGAAGCCCATGCGCCACAACTACTGAGCTTGTGCACTTCAACTAGAGAGCCTGTGTGCCACAAACTACAGAGTCCATGTGCTCTGGAACCCGTGTGTCACAACTAGAGAAGAGAAAACCAACATGCCACAACTAGAGAGAATCCCTCATGCCGCAATGAAAGATCCCACATGCCTCAACAAAATTCTCGTGTACCACAACTAAGACCCGATGCAGCCATAAATAAATAAATAAAGTAAGTAAATAAATAAATAAAGAAGAAATCTTAAAAAAGAAAAAAGAATAGCCTATTTAAATTAGGTTTTCCCCCTTTATGTATATTTTGGAAGTTGAAACTAACCGTTTAATAGTTTCTTTCTTTTTTTTCTTTTTTTTTTTTTTGCTTGCTTTTTGGTTTTGGACACTTGATTAAAACTGGGCTTCTTTATGCCTACATCTATGATAAATTGGTTAGACATATATTTGTACCACTTTGAAGCAAAATAATTAAGGACGTTGAATATAGGATGATTTATATTTGATTGCCAGACAGTAGGAATATTTTAGTTGCTTCTTCTTTGATTTGCTTATTTTTTTATAGACAGAGTACAACTAGGTTTCACCCATCATGTCTTTCATAAATCTATACAAACAAATGAGAGTGGATTATAAAAGCTTTTTGAGATTCCAGACTGAAGTATTTTGACCTGCTGTCAAGAATAGGCTATATTTGCCTGGATCAAACAAAGGCTTCCACAGACAACATTTTACCTTTATGCCACTTAGTTTTCTGATCTTTTTACTACAAGGAAAGTAAATTTATTACCAGAGATAACCTTGTAGCAGGTTCATCTGGCTTCTGTATCCACTTGAAAAGACTTGTTTTCCTATCATGTCAAATGTGCTTATGCATGGATTATAGGTGAGATATTGGAGTATTTGAAATTTAACTCTTTTGTAGATAAACTAAATGTAACATTTAGTTGAAAACTGTTAAAAATGTGAAGAGTCTTTATTTAGTTAAAACTGTTCAATTTCTTAGTATCAGTTAAAAAAATAAAACAATTAATAACTATATGCATTATGTTTAATCAATAAACTCTATCTTTACATTTGTATGTAATTCCTATAATCAAAAAGAAAGGTCTTTACTTAATACATATTGAATGACTATAAATAAATCTTAGCAAAATACAAAATAAAATGTCCAGCTATATATTCATAAGACAAGCATATAGGACATTGATTAAACAGACATCTTCAAGTTAACTCACACTTCTCCTGTCAAAAAAAAAAAAAAAAAGAAGTTAAAATATGTACATAAACAATATTTTAATATGTTTATATATAGCTCAGGTATTTTTGGTTTCTCCAGTAATAATTTTTTGAGAAGTCACTCATACAAGGCTATGTTAAAACTCTATTTTTTAAAGCAACCATACTCCATTAAAAATTAATTTAAAAAAAGAGAAGGTGAATAAATATTTGAAAATGGTATAACATTAAGTGAAAAATCAGGACACAAACTGTGTATACAGTATGATTGCAACTATGTAGTGATATATAGTTATACATGTGTAGAAAACAAAAGATCAGAAATGAATGTATCAAAATTACCAGTAAAGGTGAAATTACAAAAACAATCTATTTTTCAGATGTGAAAATAAGCTCGGAAATATATGCAGGTATAGGAAATAAATTAATAAGTTAAAAGAGTATGATTTGAACATAGAGTTGCCATAACACCCTAATATATCTGGATTTTACCAACCTAGTACATTATATGTAGAAGTATGACCTTTAGGAAATATGAGTCTTGCTTTAAATAAACCTCTGCCGTTATTGGCTATGCTTCCAGTAGTGCTTAATAAAACTATCTTTTACAGTTTTTTTTTAAATCAGTAAAATTGGAATAAAAATGGTAACATAAATATTATGAAAATTATTTAAAATAGTATACAATATCTAGTATGTCATCCGGCATTTAGTAAAGACTCAATAAATCTTAATTTCACTTCTCTTTTTTTTCTTCTAGGATGTATATGTATGCAATAGGTGTAGGTGTGTGTGTCTGTGTGTATATGTGTGCATATGCCTGAATGTTTGTGCATACATATATGCCTACATCCACACACACATTAATTTATTACAAAGAATTGGAATACGAGATACATTTTCTTATGTAAATACATAGTAAATATAAGGCAGTAAGTTCTTTCTCACTTTTAGCAATGCATGAAGCACAAAAGATATCGCAATTTATAAATTTCCCACTTTTCTACTTTTATAATATTAAGAATTATAGTCTTGACATAGAAAGTGCAACCAAAAACTATGAACAAGTTATGCAATTCTAATGCCTTGCACTCAGTTAGCTCCATCTTAATTAAGCTGAAAGTATCACCACAGCTTTTTCCAAGTATTGCAGAAGCAATTCTTTGGTGATATCATTAAATATTCCTAAGAGTCCAATGGAGACATGATCTTGGGTTAGCACAGCAATACATTAGTCTTTTTTGCTACTTTTATTGACTGATTGCTTGATGATTGATTGAAGTAACATTTCAATATTTTCTGCTTTCACTTATATTCCATTTTATATTCCATTTTCTTACTTAATTGGCGTTTATGCATAAAGGGTTTTGTTATATTTCTTCTCTTATTTGTGTAGATATTTAGGTCCTGACATTTCACTTTTTGTTCTTTTTAGCTTTATTGAGGTATAATAGACAAATTTAAATTGTATATGTTTAAGGTGTATAAGCTGATGTTTTTAGATACATATACATTGTGAAATTACCACCACAACTAAGCTAATTAACACATCCATCACCTCACATTGTTACCTTTTTTGCAAGTGTAAGGACACTTAAGATTTACCTCTTAGCAAATTTCATGTATACAATACAATATTGTTAACTGTAATCATCATGCTGTACATTAGCTCTCCAGAACTTACTCATTTTTCCTAAATAAACTTTGTACCGTTTGACCAACATCATTTCATGTCCTCCACCAACACACCTCCTGGTAATCACCATTCTACTATTTTAGATTCCACATTTAGTGAGGTCATGCAGCATTTGTTCTCTGACATAAATTAAATGCTTAATGTATGTTTGATTTATGATATATATAAAAGTCAGGTTATATAATATCATATCTATAAAAGCAATATATAAAAAGAAAGAAAATACAAAAAGATGATATTTGTTATCGTCTTATATCCCTCACCACACTCTCATCTTTACCACTTGATTCGTTAATTCATATACTATATATGGCTTGAAATACATATTTATTAGTGCACTTTTGTTCTTCAACAGCACTCTTCTACACTGGTAAACCAGGAAGAACTTTTCTGGTTCTTTAATAGCTTATGTAATCTCTTAGTTCCTCAGAACAAATTAAGTCTGGGGTGATCTTTGAAATTTAACTCCCTATACGTATTTTACAAGAAATTAATGGATCTCCAAATTATGGCTGACTTTAGAAGAGTGAAGTCTATAAAAACTTTTGTGTTTCAGTGATTTTTTAAAAAACATTTTATTGGCATATAGTTGATTTACAATGTCATATTAGTTTCAGGTGTACAGCAAAGTGATTCAGTAATACATATACATGTATTCATTATTTTTCAGATTCTTTTCTTATATAGGTTATCACAGAATATTGAGTAGAGTTCCTTGGGCTATACTGTAGGTCCTTGTTGATTATCTATCTTATACATAGTAGTGTGTGTATGTTAATCCCAAGCTCCTGATTTATTCTCCCCACCTCAAATTTCCCCTTTGGTATCCATAAGTTTGCTTTTGATATCTGTAAGTCCATTTCTATTTTGGAAATAAGTTCACTTGTATCAATTTTAATTAGATTCTACATATGAATGATATCATATGATATTGTCTTTGTCTGACTTACTTCACTCAGTATGACAATCTCTACGTCCACCCATGTTGCTGCAAATGGCATTATTTCATTTTTTATGGCTGAGTAATATTCCATTGTATATATGTACCACTTCTTTTTTATCCATTTCTCTGTTGATGGACATTTAGACTGCTTCCATGCCTTGGCTGTTGTAAATAGCACTGCAATGAACATTGGGATGCATGTATCTTTTCCAACTATGGTTTTCTCTGGATATATGCCCCAAAGTGGAATTGCTGGATCATATGGTATTTCTATTTTTAGCTTTTAAAGGAACCTCCATACTGTTCTCCATAGTGGTTGTACTAATTTACATTCCCACCAACAGTGTAGGAGGGTTCCCTTTTCTCCACACCTTCTCCGGCATTTATTATTTGTAGTCTTTTTGATGATGGTCATTCTGACTGGTGTAAGGTACTTTTTAATTTTGTATTGATTACTAAATTCCAACATATATACCAGTGTACTTTCTTACTCAATATTTGACCTTTAAGATTTATTGACATTGATGCATTTGAGTATGGTATAATCTTTGTGTTGTTTCAAAGTCTACCAAATAAATATGGAATAAGTTGAGGATTCATTCAGTTTTACTTATTAGAAATTTTCAACAAACCTCAATTTAAATGGTGATTATTTCTCAAATAATAAGGATTTGGAGGTAGCAACTCTGTAGCTAAATAATGTAATAATGAAGCCAGTTCCACCTCTTTCCATCAGAGGTTCTTAGCATTTATCCTTAGATTTGCCTCATAATTAGAAGGTAGTGGTTGCAATTCACTGCATCATGCCCTCATTCTTAAGGAGCAAATACATAGGTAGTAAGAACCCCTTCACTTATTTCTCTCTATATATAGAGAAATAACTTTCTCAGAAGCTTCACAACAGATCTTCTTCAAATCACACTGGCTAGGATATAATTTGCATGGTCATTCCAAGACAAAAAAAAAAAAATGACACTTCAGAATTGTTTGTTTATTTTCTATGGTAAAATGTCAAAGAGAGTGGTTTATTGGGACTGGCTAGGTAACCAAAAATATTGTCTAACAACAACATGCCATAATTTATTTTTCTATTGGTCAATATTTAGATTTTCTTCAAGTTTTTACTATTACATGGATTGCTGAAACAAATATCTTTGGGCATATGTGTAGTGAGAGCATATACATGTGAGTATGTATGTAGTTTGGCCGCTCATTATCTGAATCACATTCATATGATTGTGAAACCTTCAACTTTATGATTGTTGGTACAATGCAGACGTTGTCACACCCTATAGAAGTTAAAGATAGATAATCAGTACCTGTTGGGTAAGTATGCTAAACTCTATCAAACTCCCTGGACTCTCCCCCTTTGCAAGAGGGTTCTTGGAAAAAGTGAAGTTGTAGCCCACTGAACAGCAGAGAACTTCACTGATTTATCTGGGTCCGACTAGTCTATAATGACTGGACAAGCAGAAAGCAACCATGCTCAGAACAGGTGGCACACAGCGGAATCTCAATTAGTGGACCTAGGCGGGAGTGTGCAGAAACAGAGGGCCAATGGCAAAATGAGGCACTGCTGAGCCAGTGGGGAATCAGCACACCTGTGTGGACAGGAAGGGTGGAGTGTAGAAAGGACTGTGGAAAGATTATCACTAGGTCAAACCTGGGCTGTCATGTTGCTGAGCGACTTTCTGTCAGGGGTAGAGCACCTCAGAATGTTCTCATGCCCACAGAGCCCACTGCTGTGAGCAGCCAGAAGCCACCTAGGAGCCCCTTCATCCTGCAATATCCCTCCAGCACCCTCTACTGAGAACACAACACCGTGCTCACTGTGAAGAAATACATACAGGAGGCATTCCTCCCAATATGACAGAGCATATATTGAAGGATAAATTTGGAGCTCAGAGGTAAAAAATTGCTTACTGAAAAATAAGACATGCCCAAAAACATATGTTAAGATGTCACAATAAAGATAAAGGACAAAATTAATGTCCCCATAGATGCTGCAGTCTAGTAGGGGATACATTATCCAAAGAGATGATTATATAATTAAAGGTAAAATAAAACAATAAAGGTGTGAAACAAAAATAAAGTATTATAAAAAGTATAATGATATTTACTGAGGTTAAGCAAAAGTAGCTTAACTACCAGGCATATGTTTGGCAAATTAACACTTAAGCTGTCACCTGTGTACATGAATATGCAGATAAACAACTGTGCCTTTAAAGGCCAACCAGGAATCTGTGCTAAATGCTTAAGGTTAGGACTTACTGGCATGACAGATGATAAACAAAATGTGGTAACAGGTGAGCTTGACAGGGGAGAGTAGAGATAGATAGAAAGCCAAGTGAAGGAATCTTTATTTTTTAAAAAAAATTATTGAAGTTTATTTGACATATAACATTGTATAAATTTAAGGTGTAGAACATGTTAATTTGATGCATTTATATACTGTAATGATTGCCATTGTAGGGATAACTAGCACTTCTGTCATGTTACATAATTATCCTTCTTTTTTAGTGACTAAGTAATCTTTCAATAAACATACGTAAGGACAGTTCTAAACTGCTGATCAATCAGTTAAGATGTGAATTAAAATGTATGAGAAGATGATATGTAAGTCATTGCCAACTTCCATTATTGTGGAATGTTGGTGGCATACTCCAGATGTCAGAGAGTTAAGCCGTGAATAATCTGAGGGAAGTAAATGTACTGATCATAGATCATAGATAGGAAATTATACATTGGTTTTAATTTTTTGACTCACTATTTAAAATTAAGAGATTTTGCATAAAACCTTAGATTTATGGTTCCCTATGAAAAATTGGAATATTTATCAATCTCTGACCACATTTGCTTGAAACAGTATTTGACAGAGTTGATCAGGGCCATGCACTCTCAATTTTATCTCTATCAATACTGGAATTCTTCACTCATAATATTCTCAAATGACCGTTTTAGGCATTTGAATTTATAAACTACAATATAACACTCTTTAAAGAAGTTGATGTGAGAGAAGATGTAATGTTAGAGTGGCAGAGAGTTATGGTTTCTTTTCTTTTCTCATCCCCTACTTTCTTCCTTTTCTTCCTTCTTTCTTAAAAGAAAGTGAATGATTAATTGCTGAAATGAAGGTGTGTACAGGCTGATAGGGAAAAAACCCTATACCTAAGGAGAATGACAGAACAAAGACATTTTTACTCTGACTATTTTATTTCTGGAATAACACTGACTAAGCTATTTAAACTCTCTGAAACTTAATGCCTTCATTTATAAAAATGGTAATTAACATCCACTGCCTAAAGTTTTTATGCAGATTGAGTGAAATTATTCCAAATCTTTTAAAACAGTTAACGACTAAGAATTTCAAAATAGGTAAGGGAGACATATATTATTAATATATTGGCCAAGATACCATAATACTTGAAAAGGAATTAAAACTCAGATCACCACATCAGTCATTATACAATCCCAGGTTTTTTCATCAGGCTGGAGATTGCAATCCTTGCAGTACCTTTGGTCCTATCCAAAATGTCCATAAGACATTTGGACCAACAAATATTTTGTCCATATCAAAAGGTCCTTAATATTTAGTCCTATCCAAAATGTCCATGAGTATATTTGGTCCATGTTAAATGGTTTTGGACAGGACCAATACCAAGGATGCTGTAGCAGAAATTAGTTGAGGTGCTCCCATTTTGTTAACCCTTATTCAGCCCTTATTCTTTCCACCCATTCAACAAGTCTCCTCCTACAGATTTTTTCCTCTCTCTTTCTTGGTTAATTGCACTCTGAAAATGATTGCCCTGTAGTTAAGGTTGTACTATGCACCTGATGTTTACTTCTCCAAGACAACACTCCCTAACACTCCTTTCCTTTGTAAGCATTCTTCATTCCAGAAAGAAGGTCACGGAACAGTAACCCCGAGGACCACCAGAACCTGTTCCAGAATCACCTGACTCCAGGCCTAATGATCTCAATGTCTCCAGGAGGAAAGAAGAATGCAACACTATATCAGCCCAGATCTTTTTCTGCAGCCCTATTTTTCACCCGGAAATTCTAAGACCCCTTCCTATTTTCCAGGAAGTGGGGCACAGTCTTGAGGGCATTAGCTTGCTGTGGCCTCCTTTGCCTGGTAAAGTAATAAAACTACTCTTTTCTATTCCTCCAAATATCTGTCTCCCCATTTCTATTCGTCACCGGTGAACAGAGGCCTGATTTTCGGCAATGGAGACCTTTTGGTGTAGACCAAATATCTCCATGGATGTTTTGGACAGGACCAAATGTCTGCTGGCTGATGGTGATGTGTGGGGAAAGCAAAAGTAAATCATGAGAATAAATCAGATATTTTACAATAATTGTTCTAAATTGAAATCTAAAATGTTTTATCTTTTGTTTTTTGAAAAATTCTTAAATTCCTAAAAAATATGCTACACAATTATTCTTATATGTCTAGCAAATATTAATGCATAAATTCTTAGGATGGTAAATCTTAGGATTGTCTTTTATTATTAGAAGAAAATATAACCAAAGTATTGTTTGAATGAATAATTATATATTATTATTTTTCTCATTTTGGTTACCTGGTGATGATTATTATATTTTTTTTCTGTTTAAAGTTGAAATACTCCTCCATTACTGATGCAATATATTTTACTTATAATAAACATTAAAATTTCACTTTTATTTTATAAATTGATTTCATATGTCTGAGACATTGTTATGTCTAGAACTATTTTTACAATGTTAAATAATATTCCAGTGAGTTCTTGCATTGAAAATTTACTAAATAGAAAAGTAGTTAAATACATTTTATGTAATACAATTTTTACACATTAAATAGTTAATACAAATGCATCATTATTATACTAAGCCAGATATTCTGTTAATAGCTATTTAATAATATAATTACCAAGAAGAAAAGTAAATAAAAACACACTGAATATATTACTGATGAAATAGGGATTCTTTTATTTTCCTTACATAATTGTTATATAAATTAGCAAGTCTTAAGCTCTTTTATGATTTGAAAAAGAATATTAATCTTACAATTTATGTTTTAAATAAAAATATAATGCAGGAAACCACATAGAAGAAATAAGCAGGGGCTTCTCTGGTGGCACAGTGGTTGAGAATCTGCCTGCTAATACATGCAGGAGACACGGGTTCGAGCCCTGGTCTGGGAGGATCCCACATGCCGCGGAGCAACTGGGCCCGTGAGCCACAACTGCTGAGCCTGCGCGTCTGGAGCCTGTGCTCCGCAACAGGAAAGGCCGCGATAGTGAGAGGCCCGTGCACCGCGATGAAGAGTGGACCCCACTTGCCGCAACTAGAGAAAACCCTAGTACAGAAACGAAGACCCAACATAGCAATCAATCAATCAATCAATCAATCAATTAAAAAAACAAAAGAAATAAGCAGTACACACAAACTCATAAGTTCTCTGCGTATCCTGTATTTTAGCCATAAATGTGTAAATAGAGAAACATAATAACTTTTTTTTCTAATTTGATAGGTAAATTTGAGTTGTAAACTAGAGACTTAAGTGTAAGGAATGCAAACTACTACTACTACTTTTGCTGTTTAAAGAATTCATGGGAGAATTATTGTGTATGAATGAAAGAACAAACAGATATCAAAGGGATAAAAATTGATTTGGCGGCAAGAGTAAAATAATGTGAACAGAATTCAGTGAAAGATAAAACAATAGTTTCAGCTGTTTTAGCATTTTTCATTTGTTCACTAGTCCTCTGAAGCTGTTTTTACACATTTAAGCTTAGTATACCTTGACACTTACTGGTCATAAGTTTATATTAAATTGCATCATTTACAGACTGAAAATTCATGGAATAGATCATCACGAAAATATATCAGAAGATAGATTGTGTGTGTGTGTAAAACTCGTCTCTCAGCCCTCAGCATCTAGGTATGTAGCACATAATGAACATGAACTTGATGGCACATTAACCATCAACTTTATTTCTCATATTTAAGCTTCTAATTTTTAGGTGCTTTGCATTCACAATGACGATTACATACTTCATGCTGACTTAAAACTCTGAGTTCGTATTACCAACTTTGCAAATGTAATACATGCTATAATAATACAAGTAAAATAGTGAATATTTTTATGCTTTCATTATTAATCTCTTCCATTTGAACTGCAACAAAAACTTAAGAAAGGCCACTTTCCTAGAAAAAAAAAAAAAAGAAAGTAGGTAATTGAGTATTTTATATGTTATCTAGCATGTTCCATGTAAAAATCAATGTGTTACATGTTCTTCTGTACTTTTCTATGAAATGTTCATTTATCTTTATTTTAAAAATAAGAAACGAAGTGAAGTTAGGTCATTAGTCCTTAGAATTCACACCTAGTTGAGAGTTCAGGTGGGATGAGAAGTGTGTTCTTGTTTGTTTTGTTTTGTTTCTCATTTTTCTAAAGTCTACACATTCCAACCCTGTCTCTTGAAACATAAAAATGCTCAGAATTAATTATTGATGCATAAGACATTAATCTTATATAAAAAACTGGAAAGTCATTTTCACGGACCTGGTCAAGAATTATTGCAGAATTGATTAAAACTGTTGACACTTAATACTCTAGAAAGATTTCCATTGAGTACTGCAGTAATTGAGGTGTTCACATAGTAATGTACACTTTATTTTTTCAATAAAATTTAGGTAAAATTTTAGGTTATCTATTTTAAAAAAGTATTATTGACCATTTTAGGAAAGTTAATCTGGATATCAATCAGTTCATATAAACAATGTATTGAATTTAAATCTATGTGAAGTACAGCTCATCATTGTATATTAACACTGAAGTTTGTAAAACAACATGTAAATCTGTTCATATAACACTTTCAAATAGTTACATCATAAACTAAGTATTGATACATTTATGCTTCAATACATTGGGATAGTGTGAACTCCATCTATCAAAGGTAACATTATTCAGATTATATTCCTTACTACACGTTGCCTATCCGTGCATGTGAAGCTTAAAAAATATTGGTTGTACTGCACTGAAGTCTATCCATTAATAATAATTAATAAGCAATAGTTATTAATGAAATAACCATTAAAATGCTCTGAGTTTTGAGAAACCTTGTGATTTAGAATATTATTATTTACTCAAAATTATGAATGTTATAAACATTAAAATAATATTTAGCCACCTTATAATATTTCTATAAGAGAGCAGACAATAACTAAATGAATACATAAATATGAAGCATGAATTTACTTAATTTTTCCTGTGTCAGAGACTGTCAATTAAGGTACAAAGAGAGATAAGCTCTTTTTTTATTGAAGTATAGTTGATTTACAATGTTGTGTTAGTTTCAGGTGTACAGCAAAGTAATTCAATTATATATATATATACATTTTCAGATCATTTTCCCTTATAGATTATAACAAAATATTGAGAACAGTCCCCTGTGCTATAGAGTAGGTACTTGTTGATTATCTGCTTTAAATATGGTAGTGTGTGTATGTTAATCCCAAACACCTAATTTATTTTTCCCCCCAACCTTTCGTCTTTGGTAACCATAAGTTTGTTTTCTATGTCTGTGGGTCTATTTCTGTTTTGTATATAATTTCATTTGTATCATTATTTTTTAGATTGCACATATAAGTGATATCATATGATATTTTTCTTTTTCTGTCTGGCTTACTTTGTTTAGTATGATAATCTCCAGGTTCACCTATGTTGCTGCAAATGGCATAATTTCATTCTTTTTTATGGATGAGTAATATATGTGTGTGTGTGTGTGTGTGTGTGTGTGTGTGTGTGTATATTTATATATATATACATCTTTATCCATATATCTGTTGATGGGCATTTATGTTGCTTCCATGTCTTGGCTATTGTAAATAGTGCAGAAATGAACATTGGGGTGCATGTACCTTTTAAATTATTGTTTTCTCAAGATATATGCCCAGGAGTGGAATTGCTGGTAGCTCTATTTTTAGCTTTTTAAGGAACTTCCATACTGTTCTCATTAGTGGCTGTACAAATTTACATTCCCACCAACACTGTAGGAGGGTTCCACTTTCTCCACACCTCCCCAGCATTTAATATTTGTAGACTTTTATGTAACAACTTCATTGGAGAATAATTGCTTTATAATGGTGTGTTAGTTTCTGCTGTATAACAAAGTGAATCAGCTATACGTATCCATATATCCCCATATCTCCTCCCTCTTGCATCTCCCTCCCACCCTCACTATCCCACATCTCTAGGTGGTCACAAAGCACCGAGGTGATATCCCTGTGCAATGCAGCTGCTTCCCACTAGCTATCTATTTTACATTTGGTAATGTATATATGTCCATGCCACTCTCTCACTTCGTCCCAGCTTACCTTCCCCCTCCCATGTCCTCAAGTCCATTCTCTATGCCTGTGTCTTTATTCCTGTCCTGCCCCTAGGTTCTTCAAAACGTTGTTTTTTTGATTGGTTTTTTTTTTTTTTAGATTCCATATATATGTGCTGGAATACGGTATTTGTCTTTCTCTTTCTGACTTACTTCACTCTGTATAACAGACTCTAGGTTCATCCACCTCATTACAAATAACTAAATTTCATTTCTTTTTATGGCTGAGTAATATCCCATTGTATATATGTGCCACATCTTCTTTATCCATTTATCTGTCGATGGACACTTAGGTTGCTTCCATCTTCTGTCTATTGTAAATAGTGCTACAGTGAACATTGTGGTACATGACTCATTTTGAATTATGGTTTTCTCAGGGTATATGCCCAGGAGTCAGATTGCTGAGTCGTATGGTACTTCTATTTTTACTTTTTTAAGGAACCTTCATACTGTTCTCCCTAGAGGCTGTATCAATTTACATTGCCACCAACAGTGCAACAGGGTTCCCTTTTCCCCACATCCTCTCCAGCATTTACTGTTTGCACATTTTTGATGATGGGCATTCTGACCAGTGTGAGGTGACACCTCATTGTAATTTCTTTTTTTTTTGTTCATTGTATTTTCGATTTGCATTTCTCTAATGATTAGTGATGCTGAGCATTCTTTCATGTGTTTGTTGGCAATCTGTATATCTTCTTTGGAGAAATGTTTACGTAGGTCTTCTGCTCATTATTAGATTGGGTTGTTTGTTTTGTTGATATTGAGCTGCATGAACTGCTTGTAAATTTTGGAGATTAATCCTTTGTCAGTTGCTTCATTTGCAAATATTTTCTCCCATTCTGAGGGTTGTCTTTTCATCTTGTTTATGGTTTCCTTTGCTATGCAAAAGGTTTTAAGTTTCATTAAGTCCCATTTGTTTATTTTTGTTTTTATTTCCCTTTCTCTAGGAGATGGGTCAAAAAGGACCTTGCTGTGATTTATGTCATAAAGAGTTCTGCCTGTGTTTTCCTCTAAGAGATTTAGAGTGTCTGACCTTACATTTAGGTCTTCAATACATTTTGAGTTTATTTTGTGTATGGTGTTAGGAAGTGTTCTAATTTCTTTCTTTTACATGTAGTTGTCCAGTTTTCCCAGCACCATTATTGAAGAGGCTGTCTGCTCTCCATTATATATTCTTACCTGCTTTATCAAAGATAAGGTGACCATATGTGTGTGGGTTTTACCTCTGGGCTTTCTATCCTGTTCCATTGATCTATATAGCTGTTTTTGTGCCGGTACCATACTCTCTTGATTAATGTAGCTTTGTAGTATAGTCTGAAGTCCAGGAGCCTGATTCTTCCAGCTCCGTTATTCTTTCTCAAGATTGCTTTGGCTATTCGGGATTTTTTGTCTTTCCATAAAAATTGCGAAATTTTTTGTTCTAGTTCTGTGAGAAATGCCATTGGTAGTTTGATAGGGATTGCACTGAATCTGTAAATTTCTTTGGGTAGTATAGTCATTTTCAAAATGTTGATTCTTCCAATCCAAGCACATGGTATATCTCTTCATCTGTTTGTATCACCTTTAATTTCTTTCATCAGTGTCATAGTTTTCTACATATAGGTCTTTTTTCTCATTAGGTAGGTTTATTGCTAGGTATTTTATTCTTTTTGTTGCAATGGTAAATGGGAATGTTTCCTTAAATTCTCTTTAAGATTTCTCAGCATTAGTGTATAGGAATGAAAGAGATTTCTGTACATTAATTTTGTATCTTGCTACTTTACCAAGTTCATTAATTAGCTCTAGTAGATTTCTGGTAGCATCTTTAGGATTCTCAGTGTATCAGGTCATGTGCAAAGAGTGACAGTTTTACTCCTTTTCTGGTTTGGATTCGTTTTATTTCTTTTTCTTCTCTGATTGCTGTGGCTGAAACTTCCAAAGCTATGTTAAATAATAGTGTGAGAGTGGGCACCCTTGTCTTGTTCCTAATTTTAGTGGAAATGGTTTCAGTTTTTCACCACTGAGAACAATGTTGGCTGTTGGTTTGTCATATATGGACTTTATTATGTTGAGGTAAGTTCCCTCTATTCCTACTTTCTGGAAGGTTTTTATCATAAATGGGTGTTGAATTTTATTGAAAGCTTTTTTTGCAGCTATTGAGATGATCATGTGGTTTTTCTCCTTCAATTTGTTAATATGTGTATCACGTTGATTGATTTGCCTATATGGAAGAATCCTTGCATTCCTGGGATAAACCCCACTTGTTCATGGTGCATGATCCTTTTAATGTGCTCTTGGATTCTGTTTGCTAATATTTTGTTGAACATTTTTGCATCGATGTTCATCAGTGATATTGGCCTGTAGTTTTGTTTGTTCGTGACATCTTTTTCTGGTTTTGGTATCAGGGTGATTTTGGCATCGCAGAATGAGTTTAGAAGTGTCCCTCCCTCTCCTATATTTTGGAAGAGTTTGAGAAGGATAGGTGTTAGCTCTTCTCTAAATGTTTGATAGAATTCGCCTGTGAAGCCATCTGGTCCTGGGCTTTTGTTTGTTGTAAGACTTTTAATCAGAGTTTCATTTTCAGTGCTTGAGATTGGTCTGTTTATATTTTCTATTTCTTCCTGGTTCAGTCTTGTAAGGTCATGCTTTTCTAAGAATTTATCCATTTCTTCCAGGTTGTCCATTTTATTGGCATATAGTTGCTTGTAGTAATCTCTCATGATCCTGTGTATTTCTGCATTGTCAGTTGTTAATTTTTCATTTCTAATTCTGTTGATTTGAGAGTTCTCCCTTTTTTTCTTGATCAGTCTGGCTAGTAGTTTATCAGTTTTGTATATCTTTTCAAAGAACCATCTTTTTTTATTGATCTTTGCTATCATTTCCTTCATTTCTTTTTCATTTATTTCTGATCTGATCTTTATGATTTCTTTCCTTCTGCTAACTTTGGGGTTTTATTGGTCTTCTTTCTCTTATTGCTTTAGGTATAAGGTTAGATTGTTTATTTTAGATGTTTCTTGTTTCTTGAGACAGGATTGTATTGTATATACTTCCCTCTTAGAACTGCTTTTGCTGCATTCCATAGGTTTTTGGTCCTCGTGTTTTCATTGTCATTTTTTTCTAGGTATTTTATGATTTCTCCTTTGATTTCTTCACTGATCTCTTAGTTATTTAGTAGCATATTGTTTAACCTCCACCTGTTTGTATTTTGTGCAGTTTTTTCCTTGTAATTGGTATCTAGTCTTAAAGTGTTGTGGTTGGAAAAGATACTTGATACGATTTCAGTTTTCTTAAATTTACCAAGGCTTGATTTGTGACCCCACAAAATGATCTATTATAGAGAATGTTCCATGAGAACTTGTGAAGAAAGTGAATTCTGTTTTTTTTGGATGGAATGTCCTATAAATATCAATTAAGTCCATCTTGTTTAATGTGTTATTTAAAGCTTGTGTTTCCTTATTTTCGTTTTGGATTATCTGCCCATTGGTGAAAGTGGGGTGTTAAAGTCCCCTACTATTATTGTGTTACTGTCAATTTTCCCTTTTATGGCTGTTAACATTTGCCTTTTGTATTGATGTACTCTTATTTTGGGTACATAAATATTAACAATTGTTATATCTTCTTCTTGGATTGATCCCTTGATCATTATGCAGTGTCCTTCTCTCTCGTAATAGTCTTTATTTTAAAGACTATTTTATCTGATATGAGAATTGCTACTCCAACTTTCTTTTTATTTCCATTTGTATGGAAAAAATTTTCCATCCCTTAACTTTCAGTCTATATGTGTTCATAGGTGTGAAGTGGGTCTCTTGTTTACAGCATTTATACAGGTCTTTTTTTGTATCCATTCAGCTAGTCTGTGCCTTTTGGTTGGAGCATTTAATCCATTTACATTTAAGGTAATTATTGATATGTATGTTCCTATTACTTTTTTCTTAATTGTTTTGGGTTTGTTTTTGTAGGTCTTATTCTTTTCCTGTTTTTCCTGCCTAGATAAGCTCCTTTAGCATTTGTTGTAAAGCTGGTTTTTTGGTGTGAATCCTCTTAGCTTTTGCTTGTCTGTAAAGGTTTTAATTTCTCCATCAAATCTGAATGAGATCCGTGCTGGGTAGAGTAATCTTGGTTGTAGGTGTTTCTCCTTCATCACTTTAAATGTGTCCTGCCACTCCCTTCTGGCTTGCAGAGTTTCTGCTGAAAGATCAGCTGTTAACATTAAGGAGATCCCCTTGTATGTTATTTGTTGATTTTCCCTTGCTGCTTTTAATATTTTTTCTTTGTATTTAATTTTTGATAGTTTGATTAATATGTGTCTTGGTGTGTTTCTCCTTGGATTTATCCTGTATGGGACTCTCTGCACTTCCTGGAGTTGATTGACTATTTCCTTTCCCATATTAGGGAAGTTTTCAACTGTAATCTCTTCAAATATTTTCTCAGCCCCTTTCATTTTCTCTTCTTCTTCTGCAACCTCTATAATTCAAATGTTAGTGTGCTTAATGTTGTCCCAGAAGTCTCTGAGACTGTCCTCAATTCTTTTCATTATTTTTTCTTTATTCAGCTCTGTGGTAGTTATTTCCACTATTTTATCTTCCACTCACATATCCATTCTTCTGCATCAGTTATTCTGCTATTGATTCCTTCTAGAGAATTTTTAATTTTATTTATTGTGTTGTTCATCTTTGTTTGTTTGCTCTTTAGTTCTTCTAGGTCCTTGTTAAACGTTTCTTGTATTTACTCCATTCTATTTCCAAGATTTTGGATCATTTTTACTATCAGTACTCTGAATTCTTTTTCAGGTAGACTGCTTATTTCCTCTTCATTTGTTTAGTCTGGTGGATTTTTACATTGCTCCTTCATCTGCTGTGTGTTTCTCTGTCTTCTCATTTTGCTTAACATACTGTGTTTGGGGTTTCCTTTTGCAGGCTGCAGGTTCATTGTTCCAGTTGTTTTTGGTGCCTGCCCCCAGTGAGTGAGGTTGTTTCAGTGTCTTGTGTAGGCTTCCTGGTGGAGGGGACTAGTGAGTGTGTTCTGGTGGGTGAGGCTGGATCTATTTTTTCTGGTGTGCACATCTGGTGGTGTGTTTTGAGGCGTCTGTGAACTTAGTATGATTTTAGGTGGCCTCTCTGCTAATGGGTGGGGTTGTGTTCCTCTGTTGCTAGTTGTTTCACATGGGCTATCCAGCACTGGAGCTTGCTAGTGGTTGAGTGGAGCTGGGTCTTAGCGTTGAGATGGATATCTCTGGGAGAACTCTCACCAATTAATATTACAAGGAGTAGGGACATCTCTGGTGGGCCAATGTCCTAAACTCTTCTCTCCCAACTCAGAGGCTCAGGCCTGATACCAGGCTGGAGCACCAAGACACTGTGAGCCACACAGCTCAGAAAAAAAGGGAGAAAAGAAATAAAAAAAGAAAATACAGCTATTAAAATAAAAATATATATATATATTATTAAAATAAAAATAAAAATGTAATTAAAAATAAAAGAAGAGAGCAAGCAAACCAATAAACAAATCCACCAATGATAACAAGCCTTAGTAACTATACAAAAAGAAAAAAAGAAAAAAACGGACAGAGAGAACCCTAGGACAAATAGTAAAAAGCAAACCTATATAGACAAAATCACACAAAGAAACATACACATACACACTCACAAAAAGAGAAAAAGGAAAAAATATATATATATATATATTAAAAAAAGGAAGAGAGCAACCAAGTTAATAAACAAATATACCAATGATAATAAGCTCTAAATACTAAACTAAGATAAACATAAAACTGGAAACAAATTAGATGCAGAAAGCAAACCCCAAGTCTACAGTTGCTCCCAAAGTCCACTGCCTCAGTTTTGGGATGATTCATTGTCTATTCAGTTATTCTAGAGATGCAGGGTACATCAAGTTGATTGTGGGGATTTAATCTGCTGCTCCTGAAGTTGCACAGAGAAATTTCCCTTTCTCTTCTTTGTTTGCACAGCTCCTGGGGTTCAGCTTTGTGTTTGGCCCTGCCTCTTTGTATAGGTTTCCCTCAGGCATATTTTCCTCACCCAGACAGGACGGGGTTAAATGAGTGGCTGATATGGGGGCTCTGGCTCACTCAGGCCGGGGGGAGGGAAGGGTACAGAATACAGGACTAGACTGCAGTGGCAGAGACCAGCATGACGTTGCAACAGCCTGGGGCATGCTGTGTGTTCTCTGGATCACAGGACCCTTGCAATAGCAGGCTGCACAGGCTCTTGGGAGGGGAGGTTTGGATAGTGACCTGTGCTTGCACACAGGCTTCTTGGTGGCTGCAGCAGCAGCATTAGTGTTGCATGCCTGTCTCTGGTGCCGGCACTGATAGCCGCAGCTCATGCCTGTCTCTGGAGCTCGTTTAGGTGGTGCTCTGAATCCCCTCTCCTCGCACACCCCGAAACAATGGTCTCTTGCCTCTTAGGCAGTTCCAGACTTTTTCCCAGACTCCGTCACCATTAGCTGTGGTGAACTAGCCCCCTTCAGGCTGTGTTCACACAGCCAACTCTAGTCCTCTCCCTGGGATGTGACCTCTGAAGCCTGAACCGCAGCTCCCAGCCCCCACCTGTCCTAGCGGGTGACAAGAAAAGCCTCTCAGGCTGGTGAGTACTGGTTGGCACTGATCCTCTGTGCATGAATCTCTCCACTTTGCCCTCTGCACCTGTGTTGCTGCACTCTCCTCTGTGGCTCTGAAGCTTCTCCCCTTCCCACCCCATCTCCACCAGTGAAGGGGCTTCCTAGTGTGTGGAATCTTTTCCTCCTTCACAGCTCCCTCTCAGAGGTGCAGGTTCCATCCCTATTCTTTTGTCTGTTTTTTCTTTTTTCTTTTGCCTTACCCAGGTACGTGGGGATTTTCTTGCTTTTTGGGAATTCTGAGGTCCTCTGTCAGCGTTCAGTAGGTGTTCTGTAGGAGTTGTTCCACATGTAGATGCATTTTTGATGTATTTGTTGGGAAGAAGGTGATCTCCACATCTTACTCCTGTGCCATCTTGATGGTCCTCATAGACTTTTTGATGATGGCCATTCTGACTAGTGCAAAGTGATAAATATAGTTTCGAGTTGCATTTCTCTAATAATTAGTGATGTTGAACATCTTTTCATGTGCCTGTTGGGCATCTCTATGTCTTCTTTGGTGAAATGTCTATTTAGATCTTCTTCCCATTTTTTGACTGGGTTGTTTGTTTTCTGGGTTATTGAGCATTATGAGCTGTTTGCATGTTTTGGAGATTAATCCCATGTTGGTCACATTGTTTCCAAATATTTTCTCCCATTTGGTAGGTTGGCTTTTTGTTTTGTTTATGGTTTCCTTTGCTGTGCAAAATCTTTTAAGTTTACTTAGGTCCCATTCATTTCATTTTATTATTTCCATTACTCTGGGAGACAGATCCTAAAAGACACTGCTGCTGTATGTCAAAGAGTGTTCTATGTTTTCCTCTAGAATTTTATATTATGTTGTTTCACATTTAGGTCTTTAATGGATTTTGAGTTTATTCGTGTGTATGATGTTAGAGAGTGTTCTAATTTCATTCTTTTACATGGAGCTGTCCAGTTTTACCAGCACCAATTATTAAAGAGAGGATCTTTTCTCCATTGTATATTCTTGCATCCTTTGTCATAGATTAATCGATCATAAGTGTTGGGTCTATTTCTGGGCTTTCTTTCCTGTTCTATTGGTCTATATTTCTGTTTTTGTGTCAGTACCATGAAGGTTTGATTACTGTAGGTTTGTAGTATAGTCTGAAGTCAGCGAGCCTGATTCCTCCTGCTTCAGCTTTTCTTTCTCAAATTGCTTTGTCTATTTGGGGTATTTTGTCTTTCCATACAAATTTAAAAATTTTGTTTAGTTATTTGAAAAATGCCATTGGTAATCTGATAGGAATTGCATTGAATTTATAGATTGCCTTGGATAGTATACTCATTTTGACAATATTGATTCTTCTAATCCAAGAACACAGTATATCTTTCCATTTGTTTGTGTCATCTTCAAATTCTTTCATCAGTGTTGTACAGTATTTTATGTACAGGTCTTTTGCTTCCCTGGGTAGGTTTATTCTTAGGTATTTTATTCTTTTTGATGTGATGATAAATGGGATTGTTTCCTTAATTTCTCTTTCTGGTCTTCCATTGTTAGTGAATGTCATGGTCTGAACACGGGTTCAAAAAGAATTTCCAGATACAAGGCAGAATGTAAAGAAGATAGAATTTATTAGAGGGAAGGGTCAGTGCCAGAACAGTGAGCCAACTACCTAGTAGTCTGGGAGAGTCAAGCCTGAACTTGTGCTATTGATAAGTTTTTATAGCCAGAAAACAAAGGAATGGTCCGAGGTGAAAATTTCATTTACTGATTGGTCGAGACACATGTACCTTCCTTTTATAGGGTGGGAGTGGGACAGGCCAGATGCCTTTCCTTATTTGGGACAGGTCCTGTTGCCCAGGTGAGCATCACCCTGGTGGCTCAGGAATTTCATAATCATTGCAACATGGTGAGGAGGGCAATTAAGAGTCCAATAAGTGGTGTAACGCTGAAACTTTTTCAGGCGGGTAGTCCTTTGTCCTTGAAACACAATTGTCCTTGGAGCACCACAGTGAATAGAAATGCAACACATTTCTGTGTATAATTTTGTATCCTAAAACTCTACCGAATTCACTGATGAGCTCTAGTAGTGTTCTGGTAGCATTTTTAGGATTTTCTATGTAGAGTATCATATCATCAGTAAGCAGTGACAGTTTTACTTCTTTTCCAATTTGGATTTCACTTCTCTGATTGCCATGGCTACAACTTCCAAAACTATTTTGAATAAAAGTGGCAAGAGTGGGCATCTTGTCTTTTTCCTGATCTTAGAAAAAATCCTTTCAACTTTTCACTGTTGAATATGATATCAGCTGTTGGTTTGACATATATGGCTTTTATTACGTTGAGGTAAGTTCTCTCTTAGCCCACTTTCTGGAGAGTTTTTGTCATAAATCAGTGTTGAATTTTGTCAAAAGCTTTTTCTGCATCTATTGAGATGATTTTATAGTTTTTATTCTTCAGTTTTTTAATGTGGTGTATCACATGGATTGATTTGCCAATACTGAAAAATCCTTGCATCACTTTGACAAACCCATTTGATCACAGTGTATGATCTTTTTAATGTATTGTTGGATTCTGCTTGCTAGTATTTTGTTGAGGAATTTTGCATCTATGTTCATCAGTGATATTGGCCTTTAACTTTCTTTTTTTTGTGGTATCTTTGTCTGGTTTTGATATCAGGGTGATGGTAGCCTCATAGAATGAATTTAGGAGTGTTACTTCCTTGAAAATGCTTTGAAATAGTTTCAGAAGCGTAGGTGTTAACTCATCTCTAAAAGTTTGATAGAATTTGCCTGTGAAGCCATGTGGTCCTGACCTTTTGTTTGTTGGGAGTATTTTAATCACAGATTCAATTTCAATTTTGTAATTGGTCTGTTTATTTTTTCTATTTCTTCTTTGTCCAGTCTTGGGAGATTGTACCTTTCAAAGAGTTTGTCCATTTCTAGGTTTTCCAGTTTATTAGCATATAGTTGCTTGTAGTAGTCTCTTATGGTCCTTTGTGTTTCTGTGGTGTCAGTTGTAACTTCTCCTTTTTCAATTCTAATTTTATTGATTTGGGTCTTTTCCCTTTTTGTCTTGATGAGTCTGCCTAAATGTTTTTCAATTTTGTTTTATCTCTTCAAAGATCCAGCTTTTAGTTTCATTGATCTTCTCTATTTTATTTTTAGTCTTTATTTCATTTATTTCTGCTCTGAACTTTATAATTTCTTTCCTTCTACTAACAGGGTTTTATTTGTTCTTCTTTCTCTAGTTGCTTTAGGTATAAGGTTAGGCTGTTTATTTGAGATTTTTCTTGTGTTTCCTGAGGTAAACTTGTATTGCCATAGGCGTCCCACAAAGATAAACTCTGAAACTGTGTGTGTTGTTTTTTAAGCTGAATATATATGTGTGTTCAAGCACCATTGGAGTTTAATTACTTACTTTATAGTATACACTAAGTTGACATTACCTATTTCAGAACAAATGATGACAAATTCTGTTAAGTGCCTAAAGTTTTCTGAGTAAACACTTGTGTTAAATTATGTTACTTACTCAGGTGAATCAAATGATTCTATTGAAGTTTTTTCACAGCCTGAGTCTCTGCTCTTCCTTATTTAATTCTGTTTTAATTACCTTGGTCTTCATTCTCTATTAGGTTAAAATATTCTCTCTTTTTTCCCCATTGTTAAACATGGTTTTATATCCTAATAACCTGAGAGTAAATCAAAAGCAAAAAAAAAAAATTAATTACATAATTGTGATGTCTTTATGTTCCACTGAAATATTATTTTAGTAGAGAAGATTTAAGTTGTTCATCTTTACTTTTCATCAGTTTGTTAGGAAATCTAACCTGTTCAAGTCGAACATCCAACAGGAGCCATAAACTCTGATCTTGCTAGATTGAGCACTACCTTTTATCTTCTTTTTCATAACTATAAAGACAAAATAGAGAATCAGCTGAAGGTACCATTTAGCAATTATTTTCCCTGTGATCCTCACACTACAATAAAGGGCCACATGTGAAAAGACTTAGGCACTCTGATAACGAGTCTCAGTATGAAACCAGGTTTCCTGCATTTCATCCTGACATTCCTTACACTGACTTATTTAAAAGGTGCTACTTCCTATAAGTGGTTAACTATTAAAGTTTCTGAAGCTTTGGTTCTATTCTGCTTTTATCATTGACACAGAGAACAGTATATGTTTCTGTCTGAGTTGATAATCGCATCATTTACACGTCATAAAAATCCAGGAAAGAGACAGTCAATCTATTGTCAGATTAAAGTTCATTACAGTAAAATGATTAGGCAGGAGAATGGTATTTATTAAGGTACTTGTAAATAAATGCTTTGACTTTATGTCTCCCGTAGCATACCTATATTTATTATAGAAAATGAGAGTATAAATATTTACTCTTTATTATGGAGTAAGGATAAGAAAGGACTCTATAAGTTTAACCTGCGAGGCCTTAAGGTAGCTTTAAAACTCAAACTGAACTTCATATTTTGTATTTCTATATTTCTACCCTTATTTTTTATTTGTAGATACTCATTTTAATTTTAATTTTACATTTACATTATATTATTGTGGAAGGGATCTTGTGTATTTCCTTCCATAATTTGTCAGTAGAATAAACTTAAACTGTTTTACTTTTATTTTACCTGAACTTAAGTTGTAAAGTATTATGAGAGAATTTCTCCCCACTCTTGATATCTTGTCTTATTCATCGATATTAATAGTTTTTAGTGATAATAGAGGGTAGGTTCTTGTCCCCCACAGAAAGAATTCAGAGACAAAACAGAGGGGGGGGTCAAGAAAGCAAAGCAAGGTTTTACTAAATGAAAGTATGTTCTCAAGGGGAGAGCAAGTAGTCTCACATGAGTAGCTGCCTTGAGTTTCTTTGGCAAGCAGGTTATGTGGTGTGTAGATATGAAGGGGCAAAATATTCATTGGGGAAGGAGAGATTTGGGGGCTGTATTCTCTGATTTTCATCTCAGCTCCAACTTCCCGAGGGGAGGAGGGATTTTTGTCCCTATTTAGCCCTGATTGGAAGTGTCATGACATCAGTGCATCATGGGTACTTCTTATCTACAAGGTTAATTTTATTGTAATGACAGCATAATGAGCAAAATGTTACATTCAGATGCTGGAGATTCCTGCCGTTTCCCACCTTTCTTCATCTGCCTCCAGGCCACTTGTATCCCAAAAATGTGTGGTTTCCTGTCAGTCTGGAGATTCCTGATATTCTTTGCCCAAAGACCTGCACTGTTTACAAGATGTGTGGTTTCCTGCCATTTGAGCTGTGCCCCCCTTTTTCTGCTCATGTCTACCTAACTGCTTGCTTTAAAATTAGTTTTCTAAAAAAATAATTCAGGATATGTGAAAAGATCATCATTCCTAATATAGAAAACATAATGAGTGATACAAAAGATGCATCTCATAATGTATTTCTGAAAGAGAAGAAAATAAATTACTGTAAAATAGACACTTGTATTCAGAATCCCAATAGTTTATAACGAAACTCTTCCCTTGAAGGGATCACTTTCTTGTTAGTTTCAGATTTACACCATCCACAGCTTTGAATGTTTTGATAACCTTTTCCCTAATAGCTCCACAGGCTCATCAATATTTTCTCATGGGCAAGCAAGAGGGGTCATTTTGATTTCTGTCATAATAATGACATCCATCATTTTAAACCTCTACTGAAAGAGAATACAAACTGTTAGATTATTATTTCCAGCAATCTAGTTCCATTAGTCTGAAATACTCCTTTAGAGAACAGACTAGTCAACTGAGCAAAAATATCATACAATGAAAAGAACATAAAAGTGGAAGAAGAATGTTTCTCCTCAAAAAGGATTCTTGTTATGAACAAAAACCTCTTCAAATTTCTACCTCCAGGAAGGCAAAGGACTATGGAAGATTATGTTTTTCTAAGTCACACAACACCTAATATTAGTTTCTTAGGCAGAGCTCAAGATCAACGTGCTCCTCCAAACTCTGACCTCAAGAAATGCCTGAGAGTCAAAAACTTCCCTCCCCAAATTGGTGGGGTGAACTGTCATACTGAGACAGTAAAAGATCTATCATCCTTTATCATAGAAAAACTACTTTTGTGTCTGTTATTCTTGCTTTCTAAACATGTTTTGGGTAACTTTTGATTAGTGAATCCTAAAGATATGTGTATAATGCTCATGTAAATGATGAGAAGTATATTAATATTTAAACATAGAACACTGCTACATGAGTGTTTGGTACATGATATTTTTGTACCAAACTATCCCAATAACTTAAAAAGGCTGTTTCCTCAAAACTGTGTTTGTCAGCAGCCCAACTTGGCAGGATTTTTCAACATGGCCTCACCTATAAGTTTGGTGGTTGGTACTGGTTTCTGCTGGGAAGTCTTAGTTCTAATTCACATGGCCTTTCATATACTATCTGGCTACACTTTTTCTTTCATGTTAGAAGAATTCTGAGAGGGCAAGAATAAAAACTGCAAGACCTTGTAAGGCCTTGAATTCACACAATATCATTTTTGACATATTCTATCAGCCAGCACTAGTCACAAGGCCAGATCATTTTTTAGGGATGGGTAAGTGGATTACTACTAAGTGGCACAATCACCCTGCAAAAGGTTGTTGACACAAGAAGAGGTGATTCATTCAGGACCCTCTTGCTGTAGAAGTCTATTCTACATCAAAGAATATTATTGAATCTGAGAAAATCAATGGTAAACTCAAGGGTAATTTCTCATTACTATCTGTTTCCTAACAGTGAAAAGTATTATTTGACACTAACTAGAATTAAAGTCATATAGTATTTTAAACTTATGGAACCAATATTAAATTATTAAAAATTATTAAATAATTTATTATTTTAATTATAATAAACAGCTATTAGTAAAATTATTAAAATACATTGTTAAAATGAACAATTTTAATAATAAATTATTATGAAAATGAAAGTATATAACTAAAAATTTCTCATTGAGAACTACAAATTCACAAGGATAAATCTGCAGACCCCTATGAGATATACATAGACCTATATTTATAACCACATGGAACATTCCCCCAGAAAGTTCCTATATTACAGTGCTGAGACTAAAACATGAGAATGAGAAGAGTTTTCATGAAAAAATTTAAAGTAAAATGGAAAATCTTTTGGGAAGTGTATGATTTATTATATTTTGTATTATTCCTCCTAGTCAGGTTTTTGAGATGACTAAACCTACGGAAAAATGAAAGTGTTACTTAAAATTTCTGTGTTTCCTGAAGGTAATATTTTCTCTAGTTTTAAACTTAAGAAACTTACATGCTACAAATCAGATCCAGGAAATTTTGTTCAGGGTAAGACTTTTTTGAGTAATATTTATATTAAAATGGTTTTTAAAATTATTTTTATAAATATACATGTATTTTAATAGAACTATAAAAAAGAAAGGCATTTGTAACCCTAAATTCTATAACTATTTTTAATCCATCAGAACACATTTTTCCTACTGATCGTACTCCTTCTCTAGGTCATGTTTGTAGATTATTTCATGTTGTTAAAAAATATCTGATACAGTCCCATGATCAGCAAGACCCCAGGAGAGAATGAAAAGAGTTATTTCAAGGGAGAGGCTGGTGGTCTCCAACTGCCTTTTGTTGTTTATACATTGCATTTATGGGTTTCAAAATAAAAGGTTATATTCTCGCTGCAGTGTTTTCCATTTATATACACCCTAATAGTAGAAATGTAGAGACTGTATACATAATGTATCACCAAGTTTGATAATATCGATATAGACTATGTAATGGCTACAAATTACTCTTCTAGTAATTATATTGAATAAGATGTGTTGTTAACATTATTTTACAGATCCATTTTTGTTACACTTCTAAACTAAGAAACAAAAGCTAGTGTGTTAGTACAATTGGTCCACAGAACAGACATAGTTTACTTCAGTCAAAGAGTCAAGCACCTTCCCTGAAAATCTTCAATACTTACTAAGACATGTGTTGTGTGGAATGTGCTATGTAATGACTTTAAGGGGTTTCTTATTGAAACAAACAAATGTATATTATTAGAAAATGGTAAACAATAGTGAAATTTAAAGGTACAAGTAGAATACAAATGATAAACTGAATAATTATAAAATTATAGCGAGTGTGATATCATGAGCCCACTTATAATTCCCTTATACCACAACATTTCTCTAGGAGTCTATTTGCATAAGGGGTTAAGAAAACTTCTGAAAAAAGTAAGCTGATGAAGTGGAAGAGATAGTGAGGAAATTTTTCTATGAGCAGTACCTTCAGCTTGAGAAAAAAAGTTATTAAACAGAGCATGGTGCGTGTCATTCAGAATAAAAGTACCCTTCCCATTTCACACACAAGTATACACATTCTTCTCCTCAAACTCCCTAGGGAATGGGTAAAGTAGACTGTTAAAAAGAACAGTCAAAAATTTTTTTAATTCTTAAAGCTGTGAGAATATTTCAATAACAAGCCAATATTGCTTTTGTACCAAATTAAGAGAATGTGTCACAAAAGTAGAAATAGGAATTCTCTCTTCTGGGGTAGGATAAATTTTAGGGCAGGGCAGTGATGTTGACATGTTATTTCTGTGGCTATCACCAGAAGACAGAAACTACACTAGAAGTACTATCATCTACAGAAACAGTTACTGGGAAGCATCTAGCATAGAAACTGACACCTATAAAGGTCAATTAGATATTTATGCAGTGAATGAAACACTAAATTGACACAGCTGCATAGCAAACCTTAAGAAAGAGGTAGTGGTTTATTTCAGTTGCACTAAAAATGCTTTTGAGTGGTGGTAGCAATGTAGATGGTGGGAATAGTAATGCAATTATTTAGTGATTAATGATAACTTTATTAGCTCCAGAAAGCATCACTGATAATTTTTGAGAGAACACAACTCAAAAGCATTATAATAATATAGTTTCCCTGATGACTACCTTTTTCAGGTAACAAGGGTGATGTTTAATCAACATGCCTTGCCAAAGACAGAACTGACAGAAAGAAGACTGAATTATTAAATTTAAGGCAGTGGTCAAGAGAAGCTTTCTTAAACACACACTAAATGCATTATATGGGCTCAAATACTTTTAGGGAGGATTACAAGGATAGATTGATAGGTATTCAAAATAATGGTGATAGGGGCCAAGATCATGCAAACATTGCTTGTGTAGCTGATGTCTCACACCAATAATTTAGAGTTCAAGTATATTTCACATGAAACTGAATGATTATGTCTCTCTGCCTGCCTACTGAAAAATGAATTGTGTGGCTCTGACTTCCCTGGAACTTCAAACATCAATTTAACCCAATTATCTATAGCAGATGGTCATATATCAAGGAGTGTTTTTCAGAATTACATGGGAAGCTTTTAAAATATACTGTGCCCAGACCCCATCCTCAGCAATTTTGAGGTGAGGCCAAAACCTGTAGTTTTTAAAAGCTCCCCAAGTGATTCAGATATGCAACTAGGTTTGAGAACCATTTATCAGGATGAAGGTTTCTCTGCTCTAAGGACAAGAGTAACACATTCCAGTTTTCTGAAATCAACCTCACTAGCTCATGGTAATGAGTTATAACTGTTCAAAAGTTCATAATAGAACTCTATTTTGGGGGGATTAATTAACGAACCTAGGTTACATAGTGGAGCTTCCTATTCCCTGAATTGCTTTATTTCTATGTGTTCATAGCTACATTTCTTATTCAGGAAAATAAACTTTAAAAAAAAATAATAAAAATAACAGAGTAGGAGAGGAATAGGAAGTAGTGTTAAGGACTAATTTCAACAGCTATTTTTAGTATAAATTATGAATTAGTACTGAAAATCTCAGTTAAAGTTTGCTCTCACCTCTGAGTCCCTGCTTTTTCAAAAACACCGTAATGTTTTTTCCCAGCTTCTCTCTCTGGCCTAATTGATTATATAACATACATAGTTAATTGTGCAAAATTCTGGTGTTTATTTACCTATTGTTTGTTTACCAATAGTCCTTGAGGATGGTAGAAGACGGTGGGGAAAGGGGTGCTACATAGAGCTTTTGCATTCTCCCATTTTTAACCAACATGCAAAAAATTTTAACTCCCTTGATTATAATGGGTGAGAATGCAGGAAAAGAGGAGGGACAGAGGGGTGTAATTGATTGGAAAAGGATGAGGGTGAATGGGGAGAAGCCAAATATAAAGGGATGGATAGAAATGTAGAAAAGCAGGAGTACAGAGATAAAAAGGAAAGAACAAAGTGGGAAACTAAGCAAGAGGAGAGTGAGAGGAAAGATGAGAGTGTCAGCCCCTTTGTGCTTTTCTTTTATGTAAGTCAGATTTTTATCTCTAATCCACAGTTTTGGCAAATCCACTTTAGAGTGTGGTGTTACTCAGCAAAGGGTTGATCTTCAGATCCTACTCATCCTAAATGTGAGTAATTACATATCACTTTTAAAGCATATCTGTATTTCTAAATAGATATTGCCTGAAGGGTTGTTAAATAATTATCACTATAGGCATTTCCTACCCTCTTAGAATCATCTTTTTCAAATCCAGTGACTATGCTACATTCTTAAATTCATGTATAATTTAATTACATTGTTTATTTTATAGATTTTTAACTCAGTGCTATAATAACGTTTCATTTCTAGATTAATTTCTTTTTTCTTTTTTAAAGAATTAAGAACCCAGCTTTTATTTATTTATTTATTTATTTATTTATTTATTTATTTATTTATGGCTGTGTTGGGTCTTCATTTCTGTGCGAGGGCTTTCTCTAGTTGTGGCAAGCGGGGGCCACTCTTCATTGCGGTGCGCGAGCCTCTCACTATCGCGGCCTCTCTTGTTGCGGAGCACAGGCTCAGTAGTTGTGGCTCACAGGCCTAGTTGCTCCGCAGCATGTGGGATCTTCCCAGACCAGGGCTCGAACTCGTGTCCCCTGCATTGGCAGGCAGATTCTCAACCACTGCGCCACCAGGGAAGCCCTAGATTAATTTCTTTTACTTAGAGCAACAAACCATGCTCCAGACAGCACAGCTTATTAAGAATATTATTATGCATGCACAGCTGCATCTTACCTTAAACAGAGTCTGTGATTATTCACTAAGGAATTCTTTATATACTCATTATCCACAGGAGAGTCTTCCTCTTCTTTATTTGTATACATATCAGGAGTGAGACCTCCTGCAAGTTACAATTTAGATGTAAAAGGAGTGTATTTTAGGAATATTCATCTTTCAGTGTGAAGGGGTACACCCTTGTTGAAGCACATGCAAAATTTCCAGGTTTAATGAGACTCCTATGTGTACAACAGGAAATGGGAAAACCTTTGCTCACAGACAATGTCTCCAGCAGTGAGAGAGGTATATTAATTTTCTGATCTAGCAGTTATCAAAATCAGCATGAGCTCTCCTTTTTCAGGTGGAACTGCTGCATAGGGAACCTGATTCTGACTCCTTAGGAAACATAATATGGAAGAAAGTTATCAAAAATAAATCATAAAATATTTATGAAGAGCTCATGTCTTCATTACTCTTTACTACTGCCTGTGACACAAATACTGTAGAGAACACAGTTGTTGCATTTTAGATAGATTTATACTCTGAAGAAAGAGATTTTTAAAAAACTGGGAAAAAACCTGACAAAATATTTTTTCTCAATGATATTTAAGTATAAGCTACCATACAGAGTAGGCCAGTCTCTGTAAGTCCACATATTATTGAATTTGTCCAATATTATACCTGTTCATTTAAGTTTTACAGAAAGTTACTCATTTAATTTACTACACATATTTATTTTTCTACAATAATAGGCAGAAATGGGATACAAAGCAAATATATGATTCGTCTCCAGGAACTATCTGGGAAACAAATATAGGAAACATCAAAATGATACAGACTAAATCAAGTAGTAAATACTGGAGTGCCAAAACATATTTCACAGATGCCCAGTCCTATATAGGGTCAGAGAAGTAAGAAATTCAGATGATCTTATTGGGACAAGGAGTTTTTTATTTATGTGATAATTAAGTGTTTAGATTTAAAGAAAAATGAGAGATGAAAATATTCTAGTTGGGGAAAATGTTTGAGTAAAGCTTTAACATGAGAAATAAAGATGGACCATAGGGCTCTCCTTGAACGAGGGTTTTGTTAGGGATTTAGAGGGACAAAATTGTATAACAGCTGGGATTTATTGTGCATAGCTACTGTTGACTGAAAAAACAACAACAACAACTTGAGAGATGTAAGTTCAGTTTTATTTGGTGCCTTACTGAGGACTATTGTCTGGGAGACAACCTCTCAGATAGCACTGAGGAACTGCTCTAAAGGATAGGGGGGAGGTCAGTATATATGTGATTTGGTGAAAGGGGGATGTGTAATCAACACACATATCAGTAGACTGCACACAACTCACTAGGTTGCTGCTAGTCACAAGGAGCAGATGTCTTCCTTAATGATTTTTAGTGCTTTTCTAAGTATGAGAAGATGTAAGAAATAAGGTTCATAAAATTTTCTCCTGAAATTATCGAACTATTTGAAGGCCTGTTTTGACAGTTTTTCCCAGAGGACATCTCCAGTCTGAACTCCTTTCAGGGTGTGTTAAAGGTCAGTGACTGCAGTGGCTAGTGACTTCATTCTTGTAGATCCAGATGGTGAGCCATATTCTTTACTTGACAACACAAATGTCAAACTGCAGTGTTTGAACTTGCTTCTGAGGAGAACTATTAAGATTTTGGAAGCTGTTCAAAAAAGCCAGATTAATTCTATCGCTGATTTGACCAGCAAGATTTTCTAAACTCTAGTTATGCAAAATCTCTCTATACAACATAAAGCGGGTGGGGGGACAACCTTCAGTAAATTTCAGTTTTTAATGAGCAGGTTCTAGGACTAAAATAAGTGTCTGTTGAGTCATGCACATCTGATGTTGATTTAAAAGTGAAGAACTATACTTGCTTCTGATGACAGCAGCAGAAGTGGGAGATTCTATGCTGTCTGAGGTCTATTTAGAAGGTGAGTTACTGGAATATGAATTCTGCTTTTTCAAATAATATTATTTTATTCCTGGCTTTCCCACAAAACAAAATGCCAACTTTCAGCATACTCAAATCAGAAATATGGCTTAATATGCATCAAATTGAGTGCAGAATATTCCAGTCCAGAAATCAAAAGCCCAACATTGAGAGAAATGAGCAATTAATGTCACTATGTTTTTTCTGAATCCACTAAATGGCAGTCCTTCCAATTTTTAATATTCTGGTATTTAGAGTGTTAATTAAATTTATCCAAGTATATAAGTAGTAGATAAGGCAACAATATAATTTATTGTATAACTATGAACATTATTGTAAAACAATGCTACTGATAATTACAGAAGTACACGTATAAGTTGTGACTGCCCCAGAAAATTAGGGCATATGAGCACCCTACTAATAGAAGATTGGACTGTTTTTTCTTCCATATCAATTTTCTCTGGATAATTCAAAGGTTTATCTAAATAAGTGAATTGTAGTGTAATGTTTGGGAGTAGTGATAGAAACATTTTTCTGGGAAAAGAATCAACAGAATTTGAAAACCAGCCATATAACAGAGATGGGAGTTAAAGAGCTGGAAAAAATAAAAGACAGGGTGCTTTCACTGCACACTGGGTGAAACCTATATACAACAGCTTAAACAGATACAGGATTGGTTTGGTCTTTAGAGGCTCAATTATATCTGAGCCCATTTTTATTCTTCATATGGCCTTTTCTACATGTTCACTGGATAGTTTCTACCCTCAAGGTATCATACCTTCTCAGAGGAAAAAAAGAAGAAAAAACAAATAGAATTATTATATAAAATTCTCACTACATGCAACATATGCCTCAATGAATAGATCTCTGTTCACAGATATGGATAATTGAAAAATGTCTTAGAAGAAGCGGATTGAGAACTGATGTTATATCAGTCAACCAATACTGTATACCATAAAGATTTCATATCAATACAATTTCAGGAGTGGCAATGCCATTAGTAGGAATAAGGAAGGGGAATCTTATTTGCTTTAAGAAAATTATAAGAATCTGCTTTGTTTTTTGTTCATTTGTTTTAGATTTTTTAATTTGTATATAATCAGTTTGGCATAAAGGATAGACATACACACAAAAACCCATGAACAGTTGAACATATGAAGCTGGAGACCTCTGGGCGGTTAAAGAGCTAAGAATAAAAATTTGAGAAGTAACAAGAATTAAGCCATCATAAAATGTCAAAGGAGACAAAAAATATAGAGTGATAATAGGAGAGTAAAAAGTTTCAGGACTTAGGGAATATTTAAACTTAAGTGTTATACAAGCAAAAAAATGCTTACCCAGTGAAAAGTTTTGTTTGTTTTTAATTTTGTTGTGTTGGTTTGTTTAGTTTGTAGTTGTAGAAAACTCTGTTATCAAATTTTTGGTTTAACTTTTCTGAAGATATATTAATTAAGAATGTATAATAACGTGTCTGAACTATGCAGGTTCCAAATTTACTAGATACATTTTGAATATTATTGTGAAACTCTAAATGAAAAACCATTATTCCAACAAGTGTAGACACAATAACGAGCATCATAATTAAGTAGAAGATGTTGGAAGATCAATTTTATTCACCCTTCCAATAGGACAACTGGAAAACTCTACTGTCTGCACATTTTTCTAAGAATTAATATTAAGACTATTTACATAGATATTAACTCATACCAACCTTGGCAATTAAAATATTGGTTAATTTTTCCTGTGCTAGTTTTTTTGTCATTTTTATTGAATGAAAGATTTTTAAAATTGTATAGTGCTTTACATGAACACATGTGAACACATAATTTCATACAATCCCATAATAACCACTTTTTTCTCTCCCCCTATATTTCACCTGCCCCCTTTCCTCTCCCCATTGGTAACCACTAGATTGTTCTCTATACTTGTGAGTGTGCATTTTTTGTTTTATTCACTAGTTTGTTGTATTTTTTAGATTCTATATATAAGTAATATCATACAGTATCTGTCTTTCTCTCTCTGACTTATTTCACTTAACATAATGCCCTCCAAGTCCATTCATATTGCTGCAAATGTCAATATTTTATTCTTTTTATGGCTAAGTAGTATTCCATTTTGTGTGTGTGTGTATATATACATATTTATATTTATATATCTTGTTTATGCATTCATCTGTTGAGAGACACTTAGGTTGCTTCCATATCTTGACAATTGTAAATAATGGTGCTATGAACATTGGGGTTCATGTATGTTTTCAAATTAGTGTTTTTGTTTTTCAGATATATACCCAGGAGTGGAATTGCTGGGTCATGTGGTAGTTCTATTTTTAGTCTTCTGAGAAACCTCCATACTATTTCCCACAGTGACTGCACCAATTTACATTCCCACCAACAGTGTAGGAGGGTTCCCTTTTCTTCATATCCTTCACCAACATGTGTTATTTGTGTTCTTTTTGACGACAGTCATTCTGACTGGTATGAGATGATATCTCATTGTGGTTTTGATTTGCATTTCCCTGGTTAAATTCCAACATGTCTTTATGTGCATATGAAAATGATGGCTTATCTTCAATTGTTTCTCATGGTTTATGTGTAACACTAAATGTTATCACCTATACCAGGGATAAGCAAACAATTCTATGGACTAAATGTGGTTTGCAGCCTTCTTTTTTTTTTTTTTTTTTTTTTGTAAATAAAGCTCATTGCAACACAGTCATAGTCATTCCTTTATTTCTTGCCTATGGCTCCTTTTGTATAACAATGACAGAAACGATTAGCTATGGCTGAGATCACATGGCCCACAAAGCCAAAATTATTTACTATGTGGCCCTTTACAGAAAATGTTCAATCAACCTTTGAGGCTACAACCTCAATCTAAAGGAATTAGGGTAGAATATAAATGCTTATTTCTTTTTAAATGTATATTCTCTCATTAAGGAGTAAAAGAAAAAAAATCTGATAGTGAATTTGGATGTAATGGAACTAACTTTTATTGAGTATTTCTTTAAATCTTCAGAATATCTTATGAGATAGGCATTATTACCCTCATTTGCAGTTAAGAAGAGGGTCAGATTTGTTAAAACAAACAAATCTTATCAGCAAATGTACATATGACTAGTAAGTTGTAGGTTGAAATTCAAGCCTGGGGTTATTTTATACTATTTATTTTATGTTTTTATTAGTTTGATTTCAGGTGATCTCTCTCTTATTAGCTTTTCCAAGTAAAAATAGTCTGATTTAAGTAGGATTGTATTTTTCCTGTTATTTTTAATGTTACTGATTTAACTATAAAAGTCCTACTGAATGAGATAATTCCAACAACAACAAACATGTTTACACATCTTTCTTGTAACTCTTAATACTGCTACTGAGTTAAATATTTTATTTAATTTATATTATTCAGTTAAGCATGTCTATAAATTTTTTTTCTGAACCTAGTTTTCTTCTATTTTCTTAAGTTATTGTCTGTGATTTCTGAACTACTACAATTGATAAAACTATTGCCTAAATGCTGACAAATAATCCCCATATCCCTATTTTCAACTGTGAATTCCCTTCTGAATTAGAAGCTAATATATCCAATGGACTGTTCTGCAAGTAACTAAAATCTAGTATATTCAAAAAGTACTCTCATGACCGTACAAAACGTTTAGGTCCATGGCCCAAACAAATCAATGTAATGCAGATGGAACTAGAATGGAGCTCTGGGCAGGGTTATTAAATACTGTCTAAGCAGCTTCTGCCCTGGACAGTGACCAGATATAAAGAAGAGACCTTCTGATATGTGAGTTTGTAAGCATAGAATTTTTTCTTCCAGTTATATTGAGATATAATTGACATATAGCACTGTATATCACAGTTTAAGGTGTACAGCATACTGATTTGATTTATATACGGCATGAAATGACTACCACAACAAGTTTAGTGAATACCCATCATCTCATATAGGTACAAAACTAAAGAAATTTTTAAAAATATATATTTTTCCTTGTGATGAGAACTCTTAGTATTTACTCTCTTAACAACTTTTGTGTATAACATATCCCACTGTTAATTCTATTTCTTATGTTGTACATTGTATCCCTAGTTCTTATTGATCTTATAACTGGAAGCTTGTGCATTTTGAATGCTTTCACCCAATTCCCCTCTCCCCACCTCCTGCCTTTGGTAATCACAAATCTGATCTCTTTTTATATGAGTTTACTTTTGAAGTATAATTGACTTACAACACTATGTTGAACCCTGGTACACACCATAATGAATCTATATTTCTATGCATTTCAAAATGATCACAATGATAAGTCTGGTTATCGTCTGTCATCAGCAAAGATATTGGAAGACTAGAATTTGAATTGTCCAACCATATTTGGTGTATTTTGAATGTGTATCACACAAATAATAATAAATGATTAAAGGAAAATTTGCACTTCTAATTATTTTACAGGAATGTATTAGGTCCATGCTTGAAAAGTCATTAGATGCAATAAGGATAAGAAATAGACAGCTTTACATTAGATGAAATTCTTATGCTATTCTCTAAGGAAAATTATATTTTTAAATAGATCATTTTATTTTCCAAATTATATTTTATTTGAAAATGAGACATATGGAATGAGACATATATATATATATATACAAAATATTTCTTTCTGTATGGCTATAAAATAATTTTTATTCAACTCAAATCTATCACTTTTAAGAGATATTAAAATAAAGCCCTAAAGTATAGTTTTATATACCCACATTTAATTATAAGTTTTGTTTGAATTACATTTTGAAAATGACAAATGTTTAAAATAAAATTTTATTACCATAATATAAAATCTTATATGTAATCTAAGCTCTAATAGGGGAAAACTACTACTATACCAATATGGTAAACTACTACAGTAACCTAATAGCCTAATTTTTAGAAGAGGCAGGACTCAAATTATTGCTGCCAAAACAATCCTACACCTTCCTTAAAAAACCCACGGAGTCAAAACATCATGCTATGTTTTTCTAAAGCATCTCTATTCTTAGGTTTTAGGATTCTCTATGGTGGGATTCATCACAATATCTTTCTTCTCATGTTATCTGTAAGAATTTCAGGTCTTTATAATGTATCATATAATTCATTTAATTATGTCCCATAACTTGCTTTAGTGGATTATCAAAAGTTTCAAAACTATAAATACATGAAGTGATTAAGAAAGAATAAAGTATTTAAGAAAAGCAGTCTTGGAAATTAACTTGGAACTTGGCACTTTGTTCTCTATTATTCTCTCTTTTTCCCAGTTTAGACAAACTATCTTGCCAGTTGTAAGTCTCTGTAGGGAAAGAACAATGCCTTTTAGTATTAATGCTTCAACATAGCACTGGGCATACCACCAACACTTAATTTAATGTAAACTGATAGTGAAACAATCTAGTATAATATAGTCAAAATTCACTTTATTAACATTTTTGAGATAACTAACTCAGCATATTTGTAATTGCATTTCTGTGCCCTGAGGGAAAGAGTGAATCTTAGCTAGCTTAGACTAATTTCACATTTTAAATTTCATTTAAATTTAACCTTATGTTGGTCAATAAAAGATGCAAACCTGTGAAACTGTTTTCAGATGGTTAAATTTGCCTTAATAACATTATATACAATCATTAATTATTAAACATTCATTGTCTTAATTATGCTGAAATGTGTCTATAAAATTGAGCTAACATTTTTATTGTCTCCATATCTTTGTTTTCCTTCACCCATAGAATAGATTTCATTGTAAATGTGCTCCCTCATACTATCTCCAGTGGCTTCATAATAGGGATACTAAAATATAATTACTATATTACTTTAAAGTTATTTTTGAACCCTTTCTTAGTACAAGTGACCTTTTAAGTTAGATAACAATTAATCTTTTTTCTCCTTAATTCTTAATCATTCTTAATTATTTTTAAATATTCTTAATCATGAAATACACAATCATTCTTAAAACCTTTAAACATTCTTAGTCATCCTTAAATATTCTTAATCATTCTCTGGTTTCAGGGATGCTTAGACAATGATAAACATAGTATCTGTATCTGGTCTTGTTGTATTAATGTCTAATAATTTCATACCTATAGTTCTTCTATGCAAGATAGCAATCAATATGCTCCATATAGCAACCAATTTGTTCCATATATATGAAAATCAACATTCCAAAAGGAGATATTCAAGATACCCAGTTAAATTTCCATTATACACTACCAAAATTCTTTCAGCAACAGATTAGTTTTCTGCTTATCTTGGTGTTATATTAATCTTCATTGTCAAAGACATTTTGCCATTCTTTACATAATTCATTTCTCAATGGTAGAACAAGAAATAATGATTTTGAATAAGATGTGGGGATGATGTGTACTGAAGAGAGAGTATGGAAAGGAGCTAATGGTACGTCTCTTTCCCTCTCTGAAGCCACATATGTTTGCAGATTTGAGGCTATGATTTTGGTTAACTAATTAAAAGTTTGGTACTAGAACCATGTTTCTGAAATTGTTTATTGAATATTCTTTTAGATTTTATTTCATAGCTGGGTATAAATTTTAAGATTAGTGGTTTAATTTTAAACCATAACAGTAACTACTAAGATACAGATGAACTTATTAAGAAAACAGAAGTAGACACACAGACACAGAAAACAAAATTATGGTTACTAGAGGGGAAAGGGGAGGGGAGGAGGGATAAATTAGTAGTTTGGGATAAACATATACACACTACTATACAAAAAACAGATAAAAAAACAAGGGCCAACTGCCGCAGACCGGCTGCAGAAAGCTAGAAGTTCCTGGCGGTGAGGGGTAAGGAACTGAAAAGCACCAGTATGGGGTCAGAAGGGCCAAGACAACTGATGGTTGCAAGGTAAGTTTATTCAAAGAGCATGAATGTATATATAGGTTTAGTACGGAACGAATATTAGACAATAAATCAGTAAACCTTGTATTTCCACATAATTCTGTCGCCACTATCTATGCGCCACTATCTATGTGCCACTATCTATGCGCCACTATCTATGCGTCAGCATGCCTTATGGGCCATTCTTTGGAGGTACAGACTTCCCCCTCAGGGCAGCACGTCCTTCTTCTGGGGAACAACCAGGGGCTCTTAGATCCAGAGCAGGCAGCTGGAACGAAACTGGCCGCAAGCCATTTTCCTTTTTTACGCTCAATACCGCAGCGTCAGGAGTGCATACCAAGAAAGAGACAAGCAGTTCTCCGGAAAGCAGAAAGCTGAATAAGCTTACAGCTTGGGGGCCACCACAGGCCAACTATAAAGCACAGAGAAATGCAATCAGTATTTTATAATAACCTATAAGGAAAAAAATCTGATAAAGAATATATATATATTAGAATTAGAATTAGAATTTTATTAGTATTAGAATTTTATTGCACTTTATTTTCCTGAAATTGAATGAAATGGTAATTTGTGATTTTTTTTAATATATGTGTTCCAATCTATTTGTTGGAGGCCTATTAACTCATTGTTTATAATAATAATAATTATTATTATTGCTATTATTATTATGCTACTGCTATCTGTGGCAGAGTTAAAATGTCAGAGTACTTTATGCTTAAGGAAAATGAAATATAAGAGTGAAGAGGGAATGATATACATTGCATATACTATTTTGGGGGTATTTTTGGTAAAAAATTAAAAGGAAAGAAAAACATGACCATAAGTAAAAGAATAAACTTCCAGTTTTTTGTTTTTTATCTCCTTTGTTTTATATTTTATGAATTATTATTTTTAAATTTATAATTAACAATATAAAACATTACTTATAAAAAACAGTAACTACTAAAACTCAACCTGGAATATTGGACAAATTAGGCATAGTTTTGTACCCAATTCTTTAAAAAATTTAGACTGTGAGAAGCAAACTGTTATGTTATAAATAACAATTGATTGACTCATAAAATTATCTTTGACACAGAACAGAAGTTTCATTTGTAATTTTGCTCTATACAGAAAGTAATTTTGAAATTCTAAGTTTATTTTTAAGGTATACAGTGTGATTATTTAAAATACATATACATTGTGAAATGTTTACCACAATCAAGTTAATTAACATATCCATCACCTCACATAGTTAACATTTTATGTGTGTGTGTGGTGAGAAAACTTAAGATCTAGCCTTTTTGCAAATTTCAGGTATACGGTACAATATTATTAACTATAGTCACCAGGCTCTATATTAGATCCCCAGAAATTATTCATCTTATAAGTAAAAGTTTGTATCCCTTGACCATTTGAAACTAACAAACTAAAAAATAATCAGTGAGGATATTGTTATTAAATTTAAGTTGACTTACCCCTGTAGCAAAATTAAAACAACCATCTTTTTAAATGTACTATCAATCTTTTAGGTGACTAATAGAATTTTAGCAATACTCTAAGATTAATTACTATATTATTTAATGTAATTATATGACATAAAAGCAAAACAGCAGTGATTATAATACTTAAATCTTATTCTGCTCATAAGAAATTTTATTTTACCTACTTTAAAAAAAAATATGATTCCAAATTAAAATTGCCATACTTATACAATAAATTATTTGACAGTGATTCTACAAAGTAATTAAATGCTTTAATCAACAATAATAATGTCTGGTAAAGTTCAAAACATCTGTATAAATGTATGACAAAGGTTGCATAAAGGCTAGGAGAGGGGAAATGGAAGTATATTATTGTAGAGTTCTTATACTATATATAAAATGAAATATTACTTGATGTTATTGTGTGATAAATTCAAGATGTATTCTCTAAATTTCGCCCCCCCTCACTTCAACACATTAAGTAAATACTGAGATGAAATGACATCTCAACAAAATATACAAAGGAGAGAAGACGAGATGGCAGAGGAGAAGACCTTGAGCTCACCTCCTCTCATAAGAACACCAAAATTATAACTAACTACTGAACAACCATCAATAAAAAAGACGGGAACCTACCAAAAATATATATTCTATGTTTAATGACAAAGAAGAAATCACAATGAGATGGTAGGAGGGGTGCACTTGCAATATAATCAAATCCAAGAACGCATGGGTGAGTAACCAACAAACTGGAGAATTATATCCCAGACATTCTCCCATGGGAGTGAGAGTTCTGAGCTAAATGACAGGCTCCCCAGCCTAGGGGTCTGACACTAGGAGGAGGAAGCCCCAGAGCATTTGGTTTTGAAGGCCAGTGGGTCTTGATCACAGGAGCTCCACAGGACTGGGAGAAATAGAGACTCCACTTTTGGAACCAGGACCCAGGGCAAAAGCAGTGACTTTATAGGAGCCTGGGCCAGACCTACCTACTGGTCTTGGAGGGTCTCCTGCGGAGGTGGGGGTGGCTGTGGGTCTCTCTTGGAACATAAAAGCTGGTGGTAAACTTATCCAGGAGTACTCATGTGAAGGCTGACATCTTGCTTGGGACATTACCACCAAGACCTGGCTGCACGTAACAGCCTGTAGGCTCCAGTGCTGGGACACCTCAGACCAAACAACCAACAGGGCAGTAACATGGTCCTACCCATCAACAGGCAGGCTAGCTAAAGGCTTCCTGAGCCCACAGCCACCTCTAGACATGCCCCTTGACACAGCCCTGACCACAAGAGAGTCAAGACACAACTCCAACCACCAGTGGGCAGGCATCAGCCTCTCCCACAAGGAAGCCTGCACAAGCCTCTAGACCAGCAGGAGACAGACACCAGAAGCAAGAAATGTACAGTTCCACAGCCTATGGGACTAAATCAGCAAGCACAGCTCAGAACCTACCCTGAGACCACCTGGCCATTGGGTGAAAAGAGGGGACTGTACTGCTGGGACACACAGGACATACTCTACAGAGGACCACTTCTTCAAGGTCAAGAAACATAACTAATCTTCCATATACAAAAAAATACAAATAGTTTAGACAAAATGAGACAGCAGAGGAATATGTTCCAGATGAAGGAATAAAATAAAACCGCAGAACAACTAACTGAAGTGAAGATAGGCCATCTACCCAAAAAAGGATTCAGAATAATGACAGTAAAGATGACTCAAATTCTCAAAAAAGAATGGAGGCACAGACCAAGAAGAAACAAGAAATATTTAACAAAGAGTTAGTAGTTATAAAGAACAAACAGAGTTCAACAATACAATAACTGAAATGAAAAATACACTAGAAGGAATCAATAGCAGAATAAATGAGGCAGAAAAACAGATAAGTGTGCTGGAAGACAGAGTAGTGGAAATCACTGTCATGGAACAGAATAAGGAAAAAAAAATGAAAAGAAATGAACATGTTAAGAGACACCTAGGACAAAGTAAAATGCACCAACATTTGCATTATAGGAGTCTCAAAAGGAGAAGAGAGAGAGAAATGATGTGAAAAGATATTTGAAGAGGTAATAGCTGAAAACTTCCCTAATATAGGAAAGAAAGCAGTCACCCAAATCCAGGAAGCACAGAGTGTCCCACACAGTATAAACTCATAGAGGAACATGCTGAGACACATAGTAATTAAATTGACAAAAATTAAAGACAAAGAGAAAATATTAAAAGGAATGATGGCAAAGCAAAAAATTACATGCAAGGGAACCCCAATAAGTTCATCAGCTGATTTTTTTAGCAGAAACTCTGCAGCCCAGTCCTTTTTGATGAAAGGGAAAAACCTACAACCAAGAATACTCTACCCAGCAAGGCTCTCATCAGATTCAATGGAGAAATCAAAAGCTTCATAGACAAGCAAAATATAAGAAAGTTCAGCACAACCATACCAGCTTTACAACAAAAGATAGAGGAACTTCCCTAGGAGGAACAGAAAAGGCCACAGTAGAAACAAGAAAATTATGGAATGGAAAATCTCATTAGTAAAGGCAAACATACAAGAAAGTAGAAAATTGTCCAGACACAGATATGATATCTAAACCAATAACCATGAGAGAAGGAGAGTACAAATGCAAGACATTTGAAATGAATTTGAAATTAAGAGACCAGCAACTTAAAACAATCTTGTGTATATAGGAGCAGCTATATCAAAACCTCATGGTCACCACAAACCAAAAATCTGCAATAGATATACACACACGAAAAAGAAAAAAGAATCCAAACACAACAATAAAGAAAGTCATCAAATCACAAGAGAAGAGAACCAAAGAAGGGGAGAAAAAAACCTACTAAAACAAACACAAAACAATTAACAAAATGGCAGTAAGAACATACATATTGATAATTAACTTATATGTAAAATGTTTAAATGCGCCAACCAAAAGATATAGATTGGCTGAATGGATACAAAACAAGACCCATACATATGCTGCCTACATATGCTGCCTACAAGAGACTCACTTCAGATCTAGAGACACATACAGACAGAAAGTGAGGGGATGGAAAAAGGTATTCTATGAAAATGGAAGTCAAAAGAAAGCTGCAATAGCAACACTCATACCAGAAAAAATAGACTTTGAAATAAAGGCTGTTACAAGATACAAAGAAGGACACTACATAACGATTAAGGGATCAATCCAAGAAGAAGATATAAAAATTGTAAATATATATGCACCCAATATAGTACCACCTAAATACATAATGATAATATTAACAGACATAAAGGGAGAAATTAACAGTAACACAATAAGTGGTGAAATTTAACACCCTCTTTGCATCAATGGACAGATGATCCAGACAGAAAATCAAAAAAAAAAAAAAAAAAGCCTAAATGACACATTAGATCAGATAGATTTAATTGATATTTATAGGACATTCCATTTGAAAGCAACAGAATACACTTTCTTCTCAAGTGTACATGGAACATTCTCCAGGATAGATCACATGCTGGACCACAAAGCAAGCCTCGATAAATTTCAGAAAACTGAAATCATATCAAGCGCCTTTCCAGTCACAGCAATGTGACATTAGAAATCAACTACAAGATAAAACTGCAAAAGACAAAAACAGGTGGAGACTAAACAATACGTTATGAAACAACCAATGGATCACTGAAGAAGGCGAAGTGAAAATCAAAAAATACCTAGAAACAATTGAAAATGAACCCACAACAATCCAAAACCTATGGAGTGCAGCAAAATCAGTTCTGTGAGGGACCTTTTTACCAATACAAGCTTACCTCAGGAAACAAGAAAAATCTCAAATAAACAACCAAACCATACACCTAAAACAGCTAGAGAAAGAAGAACAAACAAAACCCAAAATTAGTAGAAGGAAATAAAGATCAGAGCAGAAATAAATAAAACAGAGATAAGAAAACAATAGAAAAGAACAATGAAACTAAAATTGGGATTTTTGAAAATATAATCAAAATTGATAAACACTTAGGCAGACACATCAAGACAAAAAGGGAGAGGACCCAAATCAACAAAATTAGAACTGAAAAAGGAGAAGTTACAACCTACACAACAGAAACACAAAGGACCATAAAAGACTACTACAAGCAACTATGTGCCAATAAATTGGACGAAGTAGAATAATTGGACAAATTCTGAGAAAGGTATAATTTCCCAAGGCTGGACCAAGAAGAAATAGAAAATATGAAGAGACAAATTACAAGTACTGAAATTGAATCTGTGATTAAAATGCTCTCAACAAACAAAAGTTCAGGACTAGATGACTTCACAGGTGAATTCTATCAAACACTGAGAGAGGAATTAAGACATATCCTTCTGAAACTATTTCAAAACATTGCCAAGAAAGGAATACTCCTAAACACATACTATGAGGCTACTATCACCCAGATACCAAAACCAGACAAAGATACCACCAAAAAAAGAAAATTGCAGGCCAATATCACTGATGAACATCAGTGCAAAATTCCTCAACAAAATACTAGCAAACTGAATCCAACAATATATTAAAAGGATCCAGTGGGGTTTATCCCAGGGATGCAAGGGGTTTTCAATATTCACAAGTCAATCAGAGTGATACATCATTTTAATAAATTGAAGAATAAAAACCAAAACATCATGTCAATAGGTGCAGAAAAAGCTTTTGACAAAATTCAACACCAATTTATGATAAAAAAAAAAAAAAAACAAACTCTCCAGAAAGTGGGCTTAGAGGTAACCTACCTCAAAATATTTGCAGACAATATAATACTCTATGTAGAAAATCCTAAAGATGCTACCAGAAAACTACTAAAGCTTATCAATGAATTCAGTAAAGTTGTAGGATACAAAATTAATACACAGAAATCTGTTGCATTTCTATACATTAAAAATCAAAGGCCATTTACCATTGCAAAAATATAATAAAATACCGAGGAATAAATCTACCTAAGGAGGCAAAAGATCTGTACACAGAAAACTATAAGATACTGATGAAAGAAATCAAAGAGGACACAAACAGATGGAAAGATATAACATGTTCTTGGATTGGAAGGATTAATATTGTGAAAATGTCTATAGCACCCAAAGCAATCTACAGATTCAATGCAATCCCTATCAAATTACCAATGGCATTTTTCACACAATTAGAACAAAAAATTTTACAATTTGTATGGAAACACAAAATACCCCAAATAGCAAAAGCAATCCTGAGACAAAAGAACAGAGATGAACGAATCAGGTTCCCTGACTTCAAACTATACTACAAAGCTGCAGTAATGAAGACAGTATGGTACTGGCACAAACACAGAAATACTGACCAATGGAACAGGATAGAAAGCCCAGAGATAAACCCAGTCTCCTAATTTATGACCAAAAGGCAAGAACATACAATGGAGAAAAGACAGTCTCTTCAATAAGTGGTGCTGGGAAAACTGGACACCTACATGTAAAAGAATAAAATTAGAACACTCCCTAACACCATACACAAAAGTAAACTCAAAATGGATTAAAGATCTGAATGTAAGGCCAGAAACTATGAAAGTCTTAGAGGAAAACATAGGCAGAACACACTTTGCCATAAATCACAGCAAGATCTTTTTTGACCCACCTCTTAGATTAATGAAAATAAAAACAAAAAACAAAAAACAAATGAGAGCTAATTAGACTTTAAAACTTTTGCACAGCAAAGGAAACCATAAACAAGATGAAACAGCAACCCTCAGAATGGGAGAAAATATTTGCAAATGAAGCAACTGATGAAGGATTAATTTCCAAAATATACAAAGAGCTCATGCAGCTCAACATCAAAAAAACCCAAACCACCCAATCAAACAATGGGCAGAAAACCTAAACAGACATTTCTCCAAAGAAGATAGACAGATGGCCAACAAACACATAAAAAGATGCTCAATATCACTAGACAAATGCAAACAAAACTACAATGATGTATCACCTCACCCCAGTCAGAATGGCCATCATTAAAAAATCTATGAACAATAAATGCTGGAAAGGGTGTGGAGAAAAGGGAACATTCTTGCACTGTCAGTGGGAATGTACATCAATACAGTTACTACAGAGAACAATATGAAGGTTCCTTAAAAACTGAAAATAGAACTACCATGTGACCCAGCAATCCCACTACTGGACATATACCCAGAGAAAACCATAATTCAAAAAGACACATGGGGGCTTCCCTGGTGGCGCAGTGGTTGAGAATCTGCCTGCTAATGCAGGGGACACGGGTTCGAGCCCTGGTCTGGGAAGATCCCACATGCCACGGAGCAGCTGGGCCCGTGAGACACAACTGCTGAGCCTGCGTGTCTGGAGCCTGTGCCCCGCAACAGTAGGGGCCGCGATAGTGAAAGGCCCGCGCACCGTGATGAAGAGCGGTCCCCGCACCAAGATGAGGAGTGGCCCCCGCTTGCCACAACTAGAGAAAGCCCTCGCATGAACCGAAGACCCAACACAGTCAAAAAAATAAATAAATAAATACATAAATAAATAAATAAATAAATAAATAAAGTAGCTATAAGAGAAAAAAAAAAAAGACACATGCACCCCAATATTCATTGCAGCACTATTTACAATAGCCAGGGCATGGAAGCAACCTAAATGTCCATCACCAGACGAATGGATAAAGAAGATATGGTGCATATATACAATGGAATATTACTCAGCCATGAAAAAAGAATGAAATACTTACATTTGCAGCAACGTGGATGGACCTAGAGATTATCATACTAAGTGAAGTAAGCCACATAGTGAAAGAATGACAAATATCATATGTTATTGCTTATATGTGGAGTCAAAAAAGTATGATATGAATGTACTTATTTACAAAACAGAATAGACCCACAGACACAAAAAACAAACTTATGGTTACCAAAGGGGGGTTAGTGGAGGGATAAATTAGGAGTTTGGGATTGAAATATACACACCTCTATATACAAAATAGATAACCAACAAGGACCTACTGTATAACAAGGGGAAGTATACTCAATATCTTGTAATAACCTATAAGGAAATAGAATGTTAAAGAAGAATATATATATGTGTGTGTGTGTTTATATATATATATATATATATATATATATATATATATATATATATATATATATATATATATGTATGTATAACTGAATCACTTTGCTGTATACCAGGTACTAACACAACATTGTATATAAACTATATTTCAATAAATATTAAAAAAATATACAAACAAAAAAAAAATACTCCAATAACTCAAAAGAATGCCTCAAAAGAGGAAAATCTGGGGAAGAGTACAAAGAGAACAATTAAAAACAAATGATGAAATTGCAGTTTTTAACACAATCATTTCAAAATAAAACCAAGTAAAATTCCAGAAGTGAAAAAGCAAAAATCTAAAATTTAAAAACTTAATGAATAATTTTAACAGCATATTACACATAGTTGAAGAGAGGATTTGAGGATTGGAACATTCTCAAGCTTACATATAAAGAGAAAGATACACTAAGACACAAAAAGTTTGAAAAAAAGAAAAGAGGATAAGAGACATAAGGGATAAACTGAAGGTATAATATATGTAAAACTGAATCCTAAGAATGAAAAGAGAAACAGAATGGGATGCTTGACATATTTGAAGAGACATATACTAAAATTCCTCCAAAATGATAAAAAGGCATTAAGACTGAGTTTCAAAAAGTTCTAGGAACCCCATACAAGGAAAATTACATATTTCCACAACATAATTAAATGGCTAAAAACCAAAGAGAAGGAGATAAAAATAAAGAAACTGAAAGGCATTATCTTGAAATAAGCAACACAGAGGACTATTGCCAACTTCTCAAAAGAAAAATAAAATCTAAGTAAACAAATGAACAAAAAGGAAGACAGAATTCAGTGACAAGATACCTTAAGATAGCAGAATGAAAATGAATGGCAACCTAGAATTCTGTCCTCAGTGGTAGGGAAGGGGGATGTCCCCTCAAAAATGAAGCTGAAATAAAGATATTTTCAAAGAAATAAAAATTGGTAGAAATTGTCAATAATTTTGTGGACTGAATTATGTTCCCCCAAGTTCATATGTTGAAGCTCTAATGCCCAGTACCCTTGAATGTCACTGAATTTGGAGATAAGGTCTTTAACGAGATAATTAAGTTTAAAAGAAGTTATAAGTGTTTAGTCTTATTTCAATATAACTCATGTCTTTATAAGAAGAGGGAGAATATCAGAATTTGTTTGCACAAAGGAAAGACCAAGTGAGGACACAGAGAGAAAATAAACATTTGAGAGCCAAGGAGAGAGACCTCAGGATAAATCAAACTAGCTGAAACCTTGATCTTGGATTTTAGTCTCCAGAATAGTAGTGAGAAATACATTTCTATTGTTTAAGCCACCTAGTCTGTGATGTTTTGTAATGACAGCCTAGCAGACTAACATACTTGCAAACTATTTTTCAAATATAAATATAAAATAAAGTTCTGTAATATAACAAGAAAAAATAACATAAATATAAATGCATTCACAAATCTAAATGACTATCATATGAATCAAATAATAGTTTGATTCATTTGATAAAGAATTAAAGAATGTATATTATTAAAGCACATGACAAAGATGGCATATATGGTAGAAGGGAATTAAACAAGATTATTATATTCAAAGGATCTTGCTTTATATAGGAAAAGAGAGAGATATACAGCACCACACATTTATTTCTTTTTTATACTGTGGTATTATTGACATTATATTAGTTTCATGTGTACAACTTAGTGATTCAGTATTTGTATATATTGTGAAATGATCCCTACAATGTCTAGTTAACATCCAACACTGTACACAGTAACAAAAATTTTTCCTTGTAATGAGAACTTGTAAGAGCTATTTTCTTAATAACTTTCAAATGTGCAATGCAGTATTATTAATTATAGCCACCATGCTGTACATTTCATCCCCATGACTTATTTATATTAATACTGGATATTTGTACTTTTGACCCCCTTCACCCATTTATCCACCCCCACTCCCCACCTCTGGCAACCATGCATCATGCTTTCATGTTCTACTAAATAAATTTTTACTTTATCTAAAGGATAAAATAAAGATGGGTTCTAAGCAGGAGAGTGGTGTGTCAGATTCACTAAAACACTGACTGCAATGTAAATAATCAGTGTTTTGACTAAAATGGTTGTGTTTGGAAGAAAAGACTGGAAACAGGAAGATTGTGGCTGTATTTTTGGTGTGAAATAATGGTAAATTCAATTGTGGGTGGTGGCAATATAATTAAAAATAAAAGACTTAGGAGACATTTATGATTTACATTTATAAATAAATAGGTTATTAGGATGTAATTTGTGAGAGGAAGATGAGGATTGTCATATCTGTTTATAGTTTTAAAGTTTGGACAACTGGAAGTATTTTGACAACATTCAGTAAGAAATGGCATAAATAAGACCCTGGGTTTGTAATCATTTATCAGAATTTTGTTTAGGACATTTAGTGTCTATTTATGATGTTGTCTATTTATACAGCCACCCAAACCATGAGACCAATGAAACTGACCCTAAATAAGAAAGATTAACTTTATTATTATGTTTTAACTATGCTGTTGTTTTATAACTTTTTAAACGACTTTCAGCTGTTAACAAACCTGCTCTATGAGCTTCTGTATGTTTTAGTTAACAGAAAATATATTGGCAGAATATATCAAACCAATGTTATCTCTGACCTCATCCTTTGTTACCACAAGTCTTCTGGTGTTTTGGGACCAAACTAAGGTGTTTCTTACAATGAGTTCCTTAAGTATCCATGGCTAGATCTCAGAAGCTTAAGGTGGTTGTCTTAGTCTAACAAAGTTTTATTAAAATATACATACAAAAGTGCAGAAATCTTAAGTGTACTCAATAAATTGTATCATTGAAAGGTGATAGAGAATGAGGCAATAGCAACTTAGGAAAGTAAGACTGAAATGCATCACATACTTAAGCAGGAGGGAATTACACCTTTTTGTAGATAGTCTCTCTGTGAAAAGTGAGGATTTGATGAAATATAGGGTTCAGAGAAGCAAGTTCAGAGATTGGTGGTCTTTCAGAGGGGAGTGTCAGTTAATGTCACCTGTGGTTATTCAGGTGAGACTCTTGAACTGTTGACAATGAGGTTTTAACTAATTGGCTCACGTTCAAAAATATGTGGCTATGGCTGAGAGGTTGACTTTTAGAAGTGCTTCTGGTTCAAAGCACCAATTGATTAAAATCAATTAAACAAAGTTCAATGAAGACAAAATCTGTATACGTATATCCCCTCTTTTTTGGATTCACTTTGCTGTACAGCAGAAACTAACACAACATTGTAAAGCAACTGTACCCCAATTTTTTAAAAAATCTGGTTATTATGACTACAAAATAGTCTTCCTGGGAGCAAGGGAATTAAAAAAAAATTAATGTGACATGTAAAAAACTGTACCTATTTAATGTGTACAACTTGATGAGTTTGAGAAAAAGTATACAACTGTGAAACCACCACTACCACCAAAGCCAGGATTTGTATAGATAAAGAAGTACAAATTTTTACATGTTAAAAAAATAAAGATTAGTACAAAATTTGTTTTAAAATAAGGGATATGGGAAAGATGGTGGAAGAGTAAGAAGTGGAGATCACATTCCTCTGACAAATACATCAGAAATACATCTGCACGTGGAACAAATCCTACAGAACACCTACTGAACGCTGGCAGAAGAACTCAGAAATCCCAAAAGGAAGAAACTCCCCACGTACCTGGGTAGGGCAAAATAAAAAAGAAAAAAACAGAGCAAAAGACTAGGCATGGGACCTGCACCAGTGGGAGGGAGCTATGAAGGAGGAAAGGTTTCCACACACTAGGAAGCCCCTTCGGGGGCAGAATCTGCAGGTGGCAGAGGGGGGAAGCTTTGGAGGCATGGAGGAGAGCACAGCAACAGGGGTGCGGAGGGCAAAGCGGAGAGTTTCCCGCAGAGAGGATCGGTGCCGACCAGCACTCACCAGCCCGAGAGGCTTGTCTGCTCACCCGCCAGGGCGGGCGGGGGCTGGGAGCTGAGGCTCCAGCTTCAAAGATCAGATCCCAAGGAGAGGACTGCAGTTGGCTGTGTGAACACAGCCTGAAGGGGGCTAGTGAGCCACAGCTAGCTGGGAGGGAGTCCAGGAAAACGTCTGGAACTGCCTAAGAGGCAAGAGACCATTGTTTTGGAGTATGCGAGGAGAGGGGATTCAGAGCACTGCCTAAACGAGCTCCAGAGATGGGTGCAAGAAGCGGCTATCAGCGCGGACCCCAGAGATGGGAATGAAACTCTAAGGCTGCTGCTGCAGCCACCAAGAAGCCCGTGCATAAGCACAGGTCACTATCCACACCTCCCCTCCATGGTGCCTCTGCAGCCCTCCACTGCCAGGGTCCTGTGATCCAGGGACAACTTCCCCGGGAGAACACATGGTGCACCTCAGGCTGTTGCAGTGTCACGCTGGCCTCTGCCATTGCAGGCTCACCCGCATTCTGTACCACTCCCTCTCCCCGGCCTGAGTAAGTCAGAGCCCCTTAATCAGCTGCTCCTTTAACCCCATCCTGTCTGAGCTGGAACACACGGCCTCAGGAGACCTACATAGAGAGGCAGGGCCAAATCCAAAGCTGAACCCCGGGAGCTGTGTGAACAAAGAAGAGAAAGGGAAATTTCTCCCAGCAGCCTCAGGAGCAGCGGATTAAATCTCCACAATTAACTTGATGTACCCTGCATCTGTGGAACACCTGAATAGACAACAAATCATCCCAAGTTGAGATGGTGGACTTTGGGAGCAATGATATATATATATATATTTCCTTTTTCTCTTTTTGTGAGTGTGTATGTGTATGCTTCTGTGTGTGATTTTGTGTGTATAGCTTTGCTTTTACCATTTGTCCTAGGGTTCTGTCTGTCCGTTTCTTTGTTTTTATTTTTGTTTTTTAGTATATTTTTTAGCACTTGTTATGAACGGTGGATTTGTTTTTAGGTTTCATGCGCTCTTCTTTCTTTTTTTTTATTACTTAAAATTTTTTTTAAATTTTTATTATTTTTTATTGTAATCACTTTATTTTATTTTGTTTTGTTTTTTCTTTCTTTCTCTCTTTCTTTCTCCTTTTTCTTCTGAGCCGTGTGGATGACAGGGTCTTGGCGCTCCATCCAGGCATCAGGCCTGTGCCTCTGAGCTGGGAAAACCGAGTTCAGGACATTGGTACACTAGAGAACTCTCAGCTCCACATAACATCAAATGGCGAAAATCTCCCAGAGATCTCCATCTCAACACCAAGACGCAGCTCCACTCAATGACCAGCAAGCTACAGTGCTGGAAACCCTATGCCAAACACCATGCAAGACACGAACACAACCCCACCTATTGACAGAGAGGCTGCCTAAAATCATAATAAGGTCACGGACACCCCAAAACACACCACCGGATGCTGATGTGCCCACCAGAAAGACAAAATCCAGCCTCATCCACCAGAACACAGGCACTAGTCCCCTCCACCAGGAAGCCTACACAACCCACTGAACCAACTTTAGCCAATGGGGGCAGACACCAAAAACAACAGAAAATACAAAACAGCAGCCTGCAAAAAGGAGACACCAAACACAGTAAGTTAAGCAAAATGAGAAGACAGAGAAACACACAGAAGGTGAAGGACCAGGGTAAAAACCCTCCAGACCAAAAAAATGAAGAGGAAATAGGCAGTCTACCTGAAAAAGAATTCAGAATAATGAGAGTAAAAACAATCCAAAATCTTGGAAATAGAATGGAGAAAATACAAGAAACGTTTAACAAGGACCTAGAAGAACTAAAAAGCAAACAAACAATGATGAAGAACACAATAACTGAAATAAAAATTCTCTAGAAGGAATCAATAGCAGAATAAGGGAGACAGAAGAACGGATACGTGACCTGGAAGATAAAAGAGTGGGAATAACTACTGCAGAGCAGAATAAAGAAAAAAGATGAAAATGATCATGGACAGTCTCAGACACCTCTAGAACAACATGAAACACACCAACATTCGAATTATAGGGGTCCCAGAAGAAGAAGAGAAAAAGAAAGGGACTGAGAAAATATTTGAAGAGATTATACTTGAAAATTTCCCTAATATGTGAAAGGAAATATTCATTCAAGTCCAGGAAGTGCAGAGAGTCCCATACAGGATAAATCCAAGGAGAAACACGCCAAGACACTTATTAATCAACCTATCAAAAATTAAATGCAAAGAAAACATATTAAAAGCAGCAAGGGAAAAACAACAAATAACACACAAGGGAATCCCCATAAGGTTAACAACTGATCTTTCAGCAGAAACTCTGCAAGCCAGAAGGGAGTGGCAGGACATATTTAAAGTGATGAAGGAGAAACACCTACAACCAAGATTACTCTGCCCAGCAAGGATCTCATTCAGATTTGATGGAGAAATTAAAACCTTTACAGACAAGCAAAAGCTGAGAGAGTTCAGCACCACCAACCAGCTTTACAACAAATGCTGAAAGAACTTCTCTAGGCAAGAAACACAAGAGAAGGAAAGACCTACATTAATAAACCCAAAACAATTAAGAAAATGGTAATAGAAACATACATATCGATAATTACCTTAAATGTAAATGGATTAAATGTTCCAACCGAAAGACACAGACTGGCTGATTGGATACTAAAACAAGACCCATATATATGCTGTCTACAAGAGACCCACTACAGACCTAGGGACACATACAGACTGAAAGTGAGGGGATGGAAAAAGATATTCCATGCAAATGGAAATCGAAAGAAAGCTGGAGTAGCAATTCTCATATCAGACAAAATAGACTTTAAAATAAAGACTATTACAAGAGACAAAGAAGGACACTACATAATGATCAAAGGATCAATCCAAGAAGAAGATATAATAATTATAAATATTTGTGCACCCAACATAGGAGCACCTCAATGCATAAGGCAACTGCTAACAGCTATAAAAGAGGAAATCGACAACAACACAATAATAGTGGGGGACTTTAACACCTCACTTACATCAATGGACAGATCATCCAAAATGAAAATAAATAAGGAAACACAAGCTTTAAATTATACATTAAACAAGATGGACTTCATTGATATTTATAGGACATTCCATCAAAAAAAAACCAATACACTGTATAGTAATAATAAAAGATGAGGAAACTGTGCTCTACTATGTATTTCATTTAACTTGATTATATTTTTAAGATTGTCATACTGCTTTGAATTTTATTAGTCATATCTCTTTTAATTTTCATATCTGAATGAAGCTGAGTAATTCATAAGACTGTTCATTCTGCTTTTTAATTTTGTTATGTTTTGTTTATATCTATTGATATTTGGTTATATTTTTCTTCCACATGTATCTAAATATATGTTATGAGGTGTCAACTTTGTACATTTTAATTCCAAAGACTACTTTTGCTTCTCTCAATCACATAGCCTTCACAGATGACAGGTATCATACAGATAGTGAGATGATTCAAAGTTGGGTTTTTGTTCTTATGAGAACTATTTCTAATTCTTGTTTACTCCATGTTACAGATCTTCTGTTTCCAAACAAAAGCCTCTGAATGTTATATTGTCCTCTTCATCTTAGCACTTGCTGATAATTTCTTTCCCCCCCTTTAGATTCATTATCCATGCAAACCTCTGATAAGCTTCTCAGTCTCCTTGCACTGCTTAATCTTATTAATCCTTCATGCTATAAAATATCTTACAGCTAATATAGACTAATAAGGAAGTCTTCCATCTTCCACTACAAACAGTACATATCAGGGTAAACAATTTACTTATTATGATTATTATGATTATAACAAAATTAGAAGTTTTAAATTTATATGTGAAACAAAATTTCAATTGTGTAAAATATATAGCAAATATAGCTAATAAGAATAATAATAAAATTAGCAGCAGGGATACAATAACATTTTTATTTAAAAAAAGAACAGATAGGAAAGTATAACTTTAGTGAAATTTGTAAAAAGTTAATAATGTTGGTTCATTTTTATCTTTCTTTGAAACAAGGGTCCCTTGTTCTTTGAAGTAGACTTCTGATCTCTCTTTATCTCTTATTTTCAATGCATTTTATTACTTATGGTTCATTCAAATTAGGTTTAACAACAAATATTTTTCCAATTTTAAATTACAATTATTTTTATTCATTGATATAATGTCAGTACCTGAAAATAATATTGGAATGTTTTTGCTATTCTTTTTATTAACACTGCATCCTTCTTAGAGGATATTTAAATATAATTATGTTTTATAGGTGTATATGAGTCTTGGATATATATTTTCTTCTTTTGTAATTGTAATTGTAATTTTAATCATTATTTATTAATGTGCATTGAAGCTTCCAGACTAAAAATAATGTATTCTTTTTTAAAATTCCATTTTTATGAGATATAATTGACATACATAACTGCATAATTTAAGGTTTCTAGAAAGAGATTTGACTTACATACATCATGAAATGATTATTACAGTTAGTTGAGTGGACATCTATCAACTCATATGGATACAAAATTAAAGAAACAGAAAGAATGTTTTCCTTGTGATGAGAACTCTGGATTTTCTCTCATAACAACTTTCATATGTAACATACAGCAGTGTTAATTCTATTTATCACATTGTACATTACATCCCTAGTACTTGTTTATGTTATAACTGAATGTTTGTACATTTTGACTACCTTCATTCAATTCCCCTCTCCCAACCCCCACTTCTAGTAACCACAAATCTGATCTCTTTTGCAATGAATTTCTTTGTGACTTTTAAACTTGTCATTAGCCTGAAACACTCTTAGTTCTTGTTACAAAACTCAGTGATTCAATATTTTTGTACATTTCAAAAGGATCACCGTGAGACGTTCAGTCATGATCTGTCACCATACTAAGATATTACATAGTTATTGACTATATTACCCACACTGTACATTTCATACCCAAAGCTTTCTAATTTGATGTAGTCCCTTTTATTTATTTTTGTTTTTGTGTTTCTTGCCTGAGGAGACATATCAAAGAAAACATCACTAAGACTGATATCAAAGAGTGTACTACCTAGATTTTCTCCCACATGTCTTATGGCTTCTGTTCATACATTTAAGTCTTTAATACATTTTGAATTTATGTTTGTTCATGGTGTGAGAAAGTAGTCCAGTTTGATTCTTTAGCATGTAGTTACCCATTTTTCCCAACATCATTTATTGAAGAGGCTGTCTTTTCTCCATTGTTTAGTCTTTGCTTCTTTGTCATAGATTAATTGCCCATATAAATGTAGGTTCATTTTTGGTCTCTCAGTTCTGTTCCACTGATCTATGTATCTGTTTTTCTGTATTATATTGTTTTATTACTGTAGTTTTGTAGTATGGTTTGCAATCAGGGAGTGTGATACCTGGGTCTTTGTTCTTCTTTCTCAGCATTGTTTAGGCTATTTAGTGTCTTTAGATTTTCCATACAAATTTTATAATTATTTGTTATAGTTCTGAAAAATGCCATTGTTATTTTTTTTTATGTCATAATATTGACATTCAGTCCAGTAATCCTCCACTGTAACAGCTCCTTTACTTTGCAGTGAAAATTGATTTGTATATTCTTTGCCTCTGAGTCCTTGTTGGATTTTTTTTTTTTAAATTCAGACAGAAAGTCACAAAAATTATACTCATCCTCATCAGTTCACTCAGTCCCATGTAATTAATTTTTTTTTCATCTTGATCTTTTGTTAGCACTTTTATGAGTTCATCAGTTTTTCATAAGAGTTCTGAAAATTCAGTTCTGCTTATTCATTCAGTTCAGCAGGACAGTCAGATACCAGAAACCTGTACTTGTCAGAGTCTTTTCCATGAATTTCTTAAAGATGAAACCCTTTTATAGGAACATATTTGCAAAAGCATCAGAGTACACACAGAACTGTCTGTAAATGACAAAAGACTTAAAAGTGACCACAGTTAAAAATTTGATGAAAGTTCATAATAATGCAGTTGACAAGAAAATTAGTTATTTCTGAGATATACATTTTAAGGTAATAACTAGGATTATGACTTATAACATTATACCAGAACATATAAGATTTTTAGAAATTTCATGTAATGTCTGAAACATTTATATTAACATATTTCCATACAAATAACCCAATGAAAGTTTAGTATTAGTTGTTTTGTTTGTTTGTTTTTTTATACTGCAGGTTCTTATTAGGCATCAATTTTATACACATCAGTGTATACATGTCAATCCCAATCGCCCAATTCAGCACAACACCATCCCCACCCCACCGCAGTTTTCCCCCCTTGGTGTCCATATATCCGTTCTCTACATCTGTGTCTCAACCTCTGCCCTGCAAACTGGCTCATCTGTACCATTTTTCTAGGTTCCACATACATGCGTTAACATACGATATTTGTTTTTCTCTTTCTGACTTACTTCACTCTGTATGACAGTCTCTAGATCCATCCACGTCTCAACAAATGACTCAATTTTGTTCCTTTTTATGGCTGAGTAATATTCCATTGTATATATGTACCACTACTTCTTTATCCATTCGTCTGTTGATGGGCATTTAGGTTGCTTCCATGACCTGGCTATTGTAAATAGTGCTGCAATGAACATTCGGGTGCATGTGTCTTTTTGAATTAGGGTTTTCTCTGGGTATATGCCCAGTAGTGGGATTGCTGGATCATATGGTAATTCTATTTTTAGTTTTTTAAGGAACCTCCATATTGTTCTCCATAGTGGCTGTATCAATTTACATTCCCACCAACAGTGCAAGAGGGTTCCCTTCTCTCCACACCCTCTCCAGCATTTGTTGTTTGTAGATTTTCTGATGATGCCCATTCTAACAGGAGTGAGGTGATACCTCATTGTAGTTTTGATTTGCATTTCTCTGATAATTAGTGATGTTGAGCATCTTTTCATGTGCTTCGTGGCCGTCTATATGTCTTCTTTGGAGAAATGTCTATTTAGGTCTTCTGCCCATTTTTGGATTGGGGTGTTTGTTTCTTTAATATTGAGCTGAATGAGCTGTTTATATATTTTGGAGATTAATCCTTTGTCTGTTGATTCGTTTGCAAATATTTTCTCCCATTCTGAGGGTTGTCTTTTCGTCTTGTTTATGGTTTCCTTTGCTGTGCAAAAGCTTTGAAGTTTCATTAGGTCTCATTTGTTTATTTTTGTTTTTATTTTCATTACTCTAGTAGATGGATCAAAAAAGATCTTGCTGTGATTTATGTCAAAGAGTGTTCTTCCTATGTTTTCCTCTAAGAGTTTTATAGTGTCCAGTCTTACATTTAGGTCTCGAATCCATTTTGAGTTTATTTTTGTGTATGGTGTTAGGGAGTATTCTAATTTCATTCTTTTACATGTAGCTGTCCAGTTTTCCTAGCACCACTTATTGAAGAGACTGTCTTTTCTCCATTGTATATCTTTCCCTCCTTTGTCATAGATTAGTTGACCATAGGTACATGGGTTTATCTCTGGGCTTTCTATCTTGTTCCATTGATCTATGTTTCTGTTTTTGTGCCAGTACCATATTGTCTTGATTACTGTAGCTTTGTAGTATAGTCTGAAGTCAGGGAGTCTGATTCCTCCAGCTCCGTTTTTTTCCCTCAAGACTGCTTTGGCTATTCGGGGTCTTTTGTGTCTCCATACAAATTTTAAGATGATTTGTTCTAGTTCCGTAAAAAATGCCATTGGTAATTTGATAGGGACTGCATTGAATCTGTAGATTGCTTTGGGTAGTATAGTCATTTTCACAATGTTGATTCTTCCAATCCAACAACATGGTATATCTCTCCATCTGTTGGTATCATCTTTAATTTCTTTCATCAGTGTCTTATAGTTTTCTGCATACAGGTCCTTTGTCTCCCTAGGTAGGTTTATTCCTAGGTATTTTATTCTTTTTGTTGCAATGGTAAATGGGAGTGTTTCCATAATTTCTCTTTCAGATTTTTCATCATTAGTGTATAGGAATGCAAGAGATTTCTGTGCATTAATTTTGTGTCCTGCAACTTTACCATATTCATTAATTAGCTCTAGCAGTTTTCTGGTGGCAGTTTTAGGATTCTCTATGTATAATATCATGTCATCCGCAAACAGTGACAGTTTTACTTCTTCTTTTCCAATTTGTATTCCTTTTATTTCTTTTTCTTCTCTGATTGCCGTGGCTAAGACTTCCAGTACTATGTTGAATAATAGTGGTGAGAGTGGACATCCTTGTCTTGTTCCTGATCTTAGAGGAAATGCTTTCAGTTTTTCACCATTGAGAATGATGTTTGCTGTGGGTTTGTCATATATGGCCTTTATTATGTTGAGGTAGGTTCCCTCCATGCCCACTTTCTGGAGAGTTTTTATCATAAATGGGTGTTGAATTTTGTCAAAAGCTTTTTCTGCATCTATTGAGATGATCATATGGTTTTTATTCTTCAATTTGTTAATATGGTGTATCACATTGATTGATTTGCATATATTGAAGAATCCTTGCATCCCTGGGATAAACCCCACTTGATCAAGGTGTATGATCCTTTTAATGTGCTGTTGGATTCTGTTTGCTAGTATTTTGTTGAGGATTTTTGCATCTATATTCATCAGTGATATCGGTCTGTAATTTTCTTTCTTTGTAGTGTCTTTGTCTGTTTTTGGTATCAGGGTGATGGTGGCCTCATAGAATGAGTTTGGGAGTGTGCCTTCCTCTGCAATTTTTTGGAAGAATTTGAGAAGGATAGGTGTTAGCTCTTCTCTAAATGTTTGATAGAATTCACCTGTGAAGCCATCTGGTCCTGGACTTTTGTTTGTTGAAAGATTTTTAATCACAGTTTCAATTTCATTGCTTGTGATTGGTCTGTTCATATTTTCTGTTTCTTCCTGGTTCAGTCTTGGAAGGTTATACCTTTCTAAGAATTTGTCCATTTCTTCCAGGTTGTCCATTTTATTGGCATAAAGTTGCTTGTAGTAGTCTCTTAGGATGCTTTGTATTTCTGTGGTGTCTGTTGTAACTTCTCCTTTTTCATTTCTAATTTTATTGATTTGAGTCCTCTCCCTCTTTTTCTTGATGAGTCTGGCTAATGGCTTATCAATTTTGTTTATCTTCTCAAAGAACCAGCTTTTAGTTTTATTGATCTTTGCTATTGTTTTCTTTGTTTCTATTTCATTTAGTTCTGCTCTGATCTTTATGATTTCTTTCCTTCTGCTAACTTTCGGTTTTGTTTGTTCTTCTTTCTCTAGTGTCTTTAGGTGTAAGGTTAGATTGTTTACTTGAGATTTTTCTTGTTACTTTAGGTAGGCTTGTATAGCTATAAACTTCCCTCTTAGAACTGCTTTTGCTGCATCCCATAGGTTTTGGGTTGTCGTGTTTTCATTGTCATTTGTCTCTAGGTATTTTTTGATTTCTTCTTTGATTTCTTCAGTGATCTCTTGGTTATTTAGTAACGTATTGTTTAGCCTCCATGTGTTTGTCTTTTTTACGTTTTTTTCCCTGTAATTCATTTCTAATCTCTTAGCATTGTGGTCAGAAAAGATGCTTGATATGATTTCAATTTTCCTAAATTTACTGAGGCTTGATTTGTGACCCAAGATGTGATCTATCCTGGAGAATGTTCCGTGCATACTTGAGAAGAACGTGTAATCTGCTATTTTTGGATGGAATGTCCTATAAATATCAATTAAATCTATCTGGTCTATTGTGTCATTTAAAGCTTCTGTTTCCTTATTTATTTTCATTTTGGATGATCTGTCCATTGGTGTAAGTGAGGTGTTAAAGTCCCCCACTATTATTGTTTTACTGTCAATTTCCTCTTTTATGGCTGTTAGCAGTTGCCTTATGTATTGAGGTGCTCCTATGTTGGGTGCATATATATTTATAATTGTTATATCTTCTTCTTGGATTGATCCCTTGATCATTATGTAGTGTCCCTCTTTGTCTCTTGTAACATTTTTTACTTTAAAGTCTATTTTATCTGATATGAGTATAGCTACTCCAGCTTTCTTTTGATTTCCATTTGCATGGAATATCTTTTTCCATCCCCTCACTTTCAGTCTGTATGTGTCCCTAGGTCTAAAGTGGGTCTCTTGTAGACAGCATATATATGGGTCTTGTTTTTGTGTCCATTCTGCAAGCCTGTGTCTTTTGGTTGGAGCATTTATTCCATTCACGTTTAAGGTAATTATCGATATGTATGTTCCTATGACCATTTTCTTAATTGTTTTGGGTTTGTTTTTGTAGGTCCTTTTCTTCTCTTTTGTTTCCCCCTTAGAGAAGTTCCTTTAGCATTTGTTGTAGAGCTGGTTTGGTGGTGCTGATTTCTCTTAGCTTTTGCTTGTCTGTAAAGCTTTTGATTTCTCCATCAAATCTAAATGAGATCCTTGCCGGGTAGAGTAATCTTGGTTGTAGGTTCTTCCCTTTCATCACTTTAAGTATATCATGCCACTCCCTTCTGGCTTGTAGAGTTTCTGCTGAGAAATCAGCTGTTAACCTTATGGGAGTTCCCTTGTATGTTATTTGTCGTTTTTCCCTTGCTGCTTTCAATAATTTTTCTTTGTCTTTAATTTTTGCCACTTTGATTACTATGTGTCTTGGCATGTTTCTCCTTGGATTTATCCTGTATGGGACTCTCTGCACTTCCTGGACTTGGGTGGCTATTTCCTTTCCCATGTTAGGGATGTTTTCGACTATAATCTCTTCAAATATTTTCTCTGGCCCTTTCTCTCTCTCTTCTCCCTCTGGGACCCCTATAATGCGAATGTTGTTGCATTTAATGTTGTCCCAGAGGTCTCTTAGGCTGTCTTCATTTCTTTTCATTCTTTTTTCTTTAGTCTGTTCCGCAGCAGTGAATTCCACCATTCTGTCTTCCAGGTCACTTATCCGTTCTTCTGCCTCAGTTATTCTGCTATTGATTCCTTCTAGTATAGTTTTCATTTCAGTTATTGTATTGGCCATCTCTGTTTGTTTGCTCTTTAATTCTTCTAGGTCTTTTTTAATCATTTCTTGCATCTTCTCAATCTTTGCCTCCATTCTTATTCCGAGGTCCTGGATCATCTTCACTATCATTATTCTGAATTCTTTTTCTGGAAGGTTGCCTATCTCCACTTCATTTAGTTGTTTTTCTGGGGTTTTTCCTTGTTCCTTCATCTGATATATAGCCCTCTGTCTTTTCATCTTGTCTATCTTTCTGTAACTGTGGGTTTTGGTCCACAGGCTGCAGGATTGTAGTTTTTCTTGCTTCTGCTGTCTGTCCTCTGGTGGTTTAGGCTATCTAAGAGGCTTGATGTGAGGCTCTGGTGGTGGGTAGAGCTGACTGTTGCTGTGGCGGACAGAGCTTTGTAACACTTTAATCCACTTGACTGTTGATGGGTGGGGCTGGGTTCCCTCCCTGTTGGTTGTTTTGCCTGAGGCAACCCAACACTGGAGCCTACCTGGGCTCTTTGATGGGGTTAATGGCAGACTCTGGGAGGGCTCACACCAAGGAGCACTTCCCAGAACCTCCGCTGCCAGTGCCCTTGTCCCCACAGTGAAACAGAGCCACCCTCCGCCTCTGCAGGAGACCCCCCAACACCAGCAGGTAGGTCTGGTTCCGTCTCCCCCAGGGGCACTGCTCCTTCCCCTGGGTCCCGATGCACACACTACTTTGTGTGTGCCCTCCAAGAGTGGGATCTCTGTTTCCCCCAGTCCTGTCAAAGTCCTGCAATCAATTCCCACTAGGCTTCAAAGTCTGATTCTCTAGGAATTCCTCCTCCCGTTGCCGGACCCCCAGGTTGGGAAGCCTGACATGGGGCTCAGAAGCTTCATTCCAGTGGGTGGAGTTCTGTGGTATAAGTCTTCACCAGTCTGTGAGTCACCCACCCAGCAGTTATGGGATTTGATTTTACTCTGATTGCGCCCCTCCTACCATCTCACTGTGGCTTCTCCTCTGTCCTTGGATGTGGGGTATCCTCCTTGGTGAGTTCCAGTGTCTTCCTGTCGATGATTGTCCAGCAGCCAGTTGTGATTCTGGTGCTCTCGCAAGAGGGAGTGAGAGCACGTCCTTCTACTCCGCCATCTTGGCTAATCCTCTCTCAATGATTGCCATTGTTATTTTGATAGGGATTTCACTGAAGTAATATATTGCCTTGAATATTTATGGTCATTTTAAAAATATTAATTATTCAAAGCCATGAACCCTTTATCCATCTGTTCATGTCATCTTCATTTTTTTTTTTTAATCAGTGTTCCATAGTTTTCAGAGAGCAGGTCTTTTACCTCTTAGTTAGATTTATTTTTAAGTCTTTTATTTTTTTTGGTGCAATTGTAAATGGGATTGTTTCTTCATCTCTATTTCTGATAATTTATTGTTAGTCTATAGAAATACAACAGATATCTGTTATATTAATTTTGTATTCTGCAATTTTACCAAATTCATTGATGAGTTCAAGTAGGATATTGGTGACATCTTTAGGATTTTCTATGTAGAGTATAATGTCGTCTGTAAATAGTGGCAGTTTTACTTCTTCTTTTCTGAATTGGATTTGTTTTATTTATTTTTCTTGTCTGATTGCCATGGCTAGGACATAAAATACTATGTTGAATAAAAGTGGTGACAGTGGGCATTCTTGTCTTTTTCCTGACCTTAGAGGAAATGCTTTCAGCTTTTCACTGTTGAGTATGATGTTAGCCATGGGCTTGTCATATATGGCCTTTATTATGTTGAGGTATGACTCCTCTATATCCACTTTGTTTAAAGTTTTTGTCTTAAATGATGTTGAATTTTGTCAAAATCTTTTTCCACATCTGCTGAGATGACCATATGATTTTTATTCTTCAGTTTTTTAATGTGGTGTATCAAATGGATTGATTTGTGGCTATTGAACAATCCTCACATCACTGGGATAAATCCCACTTGATATGGCAAATGATTGTTTTAATGTATGGTTGAATTCGGTTTGGTAATATTTCATTAAGGAATTTTGCATCTATGTTTATCAGTGATATTGGTCTGTAATTTCTTTTTTTGTGATATATTTGTCAGGTTTTGTCATCAGGGTGATACTGACCTCATAGACTGAATTCTGAAGTGTTTCTTTTTCTGCAATTTTTGGAACAATTTGAGAAGGATTTGTGTTAACTGTTTTCTAAATGTGTGGTAAAATTCACCTGTGAAGCTACCTGGTTCTGAACTTTTTTAGTTTGTTTATTTATTAGGAGTTTTCTTAAATTACCGATTCAATTTTATTACTGGTAACTAGTTTATATTCTCTATTTCTTCCTGGTTCAATCTTGGGAGATTGTACATTTCTAAGAATTTATCCATTCCTTCTATGTTGTTCATTATATCACTGTATAACTTTTCATAGTAATCTCTTATGACCCTTTTAAGTTTTGTTGTGTAGGCTGTCAATTCTCCTTTTTAATTTCTGATTTGGGCTCTCTCTCTTTTTTTGTCTTGATGAATCAGCCTAAACGTTTATCTTTTCAAAGAACTAGCTCTTGTTTCATTTATATTTTCTATTGCTTTTTCGTCTTTATTTAATTTTTTTCTGCTCTGATCTTTTTGCTTTCTTTGCTTCTATTACCTTTGGGTTTTGTTTGTTTTTCTTTTTTACCTCCTTTAGGCATAAGGTTATGTTTATTTGAGTTGTTCTTGTTTTCTGAGGTAGGTTTTTATCACTATAAACTTCCGTCTTAGAACTGCTTTTGCAGTTCCACAGATTTTGGATTATTTTGTTTTTATTTTTATTTCTCTCCAGGTATTTCTTTGATTTCTTCAGTGATCCTTAGATTGTTTAATCGCATGTTGTTTAGCCTCCACGTATTTTTATTATGCAGTCTTTTTTTTAGTTTATTTCTAGTCTCCTAGGATTGTGCTTGGAAAAAAATACTTTATTCGATTTCACTTTTCTTAAATTTACTGACACTTGTTTTGTGGCCTAGCTTGTGATCTATCCTGGAGAATGTTCCATGTGCACTTGAAAAGAATGATATTATATTCATATAACATTCCAACCAAAAGCAACAGAATAGAATATATACATATATGTATATATTCTATATATAGAATATATATAGAATATAAATATATAGAATATTAATAAATAAATAAATATATATATATATATATATATATATATATATATATATATATATATATATATTCCATTCTGTGAATTGTTTTGGGGTTGTTTTTGTTATATTTGGATTCCTTTATCTTTTTTGTGTGTATATTTATTACACACTTTAGGTTTGTGTTTACCATGAGCTTTATATATAGGAATACATATACATACATAACAAAGTTGCTGATTTCTTAAGTTCAAACACACTTTAACAACACTGTGTTTTTACTCCCTGACATGTTTACTGTTTTGACATCATATTTTAAATGATTTTGTTTTGTGTATCCCTTAACTACTTACTGCAGATATAGATGATTTTACTACTTTTGTCTGTTAACATTCCCACTAGCTTTATACATGGTTGATTTAGTACCTTTACTGTATATTTGCCTTTACCAATGAGAATTTTCTTTTCATCATTTTTATATTTCTAGTTGTTGCCTTTTTCTCAAATAGAGAAGTCTCTTTAACATTTCTTGTGAAGCTGGTTTGGTAGTGCTGAACTCTTTTAGCTTTTGCTTCTCTACAAACTTTCTTTCAAATCTTAATAAATGCTTTGCTGGGTATAGTGTTCTTGGTTGTAGTTTTTTTTTTTTTTTTAATTTCATCACTTTAAATATATTGTGCCCTTCCCTCTTGGCCTGCAGAGTTTCTGATGAAAAGTCTGCTGATAGTTTTGAGTTCTACTGTGCATAACTAGTTGATTTTCCATTGATGCTTTTATATATTCTCTTCTCAACTTTAATTTTTGCCATTTTAATTACAACATGTCTTGGTGTGGTCCTCTTTAGGTTGATCCTGCTTGGGACTCTCTGTGCTTCCTCAACCTGGATGTCTGTTTCCTTTCCCAGGTTGGGTAAGTTTTCAGCTATTATGATTTCAAGTATGTTCTCTGGACTTTTCTCTCTCTCTTCTTTTCTTATAAGCCAATGTTAGTAAGCTTGATGTTGTCTCAGAAGTCTCTTAAACTTGTCCTCATTTCTTTTTATTCTTTGTTTCTTTTTTATGTTCTGTTTCATTTATTTCCACTACTTTTTCCTCCAGTTAGATGATCTGTTCTTCTGTATTATCTAATCTGTTGATTCCTTCTAATGTATTTTTTATTTCAGTTATTGTATTCCTCATCTCTTTCTTGTTCTTTTATTTTTCTTTTTAATAAATTTATTTATTTATTATTTATTTTTGGCTGTGTTGTGTCTTCATTGCTGCTCATGGGCTTTCTCTACTTGCAGCACAGAGGCTATACTTCGTTGTGGTGTGCAGACTTCTCATTGTGGTGGCTTCTCTTGTTGTGGGGCACAGACCCTAGGCACATGTGGGCTTCAGTAGTTGTGGCATGTGGGCTCAGTTTTTGTGGCTCATGGGCTCTAGAGCACAGGCTCAATAGTTGTAGTGCATGGGCTTCGTTGTTCCATGGCATGTGGGATCTTCCTGGACCAGAGATTGAACCCATGTCCCCTGCATTAGCAGGCAGATTCTTAACCACTGCACCACCAGGGAAGTCCCTATTCTTTATATTTTCTAACTCTTTGTTAAAATCTTCTAACGTCTCTTTCTGTTCAGCTAGTCTCCTGAGTTCTCTGAACATCTTTATGATCATTACCTTGAACTCTTTATAGGGTAGATTGCTTATCTCCACTTCATTTAATTCTTTTCTGAGGTTTTAACTTATTCCTTCATTTGAAACATATTCTTCTTTTGCCACATTTCACTTAATGTGTTGTTTTTATTTCCATGTATTTGGTAGATTGGTTGTATTTCCTGACGTTGGAAATGTGGCCTTTTGTAGATAAGCTATGAATACCAGCAGCACACTTTCCTCTTGTCACAAGAGCTACATGTTCTCGGGGTGCCACCAATGTAGGCTGCATCAGCTCTTCTGTTGTGGTGGGCTAACTACTGTGGGTGGACTGGTAGGCATGGCTGGTTCGTGGTCCACGTGTTTATCAGGTCCTAAATTATGTGGTGTTGCTGCATCATGAGGTGCCTGGCTATGGAGCCTCAGGGGATTCCCTGTCTAGTGCTGGCCCTCTGGTGGGCAGAGCCAGGTTCCTGGGTGGGTGGTTGCTGGGATAAGGTTCTTAGATTTAGTGTCAGCCTGTCAGCACAGTGGTTGGTTTGGCCAGTTCTGACATGGTTGGCTGTGGTTTCCAGAGTATCCCAAAGCTGGTGTTGGCCCACTGGTAAGTGGACCTAGATCTGGAGTGTCTGACTGAGTTGTCCAAGGTGTCTAAAAGCTGGTGTTGGCTTGCTGATAAGCAGTGCTGGGGCCCCGGTTGTCCCAGTACTGATGTTAACCTGCTGGTTCTTGACATAGCTGGTTGCAAGGTTCTGAAGCTAGTAGCAGTCAGTTAGTGGATGTGGTTGGGCCTAGGGGCTTCCTGGCTGATGCTGACCTATAGGTGCATGGGCTGGATACTGACACAGTAGACTGAGGGTCTGTGTTGGTCATGGGACTGCCGTCTGCACTCTTGTGGTCAGGGCTGGGGCTCAGGGGATCCTGGAGCTAGTGCTTGTCCATGGGTGGGGGAGACCAGGTCCTGGGGTTAGTGTCCACACACTGGTGGGCAAAGTCAGGTCTTGGGATCTCTGGCTGCAGTGCCCTGGATGGTATGTTAGCCTGCTTGTGAGGGGCGCTGGGGCCCAGTACCTTCTGGGGCTGGTGCCTGCCCACTGGTAGAGGAAGTTTAGCCCAGTTCTTGGTGTATAAGGCCATGTCCTGGGCCCTCTGGTGGACAGGGCCACGTCATGGGGCAGCTGATGGCTCAGGGGGTATTGATGCAACCAGACTGCTGGTAGGTGAGACTGTGTTCACAGCCAGCTAGTTGCTTGGCCTAAGACATCCCAGTACTGGTGCTGACAGGCTGGTGGGTCGGGCTGGGTCCTGGTACTAATAAGCCAGAGGGAGGATTCCAGCACCAGTGTCCTCATGGTAGAACAACCTCCCCAAAGTGGCTGCAGCCAGTGTTTATCTCTCCAGTGTGAGGTGCAGTTGTCTCCAGCCTTTCAAGGAGGCTCTCCACAATAAGCAGGTGGATCTACCCAGGCTCCTTTCAAAGGGCTGCTTCTGCCCTTTGTCCCAGAGTATATGCAATTTTGTGTGCACACTTTACATGTGGGGTCTCTACTTCCCACCACCCTCTGGCCTTCAAAGCCAAACATTCTTTGGGTTTGTCTTCCTGGGATAGGAGCCTTGGGCTGGGGAGTCTGATATGTCTGATAAGGGGATGCCAATCCCCTTGCTCCTTGGGGAGAAACTCTGTAATTTTAATTATCTTCTCATTTGTGGGTCACTCACCTGTGGCTATGGGCCTTGATTATACCATGTCTCTGCCCCTCCTACCTGTCTCATTGTGGTTCCTTCTTTATATCTTTACTTGTAGAATATCTTTTCTGCTAGTCTTCGTCTTCCTCGCCAATTGTTTCTCTGTAAGTAGTTGTAATTTTGGTGTGCCCATGGATGGAGGTTAGCTCAAGGTCCACCTACTCCACTATCTAGGCCACTCCCTTTCCATGTACCCTCATAAATATTCATTTATCTGAGGCAGATACTAAATAAATCTTATAGAAAGCTAAATAATGATCAAACAAGTAAACCCTTCTGTATTTTTCTTGATTGTTGATTTATTTATTAATATTAAGTTACAGCATATTCTGAAGTATCTCCCTGTGCTTTAAATTATTTAATTTTAGGGGGAAATCCTTCTAATTTTATATATTTGAAAAGTTGCATGTCTCTTACTTATTTTAAAATTGTGATTACTCATATATGCATTGCAAATATCTTCTCTCTGTTGTGGCTTGTCTTTTAATTCTTTTAATATTTTCTTTTGATGAGCAAACTATTTAATTTTAATTCTATCAAAATACTCCAATATTTTCTTTTAGGTTTAATAATTTTGGTGTATGGTTTAATAAGTCTTTGTCTACCCCAATGATTTAAATATGTTTTATTACGCTTTATGCTAGGAATTGTCTATGTTAGCTTCCATATTTAATTTTATGATATATCTTAATTATTTTTATAGTATGAAGTACTGTTCAAAGTTTATTTTTTGTCTAATCTGAATATTAAATTTCACCAACACCACTTGTTAAAGAATAAGTGCTGCTTTCTTTCTCTCTCTCTCTCTTATTTTATTTTATTTTTCAAATATGGTATAAAGATATAAGAATGAGTCTTTGTCTGGACTTTTTTTCTTTATTGTATATTCTATTTTAGTCTAATACTACACTCTCTTAATTATTTTAGCTTTTTATAGGGGAGTGTATGGTCTCAAACTTTTTTCTTCAAAAGTCACTTGTGTATCTTAGTTCCTTAGAACCTGCTTGAAAATTCCAAAATAAAATAAAATAAAATACAACCAAACAAACAAATTGAAGACAAAGAAAATTTTCTGTAACATTAAATATAAGAGGTTGTATGCAAAAATGTCCACATTTATAAAGTCAATATCTACATTATTTCATTTTGGAAAAAATAAATAAATTAACTAAATATTCAAATTGACTTAAGTGAAAAAAAATGATAGTATTATAAGATGAACAAAAAACCTCACAGAAGTAAATTAGAAAAAAGCAGTAACCCACAGAGATTAATGCAAAAACTTTAAGAAAACAGTAAGCAAATTAATATCTAGAAAATCTGATCATAAAAATTATAAAAAATAAACTACAGATAGGATAAAGGCATTAATATTTACAGAGGTTACTCAGAATATACAGTGGAATTCATAGTATTTTAATGTTATATGTGTTTGAAAATACTATTTTCATTTGTGTGACTAAGATTGCATTACCAAAGAATTTACATAGTAAGAGAACTAGTAATAGTAAAAAAGTAAACAAAGAAGGAAGGTAGAAAAGGTTAATTTTTATTACAAAACTCTGAGGATTGTCATGTATATTATCAATATACAAGAACAATTACTTCACTTTATTCTATAAGAATGGAATTTAAATTCAAATACTGCTATCTTAATTATGTTTTTTCTTTTTTAGTTTCTTTTTAAAATAAATATTGATAGTGTTTTCCTATCTAAAGAAGAACTGTGAATTAGCATTCTAGAGAAAATAAATTCTCAACCCAACATAATAGAACAGCTGGGAACTAGAGTTAAAAGTTTAAAATGGAATGAATAACTTGAATAAAGGTACATTTTAAATTGAAGTTATGTATTACAATTAAATCTCTGAAAATTTATTTAAAGTACTAGCTATCCAAATACACACAGAAACATGTATTTGTGCAAGCAGTAAAAGAACATAATAAATTCATTAACAGGAAGTGTTGAGTCATCATTCTGCACTTTGACTATACTTATTTAATCTCACCTTGCTTGTAATTATTCCTCATTTAACCATTTATGTCTCAGAGGTTTTCTGATATAAAGGCAACAAGAAAAATCCCAATGCTTGAATGCCTTCAGATTCATACACTGGGATATACTTTCACAATTCACAAGGCACTCTTGTAAATTACCACTGCATCAGTGAAATGAGGTGAAAAACATTGCTTTTTACCTTAGGCATCCTCTTCAAGGAAACATTAGGATTTCGCAAATGAGATTCTTTAATTATTCATTTAGCGTATTTGTCAATTTCTTAAAGTAGTTGTTTGCCATTTCTTATATAAACATAATATATCCAATCACCCTGGATATTCTAAGAGTAGAACAATGAACTGTATCTGTAAAAGCATCATTATATTAAATTGTAGATCACAATAATTAATAGCCTTGTTTTGTTTGCTTACATAAAAACCTAATAATACATACTTTATCCAAATAATATTGTCCCATGTAAAAGAGATCATTTCACAAATCACTTCTTCTCCAATGAATTATTTTTGAATAAAATCATGCTTTATGACTTTATGAGGAAAATAGGGATATATTAAACTTATAAGCTTGCAGGTTCTTAACAACTTATAAGTGAAAACAGAGATAAAAATATATCTACCTTGACCCATCTCTGTCTTGCTTTTCACTTCTTCAAGGTTTTTCCTTAACCTTTCTAATTTCTTTTTCATCCCCCTTCCCATGCTACCCCAATTCTATAGATTTTTATTTAATTACATATTGAGTTGTTAGGGAAACATTTTTTTCTGTTGATGTCTATGGTATTATGGGGTTGTTTGTTTTGACATGCTAGCTAAATTTCTCGATTTTCTAGAAGACCAGTGTTCCTAATATTTAGGATCATCACTCCTACATGGGAACGTAGTAAATTGAATATTTTTGCTCAGTGACTATATAAATAGTAGTGGAGAAGGATATAATAATTGCTGTTGAACCCATAGCAAAAATTACTTTAATCATTCAATTCTAGTTTTATATAGGTGACATAAAAAGGAATTTCAGTATATAGAAATATAGTGTTACTTTTAATGAAGATTTCAAGCAAAATTTCAGAACAGCACCATTTTCCCACAACATAAGGTGGGAAAAGTACTGAGAGTTTTCAATACATAAGTGTTTTTGCATATGTCATTATGCCTAGAGTTACTGAATAAATATTTTAATAATATTAAGAAAAAGGCAAAAGAATTTTCAGTAACTAAATCAGACATATTTTGAACTTAAAATATGGTGAGTTTGCTTTGGGAGCTCTCCTGTAAAAGGGAAAGAGATCTCATTAAAATATAAAAAAATGTAAACATTATGGTCAATACCTTACAAATCTCATGGATTTTCAACTGCCTCTAGGAATAAATGAGAAGAATGAAAGTTGTTGACATAGCTTGCTGAGTTGATTTTTTGTTTTCAAATGCATGCTTTGAAGGAGTGCCTGATGCAAGCTGCTTGGTAATTTTGCTAAGTTTCTAATTTCTAACTCTCATTTGCATTAAACTACCAATATCTGGTTCCTTGAATGTGGAGACATATCATAGGAAATGAATTAAGTAGATGTAAAATGAATTTTAGACAAGTATTAAGTTTGCTGTAGTAAAGAGGAAGTAAAATTTCCAGCAGCTAAAAAAAAAAAGAAAGAAAACTGATATATAAAAGTAAATAGGTAAATAATAGCTAAACAAATTACTTTATAGCTATATTTACTAATTTTGTCTCTTTATATATTTTATTTTATAGTATATAATTATTCACTGAAAAAACTAAATGCTTACCATACAAGATGAGGTATTTATGAAATTACAAGCACAAAAATATACTAGTCTACTTTCTTAGTTGAAGATATTAAAGGGGATAGAATGCTTTTCTAGTTGAATACTGAAGGAATAATAATCTTTCAATGTTAAGCTTCCTTCTTACTTGTACTCCTGAAACCTGCTCTAAGAAGTCAGACAAATGTCCTAATATCACTAATGCATTTATCATTAACCTAACCATCTCTCAGTACCTTCACTGTCTGGCATATGTTTTCAAGGCGACTCACTACTGTTTTAGTTCTATTCAAACAACACTTGAGTATGACAAAAAGCTATTCTAAGTAAATATGCATTAATAAAGTATATTTTTAAACATAAGTAGCTCTCTAGAGTTATCCTATGTTGTACCAAAATTGTTGGTATTTGATGAATATAGCCTAAGTTTTAAATTAAAACAGTTTTGACAAACACACAAAAAAAGCTGCAGACATGAAAAGAGTATTTTCCACAGAGAATTAATTAAATCAGTCAGGGTAATCTTGAAAAATGGCAGGTAACTGAATAGCAGGTCGAAAGACAAATTTTCTTCTAAATATAAGCAAATAGTTTTTGGTGTCAAAACCAAAAATGGATTTACTACTAAAGAAACTGTAGATATTTTTTGACATTAACATGAACATGTTATAGTAATGGTCAAGTGAGGCAGTCTGGAAACTGACTGATTTGGACAGAATATGAAATAATTTTGCTTCATGTGTATTATTCTTCTTTCCTTACACAGATAGTTCTGTAAATGAGAAATGAATCCAGGAACACTATACTCTGAAGGCAAATGGTGATTTTATGATTCAAATCAAATATAAAAAATACTCAGAAGGGGCTTCCCTGGTGGCACAGGGGTTGAGAGTCTGCCTGCCAGTGCGGGGGACACGGGTTCGAGCCCTGGTCTGGGAAGATCCCACATGCCGCGGATCGGCTGGGCCCAGGAGCCACAACTACTGAGCTTGCGCGTCTGGAGCTTGTGCTCCGCAACAAGAGAGGCCACGATAGTGAGAGGCCCACGCACCGCGATGAAGAGTGGCCCCCGTTTGCCGCAACTAGAGAAAGCCCTCACACAGAAACGAATACCCAACACAGCCATAAATAAATACATTTTAAAAAATAAAATAATAAAAAAAAATTATAAAAAAAAAATACTCAGAAGAAGTAGTACCACACCCTTGTTAATTAAGGAGTTAAAACTGAAAAGGTGTCAGGAAACACATACTTTAGAACTGGTCCATCTTCTCTCTGCGATTTAGTTTTAACTCTGGATACAAACCAACATTAATGTATCTTGATGTCATAAATGTACTCAATAAATTTAATTTTAACTTAATGTCAACTTGAATTAACTGATGTAATAAAATCATGATAACTTTTTAAGATCTTTTAATATGTTAGGTAGTATTCTAACCTATTTGATGTGTTTTATACTTATAACTCATTGAGGAAGTTACTATTTTTCTCTATTTTATCAAGTAAAACTTGGAGAGGTTTAAATAAATTTCCCATGACTGCACTATTACTAACTTGATACCATTTGTGTCCTAGTCTAAAATCAAAATTAAAGCTCTACTTTAATTTTGTTTAAAATGTGTGTAGGGAATATTATATTTTCTGTAATTTATTTGTCTATCAACTTCATTTTTTACAAAATCAAAATTGCCAAATATCTGGACACTGCAGGTCATTCAATCTATTCTCAAAATTAAGAAGAGATTTAACATTCTGAGTGATATATTGAGTGATATTTTGACTGTAACTGGAATGTTTTATGACTGACATTCAAGTTTAAGAGCATCATTTATCTCACAAGTGCCATTTTGAAGAGAAAAAATGCATTTTAAAGATAAATTTGGAATGAAAAGAAAAACTTCCTAATGTGGACTCATGACTAGATTAGAAGTCAAAAGACCAGCACTGGCTCTGCCACTAACACTCTCAACAGCTCTTTGTATAAAAATATCTGATATTTTAGGTTTCATTCATTTCTGATTTCATTCAACAATCACTTAATAATGTGATGTGCCAGACACAGAACTGGAAATAATATGAATATAACAGAGCTATCAAACATTCAGATAATATTCATGGGCATTGGACTGAATAAGATAACTTAGGAAGTGAATGTAGAAATAACAGAGAAAGGGTTTTTACTCTGAGACCCATAAAATGAGAAGGAATAAGCAAAAGAGACAGAGAAGCAGCTGTCAATGTTATAGAAGCAAAACCAACTAAGAATATTGTGGTAGTCCATAAAATTAAATATTCCAGAAGGATGAGAGTGGTAACAGCATATGAAATGATTCTGCCATGACACCTTAGATATGAACTGATAATCGACCACAGAATTTGGATGAGTTGACGTGAATATGGCATATACTATTTCTTTGGAGTGAGGGAAGCAAAGCTTGATTGGAGTTGGTTGGAGAGAGAATGAGAGAAGGTGTTGAGACAGTAAGTACAGTTACATTTTCCATGGGTTTTGCTGAAAAGCAGGACAGATAAACCAGGCAATAGAGGGAGAGACAGGATAAAAGGAATTTTATTTTGGTTTTTATTTTTTATTTTATTTTTAGGCTAAGAGAAACTACAATATATTTCTATGCAAATGAGAATGGCCAAGCAGCAAAGAGAATATTGATGATGGAGGAGCAGAACCGGGAAATCTCAGGAGAGATATACATTAAAGACAAGAGGGAAGGAGATCCATTACACAAGCAGAGATCAAGCATATAGTTATATAGAAGCATGTAGATCACATGGTGTAAGAAGAGGGCAGGCATGTGAAAGTTGACGGATTTGATGGTGGCTCCATGCAGTACTTTCTTCATAGTTCTACTTTGGCAATGAAGTAAGAAATATCCATGGATATGCGAGAAGATTCTGTAGTTTCATAAAGAGGAGAATAATCCTAATAGTTACCAGAGTAGTGGTAGAGTCAGTGGAGAAGGAAAATGGGGTGGGATCATCATACAGTGTTAAGGATGCCCTTTAGTTCAATGGTGAAGAAATTAAAAATGTAAATTTTCCAGAAACTAAAAAGGAATGCTGATGCTTAAAAATAGATAAATAATTGCTAAACTCATTACCTTATAGCTATATTTACTAATTCTGTCTCCTTATATATTTTAATCTTTAGTATATAATTATCCACTGCAAACGCTAAATGCTTACCATATAAAATGAGGTGTTTATGAAATTACAGTCATTAAAGATACTAGTCCACTTTCTTAGTGGAAGATATTTGAGGAGATAGAATGCTTTGCTAGTTGGATTCTAAAAGAAAAAAATATCCTTTAAATGTTAAGCTTCCTTCTTACTTTTACTCCCCAAGCCTGCGCTAAGAATTCAGCACGTGACCCTAAATTAAAAATAAGATTATTTAACATGGTTGTAAGTTTTTTCTCCTTCAAGTTTACCTATTTGATAATGGTTTAGAGCAGGTGACTGGTTTATAACTACAGACTTTTTCCAAGCAAATAAGACAGAAAAGGGAGTGGGTAGTTTTTTTGAAACTTTATGCACAAAGGAGAGACATTATAATACTGGTTGTTCATTTTAAATCAGATATGTAGGGAAGACAGATATGAGGGCATGAAGAACAGTGAAAATACGGTGATATTAATGGATTAAATGGAAGACGGAATGCACATAGTAATCAGTGAGGACAAATACGCTACCTTTCTCTCATTATGACATATCAATACCTACCCTCCTTTCCCCAAACCTTCAGTTATTTTTGAGGCTAACGAGAACAGTCTATGCCACATATTGTCACTTTGTGCCCCAGTTATGTATAATCCCCAGTCCTATCCTCATTTTCTGAAGATTTGGTCCCCCAGCTCATTGTCTTTCTCTTTCACATTATCCCTGTCACAATTTTCAGTTATTTTCATGTCCATATACATGATATTGTCAACATCCACTTAGACACACAGTTCTTTGAAGAATTTTCCTTCTAGGCACATTAGATGACTCTTTTAGACTTTAAAAATTACCAGTAACAGCTTACTCTTCTTCCTCATTTATTACTCTGGTATGGGTGCAAGAGAGACAATAGTTACCATTTTAGAAGACTATGTGGGAAACACAGGGTATATTTATAATAAGTATTATATACATAATACTGTAATAGCTATTGTGAGGACACATTAAGAACATAACACATCTGTTTTCAATGATTACAATTTACCTGGCAAGAGACTATTTAAAGTTAAATAAAAAGTTGAACAAGAACGAGGTTAAAAATAATGTATAATACCACAGATTATTATGGAATGAGTATTAAACTTTTGGATGGATATTAAAAGGCAGGTAGAACAAGATCATATGAGCATAAAATGTATTTCTTGATGCCAAATCATGTGGGCTTGGTGAGTTAGTGAACTGTGTTGCACTAGATGGTTCCCAAGATTCTTTTCCTCAAACTTGGTATGCTACCTCTCAAGGGTTTTTCTGTTGGAATCACATCACTCTCTTCCTAGTCAAAGGGAGTTGGGTATTTAAGAAATTACTATGCTGCTACCGTGGTAGATCAGTATCTTATCCTATGCTCTCAATATGGTTTCCACACTTCCTCACATTAGCACATCCAATTTAATGCTACAAAACAAGGAGTGCAAACAACTATCTACAGGTAATTTAAATAATTTGTTAGAGGTAAGAAAATCAACTACCAGAAATATAATAAAACTATTTTTTACAAAATTATGTGGTAGGGACATAATAACATAAGCATAATTAGTTCTTGAGATTATATTTTAAACTAAGAAAATGAAAAAATGCAAGTTAAAAAATCAATGGAACTATGTAATGATCCTTTTTATTCAATTTCAACTTATTTAATACTATAAAACTGACAGCTTTTTTAAAAATTCAAAATGGCAATGTTCCTGATTTTTTGAAGGTTGTGATATGCAACATAGCAGATTGGGAACAATATGAAACTTAGTAAGTTTATTATAAATAAGGAACCATATTAAGATTATTTTTAAATCAGTTCTGTTATGGTTGTTAAATTGTAAAATATAATTTCTACATTGTAATTTTTTAACAGTAATTCTATTTTAATTGTAACTTTAGAGAAAAATGTGTTAAAGTGTTTTTTTAATTTTTAAGACAGTATCAATAGCTATGTGAAATATCAATTAGTTATGTGCAAATTTTCACAGAAATGTAGGCGTTAAATTATAATTATACCATTAAGAATAATTCCATTCTCAGAGGTTTTTGAAAATAAATGTACTCAGAGGTCACAAGAATATAAGAATCATGAGGACAAGAAATGTGTCTATATCGTTCATTGCTGTATTCTTAGAACCTAGAAAATGACTGGAACATAATAGCTATTCAGTAAATATTTCTGAGTTTATTAATAAAACATATCTCATATCTGTGAAAGAAAATATCTATTAATACTATGCAAACTGACATTGCTAGAAAACTGTGAGTACCTGCTTTAAAGCTGGATGAATGAACAAGTAATTTTTTAATAAAACACATGAAAGAAACCTAATTTAATATAATTAACAATTAATATAATTGATTTCGTTGAGTAAAATTTTGTGAAATCCATGTTCCCTCAATTTTGTTTGTTTCCAAATATGTAAAATGCTGTTCATTCACCCTTGAAAGAAAGATATGCTTTAAAAGATTAAATCAAAACCTACTTTCTAAGGATATAAATGCATCCTTCTAAAGAGTTTACATTTGGAAATATAGACTGGTGAAAGTGACTGTACTCATTTTGAAGTGTACACAGAATCATAGGCTATACAGTGATCACAGAATATGATCACATATGATCACAGAATCATAGGCTATATAGTATTCACCTTCACAATGCTACAATAAACCATCCCAAGTGGATGACTATTTTAAAAATTCCCTAGAGAAACACACCCTTGTTGTCCACACATCAAATAAAAACCTAGGAAAAAGTTTGAATATGGGAAGAAGTTCTCTACTTTTTCTTATTCCTGTCCCCATCTACTCTGGTTGAGGGTGCAAGTGAAAAGCATTACCCTACCCACTTTGATGAATGACTGAGTTTATTTTTAGCTGTCTCTTGACAAACAACAGTGCTTCTTTAACCTTTCTTTGTATCCAGTATTTCTATTTGTGAATGATTTTCTTGTTTGTGATGTTTATTTTGTTGTCATTTTGTGGGAATTTTTGTTTGTTTGTTTTGGTGCTCACCCTGGTACAACTGCTACTTTTATTGGGGTGTGTGTGTGTGTGTGTGTGTGTGTGTTTAGGTAGTATTTTGTGGAGAAATTTCAGAGCTCTGAGTCCCATGAGGTTTCTGTTGCAATATTGAGAATATCTAGAGTTGATCTTAGTCTAAATCAATGTGGGAAATTTCCAAGACATAAGTTAAAACTTGTTAAGTAAATAGGAAGAGAAGCAAGTTAACAGTTTCTAAGTCTCTCAAAGTTTTACAGTTCATCTGACAAGATTATAAAACTATTGTATTGATATGAGTCGGTATGCTCTGTTTTAACATCCTTCAAAGTAAGACTGTTTACGTTAGTTCCTAAGAAGCAGTCACATTACCATCAGTGATAATTGCCATCATTAAAACAATACCTTAGGAAACTGCTAATTTGGAGGTCCTTGCAGTTTTTCATAGTAAGTGGTATATGAGTGGCTGTTACACTTAATTTAACTGAAACGCCTAATAATAATGAACCACTGGAGAGCCTCCCATTGGGAAATACCTCACCAAACATGACAGAATTACACAAAAAGTAGTTTCAGTACACATATAAATATAGACATAGCAACTTTGACTTGTTTAGTTATTGGTGTTTTAATAAAGAGCAAACAAGTATGCCATAACTATATTTTGAGTTGGGGAAAGGGATATCATCGTCAACTGTTTTGTTTTAAATTCTAGTTATAATCCTTATCAGGGAGAAGGTGAGTTAAATATGTATTTCTCACCTAGTAGACTTAAAGATTATTGGCTAGTTAGTTTTAAAGTATTGATGCAGCTCTGTGGGAACAATGGTGATTAAAAATAGTAAGTTTGAAGGCTTAAAATACCTTGAACCTGCTTAGTATTTGCACAAAATAGTCCCTTAATTAGTAGTTCTCTCCCTTAGCTGCCCTTTAGTATCACTTGGCAGCTTTTTAAAACTCTGATACCCTGGATAAAACCCAGTCCAATTAAATCAGTATCTCTAGAGGTAGAACCCAGGCATTTGAATTTTATACAGCTTCCTAGGTTATTGTACTGTGTAGACAAGGATAGAAACCACTGAGGAAAATCTGAATACACAAGGAGGCTTCAACCTAAAGTGAAAATTTTCCCAGCAAAAAAGATGAAGATGTGAGTTAAACCAAAGCATGAATTTTGTTGAGATATTAATAAAAATGTTTTTATTCAGGAAAATGTGCTGTAATTTGATTGTCACAACTAGCCACCAATTTTGAGTCAGTATTTTCTCACTTTTTTGTGTGATTTTCCATTAAAGTTTAGTGCCATGTAAGTTTGTTTTATTTATCCCTTGATTCAGAAAAGCAGTCAGTTTTTCAGAATAAAATTATATTTCCCTTATTTTTCCTCAACATGTAAGGCACACTGGGGATTTGTATATATGTATATATCACTATATATCATTTTATAGATTTTATATATTTTTTATATATATTTCACTATTTTCAAATGAGGGAAAACTATAGTTTTATTATATTGTAAGAAATATCAGATTAGAGGTTTGTCCAAAGAGCTATGGTGGTATATTATTTTTTTTTAGGAAATATGCATATATTTTGAGATAAAATAATGATATTTGTGCCATATGTGTATTGTCTCAGTATAAAATTTTATCTAATATCCTTTAAGACAACCATTCTTATTCTTATAGTCCTATAAGGTAACTGATGCTAAATATGATCTTGTCCAATATTTCTCACTTATTAAATGTCCAAGTCAGTATTTGAGCTAAGATTTTTCTACTTTCAAAGCCTGGGCTCATTTCTTGGTTAGATTATGTTGATTGAAAGCCTTTAAGATAACTTCAGTTATTCACCAATGTTTCTTTTCTTCAAAAAATTCTTGCATAAAATTTGCTGAAAAAATATGTTTACTTAAGTATACCCCCATCTGAATATAAATCTTACAAAAATTCCCATTAGTATTTGCATTTTATTTAAGCATTTAAAACATACCTGCACCTATTTCTAACTCAGAAAACATTCTGCTTTTTGTTAAAATTCAACAATCTCCCTTGGACATTAAATGTATTATATATGCTTTATGCAAATGATAAATTTAATTTTCCATATGTAAATATTTTTAGCATTAAAATAAATAATTTCATAAGGATATGGGTGTTTTCTGAACACTTAGAAGTGACCTTATGGTAATCTCTCCTGTAATAACCCTTTAAACCAAAGCATTACTCTTACCTAGAGAATAGCTTCTATACATATTGTTTTTTCAAAAGATCAAAATGAATGTTATAGTAATTTTAATTTGTAAATCACATGGTAGTAACAATTTTATTATTATTCTATATCTTAAATTTAACATGTAATTTATCACACAATTTGCATACAAAATTAGATAATATGCTGTGTATAATGATAGAAGTGAATATAATTATCCTTTATATTCTCAGTGTCTTTGCAGCTGTCTAACCAAATGTTTTAGAATTATAAGATTAAATCAAATTATGAAAGAATTAAATAGCTGCATATCTCATCTATTTATTACAGCAGAAGCCTGTTGGTTTTTATCAACAATAAAATGTATCTCATTCTGATTATGCATTTTGATATGTATTACTCTTTGAAATAACTGTTGTAGTTATAAGCTATAACAAAAAAATTAAAATGTGGTCAATGTTGAATCATGCCATTTTTTTAAACCAAAGCCCTTTCAATGTTTATTTATGTCCGTTTTGGGCATTACATTTTTTAAAAGGTATTAAAATATAAAACAAAGCAGCAGCTTTTAAAACACTAGTGAAAAAAAACTTGATTATATTGGTAATTGTCCTAGTCACTGATTTATTTGGACACAACAAAAATACCACTTAAATACACCTGTAATTTGTTATCTAGAATATAATGATAATGTAATCAGTCTTATATCATACATATTATTAGGAACCGTTAAGTATACTAAGTGTAGTAGGACAAACACAAAGTCATTTTTTCTTACAACCAGGTTTCAAAAGATATATGTTTGCTAGCTGCTGCAGCAGGAGATAAATTATGGCTATGACTCTCCTGGAACAGATTCCTACATGCTACATGGAGAGCTCTCCACAAGTAAAGATGTGATAGATGATAGTAGGTAGTATAAAAGTTAGAAAACTTAAGTTAAATCAAGCAGTTGAGAAAGGCAGTTGTGTATAGCTTCTTGCCCACTGCATGGCAGCCTGAGTGGCCTTTACTAATTTTCAGGGTAATGGAAATCAAGACCACAATGAGATATCACCTCACACCTATGGGAATGAATAAGTATGAGGATGTAATGTACAACATGTTGACTTTAGTTAACAACACTGTATTACATACTTGAAAGTTGCTGAGAGTAGATCTTAAGTGTTCTCTCTACAAACATACAAAAGTGGTAATTATATGAAGTGATGAATATGTTAACTCACTTTATTGTGGTAATCAGATATTTCACAATATATATGTATGTCAAATCATCACATGTACAAACACAAATTATTTACTGAGGAACCTAACTTTATCTCAAATCTTAAAGAATTTCTATGAATAAGCACCCAAACGAAATGGTAATTCACATTCAAAACAAATCAACACACAATAAATCATAATAATTTATTATGAGAACAAGCAAAACAAAGAAACAGATAATATAAACATTTTTAGACATGCAATAATTTCTAATAATTTATGTATCTCAAAAATGCTTGGAAAGAGGGATGAACAGTATATATAGAGAACAATATGATTTGAAAAACATACATAACTACTAGGGATTAAAAATGATTTGGATGTTGAGACTGATGATACCACAATGCATCAAGATTGAAAAGATTTATTGCTTGCATAATGGGACTTTCTAGTTTAGTGGTCAATTTGGAAAATCAGGATGAGGGAACCCAAGTTTGAGTGGTTCAGTCTTCCCTGCCTGCAGCATGGTACCTGCCTCCGCTATGGCAAGGGGCTTGCAAGTTTTATCTGCCTGCCCAGACAGAAAAACAGGAAGGGGTAGGTGGGGCCTGAAAGCTGTCAGTGGTCAAATATCAAAAACACAGTTATTTTAAAATGATTTTATTTTACAAACAGCATTCCATGACGACAAGGCAATTTAGCAAAAATAATTAGAGGGGACCCAGGAAATTAATGTGTTGGGAAATTAAAAACATATTTCTGAATAAACCAATGTAAAAAAAAGAAAATATAGCAAAAGGAGGAAATTGTACTATCAGATACCATTTTTTAAAAAGCTATACAAATAAAGCTATAATAATTAAGACTGATATTGGTTCAGAGATAAATTAATTGACAAATCGAATGTTACCAAAAAAATGTGAGGACACAACAAGAAGGTGGCCATCTGCAAGCCAAGGATAAGAGACCTCACCAGAAACCAACACTGATGGCACCTCGATTTTGGACTTCCAGCCTCCAGAACTGTGAGAACATAAATTTCTGTTGTTTAAACAACCCAAACTTTGGTATTTTGTTATGGCAGCCCAAGCAGACTAAAACATTGCATAACAAAATAGCATAAAGAGGTGGCATTAAAGAAAAAAATAAAATTTATTATTTCTCTTGATTCCTTGGGTTAGGAACCTGGTGCTTATTCTGTGTGTTACCTGGAATCAGTTATGTTTCCACAGGCATCTGACATCTAGACTGGAGTCTCAGACTAGTACTGCTTCACCATACACCCACAATACTCCATCACACCAGTAGTAGAGAATTGTCTACAAAGCCTGGTGCCACCCCAACTTCACTTCAAATGACCAGAGCACATCTTCTCTGATCTCAAAATTTATCTTGGGTGGAAGAGTGTTCCTATGTACCTGCTGAGACATCCATTAGCATCTAAGCATTATCTTCACTTCCTCCAGCACTTCCCTGTGCTAGCCTGGCTCTTCATTTACGTTTTCATTTGCTGTTTACAGTATAAAATTTATAGCAGGATTTTGCTTTGTTTTATTTTTGAAACTCTAATGACCTTTTCACTGCTTAAAAAATGCATGATTTGAAAATTTAAACTCTTGACTTTCAAGACCTCTTTTATTTATTTCTTTTTATTGAAGTATAGTTGATTTACCACATTATGCAATATTAGTTTCAGATGTACAATTTAATGATTCAATATTTTTACAGCTTGTACACCTTTTAAGTTATTACAAAATATTGCCTACATTCCCTGACTCTATAACATATCTTTGTAGCTTATTTATTTATACATAGTAGTTTGTACCTCTTAATCCCCTACCCATATCTCACCCTTCCCTCTTCCCTTTCCCTACCGGTAATCAATAGTTTCTTCTTCATATCTATGAATCTGTTTCTTTTTTGTTATAATCATTCCTTTGTTTTATTTTTTAGATTCCACATATAAATGTTAATATACAATATTTGGCTTCCTATGTCTGACTTACCTCATTAAGCATAACTTTCAAGTTCATCCATGTTGTTGCAAATGGCAAAATTTCATTGTTTTTTTATGACTGAGTAATATTACATTACATATGTATACCACATATTATATATATGTATATATTTAAATATATACATATATATAGTGTGCCTTCATTATTCATTCATCTGTTAATAGACACTTAGGCTGTTTCCATATTTAGCTATTGTAAATAATGTTGCTATGAGCATACGAACACTGAGGTGTGTATACCTTTTCACATTATAGTTTTTGTTTTTTTTGTAATTTATACCCAGGAGTGGAACTGGTGGACCATATGGTAGTTCTATTTTTAGTTTTTTGAAGAACCCCCATATTGTTTTCCAGAGTGGCTGCACCAACTTACATTCCCACCAACAGTGTACTAGGGTTCCCTCTTCTCCACATCCTCTCCAACATTTGTTATTTGTAGACTTTTTCATGATAGCCATTGTGACAGGTGTGAGATGATATCTCATTATGGTTTTGATTTACATTTCTCTGATAATTAACAATGTTGAACATCTTTTCAAGTGCCCATTGGCCATCTCTGTATCTTCTTTGGAAAAATGTCTATTCAGGTCTTCTGCCCATTTTTTAATCAGGATTTTTTTTTTACATTGATTAGTATGATCTCTTTATTATTCTGGAAATTAACCCATTATCAGTCATATCACTTACATATATTTTCTCCATTTCAGTAGATTGTCTTTTACTTTCCTTTGCTGTGCAAAGGCCTTTAAGTTTAATTAGGTCTCATTTGTTTATTTTTGCTTTTGTCTCCTTTGCCTTAGGAGACAGATCCAAATTGCTATGCTTTATGTCAAATAGTACTCTGCCTATGTTTTCTTTCTGAAGTTTTGTAGTATATTCTGAAGTCAGGGAAAGTAGTACCTTCAGCATTTTTTTCTTTTTTTCAAGAATGCTTTGGCTATTTGGGGTCTTTTGTGGTTCCAAATGAATTTTAGGATTATTTGTTCTAGTTCTGTGAAAAATGTCATGGGTATTTTGATAGAGATTGCATTAAATCTGTAGATTGCTTTGGGTAGTATGGAAATTATAACAATATTTATTCTCCTAGTCCATTAACACAGGATATCTTTCAATTTCTTTATATCATCTTCAATTTCTTCACCAATGTTTTTTAGTTTTCAGAGTATAGGTCTTTCATCTCCTTGATCAAGTTTATTCCTAGGTATTTTATTCTTTTTGATGCTATTTTTTTAAAAGGATCTTGTTCTTGCTTTCTCTTTCTGATAGTTCATTATTAGTGTATAGAAAAGCAACAGATTTCTGTGTATTAATCTTGTATCTGCAACTTTGTTAAATACATTTATTTGTTCAAAATCTTTTTCATGAAAACTTTAGGGTTTTCTATATAAAGTGTCATGTCATCTGCAAATACTGACAATTTTTACTTTTCTCCCAATTTAGATGCATTTTATTTCTTTTTCTTGTCTGATTGTTGTGGCTAGGACTTACAATATTATGTTAAATAGATGTGGTGAGAATGAGCATTCTTGTCTTGTTGTTGATTTTACAAGAAAAGCTTTCATGTTTTCACCATTGTGTATGTTGTTAGTTATGGGCTTATCATAAAGGCCTTTATTATGTTGATATATGTTCCATCTAAACCAAATTTGATGAGAGTTTTTTTCATGAATGGATGTTGAGTTTTGTCAAATATTTTCCTGCATCTATTGATGTGATTATGTAATTTTTATTCTTTCTTTTGTTAATGTGGTATATACCATTGATTGATTTGTGGATATTGAACCATCCTTGTGACCATGGAATGAATACAGCTTGATTGTGGTGTATGATCCTTTTTATATGCTGTTGGATTCAGTTTGATAATATTTTTTGAGGATTTTTTCATTTATATTCATCAGTGATATTGGTCTCTAACTTTCTTTTTTTTACAGTGTCTCTATCTGGTTTTGGTATCAGAGTAATTGTGGCCTTTAGAATAAGTTTGAGAGTGTTCCCTCCTCTTCTATAATTTGGAGTAATTTGTGAAGGATAGGTGTTAGCTCTTTGTTATATGTTTTGTAGAATTTCCCTGTGAAGCCATTTTGTCCTGGATTTTTGTTCGCTGATAGTTTTTTTGATTGTTTTAATTTTATTTCACTATTAACGATTGATCTATTCAGATTTCTTTGTTTTAGTCTTGGAAGATTGTATGTTTTCAGAGATTTATCAGTTTCTTGTAGGTTATCCAATTTGTTGGCATATAACTGTTTATAGCATTTGTTTGATTTTTTTCTGTTCCTGTGATACAGGATATTATTTCTCTTCTTTCATTTCTTATTTTGATATTTGGGTCTTCTCTCTTTTCTTCTTGGTGAGCCTGGCTAAATGTTTATCAGTTTGGTTTATCTCTTTTGGAAAAAAAACAAAAACAAAAACAACAGCTCTAGGTTTCATGATTTTTTTTCTATTTTTATTTTTTGGTGCATATTAATTTATTTTCTCTCTGATTTTATTATTTCCTTCTTTCTGCCCTTCTTTCTCTTTTATTATAGACTTTATTTTAAAGTCAATTTTGTCTGATATGGGTATTGCTACTCCAGCTTTTGTGTCATTTCCTTAACTAGAATATCTTTTTCCTCACTTTCAGTCTATGTATGTATTTAGGTCTGAAGTGAGTCTCTTGTAAGCAGCATATAGATGGGTCTTGTTTTTATTTTTTGTTTTTTTAACCTAATCAGCCACCCTATATGTTTTGATTGGTACTTTTAGTCCATTAACATTTAAAATCATTATTGATAGGTGTGTGTTATTGCCAATTTTGTTGATTGTTTTCTGGTTGTTTTGTACTTCTTCTCTGTTTTTTGCTTCTTACTTTCTTCCCTTGTGGTTTTATGATTTTCTTTAGTGTATGTTTCTGTTCCTTTGTCTTTAGTTTTGTATCTTTTGTAAGTTTTTCATTGTGACTACCATGGGGTTCATATATATTGACCTATTGACTTTTTTAAACTGGTAGTCATTTAAGTTCAACACATTCTAAAATATCTATATTTTTATTCCCCTCCACCATGTTTTTTGTTTTGTTTTTGATGTCACATTTTACATCTTCATGTTTATCCTTTAATTGTGTATTGTAGTTACATTTAATTTTACACACCAGAGCTCCAGAGGGCTCCCAATCTGCTACCCCTGTGAAGGCTAGTAATGGCTGCTCTCACCTGTTTGAACACCCAGCATGGCATGCTGCATCTGTGCTGGCTCTGTCTTTCACAACTGCATATTCCCCTTGGCTATGGCAGGTTTCCTCTTAGTGTGGAGCTATGCTGTAGAGCAAGAGGGGCCAAAGTGGGTACTCAGTTCAGGTTGGGGTATGTGCTGGGGCTGTTTTGAGAAATAGTCCAGAGTCTTGGGTAGTTTCTATCTGCTTCCTCTATCTCTGTCTGGAGTAATCAAGCATGTGTGTACTCTTCACGAGTGAAGTGTAGGTTTCTTATAGCCTCACTGTTAGTCGCACTGGTTTTTAAAACACCTAAGGGGACTCATCCTCACAACGTTTGACCCCAGGGCTGTGGCACCCAATAAGTGGTTCAAATCACTCACTCCCCAGGGAGGATCTCAAAGCCTACATAATTACCCTCCTCACCTGTGTCCCCTCTTAGGGGCATGGATCCCAAACTGGTAGCTTCTCTCCCCTTACTACCCAACTCCATGTGGATCTTTCTTATAGCCTTGGTTGTATAAGAGTTTTTCTGCTACTCTCATTTGCTTTCAGTAAGAATTGCTCCATGTGTAGATGTATGTTTGATGTGTTCTTGGGGGGGGGCTCTGCATCCTCTTATTCTGTTATCTTTTTTTTTTTTTAAACATCTTTATTGAAGTATAATTGCCTTACAATGGTGTGTTAGCTTCTGCTTTATAACAAAGTGAATCAGTTATACACATACAATATGTTCCCATATCTCTTCCCTCTTGCATCTCCCTCCCTCCCACCCTCCCCATCCCACCCCTCTAGGTGGTCACAAAGCACCGCGCTGATCTCCCTGTGCTATGTGGCTGCTTCCCACTAGCTATCTATTTTACATTTCGTAGTGTATATATGTCCATGACACTCTCTCACCCTGTCACATCTTCCACCTCCCCCTCCCCATATACTCAAGTCCATTCTCTAGTAGGTCTGTGTCTTTATTCCCGTCTTGCCACTAGGTTCTTCATGGCTTTTTTTTTTTTTCCTTAGATTCCGTATATATGTGTTAGCATACTGTATTTGTTTTTCTCTTTCTGACTTACTTCACTCTGTATGACAGACTCTAACTCCATCCACCTCATTACAAATACCTCCATTTCATTTCTTTATATGGCTGAGTAATATTCTATTGTATATATGTGCCACATCTTCTTTATCCATTCATCTGTCGATGGACATTTAGGTTGCTTCCATGTCCTGGCTATTGTAAATAGAGCTGCAATGAACATTTTGGTACATGACTCTTTTTGAACTATGGTTTTCTCAGGGTATATGCCCAGTAGTGGGATTGCTGGGTCGTATGGTAGTTCTATTTGTAGTTTTTTAAGGAACCTCCATACTGTTCTCCATAGTGGCTGTATCAATTTACATTCCCACCAACAGTGCAAGAGTGTTCCCTTTCCTCCACACCCTCTCCAGCATTTATTGTTTCTAGATTTTTTGATGATGGCCATTCTGATCGGTGTGAGATGATATCTCATTGTAGTTTTGATTTGCATTTCTCTAATGATTAATGATGTTGAGCATTCTTTCATGTGTCTGTTGGCAATCTGTATATCTTCTTTGGAGAAATGTCTATTTAGGTCTTCTGCCCATTTTTGGATTGGGTTGTTCGTTTTTTTGTTATTGAGCTGCATGAGCTGCTTGTAAATCTTGGAGATTAATCCTTTGTCAGTTGCTTCATTTGCAAATATTTTCTCCCATTCTGATGGTTGTCTTTTGGTCTTGTTTATGGTTTCCTTTGCTGTGCAAAAACTTTTAAGTTTCATTAGGTCCCATTTGTTTATTTGTGTTCTTATTTCCATTTCTCTGGGAGCTGGGTCAAAAAGAATCTTGCTGTGATGTATGTCATAGAGTGTTCAGCCTATGTTTTCCTCTAAGAGTTTGATAGTGTCTGCCCTTACACTTAGGTCTTTAATCCATTTTGAGTTTATTTTTGTGCATGGTGTGAGGGAGTGTTCTAATTTCATACTTTTACATGTACCTGTCCAATTTTCCCAGCACCACTTATTGAAGAGGCTGTCTTTTCTCCACTGTATATTCTTGCCTCCTTTATCAAAGATAAGGTGACCATACGTGTGTGGGTTTATCTCTGGGCTTTCTATCCTGTTCCATTGATCTATATTTCTGTGTTTGTGCCAGTACCAAACTGTCTTGATTACTGAAGCTTTGTAATATAGTCTGAAGTCAGGGAGCCTGATTCCCCCAGCTCCATTTTTCGTTCTCAAGATTGCTTTGGCTATTCGGGGTCTTTTGTGTTTCCATACAAATTGTGAAATTTTTTGTTCTAGTTCTGTGAAAAATGCCAGTGGTAGTTTGATAGGGATTGCATTGAATCTGTAGATTGCTTTGGGTAGTAGAGTCATTTTCACAATGTTGATTCTTCCAATCCAGGAACATGGTATATCTCTCCATCTATTTGTATCATCTTTAATTTCTTTCATCAGTGTCTTATAATTTTCTGCATAAAGGTCTTTTGTCTCCTTAGGTACGTTTATTCCTAGATATTTTATTCTTTTTGTTGCAATGGTAAACGGGAGTGTTTTCTTAATTTCACTTTCAGATTTTTCGTCATTAGTGTATAGAAATGCAAGAGATTTCTGTGCATTAATTTTGTATCCTGCTACTTTACCAAATTCATTGATTAGCTCTAGGAGTTTTCTGGTAGCATCTTTAGGATTCTCTATGTATAGTATCATGTCATCTGCAAATAGTGACAGCTTTACTTCTTCTTTTCCGATTTGGATTCCTTTTATTTCTTGGTCTTCTCTGATTGCTGTGGCTAACACTTCCAAAACTATGTTGAATAATAGTGGTGAGAGTGGGCAACCTTGTCTTGTTCCTGATCTTAGTGGAAATGGTTTCAGTTTTTCACCATTGAGGACAATGTTGGCTGTGGGTTTGTCATATATGGCCTTTATTATGTTGAGGAAAGTTCCCTCTATGCCTACTTTCTGCAGGGCTTTTATCATAAATGGGTGTTGAATTTTGTTGAAAGCTTTCTCTGCATCTATTGAGATGATCATATGGTTTTTCTCCTTCAATTTGTTAATATGGTGTATCACATTGATTGATTTGCGTATATTGAAGAATCCTTGCATTCCTGGGATAAACCCCACTTGATCATGGTGTATGATCCTTTTAATGTGCTGTTGGATTCTGTTTGCTAGTATTTTGTTGAGGATTTTTGCATCTATGTTCATCAGTGATATTGGCCTGTAGTTTTCTTTCTTTGTGACCTCTTTGTCTGGTTTTGGTATCAGGGTGATGGTGGCCTCGTAGAATGAGTTGGGGAGTGTTCCTCCCTCTGCAATATTTTGGAAGAGTTTGAGAAGGATAGGTGTTAGCTCTTCTCTAAATGTTTGATAGAATTCACCTGTGAAGCCATGTGGTCCTGGGCTATTCTGTTATCTTGATCTCTTCTTCAAGAATTTTCTTCTCATATAAATTTCTAGATTATATTTTGAGACTCTATAGCAATCATTATTTTTTCATTATGTAATCATACCACCAGATTTTGAATGCCTATAATTAAATAAGGAGAGGGTTTCTAAGTCTGCCAGGTTAGGTTATATTATGCTGCTCTATAAAATATTCTAAAAATCTTACAAGTTCATAAAAACGTAAGTTTATATCCTTTTCCTACTTCCTTTCCATTATGGTACTCTAATGTAATCTAATTTATAGGACAAATTGACAGCAGTTTCTATCTTGAATATTTCTATACATTATAGTAGAATAGAAGGAACATCTCCATCCGATTCTTTAAGCTTCTCCCTCTAAGTAACTCACATCATGTTCTTCTACATTTAATTGCCAACAATGACCACATGTCACTCCTGAGTTGAACAAGGAAAAATTCTAAATTTGCCCCATATAGAAGAGGGTGAAACAAGGAGAGGAAATGTAATATTTTCAAATCTTACAAGGGTCACCTATATGGAAGAGCAGGTGAAACTTATGCTGCCACATTTTTTCTACTAATATATGTAACTAAGTATATGAAAGATTTCCCAAGAATCATACAGCACTTTTTAAATGTTATCTCAATTACTTTTCAACATAATTTCATGATTAGATTTTCCTAAACCACACATCTTTTAGTGACAGTTCTTGTATGAACCCAAACCTGTGATTCCTGATTCTATCCTTTTTGCCAAATGACCACTCATATTTCTGAAATATGAATGACTATCTATGGCTTCATAATTATAGCACATTGTGTGTGTATAGTATGTATAGTATACTAGTAGTTCTTTCAGTTTTTCACCCATAACATCAATTTATTTATACATTCATTCATAAAATATGTCCAGATAATCTAATATGTGCAAAAAATTCCTCCTGGGCACAGTGTTGAACATAACAAATATGTGTCCTGCCATCATGAGGCATACTGTCTAGTGGGTAATACAGACACATCACTAAGTTGATGAATAATCTACAAATAGAGTATACATAGTCACAGAAGTATAAGTGGTAGAACCCATGTCTATTCATGTCTGAATTTAGGGAAGGCCACACTGAGAACTCACTTTTACACTGAGATCTGAAAGGTAAGTGGCCAATTTGTTCCCAAAAATCACCTCACAGCTAAAATGTATTATATTCTCCATGTAATCAGGCATTTGTTCTATCCATCATCCAGTACACTATTGTGCATTTAAAAAATGATCAAAGTTTTCTATTTACTGACAACTAAAGTACAATTGTAGTTGTTTAGCACATTCTCAAGTATCTTTTTGACTAAGCAGTTTATCAAGAAGCACTGAGGTAAGCAAATCTGAAAGATGATTCTGCAGAAAGAGTGTTAATATACTTTGGAGCTCTAAATGTAATGACTTCCCTCCCATCTCCCACAACTGCTGTCTCTCCTGTGTAATTTTGGATGAACATAGGCAGTTCTAAAGAACTTGCTGTCAAAGAAGTAGTGCACGTTGTGGCCTGAGGTAAAATTGCTCTTCATCAAGTAAATTCCTTTTGAGCTTGGCTTGCACAGTTGTCCTTGATTTATAACAGCTGTTGTCCTCAATATGGTATAAACATAGTCCATCATCATAGTCAATATAGGTGTGTGCACTTTGTTTCTCTCTATATAGGAAAAAAAAAAAAGATGTAAAAAGTGATATAAAATTACCCTTATGTGATCTAAACATTTGAGTGCAGAACAAATTTTAAAATAGCATATATGGGTTATTTCTCTATGTAAGTAACTATGCTTATAACTTTTTCCCCTCTGAATTAAAATCTGTTTTTTTCTTTGGAATTCTATAATGAGTATTTTAGTATAAATTTTATGTATTTATAATATAGTATAATAAATAAATATACATATATATAATATAATATAGTATCAAGTAAGTAGGGACTATTTTTGACTCACAAAATTTTAGGATTACAGTAAAGATTGTAGACAAATCTTAATCTTAACAAAGTTCTCACAAATAATGGTTAACAGTATATACCAGAAAAAATCCTTGGGAAACTAATTTAAAAATACAAAGGGAGAAAAAAACCAAAGGGAACAAGTCATCTACAAATATTTATATACTTGTCTTAGGAAAATACTCTATTTCCTTATTTCATAATAACAAACATTAAACAAAAGTTTCAACAATTCATAAAAATTGTTACAAAAGAAATTTCTAATTGTCCAAGTAGTGCCTCAATGATTAACCTGGTAATACAATACATGAGTTAAAGAATATGGTGTGTGTATGTGAAACTAAATAAAATTGTCACTGACGAAGTTACCGTCTTTCAACAAAATGATTGCTGGCTACAGAGAGTGTTTCATTAACAAAATCAGTTATGACAAACGAAAAAAAAAATGTATCTGGAAATGGATTTAGGAGAAAATGTTCTCATGTGAATCCATGATAACTCTCTCAAGAGAAGAAAAGAGAGTATTATTTCTATAACTCACAAGAAGAAAATTGTTTTATCTAACCCAGATTTTTTGTAACTTAATATATGTTCTCATTGGTCTCTTTGCATTTTGACGATTTTCTAAAATAAATTGTAGCTAATATTACATTATTTTAAGTGAATTTCTCCTAGTGGAATAAACCATCAGTAAAAATCTGCATTTATGTTACAATGCTATGATACTCTTCTATTTCTGAAATACTTTATCCACATATTCACATTCCACATCCCAGTAAACATTTTTTCTTTTTTTGTACACTGTCAGACACTGGTTCAGTAATCTTTATTTAATATCAACAAAAAGTTGTTTTTTTTTTTTTTTTTTTTGTTTATCAGAGGTGATATATAATCAATTTGCTATTCAAGAAGGTAGGGTTTTTTTAAACCAGCAATACATCAGTAAATATAATTTAAGAAATATATTATTCTAAGACCTGTGAAATAAATTGCATCAGGAAATGATTTTATTCTGATTACAGATTGTCTCTATTCCCCATTCAATGTTTCATTATTTAAAAAAAAATCAGGTTAGGTAAAGCCAAAATATCCAAGAATATAGCTATAAATTGAAATAGGGCTCTAGAACTAACTATATACTTATTATTAAACTGCAAAAGTTACTCTGTCTTCCTGGTAATCATATTTCACTTTTCTTTCAATATACCTCTTCTGATGGCATTTTAAACTTTTTAGTGTAGAAGCCCCATTAATTGCAAGTGAACTTAAGCTTTTATATTCAAACAAATTACTTAAATATCTTATGAGCAGGTGATAGAACCCAATCAATGACAGCTTTTATAAAATATTTTTCCAATAACAAAGTTAAGGTATGAACATTTATGTACTGTACTTTTATTACATGTTCCTTATTTAAATAATGAAAGACAGGTGAGTGGACACCGTATTTTTTAAAATCCCAAATGGATTTTATTCATATTCTGTTTATTTGCTGATTCTAGAGTTATGAAGCTATTCTAAAAATGTATAAGTCCCCACTATCTGGTTTATTAAGCAGAGAAAAAAAGCTAAAATAAAAACCCAAATAAAACAAAATCTGTAGCAAAATAAATATGTAAAGTGTGATGAAGATCAATATTTAATGTTATGATGTACTATATATAGCTGCCATTTAAATATTAATTTGTAATTAATATGATCATTCTTTTTTCAAAATTCCTCCTATTACTCCATTTATAATGCTTCCATTTAGTAATAATTCACATGTTGATTAATGACTCAATTTAATATTTTATGGAGGTTTAATTGATGTACAATTACTGTGTATATTTGAAGTGTAAAATTCAATGAATTTTGATACATACATAAACCCTCAAAATAAACAAACTAATGAATATATCAACCAACTTCAAAAGTAACCTCTTTTATAATCTGTACAGACCACTTTTACCTCTCTTCCCCACAACTACTATTCTTTCTGTCACTATAGATTCATTTGCATTTTTTAAAAAAATTGATATAAGGGGAATCTTACACCATGTACTCATTTTTGTGTGGTTTCCTTTATTCAGCTTGTTTTTGTTTTCAGATTTATTCACATTTTTGTGTTTATCACTAGTTCATTTCTTTTTACTGCTGAGTAGTAGTCCCTTTTATGGATATACCACAATTTGTTTATCCATTCACCTGTTGATGGATATTTGGGTTGTTTCCAAATTTGAGGCTATTACAAATAAAGCTATGGAAATTTGTGTACACATTTTTGTGTAAACATAAATACCTAGGAATGGAATGACTGGAATACATTAAAGCTTACAATAGGAAAAATTAGTAAAGACTATATTACAGAAAGTAGAAGGCCAAACTTCTTACAATTTTAAGAAAATTATTTTTAGTTAATGGAAATTTGTTTCAGCTTAAAAGTACATGCCAAGTAATTTCTCACAATCTCATAAACTCTTTTGTAAATAGAATAGTAAAATATTATATTCACTGTGCTTAAAGAACTTTATTGTGTCATTAGGCTTCAGTCTCTCAAATTCAAAAGGCATTAATTTAATGTTTTAAGAGATTACTTTCCACACTGACATACTAAATATGACCACTACATAAAAATCAGCCTGCTAATCTTGTAGTTTACTCTCAGATGACCATTATCATCTGTTGCCTGGACCTTCATAATGATCTCTGTGCTATTATTTTTGTTTCCACTCCTGTTATAGAGGACCCAGAAGGATGCTTTAGGAACATAAATCATTTCATTTTACTCCTTGGCTTTCCAATACAGTTTAAAAAGAAATCCAGTACTCCAGACAGTGTTCAACACAACCGGACTGAACAATGTGTTTATTGTTTCTGAGTGAGAGTGATGATTGTTTTGTTGTATCTCAAGAATCTAAAGAATTCTGGCACATATTAAGCATCCAGTATATATTTGTCTGGAAGATAAGTAAAAGCTTGCCTTTTTCTTTCTTCAAAATATTGTATTCATGTATTCTTGTTTGTTTAAGCTGCTAATGGTTTATTCAAAGTTAAAGATAGTTGTTGCCTATAGTTAAGGAAGAAAATATCTATCCATTTTGAGGATAAGAAAGTGTAGCCAGCAGTATCTTTTGAGAAAGAAAATTAGCTGATAGTGTCTATGCCCAGAGACTAGAGTACAAGTAGGGTATATTGAATGTTTGTAAATATACTTTCTCTGTTAATGTACTGGAAGCAGTTTTTTTTTTTTTTTAATAGTAAGCACTGTACACTAAATTAGTTGAAGCTGAACTTTATCCAAAAATCTAAATGAAAGTCTGAAATAAAGACATAGAAAAATGAAGATGGTGAGGAGCAAAACCTTCAGAGAATTTATTCTCATTTTAATAGGTATATTGCTAAAATTGGATCTATTAAGTGTGAATGTATCAGCAGGATGTCTCTGAACATTTTTTTTTTTAGTAGTGTAAAATATTTGTCTGCCACTCTTGGATGCTGACCCATGAGAAGAGCTCCTTTTCAGTGTGGCTTCTCTGTTCCCTGAGACAATAAAAAGGGATGCCTCTGCCGTGTTTTATTTATATCAAGTGGTGAGAAATTACGCTGAAATCTGTGAGAAATTTTTTGGACTTCTACTTTCTAATATACAATCTTTATTAATTCTTTCTGACTTAAAACCCTTGTCAAGAGAGATGCACGAAACTTGTCATGATTTTCCAAATTTTGAAATAGTGACTGTTAAACTAAAGACATGTGGAGTCCTAGAGACAAAATTATATGAAATAAAACCTCTTCTTTCAATTAAGTAATAAAGCTTGAGAAGATTAATGCATCACCATCTGAAAGCAGCAGTATTCTCCATTAAATATTAAAATTATTGCCATAGTAAAGTGATAAATAAAAATGGAGAAAGCTTGTCCTTCACCTAATTTTTCACATATTTATGTTTTAATTTTAAAGTGTTCAACTGAGCATAATTTTACATAGCATGTGTTTTATGTAGAGATATAAATTGATTTACTTTGAGTATGCCTAACTTATTTACATGCTCTCTTGTTTATCTTAGTGGTTATATCTTTAGACTTTTCCAAAATATATTAATGTCTTGTGATTGTTTATTAGGTATGAATGAGATGGATTTGACAATGATACATACTTTTTGTTATATGGTATATACATAAGTATTCTGAAGTATTTACTGCATTTACTATATACAGAATAGTATACGAAAATTACTAAAGTAATATCATTTGTCCTATGTTTATCACAAAAATGTTTATGGTTAATATTTCCTAAGTTAAGCCAGAAATTGATGAACCACTTTTGGAGAGCCATTATTGAAGTTCTTTCAGAGATAAAAATGACTTTGAAAGAATTTTTTCCAAATTATCTGTGTAAGTATGTATTCATTTTCCAAACTGCATGGCCTGTACAAATACAATTGTCATTAATTTTTATATTTACTCAAACATTTTTTTCAATATTTGTAAAGGTCTTTATATGTTATCAAGATTTTATGTATTCATATATTTATAAACTCTTAAGTGTAGACTTTTATATTTAAATAGCAATAATAATTATTAACAGTTATTGAGTGGCTTTCCTGTGCTAACCACTGTGATAATTGGTTCATAAGGAATATTTGTTTGGGTCAACAAAATTATACTCTAAGGAAGTCATTTTTACTAACACTGTTTTATAGAGGAGGAAAGTGAGAGGGGTTATGTGATTTGCTCAGTATTGTATACCCAGTTAGAGGAGAAATTGGAATGTAAATTAAGTCATTCTAATTCTGCATGGCATCATCCTAACAAAATACATCATGTTTATACATCACATATCTATTTTTCATGGATAAAGATGATGCTAATTATGGTCATGATGATAATGTTTGTCATATAAACTATGTTTCTACATACACTTTCATGTTAAGTGACAAACAAACAGCAACAACAAAAATATGAAAGCACTACATGTAAATTTCTTACCTTTAGTAAATTCACAAGGTAATTCAAAGGTAAATTCACAGTAGGTGCAATTAAATAAACCAATCGGGGCAATGCATCTGGAAGAGTTAGGAATATACAAAGTGAGGAAATATAGTGGAAAACATTTAACCTTCTGAGTCAAATATAAGTTGTGTTCCAATACATGCTCCCATATTTATAATATTTTTTTTAATAAATAACATATACAATTGAAAGATCAGTTTCTTCATTTTAAATCAATTATTATTAAAATACTTAGTCTTTATATTTGATTTTTAACAGTTTCATAATTATGAGTCTATGATTTTTTTTCTTGGAGGAGACTATTTATTCTGATAAAATTTTAAAATTTGTAGCTTGATGTTTCTAATGAATTTCATAAAACTTCTGAGCAATAACTCTTCAAATATTGATTCTGACTTATTTTCTTCCTCCTCTCCTCTGGTTCTCCACTCATCAGTTTTTTTGTCCTTTTGATTCCTTCTCTTATGACTCCTAACATTCCTTTCTTGATTTAGATATTTCTTTCTTCCTATTTTCCAGTTCACTATGCCTTCAATTTTGTAAAATATGTTTTTAAATGCATCTAGTATATTCTTAGCTTCATTTATTGTGTTTTTCAATTTTATACATTTCTTTTCTTAGTGCCTTCTGCTTTTCTGCCAAAATTTCCCTGTTTTAAAATCCATTCTCCATATAAAGCAGAAACTAACACACCATTGTAAAGCAATTATACCCCAATAAAAATGTTTAAAAAAATCCATTCTCCATTCCAATCTGACTGAATTAGGGCTTGCGTTTTTTTTTTTTTTTTACTATCAGAGGGCCTCAGAGTAACACTTAAAAAAACCTATTCCAAAATAATTGTTTACACTTTATTCTCAATGCAATATTTCTACAAAAAATATTTCTTAGTCATATCAGTTAACTATTAGTCTGTAATAACCTACCACAAATCTCACTAACCTAAAACAAGAATATTTATTATTACTCACTTGTCTACAGATAGCTAAGCTTGTCAACATTCTTGGGCTAGGCTGTTGATCTCATTTGGTCTCACTCTTGAAGCTCTCATTAGTTAGTGTTTTGGTTGTTTGACTGCTCTAGGATGCTCTTAGTTGGACAATTTATCTCTGATCCAACTGTACTTTTATCTTCTAACTAGCTAGCTCAGGCTTATTCTCATGGTAGTTTCAAAAGAGAGGAGATGTTTGTGAAAACACTTGAAGCCTAAGTTTGGAACTAACATAACTAACATAAGCTTGGAACTCAGAATTCTATTGGCCAAAGAAATATACAAAGCCAGCTTAAAATCAAAGAGTGAGGAAATAGATCTCATCTCTCTCTTTTTTATTTTTGTGCAACATCTTTGTAACTATGTTTTCTTACAGTTGCCTCCATTTTACAGATGATAAGATGGTTGAGCACAGAAGTAGGTTTTTTTTCCACAACTCACACACACACACTGTATTTTATTTTTACAAGAGATAAATTAACAGACACCAAGCATTGTAAATGGATGACTGCAACAAAAGCAACAATGGTTGCAATTACCAAACACAAAACACACTCATACTATGTCATAATATTGACATTCAGTACAGTAATCCTCCACTGTAACAGCTCCTTTACTTTGCAGTGAAAATTGATTTGTATATTTTTTGCCTCTGAGTCCCTGTGGGATTTTTTTTTATATTCAAACAGAAAGTCACAAAAATTATTATCATCCTCATCACTTCACTCAGTCCCATGTAATTAATTTTTTTTTTCATCTTGATCTTTTGTTAGCACTCTTATGAATTCATCAGTTTTCCATTAGAGTTCTGAAAATGCTTATTCATTCAGTTCAGCAGTATAGTCATTTACCAGAAACCTGTACTTGTCAGAGTCTTTTCCATGAATTCCTTGAAAATGAAACCCTTTTATAGGAACATTTTTGCGAAAGCATCAGAGTACACCCAGAACTGTCTTTAAATGACAAAAGACTTAAAAATAACCACAGTTAAAGATTTGATGAAAGTTCATAATAATGCAATTGACAAGGAAATTTAGTTATTTCTGAGATATACATTTTGAAGTAATAACTAGAATTATGACTTATAACATTATACCAGAACATATAAGATTTTTAGAAATTTCATGTAATGTCTGAAACATTTATATTAATATATGTCCATAAAAATAACCCAAAGAAAGTTTAGTATTAGTTTTTTTTGTTTGTTTGTTTGTTTATACTGCAGGTTCTTGTTAGTCATCAGTTTCATACACATCAGTGTATACATGTCAATCCCAATCTCCCAATTCAGCACACCACCATCCCCACCACACCACGGTTTTCCCCCCTTGGTGTCCATACGTTTGTTCTTTACATCTGTATCTCAACTTCCGCCTGGCAAACCCGTTCATCTGTACCATTTTTCTAGGTTCCACATATATGCGTTAATATACGATATTTGTTTTTCTCTTTCTGACTTATTTCACTCTGTATGACACTCTCTAGATCCATCCACGTCTCAACAAATGACTCAATTTCGCTCCTTTTTATGGTTAAGTCATATTCCATTGTATATATGCAGCACACCTTCTTTACCCATTTGTCTGTCAGTGGGCATTTAGGTTGCTTCCATGACCTGGCTATTGTAAATAGTGCTGCAATGAACATTGGGGTGCATGTGTTTTTGAATTATGGTTTTCTCTGGGTATATGCCCAGTAGTGGGATTGCTGGATCATATGATAATTCTATTTTTAGCTTTTTAAGGAACTTCCATACTGTTCTCCATAGTGGCTGTATCAATTTACCTTCCTACCAACAGTACAAGATGGTTCTCTTTTCTCCACACCCTTTCCAGCATTTGTTGTTTGTAGATTTTCTGATGATGCCCATTCTAACTGGTGTGAGGTGATGCCTCATTGTAATTTTGATTTGCATTCCTCTAATAATTAGTGATGTTGAGCAGCTTTTCATGTGTTTCTTGGCCATCGGTATATCTTCTTTGGAGAAATGTCTATTTAGGTCTTCTGCCCATTTTTGGGTTGGGTTGTTTGTTTTTTTGATATTGAGCTGTATGAGATGTTTATATATTTGGAGATTAATCCTTTGTCTGTTGATTCGTTTGTGAATATTTTCTCCCATTCTGAGGGTTGTCTTTTCGTCTTGTTTATAGTTTCTGTGCAAAAGCTTTGAAGTTTCATTAGGTCCCATTTGTTTATTTTTGTTTTCATTTCCATTACTCTAGGAGGAGGATCAAAAAAGTTCTTGCTGTGATTTATGTCAAATAGTGTTCTTCCTATGTTTTCCTCTAAGAGTTTTATAGTGTCTGATCTTACATTTAGGTCTCGAATCCATTCTGAGTTTATTTTTGTGTATGGTGTTAGGGAGTGTTCTAATTTCATTCTTTTACATGTAGCTGTCCAGTTTTCCCAAAACCACTTATTGAAGAGGCTGTCTTTTCTCCATTGTATATCACTGCCTCCTTTGTCATAGATTAGTTGACCATAGGTGAGTGGGTTTATCTCTGGGCTTTCTATCTTGTTCCATTGATCTATGTTTCTGTTTTTGTGCAAGTACCATATTGTCTTGATTACTGTAGCTTTGTAGTATAGTCTGAAGTCAGGGAGTCTGTTTCCTCCGGCTCTGTTTTTTTCCCTCAAGACTGCTTTGGCTATTCAGAGTCTTTTGTGTATCCATACAAATTTTAAGATGATTTGTTCTAGTTCCGTAAAAAGTGCCATTAGTAATTTGATAGGGATTGCATTGAATCTGTAGATTGCTTTGGGTAGTATAGTCATTTTCACAATATTGATTCTTACAATCCAAGAAAATGGTATATCTCTCCATCTGTTGGTATAATCTTTAATTTCTTTCATCAGTGTCTTATAGTTTTCTGCATACAGGTCTTTTGTTTCCCTAGCTAAGTTTATTCCTAGGTATTTTATTCTTTTTGTTGCAACAGCAAATGGGAGTGTTTCCATAATTTCTCTTTCATTGATTAGCTCTAGTAGTTTTCTGGTGACATCTTTAGGATTCTCTATGTATAGTGTCATGTCATCTGCAAACAGTGACAGTTTTACTTCTTCTTTTCCAATTTGTATTCCTTTTATTTCTTTTTCTTCTCTGATTGTCATGGCTAGGACTTCCAAAACTATGTTGAATAATAGTGGTGAGAGTGGATATCCTTGTCTCGTTCCTGATCTTAGAGGAAATGCTTTCAGTTTTTCACCATTGAGAATGGTGTTTGCTGTGGGTTTGTCGTATATGGCCTTTATTATGTTGAGGTAGGTTCCCTCTATGCCCACTTTCTGGAGAGTTTTTATCATAAATGGGTGTTGAATTTTGTCAAAAGCTTTTTCTGCATCTATTGAGATGATCATATGTTTTTTATTCTTCAGTTTGTTAATATGGTGTATCACATTGATTGATTTGCATATATTGAAGAATCCTTGCATCCCTGGGATAAATCCCACTGGATCATGGTGTATGACCCTTTTAATGCGTTGTTGGATTCTGTTTGCTAGTATTTTGTTGAGGATTTTTGCATCAATATTCTTCAGTGATATTGGTCTGTAATTTTCTTTTTTTATAGTATCTTTGCCTGGTTTTGGTATCAGAGTGATGGTGGCTTCATGGAATGAGTTTGGGAGTGCTCCTTCCTCTGCAATTTTTTGGAAGAGTTTGAGAAGGATGGCTGTTAGCTGTTCTCTATATGTTTGATAGAATTCACCTGTGAAGCCATCTGGTCCTGGTCTTTTGTTTGTTGGAAGATTTTTAATCACAGTTTCAATTTCATTACTTGTGATTGGTCTGTTTATATTTTCTGTTTCTTCCTGGTTCAGTCTTAGAAGGTTATACCTTTCTAAGAATTTGTCCATTTCTTCCAGGTTGTCCATTTTATTGGCATAAAGTTGCTGGTAGTAGTCTCTTAGGATGCTTTGTATTTCTGCAGTGTCTGTTGTAACTTCTCCTTTTTCATTTCTAATTTTATTGATTTGAGTCCTCTCCTTCTTTTTCTTGATGAGTCTGGCTAATGGTTTATCAATTTTGTTTATCTTCTCAAAGAACCAGCTTTTAATTTTATTGACCTTTGCTATTGTTTTCTTTGTTTCTATTTCATTTATTTCTGTTCTGATCTTTATGATTTCTTTCTTTCTGCTAACTTTGGGTTTTGTTTGTTCTTCTTTCTCTAGTTCCTTTAGGTGTAAAGTTAGATTGTTTACCTGAGATTTTTCTTGTTTCTTGAGATAGGCTTTTATAGCTATAAACGTCCCTGTTATAACTGCTTTTGCTGCATCCCATAGGTTTTTGGATCATTCTGTTTTCATTGTCATTTGCCTCTAGGTATTTTTTGATTCCTTCTTTCATTTCTTCAGTGATCTCTTGGTTATTTAGTTACATATTGTTTAGCTTCCATGTGTTTGTGTTTTTTACATTTTTTTCCCTGTAATTAATTTCTAATCTCATAGTGTTGTGGCCAGAAAAGATGCTTGATATGATTTCAATTTTCTTAAATTTACTGAGGCTTGATTTGTGACCCAAGATGTGATCTATCCTGGAGAATGTTCCGTGTGCACTTGAGAAGACAGTGTAATCTGCTCTTTTTGGATGGAATGTCCTATACATATCTATTAAATTTATCTAGTCTATTGTGTAATTTAAAGCTTGTGTTTCCTTATTTATTTTCATTTTGGATGACCTGTCCATTGGTGTAAGTGAGGTGTTAACGTCCCCCAGTATTGTTGTGTTACTGTCGATTTCCTCTTTTATAGCTGTTAGCAGTTGCCTTATGCATTGTGGTGCTCCTATGTTGGGTGCATATATATTTATAATTGTAATATCTTCTTCTTGGATTGATCCCTTGATCATCATGTAGTGTCCTTCCTTGTCTCTTGTAACACTCTTTATTTTAAAGTCTATTTATCTGATATGAGTATAGCTACTCCAGCTTTCTTTTGATTTCCATTTGTATGGAATATCTTTTTCCATCCCCTCACTTTCAGTCTGTATGTGTCCCTAAGTCTGAAGTGGGTCTCTTGTAGACAGCATATATATGGGTCTTGTTTTTGTATCCATTCAGCAAGCCTGTGTCTTTTGATTGGGGCATTTAATCCTTTCACATTTAAGGTAATTATCTATATATATGTTCCTATGACCATTTTCTTAATTGTTTTGGGTTTGGTTTTGTAGATCCTTTTCTTCTCTTGTGTTTCCCCCTTAGAGAAGTTCCTTTAGCATTTGTTGTAGAGCTGGTTTGGTGGTGATGAGTTCTCTTAGCTTTTGTTTGTCGGTAAAGCTTTTGATTTCTCCATCAAATCTGAATGAGATCCTTGCCAGTTAGAGTAATCTTGGTTGTAGGTTCTTCCCTTTCATCACTTTAAGTATATCATGCCACTCTCTTCTGGCTTGTAGAGTTTCTGCTGAGAAATCAGCTGTTAACCTTATGGGCATTCCCTTGTATATTATTTGTCATTTTTCCCTTGCTGCTTTCAATAATTTTTCTTTGTCTTTAATTTTTGCCAATTTGATTACTATGTGTCTCGGCGTGTTTCTCCTTGGGTTTATCCTATATGGGACTCACTGCGCTTCCTTGACTTGGGTGGCTATTTCCTTTCCCATGTTTGGGAAGTTTTCGACTATAATCTCTTCAAATATTTCCTCTGGTCCTCTCTTCTCCTTCTAGGACCCCTATAATGTGAATGTTGTTGTGTTTAATGTTGTCCCAGAGGTCTCTTAGGCTGTCCTCATTTCTTTTCATTCTTTTTTCTTTATTCTGTTCCACTGCAGTGAATTCCACCATTCTGTCTTCCAGGTCACTTATCCGTTCTTCTGCCTCAGTTATTCTGCTATTGATTCCTTCTAGTGTAGTTTTCATTTCAGTTATTGTGTTGTTCATCTCTGTTTGTTTGTTCTTTAATTCTTCTAGGTCTTTGTTAAACATTTCTTGCATCTTCTCGATCTTTGCCTGCATTGTTTTTCCGAGGTCCTGGATCATCTTCACTATCATTATTCTGAATTCTTTTTCTGGAAGGTTGCCTATCTCCACTTCCTTTAGTTGTTTTTCTGGGGTTTTATCTTGTTCCTTCATCTGGTACATATCCCTCTGCCTTTTTATCTTATCTTGTCTATCTTCTTGTGAATGTGGTTTTTGTTCCACAGGCTGCAGGATTGTAGTTCGTCTTGCTTCTGCTCTCTGCCCTCTGGTGGATGAGGCTATGTAAGAGGCTTGATGGGAGGGACTGGTGGTGGGTGGGTGGAGCTGACTGTTGCTCTAGATTTCATCTCTTGATGGGAGAATTTGCAGCTGTGTTACACATAACATAGGGAAAATTTTAAGATATAATCGTTTTCCAAATCAACCTAATATATGAGCTTATACTTGAAATTTTCTACGTTTGCTAAAGTTTGAATAGCACAACAATATAAAAGTTTTGTTGTTTTTTTTTGATACTGAAGTATTTTGAATTACTTTGTGATGTATATAGAGAAGAGTAAGGGCAATGAGATATCTCAAGCATAGCTCAAAAGATTCATTTGTTATTTTTCTTTATAAAAAAAAAAAAATCTGTCTCCAAATTGCAACAGTTTCTCCACTCCCCTCCTGCTATACCTCTTTCCCATCACCATAGTAACTCTTATCCTTTAAGTAACAGAAATTGCCATGATAAGAACATAGAGTAACTAGAGAATGGACTTGAGGATATGGGGAGGGGAAAGGGTAAGCTGGCACAAAGTTAGAGAGTGGTATGTACATATATACACTACCAAATGTAAAATAGATAGCTAGTGGGAAGTAGCCACATAGCACAGGGAGGTCAGCTTGGTGCTTTGTGACCACCTAGAGGGGTGGGATATGGAGGGTGGGAGGGAGGGAGATGCAAGAGGGAAGATATATGGGTATATATGTACATGTATAACTGATTCACTTTGTTATAAGCAGAAACTAACACATCATTGTAAAGAATTATACTCCAATAAAGATGTTAAAAAAAAAAAAAAAAGAACATAGATTAAACAAGCCTGGAAATGTGATTTTTCTCCCAAGCCAAAAATGTTTTCTTGGAGGTTTCCCCTTGTGGGAGGCCTTGTAGACTTGGAAAGTTGCAGCCAATCAGCATTATAAAGACTACCTCCTGCGTCTGACTCTCCAGATTTCTTTTCTTTCTTTCTTTCTTTCTTTCTTTCTTTCTTTCTTTCTTTCTTTCTTTCTTTCTTTCTTTCTTTGTTTTAATTGAAGTGTAATTGACATTTAACATTATATTAGTTTCAGGTATACAACATAATAAGGATATTTGTATATATTGCAAAATGAAAACCACAATAAGTCTATTAACATCCATCATTGTTATAGATCTAGTCTCTTAGCAACTTTCAGATATATAAATCAGTATTAACTATAATCCTCATCCTGTACATTACATTCCCATGACTTACTTTATAACTATTTATTTTATAAGTTTCACCTTTGGATGCCCTTCAACTATTACTCCCACCCCCAACCTTTCTTCTGGCCACCAATCTCCTCTCTGTATTATCTACGAGCTTCTTTCTTTGGTGTGTGTGTGGGTTTTGTTTTTATTAGCTTTCACATATAAATAATATCATAAGGTATTTGTCTTTCTCTATCTGACTTATTTCACTTAGCATAATGCCCTCAAGATCCATTCATGTTTTCACACATGGAAAGATTTCATTCTTTTTTTATAGAAAGTAATATTCAATTATTTCTATCTATCTATCTATCATCTATCTATCTATCTATCATCTATCTATCTATCTATCTATCTATCTATCTATCTATCTATCTATCTATTCCTATCACATTTTCTTTATCCATTCACCTATCAATGGACCCTTAAGTTGTTTCCATATCTTGGCTATTATAAATAATGCTGCAATGTACATGGGGGTGCATATATCTTTTTGAGTTAGTATTTTCATTTCCTTTAGATAAATACCCAGAAGTGGAATGGCTGGATCAGAAATTTATAATCATTTCCAAAGAACTGTATTAATCAAAAGAGACTTAGCAAAAATAGATTCATAACTATGTAAAGCAATAATAATAAAGGTCTTATCAGGTGGCCTACTAGCATATTACTTTAACGCTAGCTTATAGTTTCAAAAACATTGTACATAATATACTATGTAATTTAAGCACATATTTAAATTTAAGCACTTAATTAAGCACAGTGTATGAAATTCTCCATATATTATTTATAAATAAATAATTTATCCAAATTAAATGATGACATTATAGTAAACAAAATTTTCTCTATAATTATTATAGCCAAAATGTTAAAATGATAACCAGTTAGCAAAAGTTTAATCTTTCTTCAAATGTTAGTCAATTTTATACTCAGCTTTATGATTTGCATGTTGTTTGCAATTACCCATGTAAATACAATACTCAAAGATATTCAAGAAATAGAAATATATGTTTTAAAAGAAATAATTTTTAGAGAACATTAATGCTATTGATCTCGGGTGGCCTCAGCCTGCAGCAGCTTGAAGAAGCGTTTTGGTTCTTAGCCAGTGATTGAGGTCAGGCCGCGGTCTTAGAGCACCGACTCCCAGCCAGTAGACCAGTGGTCAGTGACAAGGTCCTGGTCCTATGGGTTTGCAGAAAAAGAATTCCCACAAAGACGTAAAGTAACAAAACAAGTAAAGTACTTATTAAGAGAAAAAAGAGTACATGTGGATAGATCCACGGGCAGACTAAGAGTGTCGCGTCCTCATGGCAGTTTGAATCACTTTTATGGGGCATTTCTTCCGTGTTTCCTTTGACCAATCATTTTGATTTACCTGGTTCAGAGTCCATATTTGGTGTATCTCAGGATTTCCCATGTGTGTGCGCACATCTTTTAGCCAAGATGGATTCTACCAAAGAGACCTATGGATAAGTGAGCATTAGTTGGCATCACTCTTCTTTTGACCTCCAAGGAGCCTTTCTTCCCATGTGTAGTTGGGGAGGTCTCCTGACTTCAAGAATGCAGAATATGTGGTCTCTTATCTTCTTTCTGGGCAGGTCCCAGCCTTCTCCCTCAATTGTCCTGTCATTCTCCTCTCAAAGTTATTGGTCTACAAGGACCAAACTCAAACCGTTTGCCCTGGGGACCCATCTGTCTCCTGCCTCACTATGGGAAGAAAAGAGAAAGTAAACAAAGTTTTTTGTTGTTGTTGTCATTAATTCACAGACTTTCCAGTCATAAAAGACTTTCCAGTGTATAAAAGATTTTAGATATTGTGTTAGTGAATTAATTTTGACATAGAACATTTTATAAGCCCAGTGACATCAATTATAGGATAAAAAGGATTACAGATACTCCTAATCCAAGGGCTTGGTATTATGTCTTAATTTCTGAGCCAAATCCAATACTTAGTTAATAACTTTAAATGAAAGTCATCTTAATTGCAAACTCTCACATCATTCATCTTTATTCCTGCATTTCATAAAGAAGGAAACTGCTTTCCCTCTTAAAAAATGTTCCTTTTGGCATATTAAAAAAATAGAAATATATTATATAATTTCTTATGAGGGAAAGAAAATGTTTCTCCACCAACATTCACCAGAAAAAGAACCCTTTTATGTGACTGCTTTAGTAACAGTCAAATAATTTATGTTGAAAGGATAATTTATTTCCTTAAAGTTAATACATGGTTAAGAGAATTATATCTGCTTAGTAGTTTGTTCTTTATACTTGGCACAATATAGTTACTTTATGAATATTTGTTTAAAAAAGAATTATATAAATCATAATTGAAAGTAAATATTATACTGCCAACAAGATTTAAGTTATTGGGCCATAATTATTTAATTATCAAAGAGCTTTTAAAATCAGTGACAGAATAAATATACAGAAAGTGAAATTAGTCCAAGGACAGATTCCAAAACAGAAGTTTTTCAATTCAGTTTTCCCAAATTCTCACTGATTTTCCTCTTCCACAGATTAATTTCTTTTTTCCTTTCACAGCTATAACACTTTTCTCAACACACACGAATCCAGAGCACAAGGACACAATATGATCAGTACATTTACTGAGACCTGATATTCTTAAATAGATGCCTTGGGTTGTCTGCTGACATTAGGACCCGTCAATGCAAACTTCATTCCTCTGATCTCTATATCTATAGAGATTAGCTGATACTTATAGGTCACAGGCTTAACATACCTGGTGAGATAAATTGGGTAAAATAGAGTAAAATAGAGTTTAGAGAGACAGAGCTTGAAAAAAAATAAGAGTAAAAGAAACTATTTTATTAAGTGTAAGACTAAGATTACATCATATACTCTTTTTCATTCCTTTCAGGAAAAATTCCTTTAGAAAAATTTTTAAAAGAAGACTAAGAAAAGAAAGGTCTTGGTTTTCTAGGAAGTTAAAAGTTATGTTAAGTAATAACAGAATTTGTTAAATTTCTCTTAAATATTCTTTAAATGCTCTGGAGGACTTAAAGAAAGAGAGATTATAGCTTATGATTTTTCAATAATAATTTATTGACTTGGTTATCTTTCTTTTTTTTGGAGCAGAGAAAGGTTTATTGCAGGCCATGCAAAGAGAAGGAGTGGCTCATGCCCAAAAAAACCCAAACTCCTGAAGGGTTAGCTATTTTATTGATAGAACTCTTTTAATAAAAGTGTTTTAAAGATAAACTAAGGTATATGACATGCATAACCTTGCTTCTGGTAGGAATCTTATGTTTTCTCCTTCTCCAGAATAATATTAACACTACTCTGCTTAACACTATTTTCTATTCCCTCAATTGACTGTAAGTTTTCATATCACTGAAATCTTTGGACCCAGACACAATGAGGGGGGCAAGTAACTTAAGCATGCAGAGCCTCAGTGTCTTGTCTTTATGCCTGTGGTCTCCAAAGTCAACTTCAGGTTTTTGAATTTTCTAGAAGAAATTACAGGACTCAGCATGTAGTCATGTTTATGGTTAGATTAATTGCAGCAAAAGAATACAAAGCAAAAGGAAAAGGAGCGTGGGACAAATTCCATGGGAAACTAGGCACAAGCTTACAAGAGTCACATAAGACATGCTTATTTCCTCTAACAATGAGGTGTGACAACACATGTGAAATGTTGTCTATCTAGGAAGATCATTAAAGACTTGGGGCTAATCATGTAAGCACTTTCTACTTTGTATTGATACATACCCAAATTCCAGACCTCAGAAGGTAAGTAGGTGTTCAATATAAACCATATTATTTGCACTAACAATTTTGGTCTAATGAGGACCCATGAGTTCTGGAAATGGTGAGAAACCTACAGAGATCCAAGTTCCCAGATGCCAGCTAACAGACAACATTATAGTTGTCTTTTAGCAGTCTTTTCCAAAGATAGGTTCAGACCTGCTATGTTAACTGTTTTCTGCACAATCTTCGTTTGAAAAAATAGGAATAAATGCTTATTTTGGAAGTGTAGAGTATTATAAATATAATGCATACCATGTTGCAGAGATGTTTATTATATCCTTGTTTTATTATTTTTAGAACTTATTTGTTTTAATTACTATTTAACATAAAGCAATTATCTGTGTGTTTTGACTAACAAGAATTGAAAAAAGCTAACTTTTTTTCCTGTAAGTTGTATATATGTTTGTCCTTGAAAATTTGTAATGTTCACTCTTTGGCTTTCAAAAGATCAGGCCAACAAATCTTGCACTGGTGTGTGAAAACTGTAGATAGCTGCACTAATGTATCAGTCAAAATGAACCTCTGCTGACACACTACTATATATTTTACCTCTTTATGTATTTAATCCCTGTTTGTCCTCATTAAAATGTAAAACATTTAAGAGCAGAAATCTTTATCTTTTTTTCCCTCACTGATATATCCTCAGTGTCTGGACCAGTGTGTAAAAAATAATAGATGATTGATAAATATGTATTCAATTAATTAGTTAATCAGTTAATAATTAGTGGTAACCATTCAGGTTTCAGGTCATTCTTTATTCTTTTCCTCCACTGCCTTCTCCTACTTTTATTTTCTTCCTTCATCTCTTCCATCATCATTTTTTTCTCCTCTTTTTTAGCACTCTCCCACTTCTCTTCCTCCTCCTCCTCCTCTCCCTGCTCCTCCTTCCTCTTCTCTATCTTACTTTGGAAGTATCAGCAATACATTAAAACATGTATTTTGATATTATTATCTATCATCTGGATGTTGTAGCAGGAGAGGGTTTAAGAATATCAGAGCTGCCATACTACATAATTCCAGAACCCAGAGCTCATTTATTTAATTTGTAAAATGAAAGTAATATAATACAATACAGATTTTTAAGAGCGAATTAATCAGCTAATGGATAAGAAAATATTTCTTAAATTGAAAACATTAGTAATTTATAATAGTTGTTTTCTGGCACCTTGGAAACATCTGCATAGCTTTCACTCATTGAAGTTTTATTTTACCTTTATAAGGTAGCATACAATTCATTTAATATGTTTTATGAGACATAGTATATATGCACTTTATAAAGTATGCATAACATATACACTTTAAAGTTTATGTATTAACTTTTATGAATTAATTAGTATTTAAATTTATTTTGTAGAAGGGTTTTTATTCTTTTAATAGAAAATTATATTTTATAAAGATTTTAAGGTAACTAAAATGACGTATCTGGCTTATATAATGATGCCAAAGAATCTCAGGATAACAAGAATCCCCAAGTGATATCTATGATTCATTGATTGTCTTTATAAATCCACTACCATTTCCTCTGCGTCCGTGGTCAACAGTTAATTTAGTGACCCCCAGTGAGCTATGCATCCTGATATTAGAGTCTCTGTAGATTTTTTTTTTTTTTTTCCCATATGAACTCTGGTCTTGGCCTGTGGTTTGCTTTAACCAGTAAAACATTACACAAGTGATACTGTTCAAGTGTCAGACCTGAGCCTTAAGAAGCTCTAGAAGCTTCTGCTTTTGCGCTCTTGGAATTCATGAGTGACTATGTAATTAGTCTCGCTACTGTGAACTAAAAATGCCACCTGTCATATCAGTGAACAAAGGACGTTGCAGCCATCAGCCATTTCAGCTGCCCCCAATGGTGAGCCCTGAGGGAGCTTAGGAAGGAAACATAATGCCCTTCATTATATCACCAGACACTACAGCAACCACCACCCCCAACAGTACACCCTGAGGAAACTCAGGATGAGAAAACAGAGGATACTAGCCTCAGATAGCTCAGGTGCATATTAAAGGAATGAGTTCAGTGAGCCCAGACTCTTGAATCTTACCATACATATAAAAGTGCTTAAATTTCTTAACTTGAGATATCTGGTTTTCTTTAATTAACAGTAATCTTTTGATGCTCAACTATCAGGTCTTTGTTGCAAAAAATCCTATATATCCTGGCTTCCCTCCTTGCCTCTTCAGAGCAGTCTCTCAGAGTTATCTGAGATGCTGTATCCAGACTTAAGTCCACAGTTTTGCCCTCTGAATAACTCTCAACTTATAGGTTGTTCATTTTTATCCAGTCGACACTACCCTGTGAGAGAGTACATGTGGAAAGATAGTGTGGAGAGAGAAGCAAATGTAAAGGGAGAAAAGCTCATTCACCCTAAAATTCAAGCTGCCCACCAGCTGAATGCAGCCACACAAGTGACCATCACAAGGTGAGGAGAAAAGTTGCTCAACTGAATGCAGTCCATTTTGAAAATCATGAGAAAATTTTGTAAGAAAATTAGATTTAGAGTGGTTTATTTCATAGCAAAAGATAACAAAAGAATGCCTTTGAGCAAATGGATCTACTTCTACATCACTACTTATGTCTTTTCGTCTATTTTAGACTAGTTTGAAATTTTTATTTTTTTAAATATTTTAATAGCAAATGTTCTTAGTACACTCTTACATTTAACTAAAGTGAGAAAAGACATTGTCTTGTAGTCATTTTATTCTCGGAGAGACAGCAATGAGAAGTCTTGAGGCAGGATCTTATTTCCCTGCCCAGGAATTGAACCTGAGTAGCCTGGATGAAAACCAGGAATCTTAGCCAATAGTCCACCAGGGGCTAGAGACTAGAAGCAAATTTTCCCTGGCTCTTGTCCCCATTTGAAAGCAAGAATGTTTCAAGGAGGTAAAAACTATAAAAACAGGTACAACGTTTATTATTAGAGCACGGCACAACATATGAGAGAGCACACAGAGAAGCCGTTTATTTAAGACAGAAGCAAGGCAGAAATACACACCTGGAGAGAAAGGGTGTGGGCATCCTCCTAAATGAGCAGGAGTGCAGTAAAGAAGCAGTTAAATCATTTATATTGAGGCAGTTCTTCCTGGTATTTGTCCTCCTCTGGCCAATTATCTTGCTTCTTTTTCTACACCTGACCAATGTTAGGGCCCTCCCTGATATGTGTGCACATTTTTTTGCCAAGATGGATTCCAGCACAGAGGCTAATGGAAGCTTTGGCAATACCTATTATGGGATGACACCCCCTCCCTTTTTGACCCCTGAGGAGATTTCCTGCACATGTGCAGTCGGGGAGGTTTCCTTGGCCTCAGGAGTGATATATGTGGTTGTCTTATCTCTTTGCTCTAACAGAGCTCAGCTCCTGCCATTAAGTTTGTCCTTGGAGTGTCTAGGGAAAACAAAGCTCCAATTTATTCCACTTGACAAACTTCAGCTACTCAGCCCGGGGACCCATTTACCTCCTATCTCAATTTCATTCTTTATTTACCAGGTAAACATTTATTGAGTTTTATACCACATGTAGGTACAATTCAAAGTATATGTAAAATCTTATTGCATCCTCATGTAACAATTGTAAAAAAAAAATCTTAATTTAATCAACAGTTTATACAAGAGAAAGTGGAGGTAAAATACATTTAGTGAATTTCCTACAATCATACAGCTAGTATTTTTATAGCTAGTTTAACTCTGGAATCTGCAGCCTTGATGATTATGCTCTACTGGCTAAAATTTTCTCATCAGAATATATCCTCACACTTTCAAAATAAAGTACTCACAGATGAACTTTGTAAGTTTCCCTTAGATTAAAATACGTGAGGAAAAAGGGAAAAAAATAAATTGTAGGAAAACTTGAAACAAATAAGATAAATAGATTTTTTGATTGTAAGAGTATATACATAAAGGATGTTCTGGTGAGAACTCTAGTTCTGGTGAGAACTCTCTTCCTGGTTTGCAAAGGGAAGCTAACTTCACTCTGTGTGACTTATTCTGTTTTGGGGTGGGGGGAGGGTAAGATTTGTAGCATCACTTCTTAAAAGAGTACTAATTCCAACACGAAAGCTCCACCTCCAAGACATCATCTAACTCTAATTACCTCTCAACGTCCTTATCTCCAAGTACTATCGCAATGGATGTTAGGCTTTCAATATATGAGTTTGGGAAAAGATGGAAACATTCAACTCTTAACAGTTTTATTTTTGCCATTTTACAGATGAATAAACTGTGATAATGATTAAGTTTTTCAGGATCACACAGATCGTATCTTCATTCTAAATTCCCTTTATCTTGCTTTGCTGTTGCTCTATCATTAAAACTTTTAAGAAGTATATCATAATTGAACACTTAAAAAGAGTTAGAAATAGAAAGGGAGGATAGTGGGGGATGTGTTGTAATTAGGCTAAGTAAAATTAACAGAACTTGGCTATTAATAAAATGTGAGTTTCAAAGTACATAAAAAAAGATTTTCTTAAATCGGGGTTGTAATAAAAGTCTCACAAATTAACGATTGTGTAAAACCTTAGGCAGTTACTTAACCTCTTTAAATGTCATTGTCATCATCTGTTAAATTGAGATAATAATAAGACTTGAATCACTCTTATAGCACCAATTACCCCATACCTCCACTTATCTCTGGAGTTCCACATATGTGGGTTTGGTACTAAGGGTGTAATTCTGATTTATTTCTATTGAAATATCCCTGAATAACTTTGTAGACATTTTCTAGTTTGCTTATCCCATTCTTTTAAATTATTTACTTTGCTGCACCTACTGTTCAGATTTGAAAATTATATTGAAAACTTTAACTTCTGTCCCCTTTACTAATGCTCTTATCCTTGTAGATTTTTAAGGTTTAAATTTTTTTCTGTTATAATAATGATACAAAGTTGGTGAGCACAATCCTTTCTATTAAGTACATCACTGTTCAGCAACAAAAAGAAGATACACACATAAGTATTATATGTGAAATTAAAGTGATTTTATATCATATGTTATATAAATTAATATTCTATGAAAATTAAAGTTGATATCAGATTGTGGACATGGGATTTTTTGTGGAGAAAAAAGAATTATAAAAAAAATTTGATGGATGAAGATGATTTGCCTGAACCTGAGGAAGAACATGAGCCAGGCAATGATGAGAGAAATTATGAAGCCCAGTGGAGGAAGAACGAATACTCACATTTGGTGCATAAAACTGTGGAAAATGAAAAGTAGGCCTGGGTATCTTCCTACCATTTTTTATAGTTATCCCAGACATTTACTATATTTACTGTATTGAGAAATGGATCAAACAAAGTACACAGCATTTGTTAATTTCAACTCATTTAAGATCCATGCTAATGATAAGGTCTTAGAGTTCAAATGATAAAATGGAAAACTATCCTATGTTTATTCAAGATGTTCATTTATTTCCATGATTCATTAATGTCAGTTTTATTTTATGTTTAATATTTTGAAAAATAGTAGCTACAGTTATTTCCTTCCCTGTACCCAAGCCTTGCAAATTGCCTTTGCAGTTCCTTCCAAGAAATGGAGTCTACTTCTCCAACCTTACATAAGAACTGGTCTTGTGTATGTTTAGTCAGCCAAGTGTGCAGAAGTGACAATGTGTCAGTTTTGATCTTATACCTTAAGATACCCTGTGCATATCTGTTCTTTTTCTTGGACTCCCCAAAGACCACATGAAGAAGTCTAAACCAGCCTGCTGAAGCATAAGATAACACGTGGAGCAGACCTGAGTCAACTGTTTCATCCCTGTCAAGTTCCCAGCTATATCAAAAGCCCAGTCACGGTTAGCAAAGTCAATCTGCCACTGACCCTCTAGATGACCTCTAAAATTTGAGCAAAACTCTTAGAACAGCCCTCTTCCAATTGACCTAAAGATTTGTGAGCTACATAAATACAGACTGTTTTAAGCCATCATATATACTGAATAGTATTTTATGTAGTGTTGACTAATATATTACGAGATTGACAGTAAGTCACATTATTCAAAGCACCAACACAGTGATTGGAATGTGTATATGCATAAAAATATTCCTCTTTCTTCAGGTTAATAAATTATATATTATTTCTATTTTTGTACATAGATTATTTCTAATTTTAATATTAAGTGTTATGTGAAATATGTTCAATTCATTCATTTGTATCAATTAGGAGCCTATTAGTACTAAAAAAACTTAAGTATGCAACAAAATAAACTTATATAAATATTTTTCAAGAGATGTAAAAATATGATAGTAGACGGAAGAATGGTAGGCATCCTGGAAACTATAGGTTACTGAAGAGACAAGCACTACACTATATTCCTATTTGAAAAGCAAATCTAGATTAACCATGTGCCTCATATTTTGAAGAAAAAAAGAAGTAACAACTTAAGAACATTAGTATTGTAGGATAAAATTATTTTTTAAATTTTTATTGGAGTATAGTTGATTTACAATGTTGTGCTAGTTTCTGCTACACCAAAGTGAATCAGTTATGCATATACATATAGGGACTCTTGTTTTAGATTCTTTTCCCATATAGGCCATTACAGAGTACTGAGTACTACTCAATACTGTGCTTTACAGTAGGTCCTTATTAGTTATCTATTTTATATATAGTAGTGTGTATATGTCAATCCCAATCTTCTAATTTATCCCTACCCTCCCCCTTACATGCTGGTAACCATAAGTTTGTTTTCTACATCTGTAGCTCTGTTTCTCTTTTGTGGATAAGTTCATTTGTACCCGTTTTTTAGATTTCACATATAAGTGACATCATATGATATTTGTCTTTCTCTGATTTAATTCACTCAGTATGACAATCTCTAGGTCTATCCATGCTGCTGCAAATGGCATTATTTCATTTTTTATGGCTGAGTAATATTCCATTGTGTACATGTACCACATCTTCTTGATCCATTCCTCTGCTGATGGGCATTTAGATTGCTTCCATGTCCTGGCTATTGTAAATAGTGCTGCAATGAACATTGGTGTTCATGTATCTTTTTGAATTATGGCTTTCTCTGGATATATGCCTAGAAGTGGGATTGCTGGACCATATGGTAACTCTATTTTTAGTTATTTAAGGAATGTCCATACTTTTTTCCATAGTGGCTGTACCAGATTACATTCTCACCAACAGTGTAGAAAGGTTCTCTTATCTCCAACTCTTTCCAGCAATTATTGTTTGTAGATTTTTTTGATGATGGCCATTCTGACCCATGTGGGTGATACCTCGTTGTTGTTTGATTTGCAATTCTTTAATAATTAGTGAAGTTGAGCATCTTTTCATGAGCTTTTTAACCATCTGTATGTTTTCTTTAGATAAATGTCTACTTAGATCTTCTGGTCATTTTTTTTTTTTTTTTGACATGGAGCTGCATGAGCTGTTTGTGTAATTTGAAGATTAATCCCTTGTTGGTTGATTTGTTTGCAAATATTTTCTCCCATCTGAGGGTTGTCTTTTTGTTTCATTCATAGTTTTCTTTGCTGTGCAAAAGCTTTTATGTTTAATTAGGTCCCATTTGTTTGTTTTTATTTTCATTACTCTAGGGGGTGGATCAAAAAAGATCTTGCTGTGATTTATGTCAGAGTGTTCTGCCTTTATTTTCCTCTAAAAGTTTTATAGCAACTGGTCTTACATTTAGATTTTAATCCATTTTGACTTTATTTTTGTGTATGGTGTTAGGGATTGTTCTAATTTCATTCTTTTACATGTAGCTGTCCATTTTCCCCAGCACCACTTATTGAAGAGACTGTCTTTTCTCCACTGTATATTCTTGCCTCCTTTGTCATAGATTAGGTGACCATAGGTGTGTGGGTTCATCTTCAGACTTTCTATCTTGTTCCATTTATCTATATTTCTGTGTTTCTGTCAGTACAATACTGTTTTGATTACTGTAGCTTTGTAGTATTGTCTGAAGTCAGGGAGCCTGATTCCTCCAGCTCTGTTTTCCTTTCTCAAGATTGCTTTGGCTACTCAGGATCTTTTGTGTTTCTATACAAATTGTAATTTTTTTAATTCTAATTCTGTGAAAAGTTTCATTGGTAATTTGATAGGGATTGAATTGAATCATAGATTGCTTTGGGTGGTATAGACATCTTCATGTATTGATTCTTCCAATCCAAGAACATGGTATATCTCTAAATCTGTTTGTGTCATCTTTTATTTCTTTCATCAGTATCTAATAGTTTTCTGAGTACAGGACTTTTTCCTCCTTAGGCAGGGTTATTGCTAGGTATTTTATACTTTTTTGATGTGATGGTAAATGTGATTGTTTCCTTTATTTCTCTTTCTGATCTTTTGTGTTAGTGTATAGGAATGCAAGAGATTTATGTGCATTAATTTTGTAGCCTGCAACTTTACCTAATTTACTGATGAGCTCTAGTAGTTTTCTGGTAGCATCTTCTGGTTTTACTACGTACAGTATCATGTCATCTGAAAACAGTGACAGTTTTGCTTCTTCTTTTCTAATTTGGATTCTTTTTATTTCTTTTTCTTCTCTGATTGCCGTAGGTAGGACTTCCAAAACTATGATAAATAAAAGGGGCCAGAGTGGACATCATTGTCTTGTTCCTGACCTAAGAGGAAAGTGTTTTTCATCATTGAGAACAATGTTTGCTCTGGGTTTGACGTATATGGTCTTTATTATGTTGAGGTAAGTTCCCTCTATGCCTACTTTCTGGAGAGTTTTTATCATAAATAGGTGTTGAATTTTGTCAAAGCTTTTTCTGCATCTATTGAAATGATCATATGGTTTTTATTTTTCAACTTGTTGATATGGAGTATCACATTGATTGATTTGTGTATATTGAAGAATCCTTGAATCCCTGGGATAAATTTCACTTGATCATGGTGTATGATCCTTTTAATGTGTTGTTGGATTCTGTTTGCTAGTATTCTGGTATTCTGTTGAGGATGTTTGTGTCTATATTGATTAGTTATACTGGCTTATAATTTTCTATTTTTTGTGATATCCTTGTCTGGTCTTGGTATTAGGGTGAAAGTAGGCCTCTTAAAATGAGCTTGGGCGTGTTCCTTCCTCTGCAATTTTGGAAGTGTTTCCAAAGGGTAGTTATTAATACTTCTCTAAATGTTTGATAGAATTGTCCTGTGAAGTCATCTGGTCCTGAACTTTTGTTGGTTGGAAGATTTTTAATCACAGTTTCAATTTCATTACTTGTTATTGGTCTGTTCATATTTTCTGTTTCTTCCTGGTTCAGTCTTGGAAGGTTGTACCTTTCTAAGAATTGGTCCATTTCTTCCAGGTTATCCATTTTATTGGCATATAGTTGCTTGTACTTGTCTCTTATGGTCCTTAGTATTTCTTTGATGTCCATTGTAACTTCTCCTTTTTCATTTCTAATTTTATTGCTTTGAGTAATCTCCCTTTTTTACCAGATGAGTCTGGCTAAAGGTTTATTAAATTTTGTTTATCTTCTCAAAGAACCAGCTTTTAGTTGATCATTGTTATTGTTTTCTTCATCTCTATTTCATTTATTTCTGCTCTGATATTTATGATTTATTTCCTTCTACAAAATTGAGGTTTTGTTTGTTCTTCTTTCTCTAATTGCTTTAAGTGTAAGGTTAGGTAGTTTATTTGAGATTTATCCTGTTTTTAGAGGTAAGATTGTATTGCTATAATCTTCCCTCTTAGAACTGCTTTTACTTTGTCCCATAGGTTTTGTATCATCATGTTTTCACTGTCATTTGTATCTAGGTTATTTTTTGATTTCCACTTTCACTTCTTCAATTATCCATTGGTCATTTAGTAACACATAGTTTAGCCTCCATGTGTTTGTGTTCTTTACAGTTTTTTTTCCTGTAATTGATTTCTAATCTCATATTTTTGTGGTCTTAATAGATGCTAGATATGATTTCGATTTTCTTAAATTTACCAAGGCTTGATTTGTGACCCAAGGTGTGCTTTATCCTGGAGAATGTTGCATGTGCACTTGAGAAGAAAGTGTATTCTGCTGCTTTCATCTGGAATGTCCTATAAATATCTATTAAGTCTACTTGGTCTAAAGTGTCATTTAAGGCTTGTGTTTCCTTATTAGTTTTCTTTCTGGATGATCTGTCCATTGTTGTAAATGGGGTGTTAAAATTCCCCACTATTATTGGGTTACTGTCAATTTCTTATTCTATGACTCTTAGCATTTGCCTTATATATTAAGGTGCTGCTATGTTGGGTGCATATATATTTACAATTGTTACATTTTCTTTTTGGGTTGATTGCTTGATCATTCTGTAGTATCCTTCCTTGTCTCTTGTAACTGTCTTTATCTTAACATCTATTTTGTCTGATATGAGTATTACTACACCAGCTTTCTTTTGATTTCCATTTGCATGGAGTATCTTTTTCCATCCCCTCACTTTCAGTCTGTATGTGTCCCTAGGTTTGAAGTGGGTTTCTTGTAGACAGCATATATACAGGGTTTTTTTTGTATCCATTCAGCCAGTTTGTGTATTTCCTTGGAGCATTTAATCCATTTTCTTTTAAGGTAATTAATGATATGTATGGTCTTACCTCCATTTTCCTATTTGTTTTGGGTTTGTTTTTGTAGGCCCATTTATTTCCCTTCCTCTTTTGTTCTCTTCTCTTGTGTTTCCTACCTCAAGAAGGTCTTTTAGCATTTGTTGTGCACTGGCTTGATGGTGCTGAATTCTCTTAGATTTAGCTTGTCTGTAAAGCTTTTGATTTCTCTGTCAAACCTGAATGAGAACTTTGCTGAGTAGAGTATTCTTGGTTGTAGGTTTTTCCCTTTCATTGCTTTAAATATATCATGCCACTCCCTTCTGGCCTGCAGAGTTTCTGCTGAAAAATCTGCTGGTATTCTTATGGGGATTCCTTTGTATGTTATTTGTTATTTTTCCCTCGCTGCTATTAATATTTTTTCAGTGTATTTATTTTTTTTTAGTTTGATTAATATGTGTCTCAGTGCGTTCCTCCTTGGGTTTATCCTGTATGGGACTATCTGTGCTTCCTGGAGTTGGGTGACTATTTCTTTCCCATGTTAGAAAAGTCTTCAACTATAATCTCTTCCAATATTTTTTCAAGCCCCTTTCCTTCTTCTTCTGTGATCACTATAATTCAAATGTTGGTTCACTTAATATTTTCCTAAAGGTCTCTGAGACTGTCCTCATTTCTTTTCATTCCTTTTTCTTTATTCTATTCCTTGGCAGAGATTCCCACCATTCTGTCTTCCAGGTCACATCCATTTTTCTGCCTCAGTTATTCTGCTGTTGATTCCTTCTTATGCATTTTTCATTTCAGTTATTGTATTGTTCATCTCTGTTGGTTTGTTCTTTAGTTCTTCTAGGTCTTTTTAAAACTTTTCTTGTATCTTCTTGATCTGTGCCTCCATTCTCTTTCCAAGATCTTGGATCATCTTTACTATCATTACTCTGAATTATTTTTCATGTATATGGCCTATCTCCTCTTCATTTAGTTGTTCTTGCAGGTTTTTTTTTTCTTTTTCTTTCTTCTTCATTTGCAACATATTTCTTTGTCTTCTCATTTTGTCAGATTTACTGTGTTTGTGGTCTCCTTTCCACACACTGATGGATCATAGCTCCTTTTGCTTCTAGTGTCTGTCCCCGGTCATGAAATTTGTCCAGAGATTTATGCCATTATCCCCTTGATAGCAGGTTTGATTGGTGTTTTGCTGACCAGACCCTACCCTGGATATTGAGTGGGGCCTTCCCTTTGCTCTGTGGTCGTCACTGCCCTATCAGGGGTGGGGTCTGCTCCTTAGTTGTTGGAATAGAGACCCCCAGATCTGTTTCTTAGCTGTGTTTCTGATATGCGGTCAAGGTAGGTGGGATTGAAGCACTCCCACTGGGAGAGAAGCCACTGAGTATTCCTCCTCTGGAGCTGTTCACCTGTGAATGTACTCTGTTGTGTCCTCTTTTGCCCATTGTGTGAGTTCACAAAGTACAGTGTGTTGGTACTGCTCTCAGTGCCACTTTAAATATGGGTATGCCAGCAATTGGCCCTGGGGACTCTCAGGCCTTGTTTTCACCAGGCCACTGGTGCAGATTCACTGAGGTCAGGTCCCAGGACTGCAGTAGTTTTGCACCTGGACCCTCTGTGAGAGCAATGGAGGCAACTCAGACTCTAGCCTGGCCCAACCCTCACACGTACATGCCCACAAAGCCCACAGCTGCTAAAGCCAGACCTGTCCCAGCTGCAGGAACACTTGTTGTCCTTTCAGATGTTTCACAGGGGCTGAATTTAGGGAGCTGTCAGTGGAGGTGTAACTCTTTGGTTCGCTCAGCCACAAGGAGAGGTTTCAGCTCTTCTTCCTTAGTCACCTGGACCCTGGGACTCAGCTGTGGTTTCAGCCCCACTTCTGCATGTGTTCTTCCCACTGGAGTCTGCTCCAGAGGTTGCCAGAGTACATGAGCCTGTCAGGCCGGAAGGGGTTGAGGTGGTTATCAGGGTGAGCAGGCCACCCACGTGGGAGGATGCTGGAGTAGTGACTGGAATGTGCAAGCCCATCAGGTGGCAATCTGGAGGTTGGGGCAAGTGGGTCACTCAGGCAGGGAGGGGGTGTGGAGGAGGTGATGACAGGGGCATGTGAGCTGGCTCCAACAGGAGCCCTCCCTAGTGCCTGGGAGGCAGGGGCCAACAGGTGAAGGGAGAGGCTGCAATGGTGTCTCCATCCCTTGAAAGTCACTCAACAATGGTGGTACCCTTCTGTGGTGGCCCTGGCTTCCTCCACGAGCATTCCTGGTTGCTGAGCTCTTCACTCCTGTCCCCTCAGGATGCATCCTCGCAGCCAACAGCAATCCCCTTCCCGGGTCTGCTTTCCAAACCCCATGTTCTAGCACCCAGGCCCTGTGTGCACCAGCAGACACCCATTTCAGGCTGGGACATGCAGGGCTGTGGCATGGACCATCTGTGTAAGTCTCACTTTGTCCAGTCTGCCACAGACTGGTTGCTCGGCTCTCCTCCAAGCACCCGAGGCACCCCTTCTGTCCCAGCCGATCTCCCCACTGGTGAAGGGGCTTCGCCAGATGTGGGAACCTCTCCTCACCTTCAGCTCCCCGTCAGTGGTGCAGGTCTCATCCTGCTTCTTCTCCTCTTCCTTTTCCCTTCTTTTATTTTTCATCCAACCCAGTTATGTGAAGATCTTTCTTGTCCTTTTAGATGTCTGAGGTCCTCTGCTAGTGTTCAGCAGGTGCTCTGTGAGAATTGTTCCATTTGTAGATGTATTCTTGGTGTGTTTGTGGGGAGACATGAATTCCATGTCCTCCTACTCCTCCGCCATCTTGGAAAGTCCCTTTGCTGTCTTCTGCCAGTTTTTCCCAGGATTCTGCAAGCTCTGGAGCAAGTGGGATGTCCCAGCTGGTCTTATCCTGGTCACCAGAAGCTCATGAAGAGGAGGAAAAATAGTTTTCCCTCTACTCTTTTTAGTGAGTGCTTGGCCAAGACCCTATTTTTTCTAGGGCACCTCATAAATGGAAAAGCTTATCTGGGTTAAAAGTTCTTGCTGCGGCTGCTGTAAATAAAGATTATCTTGGGTATGTTTAACCTGATTTTATGGCCTTAAAACAAAATTTTATTCACCTGATGCCTCACACTGGGCCCAGTCCAGCTTCAGTTGTCCTCAGTCTGACCAAGAACCAGTCCTATTTCTAACTTATACGTAGTCCAACCGCAAACCCAGTCCAGTTTCTAAGTCAGACCCAGTCTGACTCTTAACTTGGTCCCATTTCTAAGTTGGACCTAGTCAGACTTCGGCAGGTTTCCACACTGAGTCTGGAAAAAGGTATGTTTAAATACAGTCTGAAAGCTCCTCAGGCAAAAGCCAAGGAGGCTCCTAGAGGGACAGACCTGGAACCTCCTGAGGCAGTAAGAAATCTGCCAAAATATTTCTAAATAAATAAATGGTTGCAAGGTATTTGAAAAACTAAATAAATAGCAATTTAAAAATGCTTCCTAATACAGGTCTTCCTCAACTTATGATGGAGTTACATCCCATACGTTGAAAATATCCTAGGTCAAAAATGCATCAAATACACCTAACCTACCAAATATCATAGCTTAGCCTGGCTTACCCTAAACTTGTTCAGAACACTTACATTAGTAATCAGTTGGGAAAAACCATCTAACACAAAACCTATTTTGTAATACAGTGTTGAATATATCATGTAATTTATTGAATACTGTATTGAAAATGAAAAACAGAATCGTTGTATGGATATAGAATGGTTGCAAGTGGTTGTTTACCCTTGTAATCACATGGCTGACTGGGAGCAGTTGCTCCCTGCCATTGCCCAGCATCAGGAGAGATGCTGCCCTAGCCTGAGAGAAGATAAAATTCAAAATTTACAGTTTGTACTGAATAGTATAGCTTTCACACCATCATAAAGTCAAAACTTTGTAAGTCAAACCATTTTAAGTCAGGGAATGTCTGTATAAATGAAACAGTGATCAAAAGTGGTGATCATTATTAACTTTAGCTATTTTAAAAAGTAATAATTTTCTTATTTGTCCATATTTCTTTTTACACATTTAAAAAAATATTTTTTAAAAAGCCAGAATAATATTTATTCCTTAGAAACACATTTGGAAAAATGTATCAATACGTTTTAAAAAGTCAGAACACATTTATTTGTATGTAGCACATACCCTGAGTATTAAAACATCTGCTAAAAGAGAATACACCTGTAAACAAATATCTCAGGGAGAGATTATAGGTGATTGCTTCCTATTTTTTATACTTCTTGGATAGCATGGTAGTTGAAATAAAGCAGGAACTCTGTAAATATGTTTGCTTGTTTATTTATATTAAAAAGTGATTTTAAGTAATTGAAGAGTTCATGAGTCCTGGGTAACTTACTAACCGTATCTCAATTATATTAAATGTTTTATTAAATTAAGTACTTTTTTTCTCTTTCAATAGATAACAAAGATGAGAAGACTTGGTTAAATTGCAGGTAGTGATGCTATTATTCAAACCCAGAGCTGTCTGACATCATGGTCCAATCTATTCCTATTTTATAGAACCATTCAAATAATCTGACACTTAAAGTTTAACTTATAGAATTGATGCAGAGATCTCTTGAAATTTCAATATCTAACATATATGTATCACTTCAGGGAGCTAGTAGTGGCAGTGTAATCATAGATTTTTGACACATGAAATCTATTACTTTAAAATTGATATTTTCTGTGTTTATCAATTAAAATTCATTGATTATAAAGTATAAATGATAACTTTGCATTAATCAAAATATTCAGTGATCTAGAATAACTAATCTCTGTTTGTGTGTTTGTTTCTATACATGTATGTGTGTCTGTTTGGGGGTAATGTGTGCCAGGAATCATAAATTACTCGTGAGTATTATTATTTTAAATACACATGTATTATCATTTAAGAATGGTTAAAGAAATAACAAAGTATTACTGACTGATTAAATTTTCAGAAGTATTGAATTGATAAGAAATGAGTAGACAGAATTTTATAAGGTGAATTTTGTTATTTGGCCCATGTATTCAATGTCTTTAAAAAGTTTGAGCAAGAAAGCTCATATTTTCATAATGATAAGGCATCATTTTGTTAAAAATTACCTGATAATATATTTCTTATAACTATAATCATAATCATATAATTTATTTTTTGAATGTTACAAATGCAGCTTTAGGAAACCTTGAAAATATTTTTTAAAAATTTGTAAAAATGCAAGTTTATCTCTGTCTATCTCAGTTTTATATTTATGTCTATTTTTTAAGCAAAGGTAAGCCTGTGAAAAAATAAAACTATAATGACTTCATTTTATGTATGTGCCAAACTATAAAATTCCAAGAAAAATGTTAAGTTTAAAAATATAAAAATGTGCAATTTATTAAATTGTACATGCTAATAAATAACTACACATATTTTAAATGATTATAAGCTAGTTGTGTAATGAGACAGATGTTAATTCTTTCCCCTGACAGTTACATTTTAAAGAATTCCATGTTATTTATGCTCCATCATGGATTATAAAGTATGAAAAGATTAAATTATAAAGAGTTATAACTTTATTTCTCTGCAAAGGACAGATTTGTTTTTTAAGATACTATTTTAATTACTCTTCTAAATGTAATATTATGCACATGTGAAAAAGATTAACCCAGAAAAAAAATCAACCCAGAAAGCAAAATGGAAAGCAAGGATATGTGCAAATTCTGTGATGAATTAAGTAGAATTTCACTTTGCTGTTGATTCAATTGCAATGCATTAGCTGAGTTAATACATTAATTAGAAACTTATTCTGAGGTCATATATTCTGATGTTTGTCAGAATATGCTTGCTATGTTGTGGTAGCAAACAACACCAAATGAATGTTTAGGTGAACCTATATAACCTATATTTCTCAGTCCCAAGCATTGTCAATCTTCCAAGGGTTATCTTAGCATTTTACGCTCCTTTGATCTTGGGGACACTTTCTTATAAACATTTCCTTACATGCTTACATGGGCTGCATCTATATAAGTAAGAATAAGAAATTAAATACTTCTACCCAGAAGTAAGAGAGTTATTACTTTTACTCATCATATTCATTGTCAAAAAAAAAACATTTGACTATGGCCTAATTTAAATGTATCAGGAAAGTTCAGTTTTTCCCTGTGCCAGGAAGGGGAAGAGAATCTGATACACAGATTAGCTGCAGTGATATTTACCATGCCATGTTTTAGGAATTACAGTTATATACTTAAGTTTGTTGGAGAAAACATACTTACATGAGGAATACAATTTTTTTAAGTTAAATTTTGAGACCTGATGATAACTAAAATTTTACACAGTATCATGTAATTTATTCAAAGTGACAATCTCTTGAAAGAGTCATAACTTTCAAAGAGAGAACCTAAAGTTGAGTAAGAAAAATTTATAAAATTTTTTTCCTGCAGATTCCATATTGATTTATGATGGTATTCAGTTGCCATTTAGGTCTTAAAATTGACTATTAATAATCCTTGACATTAAAAAGATAAATGTCTTTTTCTTTTTAACAATTAAAATAAACCTATGATATTTTTCAAAAATCAGATATATAAGTTATAGTTATGACAAGAAAAGCAGTTTCCAAAATTTTTATAGGAAAACAGAATTGCAATCATGACAGCACTCTAACAATATTGCCTTTTTAAAAGTAGTCAATCAAAAGTTTAACCCAAATGACTTAATATTATTACAACCATGAGCCCACTGTAAATATCCTGGTTTATTAAGTGATAAGAGAATCATTTAAGATTGCTCTTGAAAAATCTACAATTTTAAAATAAATAATTTATCTTTACTGCATATTAATAGAAAATCATTTTACTTGTGACATTATAAAATTAAGCACTTGAGTTAAAATTAAAAAAAAAATCAATCATGTTAATTTGCATTAGTTTGCAATACGAGGCGTGATGGTTTCCTATTCATGTTATAGAAAGCTGTCTATAGTATAATAGCCAACTAATAAGCATGAAGAATATATTAAAGCCCATTGTCAAATTAACCTTTGGTTCTTTGTAGAGCAAAACATCAATATTTGGGGTGGGGGAGGAAGCCTGCTGTTACTTACTATAAATTTCCTGAATGCTATCTTATGGACATCAGCAATTATCGGCTTTTTCTATTATTATTTGGAAGCTTTATCTGTCATAAATTTTTCTAGTTTACTGTGAACTACAAGGAGTCTACTTAAGAAAAAATAGTGACAATTTAGCTGTTTAGAGCAGTTTTCTGGTAAATATGCACTCAAAATTTTGTAAACACTGGATTATTCAAATGTTTCAAAGCTATTTAACAAAACCGTATTCTATGTGTTTTCCATTGCTTGAACCAAATGGTATTTTTTTTAAATCACTTTGATAAACAGAGAATGGAAATAAGAAGGGAAGCAAATAATGGTGGGCAAGTTGAAGGAAAATAAGTACTATGGAAATTTAACTTAGCAATGACATTTTTTTTTCCTGTATTCTGTGGGTCAAGAAAATGATGTATACAAATTTTAGTTAGACCTTATATTATTTATCATATTAATTCTAATAACTATTCAAATTTAAATTTTAATATATAATTTATTATCCCCTAAGCATTTTAAAACATGAATCTAGGATTAAAATATTGCCTGTAGTATTTTGGTATGGAAGATTACTAAATCGTTATGTAGATTATACAACATATTTTTCTATGTATGTTTTCTTAATCTAACCAATTAGGTATCTTTAACTTAGAGGACCAACTCATAAACCACTGCATCGAATTTACTAAAATTTGTAGATGTTAGAACAAATGAAGAAACAACAAAAGAAATAAATTATTAATATTCTTAATATTTATGAGAGGTGGTAATGGCCTGAGGCTTATAAAGATCAATGTATAGACATCATTCAGATGTCAATATCTTTTTCATACTGGAAACATAAAGATGTTCAAGAAAATATGTATCAAGGAACAAAAAATTACTTTGGTCACATAAAGTTTCTAGAATTTATATTTTACTTAAAGGAGTAAAATATAAGCAATGCAACTTATATTTTCATATACTATTGTTTGTATTTTTATTTTATATTTTCCTCCACTTAAAAATACACTAGAAAAATATAAAATATAATATATATAAAGCTTAAATTCCTATTTCAAAGCATTTTATGTTTTCAGGTTTAAAAAAATTATTAAAAGTTCATATTTTCCTATAATTTCTGCATCTGTACTTCTACAAGCCTAGAATGACTTCCTTCATTAGGATAATTTAAAGTAATTGAGATATGTGTAGAAAACTTTCAAGTTATAAAGAGTACTAAAAACACTGGAACATCCCTTGTTTCTCATCCATAATACTACCATCAGCTTCTCAGTGTGATAGGGGTATTAGTAAAAATTGGGGTCTCGTAACTTAACAAAAGACAATCTAAATTGCAAAGCAATAAAAAATGGAATTTAGGTTTTTTTTTAATTAAAACTGTCTTGAGCCTCTTTGATGTCTTAAATGTATTATCTCATTTAGCCCTTTCATTAATTCCATTTGTTAGATACTATTATTCAAATTTAACAATCCTCATAACAACAACTATACAAGTCATATTTAATAGTAATATTATTATTTAATATTATTATCTCATTTAGTTCTCAGTCAGGTGTGAAAATTGATATCATTTCCTCTGTCATTTGATTGATTGATATCAGTTCTCATCATATCAAAGATGAGAACACGAAGGTACAAAGAAGTTATGTAAATTGCCTGATGTCAGACAACTAGTTTGTGGCCTTATATACTTGAAGTTCTGCTAGGAATGATATTATTCTTTTGTAAATGGTACTCTTCACTTGGACTCTTAATTAACCACCACAATTTTAAAAAACATTTACCTCAATCGCTTACTCTTTTTTGTCCCTCTCTCTTTCTCTTCTATCCTTCCTTTTGTGAGAATTTCTTTCTTATATAGGTAAGTCTGAGTTTGATTTTAGCAGTCCTGAGTTGCCCTAATGACATGGAATACTTAGATTGTTTAGAATAAAGGGCAAAAAAAAAAGACATATTTCCTCTGAGTTCTGCCCACAGCTTTTGCATACAAATGTCTAAGAAAAACCTTTGATGTTTGTTAATAATTATCACCTTCTCAGTCAGGAAGAGATCATATAATCTAATGTATTTTTTCATATGTATCAGTTTTGCTTTATAAACTCAATACCAACAACAAACAAAGCAAAGATTACCATATGCTTACCCATGACATAGCTATTTTAAAATATCATCCTCTTCATTCTTTTTAGACTAGTCATACAGAAGTGTATCTATTATCTAAAGTTATTTTCATAAATAATTATTAATATAATGTAGAAATCAGAATCTAATTATGTATGTCATCTTGGTTTCTGTTGGGAATTAAGTCCTTAAAACTTAATAGTGGCATTCTAGTTAGGGCAGATACACTTCTGTTTTTTCCACAGTAAGCAATAATCGGTATTTCTGAGCAGCTGCTGTGATTTCATACTCTCTAATAAGGGTTTCACTATTTTCAGACTCTGACCTGACCAAGTCAAGATACCAAGTTTTGTCAAACTGCTGAGATATTTAGAAACTCAGCGATCGGATTTACTAAATAATCCTTAACAATAGCAACAAGACTCCTGGGTCACTTTCCTTTTTCAATAGGTTTAGGTGAATCATCTGATTTAGCTTGACCCTTCGTCCTCCTGTACCAGCTAAGACAGATTACTAATTTAAAAATACCTAGCGAGTAAAATATTTACCATCTGGAAGGGAAGGCTTTCTAGCACCTGGAGTGATGAGACCTTTTGATCCCCATTTCCCTGTAGGTCCCTGACTTTTGCAATTTCATTTGAATGACTTCTCTATTGAATAATAGCTTCAGTCAAAGTGATATAATCACAGACAAATTAAAAAAAAAAAAAATAGAATGAACTTGAAATGGAGATGTTGCTTTTCAATATTATTGGCCTACAATAAAATAAATGTTATTCTTGGATTAAATCTTTTTATTCAGTTTACTTAGGGTGACATGGTTCTTATTAGGCATTTCACAGATAATTCTTTACCGATGATTTTAAGTTTCATAACAATTGCAAGCATGCTTTTATCTAATATAAGCAACTAAAATATCTTCTGGTAACATCATCAAGCATGTAGGAAAGGCCATTCTTTTAACCCCCACAATTGATTGCATTCATTTTACAGTTGGAAAAAAAATTTCATCTAAATTATTCTTTACATTTTCACTGATAAATAGCCAAGAACAAAATAAAGCAGGGAAAGATTATGGGAAATGTGGCCTTATTTAGAAGGAGGCATATAAACAAAGACTTTTAGAATGAAGTAGTCAACCAAGTGTATGTCTGAGGAAGAAACCACTGAGAGAAAGAGAAGAACAAATTCAAAAGACTTAAAACAGAAGTGTATCTGTTATGTTTGAGAAACATTTAGACTAGTGTTAATGAGCAGAGTGAGCAAGTGAGAGAGCAGGAGAAACAGAGAAGAAACAAAAGCATCTATGGCCTAGGATCCTTCAAGAAGTTTGGCTTTTAATGTGAGAAGGTGTTTAACAGAGGAGGGACGTGATCTCACCAACTTTTGAATAAGATCACACTCACTGTTATGTTGAAAGTAGACTAAATAAATATGGTGGCAACAAAGCAGGGAGACAGTTTAAGAGGCAATCAGTGACTCAAGAACAAATGGAGTAGCAGTTGAGGCATTTAGAGTATATGAATTGCTGATATAAATTTGGCATTAGCTATTACTAGATTTGAAAACCAACTGAATGTGGGCACACCTTCAATAAACAGACATAAAGCAATAAAAAAATGATTCAAAGGATTTTGGTTTAGAACTGGAACAACGATATTTCCATTTATGTTGGGTTTTTCTTAAAATACATTGTCAGTGGTGATGAAAATGACACCAAGAAAACTGGTGGTCAAAATTATTTTCTTTCACAAGCCTGCAAAAGTCTTTGAAATTTTGCTACACTTTGGAAGTAAGGCAAAAGTCTTTTCTTAAAATATAAACATTCGTTGTGTAAAAGATGATGCAAAAGGAGAAAAACAGCACCCATTTAACAAATTACTAGGGGAACAATTTTTCCAATTAGTGATCTATTATCCATCCAGAGTCTGAGTATTTAAACTATGGAAAATGCACAAAGGAGACATTACAAAATAAGTTAGGAAATTGATATTAGGAAATCTTTATGAAGTATTAAAATGTAAATCCAGAGGCTAGGATGGTATTGAAGGCAATTGGAATGATGGATGAGCAGATTAAGATATATTTCATCAACTTCAATAATTTGCCTTGACCAACAGGCTCTCAATCTTTGTTAATTAAAGACGGAAAGTAAAATAAGAAACAAAATATAAAGTTATTACATTTCATTCTCAAAGTAGATTCCATATATTGCATATCAGATTATTCTTTCATAGGACATTATTAAACATTTAAACAGCATAGAATATGGAGGGTGAAAAGTTGCTTTATGCATGGGCCCTTCAGATTTAAAAGCTTATCTTGTTACTCTAAGAATTCTGGGCACCCAAGATAATTTAGTTCAATATCTCAATGTGATAAAGTAGAAAATATGCAATAGTGTACTTTAACATTATTTGGTGGTAAAGTTAAACATACATCCAATGTATGACTATATACTTTTTTCTACTATACTGTTCCTACTTGCGTTTTTTTCTAAATTCTTCTAAACAAAACTGACCATCATATTTACATCATTCTTCTCTGCATACCATGTTTGTCATGATTCCCTTCAAGTGTATTATATTTTTGCAGGAAATTTTTTGTTGATAACACTTGGGTTACTACTGGCTTCTGTACTTTAAATTTTAATTTTATTTGTTATATTTATCATTTTACTTTTCTACAACTTCCATTTATTTAACTATACATAAGTACTAGCATGAGCGAGTGTCACAATTAGTAGTGAATATTATATCTTTGTGTAAGTGGAAACTCAAGACATGAATACAAACTTTTATTTCTAACAAAGAGACAAATATTCCCTACCTTGGAAAAATATAAATCCTCTGGTTGTCTTTTGTAACTTTTCCTAAATAGTTCTTTCAAAGAAATATTGTGAGTGAGATAGACTTATCCATTTCAACTTATTTATTGTTTTATCCAATAAAAATTAAGTTCAATATATTTTTCAATTCCTAACATACACAAGGCACTGTTTTAAGTACCATATAAAATTTTGTTAAGGAAACTACTTAAAAGTGTCCGTGGTATGAGTAGGTGTCCCCAACTAATTTCTCTAATTTCAGATTGAAATGCTAAAAAGTAGCATAAATAATCATTTTTTAGTACACATTTACATCTGATGAAATAAAATTATTTTTAGACAGGACAAGAAAAATTTTAAACATAAAATTCTCTTTCTGTCCATTTCATCTGCTACTTCCTCTCCTTTAGTGTGCATTGGACATCTGTATTATACATTAACTAGATCACCTTTGAAGACACAAGAATACCTACTCACCAAAATAGAAAAGAGCAATTTCCTCTTGTCACCAGCAAGGTAACTCCTTAGGAATAACATTCCTTTCTAAATCTTGTAAGGGGTCTCAAAAACCCACTACTCTCTTTGCTGGACTATGTAAACAATGCTATGTCAATATGCTATGTTGATGTTAACCCTTTGTCTCAAAAACTAAACTTATATAACTGTGCTTTGACCACTAACAAGTGAAACAGTTCTCAGAACTTTCTGTCTATCAGGTTATAATCCTAAGTTTGGCTCAAATAAATTTTTTTATTTCTTTCTTAGAATGAATATTATTTTTTTTCATTGACATTTACATGGTGTAGCCAGCAGGATATGAGAGATACTCACCAGAGGACACTTGGAGTCTACAGGTGTAACAAAGTGTGATAACCTAGTCCTCCAAGCACCCATGATGGTTTTAGACTGTTGGAGGGAAAAACAGGGACATGTAAAATAATAGAACTGTCCCAACGGTAACTCCTTTGAGAGCTAGACTCAGAAACAGCATACATATGATTCATCACACTGTCCTCAGAAAGTTGCTGAGATCTCATCTCATATCTGGATTAGGCTACCAAATTAATAACCAGCTCCCTGAAGAACAGCCACCTATGGGAGTATCAGTTGTGTTTATGTATAACACTGAAACTTACAAGTGCTAACTTAGGTGGAAAAAGAGGGAAGTCTCACCCTAAAAATGGCCAAGAAGGGGTTCTTTTGACAATCCAAACCTCATTTTGCATGCAGTTAGAGAAAACCAGCTTCATACAACTTCTTTTCAAAATTCTGATCATGAAGGAAAAAGTCCCACTAGGAGTATTTGCTTTCTTCTCCCTGTGCCTTGAGATGTAAATGTTCTACCAATGTTTTCAGGAACGCCTTTCTTATCTAGACCACCTCCAATTCCTGAGACTGAAAAGAAAGAGAAAAAAGGCTTTTTTAACTCAAGTAGGAAAATTATGAGATCTCTGTGTCTATATGGATGTATGTATGTCTTTGTACATTGTATATATATCTTTATCTCCAAATGGTACCATCAAAGTTAATTTGTAAATGAGCTCTATTTAAATTGTCTTAAAGGAAATTAAGCACTTAAAGAAATTCTCAGAAATATAAGAGAAACTAACCCAAATAAATTTCAGGTTTATGTTGTCTAGGAAGTATTAATTATTATATTAATATCTGGCATTAAAGTTAGTTTAAGGTTGTTGGGTTAATTAATGTAGACAGGTATTTAGAGTCATCAATATTAAGTATAATACTTTTATCATTTTATTACTTTTATTATATTTTATTACTTTTATTATTTAATACAAACCTAGGTTTACTAGAAATTAATAAGATATTATTACAACTGTTGTAGTTTGCCAGCAAGAAAAATAACTTGATACACAAATTTTTATGAGTAAACTTGTGAATAAACAAGATGAGAGCTTTTAGGTAAACTTTTTGGAATAATTTTGTTTTAGTAATGTCTACTTAAAAATAGTCTTTCCAGATTTTGGTAACTTGAAGCTTTAGAGTTTTGCTAAATTAAGTTAAATGATGGAAGTTTATTAAATACCAAGGTCATTCCAAATAAAATAAGATACTGAAACATTAATTACTGAACACTAGCTTCCTTTTTACAGATAGACTAAAGATATTTTACAGAGAGACTATTAATAAATATGTTTGGTGACACACTAAAACATTTCCTATAATAAAGCACATGTTTTTAAGAAATTATAAACAGTACTTATGTTTGCCAATCTACACAATGTAGAAGACAGTCCATAATTGCTTGTAATTAAAACTAAAAATTAGTAAAAAAAAAAATTTGTATGCAAGAAAAAGGAAGATATAAGAAATGGAAATGAATTTTTTAAGGGAAAAGAAAGGAATTTTGTTCTAAAGCTGGTTATTTCTAAATGGGAAAAAAATGAGGGACAAACTAATACAGAAAGTTGTGGAAAGTTTATGGAAAAGGAATCCTAAGAAAGAAATTTTATGCATGGTCAGGACTGGGTAAGATTAAATTGAACTTAATTAAGTAAATGAATTTTAATATTGAAGGTAAAGTGGTGCAAAACTAGAGTTTGGTTTTCTCTTTGTTAAGAGAACAAGTTATTTATTTTTTTTACTTTTTGAATATTGAGCTGTTTTTGATAAAAGATTATGTTTCTTTACCTTTTAAATTGTAACTTTCTGTATTTGCTTTTAAAATATTTTATTGTTGCTTTGCTTAAGTGAATAAGTATTGTTTCACAGTGACATATGATTCTAAATGAACAAATATTTCAAAACTTTTTAATATTTTTGAAAAAATTCCCAAAGATTGACCTCCAGCTAACTTTAGGATGCTTAAGAAGGTCCCTGAAGCATCTCAGAGAGAGAGAGAGATTAAACAATTTAGGATTATTTGATGTGTTGGGTTACATGGGAAGCATTATCAAGTGAGTTAAAACCTTAGGTTGTATTGTATGGGTAAAATGTCATTAATATTAATATTCTAGAAATTATATGAAAAAATGTAAAAATTGGATATATCCTGGTATAATGTTATCGGTCATAATTCTAGTTATTATCTTGAATTATTGTATGCCACAGCAATAACTAAGTTTCTTTGTCAATTGCATTGTAATCAGATTTTTAATCACTCATTTTGTCATTTATAGATAGTTATTGTTTTACTCTGATGCTTTTGCAAACAATATTTAAAGAAGATTCATAGAAAGAACTTCTTGAAAGTATAGGTTTCTGATAACATTCAAATCATATTGCTGAACTGGGTGAGAAATTAAAGAATTCTGATGGAAACTCTAATGGCTTCATAAAACTGTTAACAAAAGAGTAACATTAAGAATCAGTTACATAGGGCTGAATGAACTGATGAACATGATTATAATTTTTATGGGTTTTTGGCTAAAATATTACTGTCTTTTAATCTGTGTTTTCCAGATATAAGGAAATCTTTCCCCTTAAGTTAATTATGACTTAAGCAACTTGGTAAATTACACCCTTATAAGTAGAATTAAAACATTTATCTTTTCTTTCTACTTAATCCCTCTAGAATTTGGAAACTCTTAGTGAGTATTCTTATTTTTATGGCAATATAATTATTTTCATAAGTTCAAGAAGAATCTGTTCTCCTATAACAGGACACAATTGGAAACATTGGTTATATTACCATGACCTTGACCGAAATGTCATATTTTGAAAATACGTAACATCAGATATGACCAGACAGCTTTAAAGAACTAAGGTGAAATTTATGGAACCATAAAATCCCTGGGAAAAACAACCTGGAACTTTACTTACAGGGTTCACAACAGCCTTTCCAGGTAAACAAGAAATAAGAAAGGCCACCTCCTGACACCTGTAGGAATCTCAATATATTTGGGGAAACTCAAGAAGAGAAGAATTCTCCCAAATCTATATCACTGGTGGAATCTGTGGCAAGTCCTTGATGTAGTTTTTCTGGCGTTGAGACGCCTTTTAAAAAGTTCAATTTGAGATTTCTTATGAAAAGTTGCAGCACAGCCAATTTTTAAAAACCTATGTGATCAATTAACCAGACTTATTTTGCAAACAAATTAACCTTAATTTGGCTATATTTGGTAGAAATGAGGGTAGTTTTAGAGACACATTTATATCTGATAAAATAAAATTATTTTTAGGCAGGACAAGAAAATGTTTAAACATAAAATTCTCTCTCTGTTTAGTTGAGCCACTACACTTTCCCCTTTAATGTGCATTGTGCATATGCATTATACATTAACTAGATCACCTTTGAAGACACAGGAATGCCTACTCATAAAAAATAGCAATTTCTATTTCTTCCTGGTACCAGCATATAACTCCTTAGGAGATAACATTCCTTTCTCAGTCCTGTAAGGGGTCACAATAACCCAATACTTGCTTTGCTGGACTATGTTAACTGTCAATATGTTACTTTGCTATATAACCTTTTGTCTCAAAATCTTATATAACTGTACTTTGACCTCTAACAGGAAGAACAGTTCAAAGAGATTTCTGAAAGACTGTCTCCCATGTTGTAATCCTCAGGTTGGTTTGAATAAACTTTTCCATATCTCTCTTAGATCGACTATTGATTATGTTGTTTTATTGTTGTTGTTGTTGACACATCTAAGGCTACCTAACATGGGCTAGTCTCAGCTACTCTGGATTGGCCACATACTTATCTCCAAGGTTTCTTGGAGCATAACAAAACCTTTGAATCAATAGACTGAATAAAAATAAATTACATTCTGTAACTGTGGACCTGTAAATTGTCTTGGGGGCAGGTCATATCACTCTGTCAGCATTATTTAATAACATTAACTGGATTTTTATTTGACACTGGTTTCATGAAATCTGTGGGGTTTTGACAGATTAAGCTGGTCATGTAACTGAAACGTGTTTATGTAAGAGATCCCCATCATGCACAGTCTTTGAATGTCCTGGCACCAAAGGGCATCCATGCTGGCTGATGGTGGTTCTGATCTGGAGACCTAGGTGACCCAGCAAACAAGGACACAAAAACCTGTGCCCTGAGATCGCAGGACACTTTTCAGTACCTATCCTTCTCATGTTGTTAGTGTTCTGAATCCCTTGCCTATATAGTAAAGCTATTCCATGAATATGAATCTTTTTGAGTCTGGTAAGTCACTTTAGAGTAATTAATGCATGCTTAATGCAAAGACCAAGACAGATAAATTTTATCTACCAGAAATAAAAAATAGAATCCAAGTGAAAAGAGTAGTTGAAGCTAACATTTCTTTATTAGTCACAGAATTGGTCATAAGTTTAGAGTTTCAATGTCTTTTTCTGAGGACAAGGGGTCTAGGAAATAGGTGCCTTTTAGCTGAGAAAACACCAGGCTGAAGTATCTCATAACACCTGCAATCACAAAACATTACTTCTTCTAGGAAATTGGAGCTAGTAGAATTTATTTCACTTTTCTTGGATAAGTGACAAGAAGGATTGAAGCATGCATCATTCTATGAGTAGAAAAAGGCTCGCTTGTCAACATTGAAACTGTCATCCTCTGTACTGACATAAGCTTAAGCCTGGTTTCTCTTTATAGTCTCAGGAGATGACTGACAATTTCTGGAGGCTATATATTTCCTTGTTTATCTCCAAAGGAGAGAGAAAAAGTCATGTATGAAAGCTTTCTTAGAAAATTATTTTTAAAAATCCTTATTCACTAGGTCCTGAATTGTGACTGTGGAATGAGATTGTATAGATTTGGATTAGCTTCTTCCAAAGCACTTGGGATACATTTGTAGGCCAAATGATAATTATCAAAAGGGGGAAGGCAATTAGAATTTCTGCTTCATTAGGAAGTTTAATAACTAAACCTTAGAAAGGGTATGATGAGGAATTTTCCAGAGACCTAAAAAGCTGTTTCTTATGACTCGTCTTTACAAGAGAAGTACTATTTACATTTTTGACTGACATATGTAGATATCTGTATCTATATATCTATACATCTATGTATAATCTATCTATTAAATAGTTAAAACAAATCATGCCCTCATGAAAAATACCCCATTTTCATGTATGAGCGTTATTTTCTATTCTATTCCATTCATTATTATAATTCTGATTGTAACCCAGTAAGTTGATTTAAACATACACTAATGAGTCTTCACATGAAGTATGAAAACATACACATTAGAATACTGATATAAATAAATATAAATATCAAGGACTCCTCATTTTGATATTAGTTTCAAATTTCAATTTCTATGAGATATATAATTGGCTCAGAGTAACATATTGTGGCTATTACTTTGAAAGCCCACCCCAGGCTTTTTTTTTTTTTTACTATTCATAGAGGAGGAAATAACATATGAGCCCAGCAGCTACTCTGAGTATTGTCTGCTATGATATGTTTCCACAGGGAACAATTAATTGGTGTCTTGCAAGACACTGCCATTGTGTCCCAACAAACCCTTATTTGACCCTGAGCATTATAATAGTATTATTCTTTCATTGAATGAAAGCGTATCCTCTGATTCTTTTAATAGTCTAATTTAAATTGAAAAAGAAAGTGTAGGGGCGAGGTTCTAAATTTGTTTGTTCTGTGATTCTGTATATTTGTATGTGTTGCTTTCCTGTCTCTAACTAAGTTGGACACGGATTAAATTTTTTTGATCACTGAGTTCTACAGCAGAACTTGACATCTGTTATTCTATGTAATCCTCTCATGATGTCTTGTTGAGGTTGGCATTATTATCTCTATTTTACAAATCAGTCAACAGAAGTACAGATAGTTTAAGGGGCACATCACAGATCACATAGCTGGTTAGTGATGAATCTAAGACTGGCATCCAATTCCAAAAGTTGTATTACTTACTACTTAAGGATGAGGGATGTTACTCAAATCCATGTAATGGTTGAGCAAATTTATTCATAGAGGAATTAATGTGGCTTCTCACTTAAAGGACTAAACAATCGAGTATGCAAAATCTGACAAATGCAATAAAAGAGACACTGAAAATCATCAAGTGCTTTTGGAGTATAGATGTACCATGCCTGGTTTTAATTAGTTTAGTATTGCTATTACTTTTTGGTTTGAACTCAGAGGATATCTGTGGCTAGGAATGTAACATAGAAGCAAAGGAGCAGAAAACACATAGAGTGTTATTGTCTTGTTTACAATAATACACTTTTGAATATTAGTTCAGAGCAGAATAAGAGACATAACCCTTTGGGTAAAAATAATCAATAAGAATTACACCTCCTTCCTGTACGAGTGTGCAGATAATGAAGGTAACAAGTTCACATGAATCTTGCTGTTTATATTTTGCTCCCATATATGCTGAAGCCTGTTTCTATGACTAGTAATTCCAATCTATTCATTTAAAAAAATCTTTATTTCAGAGCAGGACATCAGTGAGATGGGACTGATGATCTTCCTATTTTTCAACAGACTGATGATCCTCTAAATCTGATTCAAGTTCTTGCATTCTTACTAGAAAGCCTTTGACAAATGATAGCAAGTTTTGAAGCAATCCTATCCTTGAAAAGTGATTAAAACTCTTGGTTTAGAGTTTTTGACTTGCTATTTTTAGAAATTTCCTTCTCACATATCTTTATTGACTCAAGGTGTCATTAAATTTCTGAAGGTACAAGGAAATTCTCTGCTCACAACTCAAGGATTTTCTACTATGGAAAATTTTTTGATAGTTCAGTTTTTCATTTTATGGAGCTGAGGGAAATTGCTATTTGGGGTTTAAAGTGCTGAGTTAAAAAATAGTCTTGAAGATTTGCTAGGTAGACACTACATTTATAGTTGACAGTATTTTTGTAGTTTCCAGGCAAATATTTGTTTTTAGGTCCACATAACTAGGAGTTAGCTATAAAGTGAGAGAGGATGTTTTGTTTGTGCACACTAGCCAAAAATCAAAGTAAAACATGAATATTTCAGTAAAGAGTAAACTGAAGTAAAAATAGAACAACATAATCTAGAAAACATCATTGTCATATTAAAATATTATTGTCTTTTGATCACATGATCCAAGATAAGATTACATTTCGGTAATAATTGGTCTAGAATAGACTTTAACTAGAAAAATATATGCTTACCACAGTGGAGCAAACTGATGTTAACTGGTTCATAATAGTTGGATATTAACCTTGTTCATGCCAAAGGAAGAGGGAATAAATGGTTAGAGTAGTAATGCTGATTGTACAAAGAATGAGTATGCAATGAAAAATACAAAGAACTGAATTTTAAAACAGGCTTGACATTATTATTACCAGAAGTAAAATAGAAAAAATGTCTTTAAGAGACTAAGGTAGACAAATGGGACCTAATGAAACTTAAAGCTTTTTTACAGCAAAGGAAACCATAAACAAGATGAAAAGACAACCCTCAGAATGGGAGAAAATATTTGCAAACAAAGCAACTGACAAAGGATTAACCTCCAAAATTTACAAGTAGCTCATGCAATTCAATATCAAAAAGCAAACAACCCAATCCAAAACTGGACAGAAAACCTAAATAGACATTTCTCTAAAGAAGATATACAGATTGCCAACAAACACATGAAAGGATGCTCAACATCACTAATCATTAGAGAAATGCAAATCAAAACTACAATGAGGTATCACCTCACACCAGTCAGAATGGCCATCATCAAAAAATCTACAAACAATAAATGCTGGAGAGGCTGTGGAGAAAAGGGGACCCTCTTGCACTGTTGGTGGGAAGGTAAATTGAAACAGCTACTATGGAGAACAGTAAGGAAGTTCCTTAAAAAACTAAAAATAGGACTACCATACGACCCAGCAATCCCACTACTGGACATATACCCTGAGAAAACCATAATTCAAAAAGAGTCATGTACCACAATGTTCATTGAAGCACTATTTACAATAGTCAGGACATGGAAGCAACCTAAGTGTCCATCAACAGATGAATGGATAAAGAACATGTGACACATATATACAATGGAATATTACTCAGCCATAAAAAGAAACGAAATGGAGTTATTTGTAGTGAGGTGGATTGACCTAGAGTCTGTCATACAGAGTGAAATAAGTCAGAAAGAGAAAAGCAAATACTGTATGCTAACACATATATATGGAATCAAAAAAAAAAAAAGGTTCTGAATAACCTAGGGGCAGCACAGGAATAAAGATGCAGACATAGAGAATGGACTTGAGGACACAGGGAGGGGGAAGGGTAAGCTGGGACAAAGTGAGAGAGTGGTATGGACATTTATACACTACCAAATGTCAAAGAGATAGCTACTGGGAAGCAGCTACATAGCACAGGGAGATCAGCTCGATGCTTTGTGACCACCTAGAGGGGTGGGATAGGGAGGGTGAGAGGGAGACACAAAAGGGAGGAGATATGGGGATATATGTATATGTATAGCTGATTCACTTTGTTATAAAGCAGAAACTAACACAGCATTGTAAAGCAATTTTACTCCAATAAAGATGTTAAAAAATTTTTTTTAATTAAAAAAAGAAGAGACTAAGGTTAGTGACAGTAGATAGGGGAGAAAGACCTGAGAAAAAATACATTTACAAGTGGGATAGATAGAAAGTAATGTGAATGCATTCTCTCAAGTTATTTACACTTAAGCTAATGGCTTGTTAATTCTCCAAAAAATAGAAAGTAGAGAAGTAAGGAATATATGTTAAGGTAATACAATTAAGATGTAAGATAACCCCAAGTTTAATTTTTTAAAATTTATTGCTTAGTGCAATATATACTCATTTCTAACACATATTAAGACTGACTTCTAAACCCATCATTGAATTCATGTGTCACATTGAATATCATACTTTAAGATCTCAAACCCTGAATTATGTATTTGGGAAACTGACCTCCTATTAGAGCATATAGCAAGTAACATTTTTAAAAAATGTTTTAAGAATAGAAAAAAAGAAACAACAGGAATTAAGCTCTACATATTTTGAACACTCAAATATATTTCCTCTGAAGAAAATACACTAATTTTTGGCATAGTGTGGAGTGAAAAATCATCTTTCCTATCACAAAGAGATGTGTCTGTTCATGGCATCCTTTCTCTAGTCCTGTGGTGGAAGGGGCAATATATTCTAACCAGTCTGATGTGTAGCAGCATAAGATACTGCTTCTTCTAGTCTCAGTGCCCTCTTTACCCCTCACAATTTTGCCATTTCAGAAGAGAGATGGTTCTTAAAGAATGAACACTGTTTACAGTAACATTGTTTAATAGTTAACTACAACTGCAAGTGCTACTCCAGACAGACCTTCCTTACTGGAGAAAGTCAAGACAACCTCTGATATTTAGTCCTAACAATTTAAAAATTAAATTTCTTCTACCCAAAAGAGAAACCCCACACATTATCACTATATCAGTCAGGGTCCTGTACAACAACAGGAGATTAGAGTTCAAAATACTGCAAGGTTCAGACCCATTTTAAGAAGACTATGGGGAAACTAAAAGATAATAAGGAAAAACAAAACACAAAGAAAATAGGGGAAACTTTAGCCTCTGACTTACAGACTAACTTCCAGCCAGATAAATACAAAACATCACACTAAAGGCCTGTTTACCTCAATTCCTTTTGTAAAATCATCCTCAGATTTTTTCAGAAAAATATTTAAGGAAGTTAAAAGGCAAAAAACCACAGCCTGAATTGACAAAGGAAGCATCAGAACTATACTCATATTTGGCAGGGATTTTGTAATTATCAGACTGAGAATTTAAAATAATATCATGAATATGCAAAAGGGCTGTAATAGAATAAGGGGGCAATAAGCAAGAACAGATGGGTAATGTAGGCAGAGAAATAAAATTTCTAAGAAAATAAAATAAAATCCTAGAAATCTAAAACACTAACAGAAATGAAGAATGCTTTTGTTGGGCTAATCAGTAGGCTGGATATGGTCATGGAAAGATCACGAGGTTGAAGATACATCAGTAAAAATTTTCCAAACTGAAAAGGAAATAAAAAATTAAAAAAAAAAAAAAAAAATCTACGAGGACTCTGGGACAATTACAAAAGATGTAACATATGAATAATTGGAATTATGGGAAGGAGACTGAGAAAAAGAGAGACGAAATATTTGCAGTAATAATGGCAGAGTATTTTCCAAATTAATCAAAAACACAAAACCATATATCCACCAAGTTCATAGAATACCAAGCAGGATATATAAATTTTTAAAAAGTACATTTAGAAATATTATATTCAAACTGCAGGAAATCAAAGATAGAGCGAAAAATCTTGAAAAAAGCCGGAGGTAAATTATCCTGCAGTTCTATCAGTATTCTCTTTCTTGGTGTGGGTAGTGGTTAACTTTGCGGTATTCACTCTTTTCTAATTCATCAATATGCACATTTTGTGCATTTTTATGTACATGTTATTCTTCCATATAAAATTTTATTAAAATAAATTCCAGGTGTGTTTTACTATAGAATCATATGTCCACAGCACTATTTATATTTTTAATATTCATTACTATAACTGCAGTTCACATGAATATAATTAAAATATAATAATCACTTGGAAAATAATGTGTGCTGATCTCTAACATTCTAACTTGAATTCTTAGATTTTAAAAATTACTGGCTCTGCCTTGGAGGGTTGGAGACAAGATGGCAGAGTAGAAGGAACTAAGTTCTCCTTCTTTCACAAAAACACCAAAATCACAACTAACTACTGAACAATCATCAGTAAAGAAGATTGGAATGTATCAAAAAAGATATTCTACTTCCAAAGACAAAGAAGAAGCCACAAAGGGAGAGTAGAAGTGTGCATTCCTGATACAATCAAATCCCATACCAGTCAGTAGGTGACCCACAAACTGGAAAATAATTTTATTGCAGAGGTTTCCCCACAGGAATGAGAGTTCTGAGCCCCACATCAAGTTCACCAATATGGGCATCTAGCATTGAGACGAAGGGTTCCCAGAGCATTTGGCTTTGAAGGCCAGTGGGGCTTAATCACAGGAACTACACAGGACCGGGGGAAACAGAAACTTCACTCATAGAGGATGCACACAAGGTTTCATGAACACCAGGACCAAGGGAAAAAAGCAGTGAATTCAAAGGGACCTAGGCCAGACTTTCTTTCTTGCTGTTCTTGGAGTGATTCCTGGGGAGGTGGGAGGCAGCTGTGGCTCACTGTGGGGACAAGGAAACTGGTGTCAGATGTACTGGGGAATATTCATTTGTTTGAGCTCTCCTGGAAGCTGCCATTTTGACACCAAAACCTGGCCACCGCCCCCCCCCCCAAAGAAATTATATGCTCCAGAACTGTAATGACTCAGGCCAAACAAGCAACAGGGCAGGAACACAGCCACAGCCATCAGCAGACAGGCTGGTTAATGTCTCCCTGAGCACACAGCCATCTCTAAACATACCCCCTGACATGGCCCTGCCCACCAGAGGTACAAGACACAGATCCACCCACCAGTAGGAAGGCACCAGTCCCTCCCACCAGGAAGCCTGGACAAGCTATTAGACCAGTCTCGCCCACCAAAGGGCAGATACCAGAAGCAAGAGGAACTACAATTCTGCAGCCTTCAGAAAGGAAACCACAAACATAGAAAGTTAGACAAAATGAGATGGCAGAGGAATATGTTCCAGATGAAGATAAAACTCCAGAAGTGCAACTAAGTGAAGTGGAAATAGGCAACCTATCCAAAAAAGAATTTAGAGTAATTACTGTTCCAAGAACTAAAAAAAGAATGGAGGCACAGAACTAGAAGATACAAGAAATATTTAATAAAACACCAGAAAATATAAAGAACAAAGTTGAACAATACAATAACTGAAGCAAAAATACACTTGAAGGAATCCATAGCAGAATGAATGAGGCAGAAGTATGGATAAGTGAGCTGGAAGACAGAATGGTGGAAATCACTGCCATGGAAGAGAATAAAGAGAAAAGAAATGAGGGCAGTTTAAGAGACCTCTGAGACACATTAAATGTACCAACATTCACATTATAGGAGTCCTAGAAGGAGGAGAGAGAGAGAAAGGGCCTAAGAAAATATTTAAAGAGATACTAGCTGAAAACTTCGCTAAGAGGAAACAGTCACCCAAGTCCAGGAAGTGCAGAGAGTCCCATAGAAGATAAATGCCAGGAGGAACATTCTAAGACACGTATTAATCAAATTGACAAAAATTAAAGACAGAGAAAATATTAAAAGGAACAAGCAAAAAGCAACAAATAACATACAAGGGAATCCCTATAAAGTTATCAGCTGATATTTCAGCAAAAATTCTGTAGGATGGAAGGGAGTCGCATGATATATTTAAAGTGATAAAAGGGAAAAACCTACGACCAAGAATGTTCTTCCTAGCACAGCTCTCATTCAGATTCTATGGAGAAATTAAAGGCTATACAGACATGCAAAATGTAAGAGAATTCAGCACCACCAAACCAGCTTTACAACAAACACTAAAACCTTCTCTAGGTGGAAAAGAAAAGACCACAACTAGAATAAAGAAAATTATGAATGGGAAAGCTCACCAGTAAAAGAAAATGAACAGTAAAAGTAGGAAATCAGCCACACACAAATAAGATATCAAAACCAGCAATCATGAGAAGAGGAGAGTACAAATGCATGATATTGAAAATGCACTTGAAATTAAGAGACAAGCAACTTAAAACTGTGTTGTATATATATAGATTGCTATATCAAAACCTCATGGTAGTCACAAACCAAAAATCTATACTAGATATACACACACAAAGAAAAGGAATCCAAACAACACAACAACAAATATAGTCATCAAATCACAGGAGAAGAGAAGAAAAGAGGAATGGATGGAAAAACAATTATAAAAACAAATCCAAAACAATTAACAAAAAGGAAATAATAACATGCATATCAATAATTAATTTAAATGTAAATGCATTAAATACTCCAACCAAAAGACATAGACTGGCTGAATGGATATGAAAACAATATCCATATTTATGCTGTCTAAAAGAGACACTTCAGATCTAGAGAAACGTACAGACTGAATGTGAGGGGATGGAAAAAGGTATTCCATGTAAATGGAAATCAAAAGAAAGCTGGAGTAGCAATACTCATATCAGAAAAAAATAGACTTTGAAATAAAAGCTGTTATAAAAAACAAAGGACACTATGTATCCTTCAATACAATATGTATCTTGGATCAATCCAAAAAGAAGATATAAGAATTCTAAATATATATTCACACAGCATAGCACCATAAAATACATAATGATAATATTGACAGATATAAATGGAGAACTTGATGGTAACAGAATAATAGCAGAAGATTTAACACTCCATTTACCTCAATGGACAGATCATCCAGACAGAAAATTGATAAGGTAACACAAGCCTTAAATGACACATTAGACCATTGGATGTAATTTATACTTATAGAGCATTCTATCGAAAAGCAGCAGAATACACTTTCTTTTCAAGTGCACATGGAACACTCTCCAGGATAGATCACATACTGGGCCATAAAGTGAGCCTCAGTAAATTTAAGAAAATTGAAATTGTGTCAAGTATCTTTTCTGCTGCAAACATTATGAGATTAGAAATCAACTACAAGAGAAAAACTGTGAAAAACACAGACACAAGGAGGCTAAACAGTATGCTACTAAACAATAAATGGATCACTGAAGAGGTGAAAGTGGAAACCAAAAAATACCTAGAGACAGTTGAAAATGAACCCATGATGATTCAAAACCTATGGAACACAGAAAAAGCAGTTCAAGAGGCTAGTTTATAGCAATACAATCTTACATCAGGAAAAAAAAATCCCAAATAAACAACCTAACCTTACACCTAAAGCAACTAGAGTATGAAGAACAAACAAAACCCAAAGTTAGTAGAAGGAAAGAAATCATACATATCATTGCAGAAATAAATGAAATAGAGACAAAGAAAATAATAAAAAAAGATCAGTGAAACTAAAAACTGGTTCTTTGGAAAAAAATTGATAAATCTTTAGTCAAACTCATAAGAAAAAAGGAGAGGGCTCAAATAAATAAAATTAAAAATGAAAAAGGGGAAGTTACAACAAACACCACAGAGATACAAAGGTTCATAAGAGACTACTCTAGGCACCTATATGCCAACAAAACAGACAACCTGGAAGAAATGGATAAATTCTTTGAAAGATACAATCTCCCAATACTGAGCCAGTAATAACTAGAAAATATGAACCAAACAATCACAAGCACTGAAATTGAAACTGATTAAAAAATTCCCAACAAATAAAAGTCCAGGACCAGATGGCTTCACAGGTGAATTCTATCAAACAGTTGGAGAACTTTTAACACCTATCCTTCTCAAACTATTTCAAAACATTGCCAAGGTAGGAACATTGCCAGACTCATTCTATGAGGCTGCCATCATCCTGATGCCAAAACCAGACAAAGATACCATAAAAATTAAAATTATAGACCAATATCACTGATGAACATAGATTCAAATTTCCTCAACAAAATACTAGCATACAGAGTCCAACAATACATTAAAAGGATCATACACCATGAGCAAGTGGGGTTTATCCCAAGGATGCAAGGATTTTTCAACATCCACAAATCAATCATTGTGATAAACCACATTAACAAATTGAAGAATGAAAGCCATATGATCATCTTAATAGATGCAGAAAAACTTTTGACAACATTCAACACCCATTTATAAAACTCTCCGGAAAGTGGGCATAGAGAAAACATACCTCAACTTAATAAAGGTCATATATGACAAACCCACAGCTAACACCATAACTCAACAATGAAAAGCTGAAAGCATTTCCTCTAAGATCAGGAACAAGACAAGGATGTTCACCCTTCCCAATTTTATTAAACATAGTTTTGGAAGTCCTAGACACAGCAATCAGAGAAGAAATAAAAGGAATCCAAGTTGGAAACCAAGAAGTAAAAGTGTCACTGTTTCCAGATGTCATGATATTCTACATAGCAAATCCTAAAGATGCAACCAGAAAACTTCTACAGCTCATTAATTAATTGGGTAAAGTTGCAGGATACAAAATTAATACACAGAAATCTGTTGCATTTCTATACACTAACCATGAAAGATCAGAAAGAGTAATTAAGGAAACAATCATATTTACCATCACATCAAAAAGAATAACATGCCTAGGAAAATACCTGTCTAAGGAGGCAAAAGACCCGTACTTCAAAAACTATAAAACACTGAGGAAAGAAATTGAAGATAAGAAAAACAGATGGGAAGACATACCATGTTCTTGGATTGGAAGAATCAATATTGTCAAAATGACTATACTACCCAAGGCAATATACAAATACAATGCAATTCTATCAAATTACCAGTAACATATTTTCAAATCTAGAAAAGAAAAATCTTATAATTTATTTGGAAACACTAAAGATGCTGAATAGCCAAAGTAATCTTGAGAAAGAGAAACAGAGCTGGAGGATTATGGCTCATTGACTTCAGACTGAACCCTAAAGCTACAGTAATTAAAACAGTATGGATCTGTGAATACTTTCTCCTCTACTCTTTTGTACCAGGTTCTTTCCTATTAACCAAGAATACAAATGAGATTGATTTGAATGGTTTTTATCATGAAAGATGTTTGGGTTTTGTCAAGGATTTTTTTCTGTGTTGATTGAGTTGTTTATTTGGTGTTTTTCATTTATTCTATAATTATGGTGTGAGAAGTTTATTGATTTTTTTTAGATATTAATCAACTTTGCATTCCTGGGATAACTCCCAATTGGTCATGGTTTATAATTCTTGTCTTATGTTGCTTAATTCTGTTTGCTACTGTTTTGTTGAGAAATTTTCCATCCACATTTATAAAAGAACACCATATGAAATATACTGTAGCCCTGTATGTTCCTGTATGGCCCTATCATCATCTACTGATATCTGATTTACTTTGTTCTTGAGACAGTGATTGTGTATGTATATATATATAATTTATATTATATATATAAATTTTATTTTTGAATGTTGTAATCTTTTGAGTCTTTTTAATTTTGAATGTTTAATGTTTTATTTATTTATTTATTGAAGTATACTTGATTTACAGTGTTAATTTCAGTGGTGCAGCAAAGTGATTCAGTTATACATACATATATAACTATTTTTTCAGATTTTTTTCTCTTATAGCTTGTTACAAAATTATTGAGTATAGCTCCCTGTGCTATACAGTAGGTCCTTGTTGGCTGTTTATTTTATATAGTATTCTCTAGGTCCATACACATAGTGGCAAATGGCAGAATTTCATTTTTTATGGCTAAGTAATTTTCCATTGTGTGTGTGTGTGTGTGTGTGTGTGTGTGTGTATAATCTATCACATATTCTTTTTCCATTCCTCAGTTGATGGGCATTTGCTTCCACATCTTGGCTATTGTAAATAGTGCTGCTACAAAGATTGAGGTACATGTAACATTTCAAATTAGTGTTTTCAGTTTTTTCTGGATATATACACAGTAGTGGAATTGCTGAATCATACAGTAATTCTATTTTTAGTTTTTTGAGGAACCTGAATTCCATTTTCCATAGTGACTTCACAATTTATACCCCCACCAAATGTACAAGTATACCCTTCTCTGTACATCCTCTCCAACTTGTGTTATTTGTAGACTTTTTGATGATAGCCATTCTGACAGGTGTGAGGTGATATCTCTTTGTTGTTTTGTTTTGTGTTTCACTAATGAGCAATTTTTTAATGACTGCTTTGTAGTATTGTCTGAAGCCTGGGAGGGTTATGCCTCCAGCTTTGTTCTTTTTCTTCCAGATTGCTTTGGCAATTCTCGGTCTTTTATTGTTCCATATAAAATTTAGGATTATTTGTTCTGGTTCTGTGAAAAACATCATGGGTGATTTGATAAGGATCACATTAAATCTGTAGATTTCTTTGTGTAATAAAGCCATTTTAACAATATTAATTGTTCTAATCCCAGAGCATGGAATATCCTTCCATTTTTTGAATCATCTTGAATTGTCTTTATCAATGTTTTATAGTTCTTGGTATTATGTCTTTCATCTCCTTTGTCAGGCTTATTCCCAAGTATTTTATCTTTTTGATGCCATTTTTAAAAAGATTGGTTTTTACTTTCCTTTTTTGATTTTTTTTGTTAGTGTAAAAAAATGAAACAGATTTCTGTATGTTAATCTTGTATCCTGCTACCTTGCTCAATTTGTTTATTAGTTCTAATAGTTTTTGTGAAGAGTCTAGAGTTTTCTACATATAGCATCATGTCATCTGCATATAATGACAATTTTACCTCTTTCTTTTCAATTGTGTATTTTTATTTTTTCTTCTTGTCTGATTGCTGTGGCTAGGACTTCCAATACTATGTTGAATAGAAGTGGTGAAAATGAGAAACCTAGTCTTGTTCCAGGTTTTAGTGGGAAGACTTTCAGCTTTTCACCATTGATTATTACATTGACTGTGGGATTGTCATGAATAACTTTTAGTATGTTGAGATATGTTCCCTCTGTATCCACTTTGATGAGAGTTTTTGCTATAAATGGATGTGAATTTTATCAAATGCTTTCTCTGCATCTGTTGAGATGATGATAATATGGTCTTTGTCATTTAGTTTTTTGATTGATTTGCATATGTTGAACCATCCTTGTGACCCTGGGATGAATCCAACTTGATCATAGATTATCACCTTTTTCATGTGTTGTTGGATTTGGTTTACTAATATTTAGGTCATCTGTCCATTTTTTTTGATTGGGTTGTTTCTTTTTTAAATATTGACTTTATGTGTCATTTATATATTTTGGATATAAACCCCTTGTTGGTTAATTATTGCAAGTATTTTCTCCCATTCCATATGTCATCTTCTCATTTTGACAATAGTTTCCTTTGCTGTGCAAAAACGTTTAAGTTTATTTAGATCTCTTTTTTTTTAAATTTTGGTTTTATTGCTTTTGCCATAAAAGACAGATCCAAAAAAAAATCCCTATTTTTTTCAAAGAATATTCTGCCTATGTTCTCTTCCCTGAGTATTATGGTTTCAGGACTTACATTTAGGTCTTTAAACCATTTTGATTTTATTTTTGTATATCATGTGAGGAAATGTTCTAATCTCATTTTTCACATGTAGCTGTCCAGTTTCCCCAGTACCACTTGTAGAAGAAGCTGTCTTTTCTCCATTGTATGTCCTTGCCTCCTTTTGTATAGGTTAACTGATCATAGGTGTGTGGGTTTATTTCTGGGATCTCTACTCTGTTCCAGTTATTTATGTATCTGCATTTCTGCCAGTACCATACTGCTTTGATTACTCTAGCTTGGTAGTATAGTCTGATGTCTAGGTGGGTGATATATCCAAAGCAAAGCCAAAGCTTTGCTTTGGCTGTTTGTGGTCTTTTGGTGTTTCATAAGAATTTTAGGTTTATTGATTCTAGTTCTGTGAAATCTGTTGATAGGGATTGCACTAAATCTGTAGATGGCTTTGGATAGGAAGGCCATTTTAACAATATTAATTCTTCCAATCCCAGAGCGTGGGATATCTTTCCATTTCTTGTATCATTTATAATTTTCCTAATCAATGTTTGATAGTTTTCAGAATATAGGTCTTTCACTTCCTTGGTTAAATTTATTCTTAGTTATTTCATTCTTTTTGATGCAATTTTAGATGGTTTCGGTTTTTTTTTTTTTTGTGGTACTTTCTCATACTTCATATCTATAATATAAAAATGCAACAGAATTCTGTACATTAATTTTTGTACAGAAACTTTGTATTCTGCAAAGTTTGTAAATTCCTTTATTATTTCTAGTAGATTTTTGGTGAGGACTTTAGGGTTTTTCTATAGAAAGTATCATGTCATCTGCAAATAGTGACAGTTTTACCACTTCCCTTCCAATATGAATAAGTTTTATTTATTTTTCTTTTTATTTTTGTCTCCTTGTTGTGGCTAGGCCTTCCAATAATATGTTAAATAGAAGTGGGGAGAGTTAGTATCCTCATTATGTTCCTGAATTTAGTGGGGAGGATGTCACCTTTTCACTGTTAAATATGATATTGGCAGTGGGTTTGTCATAAATGGCTGTTATTATGTTGAGATATATTCCCTCTACACTCATTTTGATAAGATGTTTTACCATGAATAGGTGTTGAATTTTGTCAAATGTTTTTCTGCTTCTGAGATGATTATGTTATTTTATCGTTTCTTTTGTTAATGCAGGGTATCCCATTGATTTATTTGCTACTAAACAATGTTGAATTGTTTATTCAATGTTCAAATGTTGAATCATCCTTGTAACCCTGTAATAAATCCAACTGATCATGGTGTATAATCGTTTTTATGTATTGTTGGGTTTGGTTTACTGATATTTTGTCAAGGATTTTTGCATCCATATTCATCAAAGATATTGGCCTATGATTTTCTTTTGTTGTACTGTCTTTGTCTGATTTTAGTATCAAGATAATGATGGCCTCATAGAATAAATTTGAAAGTGTTCCATCCTCTTCAAGCTTTTGGAAGAGTTTGAGAAAGGTAGGTATTTTTTCTTCTTTATATGTTTGGTAGAACTCCCCTGTGAAGCCATCCAGTCCTGGAATTTTATTTGTTGGGGTTTTTTTTTTTTTTTTTTTCTATTTGTTCACCTATTTTTATTTTTATTTTTTATTTTTATTTTTTAAACATCTTTATTGAAGTATAATTGCCTTACAATGGTGTGCCAGTTTCTGCTTTATAACAAAGTGAATCAGTTATACATATACAATATGTTCCCATTTCTCTTCCCTCTTGCATCTCCCTCCCTCCCACCCTCCCCATCCCACCCCTCTAGGTGGTCACATAGAACCGAGCTGATCTCCCTGTGCTATGTGGCTGCTTCCCACTAGCTATCTATTTTACATTTGGTAGTGTATATATGTCCATGACACTCTCTTACCCTGTCACATCTCACCCCACCCCCTCCCCATATCCTCAAGTCCATTCTCTAGTAGGTCTGTGTCTTTATTCCCGTCTTGCCACTAGGTTCTTCATGGCCTTTTTTTTTTTTCCTAAGATTCCGTTTATATGTGTTAGCATACTGTATTTGTTTTTCTCTTTCTGACTTACTTCACTCTGTATGACAGACTCTAACTCGATCCACCTCATTACAAATACCTCCATTTCATTTCTTTTTATGGCTGAGTAATATTCCATTGTATATATGTGCCACATTTTCTTTATCCATTCATCTGTCGATGGACATTTAGGTTGCTTCCATGTCCTGGCTATTGTAAATAGAGCTGCAATGAACATTTTGGTACATGACTCTTTTTGACCTATGGTTTTCTCAGGGTATATGCCCAGTAGTGGGATTGCCGGATCGTATGGTAATTCTATTTGTAGTTTTTTAAGGAACCTCCATACTGTTCTCCATAGTGGCTGTATCAATTTACATTCCCACCAACAGTGCAAGAGTGTTCCCTTTCTTCCACACCCTCTCCAGCATTTATTGTTTCTAGATTTTTTGATGATGGCCATTCTGACCGGTGTGAGATGATATCTCATTGTAGTTTTGATTTGCATTTCTCTAATGATTAATAATGTTGAGCATTCTTTCAAGTGTCTGTTGGCCATCTGTATATCTTCTTTGGAGAAATGTCTATTTAGGTCTTCAGCCCATTTTTGGATTGGGTTGTTCGTTTTTTTGTTATTGAGCTGCATGAGCTGCTTGTAAATCTTGGATATTAATCCTTTGTCAGTTGCTTCATTTGCAAATATTTTCTCCCATTCTGATGGTTGTCTTTTGGTCTTGTTCATGGTTTCCTTTGCTGTGCAAAAGCTTTTAAGTTACATTAGGTCCCATTTGTTTATTTGTGTTCTTATTTCCATTTCTCTGGGAGCTGGGTCAAAAAGAATCTTACTGTGATGTATGTCATAGAGTGTTCTGCCTATGTTTTCCTCTAACAGTTTGATAGTGTCTGCCCTTACACTTAGGTCTTTAATCCATTTTGAGTTTATTTTTGTGCATGGTGTCAGGGAGTGTTCTAATTTCATACTTTTACATGTACCTGTCCAATTTTCCCAGCACCACTTATTGAAGAGGCTGTCTTTTCTCAACTGTATATGCTTGCCTCCTTTATCAAAGATAAGGTGACCATATGTGTGTGGGTTTATCTCTGGGCTTTCTATCCTGTTCCATTGATCTATATTTCTGTTTTTGTGCCAGTACCAAACTGTCTTGATTACTGTAGCTTTGTAATATAGTCTGAAGTCAGGGAGCCTGATTCCCCCAGCTCCATTTTTCGTTCTCAAGATTGCTTTGGCTATTCGGGGTCTTTTGTGTTTCCATACAAATTGTGAAATTATTTGTTCTAGTTCTGTGAAAAATGCCTGTGGTAGTTTGATAGGGATTGCATTGAATCTGTAGATTGCTTTGGGTAGTAGAGTCATTTTCACAATGTTGATTCTTCCAATCCAGGAACATGGTATATCTCTCCATCTATTTGTATCATCTTTAATTTCTTTCATCAGTGTCTTATAATTTTCTGCATAAAGGTCTTTTGTCTCCTTAGGTAGGTTTATTCCTAGATATTTTATTATTTTTGTTGCAATGGTAAACGGGAGTGTTTTCTTAATTTCACTTTCAGATTTTTCGTCATTAGTGTATAGAAATGCAAGAGATTTCTGTGCATTAATTTTGTATCCTGCTACTTTACCAAATTCATTGATTAGCTCTAGGAGTTTTCTGGTAGCATCTTTAGGATTCTCTATGTATAGTATCATGTCATCTGCAAATAGTGACAGCTTTACTTCTTCTTTTCCGATTTGGATTCCTTTTATTTCTTGGTCTTCTCCGATTGCTGTGGCTAACACTTCCAAAACTATGTTGAATAATAGTGGTGAGAGTGGGCAACCTTGTCTTGTTCCTGATCTTAGTGGAAATGGTTTCAGTTTTTCACCATTGAGGACAATGTTGGCTGTGGGTTTGTCATATATGGCCTTTATTATGTTGAGGAAAGTTCCCTCTATGCCTACTTTCTGCAGGGCTTTTATCATAAATGGGTGTTGAATTTTGTCAAAAGCTTTCTCTGCATCTATTGAGATGATCATATGGTTTTTCTCCTTCAATTTGTTAATATGGTGTATCACATTGATTGATTTGCGTATATTGAAGAATCCTTGCATTCCTGGGATAAACCCCACTTGATCATGGTGTATGATCCTTTTAATGTGCTGTTGGATTCTGTTTGCTAGTACTTCATTGAGGATTTTTGCATCTATGTTCATCAGTGATATTGGCCTGTAGTTTTCTTTCTTTGTGACATCTTTGTCTGGTTTTGGTATCAGGGTGATGGTGGCCTCATAGAATGAGTTTGGGAGTGTTCCTCCCTCTGCAAAATTTTGGAAGAGTTTGAGAAGGATAGGTGTTAGCTCTTCTCTAAGTGTTTGATAGAATTCGCCTGTGAAGCCATCTGGTCCTGGGCTTTTGTTTGTTGGAAGGTTTTTAATCACAGTTTCAATTTCAGTGCTTGTGATTGGTCTGTTCATATTTTCTATTTCTTCCTGGTTCAGCCTCAGCAGTTTGTGCATTTCTAAGAATCTGTCCATTTCTTCCAGGTTGTCCATTTTATTGGCATAGAGTTGCCTGTAGTAATCTCTCATGATCTTTTGTATTTCTGCAGTGTCAGCGGTTACTCCTCCTTTTTCATTTCTAATTCTATTAATTTGAGTCTTCTCCCTTTTTCTCTTGATGAGTCTGGCTAATGGTTTATCAATTTTGTTTATCTTCTCAAAGAACCAGCTTTTAGTTTCATGATTTTTGCTATTGTTTCCTTCATTTCTTTTTCATTTATTTCTGACCTAATCTTTATGATTTCTTTCCTTCTGCTGGCTTTGGGGTTTTATTGTTCTTTTTTCTCTAATTGCTTTAGGTGCAAGGTTAGGTTGTTTATTCGAGATGTTTCCTGTTTCTTGAGGTAGCCTTGTATTGCTATAAACTTCCCTCTTAGCACTGCTTTTGCTGCGTCCCATAGGTTTTGGGTCGTCGTATCTCCATTGTCATTTGTTTCTAGGTATTTTTTGATTTCCCCTTTGATTTCTTCAGTGATCACTTCGTTATTAAGTAGTGTATTGTGTAGCCTCCATGTGTTTGTATTTTTTACAGATCTTTTCCTGTAATTGATATCTAGTCTCATAGCGTTGTGGTCGGAAAAGATACTTGATACAATTTCAATTTTCTTAAATTTACCAAGGCTTGATTTGTGACCCAAGATATGATCTATCCTGGAGAATGTTCCATGAGCACTTGAGAAAAATGTGTATTCTGTTGTTTTTGGGTGGAATGTCTTATAAATATCAATTAAGTCCATCTTGTTTAATGTATCATTTAAAGCTTGTGTTTCCTTATTTTTTTTCATTTTGGATGATCTGTCCATTGGTGAAAGTGGGGTGTTAAAATCCCCTACTATGATGTGTTGCTGTCGATTTCCCCTTTTATGGCTGTTAGTAATTGCCTTATGTATTGAGGTGCTCCTATGTTGGGTGCATAAATATTTACAATTGTTATACCTTCCTCTTGGATCGATCCCTTGATCATTATATAGTGTCCTTCTTTGTCTCTTGTAATAGTCTTTATTTTAAAGTCTATTTTGTCTGATATGAGAATTGCTACTCCAGCTTCCTTTTGATTTCCATTTGCATGGAAAATCTTTTTCCATCCCCTCACTTTCAGTCTGTATGTATCCCTAGGTCTGAAGTGTGTCTCTTGTAGACAGCATATATATGGGTCTTGTTTTTGTATCCATTCAGCCAGCCTGTGTCTTTTGGTGGGAGCATTTAATCCATTTATATTCAAGTTAATTATTGATATGTATGTTCCTATCCCCATTTTCTTAAATGTTTTGGGTTTGTTATTGCAGGTGTTTTCCTTCTCTTGTGTTTCTTGCCTAGAGAAGTTCCTTTAGCATTTGTTGTAAAGCTGGTTTGGTGGTGCTGAACTCTCTCAGCTTTTGCTTGTCTGGAAAGGTTTTAATTTCTCCATCACATCTGAATGAGATCCTTGCTGGGTAGAGTAATCTTGGTTGTAGGTTTTTCTCCTTCATCACTTTAAGTATATCCTGCCACTCCCTCTGGCTTGCAGAGTTTCTGCTGAAAGGTCAGATGTTAACCTTATGGGGATTCCCTTGTGTGTTATTTGTTTTTTTTCTCTTGCTGCCTTTAATATGTTTTCCTTATATTTAATTTTTGACAGTTTGATTAATATGTGTCTTGGCGTGTTTCTCCTTGGGTTTATCCTGTATGGGACTCTCTGTGCTTCCAGGACTTGATTAACTATTTCCTTTCCCATATTAGGGAAGTTTTCAACTATAATCTCTTCAAATATTTTCTCAGTCCCTTTCTTTTTCTCTTCTTCTTCTGGGACCCCAATAATTCGAATGTTGGTGCATTTAATGCTGTCCCAGAGGTCTCTGAGACTGTCCTCCGTTCTTTTCATTCTTTTTTCTTTATCCTGTTCTGCAGTAGTTATTTCCACCATTTTATCTTCCAGGTCACTTATCCTTTCTTCTGCCTCAGTTATTCTGCTATTGATCCCGTCTAAAGTATTTTTAATTTCATTTATTGTGTTTTTCATTGTTGCTTGGTTCCTCTTTAGTTCTTCTACGTCCTTGTTAAATGTTTCTTGCATTTTGTCTATTCTATTTCCCAGATTTTGGATCATCCTTACTATCATTATTCTGAATTCTTTTTCAGGCAGACTACCTATTTCCTCTTCATTTGTTAAGTCTGATGTGTTTTGACCCTGCTTCTTCCTCTGCTGTGTGTTTTTCTGTTGTCTCATTTTGCTTATCTTACTTGTTTGGGGTCTCCTTTTCACAGGCTGCAGGTTCGTAGTTCCCGTTGTTTTTGGTATCTGTCCCCAGTGGCTAAGGTTGGTTCAGTGGGTTGTGTAGGTTTCCTGGTGGAGGGAACTAGTGCCTGAGTTCTGGTGGATGAGGCTGGATCTTGTCTTTCTGGTGGGCACGTCCACGTCTGGTGGTGTATTTTGGGGTGTCTGTGGCCTTATTATGATTTTAGGCAGCCTCTGTGCTAATGGATGGGGCTGTGTTCCTGTCTTGCTAGTTGTTTGGCATAGGTTGTCCAGCACTGTAGCTTGCTGGTCGTTGAGTGAAGCTGGGTCTTGATGTTGAGATGGAGATCTCTGAGAGATTTTCTCCGTTTGGTATTACGTGGAGCTGGGAGGTCTCTTGAGGACCAGTGTCCTGAAGTTGGCTCTCCCACCTCAGAATTATGGCCCTGATGCCTGGCTGGAGCACCAAGAGCCTTTCGTCCACACGGCTCAGAGTAAAAGGGAGAAAAAATAGAAAGAAAGAAAGAAAGAGGCTATAATATAGTGAAGTAAAATAAAGCTATTATAAAGCAAAGCTATACAGACAAAATGTCACCCAGAAGCACATACATATACACTCACAAAAAAAGGAAAAGGGGAAAAATTAATATATCCTGCTCCCAAAGTCCACCTCCTGAATTTGGGATTATTCGTTGTCTATTCAGGTATTCAACAGATGCAGGCACATCAAGTTGTTTGTGGAGTTTTAATCCGCTGCTTCTGAGGCTGCTGGGGGAGATTTCCCCTTCTCTTCTCTGTTCAAACAGCTCCTGGGGATCATCTTTGTATTTGGACCCGCCTCTGCGTGTAGGTCGCCTGAGGGCGTCTGTTCCCTGCCCAGACAGGACGGGGTTAAAGGAGCAGCTGCTTCGGGGGCTCTGGCTCACCCAGGCCGTGGGGAGGGAGGGGTACAGAGGAGGTGGGGCACGTCTGCGGCGTCAGAGGCCGGCGTGACATTGCACCAGCCTGAGGCGCGCAGTGCGTTCTCCCGGGGAAGTTGTCCCTGGATCACGGGACCCTGGCAGTGGCGGGCTGCACAGCCCACCGGGAGGGGCGGTGTGGAGAGTGACCTGTGTTCACACACAGGCTTTTTGGAGGCGGCAGCAGCAGCCCCAGTGTCTCACGCCCGTCTCTGTGGTCCGCGCTGATCGCCACGGCTCACGCCCGTCTCTGGAGCTCATTTAGGCGGCGCTCCGAATGCCCTCCCCTTGCGCACCGCAAAACAAAGAGGCAAGAAAAAGTCTCTTGCCTCTTCGGCAGCTGCAGACTTTTTCCCGGATTCCCTCCCGGCCAGCTGTGGTGCGCTAACTCCTTCAGGCTGTGTTCACGCCGCCAACCCCAGTCCTCTCCCTGCGATCCGACCGAAGCCCGAGCCTCAGCTCCCAGCCCCGCCTGCCCTGGCGGCTGAGCAGACAAGCCTCTCGGGCTGGTGAGTGCTGGTCGGCACTGATCCTCCATGCGGGAATCTCTCCACTTTGCCTGCCGCACCCCTGTGGCTGCGCTCTCCTCTGTGGCTCCGAAGCTTCCCCCCTCTGCCACCCGCAGTCTCCGCCCGCGAAGGGGCTTCCTAGTGTGTGGAAATCTTTCCTCCTTCACAGCTCCCTCCCACTGGTGCAGGTGCCATCCCTATTCTTTTGTCTCTGTTATTTCTTTTTTCTTTTGCCCTACCCTAGTACGGGGGGAGTTTCTTGCCTTTTGGGAGGTCTGACGTTTTCTGCCAGCGTTCAGTGGGTGTTCTGTAGGAGCAGTTCCACGTGTAGATGTATTTCTACTGTATCTGTGGGAAGGAAGGTGATCTCCGCGTCTTACTCTTCCTCCATCTTCTCTCCCCCTCCGTTTTTTTTTTTTAATTACAAATTCAATTTTATTTCTATTGATAGTTCTGTTCAAATTGTCTGTTTCTTTTGATTCAGTCTTGACATGCTATGTTTCTAAATGTTCTCTTTCTTCTTGTTGTCCAATTTGTTGTAATGAAGCAGTTCATAGTATTCTTTTTTTTTTTTTTTTGGTAGCTCTGTGTTATTGGTTATTATTTATTTATTTTCATTTCTTACTTATTATTTGGGTTCTCTCTCTTTTCTTCTTGGTGAGCCTGGCTAATGGTATCAGTTTGCTTTATCTTTTCAAAAAACAGCTCTCTGTTTCATGGATATTTTCTATTGTTTTTAAATCTCTATTTTATTTATTTCCTCTCTGATCTTTATTATTTCCATCCTTCTGCTGACTTTAGGTTTTGTTTGTTCTTCTTTTTCTAACTCATTTAGTTGGTAGATCAGGTTTTTTATTTGCGATTTTTCTTGCTTCTTAAGGAAAACCTGTAGCCCTCTAAACATACCACTTAGAACTGCTTTTGCAGCCTCCCATTTCCATAGCAATGGAAAGTTGTATTTCCATTTTCATTTCTCTAGATATATTTTCTGATTTCTTTTTATTTTATTGTTGACCCACTGGTTTTTTTTTTTCATTGATTTTTTTAGTAGAGTGTTGTTTACTCTCCACTTGTTTGTTCATTTCCCATTTATTTCTCTCTGTAGTTGATTTCTAGTGTCATACCATTTTGTTTGGGAAAAATGCTTGATATAATTTCTATCCTCTTAAATTTATTGGAACTTGTTTTGTGTCTTAGCATGTGATCTATCCTGGAGAACATTCAATGTGCAATTGAAAACAATGTGTATTCTGATATTTTGGATATAATATCCTGTAGGTATCTAGTCCAAATGGTCTATTGTGTCATTTAAGAGCACTGTTGCCTTACTGATTTTCTATCTGGACAATCTGTCCATTGATGTCAGTGGGGTGTTAAAGTACCATACTATTTTCATATTATTTTTAATTTCTCCCTTTATGTCTGTTAGTATTTGCTTTATATATTTAGGTGCTTCTATATTGGGAGTGTATAAGTTAATGTGTGTAATATCCTCTTCATGTAATAATCTTTTTATCATTAAACAATGCCCTTCTTTGTCTTTGCCATAACATTTGTTTAAAGTCTATTTTGTCTGATATGAGTATTGCCACCCCTGCTTTTTTGTGCATTCTGTTTGTATTAAATATCTTTTTCCATCTCCACCCTTTCAGTCTGTGTGTATCTTTAGGCCTGAAGTGAGTCTCTTGTAGGCAGTATATTGAAGTGTCTTAAAAATAAAATCATATCAGCCACCCTATATCCTTTGATTGAAGTTTTTAGTCGATTGACATTTAAAGTAATCATTAATAAATAGGTATTTATTGCCATTTTACTTGTTTTCCAGCTATTTTGTAGTTCTTCTCCATTCATTTCTTCTTTTTTTCTACCATTGTGGTTTGATGATTTCCTTTAGTCATATTCTTGTGTTCCTTTCTACTTTGTTTTTGTATATCTATTTTAGGTTTTTAATTCATGTTGGCCCATAATAATACCTACTTTAAAAAACTGTTAGTCATTTAAGTTCAAACACATTTTAAAAGATCTAGATTTTTTATTCCCTTCCCCCACATTTTGTGTTTTTGATGTCATAGTTTACATTTTCATGCTTATCCTTTAACTGTTTATTGTAGTTATAATTGGTTTTACATTTTTTCATTTTTTAATCTACATATTGTCTTATTTAAGTAGTCTTCATCCCTTATCATATATCTACCTTTTCTAGTGAGATTTTCCTTTTTTTATGGATTCTTTCTTTTCCATTTAGAGAAGCCCCTTCAAAAAAAGAGTTTTAGGGTAGATTTGGCACTGATAAATTCTTTTAGTTTTTGCTTCTCTGATAAGTTCTTTCTCCCTCCTTCCATTCTAAATGATAATCTTGTTGTGTATAGTTTCCTAGGTTGCAGTAGTTCCCTTTCAGCACTTTGAATATATCATACATATCATGCCACTCCCTTCTGGTCTGCAAAGTTTCTGCAAAGAAATCAGATGATAGCTTTATGGGGATTCATTGTATATGCCTCTTTGTTTTTCTCTTGCAACCTTTAGAATCATCTCTTTATCTTTAAATTTTGTCATTATAATTATGCTTTATCTTGGTATGGGTCTTTTTGGGTTCATCCTGTTTGAGACTCTCTGTACTTCCCTTACCTGGATAACTGTTTCTTTCTTTAGGTTTGAGAAGTTTTCATCCATAACTTCTTCAAATACATTTCTACCCCCTTCTCTTTCTTCTCTGGAAACCATATAATGAGAATTTTGGCATGCTTAATATTGCCAAAAATATTGTTTGATTTTTTAATTTGTCTTTCTTTCTACTTTTTTGATTAGGTGATGTCCATTATTGTATCTTCCAGGTCACTTATGCATTCTTCTGTATCAATTAATCTGCTATTCATTCCTTTAGAGTGTTTTTTATTCCAAATATTGAATTATCTATTTCTCATTTTTTAAAATATTTTCTAGTTCCTTGTTAAGATGATCTCTGTTTAGATCAACTCTTTCCCCTTATTCAGTTAGCCTTTTTATTATCAGTGTTTTGAATTCTCTAACTGGCAAGTTGTTTATTTCTGTTTATTTTTTATTTGTTTTCTCTTACCCTTTCAATTGAGAGTAGTTCCTCTGCCTTTTCATTTTATGTAATTTTTTTGCCTCTATGAGTTTAGGTAAAACAATTATTATTGTGGTCTTGAAGGATGTTCTTATGTGGGAGTGTCCCAATACAGACAGGGTGCACCCAATGCCCTTGGTGAAGGCTGTATTTGATGTAGATGCCAGCCACATCTTTCTGCAGAGTGTGCTGGCAGCTATCACTTTGATTGCAGGTGAGGTTGGAGATAGTGAAGCAGGATGGACTGAGTAGGTGTGAGATGGAACTTTCTCTTTGCTCTGTGGCTTTCACCTCCCTGTTAGGGGCAGGGTCCGATCTGAAGTTGCTGGAGCAAAAACCTTGAGATCTGTTTTGAGCTGGCTCTGTTCCCCTTAAGTGTGTGTTTTTACTTTTTCTCACACTGGGAAATTGCCCCAATGAGAGGAGTGCTGAAGGAAGTGGGACTCATGCGCCTACACAAGTCTAATGCTCTGCCTCTGTAGGCATCCATGTGTCCACTTAGCTGCAGCACACATTCATGTCCTTTCCCCATCTGTGGCTGCTCCAGAGATAGCACTGAGCTGCAGCACCAAGTAAACAGGGCTGGACTGTTCCTTAAACTTGACCTGGGGTGCACAGAGAGGCTGTTGTGGGAAATCCAGCAGCCACTAATGCAGAACTCTCTCCACCTGTCCTTGGACAAGTCAGCACATGCATGCTCCTCTCAAGTGGAGTCCAAGCTTCTCCAGCGTTTCTGTCTGTCCCAGCTGTTATCCTACTAGCCAAGGGAGCTTGTCCACTATGTAAAGAATCCAGGATTTGATGCTCAGTCTATGCCTCAAAGTGCTTACTCTCCAGGGAGGTTATTCTTCCATCCTACCCAATTACATGTGTACCTTTCTTGCAGCCTTGGTTGTAGAGGAGTCTGTCTGACAATTTCCAGTTAGTTTTCAGTGAGAATTGTTCCACATGTAGATGTATTTTAGATGTTTTCATGCGGGAGATGAGCTCCATATCCTCTTACCCTACCATCTTGATCTTTCCAAACTTATTAAATTAACTTCCTTGCACTAATTGTGATTAATCAAGCTTTCAAGTGGCAAATACACATAAGATTAAACAACAAAGTTGTATCTGATATAATCTAGATAGTGTAATTTTAATTATCATTTAAGTAATACTACAAGTAAGATTTACATCAGTATTGTGCTGAGCTATTTTTCTTGCTAACAGGGTTATAAACATGTAAGTTTTGACTGGTGTTATGGGAAATGCTATTCAGCCAGAAACTGAATTATTTTTTAGTCTATTTTGCATGTCTTTTATTTTTAGAAAATGTAATCAGTTGTACAATATGATTTATGTTTCAGTAATCAAATGAATGGATCACAAATATACATTCATATCTATCTTGCTGCAAAATAGTAAATTGGTAGACATGATCTACAACTGCATAAAGGGTTTTTTTTTTCTCTTTGAAAATAAAATTGTATCACACTGGTGTACTGTTTTATGTCAATATTTTAAATCAACAATTTCAACAATAAATCAAATATGATGAAACACAATTATTTGATTTGAGTTAATTTTACATAGACACCCCCTATATATTATTGACTCCATTCTTGTTCTATTTTCCATGTGTTTCCTAATATTCACTCAAATAAGTCTGGTCTTACTGCATAAATTTACACGCTTCTAATTCTTATCTTTTTTCTCAACCCATACTTCCAATTTAACAATGGCAATACTTATGCTTTTCTATGATGACTTAGAGTAGAATAAGCATTGGAATTAGGAGTCAAACACCTTTGTTCCTATATCTGACCATTTCTATAAACCTGCTTTGTTTTCCAACACTCATATCTAAGCTTGTTCATCCACAAAATGGGAATAATATGTTTTCATCTGAGCATGTGCTGAATTAAAAAATGGGAGAATACATTTGACAATCAAACAGATTTGATTTTGACTCTAAATGGCGATGAAGATTCTTGAGAGATGTAGTATAGTGGATTACTGAAGATACACAGCTTAGATTCAGCAATAACATACTCCAAATCTAAGCTCCTTGATGTTTTTGGTAATTTTTTTATTCCCTAGATTATTGATATGTAAGATTTGCTAATTATACTTATAAGTAAAAAAATAAAGAAAACACCACAATGAGTTGGGTAGGAGGGGTGAAAACAAGGTATACAGTAAGTTCTCTATATACAAACCTTCAAGTTGTGAACTTTCAGAGATGCAAACATGCATTCACATGTCCAGTCGTGTAAGTTAGTTCACATGTCTGGAGTACATTGTGATGTGCATGCATCCTCTACAAGTGGTTGTGCTTTTGTATACTTTACTGTACAGTAATGTATAGAGTACAGTAGTACAGTATCTTTATTTCAAGCCCAGATGTCTGGAAGCAAGTGTAAAAGTAGCAGTGATGTAGCTGGTACTGCTAAGAAGCTAAGAAGCATCAAGTGCCAAGAAAAGATGAAGAGAGACAAGAGAAAGAAGAAGTAACTAAAGAACCAAAGAGATTCATGATGCAGGAAATGGCAAGAAGATTTTCTTTATTTGAGGAGGCACTTTTAGTTTTTGAGGCACAGGACCCAAATGTTGAATGGTACACAAAGGTTGCAGCAGCTGTTCAGAATGCAATCCAGTGCAATCGTGTCATCTATGATGAGACAAAAAGTGCTACTACCCAGACATTACTGGATCATTTTTTTCAAGAGGGTAGATAGAATTGAATCCATCAAAGAACTAAAATCTGTGCCATCAATGTCAGGTGTGAGTGAAATTGCAGCTTGCCCTTCATCTCCCATTGCTGATGATCCTTCAGCTCTGCCATCTCCCACGTCCTCTCCCTCCTCCATCAGTAACCCTTCTTGCCTGTTCAGTCAATACCAGCCCCTGTATGCCAGCTGTTATACTGTACTACTGTACTTTTCAAGGTACTGTACTATAAGATTAAAAAATGTTTTCCTTATTTTTCATGTTTTTTATGTATTGTTTGTGTGAAAAGTATTGTAAACCTATTACAGTACAGTACTATATAGCTGATTGTGTTAGTTGGGTACCTAGGCTAACTTTGTTGGACTTATGAACAAATTGGACTTATGAGCACACTATCTAAATGAGACACATTCATATGTAGGGGACTTACTGTAGTCAGGAGCCACATCCTCAGGTAGGCAACTCACAAATGAGAGGGATATCAGAATCATAGAAGTCTTCCCCAAGGAGCACAGGGTCCACGCCCCACACTGGGCTCCCCAGCCCAGGGATCCTGCAATGGGAAGATGAGCCCCTCAGTACACCTGACTTTGAAAACCAGTGGGGCATATATTAGGGAGAGTTGAAGAGTTAAGGTAAAAGAAAAGAGTGCTTTTAAAGGGTAAACACAAAAATATCACTTGAGCCTGGGCCAGACTCACTTGCTGATTTTGAAGAGCCTTCCAGAAAAGAAAGAGAAAACTGGGAATCACTTGGGGATGGAGACGCTGGTAACAGCAATTTGGGAGCTTGTTCTACTGTGTTAATACTGGTGCTGGCAAGTGACATTTTGGAATTTCCCTCTCACCTATTTTTGCTGGTGACTTACCTGCCTACTAATGAGCTAGTGCCAGCACAGAGCACCTGAAGCACTTCAGACAGCTGTGTGTAATCCCAACCCCACCCTCAAGTAGGCTCTCAGACACCATAGGAAGTGTGGCCTTGCAGCCAACTGATCCAGGGGCTAAATCTGCTGACAAGCATTCCCACAGTAGTTGTCCAAAACACAACAGAAGGGCACATACAGCCCATATAAGGAACTCCTCTAGAGCATATAGCTCTGGTGAACAGAAGGTAACATACTAACATGCTACTAGGCCCTATACAATATCTCCTACATGAGGTCCCCCCTCCAAAATCTGGAAATGTAACTGACCCACCTAACATAGAAATAAACACAGGTGATTGAGCAAAAAGAGGAGACAGAGTATTATGTTCCAAACAAAAGAACAAGGCAAAACCCTAGGGAAAAAAAACAAAACTAAACTAAAAGAAGTAGAGATACCCAATAAAGAATTGAAGGTGATGATGGTAAAAATTCTCACTGAACGCAGGAGAAGAGTGCATGAGCACAGTAAGGATGTCAAAAGAGGTTAAAGAGGAAATGTAAAGAAGATCCAAACACAGGTAAAGAGTACAAAAACTGAAATTAAAAATACAGTAGAAGGTATCAACAGTAGATTAGTTGATACAGAGGAATGGATAAGTGATCTGTAAGACAGAGTAGTGGACATCATTCAAGCCAAACTGAAAAAAAGAAATAAGAATTTTTAAAAAATGAGGATAGTTCAAGAGACCTCTAGGAAAACATCACTACACTAACATTCACATTATAGGGGTCCCAGAAAGGGAAGAGACAGAGAAAGAGGCAGAAAACTTATCTGAAGAAATAATAACTGAACATTTTCCTAACATGGGAAAGGAAACAGAAAACCCATTCCAGTAGGCACAGAAAGTTCCAAACAAGATGAACCCAAAGAGGTTCATACAAAGACACATTATAATGAAAAAGACAAAAATTAAAGTTAAAGAGAGAATCTTAACAGCAGCAAGGAAAAAGCAACTCTTTAAATAGAAGGCAACTTAGCTGACTTGTTAGCAGAAATTTTGCAGGACAGAAGAGTGTGACATGATATTCAAAGTGAAGAAATGTAAAACTAACAACCATGAATACTCTGCCAACAACGTTATTATTTATTCTGAAGTAGAGATAAACAGTTTTACAGACAAGCAAAAGCTGAGTTCAGCACTAATAAATGAGCTAAAGTAAAATAGTAAAATAAAATAGCAAAGTACATACCTATCAATAATTACTTTTTTTAAATGTAATTTATTCTTATTTTTTTATTAATTTTCTTGGAATATAGTTGATTTACAATGTCTTGTTAGTTTCTACTGTACAGCAAAGAGAATCAGTTATACATATACAAATATCCACTCTTTTTTAGATTCTACTCCCATATAGGTCATTAGACAAGATTGAGTAGATTTCCCTGTGTTGTACAGTAGATTCTTAACAGTTATCTATTTTATATATATATATAGCAGTGCATATATGTCAATCCTAATCAATTTATTCCTCCACCCTTCCCCCTGCAACAATAAGTTTGTTTTCTACATCTGTGACTCTATTTCTGTTTCGTAATAGATTCATTTGTACCACTTTTTAAGATTCCACATATGAGTGATATCATAAGATATTTGTTTTCTCTCTCTGACTTACTTCACTCAGTATGACAATCTCTAAATGTATCCAATGTAGCTGCAAATGACATTATTTCATTCTTTTTTTTTATCACTGAGTAATATTCCATTGTATGTTGATATATGTACCTCACCTTCTTTATCCATTCCTCAGTTGATGGACATTTAGGTTGTTTCCATGTCCTGGCTATTGTAACTAGCGCTGCAGTAAACATTGTCATGTATCATTTTGAATTATGGTTTTCTCTGGGTATATGCCCAGGAGTGAGATGGCTGGATCATATCGTAGCTCTATTTTTAGTCTTTCAAAGAACTCCATACTGTTCCCCACAGTGGCTGTACCAATTTACATTCCCACCAACAGTGTAGGAGGGTTCCTTTTTCTCCACACACTCTCCAGCAGTTATTGTTTGTACAATTTTTGATGATGGCCATTCTGACTTGTATGAGGTGATACCTCATTGTAATTTTATTTGCATTTGTCTAATAATTAGTGATATTGAGCATATTTTCATGTGTTTTGGGCCATCTGTATGTCTTTGGAGAAACATTTATTTAGATCTTCCAGCTAGTTTCTGATTAGGTTGTTTGCTTTTTTTGATATTGAGCTGCAGAAGCTGTTTGTATATTTTGGATATCAATCCCTTGCTGGTCACTTCATTTGCAAATATTTTCTCCCATTCTGTGGGTTGTCTTTTTTTTTGTTGTTTATGGTTTTCTTTGCTGTGCAAAAGATTTTAAGTTTAATTAGTTCCCATTTGTTTATTTTTGTTTTAATTTTCATTAATGTACTGGGTGGGTCAAAAAAGTTCTTGCTGCAATTTATGTCAGAGAGTGTTCTGGCTATGTTTTACTCTAAGATTTTTATAGTATCCGGTCATATATTTAGGTCTTTAATCCATTTTGAGTTTATTTTTGTACATGGTGTTAGAGAATGTTCTAACTTCATTTTTTTACATGTAGCTGTCCAGTTCTACCAACATCAGTGATTGAAAAGACTGTCTTTTCTCCACTGTATATTCTTGCCTCGTTTGTTATAATTTAGGTGACCACAGGTGTGTGATTTTATCTCTGGACTTTCTATCCTGTTCCACTGATCTACATTTCTGTTTCTGTGCCAGTGCCATACTGTTTTGATAACTGTAGCTTTGTAGTATAGTCTGAAGTCAGGGAGCCTGATTTCTCCAGGTCCTTTATTATTTTTTTCTCAAGATTGCTTTGGCTATTCAGGGTCTTTTCTGTTTCCAAACAAATTGTAAAAATTTTTGTTCTAATTCTATGAAAAATTCTGTTGGTAATTTGATAGAGATTGCATTAAATCTGTAGATTGCTTTGGGTAGTATAGTCATTTTCACAATATTGATTCTTCCAATCCAAGAACATGGTATATCTCTCCATCTGTTTGTGTCATCTTTGATTTCTTTCATCAGCACCTTATAGTCTTCTAAGTACAGGTCTTTTGCCTCATTTGCGATGGTAAGTGGGATTGTTTCCTTAACTTCTCTTTCTGATCTTTTGTTGTTAGTGTAATGCAAGAGATTTCTGTGTATTAATTTTGTATCCTGCCACATTATCAGATTCATTGATGAGTTCTAGACGTTTTCTGGTAACATCCTTAGGATTTTCTATATATAGGATCATGTCATCTGCAAACTGTGATAGATTTACTTCTACTTTTCCAATTTGGACTCCTTTTATTCCTTTTTCTTCTCTGATTGCCATTGTTAGGACTTCCAAAACTATGTTGGATAATAGTGGTGAGAGTGGACATCCTGTCTTGTTCCTGATCTAAGAGGAAATGCTTTCAGTTTTTCACCATTGAGAACAATGTTTTCTGTGAGTTTGTTGTATATGGCCATTATTATGCTGAGGTATGTTTCATCTATGCCTACTTTCTGGAGAGTGTTGATCATAAATGGGTTTTGAATTTTGTTGAAAGCTTTTTCTGCATCTATTGAGATGATCACATGTTTTTTCTCCTTCAGCTTCTTAATATGGTTTACCACATTGATTGATTTGTATATATTGACAAATACATGCATTCCTGGGATAAGCCCCACTTGATCATGGGGTACGATCCTTTTAATGTGTTGTTTGATTTTGTTTGCTAGTATTTTGTTGAGGATTTTTGCATCTATGTTCATCAATGATATTGGCCTGTAGTTCTCTTTTTTTGTGGCATCTTTGTCTGGTTGTGGTATCAGGGTGATTGTGGCCTCATCGAATGAGCTTGAAAATGTTCCTTTTTCTGAAATTTTTTGGATTAGTTTGAGAAGGATAGGTTTTAACTCTTCTCTAAATGTTCAACAGCATTTGCTTGTGAAACCATTTGGTTATGGACTTTGGTTTGTTGGAAGTTTTTTAATCACAGTTTGAACTTCAGTACTTGTGATTGGTCTCTTCATATTTTCTATTTCTTCCTGGTTCAGACTTGGAAGTTTGTAACTTTCTAATAATTTGTCCATTTCTTCTAGGTTGTCCGTTTAATTGCTGTATAGTTGCCTGTAGTCCTCTCTTATGATCCTTTGTATTTCTGTGGTGTATGTTCTCCTTTTTCATTTCTAATTTTATTGATTTGTGCCCTCTTCCTTTTTTTCTTGATGAATCTGGCTAAAGGTTTATCAATTTTGTTTATATTCTCAGAGAACCAGCTTTTAGTTTCATTGACCTTTGTTATTGTTTCTTTGTCTCGATTTCATTTATTTCTGCTCTGATATTTATGATTTATTTCCTTTGACTAACTTTAGGTTTTGTTTGTTCTTCTTTCTCTAAGTTGCTTCAGGTGTAAGTTTAGGTTGTTTATTTGAGTTTTTCATGTTTCCTGACATAAGAAGTTATTGCTATAAACTTCCCTTTTTGAAATGTGCCTGTGGCTTCTCATAGGTTTTGGATTGTCATGTTTTTGTTGTCAGTTGTCTCTAGGTGTTCTTTGATTTCTGCTTTGATTTCTTCAGTGATCCATTGGTTGTTTAGTAACATATTGTTTAGCTTCCATGCATTTGTTTTTTACAGTTTTTTTTCCCTGTAATTCATTTCTAATATCAAAGCATTGTGGTCAGAAATGATGCTTGATATGATTTCAACTTTCTTACATTTACCAAGGCTTGATTTGTGGCCCAAGATATGATCTATCCTGGAGAATGTTCCATGTGCACTTGAAAAGAAAGTTTATTCTGCTGCTTTCAGATGGAATATCCTATATATATCTCTTAAGTCTATCTGGTTTAATGTGTCATTTAAGGCTTGTGTTACCTTAATAATTCTCTGTCTGGATGATCTCTCCATTGGAGTAAGTGGGGTGTTAAAGTCCCCCACTAATTTTGTGTTACCTTCAATTTCCCCTTTTATAGCTGTTAGCATTTGCCTTATATATTGAGGTGCTCCTATCTTAGGCTCCTATATATTTACATTTGTTATGTCTTGTCCTTGGATTGATCCTTTGATTATTGTGTAGTGTCCTTCCTTGTCTCTTGTAGCAGTCTTTATTTTAAAATCTATACTTTTTTCTGAAATGAGTATTGCTACTCCAGTTTTCTTTTGATTTCCATTTGCATGGAATATCTTTTTCTATCTCTTCACTTTCAGTCTGTATGTGCCCCTTGGTCTGAAGTGGATCTCTTGTTGCCAGAACGTATACAGGTCTTTTTTTTGTATCCATTTAGCCAGGCTATGTCCTTTGGTTGGAGAAAATAATCTATTTACATTTAAGGTAATTATCTATATATATGTTCCTATTACCATTTTCTTAATTGTTTTTGGTTTGTTTTTGTTGGACTTTTTTCTGCTCTTTATCTTTGCTTCTCTCCTCTTGTGGTTTGATGTCCATCTTTAGTGTTGTAATTGGGTTGTTTTGTGTGTGTGTGTGTGTGTGTGTCTGCATGTGTATCTATTATAGTTTAGGGTTTGCTGTTGTCATGAGGTTTTTTCTGTTTTTTTTGTTTTTTTGTCTCCCTAGGTAGGTTTATTCCGAGGTATTTTATTCTTTTTTTTTTTTTTAAACATCCTCATTGAAGTATAATTGCCTTACAATGGTGTGTTAGCTTCTGCTTTATAACAAAGTGAATCAGTTATACATATACAATATGTTCCCATATCTCTTCCCTCTTGCATCTCCCTCCCTTCCACCCTCCCCATCCCACCCATCTAGGTGGTCACAAAGCACCGAGCTGATCTCCCTGTGCTATGCGGCTGCTTCCCACTAGCTATCTATTTTACATTTGGTAGTGCATATATGTCCATGACACTCTCTTACCCTGTCACATCTCACCCCACCCCCTCCCCATATCCTCAAGTCCATTCTCTAGTAGGTCTGTGTCTTTATTCCCGTCTTGCCACTAGGTTCTTCATGGCCTTTTTTTTTTTTTCCTTAGATTCCGTATATATGTGTTAGCATACTGTATTTGTTTTTCTCTTTCTGACTTACTTCACTCTGTATGGCAGACTCTAACTCCATCCACCTCATTATAAATACCTCCATTTTATTCCTTTTTATGGCTGAGTAATATTCCATTGTATATATGTGCCACATCTTCTTTATCCATTCATCTGTCGATGGACATTTAGGTTGCTTCCATGTCCTGGCTATTGTAAATAGAGCTGCAATGAACATTTTGGTACATGACTCTTTTTGAACTATGGTTTTCTCAGGGTATATGCCCAGTAGTGGGATTGCTGGGTCATATGGTAGTTCTATTTGTAGTTTTTTAAGGAACCTACATACTGTTCTCCATAGTGGCTGTATCAATTTACATTCCCACCAACAGTGCAAGAGTGTTCCCTTTCTTCCACACCCTCTCCAGCATTTATTGTTTCTAGATTTTTTGATGATGGCCATTCTGACCGGTGTGAGATGATATCTCATTGTAGTTTTGATTTCCATTTCTCTAATGATTAATGATGTTGAGCATTCTTTCAAGGGTCTGTTGGCCATCTATATATCTTCTTTGGAGAAATGTCTATTTAGGTCTTCGGCCCATTTTTGGATTGGGTTGTTCGTTTTTTTGTTATTGAGCTGCATGAGCTGCTTGTAAATCTTGAGGATTAATCCTTTGACAGTTGCTTCATTTGCAAATATTTTCTCCCATTCTGAGGGTTGTCTTTCGGTCTTGTTTATGGTTTCCTTTGCTGTGCAAAAGCTTTTAAGTTTCATTAGGTCCCATTTGTTTATTTGTGTTCTTATTTCCATTTCTCTGGGAGCTGGGTCAAAAAGAATCTTGCTGTGATGTATGTCATAGAGTGTTCTGCCTATGTTTTCCTCTAAGAGTTTGATAGTGTCTGACTTTACACTTAGGTCTTTAATCCATTTTGAGTTTATTTTTGTGCATGGTGTCAGGGAGTGTTCTAATTTCATACTTTTACATGTACCTGTCCAATTTTCCCAGCACCACTTATTGAAGAGGCTGTCTTTTTTCCACTGTATATGCTTGCCTCCTTTATCAAAGATAAGGTGACCATATGTGTGCGGGTTTATCTCTGGGCTTTCTATCCTGTTCCATTGATCTATATTTCTGTTTTTGTGCCAGTACCAAACTGTCTTGATTACTGAAGCTTTGTAATATAGTCTGAAGTCAGGGAGCCTGATTCCCCCAGCTCCATTTTTCGTTCTCAAGGATGCTTTGGCTATTCGGGGTCTTTTGTGTTTCCATACAAAGTGTGAAATTTTTTGTTCTAGTTCTGTGAAAAATGCCTGTGGTAGTTTGATAGGGATTGCATTGAATCTGTAGATTGCTTTGGGTAGTAGAGTCATTTTCACAATGTCGATTCTTCCAATCCAGGAACATGGTATATCTCTCCATCTATTTGTATCATCTTTAATTTCTTTCATCAGGGTCTTATAATTTTCTGCATACAGGTCTTTTGTCTCCTTAGGTAGGTTTATTCCTAGATATTTTATTCTTTTTGTTGCAGTGGTAAACGGGAGTGTTTTCTTAATTTCACTTTCAGATTTTTCGTCATTAGTGTATAGAATTGCAAGAGATTTCTGTGCATTAATTTTGTGTCCTGCTACTTTACCAAATTCATTGATTAGCTCTAGGAGTTTTCTGGTAGCATCTTTAGGATTCTCTATGTACAGTATCATGTCATCTGCAAATAGTGACAGCTTTACTTCTTCTTTTCCGATTTGGATTCCTTTTATTTCTTGGTCTTCTCCGATTGCTGTGGCTAACACTTCCAAAACTATGTTGAATAATAGTGGTGAGAGTGGGCAACTTTGTCTTGTTCCTGATCTTAGTGGAAATGGTTTCAGTTTTTCACCATTGAGGACAATGTTGGCTGTGGGTTTCTCATATATGGCCTTTATTATGTTGAGGAAAGTTCCCTCTATGCCTACTTTCTGCAGGGCTTTTATCATAAATGGGTGTTGAATTTTGGCGAAAGCTTTCTCTGCATCTATTGAGATGATCATATGGTTTTTCTCCTTCAATTTGTTAATATGGTGTATCACATTGATTGATTTGCGTATATTGAAGAATCCTTGCATTCCTGGGATAAACCCCACTTGATCATGGTGTATGATCCTTTTAATGTGCTGTTGGATTCTGTTTGCTAGTATTTTGTTGAGGATTTTGCATCTATGTTCATCAGTGATATTGGCCTGTAGTTTTCTTTCTTTGTGACCTCTTTGTCTGGTTTTGGTATCAGGGTGATGGTGGCCTCGTAGAATGAGTTTGGGAGTGTTCCTCCCTCTGCAATATTTTGGAAGAGTTTGAGAAGGATAGGTGTTAGCTCTTCTCTAAATGTTTGATAGAATTCACCTGTGAAGCCATCTGGTCCTGGGCTTTTGTTTGTTGGAAGGTTTTTAATCACAGTTTCAATTTCAGTGCTTGTGATTGGTCTGTTCATATTTTCTATTTCTTCCTGGTTCAGTCTCGGCAGTTTGTGCATTTCTAAGAATCTGTCTATTTCTTCCAGGTTGTCCATTTTATTGGCATCGTGTTGCTTGTAGTAATCTCTCATGATCTTTTGTATTTCTGCAGTGTCAGTGGTTACTTCCCCTTTTTCATTTCTAATTCTATTGATTTGAGTCTTCTCCCTTTCTCTCTTGATGAGTCTGGCTAATGGTTTATCAATTTTGTTTATCTTCTCAAAGAACCAGCTTTTAGTTTCATGATTTTTGCTATTGTTTCCTTCATTTCTTTTGCATTTATTTCTGACCTAATCTTTATGATTTCTTTCCTTCTCCTGGCTTTGGGGTTTTTTTGTTCTTCTTTCTCTAATTGCTTTAGGTGCAAGGTTAGGTTGTTTATTCGAGATGTTTCCTGTTTCTTGAGGTAGCCTTGTATTGCTATAAACTTCCCTCTTAGCACTGCTTTTGCTGCATCCCATAGGTTTTGGGTCGTCGTATCTCCATTGTCATTTGTTTCTAGGTATTTTTTGATTTCCCCTTTGATTTCTTCAGTGATCACTTCGTTATTAAGTAGTGTATTGTGTAGCCTCCATGTGTTTGTATTTTTTACAGATCTTTTCCTGTAATTGATATCTAGTCTCATAGCGTTGTGGTCGGAAAAGGTACTTGATACGATTTCAATTTTCTTCAATTTACCAAGGCTTGATTTGTGACCCAAGATATGATCTATCCTGGAGAATGTTCCATGAGCACTTGAGAAAAATGTGTATTCTGTTGTTTTCGGGTGGAATGTCTTATAAATATCAATTAAGTCCATCTTGTTTAATGTATCATTTAAAGCTTGTGTTTCTTTATTTATTTTCATTTTGGATGATCTGTCCATTGGTGAAAGTGGGGTGTTAAAGTCCCCTACTATGATTGTGTTGCTGTCAATTTCCCCTTTTATGGCTGTTAGTATTTGCCTTATGTATTGAGGTGCTCCTATGTTGGGTGGATAAATATTTACAATTGTTATACCTTCCTCTTGGATCGATCCCTTGATCATTATATAGTGTCCTTCTTTGTCTCTTGTAATAGTCTTTATTTTAAAGTCTATTTTGTCTGATATGAGAATTGCTACTCCAGCTTTCTTTTGATTTCCATTTGCATGGAATATCTTTTTCTATCCCCTCATTTTCAGTCTGTATGTGTCTCTAGGTCTGAAGTGGGTCTCTTGTAGACAGCATATATATGGGTCTTGTTTTTGTATCCATTCAGCCAGCCTGTGTCTTTTGGTGGGAGCATTTAATCCATTTATATTCAAGTTAATTATTGATATGTATGTTCCTATCCCCATTTTCTTAAATGTTTTGGGTTTGTTATTGCAGGTGTTTTCCTTCTCTTGTGTTTCTTGCCTAGAGAAGTTCCTTTAGCATTTGTTGTAAAGCTGGTTTGGTGGTGCTGAACTCTCTCAGCTTTTGCTTGTCTGGAAAGGTTTTAATTTCTCCATCACATCTGAATGAGATCCTTGCTGGGTAGAGTAATCTTGGTTGTAGGTTTTTCTCCTTCATCACTTTAAGTATATCCTGCCACTCCCTTCTGGTTTGCAGAGTTTCTGCTCAAAGATCATATGTTAACCTTATGGGGATTCCCTTGTGTGTTATTTGTTGTTTTTCCCTTGCTGCTTTTAATATGTTTTCCTTATATTTAATTTTTGACAGTTTGATTAATATGTGTCTTGGCGTGTCTCTCCTTGGGTTTATCCTGTATGGGACTCTCTGTGCTTCCAGGACCTGATTAACTATTTCCTTTCCCATATTAGGGAAGTTTTCAACTATAATCTCTTCAAATATTTTCTCAGTCCCTTTCTTTTTCTCTTCTTCTTCTGGGACCCCTATAATTCGAATGATGGTGCGTTTAATGCTGTCCCAGAGGTCTCTGAGACTGTCCTCAGTTCTTTTCATTCTTTTTTCTTTATCCTGCTCTGCAGTAGTTATTTCCACCATTTTGTCTTTCAGGTCATCTATCCTTTCTTCTGCCTCAGTTATTCTGCTATTGATCTCATCTAGAGTATTTTTAATTTCATTTATTGTGTTTTTCATCATTGCTTGGTTCCTCTTTAGTTCTTCTACGTCCTTGTTAAATGTTTCTTGCATTTTGTCTATTCTATTTCCAAGATTTTGGATCATCCTTACTATCATTATTCTGAATTCTTTTTCAGGTAGACTACCTATTTCCTCTTCATTTGTTAAGTCTGATGTGTTTTGACCCTGCTCCTTCATCTGCTATGTGTTTTTCTGTCGTCTCATTTTGCTTATCTTACTCTGTTTGGGGTCTCCTTTTCACAGGCTGCAGGTTCGTAGTTCCCGTTGTTTTTGGTATCTGTCCCCAGTGGCTAAGGTTGGTTCAGTGGGTTGTGTAGGCTTCCTGGTGGAGGGAACTAGTGCCTGAGTTCTGGTGGATGAGGCTGGATCTTGTCTTTCTGGTGGGCACGTCCACGTCTGGTGGTGTATTTTGGGGTGTCTGTGGCTTTGTTATGATTTTAGGCAGCCTCTGTGCTAATGGATGGGGCTGTGTTCCTGTCTTGCTTGTTGTTTGGCATAGGGTGTTCAGCACTGTAGCTTGCTGGTCATTGAGTGATGCTGGGTCTTGATGTTGAGATGGAGATCTCTGAGAGATTTTTGCCATTTGGTATTACGTGGAGCTGGGAGGTCTCTTGTGGACCAGTGTCCTGAAGTTGGCTCTCCCACCTCAGAGGTACGGCCCTGATGCCTGGCTGGAGCACCAAAAGCCTTTCGTCCACATGGCTCAGAGTGAAAGGGAGAAAAAATAGAAAGAAAGAAAGAAAGAAAGAAAGAAAGAAAGAAAGAAAGAAAGAAAGAAAGAAAGAAAGAAAGAAAGAGGCTATAATATAGTGAAGTAAAATAAAGCTATTATAAAGCAAAGCTATACAGACAAAATCTCACCCAGAAGCATATACATATACACTCACAAAAAAAGGAAAAGGGGAAAAATTAATATATCCTGCTCCCAAAGTCCACCTCCTGAATTTGGGATTATTCGTTGTCTATTCAGGTATTCAACAGATGTATCACATCAAGTTGTTTGTGGAGTTTTAATCTGCTGCTTCTGAGGCTGCTGGGAGAGATTTCCCCTTCTCTTCTCTGTTTGCACAGCTCCCGGGGTTCAGCTTTGGATTTGGACCCGCCTCTGCATGTAGGTCGCCTGAGGGTGTCTTTTCCCCTCCCAGACAGGACGGGGTTACAGGCGCAGCTGCTTCGGGGGCTCTGGCTCACTCAGGCCGTGGGGAGGGAGGGGTATAGAGGAGGCGGGGCGAGCTTTCGGCGTCAGAGGCCGGCGTGATGTTGCAGCAGCCCGAGGCACGCAGTGCGTTCTCCCGGGGAAGTTGTCCCTGGATCACGGGACCCTGGCAGTTGCGGGCGGCACAGGCTCCCGGGAGGGGTGGTGTGGAGAGTGACCTGTGCTCGCACACTGGATTTTTGGAGGCGGCAGCAGCCGCCCCAGCGTCTCATGCCCATCTCTGTGTTCCGCGCTGATAGCCGCGGCTCGCGCCAGTCTCTGGAGTTCGTTTAGGTGGCGCTCTGAATCCCCTCTCCTTGCGCGCCGCGAAACAAAGAGGCAAGAAAAAGTCTCTTGCCTCTTCGGCAGCTGCAGACTTTTTCCCGGTCTCCCTCCCAGCCAGCTGTGGTGCGCTAACCCCTTCAGGCTGTGTTCACGCCGCCAACCCCAGCCCTCTCCCTGCGATCTGACCGAAGCCCAAGCCTCAGCTCCCAGCCCCGCCCGCCCCGGCGGCTGAGCAGACAAGCCTCTCGGGCTGGTGAGTGTTGCTCGGGGTCGAGCCTCTGTGCGGGAATCTCTCCGCTTTTTCCTCTGCGCCCCTGTTGCTCTGGGGTCCGCGCTGATAGCCGCGGCTTGCACTTTTCTCTGGAGTTCGTTTAGGCGGCGCTCTGAATCTCCTCTGCTCGCGCACCAGGAAACAAAGAGGGAAGAAAAAGTCTCTTGCCTCTTTGGCAGCTGCAGACTTTTTCCCGGTCTCCCTCCCGCCTAACTGTGGTGCACTAACCCCTTCAGGCTGTGTTCACGCCGCCAACCCCAGTCCTCTCCCTGCGATCCGACCGAAGCCCGAGCCTCAGCTCCCAGCCCCGCTTGCCCCGGCGGCTGAGCAGACAAGCCTCTCGGGCTGGTGAGTGCTGGTCGGCACTGATCCTCCGTGCGGGAATCTCTCCACTTTGCCCTCCGCACCCTTGTGGCTGCGCTCTCCTCCGTGGCTCCGAACCTTCCCCCCTCTGCCACCCGCAGTCTCCGCCCGCGAAGGGGCTTCCTAGTGCGTGGAAATCTTTCCTCCTTCACAGCTCCCTCCCACTGGTGCAGGTGCCATCCCTATTCTTTTGTCTCTGTTATTTCTTTTTTCTTTTGCCCTACCCAAGTACGGGGGGAGTTTCTTGCCTTTTGGGAGGTCTGACGTTTTCTGCCAGCGTTCAGTGGGTGTTCTGTAGGAGCAGTTCCACGTGTAGATGTATTTCTACTGTATCTGTGGGAAGGAAGGTGATCTCCGCGTCTTACTCTTCCGCCATCTTCTCTCCTCGGTCTGCCATGAGGTTTTGATATAGCAGTCTTATATGTACAAGGTTGTTTTAAGTTGCTGGTCTCTTTTCTGCCTAGAGAAGAACTTTTAGTATTTGTTGTAAAGCTGGTTTGGTAGTGCTGAATTCTGTTTCCTTTGGCTTGTTCGTAAAGTTTTTGATTTCTCCATTGATTCTGAATGAGAGCCTTGCTGCATAGAGTATTCTTGTTTGTAGGTTTTTCTCTTTCTTCACTTGAAATATATCATGCCACTCCCTTCCACCATGCAGAGTTTCTGCTGAAAAATCAGTTGATATCATTATGGGGATTCCCTTGTATGTTATTTTTTTGCTATTCCCTTGTTGCTTTTATTAATTTTTTTTGTCTTTAATTTTTGTCAGTTTTATTAATATGTGTCTTGGCATGTTCCTCCTTGGGTTCATCCTGTATGGGATTCTCTGCACTTCCTGGACTTGAATGAGTGTATGCTTTCTCATGTTAGGGACGTTTTTGGCTATAATATCTTCAAATATTTTCTCAGACCCTTTCTCTTCTCCTTCTGGAAACCCTATACTGAGGATTTTGGTGCATTTGATATTGTCCACAGGTTTCTGAGACTGTCTTCATTTCTTTCATTCTTTTTTCTTTATTCTGTTCTATGCAGTGATTTCCACCACTCTGTCTTCCAGCTCACTTACTCAGTCTTCTGCCTCAGTTATTCTGCTATTGATTCCTTCTACTGTATTTTTCTTTTCAATGATTGTATTGTTCATCTCTGTTTGTTTGTTCTTTAAAACTTCTGGCTCCTTTTTAAACATTTGTTGTGTCTTTTCAATCCGTGGCTTCATTCTTTTTCCAAGATTTTGCCTATCTCCTCTTCATTTAATTTTTCTGTAGGTTTTTATATTGTTCCTTTGTTTTCAACATATTTCTCTGTTATCTCATTTTTCTACCTTTCTGTGTTTCTGGTCTCCTTTCCACAGGCTGCAAAAGCATAGTTTCTCCTGCTGCTGGTGTCTGCCCCCAGTGAGTAAGGTTGGTCCAGGCACTTCTGCAGCCTTTCTGTGGGGAAGGACTGGTGCCTGCCTGTGGTCAGTGGAGCTGTGTCTTGTCCCTCTGATGATCAGAGCCTTGTCAAGGGGTGTGTTTTGAGGAGGTTGTTGGCTCAGTATGACTTTATTTTTTTTTAATATTTATTTATTTATTTATTTGGTTGTACTGGGTCTTAGTTGCGACAGGTGGACTCCTTAGCTGCAGCTTGTTGGCTCCTTAGTTGCAGCATGTGGGCTCCCTAGTTGTGGCAGATGGGCTCCTTAGTTGTGGCTCACGGGCTCCTTAGTTGTGGCATGCAAAATCTCAGTTGCAGCATGCAAATGGGATCTAGTTCCCTGACCAAGGATTGAACCTGGGCCCCCTGCATTGGGAGCATGGAGTCTTATTCACTGGGAAGTCCCTCAGTACGACTTTTTGCAGCCTGTCTTCTGATGGGTGGGGCTGTGTTCCTATCTCGTTGGTTGTTTGGCCTGAGGCTTTCCAGCACGGGAGCCTGAACAATGTTTGTTTGGGCTGGGTCTTGGTTCTGAAATGTAGACCTCCAGGAGAGCTCACTCTGATCAATATTCCCTGAGGCTTCCACTTCCAGTGTCCTTGCCCTCACAGTGAGCTATAGTCAACCTTCACCTCCCCAGGAGACCTTCCAAGACCCTTAGGTAGGTGTAGCCAGGTTCCTATGGAGGTACTGCTTTGTGCTGTGTCCCAGTGCATTTGAGAACTTGTGTGTACCTTCCAAGATTGGATCCTCTCTTTCCTCCATCCCTGTTGAGCTCTTGTATTCAAGCCCTTCTGACCTTCAAGACTAAATGCTCTGGGCATTCTTCCACTAGATTCCATACCCTCAGAGTGTCTTGGAGGGCTATTTTATGTTGGAACATCCTTGTGTAGCCTGCATGGGTTTAATATATTTTGGTGTGAAGGTTGTTTTTAGCATAGATATCTGCTACCTATTTCCTCAGTGTATGCAGTCCATTATCCCTTTATAAGAGATGTGACTGATGTTGTGGTGATGAGAGCCTGCATTGGATATTGAGCAGGGACTCACCTTTGCTTTGTAGTTGTCACTGCCTTGTCAGAGGTGGGGTCTGATTCCTAGTTGTTGGAGTAGATACCCCCAGATCTGTTTCTTAGCCATGTTTCTGATCTGCAGTGTGAGGTAGGTGGGACTGGAGCACTCTCACTGGTAGAGAAGCTGCTCAGTATTCCTTTTCTGGAGCTATTCACATGTGGGTGTGCTCTTGTGTCACCTTTCACCCATTGTGCAAGCTCTCAGATTGCACTGTTATTGGCACAGTTCTTGGCCCCACCTTAACCATCAATATGCTGCCAATTGGTCCTGGTGTCTCTCAGGCATTGTTTTCACCAGGCCACAGCTTAGGTTAACTGACGTCAGGTCCCAGGATTGCAGTAATCATGGATCTGAACTTGCTGTGGATGCTATGGGGCAGCTGAGACTCTGGCCTGTTCCATCCTCCGTGTGTACATGCCCACAAAGCCTACAGCTGCTAAAGCTAGACCAGTCTTGGTTGTAGGAGCACTCGTCCATTCAGATGTTCTGTAGGCACTGAGTTTACAAAGCTGGTCACAGCATGCAAATTCACAGTTTGCACAGCTGTGTGGAGAGATTTAAGAATTTCTTCTTTATTTTCACAGCCCCTGGGGCTTAGGTGTGGTTTCAGTCCCACCTCTGCATATGTATCACCCACACCAGTCTGCTCCCCAGACTGCCCTGGGCACACGAGTGTTCCCTGGCAAGAAGGGGCCATGGAAGTGTGGCAGTCAGGGTCGTGGGAGTCCTGGTGGTGAGGAGTCACATGGAATAGCTGATGGTTGCAGGCATGAAACAGCCAGCCCTGGTGGACACCCTTCCTAGTGCTTGGCCTTGGATGTGAGAGAGCAAGCCCTGGTTGTGACAAGGTCCATAGGGAAGCCAGTGGCCATGGGCACAAGAGAGCTGACTTTGCTGGGGGCCCTTCCTAGTGCCCAGGGAAGTAGGGACTGGCATGTGGGGAGAGAGGCTCAAATGGCTGCCCCACCCCTCCCCTTTCACATCACTCAACAATGTCGCTTCACTTCCTCCACAAGCATTCCCTGTTGTGGATTTCCTCATTCTCATCCTCTCAGGCTGTCTCCTTGCAGTCAACAGCACTCCTCGTCCTGAGTTTGCTCTCCAAACTCCATTTTCCAGCACGTAGCCCCCACGACAACGGTGGACACATGTATAAGGTTGGGGCATACAGGGCTGTGGCACAGACCATCTATGTAGGTTTCACTGTGTCCTGCCTGCCATAGACCAGTTGCTGCACTATCCTCCAATAGCCCCTGAAGCTCTCTTTCTGTCCCAGCTGATCTCCCCACTGGTGAGGGGACGTCCATAGATGTGGGAACGTCTCCTCTCCTTCAACTCCCCCCAAGGGTCACAGGTCCTGTCCCACTTCTTCTCCTCTTCCTTTTCCCTTCTTCTTTCTTTCATTCTGCACAGTTATGTGGGGTTATTTCTTGGCCTTTCAGGTGTCCAAGGTCCTCTGCTAGTGTTCAGCCAGTGCTCTGTGAGAATTGTTCCATTTGCAGATGTATTCTTGGTGCATTTGTGAGGAGAGATGAATTCCATGTCCTCTTACTCCTCCATCACCTTGACTCTCATAAATAATTACTTTAAATGTAAATTACTAAGTGCTTCAGTCAAAAGACATGGGGTGGCTGAATGGATAAAAATAAGACCCATCTATATATTGCATAAATAGATTCACTTCAGAGCTAAACACACACAATTTGAAAATGAAAGGGTAGAAAACGTATTCCATGTAAATGGTAATGAAAAGAAAGCTGAGATACCCATACTTATACCAGACAAATTAGACTTTAAAACAAAGACTGTAATAAGAGACAAAGAAAGACATTTCATAATGATAAAAGGATCAATTTAACAAAAAGATATAATCATTGTAAATATATATGCATTCAACACAGGAGCACTTAAATACATAAAGCAAATATTAACACACACAAAGGGAAAAAGTTGACAGTAGTGCAACAATAGTAGGGGACTTAACACCACATGTACATCATGGACAAATTATCCAGAGAGAAAATCAATAAGTAAACATTGGCCTTAAATGACCCTAGACCAGATGGATATATTTATATAATTTTGGGCCCCGAATGAACTTTTTGGACAACCCAATATAACATTTCATCCAAACGTAGCAGAATACATTATTTTCAAGTGAACTTGGAACATTCTCCAGGATAGATCATGTGCTATGCCGCAAAACAAATTTTAATAAATGTAAGAAGATTGAAATCAGATCAAGCATGTACTCTGACCACAAGTTTGTAAGACTAGAAATTAACTATAGGAAAATAAATTCCAAAAAACACCAACGAATGAAAACTAAACAACATGACACTAAACAACCAATGAGTCACTATAAAAATGAATGAAGAATATTTTAAAACCTGGAGGCAAATGAAAATGGAAAGACAATGATCCACAATCTATCTGTTTCACAGCAAAAGCAGTCCTAAGAGGGAAGTTTATAGTGACACAAGCCCCTCAAGAAATAAGAAATATCTCAAGTAAACAACTGACATTAAACCTAGGGGAACTGGAGAAAACAAAACCCAAAGTTACTAGAAGGAAAGAAACAATAAAGATCAGTGCAGAAATAATTAGAGGTTAAAAGAACAATAGAAAAGATTAATGAAACTAAGAGCAGTTTTTTTTTATAAAGAGAAACAAAGTTGATAAACCTTTAGCCAGACTCATCAAAAAAAGAAGAGAGCAGGACCAATAAATAAAATGAGAAGTGAAACAGGTTGTGTTATGTTACAAAGAACACCACAAAAATACAAAGAATCATAAGAGATTACTATGAACAATTAAAAGCCAATAAAATGGACAACCTAAAATAAATGGATAAATTTCTAGAATGTATAATTTCCCAAGACTGAATCCAGTAGGAATAGAAAATAGAAACAGACCAATTACCAGTAATGAATTGAATCAATAATTTTAATACTCCAAACAAACAAAAGTTCAGAGCCAGATGGCTTCATGGGAAAATTCTGCAAAAATTTAAAGAGTTAACACCTATCTGTCTCAAACTATTCCAAAAAAACTGAAGAGGAGGGAATGTTTCTGAACTCATTCTATGAGACTAGTATCACCCTGATACCAAAACAGGACACAGACACCACACACACACACACACACACACACACACACACACACACACAAATACAATACAATATCACTGATGAAAGCAGATGCAAAAATCCTTAACAAAATATTAGCAAACTGAATTCAACAATACATTAAAAAGATCATACACCATAATCAGTTAGTGGGATTTATCCCAAGTATGCAAAGATGGTTTGATATCTGCAAATCAATCAACATGATACAGCCCATGAACAAATTGAATAATAAAAATCATATGATTATCTCAATAGATGCATAAAAAGCTCTTGACAAAATTCAACATATATTTATGATAAAAACTTCCAATAAAATGGACATAGAGGAAACATAACTCAAACAAATAAAGGTCATATATAACAAACACATAGCCAACATCACACTTTATGTTGAAAAGCTGAAAGCATTTCATCTGAGATTAAGAACAAGACAAGGATGTCCACTGTTGCCACTTTTATTAGACATAGTATTGAAAGTCCTAGCTACTGAAGTCAGAAGAAAATAAATAAAAGGAATTTAAATTGGAAAGGAAGAAGTAAAATGGTCACTCTTTGCAGACGACATGAAAATATGTATAGAACATCCTAAAAATGCTACAAAGAAACCATTCCTAATTAATGAATCCAGTAAAGTTACAGGATACAAAATTCATATATAAAAATCAGTTGAGAGTCTATACTTTAACAACAAACTCTCAGAAAGAGAAATTAAGAAAATCCCATTTACAACTGCGTCAAATAGAATAACATACCTAAGAATTAATCCAACCAAGGGAGTAAAAGTCTTATACTCTGAAAACTACGTGATATTGATGAAAGAAATTTAAGACAACACAAGTAAATGGAAAGATGTACTGTGTTCATGGATTGGAAGAATTAAATTGCTAAAATGACTGTACTACAAAAGGCAACCTACAGATTCAATGCAAATACTATCAAAACACCAAAATCATTTTTCACAGAACCAAAACAATTAATTCCAAATTTATATGGGAACATAAAAGACCCTGAATAGCCAAAACACTCCTGAGAAAGGAGAACAAAACTTGATGTATCATGCTCTCTGATTTCAAACTATACTAAAACTAGGGCACTACAGTAATCAGCATGGTACTGGCACTAAAGCAGGCACATGGATTAATGGAACAGAATAGACAGCCCAGAAACGAACCCGCACTTATATGATCAATAATCTACAACAAAGGAATCAAGAATACACAGTGGGGAAAAGACAGCCTCTTCAATAAAACTGGACAGCTACATGCAAAAATTTAAACAGGATTACCTTCTCACACTATACACAAAAATAAATTCAAAATGGATTAAAGACTTAAATGTAAGACCTGAAACCATAAAACTCCTAGAATAAAACATAGACCTGATCTTTGACATTGGCCTTAGCAATGGCTTGTTTGGTTTTGTTTTTGTTTTTGGATATGTCTTTTTAGTCAAGGGATACAAAAGCAAAATAAACAAATGGGATTACATCAAACTAAAAGGATTTTGCACAAGGAATGAAACTATCGAGTAAATGAAAAGGCAGTTTACGGAAGAGGAGAGATTTTTGCTAATGATATATCTGTTAAGGGGTTACTATCCAAAATATTGTAAAAAACACATATTACTGAAATCCAAAAAGCAAACAACTCAACTAAAATATAGGAAGAGAATCCGAATAGATATTTTTCCAAAGAAGACATACAGATGGCCAACAGACACATCAAGAGATGCTCAAAATCACTAATCATCAGGGAAATGCAAATCAGACCAAGATGAGATACCAACCCACACCTGTCAGAATGACTATTATAAAAAAATACAACAAATATCAAGTGTTGGAGAGGATGTGGATATAAGAGAACACTTGTGTACTCTTGGGATTTTCAGTTGTTCAGTTAATGTGGAAAAAGTATGGAGGGTCCTCAAAAAATTAAAAGGAGAACTGTCATATAATCCAGAAATTTCACTCTGAGTATTTACCTGAAGTAAACAGGAAAAAAATTCAAAAAGATATATGCACACCAATGTACATTGCAGTATTTTTACAATAACCAAGATATATGAGCAACTTAAGTTTCCATTGATAGACGAATGAATAATAAAGATATGGTGTGACAACATGGATGTTTCTAGAAGATATTATGCTAAGTGAACTAAGTTGAACAGAAAAAGACAATTATGTTATGACCTCACTTATATGTGGAATCTAAAAAACAACAAATAATACAAAATGAAAACAATCTCTTAGATACAGAGCAGAAAGGAGTATTTTCCAGAGTGGACTGTGGTGGGGATAAAATAAGTAAAAGGATTAAGAGTTACAAATTTCTAGCTATAGATTAGCCATGAGGCTGTAATATACTGAATGAGGAATATCATCAACATTATTTTAATAACTTTGTATAGAGACAGAAGGTTACTACACTTATCATGGTAACCAGTTCATAACATATGCAAATGTTAAATCTTTAGAGGTACACCTGAAAGTAATATAATATTGTATGTCAACTATATTTCAGAATTTAGTTGTAGACATCATGACACTTCACCCCTAAATCCTTTACCCTGTATCCAAGAATCAAGATAGTCTTTAATATAAAAAACAAAGTTAATTTATGTAGCTAACATTTAGCCAATTAGCATTCATTCATTCATTCATTTTTTCAAGCAATATGTCATCCCACAAATATTTATGTGTCTCCCCTTATATGTATATTCTTGGTTTAGTAGTAGAAACACTAAGTTGTGTAAGATTCATTCCTCAATTAGCTTAAGGTCAATAGAACAAGAAAATAGGCATCTAGCACTTTGACTACATTTAATATTGGTAGAAGGAAAGTTTGCTAACAGAATATGATGGTCAGTTAAATTCTTTAAAATAATATTTTTCTTCTAGAAATTAGTCAATGTAGAAATAAGACATGGGAGAAATATTAGAAGATAAGGAAGCTGATATTGGGAGTTAATCCTATTCTTTCCAGCAGAGTGTGTAAAGAGACAGAAAAAAGATAGGGCAACAGCTGGGTGAGTTATTCAGACAGAATTTATGAGGCTTATTTAAAATGAACAAGGCTTGAAAAATGTTTATGAGTTTATTTTTATAATATGGTGTGAAATAACATCTGTAAGGGAACAGATGATGTGTGATTATAAACACCCTGAAGAGACCATTCTTTCTGTAATAATAAAACAAATACACTAAAGTAGGTCATAATAGATACCTGAAGATGTTTTTCTCTGTCACGATTGGTAAGTGGAGGAACTTCATGATTTCTGGTATAGACTTCTATACCTAACGGAAGTGAATGACCCCTGTTTGCATGACTTTTTTCTCTTTCTCCCACTCTTTAGAGCTGATCCAAGAAAAACTTTATAATCAACCCTTACTTTGCTCCCCCAGAGGTTCTCTGAAAAGGCTGTGGCATATGTTATCCATGACCAAGATGCCAGCCACATTATGGATGGCACCCCTTAGCACTGTGCTTCACGTAAACATAATTATATGCATAAAACTGTATGTGACAATTCTGACAACTCGTCAACTAAGTGCTTTGTGCTGTTACCAGTCACTTGTATTAAATACTCTCTCCTCTCATCTTTAGTGATTTTTAACTTTAAATCCCCTATGTGTTGTATCCAGTAATGCTTGTCTGTTTTTTTTTTCTCTCATTAACTGCGTTTGAGTTTAGGTTACTTTTTACAAATCTATTAATTGTTTAAGTAATATTCTAAATTATAAACTTTACAAAAGCTTGTTCAAATGTCATCTCCTTAGACAGGCCTTCAGTAAACACATTATATAAAATTGTTCTCTGCACCTCCTTGCCGCATACACACCACTTTACTATCACTTCATTTTCTATAATTAATTTATTTTATATCTCTCTCATTAAGATGTAAATTCTATGAGAAACACTACTTATCTGTCCTCTTTGTTGTACCTCTCATATAGTAGATATGCAATACATATTTGTTGAATAAATGGCCATTTAGTTATTTTAAAAATACAATAGTTTTAAGAAAGAAAAGTTATGATTCTGGATGATCAACAAATTTTGATTAGAGATTTCAGGTATTTTCTGCATGTTAGAAGCTATTTGCAGCTCAAGGTACCTACTTCTCTCTCCCTTCATTATGTTGGCCTGTACTCTTAAGATTAATTTAACGTAAGCAAGGGAATACAAATAAGGCATATTTGCATATACGGTTACCAGTGAAAAGAGTGCTTTTACCTAGATTATTTAATCATATGAAAGAAATTGTGTATGATCAGACATCACACGATTCTTAAACGTTTATTTCCAGCTGTGAAGGTAACGTAAAATGTTTTACTTCAAACCAGATATCACACTGGTGGTGGAGATATTATTGGTGGGAAACTATAGAAATAATATATCTTCTTTATTTATGTAGGGTGAATATTATTGTAATAAATGTTTTCATAAGCAAAAATACCATAATTATGTTTTAAATATAAAAACACTGACATTAATATGTTTTCAGAATAAAATAGATTACAGCTGAACTATGAAATGTAATCGATTGTTATATTTTGTATTATTTTTACATAATTAGATAGTAATTTATTACAAAATAGAGTAGTAATTTAACTATAAGATAAACAATAATCAAAGAACACAGTAATAAAAATTACTAGACAAACAATGGATAAAATAAACAATATAATTGGTAAAAATATTGAGGGTGTAAAGAAAATATGTACAAGTGTAACTTACTGTAGCTTTTAAACTAAATATTCAGTTTTGGAAAAAATATAATAGAACATACTTTACGTGTATATTTCTATTGATGTTGTAAATACAAATAATTTTGTTTGAAAATTTGTTGTTAATATAACTTAAAACCTTAAATAATTTATACCATTTAGACTGAATGCTTGTGTCTTCTCAAAATTCATATATTGTAACCTAATCCCCAAAGTGATGGTATTAGGAAATGAAACTTTTAGGAAGTGATTAGGTAATAAGGTGGAACCCTCATGAATGTGATTAGTGCCCTTATAAAAGAGACTGCCATATGAAGTTACAACAAGAAGACCGCTGTCTATAAACCAGGAAATAAGACTTCACCAGATATTGAATCTGTTGGTACCTTGATCTTGGAGTTCCTAGCATCCAGAAGAGTAACAAATTTTTGTTGTTGTTGTTTATAAGCCACCAGTATATGGCATTTAGTTATAACATCTTGAACATACTGAGACAACAGTTTTGCACCATAAATTGAAATTTAATAATAATTTATACAATGTGACATGGAAAAAGCATACTTTAAATAAAGAAGACTTCTTGATTTACGTTTTTTGTAATTGCAAATATGTAGAAAAAATCCAAATGTCCAAGAATAGTGAAATAGCTCAATGGATCATATTATACCCACTAATCACCCTGTTACAGTAATTCTGTTTGTGTAGTGGTTTTATGAGTGATATGGTTTGAATGTTTGCTTCCTTCAATATTCTATATCATGATGATATTATTACTGAAAAAATAATTATTTTGACATTTAAAAATCTTGTAGAAAATTAAGGTTGGAAAGTATTTCTTTTTACTTTAATATTTATTCTTAGTTTCCTATCATTTGAATTATTCTATAAATTATCTTTTAAAATCATATAATGGAACAATTCTTAATCTTTCTGCCTGGAACTTTATCATGTCACAAATCTGAATTAAAGGCTTTCTTTTAAAATAACTTTATTAGTTTATGCATTTGATCAATCTATCCTTGGTACTATAAATCCACTAGAAAATAACCCAGGGAGCATTCTTAAGTTGATACGTAGCACTTAGCCTATTTGCAAAGAAAAATTAATAAATGTAGGACTTGAATTATTTTCTGTTTTTCATATTACACTTGCCAGTTTAAAACAAAATTACCATAGAAATAAATTTTGCTTACATTTACATTTGAACAATTCAAAGAAGGATTGACAGAGAGAAGATATTTTGTTAATAAAAATCCTCATTTTTCAAAGTTCTATTTATTTCCTATCAGTGTCCCTCTGGATATGATATGTATTTGCAATTGTAGCCAATACGGAAAATAACATGGAGGTTCCTTAAAAAACTAGACTTATTAAAAAATAGACTTATCATATGATACAGCAATCCCACTCCTGAGCATATATATCCTGTGGAAACCATACTTCAAAAAGACACATGCACCTCAATGTCCATCAAGAGATGAATGAATAAAGAATATGTGGGATAGATAGATAGATAGATAGATAGATAGATAGATAGATAGATAGATGGATAAGCATGATATATAACATGGATGGGCCTAGAAATTATCATATTAAGTGAAGTAAATCAGAAGAGAAAGACAATTTTCATGATATCACTTATATGTGGAATATAAAATATGATACAAAGGTACTAGTTTACAAAACAGAATCAAAGACATAGAAAACAAATGCATGGTTACCAAAGAGGCAAGGGTGTGGGAGAGGGATAAATTAGGAGTTTAGGATTAGCAGATACAAACTATTGTATATAAAATAAACAACAAGGTCCTACTCTATAGCACAGGGAAATATATTCAATATCCTATAATTAACCATAATGGAAAAGAATATGAAAAAGATTCATATATATATATAAATCACTTTGCTGTATGCCAGAAACTAACACAACACTGTAAACCAATTTAAAAAAATGTATTTGCAATTATAGTAAACGTACCCCATATTGTTTCTATAGAGCTATTTCTGAATTTTGCATATAGCATCTTTTTACTCTGGCAAAATTATTAATAATTATGTTCAATTAATTTACAGAAATATTTGTTTTTTAATTTTATTTTTAGCATAAAAGAATATTCATTTCAAATGATTGCTAGTTCCAAAAAAAGTCTTATTTTATAAATGAAATTTGATGGAAGCAGTCACCTTGAAACATATATATATACACACAAATGTAAAAATTTAAAATAAAATAAATACACATGCATACACAAAAACTTTGCTAGAGAATATATATATATATATATATATATATATATATATATATATACGTGTGTGTACACATATATGTATATGTACTCCCAGGTAGGTCTTTCCATCAAATTTCACATGTAAAATTTATATTTTTTCTGACTTTTCATGCATTTGATATGAATGTGTGTGTATTTTATCAAATATATATATATATATAATGAACATATTAAATATAGTTCACTTGAGTTTCAACATTAGTATGCTGCCATGTGATATTTTTAAGCCAGCAACTAGTTTATAAATGAAGATATTTAATATAATATATTATTTATCATTTTATTTAAACCCTTATCAATTTCAGGTCCACTAAAAACCTCAATCTTATGTTGGCATATATATTTAACAGAGACTATATGAAGATATACAGGACACTGTAGTCATTAAGGAGAGTAATTTGGAAATATCTGTATTTGTATGTACTCTAGTAACCTTTCTCTTGTATAATATCCTGAAGAAATGTTCACATATCTTCATAAGTTGTACATATGCAAAGATATCTGGAGCAGTTGTTTATGGTAGACTAGGTGGCAATGTTGGTTTCTATTATGTACAACCATGTAGTTGTATGAATCTGAATGTTCACAAAACTCCATGGTTATAATTTAAAACTAAGGGCTGAATGAAAAAGGAAAAACATCACTGAAGGAGCTATATAGCTTAATGTCAGTAATTGTGATTTAAAATTGATAATAACAAAACAACCCAAAGGGAAGGATACCTATTAAAGTGGTGATAAAATAAGTGGGAAATGCAGACATAAAGAAATGATGTAGAAAATATCTTGCTTATTACGATTAAACTAAAAATATAATGAACTAAACCTTCTCTCTTAAAGTCCTTGATGAAATCCTAAATTAATTCATTAATTCAAACATAATCAACAGAGAAAATCTACAATATCATGTTACATTCTCTTCAGTGATTTCAGTTGTTCCTTATCTGTGGAGAAATTCTCTTATTTAATACAATACTTCTAAAGACAGCATTTTAAAAACATGTTTTGACTGAGATCAAATAAAGGGGCTTTTGAACTGCAGTCCTCTAAATTTTGATGGGATTTCTCCTTGGGCACCAAGAACTAGATTAAATTTCAGAGGACTCTCTACTGTTTGGCTTCTTGTCCTTTGCTGCCACCCAGGCCACCTTAATCAGTTTAACAACAATGGTGCTACCTTCAGGTGTGAGCCAAAACTAAGATGCAGAATTGCATGTACAGTTTTCTTTCAAGTTTTTCAAAGACACCTGAAGGGGTCTACTTTCTTAAAACTGTGTCTGTTGAGATGAACACTTTGGTTTACTGTAATAGACTTGATAACAATGGCAGCAATTGGGGTTAGCTTGCTGAAGAGGTCATATGAGGGAGCAAATCATCTTCATGTACATTCAGCAGTAGTACCAGCCAGTATCAAATGGAAATTAAAAACTCATAAAGAAAATATTTGAAAAAAAAGATGATTGTTTTTTATAGATTTGCCATGATTGTAGAGGATAAAAGTGACCCCGAGAGACTGAATATAAAAGGATAGTTGTTTGTTAAAACATATGTATAAAGACTGTAATGCAGTATTGTTCCTTAAGATACCTATCATCAATTTAATCAAAACAATATGGTCTAGAAACTTTGAGAAACAGGATATCAGTTTCTTCCTTCTTAGTCATAATTCCCTCTTGATGTTTCAAGGGGTAAAAAAAAGTGATTTTGAAATTGTTTCTTTCCAGACTTTGGATCTAAATTTTATTACTGTATTATAATTATTGTATTAATCTAAAAGGTAGCATATCTAAACCTTGGTAGTGGTTATAAAATATTTTTGCTCTGGTGTCCCCATTTTACTTGAGAGAAAAAATCATAATGTCTGTATTCCAGAACTACATTAAATCTCAAATGACACTTTAGGAGAATTTCTTAGAAATTACTTGAGAAGGGATGTAGCCACAATGTAATCACAGCAGAGCCTCTTAATCCATTTTATTCAGATAGATAAGGTAATTCAATTTTTCACAATATTTTAACTTGTGCCAAATATGTCCATGAAATTTAGAAGTTACATCTAAGACTTAGTGGGCATTGCCTGGCTGGGACCTATATGTCACCTGGGAAGATGATATTTAGTTTCTATCCAGCAGGGAAAATAACAACAGCAATAAAAACAAACCCACATTATTAATGTCTAGGCACACTTCATTCAGTATTATAGTTCACCAGTCAGGAGATTGTTAAAATGCCTGGGAGGGCAACATAATCTTCCACAGTGCATTACCCAGAAAATAATTGCCTGAAATCCCTGGCCTCTCCTCAGCAATAGGAAGCTTTGGAAAATTTATTTATGTTTATAAATGTTTTTAGTTAGCAAGCACTAATTAAATAATGCTCATTTATAAGGGGGAGCATGGAGATGTATTAATTACTTTGCCCACATCAGTTCTCTATAATGCATAAAAATGACTACTGAGTGATGCTGAAGTACTGAGATAAAGATAAGATAAAACTGTGAGAAAAAATAACAGAAATCATTCTACCTTAAATTCCACTATTATTTTTGTAAAATATATTAAAACACAAAGTAAAATCAATACACATATTAGAATTTTAAAATAAACTTTCTAAAGCTACTTCAAAGACACAGTCTGTGTCTTGTTCTTTGCTTGTATTCTGCCCTCCCCTGAACTCAAGTCAGGTTCTCTATATTATAAAGACCACAGAAGGAGAGCTATTTAAAAAAAAATAAATAAATAAACACAAGAAAGTATAATCAGAGATCTGGAAAAAAATTATTCTTTGCATACAAGTACTTGCCTAGGACCATATTTCATCCTGAATCCAGCTTTTCTTCCTGTGTTTCATATCTCTTTGAATTATAGCACCATCTAACCAGTCACTTTCAACAGAATTCTAGGATTTTTATAATCAAATATACCTCCTTAGTGTCTCTCCTGTTTGACATGTCTTCTCCATCCTAGCCCTCCTAAGATGTAACTTCTTCCATTATTACCTGCTTGAACTACTACAGCCATCTCATAGCTGGTCTGCAGTTTTGTCTCTTTTAAATTCATGTTCCATTTTGTTCCTAAACTAATTTCTCTAAAACAAATATCAGATCAATTTTCCTCTCCTTATTACAAATTAATTAATTATATAATTTTGTCTGCAGTGCAGTGTAAGACACTTACTGTGTTGTGTTTAAGTTTCTAGAAAACTTCGTTCATACTGGTTTAAATAATATGTAAATTATTAACTCATATACATGGAAGTCCAAGAGTAGACATCATGGTTTGCTCATTACTGTGACTAAATAATGTAGTAAAATCCTAATTTCTTCTCATCTCTTCCTCTTATATTCACTATTTTAGTGTATGTTCTATTCATGAATTTAAGATAATTTAAAATAGATGTTAGAGTATACAAAACTTTATCCATATTTGAGAAAAAAGAAGTGTGTGTGTTTTTATTTATTTATTTATTTATTTATTTATTTTTGGCTGCGTTGGGTCTTCGTTTCTGTGTGAGGGCTTTCTCTAGTTGCGGCAAGCGGGGGCCACTCTTCATTGTGGTGTGCGGGCCTCTCACTATCGCGGCCTCTCTTGTTGTGGAGCACAGGATCCAGACGCGTTGGCTCAGTAATTGTGGCTCACGGCATGTGGGATCTTCTCAGACCAGGGCTCGAACCCATGTCCCCTGCATTAGCAGGCAGATTCTCAACCACTATGTCACCAGGGAAACCCAAGAAGTGTGTTTTTTAATTATGAAATTTGTCCTAAAGTTCTTCCACATGTGGCAAATTGAGGCATGCACCCTATCCTAAAGCAATCACTTTAGCCAGGGAGATGGGCATTTTTTGATTGCCTCAGGTGAGCTAAGCTATACTATGCCCCTGGAACCAGGATGGGAGCTAAGAGAAAAGAGGCAATGAATGGTGAAAAAATAACCATGATGTTTTCCACATACTGCTAATTTGATAGAAATGTCTTGTTTTTCTTTCCTTTGTTCATTCATACATTCAATAAGATGTGACAGATTGTGTTTTCCAAATATGTTCACCACAATATGTTCCGCCCCACATGTTCTTTCTTTACAAAGTCCTCACCTTAACCCTGAGCAGTCCTTTGTTATAGACATAATCAATGGAATATAGTGAAAATGATAGTAAGTGACATGTGAGGCTAAATCTTACAAATGCCGTAGCTTTGTTCCCTGGGGATGCTGACTCCTGGAAACAAGTCATCATAATACGATGAAAGCTATACAATATGAAAAGGCCTTATATAGTTTTTTGGTTTTTGTTTTGACTGGAAACCCCAGCTCTCATCTCAGTCAATCTGCAGTCAACTAGCATTCACCTGAGTGAGGTAAAATTCAGTGTAACTCCAGCCCCAGCCACCATCTGAATATGAACTCATGAGAGACGCTTAAGTAATATTGCCTAGCTGAAACCAGCATCCTCCAGAAGTATGAGATGTAATAATATGATAATTATTACTTTAATATACTAAGTTTTGAGTAATTCAATGCAAGCAATAGACAACCAGAACACATTGGTACAAGCACATCTTTCAAGAGCCAGTTAAATAGCACTCCTTCTGTATAAAGGTACTTAAAGTCATTTCTTTATATTCTCATTCTTTCATTCTGTTATTTTACTTATTTTATTCTGCTAGGGCATTCTAAAGAAATTAAAATTTTTTTATCCTGACTTAAAAATATTGTTTATATGCATATGTCTCCTCAACCAGATTGCAATCCTGCAGGGAATGAGTTATGGCATATGCATTTTTTTACTGTGAGGAGTATAACATATAAAATAGTTTATGCATTGAATCAATCAACCAACCAAAAATAAATTAATCAACATTTAACTCCAAATTAATATAAATATTTAGACTGATCTACACTTCTTCAAGTAATACATTTCTCTGTATATGACATGATAATGTGATTTCAATCTTTTTTTATATTACCAAGAGTCATAACGTTTTAAAACTATATGGTGCACTTACCATTTATCCTATAAAGTTTATAATGAAGTTTATAATTATCTTTCAGAGAATTAAAACTATTCCTAACTGTCACAATACTCTTAGAAATAAGATGGATAACTTCATACCCTTTTTACTTATCTAGTTGCTTAGTTTAAAAACAAAAAAAACAAACAAATAAAACATACTTTATGTTTCCATGAGGATTTCCCCTTTATCTATCAACCTTTGTGTCTGGAACTCCTATTGACATAAGATTTTTACCTAAGATAGTGTAGAAAACTTCACTCAAGATTGTGTAGATTCAGAACTTCAAGATGGCAGAGTAGTAAGATGTGGAGATCACCTTTCTCTCCACAAATATATCAAAAATAATCTACAGGTGGAACAACTCCTACAGAACACCTACTGACCATTGGCAGAGAACCTCAGATTTCCCAAAAGGAAAGAAACTCCCCAAGTACCTCGCCATGTGGCTGACAGTGTCTTGGTACTCTGGCTGGGTGTCAGGCTTGAGCCTCTGAGGTGGGAGAGCCGAGTTCAGGACACTGGACAACCAGAAACCTCCCGGCTCCATGTAATATCAATCAGCAAGAGCTCTCCCAGATATCTCCATCTCAACACTAAGACCCAGCTCCACTCAATGACCAGCAAGCTACAGTGCTGGACACCCTATGGCAAAGAACTAGCAACACAGGAACACAACCCCACCCATTAGCAGAGAGGCTGCCTAAAATCACTATCAGGTCACAGACACCGCAAAACGCACCACTGGATGCGGTACTGCCCGCCAGAAAGATAAGATCCAGCCTCATCCACCAGAACACAGGCACCAGTCCCCTCCACCAGGAAGCATACACAACCCACTGAACCAACCATATCCACTGGGGGCAGACACCAAAAACGATGGGAACTACAAACCTGCAGCCTGAGAAAAGGAGATCCCAAACACAGGACGTTAAGCAAAATGAGAAGACAGAGAAATACACAGCAGATGAAGGAGCAAGGTAAAAACCACCAGAACAAACAAATGAAGGGGAAATAGACAGTCTACCTGAAAAAGAATTCAGAGTAATGACAGTAAAGGTGATCCAAAATCTTGGAAATAGAATGGAGAAAGCACATAAAACGTTTAACAAGAACCTAGAGGAACTAAAGGGCAAATAAAAAATGATGAACAACACAATAAATGAAATTAAAAATTCTCTAGAAGGAATCAACAGCAGAATAATTGATGCAGAATAATGGATAAGTGACCTGGAAGATAAAATAGTGGAAATAACTACCACAGAGCAGAATAAAGAAAAAAGAATGAGAAGAATTGAGGACAGTCTCAGAGACCTCTGGAGCAACATTAAAATGTACCAAGATTCGAATTATAGGAGTCTCAGAAGAAGAACAGAAAAACAAAGGGACTGAGAAAATATTTGAAGAAATTATAGTTGAAAACTTCCCTAATATGGGAAAGGAAATAGTCAATCAAGTCCAGGAAGCGTACAGAGTACCATATAGGATAAATCCAAGGAGAAACACACAAATACATATATTAATCAAACTTTCAAAAACTAAATACAAAGAAAAAATATTAAAAGCAGCAAGGGAAAATCAGCAAATAACATACAAGGGGATCTCCATAATGTGAACAGCTGACCTTTCAGCAGAAACTCTGCAAGCCTGAAGGGGGTGGCAGGACATATTTAAAGTGATGAAAGGGAAAAGCCTACAACCAAGATAACTCTAGCCAGCAAGGATATCATTCAGATTTGATGGAGAAATTAAAACCTTTACAGACAAGCAAAAGCTAAGAGGATTCACACTACAAAACCAGCTTTATAACAAATGCTAAAGGAGCTTATCTAGGCAGGAAAAACAGGAAAAGAATAAGACCGACCAAAACAAACCCAAAACAATTAAGAAAAAAGTAATAGGAACATACATATAAATAACTACCTTAAATGTAAATGGATTAAATGCACTAACCAAAACACATAGACTAGCTGAATGGAAACAAAAATAAGACCATTTTATATGCTGTCTACAAGAGACCCACTTCAGACTTAGGGACACATACAGACTGAAAGTGAGAGGATGGAAAAAGATATTCCATGCAAATGGAAATCAAAAGAAAGCTGGAGTACCAATTCTCATAACAGACAAAATAGACTTTAAAATAAAGACTATTACAAGAGACAAAGAAAGACACTACATAATGATCAAGACATCAATTCAAGAAGAAGATATAACAATTGTAATATTTACACACCCAACATAGAAGTACCTCAATACATAAAGCAAATGCTAACAGCCATAACAGGGAAATCAACGGTAACATAATAATAGCAGGGGACTTTAACACCCCACTCTCACCAATGGACAGATCATCTAAAATCAAAATAAATAAGGAAACACACGCTTTAAATGACACATTAAACAAGATGGACATAATTGATATTTATAGGACATTCCATCCAAAAACAACAGAATACACTTTCTTCTCAAGTGCTCATGGAATATTCTCCAGGATGGATCATATCTTGGGTTACAAATTAAGCCTTGGTAAATATAAGAAAATTGAAATTTTATCAAGTATCTTTTCAGACCACAATGCTATGAAGGTAGATATCAGTTACAAGGAAAAACCGTAAAAAATACAAACACATGGAGGTTAAACAACACGTCACTAAATAACAAAGAGATCACTGAAGAAATCAAAGAGGAAATCAAAAAATACCTAGAAACAAATGACAATGAAAACACAAGGACCCAGTACCTATGAGATACAGCAAAAGCAGTTCTAGGAGGGAAGTTTATAGCAATACAATCCTACCTCAAGAAACAAGAAACATCTCAAACAAACAACCTAACCTTACACCTAAAAGAACTAGAGAAAGAAGAACAAAAAAACCCTGAAAGTTAGTAGAAGGAAAGAAATCATAAAGCTCAGATCAGAAACAACTGAAAAAGAAATGAAGAAAATGATAGTAAAGATCAATAAAACTAAAAGCTGGTTCTTTGAGAAAATAAACAAAATTGATAAACCATTAGCCAGACTCATCAAGAAAAAAATGGGAAAAAAAAGAAAAGACCATGAAGAACCTAGTGGCAAGACGGGAATAAAGACACAGACCTACTAGAGAATGGACTTGAGGATATGGGGAGGGGGAGGGGAGAGATGTGACAGGGTGAGAGAGTGTCATGGACATATATACACTACCAAATGTAAAATAGATAGCTAGTGGGAAGCAGCCGCATAGCACAGGGAGATCAGCTCGGTGCTTTGTGACCACCTAGAGGGGTGGGATGGGGAGGGTGGGAGGGAGGGAGATGCAAGAGGGAAGAGATATGGGAACATATGTATATGTATAACTGATTCACTCTGTTATAAAGCAGAAACTAACACACAATTGTAAAGCAATTATACTTCAATAAAGATGTTTAAAAAAAAAAAGAAAGAAAAAAATTGAGAAGACTCAAATCAACAGAATTAGAAATGAAAAAGGAGAAGTAACAACTGACACTGCAGAAATACAAAAGATCGTGAGAGATTACTACAAGCAACTATATACCAATAAAATGGACAACCTGGAAGAAATGGACAAATTCTTAGAAAAAGACAACCTTCTGAGACTGAACCAGGAAGAAATAGAAACTATAAACAGACAAATCACAAGCACTGAAATTGAGACTGTAATAAAAAATCTTCCATCAAAAGCCCAGGACCAGATGGCTTCACAGGTGAATTCTATGTAACATTTAGAAAAGAGCTAACACCTTTCCTCAAACTCTTCCAAAATATAGCAGAGGGAGGAACACTTCCAAACTCATTCTATGAGACCACCATCACCCTGATACAAAAAGCAAAGATGTCACAAAAAAGGAACACTACAGCCAATATCACTGATGAACATAGATGCAAAAATCCTCAACAAATACTAGCAAAAAAAATCCAACAGCACATTAAAAGGATCATACACCATGTTCAAGTGGGGTTTATTCCAGGAATGCAAGGATTCTTCAATATATGCCAATCAATCAATGTGATACACCATATTAATAAACTGGAAGATAAAAACAATATGGTCATCTCAATAGATGTAGAAAAAGCTATCCACAAAATTCAACACCCATTTATGACAAAAACTTTCCAGTAAGTAGGCATAGAGGGAAATTACCTCAACATAATAAATACCACATATAACAAATGCACAGCCAACATCATTCTCAATGGTGAAAGAATGAAACCATTTCCACTAAGATCAGGAAAAGAGAAGGATTCCCACTCTCACTACTATTATTCAACATAGTTTTGTAAGTTTTAGCCACATCAGTCAGAGAAGAAAAAGAAATAAAAGTAATCCAAATCAGAAAAGAAGTAAAGCTGTCGCTGTTTGCAGATGCCATGATTCTATAAAAAGAAAATCCTAAAGATGCCACCAGAAAACTACTAGAGCTAATCAATAAATTTAGTAAATTTTCAGGATACAAAATTAATACACAGCAATCTCTTGCATTTCTATACACTAAAAATAAAATATCAGAAAGACAAATTAAGGAAACAATCCCATACCATTGCAAGAAAAAGAATAAAATACCTAGGAATAAACCTACTTAAGGAGACAAACGACCTGTATGCAGAAAACTGTAAGATGCTGATGAAAGAAATTAAAGATGTTACAAACAGATGGAGAGTTAGAGCATGTTCTTGGATTGGAAAAATCAACGTTGTGAAAATGACTATACTACCCAAAGCAATCTATAGATTCATTGTAATCCGTATCAGACTACCAATGGCATTTTTCACAGAACTAGAACAGAAAAATTCACAATTTGTATGGAAACACAAAAGACCCCGAATAGCCAAAGCAATCTTAGAAAGAAAAATGGAGCTGGAAGAATCAAGCTTCCTGACCTCAGACAATACTACAAAGCTACAGTAATCAAGATAGTATGGTACTGGCACAAAAACAGAAATATAGATCAATGCAACAGGGTAGAAAGCCCAGAGATAAACCCACGCACATATAGTCACCTTATCTTTGATAAAGGAGGCAAGAGTATACAATGGAGAAAAGACAGCCTCTTCAATAAGTGGTGCTGGGATAACTGGACAGCTACATGTAAAAGAATGAAGTTAGAACACTCCCTAACACCGTACACAAAAGTAAACTTTAAATGGATTAAAGCCTAAATATAAGGCCAGACACTATAAAACTCTTAAAGGAAAACACAGAACACTCTATGACATAAATCACAGCAAGATCCTTTTTGACCCACCTCCTAGAAAAATGGAAATAAAAACAAATACAAACAAATGGGATCTAATGAAACTTAAAAGCTCTTAAATAGCAAAAGAAACCATAAACAAGATGAAAAGACAACCCTCAGAAAGGAAGAAAATATTTGCAAATGAAGCAACTGACAAAGGATTAAGTTCCAAAATATACAAGGCAGCTCACGCAGCTCAATAACAAAAAAACAAACAACCTAATCCAAAAATGGGCAGAAGACCTAGATAGACATTTCTCCAAAGAAGATATACAGATTGACAACAAACACGTGAAAGGATACTCAACAACAATAATCATTACAGAAATGTGAATCATAACTACAATGAGGTATCACTTCACACTAGTCAGAATGGCCATCATCAAAAAATCTACAAACAATAAATTCTGGAGAGGGTGTGGAGAAAAGGGAACCCTATTGCACTGTTGGTGGGAATGTAAATTGATACAGCCACTATGGAGAACAGTATGGAGGTTCCTTAAAATCTAAAAATAGAGCTACCATATGACCCAGCAATCCCACTACTGGGCATATACCCTGAGAAAACCATAATTCAAAAAGAGTCATGTACCACAATGTTCATTGCAGCTCTATTTACAATAGCCAGGACATGGAAGCAATTTAATTGTCCATCATCAGATGAATGGATAAAGAAGATGTGGCACATATATACAATGGAACGAAATTGGGTTATTTGTAGTGAAGTGGATGGACCTAGAGTCTGTCATACAGAGTGAAGTAAGTCAGAAAGAGAAAAACGAATACTCTATGCTAATACATATATATGGAATCTAAAAAAAAAAAAAAAAAAAGGTTCTGATGAAACTAGGGGCAGGACAGGAATAAAGACGCAGACATAGAATGGAATTGAGGACATGGGGAAGGGAAGCGTAAGCTGGGCCGAAGAGCGGTAGTGGCCTGGACATATATACACCACCAAATATGAAATAGATAGTTAGGGGGAAGCAGCCACATAGTACAGGGAGATCAGCTTGGTGCTTTGCACCTAGAGGGGTGAGATAGGGAGGGTGGGAAGGAGACACAAGAGGGAGGAGATATGGAGATATATGTATATGTATAGCTGATTCACTTTGTTATAAAGTAGAAATTAACACATCATTGTAAAGCAATTATATTGCAATAAACATGTTTTTTAAAAAGCAAGATTTGTAAGCAAGATTTTTTTTTGACAATAAAAAGGACATTAATTTCTCAAAAAAAAAAAAAAAAGATTGTGTAGATTCAAACCATTGTAGGTAAGTCCACTATTCTAATAGCCAATATATTTCATTTACTAGTAGTTTACTAGTAGTTCATAAGTTTCAACCTTTTTTGTACCTGAAATGATTGCTTCTTTTTTTTTTTAAATTTATTTTTTCTTCCAGTTTTTTGCGATATAATTAACATATATATTGTGATATAATTGCTTCTTTTTCATAAAAACTTCCTACCTGATGCACTTCTCCCATAATTGAAGACCACTTTATTTTGTTTTGTAGTAAATAAAATCATTAATAGTTCACAATGTGATTGTCAACATTTCCAGTGACAGTATTATCCTTTATATTTGTTTACATTACCTGTGTAAACCAAATAATATCCAAATGTATATTTTCCCCTCCTCATACAGTATTTATCTTTGAGATTAAAACCACAGTGAAATGTAATCATAGAGAATGGAGTTGAGGAAAAAGGGAGGGGGAAGGGTAAGCTGGGAAAAAGTGAGAGAGTAGCATGGACTTATCTATATTACCAAATGTAAAATAGATAGCGAGTGGGAAGCAGCCACATAGCACAGGGACATCAGCTCGGTGCTTTGTGTCCACCTAGAGGGGTGGGATAGGGAGGGTGGGAGGGAGACACCAGAGGGAGGAGATATAGGGATATATGTATATGTATAGCTGATTCACTTTGCTATAAAGCAGAAACTAACACACCATTGTGAAGCAATTATACTCCAATAAAGATGTTAAAAAAAAAAAAAAAACAGGCAAGAGAAATCTAAGGAGTTACAAGTCAGGTAAATATTACCTTTGGGGAGCAGGGAGGAGTTAGTGTTCTATTTCTTGGTCCAGGTGGTGGTTACATGGTTATGTTGACTGTGTAGTAATTTACTGACTGTAGGCTTATGACTTGTGTATTTTTTCTGAATGTATGTTATAGTTTACTTTTTAAAAATTTAAGGGATTATCAGTTTTCCAGGGGAAGATTTATTTTGAAGCACCCTGAGAATTGTCAAAATTTAACTACTTAGTTCCCCCCAATTTTTATCTCATACTCAGCCTTGGGGCTGAGAAGGAGAGGTGCAGAATTTGAATTTTTGCCACCATCTGTAGTTTTAAGATTTAATAATTATCTGAGATTTTGTGTCTTTCAGATATTCTTTGCTTATTTTTTCTAATAATACTGTGTAAATTATAGACAAAAAAAAGTTCATTTTCTCTATTTACACTTATTTCTTATTGCCAATCACTTCTGAACCAGCCAGCTGTGGTAGAATTCATTAAAATAATATCTTATTTATAATATATATGTGTTTATCATCAAAGACAACCAAACAAGCTTTTTTTCTTCCCTGAAATAAAATAAAGAAATCTTTGCTAAAACTCCATTTACCACATATCAGTGAGACATTTTTCATAATGTTATGGTATACAGTTATGGTAGCGATACATAGATGACAGCTTCTGCCTCCACAAAGAAAATGACAGTATAGAGTAAAATTGTTCCCAAAGCAATTAGTATCAAAAGATATTTAGAATGGAGTGTTAAAATAGTAAAGTGGAGGGAGAAACTACTTTATACTGAGACAATCAGGTGAGACTGGGAAGGTTATGATATTTTAGCCGGGCTTTAAAATTGTCTTATGATTTGCACATATGAATATGGCTAAAGGACATTGGAATCAGAAATTATGCAAGCTCATCACAAAATAATAAATCACTGATGGGCATATTGCAGTATTGCCAATTGTGTATATGAAAAGGTAGTAATAAAAGTTACAGATGACTAGAAGTTTGAAGATATGAAGGAGTGAAAGATTACAGTACTGATAAAAATATAAAATTCATGTTCAGGAACTGACTTATGGGAAAAGATGATGAGTTCATGTTTTGTTTGTGGTGTTTGAGATGCAGACTGGATACCAGGTGGACAGAGTCTTGTAGGGAATGGAAAATACAATACTACAACTGAAAACTCTGGTTGTAGTTACAGATATAGATTTAGGATATATATTATATTCAGAGATAGAAGATAGGTAGGGCTTCCCTGGTGGCACAGTGGTTGAGAATCTGCCTGCTAATGCAGGGGACACGGGTTCGAGCCCTAGTCTGGGAGGATCCCACATGCCGCAGAGCAACTAGGCCCATGAGCCACAACTACTGAGCCTGCGTGTCTGGAGCCTGTGCTCCGCAACAAGAGAGGCTGCGATAGTGAGAGGCCTGCGCACCGCAATGAAGAGTGGCTCCCACGTGCCACAACTAGAGAAAGCCCTCCCAGAAACGAAGACCCAACACAGCCAAAAATAAATAAATTAATTAATTAATTTATTTTTAAAAAGAAGATAGGTAGATGATGAAAGAAAGAAAGAAAAAGAAGCTAAAGTACACATTAGATGCAGTAGTTAAAGAAGATTTTTGGAAAAGACAGAAGGTATTTTCACTAGATCATTTAGTCTCCAACTATTTACGTGTTGTTCTACCCAGAGGTACTGAAAAGGCAACCAGCAAGATAAACTGCATTTGAAGCCAAATTTTGTTTTGCTAGCATGGTTTTAAAAAGACAAAATTTGACTAACTTTAAATGTCATGAACACTCTATCTAGTTGCCCGTGAGTTATTCTTCATCCTGGCTACTTCACAAATTTATTATTCTTTCCTGCTTACCTGCAGTAACCAGAGCTCAAGACCATCACTTGTAACTAAGTTTGTTTATTAATTGCTTACAGCAAGTGTCTTGGAAGATTATTCACTTGTTTATTATTTTCTAAAACATAGAACATGTAAAGTCCAATATTACAAGTTCAGAGTATGTTAAAAAGGCTGTGATTTAGCAAAATAATAAGACAAATATACATATCAACACACCACAGAGAGGTAATGACAGTACTTCTGTGGTGAAAGATTATTTTTTTCCCAATATTTTGTGGACTGATAGTTTTATAAAATGAAAATAAGTTATAAGAAAAATAAAATGGGATTAAACATTGGACCTACAAAATAAAAACACTATTTTTTGAAAATTATTGGATTAAACAAACATAAAGTTGCATTTCAATAAATATAATTTGAGCAAGCCTAACATAGGAAAAAAGAAAACAAAGCAGTAAAACAAAACCTACATCATATCTGAACTGACTTCTTTTGTTTTGATCACCATAGCATAGACACCAGTCTTACAATAGTATATCAATGAGAATGAAAGATGTACAGAAACTGATGTATAAAAAAGTTTGATGTTGACATAAAAATGAAGAGATGATGTAAAAGACATTATATGAGTAAAATTAGCTTCATTTGGTTACAGAGTGTTTATCAGTATTTTATTACAAACAATGATCCAAACTTTGATGATTTAAGCACAGAGGGAATTATTTAAATGAAAATAGTTGGTTCATAGAATCACTAGGAAGGGTAAAGAAACAGGTAGAGACAAAAGTATGAATAAAGTGAGCTCATGAATCCTCACCTACCCCCCTCATAAAATAAGCCAAATTTACACCACACTACTAGTTCACTTAATATGATAAAAACAGTTTCACAGTGTTATGAATATTAAATGCAAATTCATTCAACATAATGCAGGAAACAACTGGTCTTCAATAAGTGTTTGCAGATTTGAATCTACTTCTTAGCAACCATTCAAAACTACAGGATTTCTTCAATCTGAAAATAACACAATCTCTTTAAGCTGTCTTTAATTTCATCTTCACTAGTGAAGATTCCTACATGGGGTTTGTTTCCAAATCTCTGCATTTAATCCATTCTAGGTGTCATTCACTTTGATTTAAAGTAAACTTATCTAGTTAGTTACTTCTTCCTTCTTTCTGATGAATAAATTACAATCACACATGGAGTTGGAGATTTTTACATGAAAAGGATATAAAAATACATTTAAATTAATGTGTGAAAGACTTGGATTTTAATAAACAAGGATGAATTCTTTCATGAGATTTTTAGAAGTAAACTGGGTCACAAATATATGATGAGAGCTGATTTTACAATTTTCACTATTCTGTGCAATCTGCTTAAAAACAAAACAAAACAAAAGTGCATGCTGTTAATAATGATCAAAAAGTATGTGAAGTAATTTTGCACAAAACGGAATTATTCTTTGGCAATTTAAAAGGCATTTAACAGACAGGAAATCCAGGCCAAGTGCTACAGATTTTCTGGCACTGGCACACCTATTCATGGACATTTTATCCTGATAATTGGCCTTGTAAGTTTTCCATTTCTCTAATAAAGCCTAATCCTTATGTCATGCCTTGTCAAGTTATGAAATTTATCTGGATTTCTGTTAAAATCAGTGACACTAATGAAAGGACATTCCTGGAAGGACAATTTTTTATAGATATATAAAAGACTGTTCGGTATAGATGGATATAGATATACATATATATTATATCTATATCTCATATCCAATATCTATGCTTCCACTTCTGATGGTAAACGTAATTAAGTTTATTTATAGCTGTCTTGTTATGTCATTGTATTATGTTTATGTATGTGATTTTTTTTTGTATTTGGATTGACCTCATTTGATTTTTCCAGAAGGCCTTTGCTAAGAATAAGTGAAATTTGTCCCTTCATGGTAATCACTATCATTTGCTATTAAGTTTGTATTTGATATAATTTATTTTCTCCTTCTAAATTACTGTCAATTACTATTAAGTTTGTATTTGACTTTCTCATTCTAAATTACTGTTAATTTTATGCCTATTTGTATTTTTAATTCAACTTTTTTTCATTTTCCTGCATGGTGGCCCTCAAAATTGTAAAATCTTCACACTCAAAATCTATCTGCCATTGTGTTAGGAGCTAGGAGTGTAGGAATTAAGGGGTGTGATGGTTAATTTTATTTATCAACTTGATTGGGCCCAGATAATTAGTTAAACATTATTGTGAGTATGCCAGTGAAGGTATTTCTGGATGAGATTAACATTTGAATTGGTAGACTGAGTAAAAGAATTTGGCCTCCCCAATGTAGGTGGATCTCATCCAATCTATGAAGGCCTAAATGGAACAAAAGGCTGAGTAAGGGAGAATTTACTTTCTCTGTCTAACTACTCAGACTTGGATTGGAACTATAGCATCACTTCTCCTGCACATCTCGGGACATCTCATCCTCAATAATTGTGTAAGTCAATACCTTATAATAATATAATCCTATATATCCTATATATAATATATATATATAATATAATCCTATATATATATATCCTATTATATCATATATATATATATATATATCATATATATATATATATATGATATATATCCTATTTCTTATTGGTTCTATTTCTCTGGAGAATCCAGACTAATATAAATGGTAAATCTATTTGGTGGTTTGAATAAAAAAACTGCTTTGGCCATTGGGTTCATAAAGAGTGTGTACACCAGGCAGACACTCAGAGATGCATACTTCTCCAGCTGAAAGAGTAGATTAAATTTACAGTATTATTTTTAGTGTAAATATTTCTTCTTTAGGGCAACCATTATGGGTCTCCCCAAAATTCATATGTTTAAGTCCTAACTTCCAGTACCTCAGATGTGGCTGCATTTGAAGATAGGATCTCTAAAAAGGTAATTAAGTTAAAATGGTTTTGTTTAGGATGGCTTCTAATACACTTTGACTGGTATCCTTATAAGAAAAATTTGTACACAGACAGTGATAGAAGAATGACCATGTGAAGATACAGGGAGAAGATAGCCATCTACAAGCCAAGAAGAGAACCCTCAGAAGAAACCAATCCTGCCAACAGCTTGATCTCAGATTTCTAGCTTCTAGAACTGTGAGAAAATAAATTTCTATTGTTTAAGCCACCCAATATGTAGTTGTTTGTTATGTCAGCCCTAGTATACTAACACAGTAACTTGGTCAATCATAACTAAAATTTAGCCATTATGTATGGTTTTGAATCTTATCCTTGTCCTTCATCACATAAAGCCTCATGTTGTCTTTGTCAAAAATAAATTAAAATATTTAATTTCAATAACATGAAGTAATTATTTGATGTTTTATATAAAATAAATTTTACATAGTTTTTAAATTTATGTACAATGTTTATTCCACTTTTCACAGGTTGGTCATTGGCATAAAAAATGCTTTATAAATTTTTGTGGATTGATGTCTAAAATTGTACATGATATACATCTTGATTAAAATGACTTTGAATGAAATAAGTAACAATTCAGTTTCTTGACATAAGTGGGATTTTTCCCCATTAGTATTATTATTTTTTTTTATTTTGAGTGCCATGAGACATACTGTAAAATATTCGCTGCAGAAATCTCATAGCTGTAATGGGATTTAAAATAATCTTTCAAAAAAGAGGCATTAGGATTTCAAAAAATGAATTTAGTATTGGGAAAAAATACCAAAAAGCATTACCTAGGTGATCTTTATAGGACTAGTCAGTGCTTAAGTGAAAAAAATGCTCAATTATTCATCTAGTTTTATAGTCTCTATCACCACTGAATAAAGACATTCCATATACCTGTGGGTTTAGTGCAGATTATGTAAAAAAGAATAAAATATTTTGAAAAAGAGCTAATAAGTGCTTTAAAATAAAACAAGCTATGTTATAACATGGATGTATCAAATTATCTGATAGTGATAAAAATGTGATTTTAATTTTATATTACTTTGAATCTGTGTTCCTAAATGTTAAAAAGTTTCATATTTTTTACTTAAATTACTTACTTGAATTACTTTACTTACTTTACTTTTTATTTGCTTAAACATATTTGTTAAAATAATTTATTGTACAATTGTTCAGTTCCTATCAATCGGTCCAAATTATTTTTTGAAGCTCCTCTGTGGTCTGTACTCTGTTATTCTGACCTTTCTAATACTGACTCCCCTTTTTTAAAAACAAGTCAGAGATGGTTTTCACTTGCTAAAATACAGTTTCATTGTCCACCAACCACAGAGGTGAATGAAAATGTGTTCACTACTATTCACAAATCTTCCAGATAATCTGAGAAAAATATATACATGATATGGTTGCTTCAGATATGTTATGGCACACAAATGGGGTGAAAAATAGACATTACTAAGTGAGACCATCATCTAAGTAGCCATGTTTACCCTGAACTTTTAGATGAAGAGGTTACATTCATGATAATATCATAAATAATGCATTATAGCATTATTCTAAATGTATACCACACATTACAGAATTATATATATATATGTATTTATATATATACACATGCATAAAATATTGACCCAAACCTATTATATGTTACTGTGTTAAGAACAGTAAATAGGATAAAAATTACACAGAAATGCAGTACTGAACTGTGCTTCAAATTTTATTGGTTTGAAAATAAAAATTTCTCGAATTTTCAACAGAAGCAATGTGATAAAAGCAGTATATTCCTGATTTAATAATAAAATATGCTTTCTAAAAATGCCATATCTAATGTTTTATATATCTATATTTATATACACACTGTTTTTATATAAAACATATATGCATATGTAAAATATAATACACATTTGCAGATCAGCATGTATTTGTATATACGTATGTGTATGTGTGTGTTGTATATATATGTGTGTGTGTTTGTATATACATATATGTATTCTGTGTATACAATATATGCATATACTGATCTGTACACTAACAAGCTGGTTATTCCAGAGGTCATGGGAAAAAAAGAATCACAGGTCAATTAATTTGAATTTGAATTGCATGGTTTATTGAGTCTGTTTAAAGTAGAACGAGAAGCAAAGGGAAAGAGATGGGCAGGTTAACATGTTTAGTATAGAGTGCAAGCAGGTTGGGAGAGCCACATTTCTTGAATTCTGTAGTGTACAGTGACCATTTGTTCTGTTCTGCTCTATTCTGCATAAGTGTCTTTAATCTACACCAGTGGTTTTCAAAATTTTGATCTCAGAACACCTTAACACTCTTAATAGTATTAAAAACTGCAGGAACTTTTGTGTGGTCTATACCTATCAGGACTTATCATATTAGAAGCTAAAATGGAAAATATTTTAAATATTTATAAATTTACATAGATTTCATAAAATTTGACCATATATTATACTTTTTAATAAAATAATATTTTAAATAAAATATATAAAATAAAGAAAATAGTAAAAACAGTGACATTGTTTCACAATTTTGCAATTTGATATCTGACAGTAGAAGACAGCTGGTTTCTCATATCTGCTTCTGCATCACAGCTGTTGCTAGGTATTTTTGGTTGAAATATGTGAAAAAAAATTGGGCTTAATACCAATATATATTTGAAAGACAGCCGTATTCTTTTGCCTTTTCAGATAATTATGGGTAGTCTTCTTGGACACTACACAAAACTCAACAAGTAGTACTTTCTTAAAAGTCAGTTGCAGTTAAAGTCTTAGACTATATCAAGAAACTTTATATAGCTAGTTGCATCCAAATCCATTGGTATATCTTGCATCTTGAATGGATTTTGAAACATTTTGCACTACAATTTGGAAAATATTGATTCATTGAGTTGGGCAGATCTAAATTTTGACATGTATTTTAATAATGTCAGAAGTTACATTGATTAATATCATTACCAATCTCTTTAGAAAGTCTTTAAATATTGTGAAGATGTCACAGGTGCAGATGCACATTTTCCAAAATGATTACCACCATAGTGTTAGCTAACACCTCCATTATTTCACATAATTACCATTTCATCTTTGTGGTGAGAACATTAAGATCAAGTCTCTTAGCAACTTTCAAGTATATAATACAATATTGTTAACCGTCTTATGAATCACCATGCTGTACATTAGATCCTCAGAACTTGTAATTGGAAGTTTGTACACTTTGACCAACATCTCCTCCATTTCACCCCAAAAGTACTGGCAACCACCATTCTGTTCTCTGAGTTTGGCTTTATTAGAGTCCACATATAAATGATTTCATACAATATGTGTCTTTCTCTGTCTGACTTATATGACTTAGCATAATATCCTCAATGTCCTATTGCTAATGGCAGGATTTCCTTCTTTTTCATGACTGAATAATATTCCATTCTGTGTGTATGTGTGTGTGTGTGTGTGTGTGTGTTTACGAAATTGTGCCCCATAGGGTTAAAAAACCCATTCTGAAACTATGACTCACAGGGTTAACAAAAATTGGTGACTAAAAGAAATTCTTGAGCTTGTCTTTACAGAACAGCAGATAATGGAATAGATTGTTAAATATCCTTCTGCTTGTAACATAAAAAAACTGGCCAAAACCAGATGGAACCAATATGGCTGATCAGAGCCTGTGCAGAATAAATTTTCTTGTCTGATAGGTGACCTTTTGACATCACAGCCCAAAATTCCCCAGTATGTTTCATACAAATTCCCACTGAATTTGCACACACATCCCATGAAGAAGCTCAGTTGCACCTGTGTAGATGATGATTCCTTCAGCTTTTCCTGCCTTCAGTCACCTTCCCTTGCCCTCTGGCTACCCATAAATATCCCAAGTTCTCCACCTATAAAAAGGTGAATTTGAGGTTTGTTCTCCAAGACACTTGGATGACTTGTGAATAAACCTTTTCTCTGCTGAAAACCTCAGTGTCTCAGCATTTGGCTTGCTGTGTTGGGCAAATGAACTTGGTTCAGTTATATAATACATATATATATGTATATATATTCATCCATTAGTGAGCTGGCCACTTAGGTTGTTTTTATATCTTGTCTATTTGAATAGTTGATTTTCAATCCAGTTTCATTTGCCTGATGTGCAGCAAACCAAAATGCTGAGATGCCAAGGTTTCCAGTTTAAAAAAAAGGGGGTTTATTCACAAGACAGTGAAGAGAGGAGCTGTGAGGATAGGTCTCAGATTTTCCTCCCCAAAGTAAGGGACTTGGGATATTTATGGGATAAAGAAGCAGAGTGGTCTTAGGAAAGGAGAAAGGTGATTGGAGGTTCGGATAAAGTGAGGTAATTTGTCTTCCGCACAGGTGCATCTGAGTTACATACTTCTTCGTGATGCACATTCAAAAATAAAGTTGTTTAGCATGAAATGAGAAAATAAGTTTTAGCCTTCTGATGTCAAAACGTCATTCACTGGGCACCTGTGCAGGTCCAGTTTTATGGTCAGTGGTCCCAACCAGTCTTAACTGGAGTGATGTTGAACTGGACATAGCTGACCCCAAGTTCCTAAAAAACATCTCAAGCAAACATCTTATTGTTTAGGCTATGTGCCACTTGAAGGACATGCAAGATTTTGTAGCAACAATTAAAAAAAGCTTTATCAGTGAAGGCAGGTTGTATTTTGTAAGTGGAAGGGTTTTTAACAAGCTGTAAGACAAACTCAAGAATTTCTGTCAGTCACCAGTTTCTATTAACCCATTGGGGCATTGTTTCATAATTCTACAATGAGCATGGTGTTGCTGAGTCCAAACTTATTCTGCTTACCACACGACAGGCCAATACATTGGGAGATAAGTTGTTGGGGCAAGGAATAACAACTTTATTCAGAAAGCCAGCAGACCAAGAAGATGGTAGACTAGTGTCCTGAAGAACCATCTTACCCCAGTCAGAATTCAGTCTTCTTTCATACTAAAAAGGGGAGGAGGGTGGTTGGTTGTTGCAAACTTCTTGGTGCAGGAATCCTTTGTTCTTACAGCTGTCCACATAGGTCAGGTCATGATGTTCCTGTAAACCTCAGACAAAATAAATGTTATTCTCTGTTCTGCAAATTTTTATCTCTATATGAATGGACTCTTAAAGGTCAGAGCCCTGAAAATAGGTTGTCCTGTATATTACAGGCTATGGGCAACATTCTTTTACAAAGGTGCAGAGCCAGCATGACTAAACACAGGCAACAGAGCCCAAAGTTTAAAGAGAAAGAAACAGACTTAACATGGTGTCAGATTTGTGCTTCCTTATTACAATAGGAGTCTAGATATTTCTTCAAGATACTGTTTTTATTTCCTTTAGATATACCCAGTGACATCACTCCAAAATTCTTTGTAGTTGTTTGTGTTGTTTTGTTTTATTTATAAGCTCAAATTTTATCATTAGTAACAAATACTGTCAGATATTTTCTCTGAAGTGATAGGCTCATGTTTGTTGCAGGGCCCAGCAGTAAGAGCAAGTAGGAATCACAGGATTGGAACAAAAGCCAATATTTAATTCACAAATCACCCAGTTTATCGTACACAATTAACACACACCACAGGTTAATCAAAGTAGGGAAAAGGAAGTAATGAACCACTCAACACGGAAGTCTGGAAAGGATGCATCTTAGCATGAGCAGTGGTCTCCAGTTCAGGAAGGGTGTCTCCAGACAAGCATGAGTGGGATGTTACCCTCTGCTTCAACAGGGCTTCTGGCAACATCCATCTGGAACAGCTCTCAGCAGTGTGAAATTTGGACCTCCAGTGAAGGGTCTTCAAAGTCACTCAGATCAGTGGTCTCTTTCTAAGGAGTAACAGTTCCCCCAGAGGTGGAAGTCTTGACTCTGTCAGTTGTTCCTTCTGTTCCAGTGACTTATATTGCCCACTGAACTTTCTTATGTAGAATAATACTCAGCTTATCACTCTTAAATCGTTTACAGTCCTACATTAGACCTTTCAGAAAAAATAACATGGAAGTTGACATTGGCCACTGGAACTTATTTTGAACAGAGCTTAACATAGCTTAAGTTCTGTAAGTTTCACACAAGATGAGTAGGAATCATAATATAAAAGAAATCACCTCATAATAGCGTATTTTGTTCATTTTGATTAATGTTTGCCAAATGCTCACGTCTAAGTAACTAGAGTTTGACAGTCAGTTGTTCTTTCAAGTAAAGAAGGTAGTCTATGAAAAAAAAAAAAAAAAACAGCTATCTCAACACATGATTCATGTTAATTCATGTGCTTTGCCCTGAGACTAACATTGTAGTTAAATTTGTGATGAAGGTACGTTCTATATACTTCTTATTTTACCTCCCAAAATTTTTAAACTGAAGAATCAGTGTCAAAAAACCAACAATTGTCATTACCCCATTGAAAATCTTCATAAGTGAAACTGACTTTTATTGTAATGTGAGTATGTGGCAACAACCAGTACAATGACATTAGTACAGCCTTCTTAACTTGTGGTAAGAGGCCAGCAGTTTTACCCATCATTGTTTTGTCAACATCAATACAAATGTCAATAAAGCAAAAAAGGAATATTTATATCTCAATAACATTCTGTACTTAGTATTTTCCTACAGTTTTATTGAGATATACTTGACATGCAGCTTCCTATAAGTTCAAGGTGTACAACATAATGATTCAACTTACATACATTATGACATGGTTACCAAAATAGGTTTAAGGAAACTCCATCATCTCATACAAATACAACACAAAATAAATAGAAAAAAATATTTTTTCCTTGTGATGAGAAATCTTGGATTTACTCTTTTAGCAACTTTCACTTATAAAGTACAGCAGTGTTAATTATCTTTATCATGTACATTATATCCCTAGTACTTATTTATCTTATAAATGGGAATTTGTACCTTTTGACTACCTTCATCTAATTCCCTATCCCTACAGGTGATAGCCACAAATCTGATCTCTTTTTCTGAGTTTTTGTGTGTTTCTTTGTTTTTGAAGTATAATTGACCTAAAACTCTGTTAGTTCCTAGTAAACAACATAGTTATTCGATATTTCTATACATTTCAAAATGATCACCATGATAAGACCAGTTTTCGTCTGTCACCATACACAGGTATGATGTAATTATTGGCTATATTCCTCACACTGTATATTTGACATCTATGACTCATTCATTTTGTAGCTGGAAGTTTGTAACTCTTAATCTCCCTCACTTATTTCTCTCCTCCCCCAAACCCCTCCCCTCTGGTAACCACCTGTTAGTTCTCAGTATCTATGACTCTGGATTTTTTTTTGTGTGTGGTTGTATTTATTCACTGGTTTTACTTTTTAGAACCCACATATAAGTGAAATCATACAGTAGTTGTCTTTCTCCATCTGACTTATTTCATTCAGTATAATACCCTCTAGATCCATCAGTGTTGTCATGAATGTTAAGATTTTATTCTTTTTATGGCCTTGTAATATTTTATTCTATATATACACGACAATATGTTTATCCATTCTTCTTTGGATAGGCATTAAGTTTGCTTCCATATCTTGGTTATCATAAATAATGCTGCAATGAACATAGGGATGTATATATCTTTTTGAATTAATGTTTTTGTTTCTTTGTATAAAAACCCAGAAAAGGAATTGTTGGATCATATGGTAGATCTATTTTTAATTTTTTGAAAAGTCTCCATACTGTATTCCATAGTGGCTGCACAAATTTACATTCTCATCAACATTACAAGAGTGTTCCATTTTCTACACATCCTCACCAACACTTGATACTTGTTGTCTTTTTGTAATGGCCATTCTGACAAGTGTGCAGTGATATTTCAGTGTGTGAGTGTTTTTTTTTTTTAATTTTTATATTATATTGGAGCATAGTTGATTAACATTGTTTTGTTAGTTTCAAGTGTACAGCAAAGTGATTCAGTTATACATATATATGTATATATTCTTTTTTCAAATTCTTTCCCCATTTAGGTTATTATAGAATATTGAGCAGCATTCTCTGTGCTATACAGTAGGCCTTTGTTGGTTATCTATTTTAAATATAGCAGTGTATTCATTATGGTTTTGATTTGCATTTCCTGGATGATTGGTGATGTTGAGTATCTTTTCATGTGCCTCTTTGCAATCTGGGTGTCTTCTTTGGAAAAATGTCATTCAGATCCTCTGCCCACTTTTTAATTTGTTTGTTTGGTTGGTTGGTCGGGTTTTGATGTTGACTTATATGTGTTCTTTGTATATTTAGGATATTAACCCCTTGTCAGAACCCCATATCCTTTGCAAATATCTTCTCCAATTCAGTAGGTAGCCTTTTCATTTTGTTGATGGTTTCTTTTGCTGTGCAAGAGATTTTTAGTTTGATGCAGTCCCATTTGTTTATTCGTGCTTTTTTTTCCCCTTGCCTAAGGAGACATATTCAAAAAAAATACTGCTTAGACTGATGTAAAAAAACGTTTTGCCTATATTTTTCTATACGTTTTATGATTTCAAGTCTTACATTTAAGTCTTTGATCCATTTTGAGTTTATTTTTGTATATGGTGTAAGAAAGTAGTCAAGTTTGAGTCCTTTGTATGTAGCTGTACAGTTTTCCAAAATTATTTATTGAAAATTAGGGTGTCCTTTCCCCATTTTATATTCCTGTATCCTTTGTCAGAGATTAATTGCCCATATAAGTGTGGGATAAATTCTGGACTCTCTATTCTGTTTCATTGATTATGTGCCTGTTTTTGTGCCAGTACCATACTGTTTTGATTATTGTAGCTTTGTGATATAGTTTGAAATCAGGGAATATGATTCTTTTTGTTTTTGTTCTTCATTCTCAAGATTGTTTTCACTTTTGGGGCTCTTTTGTGTTTCCACACAAATTTTAGAAGTATTTCTTCTAGTTCTGTGAAAAATGCCATTAGTATTTTGATAGAGAATGCATTTAATCTGTAGATTGCCTTGGGAAATATGGTCATTTTAATGTTTTTAATTATTCCAATCCATGAGCATGATATATCTTTCCATCTGTTTCTACTATCTTCAGTTTCTTTCATCAGTGTCTTAAAGTTTTCCGAGTGCAAGTCCTTACCTCCTCAGTTAGATTTAGCCCCATTTATTTTATTCTTTTTGAAGTGACTGTAAATGGGATTGTTTCCTTAAATTGTCTGTCATATGTTTGTTCTCAGTGAATAGAAACACAACAGATTTCTCCACATTAATAGTGTATCCTACAACTTTACTGAATTTACTGAGTTCTAGTTTTCTGGTGGCATCTTTAGAATTTTCTATGTATAGCATCTTGTCATCTGCCAATAGTGACAGTGTTATTTCTTCTTTCTTAATTTGAACTCTTATTTTATTTTTTTCTGTTTGCTGTGCCTAGGAATTCCAATAGAATATTGAACTACGTGGTTAAAGTAGACATCCTTTTTCTTGTCCTGGTCTAAGAAGAAATAGTTTTAGCTTTTCACAATTGAGTATAACATTTGCTGTGGGCTTGTCATATATGGTCTTTAGTATGTTGAGGTATATTTACACCATACCCACTTTGTTGAGAGTTTTTATTATAAATGGATGTAGAATTTTGCAAAAAGTTTTTCTGAATCTACTGAGATGATCATATGATTTTTATTATTCAGTTTGTTAATGTGAAGTATCACATTGATTGATTTCTACATATTGAACCATTCTTGAATCTCTGGGATAAATTGCAACTTGATTATAGTGCATGATACTTTTAATATATTGGGTTTATTATTTTTATTTTTAAAATATTTTATTTTTATACAATGTTAAAGGCTACACTACATTTACAGTTATTACAAAATATTGGCTATATTCCCCATGTTGTACAATGCATTCTTGTAGCCTATTTTATACACAGTAGTTTGTACCTTCTGCTCTCCCACACCTATATTTACCCTCCCCCTCCCACTGGCAACCACTAGTTGTTCTCTATATCTGTGAGTCTACTTCTTTTCTGTTATATTCACTAGTTTGTTGTATACTTAGAGTCCACATATAAGTGATATCATACAGTATTTGTATTTCTCTGTCTGACTTATTTCAATTAGCATAATGCCTCCCAAGTGTAACCACGTTGCTGCAAATGGCAAATTTCACTCTTTTTTATGGCTGAATAGTATTCAACTGTATACATATTCCATATCTTCTTTATCGTTTCATCTGTTGATGGACACTTATGTTTCTTCCATATCATGGCTATTGTAAATAATGCTTCTATGAACATTGGAGCACATGTATCTTTGCAAATTAGTGGGTTTTTTTGTTTTTGGTTTTTTTTTGGATATATACCCAGGAGCAGAATTGCTGGCTCATATGGTAGTTCTATAATATTTTTTAGTTTTTTAAGAAACATCTATTTTTTTTTTTTACAGTGAATTCATCAATTTACATTCCCACCAACAGTGTAAGAGTTTTCCTTTTCTCTAAATCCTCAGAAGCACTTGTTATTTGTGTTATTTTTTTTTTAATTTTTGCATTTTATTTATTTTTTTATACAGCTGGTTCTTATTAGTTACCCATTTTATACACATTAGTGTATATATGTCAATCCCAATCTCCCAGTTTATCCCACCACCCACACCCACACCCACCCCACCACTTTCCCACCTTGGTGTCCATACGTTTGTTCTCTACAACTGTTTCTCTATTTCTGCCCTGCAAACTGGTTCATCAGTACCGTTTTTCTAGGTTCCACATATATGTGTTAATATACAATATTTGTTTTTCCCTTTCTGACTTACTTCAGTCTTTATGACAGTCTCTAGATCCATCCATATCTCTACAAATGACCCAATTTCGTTCCTTTTTATGGTGAGTAATATTCCACTGTATATATGTACATCTTCTTTATCCATTCATCAGTCAATGGGCATTTAGGTTGCTTGCATGACCTGGCTATTGTAAATAGTGCTGCAATGAACATTGGGGTCCATGTGTCTTTTTGAATTATGGTTTTCTCAGGATATATGTCCAGTAGTGGGATTGCTGGGTCATACAGTAGTTCTAATTTTAGTTTTTTAAGGAACCCCCATACTGTTCTCCATAGTGACTGTATCAATTTTCATTCCCACCAACAGTGCAAGAGGATTCCCTTTACTCCACACCCTGCTGAGCATGTGTTTTTCGTAGATTTTCTGATGATGCCTGTTCTAACTGGTGTGAGGTGGTACCTCATTGTAGTTTTGATTTCCATTTCTCTAATAATTAGTGATGTTGAGCGTGTTTTCACGTGCTTCAGAGCCAACTGTATGTCTTCTTTGGAGAAATGTCTAGTTAGGTCTTCTGTCCAATTTTTGATTGGGTAGTTTGTTTTTCTAATATTGAGGTGCATGAGCTGTTTATATATTTTGGAAATTAATCTTTTGTCCATTGATTTGTTTGCAAATATTTTCTCCCATTCTGGACGTTGTCTTTTCTTCTTGTTTGTAGTTTCCTTTGTTTTGTAAAAGCTTTTAAGTTTCATTAGGTCCCATTTGTTTATTTTTGTTAAAATTTCCATTTTTCTAGAAGGTGGATCAAAAAAGATCTTGCTGTGATTTATGTCAAAGAGTGTTCTACCTGTGTTTTCCTCTAAGAGTTTTATATTGTCTGGCCTTACATTTAGGTCTCGAATCCATTTTGAGTTTATATTTGTGTATGGTGTTAGGGAGTGTTCTAATTTCCTTCTTTTATGTATAGCTGTCCAGTTTTCCCAGCACCAGTTATTGAAGAGACTGTCTTTTCGCCATTGTATATCCTTGCCTCCTTTGTCATAGATTAGTTGACCATAGGTGTGTAGGTTTATCTCTGGGCTTTCTATCCTGCTCCATTGATCTATATTTCTCTTTTTGTGCCAATATCATATTACCTTGATTACTGTAGCTTTGTAGTATAGTCTGAAGTCAAGGAGTCTGATTCCTCCAGCTCTGTTTTTTCCCCTCAAGACTGATTTAGCTACTCAGGGTCTTTTGTGTCTCCATACAAATTTTAAGATTTTTTGTTCTAGTTCTGTAAAAAATGCCATTGGTAATTTGATAGGGATTGCATTGAATCTGTAGATTGCTTTGGATAGTATAGTCATTTTCACAATATTGATTCTTCTAATCCACAAACATGGTATATCTCTCCATCTGTTTGCATCATCTTTAATTTCTTTTATTTGTGTCTTATAGTTTTCTGCATACAGGTCTTTTGTCTCCTTAGGTAGGTTTATTCCTAGGTATTTTATTCTTTTTGTTGCAATGGTAAATGGGAGTGTTTACTTAATTTCTCTTTCAGATATTTCATCATTACTGTATAGGAATGCAAGAGATTTCTATGCATTAATTTTGTATCCTGCAACTTTACCAAATTCATTGATTAGCTCTAATAGTTTTCTGGTGGCATCTTTAGGATTCTCTATGTATAGTATCATGTCATCTGCAAGCAGTGACAGTTTTACTTCTTTTCCAATTTGTATGTCTTTTATTTCTTTTTCTTCTCTGATTGCCATGGCTAAGACTTCCAAATCTATGTTGAATAATAGTGGCAAGAGTGGACATCCTTGTCTTGTTCCTGATCTTAGAGGAAATACTTTCAGTATTTCACCGCTGAGAATGATATTTGCTGTGGGTTTGTCATATATAGCCTTTACTATGTTGAGGTAGTTCCCTCCATACCCACTTTGTGGAGAGTTTTTATCATAAATTGGTGTTGAATTTTGTCAAAAGATTTTTCTGCATCTATTGAGATGATCACATGGTTTTTAGTCTTCAATTTGTTAATATGGTGTATCACATTGACTGATTTGTGTATACTGAAGAATCCTTGCATCCCTGGGATAAATCCCACTTGATCATGATGTATGATCCTTTTAATGTGTTGTTGGATTCTATTTCCTATTATTTTGTGGAGGGTTTTTGCATCTATGTTCATCAGTAATATTGGTCTGTAATTTTCTTTTTTTCTAGTATCTTTGTTTTGGTATCAGGGTGATTGTAGCCTCATAGAATGAGTTTGGGATTGTTCCTTCCTCTGCAATTTTTTGGAAGAGTTTGAGAAGGATGGGTGTTAGCTCTTTTCTAAGTGTTTTATAGAATTTACCTGTGAAGCCATCTGGTCCTGGACTTTTGTTTGTTGGAAGATTTTTAATCATAGTTTCAGTTTCATTACTTGTGATTAGTCTGTTCATATTTTCTATTTCTCCCTGGTTCAGTCTTGGTAGTTTATACCTTTCTAAGAGTTTGTCCATTTCTTCCAGGTTGTCCATTTTATTGGCATAGAGTTGCTTGTAGTAGTGTCTTAGGATGCTTTGTATTTCTGCAGTGTCTGTTGTAACTTCTCCTTTTTCATTTCTAACTTTATTGATTTGAGTCCTCTCCCTCTTTTTCTTGATGAGTCAGGCTAAGGGTTTATCAATTTTGTTTGTCTTCTCAAAGAACCAGCTTTTAGTTTTATTGATCTTTGCTATTGTTTTCTTTGCTTCTATTTCATTTATTTTGCTCTGATCTTTATGATTTCTTTCCTTCTACTAACTGTGGGTTGTGTTTGTTCTTCTTTCTCTAGTTCCTTGAGGTATAAGGTTAGATTTTTTTATTTGAAATTTTTCTTGTTTCCTGAGGTAGGCTTGTATTGCTCTAAATTTCCCTCTTAGAACTGCTTTTGCTGCATCCCATAGGTTTTGGATCATCGTGTTTTCATTGTCATTTGTCTCTAGGTATTTTTTGATTTACTCTGATTTCTTCAGTGATTTCTTGGTTATTTAGTTACATACTGTTCAGCCTCCATGTGTTTGTATATTTTTTTAATTTTATTTATTTTAATATTTATCTTTATTTATTTATTTGGTTGCACCAGGTCTTAGTTGCGGCTCGCCTGCTGCTTAGTTGTGGTATGCGAACTCTTAGTTGCAGCATGCATGTGGGATATAGTTCCCTGACCAGGGATCGAACTCAGGCCCCATGCATTGGGAGCATAGAATCCTAACCACTGGGCCACCAGGGAAGTCCAATGTGTTTGTATTTTTTTACAGAATTTTTCCTGTATTTGGTATCTAGTCTCATAGCGTTGTTATTGGAAAGGATACTTGATATGATTTCAATGTTCTAAAATTAACCAAGGCTTGATTTGTGACCCAAGATATGATCTATCCTGGAAAATGTTCCAAGAGCACTGAGAAGAAAGTGTAATCTGCTGTTTTAGGATGGAATGTCCTATAAATATCAATTAAATCTATTTGGTCTATTGTGTCATTAAAAGCTTGTGTTTCCTTATTAATTTTCATTTTGGATGATCTGTCCATTGGTGTAAGTGAGGTGTTAAAGTCCCCCACTATTACTGTGTTACTGTCAATTTCCTCTTTTATAGCTGTTAGCAGTTGCCTTATGCATTGAAGGTGTTCTTATGTTGGGTGCACAAATATTTATAATTGTTAAATCTTCTTCTTGGATTGATCCCTTGATCATTATGTAGTGTTCTTCCTTGTCTCTTGTAACATTTTTTTATTTTAAAGTCTATTTCATCTGGTATGGGTATTGCTACTCCAGCTTTCTTTTGATTTCCATTTGCATGGAATATCTTTTTCCATCCCCTCACTTTCAGTCTGTATGTGTCCCTAAGTCTGAAGTGGGACAGCACTCGTGGACAACATATATACAGGTCTTGTTTTTTTATCCATTCAGTGAGCCTCTGTCTTTTGGTTGGAGCATTTAATGCATTCATGTTTAAGGTAATTATCGATATGTATGTTCCTATTACCATGTTCTTAATTGTTTTGGGGTTGTTTTTGTAGATCCTTTTCTTCTCTTGTGTTTCCCACTTACAGAAGTTCCTTTAGCATTTGTTGTAGAGCTGGTTTGGTGGTGCTGAATTCTCTTAGCTTTTGCTTGTCTGTAAAGCTTTTGATTTCTCCATCAAATCTGAATGAGACCCTTGCTGTGTAGAGTAATCATGTTTATAGCTTCTTCCTTTTCATCACTTTAAATATATCATGCCACTTCCTTCTGGCTTGTAGAGTTTCTGCTGAGAAATCAGCTGTTAACCTTATGGGAGTTCCCTTGTATGTTATTTGTCATTTTTCCCTTGTTGCTTTCAATAATTTTTCTTTGTCTTTAGTTTGTGTCAATTTCATTACTGTGTGTCTCAGAGTGCTTCTCCTTGGGTTTATCCTGCTTGGTACTCTCTGAGCTTCCTGGACTTGGGTGGCTAGTTCCTTTCCCATTTTAGGGAAGTTTTTGACTAAAATCTCTTCAAATATTTTCTCAGGTCCTTTCTCTCTCTCCTCTTTCTGGGACCCCTATAATGTCAATGTTGGTGTGTTTAATGTTGTCACAGAGGTCTCTTAGGCTATCTTCATTTCTTTTCTTTTTTTTTTTTTCTTTATTCTGTTCCATGGCAGTGAATTTCACCATTCTGTCTTCCAGGTCACTTATCCGTTCTTCTGCCTCAGTTATTTTGCTATTGATTCCTTCTATTGTATTTTTCATTTCAGTTATTGTATTGTTCATCTCTGTTTATTTGCTCTTTAATTCTTCTAGGTCTTTGTTAAACATTTCTTGCGTCTTCTTGATCTTTGTCTCCATTCTTTCCCTGAGGTCCTGGATCATCTTCACCATCATTATTCTGAGTTATTTTTCTGAAAGGTTGCCTATCTCCACTTCATTTAGTTGTTTTTCTGCTATTTTTTCCTGTTCCTTTATCTGGTACATAGCCCTCTGCCTTTTCATCTTGTCTATCTTTCTGTGAATGTGGTTTTTGTTCCACAGGCTGCCAGATTGTAATTCTTCTTGCTTCTGCTCTCTTTGTGTTATTTGTTATGGTAACCATTTCTACAAATGCAAGGTGATATCTCATTGTGGTTTTGATTTGTATTTCCCCAATCGTTAATGATGTTGGTCATCTTTTTATGTGCTTGTTGGCCATCTGCATTTTCTCTTTGGAAAAATGTCTACTAAGTTCTTCTGCCCATTTTTTAATCAGGTTGTTTCTTGATGTTGAGTTGTATGAACTCTTTATGTTGGATATCAGCCTCATGTTCATATCATTTGTGAATATTTTCTCTGATTCAGTGAGTTTTCTTTTTGTTTTGTTGGTGCAAATGCTTTTATTTTTAATTAGGTCTCATTATTTATTTGCTTTTATTTTCTTTACTTTAGGAGATGGATCCAAAAATATATTGCTGCAATTTATATCAAAGAGTGTTCTGCCTATGCTTTCCTCTAAGAGTTTTATGGCATATGATATTACATTTTGGTCTTCAATCCATTTTGAGTTTATTTTTCTTTGGTGTTACAGAATGTTCTCATTGTTTTTCTTTTACATGTAACTGTCCTGTTTTCCCAGCACTATTTCCTGAAGACACTGTCTTTTCTCCATTGTATATTCTTGCCTCCTTCATCATAGGGTAATTGATCAAAAGTGTAGAGATTTATTTCTGGGCTCTCTATCTTGTTCTATTGATCTATGTGTTGTTTTTGTGCCAGTACAGTATTGTTTTGATTACTGTAGCTTTGTCGTATAGTCTGAAGTCAGGGAGCATTATTCCTCCAGTTCTGTTCTTTCTCAAGATTGTTTTGCCTATTCATGGTCTTGTGTGTCTCCATACAAATTTTTAAATTATTTGTTCTAGTTCTGTAAAAAATGCCATTGGTATTTTGCTAGGGATTGCAGTGAATCTGTAGCTTGCCTTGGATAGTATGTTCATTTTAAGAATATTGATTTTTCTAATCCAAGACCAAGGAATATCTTTCGATCTGTTTGTGTTGTTTTTTTAATCAGTGTCTTATAATTTTCAGAGCACAGGTGTTTTTCATCTTTATGTGGGTTTATTCCTAGGTATTTTATTCTTTTGATGCAATGTTAAATGGGATTAATTTCTTGATTTCTTGATTTCCTTTACTGGGACTTCATTGTCAATGTATATAAGTGCAACAGATTTCTGTATATTAATTTTGTATCTTGCAACTTTATGGAATTCATTGATGAGCTCTTTTAGTTTTCTGGTGGCAACTTTAGGATTTTCTATGTGTAGTACCGTGTCATCTGCACATAGTGACAGTTTTACTTCTTCCTTTCCAATTTGGATTCCTTTTTTTTTTTTCTTCTTTTCTGATTGTTCTGAATGGGACTTCCAAAACTATGCTGAATAAAAGTGGTGAGAGTGGGCGTCCTTGTCTTATTCCTGACCTTAGAAGAAATGCTTTCATCTTTTCACTGTTGAAAATGACGTTAGCTGTGGGCTTGTCACATATGCCTTTTATTAAGTTGAGATATGATTTCTATAAACACTCTGTTTAGATTTTTAACCTTAAATTAATGAATTTTGTGAAAATATTTTTCTGCATTTGTTGAGATGATCATATGATTTTTATTTTTCATTTTGTTAGTGTTCTTTATCAAATGGAATGATTTGTAGATATTGAACCATCCTCACAACCTTGGGATAAATCCCACTTGTTCATGGTGAAAGATCATTTTAATATATGGTTGAATTTGGTTTGCTAATATTTTGTTGAGGAATTTTGCATCTATGTTCATCAGTGATATTGACCTGTAATTTCCTTTTTTGGTGATATCTTTGTGTTGTTTTGGTAACTGGGTAATTCTGGCCTCATAGATTATGTTTGAAAGTGTTCCTTTCTCTGCAATTTTTTCAAATAGTTTGAGAAGGATAGGTGTAAACAACTTCTCTATGTGTTTGGTAGAATTCACCTTTGAAGCCGTCTGGTCCTTAAATTTTATTTATTTGAAGTTTGTAAATTATTGATTCAATTTCATTACGAGTATTTGATCTGTTCATTTTTTCAGTTTCTCCTTGGTTCAGTCTTGGGAGATTGTAACTTTCTAAGGATTTGTCCATTTCTCTAGGTTGTCCAGTTTATTGGCATATAGTTGCTTGTAGCAGTCTCTTATGATCCTTTGCATTTCTGTGATGTTTGTTGTAACTTCTCCTTTTTCATTTCTGATTTTATTGATTTGGGACCTTCCTCCTCCCTTTTATTGAGTGTGGCTGCAAGTATATTAATTTTGTTTATCTTTTCAAAGAACCAAATTGTAGTTTCATTGATCTTTTCATTTTTTGTGTGTGTTTTTTTGTTTTGTTTTGCCTTAGTCTCTTCTTCATTTACTTCTGCTTTGATCTTTATGATGTCTTTCCTTCTACTAACTTTGGGTTTTGTTTGTTCTTTCTCTAGTTCTTTTAGTTGTGGGGTTAGGTTGTTTATTTGAGATTTTTCTTGCTTCCTGAGGCAAGCTTGTATGGCTATAAACTTCATTCTTGGAAGTGCTTTGGCTGCCTTCCATAGATTATGGAACACAATGTTTTCATTATCACTTGTCTGTGGATATTTTTTGATTTCCTCTTTGATTTCTTCAGCCAGTCATTGGTTGTTTAGTAGCATGCTGTTTAACCTCTATGTGTTTGTGTTTTTAGTAGTTCTTTTCTTGAGGTTGATTTCTAGTCTCATTGGAGTTTAGCTGACGATGCTTGATATGATTTCAATTTTCTTAAATTTACTGAGACTCGTTTTGTGGTCTAGCATTTTATCCAACCTGGAGACTGTTCCATGTGCAGTTAAAAAGAATGTGCATTCTGCAGCTTTCAGATGGAATGCTCTCTCTCTATCTATATATATATATATATATATATATATTTATTTATTTATTTATTTATTTATTTATATTTTAATATATATATTTATATATATATATTTATTTATATATATATATATTTTATATATATATATATATATATATATATATCTCAATTAAGTCCATCTGGTGTAATGTGTCATTTAAGGCCCGTGTTTTCTTATTGATTTTCTGTCTGGTTGATCTGTTCATTGATATAAATGTGGGGTTAAAGTCCTCTAATATTATTGCATTATAGTCAATTTTTCCTTTTATGTCTGTTAATATTTGTCATATATTTAGGGGCTCCTATGTTGGATGCATATATATTTAAATTTGATATATCTTCTTCTGTGTATTGATCCCTTGATTATTATGTAGTGTTCTCTGTCTCTTGTATCAGTATTTATTTTAAAGTCTGTTTTTTCTGATGTAAATATTGCTACCTTGGCTGTCTTTTCATTTCCATTTACATGGAATATCTTTTTCTATCACTTCACATTTTTCTGTATGTGTCTCTAGATCTGAAGTTTTCCCACCTCTTGGACTCTGTTGACTGCATTGCATCTGTGGTATTTGGTTGAGGTGCACTGCTATGTACCTGATTTCAGTGATATTTTGGAAGTGGGGTGGATCAAGATTGTAAGAGTAAAGCCATATATGTAAGGGCCATTCAAGATGGTTGTTCTCTTGCTTTCTGTATATTTCTTGTTCAACCACTCCCTGCTTCACTCACATGACTATCCAACCTTTCTAATTATAGCACTTAATTAGTCCCATGTAACTGATCAGCCTACCTGACATCAATTCTCCCTATAAATGGCAGCCTCATTTTCCCTTGAGTAGCAAAGACTCCTGCCATGTCCTGACCAACATCTCCTGCACAAGGTGGGTTGTCAGCCCAGGACTATTTGTTTAAGATAATTTTAGTATATGTTGAAGTCCGTTTGCTAAGATTTTGTCAAAGATTTTTACATCTGTTTTCATCAGGGATATTTGCCTGTAATTTTCTTTCTTTCTTTTTTTTCTCATACCTTCGTTTTTGGTATCAGTGTGATCCTAGCCTTGTAGGATGAGTTTGGAAGTATAACTTCCTCTGCAACTTTTTGGAATGGTTTAAGAATGTCTTGTGTTGTATTTTCTCTAAATGTTTGGTAGAACTTACCTGCAAAGTTATGGTCCTGGACTTTTTATTTGTTATGAGTTATTATTATTATTATTATTACAGATTCAATTTCATTACAAGTAATTTGTCTGTTCATGTTTTGAATTTTTTCCTATTCAGTCTTAGAAGATTATACATTTCTAGAAATGTGCCTATTTCTTCAAAGTTGTCCATTTCACTGTCATATAATTGTTTGTAGTATTCTCTTATGGTGTCAGTTTTAACTTCTCCTCTTTTCTTTTTGATTTTATTGATTTAGGCCCTCTCCTTTTTATTCTTGAAGAGTCTGGTTAAAAGTTTACCAATGTTGTTTATTTTTTCAAAAACTAGTTTAGTTTTACTGATATTTTCTATTGTTCTTTTAGTCTATTATATTTATTATTTATTTATACTTGGATCTTTATGATTCCTTTCCTTCTAATAACTGGGTTTCATTTGTTCTTATTTTTCCAGTTCCTTTAGATGTAAGGTTACATTGTTTATTTGAATTTTTTCTTGTTTTCTGAGGTAGACTTGTATCATTATAAACTTTTCTCTTGGAACCACTTTTGCTGTGATGCATAGATTTAGGATAATTGTGTTTTTGTTTTTATTTGACTCCGAGTATTTTTAATTTTCTCTTTGCTTTATTCAGTGACCCTAAGGTTGTGTATTGGCATATTGTTTAGCCTCCTTGTGTGTTGTGTTTTGCAGCTTTTTGTTGTTGTTGTTTGTTTGTTTTGTAGTTGATTTCTAGAGTCATAGTGTTGTGATCAGAAGAGATATATGTGGAATCTAGAAAAATGGTCTAGATGAACTTATTTGCAAAGCAGATATAGAGACAAAGATTTAGAGAACAAACATATGGATACCAAGGGGGTGGGTGGGATGGATTGGGAGACTGGAGTTGACATATATACACTACTATGTATAAAATAGATAACTAATGAGAACTGACTGTATAGCACAGGGAATTCTACTCAATGCTCTGTTGTGACCTAAATGGGAAGGAAATCCAAAAAAGAGGGGATATATGAATATGTATAGCTGATTCACTTTGCTGTATAGCAGAGACTAACACAACACTGTAAAGCAACTATATTCCAATTTTAAAAAAAGTTAAAAAAAAGAAGAGATACTTGCTATGATTTCTATCTTCTTAATTTTATTGAGACTTGTTTTGTGGCCTAGCAGTTTTCTATCCTAGAGTATGTTCCATGCTCATTTGAAAAGAATGTATATTCTACTGGATTAGGATAGAATGTTCTATATATGTCTATTAAGTCCATTTGGTCTAATGTATCATTTAAGGCCAGTGTTTCCTTATTGATTTTCTGTTTGGATGATTTGTCCATTGATGTAATTGGGTTGTTAAAGTCCCCTACAATTTTTGTCCAATACTATTTGTTAATTCATTTAGGTGTTCCAATGTTGATGGCATTGTTATTTACCACTGTTATATTTTCTTCTTGAATCTATCTCTTGATTGTTATTCGATGTCCTTCTTTGTCTCTTTGTTTTAAAGTATATTTTGTCTGATATAAGTATTGATACTCTGGCTTTTTGTTTTGTTTTCACTTTCTTGGAGTACCTTTTTCCATTCCCTCACTTCCAGTCTATGTGTGTATTTTGCCCTAAGTTGAGTGTCTTATAGGCAGTATATGTATGAGTCTTGTATTTGTATCCATTCAGCCACTCTATGTCTTTTGATTGGAGCATTTAGGTCATTTACATTTAAAGTAATTATTAATAGGTATGTACTTATTGCCATTTTATAATTGATTTTAAGGTTTTTTTTGTTCCACTCTTCTTCTTTTGCTCCTTTCCCTTATGATTCAGTGACTATATTTAGTGGTATGTTTAGACTCCTTTCTCTTTTGTGTGTGTGGGTCTATAATAGATTTTTCTTTGTGGTTATCATAAGGTTTATATATAGTAATCTACATGAATATACTTGACTATTTTAAGTTGCTGATGTCTTAAATTCAAAAGCATTTTAACAACCCTGCATTTTTAATGCTGTCTCTACATTTATTGTTTTTGACATCATATTGATATTATGATATAATATTTTACATACTTTTGTTTTGTGTATCCCTTCACTGTTTATTGTTGATATAGATGGATTTACTACTTTTGTCTTTTAACCTTCCTACTAGCTTTATAAGTGGTTGATCTGCTACATTTACTGTATATTTGCATTTACCAATGAGATTTTTCCTTTTGTAATTTTCATATTTCTAGTTGTGGCCTTTTTTCTTTCCTCTTGGAGAAGCCCCTTTAGCATTTCTTGTAAAGCTGGTTTTATGATGCTGAACTCTTTTAGCTTTTGCTTGTCTGTAAAACTTTGATCACTCTTTCAAATCTGAATGAAAGCCTTACTGGGTAGAGTATTCTTGATTGTAGGTTTTCCTCTTTCATTAATTTAAATATATCGTGCCACTCCATGTTGGCCTGCAGAGTTTCTGCTGAAAAGTTAACTGATAACCTTATGAGAGATCTGTTGTATGTAACTTATTGTTTTTCACTTGCTGCTTTTAATATTTTTTGTTTATCGTTAATTTTTCCATTCTAGTTACAATGTGTCTTGGTATGGTCCTCTTTGGGTTGATCCTGGTTGAAACACTCTGTGCTTCCCGGACCTGGATATCTTTTTCCTTTCCCAGGTTAAGGAAGTTGTCAGATATTATTTCTTCAAATATATTCTTTGACCCTTTCTCTCTCTATCTTCCTTCTGGGACCCCTACAATGTGAGTATTAGGATGCTTTATATTGTCCTAGAGGTCTCTTAAACTGTCATTTTTTTAAAAAAACATTTTAAGTGATTTTTTAAAAGTCATTTTAAAAATGACTGTCTCATTTTTTTTATTTTTCTTTTTTCTATTTAGCTTGAGTGATCTCCACTACTCTGTCTTCTATTTTGCTCATCCATTCCTCTGTATCATCTAATCTCCTGTTAATTCCTTCTCATGTATTTTTTACCTCAGTTACTGTATTCTTTAGCTCTGTTTGATTCTTCTTTATATTTTCTAACTGTTTATTAAAAACGTCTGATGTCTCACTCTGTTCATCCATTCCTATCCTGAGTTTTTTGAGAATCTTTATGATCATTACCTTAAAGTCTATATCAGCTATGTTGCTTATCACCACTTCCCTTAGTTCTTCTGGGTTTTTATCTTGTTCTTTCATATGGAACATATTACTCTGTCACCTCATTTTGCCTAATTCTCTGTTTTTATTTCTATGTATTTGGTAGAGCAGCTTTATTTCTAGATCTTGGTGAAGTGCCTTATGTAAAATATGTCCTATGGGGTCCTGTAGTGCAATCCTTTCTAGTCACCAGAGCTATGTGCTCTAGGAGCGGCTTCTATGTTGTTTTTTCTGTTGTGGTAAGCTGACTACTGTGGGTGCACTGTTAGGTGTGGCTGGCCCCCAATGTGTTTTCTTGCCAGGTTCTGCCTTGTGTGGAAGCTGTCAGGTGCTGGTGATGGGACCAAGTCCTCCATGGCTGGCTACATGGCCAGGTGTGTCCCAGTCCTGGTGCTGGCTCACAGGTGAGCAGGACTGGGTCACAAGGTGAATGGATATGTAGTCCCTGGGGGTCCTGGGGCTAGTGCAGGCTTGCTGATGAGTGCACTTGGTCCTGAAATAGCTGTCTTCAGGGCTTCTGTGGTGCTGGGGCTAGTGTCAACTCATTGGTAAGCAGAGCTGTGGCCCAGTGTGTCCCAGGGCTGCTGTCTACCCAGGCGTGGGTGAAGTCAGGTCCCAGGGCTACTGCTGGCTCACTGGTGGGCAGAAAAAGTCTTGGGGTCTCTCATGGTGGGGCCCTGAAATTCTTGAGATGGTGTAGACTCACTGGTGGGCAGTGAGCAGTGCTGGTTCACTGGTGGGTGGAGTCAGGTTCCTCTGGCTGTAGGAACTTAGGGTCCTAGAATTAGTGTTGGCTCACAGGTGGTGGGTTGGCACTAGGGAACTCCTGGGGATTGTGCCCAACCTTGGTGGGTGAGGTCAGGTCCCAGCACTTGCACTGGCCCACTGTTGGGCAGGGCCATGTTCTGGGCCCTCTGAGGGTCAGGGTTGGGTGCTGGAGTGGCTGGGGGGGTCAGAAGGTCCTAAGACAATGGGTGGGTGGGGCTGCATGCCTCTCTCACCTGTCCTGGGGCATCCTGGGGCTGGTTCTGACCAGCTGGTGGGTGGGGCTGAGTCCTGGCACTACAAACTAGAGGGATTCCAAAATAGTGATTACCAGCACCAGTGTCTTTGTGGTGGAATGATCTCTGCCAAATGGCTTCTGCCAACATCTATGTCTCCAGGATGTTTTAATTGCCTTCTGCCTCTTCCAGAAAATTTTTCAAGATTAGCAAGTGGGTCTGACCTAGGCTCCTTTCAAATTATTGCTTTTTCCATGGGTCTCAGATCATGTGAGATTTTGTGTGCTACCTTTTAGAGTGGAGCCTCTATTTCCTACAGCCTTCTGACTCTCCTGTAAGTAAGTCCCACTTGCCTCAAAGCCAAAGGTGCTGGGGGCTCATCTTCCGAGGGCTGGACCCCCAGGCTGAGGAGTCCAATGAGGGGCTTGGACCCCTCACTCCTTGGGGGAACCTCTAAAATCGTAATTATCCTCCCATTTGAGGGTTACCTACCTGGGGGTATGGGTCTTCACTATATCACGTCTTCACTCCTTCTACCTGTCTCATTGTGGTTCCTTTTTTTTATATCTTTATCTGTAGAAGATCCTTTCTGCTGGTCTTTAGGTTATTTTCATGGATGGTTACTCTGTAAATACTTGTAATTTTGGTGTGCCCATGAAAGAAGGTGAGTTCAGGGTCTTACTACTCGGCTGCCTTGGCCACTCACCTTTTGTAGTTTTGATATGTGATATCCCTGGTAAACATCTTGATTTTGTTGAAGTATTTGTGTGTCTTGTTTGACATGTGAATTTTCTTTTTGTCTTTATTTTCTTAAACTTAACTGTTGCAGTTAGGACCTTAATCAATAGAGATTCTTTTTTAAATAAAAATACTTCAAAGTAGGAGTTGCCCTTTTTTGTATGTTATATTATCAACTATTGGTAACAATTAATTAGACCTATTGTTTTATTAGAAATGCCAAAATTGTGATTTAAAATTATTTATTTCTTATCTATATATCAGTTGGAATAATTCTATAAAGAAAAATTTTCCCTCATCAACTATTTATTAATCCTGGGAAATATTTTCTACAGGAAAGACACGATAAAGGCTCAAATATACAAAAATGAAGAAAATTTCAGCAATATATATCTAAAAACTTTATTGACCTACTTTGGAGGCTTTTAGTAGAACAACTCATTTTTTGAAAATAAGTCAATAATAGAAAGAATATCATTTATTTTGCATAGACTTTACTAATAGTTTTCTCCCATTGTTCCACATTTAATCGTCACATTATAAAATACAAAATGCCTTTTAAGGATTATAAATTCCAAATGGAAATCATAAGATAACAATAAACAAAACAAAGATATGACTTGTCATGTCCAGTTGGCTTCAATAATAGACTCCTAGAGGGTGGCATCACATTTGTGAATAATCTGTCACTTTCAGGGTTGAGGCCTTCAGACTTTCATTCTCAAAACCTAAATTAGCAAGACAAAAATAATAGATTTTTTCACTAGACAGTGTCGCAATAGCAAAAATAACAAAATATATGACCTAGAAGACAATTAGACAGAATAGTTAACAGGATGGAATCAGATCAAGGAAAAATGTCACTCACCTTTTTAATAAATATCTACATCTTGTACTAACCATGTAGAACTCTGAGGACAAGAATTCCTCTCCCCTGAATAGGGCAAGAATGCATAGTGCTAATAGTCACCTCTCTAATGCTCCATGTTTTTTGGTGTGTGTGTATATCCTTCTATTGCTGACCAATTATGATTACGCATGACATAAATAATTTATTCATCATGCCACAGAAGTTGTTAAGAATCTGAGTGTAAAGTTGTAATTTATAGTAAGAAATATATGTATTTGGCCTTCATCCCCTTTCTGGCAAAGAGCTCCTAAAACCAATGGAATTTCCTAAGTGATGAAAGTAATAAAGATGTTTCTTGTTACATTAATAAGATGACTTTTGGAAAGCAACTAGGCAACCTAAAGTTGGGGGTTGGTTGCCAAGGGACCCAATCATGTGATTAGAGGGTTGGAACTTTCAGTCCTCCGCAACCTGTACCCACCTCTGGGGAGAGGAGAGGGGCTGGAGGCTAAATCAATCACCAATGACCAATTATTTAATCAGTTATGATTATGTAATGAATCCTCCATAAAAATCCACAAAGATTGGGTTCAGAGAGTTTCTGGATTGGTAGACATGTAGAAATGCTGATAGTGTGGTGCTCTTGGAGAAGGCATGAAAGCTCCATGCCCTTTCTCCATGCTTCTCTTCCACCTGGCAATTCCTAAGTTATATCATTTTATAATAAACATAATCTACTAAGTAAAATGTTTCTCTGTGTTCTGTGTACTACTCTAGCAAATTAATGGAACCCAAGGAAGGGGTCATGGGAACCTCTGACTTATAGTCAGTAGGTCAGCAGCACAGGTAACAACATGGACTTGTGATTGGAGTCTGAAGTGGTGGGAAATCTTGTGGGATTGAGTCCTTACCCTGTGGAATCTGAGGCCATCTCCAGGTAGATAGTGTCAGAATTGAGTTAAATTGTAGGACACCCAGCTAGTGTTAGAGAATTGCCTGAAAATGTAGGAAAAAACACAACATATTGGAATTGATTACTAGATTTAGTTGGTAATCTGAAGTGGGGTCAGAGTCAGAACTTTCTTTCTTTCTTTCTTTCTTTTTTTACACCTATTCTTTTTCAAATTATTTTCCCATTTGGGTTATTAAAAAGTACTGAGCAGAGTTGCCTATGCTATACAGTGTGTCCTTGTGGGTTACCTATTTTAAATATAGCAGTGTGTACATGTCAATCCTCCAATCCCAACCTTTCCCTTCCCCACACCCTTTCTCCCTGGTGACCATAAATTTGTTCTCTAAGTCTCTGAGTCTGTTTCTGTTTTGTAAATAATTTAATTTGTATGATTTATTTTTAGGATTCCACATATAAGATATATCATCTGATATTTGTCTTCCTCTGTCTGACTTACTTCACTTAGTATGATAATTTAAAGGTCCATCCATGTTGCTGCAAATGGCATTATTTCTTAATGGTTGAGTAATATTCCATTATATATATGTACCACATCTTTATCCATTCATCTGTTGATGCACATTTAAGTTGCTTCCATGTCTTGGTTATTGTAAATAGTGCTGAAATGAACATTGGGGTGCATATATCCTTTTGGACCATGGTTTTCTCTGATTATGCCCAGGAGTGGGATTGCTGGATCATATGTTAACTATATTTTTAGTTTCTTAAGGCATCTCCATACTGTTTTCCATAATGGCTGCACCAATTTACATTCCCACCAACAGTGTAGGAGGGTTCCCTTTTATGCACACCCTCTACAGCATTTACTGTTTGTAGATATTTTGATCATGGCCTTTCTGAATGGTGTGAGAAAATCATTGTAGTTTTGATTTGCATTTCTCTAAAAATTAGCATTCTTTCTTTTTAAAAGAATATTCTATTTAGTTCTGATGCATTATGGATTTATATTTTAACAGAGACAGTGTCATTTCCACATTCTTAGAAAGTACTTTATTTTTAGCCTTAGTACCACTGATATATACCCTCTAAACTTTCAATAATTACTTGAACACCAGAATCTGTGCCTCAAGAAAAAATCAGTTCAAGAGATTTGGCAAAGTAAGTGGGAAAAGTTGGGCAGATGTCAAAAACTATGTTACTTTCCCCCCCTACAATTTTAACAAAAGCCAGCCAATTTTTAGGGAAAGAAGGGACCCTTGGCTTTGCTTAGCTATGCAAGCTGTCAGTGCTAACATACGGAATATAGAACTTAGCAGAGGCTTTCTGAGCCAATGTGAAAGGTGAGACTCAAATTCCACAAATTGTTCTTCTGAATTACACTTAACAGAATCAACCAGTCTCTTTAATTTTGAGAAATTAAATTTTAAGAATTATTTTGGTTTCAAGAACATTAATTATATTTACCCTAATTTTAAATTCTATATTTAAGTCAATACAATATATTTTGGATATATAATTTGGATTAATTTTCTTTTTCTTTATTAAGATGAAATTCAAAAAACAAAATTAACCATTATAAAGTGAAAAATACTGTGGCACTTAGTAATTCATAGTATGGTGCAACAACTATTTCCATCTATTTCTGAAATATTTTTATTACTCCATAAAAAACTATATCCATGAAGTAGTCATCCTATTTCTTGATATGTAAAGTATTTTAGGTAATTTTTCTTTGTTTTTGTTATGTTTGTTTATTTTTTAGGTATACGCTCACTCGTAGATTTTATTTTAAACATTATTCTTGCATGGTCTTTAAAAGAAACAAATTTTAAATCTCAGATTTGTTTTTGTTTTTGTTTTTGTTTTACTTAAAGGATATTTTATTGGTTAAAAATGTTTAGGTTCAAAATTTTTTACCTTTAACACTTCAAATATTATCCCATTGTCTTCTTTTTTTGTTGTTTTTAACACTTTATTGGAGTATAATTGCTTTACAATGGTGTGTTAGTTTCTGCTTTATAACAAAGTGAATCAGCTATACATATACATATATCCCCATATTTCCTTTCTCTTGTATCTCCCTCCCACCCTCCATATCCTATCCCTCTAGGTGGTCACAAAGCACAGAGCTGATCTCCCTGTGCTATGTGGCTGCTTCCCACTAGGTATCTATTTTATATTTGGTAGTGTATATATGTCCATGCCACTCTCTCACTTCATCTCAACTTACGCTTCCCCCTTCCCTTGTCCTCAAGTCCATTCTCTACGTCTGCATCTTTATTCCTGTCCTGGACCTAGATTCTTCAGAAAAAAATTTTTTTTTTTTTTTACATTCCATATATATGTGTTGGCATATGGTATTTGTTTTTCTCTTTCTGACACACTTCACTCTGTATGACAGATGCTACCTCCATCCACCTCACTACAAATAACTCAATTTCATTTCCTTTTATGGCTGAGTAATATTCCATTATATATATGTGCCATATCTTCTTTATGCATTCATCTGTAGATGGACACTTAGGTGGCTTTCATGTCCTGGATATTGTAAATAGGCTGCAATGAATATTGTGGTACATTACTATTTTTGAAGTATGGTTTTCTCATGGTATATGCCCAGTAGTGGGATTGCTGAGTCATATGGTAGTTTTATCTTTAGTTTTTTAAGGAACCTCCATACTATTCTCCATAGTGGCTGTATCAACAGTGCAAGAGGGTTCACTTTTCTCCACACTCTCTCCAGGATTTATTGTTTGTAGATTTTTTGATGATGGCCATTCTGACTGGTGTGAGGTGATACCTCATTGTAGTTTTGATTTGCATTTCTGTAATGATTAGTGATGTTGAGCATCCTTTCATGTGTGTGTTGGCAATTTTTACATTTTCTTTGGAGAAATGTCTATTTAGGTCTTCTGCCCATTTTTAGAGTGTGTTGTATGTTTTTTTTGATATTGAGGTGTATGAGTTGCTTGTAAATTTTGGAGATTAATCCTTTGTCAGTTGCTTCATTTGCAAATATTTTCTCCCATTATGAGGGTTGTCTTTTCATCTTCATTACATTTTCCTCTGCTGTGCAAAAGCTTTTAAGTTTCAGTAGGTCCCATTTGTTTATTTTTATTTCCATTTCTGTAAGAGGTGGGTCAAAAAGGATCTTGTTGTGATTTATGTCATAGAGTGATCTGCCTATGTTTTCTTCTAAGATTTTATAGTGTCTGGCCTTACATTTAGGTCTTTAATCCATTTTGAGTTTATTTTTGTGTACGGTGTAAGGGAGTGTTCTAATTTCATACTTTTACATGTACCTGTCCAGTTTTCCCAGCACCACTTATTGAAGAGGCTGTCTTTTCTCCATTGTTTATTCTGGCATCCTTTATCAAGAATAAGGTGACCATATGTGCATGGGTTTATCTCTGGGCTTTCTATCCTGTTCCATTGATCTATATTTCTGTTTTTGTGCCAGTGCCATACTGTCTTGATTACTGTAACTTTGTAGTATAGCCTGAAGTCCAGGAGCCTGATTCCTCCAGCTTTGAATTTTTTTCTCAGTATTACTTTGGCTATTCAGGGTCTTTTGTGTTTCCATTCAAATTGTGAAATTTTTTGTTCTAGCTTTGTGAAAGATGCCATTAGTAGTTTGATAGGGATTGAATTGAATCTGTAGATTGCTTTTGGTGGTATAGTCATTTTCTCAATGTTAATTCTTCCAATCCAAGAACATGGTATATCTCTCCATCTGTTTGTATCATCATTAATTTCTTTCATCAGTGTCATATACTTTTCTGCATCCAGCTCTTTTGTCTCCTTAGGTAGTTTTATTCCTAAGTACTTTATTCTTTTTGTTGCAATGGTAAATGGGAGTGTTTCCTTAATTTCTCTTTCAGGTTTTTCATCATTAGTGTATAGGAATGCAAGATATTTCTGGGCATTAATTTTGTACCCTGCTACTTTACCAAATTCATTGATTAGCTCTAGTAGTTTTCTGGTAGCATTGTTAGGATCCTCTATGTATATTATCATGTCCACTGCAAAAAGTGACAGTTTTACTTCTTTTCCAATTTTGATTCCTTTTATTACTTTTTCTTCTCTGATTTCTGTGACTAAAACTTCCAAAACTATGTTGAATAATAGTGGTGAAAGTGGACAACCTGGGCTTCTTCCTGATCTTAGAGGAAATTGTTTCAGTTTCTCACCATCGAGAATGATGTTGGCTGTGGGTTTGTTATATATGGCCTTTATTATGTTGAGGTAAGTTCCCTCTATGCCTACTTTCTGGAGAGTTCATATATAAAATGGGTGTTGAATTTTGGCAAAAGCTTTTTCTGCATCTATTGAGATGATCATATGGTTTTTCTCCTTCAATTTGTTAATATAGTGTATCACATTTATTGATTTGCATATATTGAAGAACACTTGCATCCCTGGGGTAAAGCTCACTTGATCATGGTTGTATGATCCTTTTACTGTGCTGTTGGATTCTGTTTGCTAGTATTTTGTTGAGGATTTTTGCATCTATGTTCATCAGTGATAATGGCCTTTAGTTTTCTTTGTGACATCTTTGTCTGCTTTTGATATCAGGGAGATGGTGGCCTCGTAGAATGAGTTTGGGAGTGTTCCTCCCTCTGCTATATTTTGGAAGAGTTTGAGAAGGATTGGTGTTAGCTCCTCTCTAAATGTTTGCTAGAATTTGCCTGTGAAGCCATCTGGTCCTGGGCTTTTGATTGTGGGAAGATTTTTAATCACAATCTCAATTTCAGTGCTTGTGATTGGTCTGTTTATATATTCTATTTCATCCTGGTTCAGTCTCAGAAGGTTGTGCTTCCCTAAGAATTTGTCCATTTCTTCCAGGCTGTCCATTTTATTGGCATATAGTTGCTTGTAGTAATCTCTCATGATCCTTTGTATTTCTTCAGTGTCAGTTGTTACACCTCCTTTCTCATTTCTAATTCTGTTGATTTGAGTCTTCTCCATTTTTTTCTTGATGAGTCTGGCTAATGGTTTATCAATTTTGTTTATCTTCTCAAACTTTTAGTTTTATTGATCTTTGCTATTGTTTCCTTCATTTCTTTTTCATTTATTTCTGATCTGATCTTTATGATTTCTTTCCTTCTGCTAACTATGGGATTTTTTTTCTCTAATTGTTTTAAGTATAAGGTTACTTTGTTTATTTGAGATGTTTCTTGTTTCTTGAGGTAGGATTGTATTGCTGTAAACTTCCCTCTTAGAACTGCTTTTGTTGCATCCCATAGGTTTTGGGTCGTCGTGTTTTCCTTGTCATTTGTTTCTAGGTATTTTTTGGTTTCCTCTTTGATTTCTTCAGTGATCTCTTGGTTATTTAGTAGTGTATTGTTTAACCCCCATGTATTTGTAGTTTTTACAGATCTTTTCCTGTAATTGATATCTAGTCTCATAGCGTTGTGGTCGGAAAAGATACTTGATATGATTTCAATTTTCTTAAATTTACCAAGGCTTGATTTGTTACCCAAAATATGATGTTTCCTGGAAAATATTCCATGAGCACTTGAGAAGAAAGTGTATTCTGTTGTTTTTAGATGGAATGCCCTTTAAATATCAATTAAGTCCATCTTGTTTAATGTATCATTTATAGCTTGTGTTTCCTTATTTATTTTCATTTTGGATGATCTGTCCATTGGTGAAAGTGAGGTGTTAAAGTCCCTTACTATGATTGTGTTACTGTAGATTTCCCCTTTTATGGCTGTTAGCATTTGCCTTGTGTATTGAGGTGTTCCTATGTTGAGTGCATAAATTTTTACAATTGTTATATCTTCTTCTCGGATTAATCCCTTGATCATTATGTAGTTTACTTGTCTCTTGTAATAGCCTTTATTTTAAAGTCTATTTCTTCTGATATGAGAATTGCAACTCCAGCTTTCTTTTGATTTCCATTTGCATGGAATATCTTTTTCCATCCCCTCACTTTCAGTCTGTATGTGTCCTTAAGAGTGACGTGAGTCTCTTGTGGACAGCATAGATATAGGTCTTTTTTTTTGTATCCATTCACCCAGTCTATGTCTTTTGGTTGGAGCATTTAATCCATTAACATATAAGGTAGTTATCGATATGTATGTTCCTATTACCATTTTCTTAAATGTTATGGGTTCGTTATTTTAGGTCTTTTCGTTTTCTTGTGTGTCTTGCCTAGAGAAGTTCCTTTAGCATTTGTTGTGAAGTTGGTTTGGTGGTGCTGAATTCTCTTAGCTTTTGCTTATTTGTAAAGTTTTAATTTCTCCATCGATTCTGAGTGAGATCCTTGATGTGTAAAGTAATCTTGGTTGTAGTTTTTTCCCTTTCATCACTTTAATATATCTTTCCACTCCCTTCTGGCTGTAGAGTTTCTGCTGAAAGATCAGCTGTTAACCTTATGGGGATTCCCTTATATGTTATTTGTTGTTTTTCCCTTGCTGTTTTAATACTTTTTTCTTTGTATTTAATATTTGATAGTTTGATTAATATGTGTCTTGGTATGTTTATCCTTGGATTTATCCTGTATGGGACTCTCTGTGCTTCCTTGACTTGCTTGACAATTTCATTTCCCATATTAGGGAATTTTTCAACTATAATCTCTTCAAATATTTTCTCAGTCTCTTTCTTTTTCTCTTCTTCTTCTGGGACCCCTGTAATTCGAATGTTGGTGTGTTTAATGTTGTCCCAGAAGTCTCTGAGACTGCCCTCAATTCTTTTCATTGTTTTTACTTTACTCTGCTCTGTGGTAATCATTTCCACTATTTTATGCTCCAGGTCACTTATCCGTTCTTCTGCCTCAGTTATTCTGTTATTTATTATTTCTAGAGAATTTGTAATTTCATTTATTTTGTTGTTCATCATTGTTTGCTCTTTAGCTCTTCTAGGTCCTTGTTAAATGTTTCTTCTATTTTCGCCATTCTATTTCTAAGATTTTGGATCATCTTTACTATCATTACTCTGAATACTTTTTCAGGTAGACTGCCTATTTCCTCTTCACTTTCTTGGTGTGGTGGGTTTTTACCTTGTTCCTTCATCTGCTGTGTGTTTCTCTGTCTTCTCATTTTGCTTAACTTACTGTGCTTGGTGTCTCCTTTTCGCAGGCTGCAGGTTCGTAGTTCCTGTTGTTTTTTGCATCTGTCCCCAGTGGCTAAGGTTGGTTCAGTGGTCTGTGTAGGCTTCCTGGTGGAGGGGACTGGTGCTTATGTTCTGGTGGATGAGGCTGGATCTTGTCTTTTTGGTGGGCAGGACCATGTCTGGTGGTGTGCTTTGGGGTATCCGTGACCTTGTTATTATTTTAGGCAGCATCTCTGCTAATTGGTGGGGTTCTGTTCCTGTGTTGCTAGTTGTTTGCCATAGGGTGTCCAGCACTCTAGCTTGCTGGTCATTGAGTGGAGCTGGGTCTTAGCATTGAGATGGAGGTCTCTGGGAAAGCTTTTGCCATTTGATATTACATGGAGCCAGGAGGTCTCTGGTGGACCAATGTCCTGAACTTGTCTCTCCCACCTCAGAGACACAGGCCTGACACCCGGCCAGAGAACCAAGACCCTGTCAGCCTAATGGCTCAGTAGAAAAGGGAGAAAAAAGAAAAATATACAATAAAATAAAGTTATTAAAAAATAAAAAATTAAAAGAAATTGTTAAAAATAAAAAAATAAAAAGTAATAAAAAAAAGAAAGATAGAAAGAAGAGAGGAACCAAATCAAAAAACAAATCCAGCAATGGGACTTCCCTGGTAGCGCAGTGGTTGAGGGTCTGCCTGCCAATGCAGGGGACACGGGTTCGAGCCCTTCTCTGGGAAGATCCCACATGCCGCGAGCCACAATTGCTGAGCCTGCGCGTCTGGAGTCTGTGCTCTGCAACAAGAGAGGCCGCGATAGTGAGAGGCCCGCACACTGCGATGAAGAGTGGCCCCTGCTTGCCACAACTAGAGAAAGCCCTCACACAGAAACGAAGACCCAACACAGCCATAAAATAAATAAATTAATTAATTAATTTTAAAAAAATCCAGCAATGATAACAAGCACTAAAAAGTATACTAAAAAAAAAAAAAATGATGGACAGAACCCTAGGACAAATGGTAAAAACAATGCTATACAGACAAAATCACACAAATTCCACTGCCTCAATTTTGGGGTGATTTGTTGTCTATTGAAGTATTTCAGAGTTGCACAGTACATCAAGTTGATTGTGGAGATTTAATCCTCTGCTCCTGAGGCTGCTGGGGAAAATCTCCCTTTCTCTTCTTTGTTCGCACAGCTCCTTTTGTTGCACTTTGGATTTTGCCCTGCCTCTGCATGTAGGTCGCCTGAGGGAGTCTGTTCTTCCCTTAGACAGGATAGGGTTAAAGTAGCAGCTGGGGGCTTCCCTGGTGGCGCAGTGGTTGAGAGTCTGCCTGCTAATGCAGGGGACGTGTGTTCAAGCCCTGGTCTGGGAAGATCCCACATGCCACGGAGCAACTAGGCCCGTGAGCCACAACTACTGAGCCTGCGCGTCTGGAGCCTGTGCTCCACAACAAGAGAGGCCACGATAGTGAGAGGCCCGCGCACCACGATGAGGAGTGGCCCCCGCTGGCCGCAACTAGAGAAAGCCCTAGCACAGAAACAAAGACCCAACACAGCCAAAAATAAATAAATAAATAAATTTTTTAAAAAAGTATTCATTAAGAAAAAAAAAAAAAAAGTAGCAGCTGATTAGGGGGCTCTGGCTCACTCAGGCCAGTGGGGAAGGAGTGGTACGGTATGCAGGGCGAGTCTGCGGTGGCAGAGGCTGGCGTGACATTGCATCAGCCTGAGGTGCACCGTCTGTTTTCCTGGGGAAGTTGTCCCTGGATCACGGAACCCTGGCAGTTTTGGGCTGCACATGCTCCCAGGAGGGGGAGGTGTGGTTAATGACCTGTGCTTGCACCCAGGTTTTTTGGTGGCTGCAGCAGCAGCCTTAGCATTTCCTGCCCATCTCTGGTGTCCTCGCTGATAGCCACAGCTCGCGCCCATCTCTGGAGCTCGTTTAGGCAGTGTTTTGAATCTTCTCTCCTCACGCACCCCAAAACAATAGTGTCTTGCTCCTTAGGCAGTTCCAGACTTTTTCCCGGACTGCCTCCCAGCTAGCTGTGGTGCACTAGCTCCCTTCAGGCTACGTTCACGCAGCCAACTCCCGTCCTCTCCCTGGAATCTGACCTCTGATGTCTGAGCCTCACCTATGGGCCCCCCACCCACCCCTGCTGTTGAGCAGACAACCTCTCAGGCTGGTGAGTGCTGGTCGGCACTGATCCTCTGTGTGGGAATCTCTCTGCTTTGCCCCCTACACCCTTATTGCTGTGCTCTCCTCTGTGACTCTGAAGGTTCCCCCTCACCACACTCCCCAATCTCCACCAGTGAAGGGGCTTCGTAGTGTGTGGAAACTTTTCCTCCTTCACAGCTCCCTCCCAGAGATGCAGGTCCCATCCTTATTATTTGTCTCTGTTTTTTCTTTTTTCTTTTGCCTTACCCAGGTACGTGGGGGAGTTTCTTGCCTTTTGGGAAGTCTGAGGTCTTCTGCCAGTGTTCAATAGGTGTTCTGTAAGAGTTGTTCCACATGTTGATGTATTTCTAACGTATTTGTGGGGAGGAAGATGATCTCCATATCTTACTCTTCTGACATCGTGAAGGTCTCCCTCAGGTTTTTTAAATTAATTAATTAATTAATTAATTTTGGCTGCATTGGGTCTTCGTTGTTGTGCATGTACTTTCTCTAGTTAGGGTAAGCAGGGGCTACTCTTCATTGCAGTGCATGGGCTTCTCATTGTGGTGGCTCTCTTGTTGCTGAGCACGGGCTCTAGGCATGCAGGCTCAGTAGTTGTAGCCCACGGGCTTAGCTGTTCCACAGCATGTGGAATCTTCCCAGACCAGAGATTGAACCTGTGTCCCTTGCATTGGCAGGTGGATTCTTAACCACTGCACCACCAGGGATGTCCCCAGATTTGTTTTTGATTTAACATGTAGATTTCATAAAACTTGTCTAGATACTATCCATGTTAAAAATACATGAAAAGAATATTTAATTTTGTGTAATATATTTTTCTAATTGATATTCTATATTAAATTATTTACCTTAAAATGTTTAAGTATCATTTTAAGGCTTTTGCAGAAAATAATGTATTATAGGGACTTCCCTCGTGGAGCAGTGGTTAAGAATGCACCTGCCAATGCAGGGGACACGGGTTCAAGCCCTGGTCTGGGAAGATCTCACATGCCACGGAGCAACTAAGTCTGTGCACCACCACTACTGAGCCTGTGCTCTAGAACCCGAGAGCCACAACTACTGAAGCCTGAGAGACTAGAGACTGAGCTCCACAATAAGAGAGGCCACCACAATGAGAAGCCTGTGCACCACAATGAAGAGTAACCCCCGCTCGCCACAACTAGAGAAAGCCCACGTACAGCAACGAAGACCCAATTCAGCCATAAATAAATAAATAAATAACTACATTTAATTATTTTAACTACATTTAAACAACAACTAGGTTTCACATTTCCTCCAAAGCACTTTGCAGATGTCACAGCACAAATGATTGAAGTTTAAATTTCAGCTTAAGGCTCCATGTGTCATTAAATGGCAGACATTTGCTAACTGTAGTGAAAAAGCAGTTTCCATCAAGGACTCTAAACCTTCATCTACATAAGAATGGGAAGTTCATTGTGTTAAAGATATTCTGGTCTCCCCAAGGAGTCTATTAAGCATGCTGAACATGCTGAGATTATAATTTAACTGTCATTTCTGAGAAATTGGAAAAATTCAACTTCAGATACAGCACCTTTAACAATAACAAGCATAAGTTAATGTATACATTGCTTTGAATCAGAGATAGACTTCCATTGATATTTATAATATCTCTGATTTCTGTATTCATTTCTAAAATAGTACATAATATCTGGGAATTAAGAGATCTAGAGACATTTCCACACATCCCAGTCTTGTCCTTAAAAATTATTATTACCCATAGGTTTCAGTTGCTTAAAACATATTGTGGCATTATGGGGTCAACTGAAATGCTTCATTAGAATTAATGAAAGTTGTAAGAGTAAATATGAAGGAAAGTGGAAAAATACAGATATTAAAATAGGAACAAAATTTACTGTTAATTTTAAACAAAATTGATATATAAGTGTATATATGTATGCATATATAGAGATACATATAACAATGTGAATGATTTGGAGGGGGATTTTATTTTATGAACACTGTTCAAATAAGCATAAATATGTGAGAACCTGGAATAGTTTTGTACTATGATGAAATGTCAGTGCCAGCACATTGGGAACCTACTTGGATTATCCAGTTCTATAGTGAAAATGTCCTTCACTGTATAAGGTGCTTTATTCTTTTAGGAATCAATTTAAAACATTAAAGAGAGAGCATTTCTCTTCCTGAAACAATGTTTTAGCGTTAATCATGTGTCACTCAAAAGTGACATAAAACTATACTGCTAGAAAGAAAAAAAGACTTTTTCTAAGAATTGTTCACTTTCTGTGTTTCAACTCATTTTTTTCCTCCTTTTAATGCAACAAACCAGTCTTTCTATTTAGTGTATTCATACAGGCCAGTAGTAGTGAGGAAATTTCAGTGTCAGAACAATCTAAGTATTTTACTATTTCTATATGTGTCCCTGATTAAACTTTTAATGTCACTTTGGCTTCATTTATTTGTTGGCTTTTAACATATCATTCACAAATGTCACAATATCACTCCTTAATCTAAAGTATTCTCTGTCGCATCACCTTTTTTACGTCTGTTTTTAAAATTTTGTTTAATAGCTTATTTTCACCCTCAAAAAAAAGTTAAATTCCATGAAATCAAGGACTTTATCTATCTTATTCAACACCGTATCTCCAGTGTTGAGGATCCTGCCTGACACCTTCAAGGTGTTCTGTATATGTAGCTATTTATTGAGCCTCTAGTATGAGTGATGGTGACAGCAGGGAATAAAATGAAGTCCTTGTTTTCATGGAGATTATATTCTATTGGGGGGAGGCAGATGCAAACCTACTATGCCAAGGGGTGATGAATGCAGAAAAAAATTAAAGCAAGATGGGAGAATAGAGAATAATGAAGAAAAATTAAGCAAGGGGAGAAAATAGTAATTGAAGAAGGCTATGTGAGATATAAATGCTTCTCAATATAGTTTTCTCTGCCTATGTACATACTTGATATAAATTTATAAACTAAGAATTTGAAAGCAGCATTCAGTTAGTGTTTCTTAAATATGATATTTTCAGAGTTACTGTGTAAAGTAAATCAGACATTATACTTGACTAGTACTATTTTAAAAAACTGAGATTTTTAACCAGCTCATTAACTGAAAGTAAGTTATCTGAAAGGCACATTTCACATCCATCTCTGAACTTACTATGTCATTATTTAATATTGACATATTATCAGTATTTAATAATACTATGTCATTATTTCAATATGTCATTATTGAAACTTAGAATCTAGAAAAACTAATACAGAGACTATATTTGGGCTTCTCTCTTCTGGGTTATATCTAGAATGAGTAAACTTGAATATCCAAAAAAGAGAAATAGTTTGTGTAAAATTCCTATCTGCAAAGCTGCCTTTCTCTCAGCCCTGATGCAAAACAAATCAATTAGTTGATAAAAACAAAAATGTTTCATAGACTGGCAGCAATGTTAAAAATCTGTGGTTAGTTATAAATGTACTTTCTTTTAACACTCATATATTGCACATTCTTGTGACAGAATCACATTTATTTATCTATTACTAAACAGCATATTTCTTATTTCCATATTTTAATTGTATGACTAATGGCATAATGTATATTCCTGTATATATTTTCATATGCATTGTATGCCAGTGTAAAAGAATTTTGGAGTTAGCAGAGGTGAATTGTTGGGGTATGGTTTTCCTCTTTAACTGATACTGCCACCTCACTGTTTATTATGATTGAATTATTTACATTACCATCCACAGTATAGGAGACATTTTTCTTCACAGTCTTTTTGTCTCTAGATTGGAATTCAACTTAATTGTTTTCACATTTATTTGGGTAAATACAGGTAATATATTGTTAATTTCTCTGGTAAATAGTGAGGTTGAGAACCTCTTTATATTTATTGACCATCCATCCACTTACTTATTCTGTGAAGGTCTGCTTTCTTACTCTTGTTTATTCTCCAGATTACACATAATACTTTACTTTTAAATTTCTGGGAACTTACATGTATTCTAGATATTAATTTACTAATATTTGTATTCATTGTTTTGTCTATTAAAGAAATTTCCATTTTTGTGTAAGTTGCAAATATCTACTCTACCACTTAATTTTGAATTTTGTATATGATCTTATATACCATAAAAATGAGTTACATTTTAATCTACCTAATCACATTAATCTCTTTTCTGCATGCTTAGTGTTTTTTGTGTTATTCAAGAAAATATCTCTCAGACCAAATATTTATAGTTCTCAATATCAAGTGTTTTATATTTATTTCTCTCATAAATTTGGTAAATGCTGCCACTAGTCAATATTACATTATATTTCAATATTGTTTATAAATTTGCCCAATATTTGTATTTTATGCTGAGTTGTTTTAGGCTTAACATATCAGCATTTGATATTGTTGTGCAAGACAACCTCTTTGAATGGATATCTTCATGTGCTTACTATTTCCATTGAGAAGCAGTGAGAAAAATCTGAGACATTAGATAGCCTGGATATGTAACTAGAATATGGCACAGTAATACACATTGAATCAGAGGCTCATGAAGACTTTGTTTCAAAAGAAAAATAAAAAAGGATTTATAGATGGATATAAATAAAGGAGGAAAAAATTGAAATACAAAGGAAAGATTGAAAAGAAATTTCACATGCTGTCATAAATTAGATTTATTCCTGTTAACACTCCCCAAAACAAAAATGGCATGTCTTTCACTTACAGACAGAGTGGTTATTGGGCAAAGAGTTGAAATGAGGTGTTTTTAAATATTCTGCTTGGATAAATAGAGTAAAATCTGTTTCACAGGTAGTTTCTTGGAATTCAACTTAACGAAGAGATTTTGGCAAACCTCTTACTTGTTGCCATTCTCATTACCTCTAATTGCTCCTCCAATTACCAGAATGAAAACGTACAAACATTGGCCTGTTTAAAAAACTGTAAAACAAAAGTATTCCCACATAACAGATGCTCATGAAAACAAACAAAACAAAGAATGGGACAGAAAATTAGATGGAAACACAAAAGACTCAGAATAGCCAAAGCAATCTTGAGAACGAAAAATGGAGCTGGAGGAATCAGGCTCCCTGACTTCAGACTATACTACAAAGCTACAGTAATCAAGACAGTATGGTACTGGTGCAAAAACAGAAACATAGATCAATGGAACAGGATAGAAACCCCACAGATAAACCTATGCACATATGGTCAACTTATCTTTGATAAAGGAGGCAAGCATATACAGTGGAGAAAAGACAGCCTCTTCAATAAGTGGTGCTGGGAAAACTGGACAGCTACATGTAAAAGAATGAAATTAGAACACTCCCTGACACCATACACAAAAATAAACTCAAAATCGATTAAAGACCTAAATGTAAGGCCAGACACTATCAAACTCTTAGAGGAAAACATAGGCAGAACACTCTATGACATACATCACAGCAAGATTCTTTTTGACCCAGCTCCCAGAGAAATGGAAATAAGAACACAAATAAACAAATGGGACCTCATGAAACTTCAAAGCTTTTGCACAGCAAAAGAAACCATAAACAAGACCAAAAGACAACCCTCAGAATGGGAGAAAATATTTGCAAATGAAGCAACTGACAAAAGGATTAATCCTCAAGATTTACAAGCAGCTCATGCAGCTCAATAACAAAAAAACAAACAACCCAATCCAAAAATGGGCAGAAGACCTAAATAGACATTTCTCCAAAGAAGATATACAGATTGCCAACAGACACATGAAAGAATGCTCAACATCATTAATCATTAGAGAAATGCAAATCAAAACTACAATGAGATATCATCTCACACCGGTCAGAATGGCCATCATCAAAAAATCTAGAAACAATAAATGCTGGAGAGAGTGTGGAGGAAAGGGAACACTCTTGCACTGTTGGTGGGAATGTAAATTGATACAGCCACTATGGAGAACAGTACGGAGGTTCCTGAAAAAACTACAAATAGAACTACCATACGACCCAGCAATCCCACTACTGGGCATATACCCTGAGAAAACCATAGTTCAAAAAGAGTCATGTACCAAAATGTTCATTGCAGCTCTATTTACAATAGCCAGGACATGGAAGCAACCTAAATGTCCATCGACAGATGAATGGATAAAGAAGATGTGGCACATATATACAATGGAATACTACTCAGCCATAAAAAGAAATGAAATGGAGGTATTTGTAATGAGGTGGATGGAGTTAGAGTCTGTCATACAGAGTGAAGTAAGTCAGAAAGAGAAAAACAAATACAGTATGCTAACACATATATATGGAATCTAAGGGAAAAAAAAAAAAAAAGGCCATGAAGAACCTAGTGGCAAGACGGGAATAAAGACACAGTCCTACTAGAGAATGGACTTGAGGATATGGGGAGGGGGTGGGGTGAGATGTGACAGGGTGAGAGAGTGTCATGGACATATATACACTACCAAATGTAAAATAGATAGCTAGTGGGAAGCAGCCGCATAGCACAGGGAGATCAGCTCGGTGCTTTGTGACCACCTAGAGGGGTGGGATGGGGAGGGTGGGAGGGAGGGAGATGCAAGAGGGAAGAGAAATGGGAACATATTGTATATGTATAACTGATTAACTCTGTTATAAAGCAGAAACTGGCACACCATTGTAAGGCAATTATACTTCAATAAAGATGTTTTAAAAAAAAAAAGAGAGAGAGAGAATAAATGTTAAGGCAGTTAATTAAATGGGGGAATAATCTTAGTTTAGACTTAAGTAATTGGTTTGGTGAGCACAGTGTTTTATTTCCAGGACTGCTTTATAATTGCTCATTTATACATTTTCTGAAGGTCAACAACTGAATTTGCCCACAATATTGCCAATTATTTAATAAGAAGAACTGTTGATGATGTATTAATTATATTATAATTATAATTAATTATAATTTTAATATTATATATTATTACAATATATTAATAATATAATTAATTATATTAATTATAAGTATATTTAATGCATATTAAATGCATGCTGGAGAACAATAATTGCAACATTCAGTTTCTTTTACAGTTATGTCACCCTGCTCATGTTGAGAACACTTCTAGTCCTTGCTCACATTTGTGACACAAGAGTCTTCACTTTTTAGCAATGATTAATGTTTTAACAGACACATCACTACTCAACTGTTTTATTCTTAAGAATATCTGCAAGGCCATACTTTAATTCAATCATACTTATGTTGATTGGAAAAAAAATGCACAACGTGAGAGTTGTGAATTAAGTTTTATTTGGAGCAAAATGAGGACTATAGTTCAGGAGACAGCATTTCAGATAGCTCTGAGAAACTGCTCCAAAGAGGTAGGGGTCAGTATATACGTGATTTTCATGAAGTGGAAGTACATGCAAGTCAAGCACATATTTTTTTGCAGAAAGTTACTATTAGTCATGAGGAGCAAATGTCACTATGAAGGATTTTAGTGCTTTTCTAGATATGAGGAGATGCAAGAACTGGGCTCATAAAATTGTCTCCTGAAAATATCTAACTATCTGAAGACCTGTTCTGCCAGTTTTTCCCAGAGAACAGAGTGCCTCATTCCTGATCTCCACCCTGAACTCATTTCAGGGGGTGTTGAAGGTCAGCAGCTGCAGTGGGTCATAATTTAATCCTTGTAGGGGTAGATGGCAAGTGCTTATTTGTAGGTGACAGTGCCCTCTCATGGTCATAATTAAGACCATGGTAGGGGGGCATTTCATGACTATTTAATCCCACGGTGCTAGGAAGGTTCATTCCCAGGTCTGGTGAAGATTTTGCTGATAGGCCACTCAATGTGCTATTACTGGACTAGGCCTTATTAACAGTAACCGAAGATCTCTGGACCACATTTCTTACTAGTCTGCTATTGTCCAGGGGAAAAAAAATCCCTCTTGTTGAATATTCCCATATCTATAGTTACACTATTACAATCACTGATCTCATACAGAACTATTTATTTGATCAACTGCTTCAAGTGGCCTAGTCATCATTATTTTTTTGGAGACTCAGTCACACATTTGGTAATACAAGAAACAAAAATCTTGTAAAACAGGCAAAATACAAATAATATAGCTAATAACATTAATAGACTTTTAAGTAAATATTTAAGACAAGAACTTCCCATACGAAACCAGTTTTTGAAGAGGTGGTCAAGACTAAGGAATGGGTCACTTAAGGCAGAAATCTGATTTTTCATATGGTTAATTAAACGTGTTATATTAGAGTATTCATTTGTGAAATCACAGCATTCAGTTTTAATTATGGCACAGCTCCCTCCCTGAGATGCTGTAAGGACATCAAGAGCCGTGTGGTTTTATAGCACCACTTTTCTCATCATAGAGATGTCAGAATTCAGTAAGCTAATAGCCTGGTTACTATCATGTAAAGGCTATTGAGTGAATTTTCTTAAGGTTTCAGTATGGCCTATTACATTCTCCAATCCTATTGAAAGTGCAAAAATAGCTGCTAAATGGTCATACCAGAGGAATACAGATCTCTTGACCCATCGGGCTCATACCAATGGTAGATTGGCTGGAGACATCTCTAAATTGTTACTTATATGACCTTGAGTCCAAGGGAGTCCCAGGGTACATCTTTCTATACATACCAGTGGAAGCAAAGGCCATAAATTATTACCACAAATCCACTGAGTTCCACTAGGTGCCACCCAGTGAGTCTCTGGTCATCTAACCGAGTCGGTTCCATACAAATCACTATCTCTAAGGGTAATAATATGTAGACATTGTTCATAAAGCTCCCAGCCTAATTTTCTAATGTTACTAGGCTGATCAACCTTAGTATGATTTGATTTTTCCCAACATAGAGGAGCTTTTAAACTTAAATGACCACAGCCTGGTGTTAACCACATAAATCCATCCCATAAGTGTGGGAGGTTTCCTTCTAATAAACAGGAGGTTACAGTTTTTGATTGAGACTTAGCTTGTTGTTCTGATTGAGCTTGAGTAACGCTGAAATAAAATTTGTATCTATGGCTAGGGTCAGAGCGGGTATTATTATTGGCTAGGTGAGACGATCCCATCTAGTAATATCAATAATAGCCTGAACCGGAGTGAATTTCTTTCTTCTACAATAAATTTTCTAAGGATTATCAAATCAGAGCCTTGGAGGGGAGAAATCCATCAAGGTAACTCAGAAGTACTAGACACAGGTAATTGGCAGCAAGCCCAACTATCGATTGACTTTTAAAATTAGCATAGGATTGTGCCCATGATAGGAAAACATTTGATTCATATGCAAAATTCCAAGAAGTCAAGCAAACACTATAAATGATCATATGAATTAGACCCAGCATCTTGGGTAAGCTGCCTACTTCTGATGTCATCTTCTTCACATCCTGCTCTGAGTGTAGTTTCGGTTCATATAATCCTTCATCTAGTCTCATTGGTCTCCCAGTGATAATTTCAAAAGGATACAAATGATGTTTCCCAAAGGGAGTAGATCTTAGGTTGAGGAGGACCAATGGAATGGCCTTTGGCCAGGATAAGAAATAAACATCTACAATTTTAGCCAATTGGGTTTTAATTGTTCCATGTGTTCTTTCTACTAGTCCGGAGGACTGCGGGTGTTAAGCACAATGGAACTGCTGCATAATTGGCCGGATTTTACAAATTTCCTTGACAATTTGTCCAGTAAAATGGATTCCACTATCACTCTGTATTTCTGCAGGGACTCCCCAGATGGGAATCACCCTTTCTAGTAGTCATTTGCCTACCAACTGTGCAGTGGCCCCTCTGTATGGGAATGCATCAACCAAATGGGAAAACATACAAATCATGACAAGTTCGTACTGGTAACCTTGAGAGGGGACATTTGGATAAAGTCAATCTGCCAAATATCAAAAGGGCCAGCAGGTAATGGAAAGTTTCCCTGAGACCTATATAATGGTTTTCTTTGGTTGTATTTTGGACATATGGTGCATCTAGAATAAACTTTCCAAGCTATAGTGAAGGAAGGCTTCCAAAAATATTGTTTACTCACAATACCATCTTATCTGTGTTTCAATGAGTTAGCTCATGAATATATTGTAAAACGGTGTATTGAGCTGCAAATATAAAGATAGGCTTTCCGTTTGGACCTATCCGGAGTGCTTCATTGGAGTCAAACCTTCCTTCTTTTTGCTTCCAAGTATCCTTTTCTCCTTTTGGTGCCGTTTCCTGAAAATTTAACAGGGTATTGGTAAGGTTACTGTAAGGCTGAAAAGAGAAAACAGCTGTGAGTTGACTATTATCATTTTGCAGAGCTTCTGTCTTGGCATCGTGATCAGCTAGGGAGTTGCTTTTTGCTTCTGTGGTGTCAGCCTTTGTATGACCAGATACCTTAATGATAGCTAATACACTGTGTAGCAGAATTACAGCCAATAATTCTGCAACTTGTATTCCATTTTTAATAAGCTGTTCTGAGGATGTTAAAAATCCTCTTTGTTTCCAAAGCATGCCAAAATCATATGCTACCCCAAAAGTGTAGTGGCTGTTGGTGTCAATGTTAGCAGATTTCCCTTTTGCCAACTGGCAGGCTCTTGTTCGTGTTATTAATTCAGCCTGTTGGGCAAAAGAAACATTAGGTAAGGGACCATTCTCAAGGATTGATACTGGAGAAATGACAGCATAACCAGCCTGGTACTTTCCATGTGGTCCTTGAAGTTATGAACTGTCAGTGAATAATATAAAATCAGGATTATTCATAGGGCTTTCTTGGAGATCAGTCCTAGGAAATAAAAGATTGTCAGTTAAAACAATACAATCACGTTTTTCGTCATTAACTTCTGATTCTTCTGCTAGCAAGGTGGCTGAGTTAAGCTTGTTGCATCTGTGAGGAGTTATATTTGGCAAGAGCATGACAATCTCATGGGAAGTTAATTGACTTGCTGAATAATGTTATGTGTGATGAGTTTAGTAAGATTTCCATGGAGTGAGGAGCAAAGATTGTAAGAGGGTTACTCATGACTATCTCTTCCATGGTCTGACATAGCACAACTGTCCCTGTGACAGCCCGGAGGCAAGGGAGAGGCCCCGGCTACCCAATCTATTGACCAGTAGTAACAACCATGTTGCTGGTTTAGTACTCCTAGTGCAGTTCACTTGTTTTCATGAACAAAGAGGAAGAAGGGTAGATCATAATTTGGATGCCCCAGGGCTGGGGCCTTGGCCAGAAGTTTTTTTTTTAAGTTCTCCATGGCTTCAGAATGTTCTACATCCCAGCAAATAGGTTCAGTTTGGTCTTATTTGAGTAGATTATATAATGGCTGAGCTATTAAGGAAAAATTTGGAATCCAATTCCTACAGTAGCCTGCAAGGCCTAAAAATCACTTTAATTGTCTTTTTGTTTTGGGGGCAGGAAAGGCTAGAATGCCTTTCGCTCTATCCAGATCAATTAAAAGTCCTTCTTTAGATATCCTATATCTTAAATATTTTATACTAGTCTTCAGAATCGCAATTTCTTTTTGGACACTTTATGTCCCTTTAAGGCTAGTTCTGAAGTAAATACAGGTGTCTTGCTGGCTGTTTATCAAATAATTTGAACACAGCAGCAAATTGTCTACATATTGTATCAAAACTGACTTATGAGGACAATCTAGATCATCTAGATTGGCTTTTAATATCTGGGAGAAGTAAGTGGGGCTTTCAGTAAAGCCCTGTAGCATTACAGTCCATGTATATTGCCGTTTTCATTCCAAGTAAAGGCAAAAAGATACTGATCATCAGGAAGTACAAGGATACTAAAAAATGTGCGACAGAGATTTATCACAGAAAAGTCACTGTTTTTAGGAAAATAGGACTGTAAGATATGGGGGGTTGGTACTACAAAATGTTGAGGGATAATAATAGCATTGATAGATCTCAAGCCCTGTACGAATCTCCAACCCTTGCCATTTGGTTTTTTAACCAGCAAAATGGGAGTGTTATAAGGGCTGGTGGAAGGTACAATAAGACTTTTCTCAATGTAAACTGATATTAATGGTTTTATTCCTTCTATGGCCTCCTGCCTTCATGAATGATATAAGCAGGGTCTTATCCTTATCTATAGGAATTCTGATGGCTGATGCAGAGTGTATCCTTCCAATGGCAGTAGAATCAAGTGCCCATTATTCTTTAGGTACTGAGCCTAGCAATTTGTCTTGTTCAGTGGCATCCTCATCATGGGTCACAAACGTTATATGATGAAGGAAGTCTGATTGATCCTTTAGATATAGAAACATTTTGCCCTTAGGAGTAAAGGAAATATGAGCTTCATAAGCTTCTAATAGGTCTCTACCTATCAGGTAAACAGGAGCACTTTCTACTAGAAAAAAGGAGTGTCTTCCTTTAAGTTCCCCTAAGTAGAATTCTAAAGGTAATGATTTAAGAGCCTTAAAAGGTGTATTAGAAAACCCTACCATCTGTACTGATGTTTTACTCTGAGGGAGAAAGCCTTTAATTTTGGTAGTGTTCAAAACTGAAAAGTTGGCCCCTGTATCTATTAGGGCTTTAATTGTTTCTCCTTGTATAATCATTTCTACTTTTCCCAGGGTGTTAGAGAGGAGAAGGGGAAAGACTCCCCATGTTCCCTTGGAGCAGCCCTATTCTTGTTTTAACTCGAAATTCCTGTCTAAAATCCATTTTTCTTTCTAGGTTTCTCCTTCTTAACTTACAGGTTAGAGAATGATTCAGGCATCAAGCCAGAATATTGCTTAAAAGGATGTTCAAAGCTTTCAAAATAGTCCAGAAATTGATTCATCCGGTTTTGCACTGTTGAATCTTTGTCCAATCTATGGTTTTTGGAAAAATCTCTAGGATAAGTTCAAGTACTTTCTAAGCTAATTCCTTCCATTCATTGTAAGGCTGTGGACTATGCTTTCTCTATCCATTCCCTTGCTTTGCTTTCAGAAATTAATAGCTGTATAAGTGATATAGATCTGAAAACCTGAGCTTGTAGGTCCAGATGGTTAACTCAAATCCCTTAGCAAATCCCAATGGATCCTGACTTGGACTGGGAAATTCCTTAGCCAAGGCTCTAAGTTCTGCTCAGGTCCAGAGTGTGCATGTAAGCACCAAGGATGGTTCACCTCTCCTTGTAATAGGTTTCTCCTTAAAAGGAGCTATATTCATTTCTGATTTTTTATCCTCCTTTGCTGGGGAAGGGAGAACAGCAGGAGGTGGAAGAATTGGAAGAGAAAAAGATATAGCATATGGGCCAGGCAATTCAGATAGACGAGGATATGTGGGAGGAGCAGAGGGAGAGACAGAGTCAGTGCTAGTGACCTTTTCTAGTTCTGATATAGTTTCAATCAATTTCTTATTGTTTTCCTGCAAAGAAGTTGCTCTAGCATTTCCTCTTTTAGAAGCTCCTAAATACCAATCAAAGTAAACATTCCATTCAGTCTGTTTGATTTTACAGCCAGCTTTTTCTAACGGTGTGTGTAAAAATATGAATTTTGGAATATCAAAAGAAACCCAATTTAGCCATATGAGGTTGAGATCTACTTTAGTATAATTTTCCCAATTAAGTAGGTACTTGTAAGTATGAGCTCCATATGTACGGTATATGAATCTGGCTGGGGTGTTAGCTGGCAGTCGGAGGTTGGTTTTCTGACACCCCTCTTTTCTCTGTTTGAGAGATTCTATTTCCCATTTTAAGTTGAATTTGTCAGGGATAATATTTACTATTACTTTCCTAATATTTACTAGTGAAATTGTGTGGTGGGTCACTGTGCTGCTTATGAGCTTAACTCCTCTATGCAACACCCTAGAGTCATTTCATCCCTCTCATGTGTCTCAGTTTCTCCCTTTAGTGGTCTAAGGCCACAGCAGGTGCTCGGATCACTGAATGGACAACTTTTATATGTGACCCCCAGATGAGTAAGAGTTTTAATTAATGAGTGGTTTTCCCTATGGGACCACTGCATGGTATGAGGACTCTGCCTTCACCACCCCTGGCAGCCAAATTGAAAAGTATCAGATCAGCCTCATGCCTAACCATTAGCCCATACCACTCAGTTTTCTTCAACTGAGCAAATCCCAAAATCTTTCAGCTGAACACCCCTCCAGCACTTTTCAACTGGGTGGGTATTCCCCGGTATCTTTCAACTGACCCCCAGTACTTTTCAACTGGAGGGACAAGTACCTGTTATATACTGCCAAATAAAACTTAGGATCATCAACCAATATGGGAGATCCAAGAACCAGGAGAGACTCATCCAAATTCATCTGGACTCCACAGGGAGTGAACAGGTGCAAGGGACCTCTGCTGGTACCAAGGCTCTAGTTCTTTGTAGAGTTCAGATGAAGGAGAGAAGTCTATTCTCTTTCCCTTCATTGGTCGCCAAATCTGTCAACTGAAAAAAAAATGCACAGTGTGAGAGTTGTGAGTTAAGTTTTATTTGGGGCAAAATGAGGACTATAACCCAGGAGACAGCATTTCAGATAGCTCTGAGAAACTGCTCCAAAGAAGTAGGGGGGAAGATCAGTATATATGTGATTTTGGTGAAGTGGAAGTACATGCAATCAAGCACATATGCTTTGCAGAAGGTTTCTGCTGATCTCATGAAGGTTACTGCTAGTCATGGGGAACAAACGTCATCATGAAGAATTTTACTGCTTTTCTAGATATGAGGAGATGCAAGAATTGGGCTCATAAAATTGTCTCCTGAAAATATCTAACTATCTGAAGACCTGTTTGCCAGTTTTTCCCAGAACACTGAGTGCCTCATTCCTGATTTTAGGCTCTTTCAGAACAGCTATGTAAGAATTGCCTCCATGCAAAAAAAAAGGAAATTATTGTCACTGTTCTTCTTTTTTTGTAAACAAATCTTGTTTTGACAAAAATTCTTATCTTGAATATCAACCTCCATACAATCTTTAAACAAATATTTATTGAGCATCACTATATTTCAAGTATTGTCTAAGCATATGGAGTACAGCAAAGAAACACACATATTCTCCCTGCCTTGCAGAGCTTACATTTTAACAAGTTATTTTAAGATAAATTTTTTATCTTAAAATAAAAATTTTTAAGATAAAAATGGGCCGACAATGTTATCTGTTTTCTAGTTCTCATCTTACAATCGACTAATGTGATGCTGAACAATTACTCAAATTATGTGACAGTTCTTGTATTAATACAGTTCTTGTATTTGTAAAATAAATCTACTGTTATCTCCAAGGACACTAAGATTCATGAGAGTATTTAAATGAATGTGCAGTTGAACTTGGTACTGCCTTCGTTTGAGGGGGACTGTACCTAATGATGAATTTTGATTGTGCTAAATGCTTCAGAATGTAATATGGGTGACTAAAGTATAATGGAAGTGCTCATCAAGATCAAATATGGATATTGCAACTTTTGCACTGTAATATTGAATGACTTTTAAAGAAACATGATCATATTATGTACTCTTAGCTCAAAAACCTGAGTTGAGTTCTGGAGACCTAGTAGTTAATACTATTGTATATTTTGAAAAATTAACTAAAAAAATGTTCTATATGATTAGGTGATGCTCTTACTCCCCCATAATCCAAAAATTAATCTGTAGATGACTACTTTCCTAATTAGTCTTTTGACAATGTGTACTTTGTTTGAAAACAACAAAGTATTAAGATACGATAACTGAAGCCACTCAGGACAAAAACACCAGTCATATTCAATGGCAGTTTTATATGTAGTCATCCTCTTTCCTACATCTCCACCCTACCTGAAACGTCTTTGTTAAGGTGGAGTTGTGGTGGAAGCATTCTGTTTTCCCAAGTACTCAGCCTATTTAATAACAAGTTTCTCATTTTTTAGTTACTGAGATATTGCCGTCAGGAGCTGATGTTTATAAAAATGCAATTTAGATCTCCAGAACAAACTTTATATATTGTCTATCATCCTTCTTTTTTAATGCCTAAATGATATTTTAGTCCAACTTTTTTCATTCTATTACCCCTGTTTTTATTTATTTCTTTATCCCTGGTAATTCTCTCCTTTTTGACTGTTTTGTTATTAAAATAGCATTACCGTAGCCTTTTTATCATGGTGGTATTATATGTCAACCAAGGCAACAGTGAGCTACTGCCCCTCACAGGACTTATGAAGATTAAGAAGAATACATTTCACTTCTATATCACTTCTGTTAGTTCTTATCAATGAAACAATTCCAGAGCTAATGGAAATGAGACTGAAGAATGTATATCTATAGAGCTTGATCATCTTCTGCCCCAAAAATGACACAGAGAAGAAATACTTTGCTATGACCTTTAGGCAGAAGGAAATGAAATAATTGGATTGGTAGCTCCAATCTGTGATTATTAAGTAATATTAAATGATTACCATAAACATAATTGTACCCATTTCATTTGATAATTACCAATCTCTCTATATATAAATAAACATTAACTCTTTAAGCAAGGTCATGTAAAATGATAACCCATTTAATATTAAAAATATTTTCATAAACTAATATTTAGAAAAGTGACATAAGTATATTTAACATAAATATTTTCCTATTTATTTCTTATAAGATCTGTTTTCCAATTAAGATTTGAGTTTACCATCTGTTCACATTTTAGTAGGCCTGTTAGAGAATTAAAAATGCATCCAAATCTTTAATCTTCTAAATACCATCTTTTTATTATGTGTTATTAGAAATAAAATTAAGTGTAGAAAAATATGAATCTAGAGATTCTCGATTTATCAAAATAATATTTATATAGTCTAGGATGTTTCCCTTGAAAATTGTGTGTAATTTTTAAACATTAATTTCTGATTCATGCATTTTAATTTTTATCCAAGTGCCCTGAGTCATCTAAATTTTATTCATCACATTTGCAAAGTTTACTGTCAGCATGGTTACAAATAAATACAGAACATTAAATTTAACTCTGATTTTGTCTAATGTAACACAATACCTTTGCAGTTACAACTAGGATTTCAGGACATTTCTCTATAGGATAATAATCTAAGGATTAAATATGGCTTTTGTACATGGGACCTAAGTGCAGATGTCCAGGGGGTTAAGGAGAGTTCTAAATGTGTGTGTAGATGATTCAGTTAGGAAAACTATGTAGTCATCTAATATCTATTCACTTGTGGTAGTTTCTAAATTCAAAATAAAGGGATAAACTTTTGAAGACTGGCAGAGTGAGAGGAATAAGGAAGGGTAATTTGGTGTCTTATTCCACTCTCCAGGATTTTTGCCACAGTTGCAGTCACATTTCTTGGGGAAAAATATTGTGTACTCTTAACTCAACTCTTAACACAATTGTAGTGATAGTGTTAGGAATGAAGGATTCTAGTCATCTTCTCTGCATTTTAACTAGCAAAGACTCCCTCTCCAAATTTTTTTCTTATACAATCCCTGTCTTTAGACTGGAAATACTAGTAACATTTATAGACTTCTTACAGTAAAAGAATGTCATTCTTCTAACTCTGGGTCTGTCTAATCTTCAGAAGAATGTCATGTCTTAAAATTTCCAAGAATGTTTAAAAATAAAATTTGTATTGTAATATACAAAGTCTACATTAATTTTGCAATTAACTGAAAAATGAAAATTATATATGGATAATATATGTACTTTTTGTCCACTAATTATATGTATTTAAAGTTTACTTTTCAAATAAATTCAGAGAGGGTTGAAGACTGTGTAAAACTTTGCCCAATCATCTCCAACATTGTCCACTGTGTCAATGCACTGTTATGATATTTTAAAAATTGGGAATTCTTTAAAACTATAAATAATATCAGCATATGTATCTGATTCTTCCTTTCCTAATTTGAAATAATTTCCAATATGACATTTCAAAGCTTTATTGATAATGTTAGACCTCTGTGGGGTGGAGAAGATGCTATAGTGTTTAAGAATATAAAATTTGGAATCACAGTAACAACAGTAAGTGACCTAATGAATGTAGAATTCTTAGCAAGGTGTGTAAATAAATAAGATTTCCCTTAGAAGAAGCTATTACTACTCAGACCCAATATATAACTTTTTAAGAGAATTCTGTGCTCAAACATTTAAAGAACTTACTAAAAAAAAGCACTATTAATACCCCAAAATTCCTAGGGGGAAACATATAACCTCCACTCTGTGTTTTATAGAAAAGAGTTGGCTTCAATTCTTTAGAAGAAAAAGTATGAGAAGAACAGTTCTAGTTTCCACCCAAAGCCAAATCTCTCTAGCTTCTCCATATAAAACAAGACATGAGACACATGACTGAATAGAAGGAAACATGTGTGAGTGAGTAGCTTAGGGACTTCTGAATTCTCTGTCTTTGGAGAAGCCTATCCTAGATGCATTTGTTTATTTCTGTCAGGAGGTAAGTGATCTACCACTTGCATATCACCTACAGTTGTTCCTCTCTACCTGCATTTATAATTGTAGTTTCAATTTAGTGGCAGAAGTATAAAGACCCACACTTTGTTTTAAAACTAAGATATGTTATTTATCATGTTTATTAGTAATACAAGAATATTTAATTTTCATTTATCCAGTCTTGTTTTTTATTTATCATTTGGTTCTAAGTTTGGAAGGGGTGAGGCAGACGTGGTTATTTGTCACTCTCAGAAAAACATCAATAAATATTTTACAAATATTTATTTCTATAACCACAGAGTATATCATTCTCCAAGAAAAAATTTTTACTACTTTCACCAAATTGTTGTTGAAAAAAATATGAACTTTCTACGCAATTATAAATTTTGAATAATACTAACAGTGACAAGACACTGGATACAGTAGAAATAAAATAAGGGTTAAGTAGATTGTTTTGCCTGGTAGTCAATGTTTTATTTAGTCAAACTATCAATATTTTTAAAAGCATTTAAGGAAGTAATTAAGGTTGAAGTGTATTATGAGAGATATATTTTACTCTCTAGCATTTCTTCTTATGGAAAATAAGACATAAGAAACTGAGAATAAATGAGAAAATTATCATAACCAATATGATATTCATTGAATCAACATAAATGATTCATAATTATAACAAAATAATTTTTCAAATGAGTCAGTTCAAATGAATGAGTTCAAATTACAACTGACACCACGGAAATACAAAGCATCATAAGAGACTACTAAAAGCAATGATATGCCAATAAGATAGACAACCTGGAAGAAATGGACAAACTCAGAGAAAGGTATAACCTTCCAAGACTGAACTAGGAGAAATAGAATATGTAAACAGACCAATCACAAGTAATGAAATTCAAACAGTGATTTAAAAATCCTCCAACACACAAAAGTCCAGGACCAGATGGCCTCAGAAAAATTCTATCAAACATTTAGAGAAAAGCTAACACCCATCCTTCTCAAACTCTTCCAAAAAATTGCAAGGGAGGAACACTTTCAAACTCATTCTATGACGCCACCATCACCCTGACACCAAAACCAGACAAAGATATCACACACAAAAACAGAAAATTACAGGTCAATATCACTGATGAATATAGATGCAAAAATCCTGAACAAAATACTAGCAAACAGAATCCAACAACACTTTAAAAGGATCGTACACTATGATCAAGTGAGATTTATCCCTGGGATGCAAGGATTCTTCAATATAGGCAATCAATTAATGTGATACACCATACTAACAAATTGAAGAATAAAAACCATATGATCGTCTCAATAGATGCATAAAAGGCTTTTGACAAAATTCAATACCCATTTATGATAAAAGCTCTCCAGAAAGAGGGTACAGAGGGAACCTACCTCAATATAATAAAGGTCATATATGAAAAACCCACAGCAAACATCATTCTCAGTGATGAAAATCTGAAAGCATTTCCTCTAAGATCAGGATCAAGACAAGGATGTCCATTCTCCCCACTCTTATTCAACATAGTTCTGGAAGTCCTAGCCATGGCAATCAGAAAAAAGAAAGAAATCCAATTTGGAAAAGAGGAAGTATATCAGTCACAGTTTGCAGATGACATGATACTATGCATAGAAAATCCTAAAGATGCCACCAGAAAACTACTAGAGCTAATCAATGAATTTGGTAAAGTTGCGGGATACAAAATTAATTCACAGAAATCTCTTGCATTCCTATACACTAACAGCAAAAGATCAGAAAGAGAAATTAAGGAAACAATCCCATTCACCATTGCAACAAAAAGAATAAAATACCTAGGAATAAACCTACCTGAAGAGGTAAAAATCTGTACTCAGAAAACTATAAGACACTGATGAAAGAAACCAAAGATAACACAAAGAGATGGAGAGACAAAACATGATCTTGGATTGGAAGAATCAATATTGTGAAAATGACTATACTACTCAAAGCAATCTACAGATTCAATGCAATCCCTGTCAAATTACCAATGGCATTTTTCACAGAACTAGAACAAAAAATCTTAAAATTTATATGGAGACACAAAAGACCACAAATGGCCAAAGCAGTCTTGAGGGGAAAAAACAGAGCTGGAGGAATCAGACTCCCTGACTTCAGACTATACTACAAAGTTACAGTAATCAAGAAAATATAGTACTGGCACAAAAACAGAAATATAGATCAATGGAACAGGATAGAAAGCCCAGAGATAAACCCATGCTTCTACGGTCAAGTAATCTATGACAAAGGAGGCAAGGATATACAATGGAGAAAATACAGTCTCTTCAATAAGTGGTGCTGGGAAAACTGGACAGCTACATGTAAAAGAATGAAATTAGAACATTCCCTAACACCATATACGAAAATAAACTCAAAGTGGGTTAAAGAACCTAAATGTAAGACTGGACACTATAAAACTCTTATGGGAAAACATAGGCAGAATGCACTTTGACATAAACTACACAAGGACCTTTTTTGACTCACCTCCTAAAGTAATGAAAATAAAAACAAAAATAAATAAGTGGGACCTAATGAAACCTAAAAGCTTTTGCACAGCAAAGGAAACAATAAACAAGTTGAAAAGACAACCCTCAGAATGGGAGAAAATATTTGCAAATGAATCAACAGACAAAGGACTAATCTCCAAAATATGCAAATAGCTCATGTAGCTCAATATCAAAAACAAAAAACCAAACAAGCCAGTCAAAAAATGGGCAGAAGACCTACATAGAAATTTCTCAAAAGAAGACATACAAAGGCCAAGAGGCACATGAAAAGATGCTCAGCATCACTAATTATTAGAGAAATGCAAATCAAAACTACAATGAGGTATCACCCACACCGGTTAGATTGGGCATCATCAGAAAATCTACAAACAATAAACACTGTGGAGAAAAAGAAATTAAATCCCACCTCTTGCACAGTTGGTGGGAATGTAAATTGTTACAGCCACTATGAAGAACAGTATGGAGGTTCCTTAAAAATCTAAAAATGGAATTACCATATTACCCAGCAATCCCACTACTGGACATATACCCAGAGAAAGCCATAATTCCAAAAGACACGTGCACCCCAATGTTCATTGCAGCAATATTTACAATAGCCATATCATGGAAGCAGCCTAAATGTCCATTGACAGATGAATGGATAAAGATGTGGATATATATATAAAGGAACATTACTCAGCCATAAAAAGGAACAAAATTGGGTCATTTGTAGAGACATGGATGGACCTAGAGACTGTCATACAGACTGAAGTAAGTCAGAAAGAGAAAAACAAATATCGTATATGAATGCATATATGTGGAATTAGAAAAACTGTACAGATGAACCAGTTTGCAAGGCAGAAATAGAAACACAGATGTAGAGAACAAACATATGGACACCGAGGGGGGGAAGGGGAGGTAGGATGAACTGGGAGACTGGGATTGACATATATACACTAATATGCATAAAATAGATAACTAATGAGAACCTGCTGTATTGCTCAGGGAACTCTACTTCACTTTTCTGTACAGTAGAACCTAACACAATATTCTAAAACAACTATACCCCAATAAAAAGTATAATATGAATGGAAAAGGGTAATGTGTGTTAGTGTTTAAAAAATTTTAGAACATAGAAGAAATTTTCTTATTAATGGATCTTATATATTTTGGATAGAATGTTGATGAACCAAAATGTTCTTTTGAATCAAATTACCAGTCATCTGATACTCTTTCAAAAGTAGTCAGCAGCAGTGACTTGTAATTTCTAATACCAGTGACAAATGACCTAAATTAAAAATACTAGATTTGCATATTCATAATGCAATTTGTGTACTAATGCTTTTGACCACTAGGGAACTCTTGATATAATTACATTAATTTCCAGTATGTTTTCCAATGTTCTCTCTGTATCAGGGGTGCTTACAAGAAAGTTAGTATTTTACATTTAAAATGAAGTATAAAATTAAATCATACTTTGTTTTGCAGAAACTATATTATACTAGAAAATATATTCACATAAACAAATTTGAAGATAGTTGACCAATTGTAGTAAATTAACACCAAGAGTCTTGTTTATATTTAAGTTGCCTTTAGATCAAAGTCACTATATCATAACATTTCTGTGAAAAGTTCATTAGCTATGTCCATATGAAAATACTGCAGTTAATTTGGCCACCTTACCAATCGATGCTATGGTTTCTTGATCAATTTGATGGCAACAATGTATATATAGAGAGATGTAGAAAGACAAAATAAATGAATTGATATGCCCCTGTCCAGAGCAACTTCAGAATAAAGCCTTGGCAATTATTAAGTAAATTCTATTGCTTCAGTGACTAATTAATGATGTAAACAATACAGGAAAATAAATAATAACAAAGAACATTTTGTTCAACTTACAAACATAAAATGAAATTGAAATCTTAATGTTTCCATCAGATTGCAGGAAAGTAGATATGAACATAACAGTGAAAACATTTTCAGGTTCTCTTCTTTTTGACTAAGCTAGGTAAATTTCCATCATGGAGATGTTATACTAACTTTCCCTAGTTTACCTTGGTTTCACCCAAACAAAAACATCAAGTTATATTTAGCTATAACTCACATAAAATAGTTAAACTAGTTAGTACACTCAAAATACTATGTGACACAGTAAGGAATTACACTAACCTCTTCTTCTTAAATATAGTGATTAAAGGTAGAATGTCATTAAAGGTATAATGAGCATAATAAGTATATGTGAGACATATGAATTTGGGATACTGTGAGGTAACAGTGTATTCATTGTAATGATGATATAATGTCAAATTTAGAAGACCACCTTTATTATGTAGATTGATTAAATAAAAACAGTAAAATTTCTTATAAATTTTGGCTATATAGCAAATGTTTTTGTTGAACAAAAAAGATTGCTGATTAGAAGCTCAGAGTTCTGAAGTTCTGCTTTATAAAGTTGTCTGAGAACTTGCACAGTGTCTCATTTGAGTGCCTCAGTGGTAACCTTAAAAATAGTGAGTCATTGCTGAAGTTAAGAAAAGGATAGTTTTTTTCATCAAGATCTAACTAGAATGAATAACAATGAGCTCATTAATCAAAACAATGTCAATGTTCAAGATATTTCAAAAATTTAGAAATGCAGCATATTTCTACATGAAGGGCCACATGTCAATGAAGATATTGGTAGAAAAAGGCTAAGAAAAATGAATCGCAATGACATAGTGAAATAAATTTGCATAATGTATTTCACTTTTCCCAGGGGGAAGAGGATATTTGTTCAGTCCTACCTTGGCCATCCTAATTATAAGCCCTGACTATTAAATCTTAAATTAGATAGGCTAGTGTGTATGGTGTGTTTTACTGTTTTTGTTAATGTTGTATGAAACACACCTCTCAAAGTTTAAAAAAAAAAAAAACTTTTACGGTCATATTATTTGATATTGATCCAATGAGTTGTGGCTTTCTGTTGGTGCTATATAATACTCTGTGTAGCTTTTGTTACTAAAATAATTGCTCTGAGAATTGGGTCTGTAGCCTCTGACTCCCAAGCTGTGATTACCTAGATTTTCTACCAAGACTTGAGGATCTAAACATAATCAGTTCCCACAGTAGATGAAGCCTAAAATTGAGTTATTATCTTAAATACAGCCTCTCCTGCACATCAAAGAGTCTATTTTCTTTTTTCAAATATCTGCTATACTGCCCAATCTTTCTGATGGACTTCTTTCTTTGCTTTTTTGTTTTTAAAAAGCAACTGTTTTTAAAAAGTTAAGCCATACTCAAATAACCTTGCCAAGAGGGAAAGTCTATGGTTGATTGACAGATTTTTTTCTCCTGAGCCATGCTCAATGGCCTACATTCTAGTTTCCTTCTCAGCATAACCTAATTTATCAGTATTTTTTCTTCTTGTCATTGTAATTTCTCTCCATGGCAGTTCTTCCCATGGAGGATTAGTAGTATGTCTAAGACCAGATGTCCTAAGTTATGAGGAAGATGGTACTTTTCTAAAAAATGGGCTCAAAACCCATCACTAATCTATACCTGCTGCCACTATAACCCATATTAGACATGAAATATCACATTCTATATTTTAAAATTAATTTTCATTCCAAAGCTGTATGCACTTGCAGAGTATTATAATCATATCCATGTAAAGGAAACCATCCCAGGTTTTTATAATAGATCATTCTAAACCAAAAATTTTCGGGAACAATGTGTATTTTGTCAGGGTTTGTTAATTTTAATGAATTATTACTTACAAAATTTCTTAAATTCAGTGCAATATTTACATTGAAATACTTAATAGAACATGAGCTAACCATTATTTTCTTAGACTTTCTCTGCCATTTTACACTGATAAAGACATTCTCACTTCTTTAAAGCAGTGTCTTCAACAAAGATAATAGAGAAGGTTTTTAAATTAAAAAAAATTATTGAACTACAGTTGATTTGCAATATTGCATTAGTTTCATGTATAGAGCATAATGATTTGAGGTTTTTGACAGATTATATTCCATAATAGGTTTTACAAGATATTGAATACAATTCCCTGTGCTATGCAGTAAAACTTTATTGCTTATCTATTTTATGTGAAGTAGTTTGTATCTCTCAAACCCATACTCCTAATTTGTCCCTCCCCACCTCTCCCATTTGGTAACCATAAGTTTGTTTGCTATGCCTGTGAGTCAGCTTCTGTTTTGTATATAGATTCATATTTATTATTTTTTAGATTCCACATATAAGTGATATCATATAATATTTGTCTTTCTCGGTCTGACTTACTACACTTAGTATGATATTCTCTAGGTCCATCCATGTTACTGCAAATGGCAATATTTCACTCATTTTTATGTCTAAGTAAAATATGCACATCTTCTTAAACCAATCGTCTGTTGATGAGCACTTGAGCTGTTTCTAAATCTTAGCTATTGTAGATCGTGCAGCTATGAACACTGGGCTGCATGAATTTTTTGTATTAGTTTTCATATTTTCAGGATATATGACCAGGAGTAGAATTGCTTAATCATATGGTAGCTCTATTTTTAGTTTTTTAAAGAACATCATACTGTTTTCCATAGTGGGTGTACCAATTCACATTTGCACCAACAGTGTACAAGGGTTCCCTTTTCTCCACACCCTCTTCAGCATTTATTATATGTAAACTTTTTGATGATAGACATTCTGCTGGTGTGAGGTGATACCTCATTGTAGTTTTGATTTGCATTTCTATAAGAATTAGTGATGTTGAGCATAGTTTCATGGGACCCTTGGACATCTGTATGTCCATCTTGGAGAAATGTGTATTTAGGTCTTCAGCCCATTTTTTAATTGGGTTGTTTGTTTTCTTGATATTGAGCTGCATGAGCTGTTTGTATATTTTGGAGATTAATCCTTTATCCATTGCTTTGTTTGCAAATATTTTCTCCCATTCTGAGGGTTGTCTTTTCATCTTGTTTATTGTTTCCTTTGCTGTGCAAAAGCTTTTAAGTTTTATTAGGTCCTATTTGTTTATTTTTGTTTTTATTTTCATTATTTTAGGAAGTTTGTCAAAAAAGGTCTTTGTGTGGTTTCTGTCAAAACGTGATTTTCCTATGTTTTCCTCGAAGGGTTTTATAGTGTCTGGCCTTACATTTAGGTCTTTAATCCATCTTGAATTTATTTTTGTGTATGGTGTTAGGAAGCATTCTAATTTCATTGTTTTACATATAGCTGTCCAGTTTTCCCAGCATAACTTATTGAAGAGACTGTCTTTTCTCCATTGTATGTTTTTGCCTCCTTTGTCATAAATTAGGTGACCATAAGTGCATGGATTTATCTCTGGGCTTTCTATCCTGTACCTTTGATCTAAATTTCTGTTTTTCTGCCAGTACCATACTGTCTTGATTACTATAGCTTTGTAGTATAGTCTGAAGTCAGGAAGCTTGATTCTTCCAGCTCCTTTTTTCTTTCTCAAGATTGCTTTGGCTATTTGGGGTCTTTTGTGTTTCCATACAAATTGTAAAATTTTTTGTTCTAATTGTGTGGAGAATGCCATTAGTAATTTGGTAGGGATTGCATTGAATCTGTAGATTGCTTTGGGTAGTATAATCATTTTCACAATATTGATTCTTCCAATCCAAGATCATGGTATATCTCTCCATTTGTTTGTGTCATCTTTGATATCTTTTATCAGTGTTTTATAGTTTTCTGAGTACAGATATTTTACCTCCTCAGCTAGGTTTATTCCTAGGTATTTTATTCTTTTTGTTTCAAAGGTAAATGGGATTGTTTCCTTAATTTCTCTTTCTGATCCTTTGTTGTTAGTGTATAGGTATGCAAGAGATTTCTGTGCATTAATTTTGTTTCCTGCTATTTACCAAATTCATTGATTAGCTCTAGGAGTTTTCTGGTGGCATCTTTAGGATTTTCTGTGCCTAGTATCATGTCATCTGCAAACAGTGACAGTTTTACTTCTTCTTTTCCAATTTGTATTCCTTTATTTCTTTTTCTTCTCTGATTGCCGTGGCTAGGACTTTCAGAACTATGTTGAATAAGAGTGGCAAAAGTGGGCATCCTTGTCTTGTTCCTGATCTTAGAGGAAATGTTTTCAGTTTTTCACCATTGAGAATGATGTTTGCTGTGGGTTTTTCATATATGGCCTTTATTGTGTTGAAGTTGGTTCCCTTTATGCCTATTTTCTGGAGAGTTTTTATGATAAATGACTGCTGAATTTTGCCAAAAGCTTTTTCTGTGTCTATTGAGATGGTCATATGGTTTTTATTCTTCAATTTGTTAGTATGGTGTATCACATTAATTGATTTGTGTATGTTGAAGAATCCTTGCATTCCTGGGACAAATCCCACTTGGTCATGGTGTATGATCCTTTTAATATGTTGTTGGATTCTGTTTGCTAGTATTTTCTTGAGAATTTTTGTGTCTATGTTCATCAGTGATATTGGTCTGTAATTTTCTTTTTTAGTGATATCCTTGTCTGGTTTTAGTATCAGGGTGATGGTGGACTCATAAAACGAATTTGGAGTGTTCCTCCCTCTGCAGTTCTTTGGAAGATTTGAGAAGGATGAGTGTTAGCTCTTCTCTAAATGTTTGATAGAATTCCCCTGTGAAGCCAGCTGGTCCTGGACTTTGGTTCATTGGAAATTTTAAAATTACATTTTCAATTCCATAATTTGTGATAGGTCTGTTTATATTTTCTAATTCTTCCTGGTTCAGTCTTGGAAAATTGTATCTCTCCAAGAATTTGTTCACTTCTTTGAGGTTGTCCATTTTATTGGCATATAGTTGTTTGTAGTAGTCTTTTATAATCCTTTGTATTGCTGTGGTGTCAGTTGTAATTTCTCCTTTTCCATGTCTAATTTTATTGGTGTGCATCCTCTCCCATTTTTTCCTGATGAGTCTGGCTAAAGATTTATCAATATTGTTTATCTTCTCAAAGAAACAATTTTTAGCTTTATTGATTTTGCTATTGTTTTCTTCATTTCTATTTCATTTATTTCTGCTCTGATCTTTATGATTCTCTCCTTTACTGACATATTTGTTGTTGTTCTTCTTCTTCTTTCTCTAGTTGCTTTAGGTGTAAGGTTAGATTGTTTGAGATTTTTCTTGTTTCTTGAAGTGAGATTGAATTGCTGTAAACTTCCCTCTTAGAACTGCTTCTGCTGCATCCCATAGGTTTTGGGTCATCATGTTTTTGTTGTCATTTGTTTCTATGTATTTTTAAATTTCCTCTTTGATATCATCAGTGATCTCTTAGTTATTTAGCACTGCATTGTTTGTGTCTTTTCAGTTTTTTTTTCCTGTAATTGATTTCTCTTCTCACAGTGTTGTGGTCAGAAATTATGCTTGAAATGATTTAAATTTTCTTAAATTTTCTGATGCTTGATTTGTGACCCAAGGTCTGATCTATCCTGGAGAATGTTCCATGTGATATTGAGAAGAAAGTGTATTCTGCCACTTTTGAGTGGATGCCCTATAAATATCAATTAATTCTATCTGGTCTATTGTATCATTTAAAGCTTGTGTTTCCTTATTTATTTTCTGTCTAGATGATCTGTCCATTGGTTTAAGTAGGGTAATAAAGACCCCTACTATTGTTACTGTCAATTTCCCCTTTTATGGCTGTTAGCATTTGCATTATGTATTGAGCTGCTCCTATATTGGGTGCATATGTAATTAAAATTTTCATATCTTCTTCTCCTTGGATTAATCAGTTGATCATTTGTGGTGTCCTTCCTTATCTCTTGTAACAGTCTTTATTTTAAAGTCTATTTTATCTGGTATATGTATTGCTACTCCTGTTTTCTTTTGATTTCCATTTCCATGGAAATTTTTTTCCATCCCCTCACTTTCAGTCTGCATGTGTCCCTAGGTCTGAAATGGGTCTCTTGTAGACAGCATATATATGGATCTTGTTTTTGTATCCATTCAGACAGTCTATGTCTTTTGGTTAGAGCAGTTAATTCATTTACATTTAAGGTAATTGTCAATATGTATGTTCCTATTAACATATTCTTAATTATTTTGTTTTGTTTTTGTGGGTCTTTTTCTTCATTTCTTTTACCCACCTAGAGAAGTTCCTTTAGCATTTGTTGTAAAGCTTTTGCTTGTCTGTAAACCTTTTGATTTCTCCATTGAATCTGAATGAGATCCTTGCTGGGTGGAGTAATCTTGGTTGTAGGCTCTTCCCTTTCATCACTTTAAATATTTCCTGCCACTCCTTTCTAGCCTGCACAGTTTCTGCTGAAAAATCAGCTGATAACCTTATGGGGATTCCCTTGCATATTATTTCACTTTTCCCTTGCTATTTTTAATATTTTTTCTTTGAATTTAATTTTTGTTAATTTGATTAACATGCGTCTTGTTGTGTTTCTCCTAGGGTTTATCCCATATGGGACTTTCTATGCTTCCTGGACTTGGGTGGCTATTTCCTTTCCCATGTTAGGGAAGTTTTCAACTATAATCTCTTTGAATACTTTCGCAGACCCTTTCTTTTTCTCTTCTTCTGGGACCACTATAATTCAAATTCTGGTGCATCTAGTGTTGTCCCAGAAGTCTCTAAGACTGCCTTCAATTTTTTTCATTCTTTTTTCTTTATTCTGCTCCTTGGCAGTTATTTCTACCATTCTATCTTCCAGCTCATTTATTCTTTCTTCCACCACAGTTATTTTGCTATTGATTCCTTCTAGTGTATTTTTTCATTTCAGTTATTGTGTTGTTCATCTGTGTTTGTTTGTTCTTTAGTTCTTCTAGGTCTCCGTTAAACATTCCTTGTATTTTCTCGATCCTTGCCTCCATTCTCTATCCGAGATTTTGTGTCATCTCTACTATCATTACTCTGAATTCTTTTTGACTATTTCCTCTTCATTTATTTGTTCTTGTAGTTTTCCCCTTTCTCCTTCATCTGTTAACATTTTTTTTGTTTGTTTTCTCCTTTCTTTTTTGATAGGTGGGACTATGTTCCTGTCTTAATGCTTGTTTGGCCTGAGACTTCCAGCACTGGAGTTTGTAGGCTGTTGGGTAGATCCAGGTCTTGGTGCCGAGATGAGGACCTCCAGGAGACCTCACTGATGAATATTCCCTGGGGTCTGAGAGTCTTGATTAGTCCAGTGGTTCAGACTCTGGGCAACCACCCTAGGAGTTCAGGCCCAACCCCCAACTGGTGAACAAACATCCTGCAAGCCACATGGGGTGGCAGAAAAAAAAAAGCAGAACAATAACAATAAAAAATGAAATAAGATTAGAAAATTAACAGATATGTTTGAAAAAATAAAAACATAAATGAAACAACAATGGGAAAGTAAAACAGAACCACAATAGCAGAAAAGAAAAAAAACAAAAGGCCAGAAAAGACCTTGGCTGTGGGTGGCAGAGGTTTAGTGGGTGTGAGGCTTAGGCAGAAGTGGGATTTCGGCGGGGGCAGGGTCTAGGCTTAGGATTCACACAGCCAGAAAAGACCCTGGGGGTGTGGGGAGCGGGGTTTAAGCTTAGTGCAACCTGAGGGGCCCCAGAGAGCATCCGGCCTCAGAGTGCAGCTGATCAGGCCAGGGACCTCAGCAGGCTCTCTGGGGCCTAAGTGGACAAGGGAAATGCTTGCCACATTTCCCCCCACCCCAATACTCTGATCCCAGAGGGCCCCTCTCTGTTCACTTCTACTCTTCTTCTTCCCCCATGCCCCTAGGACCTACACTGCTGGTGGGGACCTCAGACAGTGGAGGACCCAGCCCAGGACCCCAGCAGTCTTCCTGGGGCCCAAGTGGGCAGGGCAAATGCTAGCCACATTCCTCCCGCAATCCTCCAAACCAACGATGGCCCTTCCAGGCTTAGGAACACCTCCTTTTCCCCAGCCACCCTTCAGGGGCCCTGGTCCCATCCAGCCTCCACTTATCTTCCCTGTTCATTCCCCCCACACATCCTACCTGGTCTCTTGGGTGTTCTTCCCATACTCTTGGATGTTGAGGTTCCCCACCAGCATCTGGTAGCTGCCCATAGTTGTGAGGAGATAAGAACTCTGCATCCTCCTGCTCCACCATCTTTACTCCACACCCTAGGTCTGCCCATTTTGGGATATTGAGTGGCATAAGCTGTTTTTTTCAATACTGAGTTGTATGAACTGTTTTTGTGATTTGGATATTAACCCCTTGTCGATCACATAATTTGCAAATGTTTTCTCCCATTCTGTGAGTTGTCTTTTCATTTTGTTGATGGTTTGCTGTGCAAAAGCTTTTAAGTTTGATTAAATCCCATTTGTTTATCTTAGATTTTATTTCTTTTACCTTGGGAAATTGATCTAAATAATCATTGCTATGATTTATGTCAGAAAATGTTTTACCTATGTTCTCTTCTAAGAGTTTTATGGCGTCATGTCTTACATTTAGGTCTTTAACCCATTAGAGTTTGTTTTTATATATGGTGTAAGAAAGTGTTCTAATTGCATTGATTTATGTGTAGCTATCCAGATTTTCCAACACAACTTGTTGAAGAGACTGTCTTTTCTTCACTGTATATTCTTGCCTCTTTTGCCATATATTAATTGACCTTAAGTGCATGGGTTTGTTTCTGGGCTCTCTATACTTTTCCATTGATCTATATGTCTGTTTTTGTGCCAATGCCATGCTGTTTGATTACTGTAGCTTTGTAATATAGTCTGAAGTCTGGATGTGTTATACCTCCAGCTTTGTTCTTTTTTTCTCAGGGTTGATTTGAAAGTTCTGGGTCTTTTGTAGTTCCATATAAATTTAAAGATTATTTGTTCTAGTTCTCTGAAAAATGTCATGGATATTTTGATGGGGATTGCATTAAATTTGTAGATTGCTTTGGCTAGTATGGCCACTTTAACAACACTAATTCTTCCAATCTAAGAGCATGAGACATATCTATTTGAGTCATCTTCAGTTTCCTTTATCAGTGTTTTATAGTGTTAATCAAGGAGGTCTTTCACCTCCTTGGTTAAGTTTATTCCTAGGTATTTGCTTTTTGACATGGTTTCAGACAGGATTGATTTTTTACTTTCTCTTTCTTTTTTTTTTAATTTTAATTTTATTTTTGTCTGTGTTGGGTCTTCGTTGTTGCACGTGGGCTTTCTCTAGTTGCAGAGAGCAGGGGCTACTCTTCGTTGTGGTGCACGGGCTTCTTATTGTGGTGGCTTCTCTTGTTGCAGAGCACAGGCTCTAGAGTGCAGGCTCAGCAGTTGTGGTGCATGGGCCTAGCTGCTCCGTGGCATGTGGGATCCTCCCGGACCAGGGCTCAAACCCATGTCCCCTGCATTGGCAGGTGGACTCCCAACTGCTGCGCCACCAGGGAAGCCCCTACTTTCTCTTTCTGATATTTCATTATTAGTGTAAAGAAGCACAATGGAGTTCTATATGTTAACCTTGTATCCTGCTACCTTGCTGAACTCATTTATTAGTTTTAATAGTTTTTGTGTGGAGAGTTTAGGGTTCTCTATACAGAGTATCATGTCACCCTTCCATAGTGACAGTTTTACTTCTTTCCTTCCAATTTGGGTACGTTTCATTTTTATTTTTCTTGTCTGATTGCTGGGGCTAAGTCTTCCAATATTATGTTGAATAGAAGTAGTGAGAGGGCACCATTGTCTTGTTTGTGAATTAGAGGAAAGGTTTTCAGCTTTTCACCATTGAGTACTATGCTAGCTGTGGGTTTGTCATAAATGGTCTTTATTATGTTGAGATATATTACATCTATACTCACTTTGATGAGAATTTTTTATCATGAATGAATGTTGAATTTTGTCAAATGCTTTTTCTCTGTCTATTGAGAAGATCATAAAGTTTTTCTTTCCCTTTGTTAATGTGGTGTATCACGTTGTTTGATTTGCATATGTTGAACCATTATTGTGACCCTGTAATGAATCCAACTTGATCATGGTGTATGATCATTTTTATGAATTGTTGGACTTGGTTTGCTAATATTTTGTTGAAGATTTTTGCATACATAGTCATCAAAAACATTGACCTGAAATATTTTTTGTAGTGTCTTTGTCTGGTTTTGATATCAGGGTTATCAGCTTGCCTCATAGAATGAATTTGGGAGTGTTTCTTCTTCAGTTTTTTAGAATAGTTTGAAAAGAAGGTATAAGTTCTTTTATATATGTTTGGTAGAAATGCACTGTGAGGTCTTCTAGTCCTGGACTTTTGTTTACAGGAACTTTTGTTTTGTTTTGTTTTCACAGATTCTAGTTCATTTCTAGTAATTTGTGGGTTCAAATTACCTGTTTCTTCTTGACTCAGTTTTGGTAGGCTGTATGTTTTTAAAACTTGTACATTTCTGCTAGGTTGTCCAAATTTGTTGGCATAAGCAGGTTTTAATTTTAGTAATATGAAGTAAACAAAAGCAATTATCTGAATTATAGCTTCTAACACTAAAGAAGTTGTAGATAATGATGAAAAAAGTTGTCCTGCAAAATTCGATTAAGGAATCAGGAACCTGAAGTTTAGATCATTAATACATAGATGATGAAGTCAGATTAGTTATTTCCATGTATGAATTGTAAATGATTGTATTTTAAATCAATGGATGAATAAAGAGTGTGCCATGATCTTCTAATTTTATTCATAAACATTTCAATAAAATATATACTAGACAATGCATTGAATGACCAAGTATTCATATAAGTTCAGAGTACATTATCTTTGTGAACTGTTTTATTATGTAGCTCTTGTGTAGCTCCATTGCATTCAACAATTTATATTCTGGCTTTACATACTTGAAAAGGTTGAGTAAATTCAAGATTTAAAAGAATAGATTATATTTAATTCCATCTCTACTAAATACATTCAGATCAGTGTATAAACAGAGTTCAATTCATTTACTAATGATACAGTATCTTCTTCTAATGGTGTAAATTTGATTAAAGGTCAGTAGAGTATTATTGGATACATGGACCATATTTATTTCCAGCATGGTCCATTTTTGTCAACAAATGACCTAAAAATTTACCATTCCCTATGTTACATTCTACTTTGGAGGAGGAAATTTCACATTGTGAAACACTGTCAGCTATTTGTGAAACTGACAGCAGAGGTTCATGGATTTAACTTGCTGAAGTCATGTATTTTTTTTAACATCTTTATTGGAGTATAATTGCTTTACAATTTTGTGTCAGTTTCTGCTGTACAACACAGTAAATCAGCTATACATATACATATATCCCCATATCCCCTCCCTCTTGCATCTCCCTCCCACCCTCCCTATCCCACCCCTCTAGGTGGTCACAAAGCACAGGGCTGATCTCCCCGTGCAATGCAACTACTTCCCACTAGTTATCTATTTTACATTTTGTAGTGTATATATGTCAGTGCTACTCTCTCACTTCATCCCAGCTTACCCTTCCCCCTCCCCGTGAACTCAAGTCCATTCTCTACATTGGCATCTTTATCCCTGTCCTGCCTCTAGGTTCTTCAGAACCTTTTTTTTTTTTTTTTAGACTCTATATATGTGTTAGCATATGGTATTTGTTTTTCTCTTTCTGACTTACTTCACTCTGTATGACAGACTCTAGGTCCATCCACCTCACTACAGATAACTCAATTTCATTTCTTTTTATGGCTGAGTAATATTCCATTTTATATATGTGTAGTTGTCAAACAACATATAAAATATCATGGGCAAGGAGAATTGTATTATTGCATCAACAAATTTGGTATTGACAGGTAAGTAAATTTTAGTTTTAAAGATCTCATTTATTTTGACTTATTCTGACCAAATAAGAATGAGTAGTTATCTTAAGTCCAAGTGTTCATTTATATGTGTGTTAACTTTAACCCAGAAGAAACAAACAGATAGATAAATAAAGGTGCAAAACCACACATGCACAAGTGCATATCTATAAGTAATACAGGACATTATTCACCATTTATTCATTCTTTATAGAGAAGTTATTAGATGTTTGCTATTCACATAGGTGAACAATAATGATTTGTGGAATTAAACTATTTTTGTTATATAGCATATATGCACTTCATATTTTTAAATAGGGTAAATAATTTAATAAGTTTTAACTTCTAAAACAGAAAATGTTATAAATAAAAATTTTCATGCATTCATGTCTCTCTCTCATTTTCTACTTTCACTCTTCATTTCAAAGGTTGTTTCAGAATCTAAAATGTAGAGTAAGCAAGCATATGAATTATGGGAAAAAACCTCCTAAGTTGTTTTTAATTAGAGCCCCCTTCTCAACACTCATTTTGCTCACCACCACTCTCCCTCCTCCTAGAAATGTTTGCTTATACTATCATCTCAAAAACATTTTAATATCATTGATTTAAGGTATAGTAGCTTTTAATATTACACTATTTTATTTATTCCCAATTTCTTTTTATGCTAAGAACCATTGCTTTTCTTGACATGTTCACTGTCATTAGCAATGTGATAACTTTTACCAAAAAGTGAATTTTAAACCACTTTAAGAGGCAATGTGTCTGTATTTTCCCTTTATTCACACATAAAGGGAAAATAATATAAAGCTGATTCAATTGACAGTCCTAAGCAGTCAGCTGGCCATACTCACTCATAATCATAAGGAATATAATACAAAATGAGTTTACAGGTCACCACACATATTTCTTGCAAAAACATTAATAGTGTACACATGTAAATCTCAATATTTAAATATTATTTAAACATTTCAAAGATGAATAAGAGGGACTTCCACTTCCAGCAGATTTGGCATCCTGACTAAATCTCCAAATGAAGGTGTAGGTGCAAATTAAGTAGCACACAGAAAAACCAGTATATTATGCAGATGCCAAAACTAAGCACTAAGACCTAAGAAATTCAAATCAAACTACAATGAGGTATCACTTCACTCAGGTCAGAATGGCCATTATTAAAAGGTCTACAAATAATAAATGCTGGAAAGGAGGTGGAGAAAAAGGAGCCCTACTACATTGTTGGTGGGAATATAAAATGATACAGTCACTATGGAGAACAAACAGCACAGAGGTTCCAAAATTAAACTAAAAATACATCTACCATATAATCCTGCAATCCTTCTCCTTTGCATATATCCAGAGAAAACCTTACTTTGAAAAGATACATGAACCCCAGTGCTCATTCCAGCACTATTCACAATAGCCAAGCCATAGAAGCAACCTAAATGTCCATCAAAAGATGACTGAATAAAGAAGATGTGGTATATATATACAGTGGAATATTACTCAGCCATTAAAAAGAATAAAATATGCCATTTGCTGCAACATGGACGGAACAAGATATTATTATACTAAGTGAAGTAAGCCAGAAAGAGAATAACAAACATTATATAATATTACTTATATATGGAATCTAAAAAAAATGATACAAATGAACTTATATACAGAACAGAAATACACCCACAGACATAGAAAACAAACTTATGGTTACCAACAGGGAAAGGGGGAGGGGTAAATTAGGAGTTTGGATTAACACATACACACTCCTATATATAAAATAGATAACCAAAAAGGAGTTACCATATAGCAAAGGGAACTATACTCAAAATTTTGTAATAACCTGTATGGGAAAAAGAATCTGAAAAAGAATATATATATACAACTAAATCACTTTTCTGTACACCTGAAACTAACACAACATTGTAAATCAACTATACTTCAATAAAAATATAAAATAAAATAAAGTTTCTGAGTGTTATTTTGATATGGCCAACTTAAAATCCAACACCTACATAAAATTGAACCAACACTACTGCATAGGACATGGAATTAAACTGATCAGCTTAAGCCAAATAGGTGTTTCGGAAATGAATTTATTCTACCCAAACTATAAGTTTATGTTAAAAAGAGGAGATGATTGAATTAGACCCCAGGACAAGTTGGCAGAGTAGAAGGACCTGAGTTCACCTCCTTTCACTAAAACACCAAAATCACAACTAACTGTTGAAAAACCATCAAAAAAATTACTGGAACCTACAAAAAAAAAAGATACTCTACTTTCAAAGACAAAGAAGCCACATTGAGATGGTAAAAAGGGTGCATTTGTGATACAATCAAATCCCATACGCACCAGGTAGGTGACCGACAAACTGGAAAATACTTATATTGCAGAGTTTCTCTCACAGGAGTGATAGTTCTAATCCCCATGTCAGGCTCCCCAGTCTGGGGGTCTGCCATCAGGAGGAGGAGCACCCAAAGCATTTGGCTTTGAAGGCCATCAGGCCTTGATGACAGGAACTCCATGGGACTGGTGGAAAGAGAAGCACCATTTTTGGAGGGCATACACAAGTTCTCATCTCCACCAGGATCCAGGGGAAAAAGCAGTGACTTCATAGGAGTCTAAGCAGATCTACCTTGTGGTCTTGGAGGGTCTCCTGTGGATGCAAGGGGAGGCTGTGGCTCACTGTGGGGACAAGGACACTTGTGGTGGAGGTACTGAGGAGTACTTATTGGTGTGAGCTGTCCTGGAAGCCACAATTTTGACACCAAATCCTGGCTCCACCCAGCAACCCTAAGGCTCCAGTATTGCAACTCCTCAGGCCAAACAACCATTTACCATTGCATCAAAAAGGATAAAATACCTAGGAATAAATCTACCTAAGGAGGTAAAATACCATACTCCAAAAACTTTAAGATGCTGATGAAAGAAAGTGAAGATAACACAAACAGATGGAAAGATATACCATGTTCTTGTATTGGAAAAAACAATATTGTCAAAATGACTTTACTACCCAAGGTAATCTACAGATTCAGTGTAATACCTATCAAATTACCAATGGTATATTTTGCAGATATAGAACAAAAAGATCTTAAAATTTGTATGGAAACACAAAAGACACCTATTAGCCAAAGCAATCTTGAAAAAGAAAAAGAAAGCTGGAGGAATCAGGCTCTCTGACTTCAGACTATATTATAAAGATACAGTAATCAGAACAGTATGGTGCTGACAGAAAGAAAGAGTTATACATCAATGGAACAGGATAGAAAACCCAGCAATAAACTCATGCACCTATGGTCAATTAACCTATGACAAAGGAGGCAAGAATATACAATGGAGAAAAGACAGTGTCTTCAATAAGTGGTGCTGGGAAAACTGGACAGCTACATGTAAATGAATGAAATTGGACCATTCTCTAACACCATACACAAAAATAAACTCAAAATTGATTAAAGACCTAAATGTAAGACCAGATAATAGAAAACTCCTAGAGGAAATCATAGGCAGAACACTCTTTGACATAAATTGCAGCAATATCTTTATGGATCCACATCCTAGAGTAATGAAAATAAAAACAAAAATAAACAAATGGGACCTAATGAAACTTAAAAGCTTTTGCACAGGAACGGAAACCATAAACAAAACAAAACGACAATCTACAGAATGGGAGAAAATATTTGCAAATTATGCAACTGACAAGGGATTAATCTCCAAAATATCAAACCAGCTCATGCAGATCAATATAAAAAAGACAAACAACCCAATCAAAAAATAAGCAGAGCATCCAAATACACATTTCTCTAAAGAAGACATACAGATGGCCAAAAAGCATGTGAAAAAATGCCCAACATCAGTAATTATTGGAGAAATGCAAATGAAATCTACAATGAGGTATCACCTCACACCAGTCAGAATAGCCATCATCAGAAAGCCCACAAACAATAAATGCTGGAGAGGGTGTGGAGAAAAGGGAACCCTCTTACACTTTTGGTAGGAATGTAAATTGGTACAGACACTATGTAGAACAGTATGGAGGTTCCTAAAAACTAAAAAAACTTAAAACTACCATATGATCAGTGATCCCACTTCTGGGAATATATCCAGAGAAAACCATACTTCAAAGAGATACATGAACCTCAATGTTCATTGCAGCACTGTTTACAGTAGCCTAGACATGGAGGCAACCTAAATGTCCATTGACAGTGAATGGATAAAGAAGATGTGGTACATATATACAATGGGATATTACTTAGCCATAAAAAAGAATGAAATAATGCCATTTGCAGTGACATGGATGAACCTAGAGATTGTCATACGGAGTGAAGCAAGTCAGACAAAGACAAATATCATATGATATTGCTTATGTGTGACATCTAAAAAAATGATACAAATGAATTTATTTACAAAACAGAAACAGACACACAGACTTAGCAAACAAACTTATGGTTATCAAAGGAGAAAAGTTGGTGGGAGGGTTAAATTAGGCAGTTGGGATTAACATATACACACTATTATAGACAAAATAGATAGTCAACAAGGACCTAATATATAACACAGGGTACTCTACTCAATACTATTTAATAACCTGTATGGGGAAAAAAAATCTGAAAAAGAATAGGTATACATGTGTATATATATATAGATACATAGATATATAGATATAACTAAATAACTTTGCTGTACACCTGAAACTAACACAACCTGGTAAATCAACTATACTCCAATATAAAATTTAAAAAAAGAAAAAAACAGGAAAAGATTGTTCACCAAAGGAAGTTTGAAAGGTTTAAAATTGGTGGTAGAATTGAAGCTGTATATTACCAATATCTGAGTGTTGCATTGGTTCTTCTCCAAGTAGTTTCTGCAGATCAGTGGCATTCCACTGTTATTAAACTGTGATGAGATACATAAAGAAATTGAGAACAAACATTTTTAAATTTGTAGAGCAATTTGACCTTGCTGGAGCATGCAAGTCTGTGATGAGGAAATGTGTTTAATTGGACAGGGTACAGACGAGCTCAGGCATTTTGAACTTGCCTGGTTTGTCATCGGTGGTAGGTGCATATAGACCCATGTTAAAACATGTAATATTTTAAGGTTAATTTGTAAACTATGACCCATTTCTTTCACTTAAAAATCATTGAAACTTAAATATAACAACAGAATAAGTTGATAGCACTGACTACTGATTAAGAAAGAAGTGTTTGAGATTATATCACTTCCTTCACTACGGATAAAATTAAAAACGAATATACTTAGTTTGCCTGTCAGTTTAAAATTTCTTCTTTTCATCCCAACAGACAGGTTTCTCTACTTTGACAGTTAAAACAGTCAGCATTAGAGGAAAACACAGAACCAGTTTCAATGTACATTATTCCTTGTGAATAACATTGTTATTACTACATCTTAAAATAATTAACAAGCAAAAAGCAAACTCCTTTGTTATATCAAAACTTTAATATTGGTATACACAGTGTTCAATGTGAGCATATAGACATTCAACATGCAGGATCTTTATTTCACTTCTAACAACAAAATGTTAAATATGTAATAATCGTTTCCTAAATTATTCATCTATTGGCATACATTCAATAAAGTATGCATACAATTTTAAAATTATTTTCTTCTTTCACTGTGTGATAATTTTCTGATTTATTTATTGAAATATTATGTAAGCCTTGTTCAATCTAATATTTAGAATTTGAGACAAAATTTTAAATCTTTTTTCATTAAATTTTTCTAGTTATTCATTTTTATTTTGTTTTACAAAAACATTAGACTGGACAAGCAAGCAAAATAAAGCTAAACAAAAACTTGGTATTTCACCACATTTAGTTTGAGAAGCACTGTTCCACTGGACTACACTAAATCAATGGATTTTAAACCATGCAGTGCCAAGTGTTCCATATACTTCAAAAAACTTGTATCAGTTTTACTCATTGAATAAAGGGGTTTTAGAACTGTGAAGTACAATTTGTAATTCCTGAATATAATGCTCTCTCACCATTTGATCTCACTTCCGGCTTAAGAAGAAGGTTGAATTAATAACAGTTATTTTCTATGGGATTTTAAGATTTGTCTAGAGCTTAATTCCTTAATTAAAAATAGAGTAAGGACTTCCCTGGTGGTGCATGGTTGAGAATCCGCCTGCCAATGCAGGGGACACGGGTTCAAGCCCTGGTCTGGGAAGATCCCACATGCCGCGGAGCAACTGGGCCCGTGAGCCACAATTACTGAGCCTGCGCGTCTGGAGCCTGTTCTCCGCAACAAGAGAGGCCGCGATAGTGAGAGGCCCACGCACCGCGATGAAGAGTGACCCCCACTCACCGCAACTAGAGAAAGCCCTCGCACAGAAACGAAGATCCAACACAGCCAAAAATAAATTAAATAAATAAATAAATTTAAAATTACCTTTAAAAAAAAATAGAGTAAGTTAAATAAGGTAATTCAAAATATAAAATGTAAAGGTTATAATACATTAGCAACAACGTGTATAGGAGTATAGATGGAGAGGCCTCGAATAGTTCCATTAGCTAATTAACAAGAGGTTACCATGTCATATACAGCCCACAGGGCCTGTGGGGTAAGTCCCAAAGAGGTGAGGTTACAGTCCATAAGTAAATAATAGTATTCATCAGCTTTTATTCCTTTGTCTAAATATTTGAGGTAATGACACTACTTGATAATTTTCCTTTACTATTTTAATAAAATTAAATGCATACATATATAATATACTGTTATATTTTTTAAGTATACTTTTTCGATATCTACCAACTGGCTTTCAGATGCATTGTAAATGTTTAAAATTATTTGCTCACTGATAAAATTATTCACATTCACTTTCATAGGACTTAATTATTTGTAGTTATCTTTATATTTTAATTAACCATGCTAAAATAAAAATAATCATGCCACAGACAGTATTTAAATCAAGAATATTAAAATGGGCTTCCCTGATGGCGCAGTGGTTGAGAATCTGCCTGCTAATGCAGGGGACACGGGTTCGAGCCCTGGTCTGGGAAGATCCCACATGCCGCGGAGCAACTGGGTCCGTGAGCCACAATTACTGAGCCTGCGCGTCTGGAGCCTGTTCTCCGCAACAAGAGAGGCCGCGATAGTGAGAGGCCCGCACACAGCGATGAAGAGTGGCCCCCACTTGCCGCAACTAGAGAAAGCCCTCGCACAGAAACGAAGACCCAACACAGCCAAAAGTAAATAAATAAATTAATTAAATTAAAAAAAAAAAGAATATTAAAATAATGTTTTAAAACTGTATCTCAAAAATCAGATCTCATCCCGGCTCATTGAAAGATTTTTTTTTCTTAATGCCAGACAAAAGTTGGTTTAAAGGAAAGCTTGCGGTTCATTTTACATTTCTCTTCTGTGCATGATTCTATTTTTTCCCCTAATGAATTTCACCATGATGCACCAGTTGCCAAAATAAAATAAAACAAAAAAAACTAGAGTATGTGTCCTATGCATATCTTCACCAATTATTGTCAAATTGTTCAACAATTTTGAGTGTTGTAGTTTGAAAAGAACTGAGAAATCCCAAGGAATATATAGAATTGTCTCTATATGTCTCTTACTACAGCATAGTCTAGAAAAATCCATATTTATGTTGATTACTATAGTATATGATTGAACTCTAAATAAGATTTATGGATGCATTTAGAGTTATGGAATTATTTCATAGTTTTATGGAAGGTACTTTATATCTTATGACTTTTATGTATGAAAGTATGGGATGATTACTTAGTGTCAGAAGACAGGACTAAAATATGACTATATATTTATTCTAAAATGAGAGAGAGAGAGAGAGAGTACCTATTTTCAGTCTGCTCTTAATAGGAAGGTATTTAACCTTGGACTATTCTCTCAATCTGTGTGGAACACAGTTTACATATCTGTAAATTGACTGGGTTGAATGAAAGAAAGATTCCTTTAGGCTTTAAAATCTATAATTCTATCAAACATTTGTTGAAGATTAATAGAGTAAGAAAGAACTCAGTGAAATCCCCATTGCTCTGAAGTTGGTCAAGTGAGTTTATGTTTTAACATGAGTGTCAGGAAGTATATCCAATCAAAGCATGTTATGGCATTTATGCAGAGGTTGCTTTTGGTCTCAAATCAAATAGTCGTAAGAAGTTCTTCAGCTTTAGCTGTGGAAAACTTTCTAAAGGAAGTGACTCCACTTAAATAAATAAAAATAACAATCTATAGGTCCATCTGAAAATTATTTGTGAAATTGAAATTGTTCTCTGAGTTAGATTATTATTTTATTTTTAAAGAGAGGAACTATTTTATTGTCATTTAAAAGTGCCTGTCTGTGAAAATGTATTCTCCTGGTTCCCATCTAATGTGATATACCATGATATTTCACATTTCTTACAATCTTTTTGGCAGTTTGAGTTGGAGGTTGAAGAAATGACAGTGAGGATATAGCAGCTGCTTGAGTTAGGTTTCATTTTTGTTTGTTTTATTTTTGAATTGTACTTTTCTGGTAATAGATCAACAGAGAAGTAAAATAATTAAGCAGTCATCAGTTTAAGAACAATATAAAGCTAACTTTTACCACAATATATAAGTCAAAGAGGGAACACAATAAATATTTTTTGAAACAGTTATTTATGCCTTTTAAAAAATGGTCTCATATCTCTCTATAATTTTGCGTTCCTTTTATTCAAGCATGTTTTTCTCTATTATTATATACAATCTTCATTGTGAGGGGAGTTGAGATAAACTAATTTTGCTCTTCTCAACCTAGCCAATGTGTTTTTTTTTTTCAATGTTTTATTTCTTTTAAAAAAATTAAGACTCATCAATGTTGATTTTGAACATGCTGTTAACTGCCAAATCATACATTCTTCTAAAAGGAATTTAGACCATATGTAGTTAGTGATTTTTATAGATAGCCTAATGCTACCTAGGAGAGATGAAGTATCTCTTACTAAAGTTCATTTATTCATTCAGTCATTTATTTATTCAGCAAACAAATATCTCTCAAGTGATTATTAAATATAAAACCAGTTATTCACATTCACCTTTATTCTTGCTTTAAACCTAAAATGACTATTATGTAGGCCTAAGGGTAATAGAAAATGAACCCAAAATAAATCATCTTTTCATGTAGAAGATGAGAACCAAAGATTAACAACAAAGTCTATCTCCCATTTACATTTTACATTCTCCAAAATGTGTTAAATATTTTAGTTTATTATCAATTATTAATGATATCATTATTGTTGTTGTTGATAACTGTTATTTACTTCTTTGATGACTAATATTGATAGAATAAGATTTGGCTAAATTCACAGAAGCAATAGTAACAGTGACAGGTTCACATCAGTTGAGCCTCAAGGTCTAACTCTAAATCTAATGTTTTCTGTATTACATCAAAGAAACCTCAGATGATCACTTCTATGTTACAGGTGCACACAAGTGCACACAAAATCATGTGAACTTATGAGGAAATCCACCAACTTATCAACAGAATTGTACTGAGGAAAGTCTCATAGATGCAATAGCATTTTTGATTTAACAAGTAAAAATGAGGTTTTTGCATGGAGAAATATGTTGCAGTATAAATGACAAGGGGGGAAAAAAGCAGAAAATCAGGAAACTACACATTAGAGGAAATACTATGTAACTACATTTATTTATTTTTAATTAATTAATTTTTATACAGTTTTAAAAGATTGCATTCCATTTACAGTTATTTCAAAATATTGGCTATATCCCCCGTGTTGTACAATACATCCTTGTGTAATTCCCTTTAAATAAAATATTGGAAAATGCCAGGAAATAATGAGATGCATTGAAAAATATGCTAGATATGGAGTATGAGTATGGAGTAACTTAAGTTGCAAGTTAAGGATTTTTTTTTCTAAATATAGAGGGCAATCAATAACATTATTTGAGACTGGAAAAGAATAGTAAGTTCAGAGCAGTTTCTCTTATAATTCATTCGGAAGTGGTTTTAATATAAATTGGAATGGGAATGAAAAAAGACTAGAGGTGTTGATAATTTTAGATAGTATGACAACAGTACCTGTACTGTGTAGTGATAACAGAAAAAGAAGAGCATAGAATAGATGCATGTGACAAATAAGTGAGAAGAAGAAAATAACTCTGCATCTTCATGCTTTGGAGAATAGAAAAAATAATGGAGACACAAGTGTAGGAAAATAGGAAGAAAGACAAGTTTAGTCTGGCGCATATTGACCTTAAGATGTCAGCGGAGCATTCAAAAAACACCATCAGCCGACTTGGAAATGTGCTAAGATATTGTGATTCCATTAATGTGTGAGTTCTTAAAGTGCAAGGCCCTTTTGCAGTCTAAAGAGCAATCACAGAGCCTCAAAGTGACATGTGCATAATATGCTCCTTATAGAATAGATTCTAGTTGGATCCCAATTGACAATTAAGCACTACAGCTACTTCCGGTGTATATTTTGCATATTTCCATCTTAGTATCTGTAATATTATTTCAGTCATATATTTAAATAACTCTCTTCCTACTAAGCTACACGCAATTTGAAGGTAGAGAACATGTCTGAGTCATTATTTTTCTTGCACATAACTTAATGCTTGACATATAGACTACGCAACTCTTGGTGCATAAATAAATGAATGAATGAATATCACATCAGAAAAATACCCGTGGTCGTGTAGTAAACTTGACCTGGGGGATTGTACCACATTTTTAATTAGCATTGTTTTCTACTGTCACAATATGAAATGCCCCAAATCTCAGGTATACACATAAGTAGATAAAAATGATTAGTCTTAACTTTTGTTCCCATTCTTTGTTGTATCAGAAACAAGATTATTATAATTAAGAACGACTAGTTATTCTCTGACCATTCTTAAGTATAAGAATCTAATTATTTTTATCTGCCATTAGATTTAATTATCAAGCAAGATTACTCAGTTGTAATTTCCTTATTATAAATATTTTCTTTCCTGAATTATTATTTGGCGTTTGCGTATATAAATGTATAATAGACAGTCCCAACACTAAAAACAATTTATCCAATACAAACTTTCATTTTACTGACTGAAAATGAAACTAAAAACACATTTAAAGTGTTAGTGATTTTGTCTATCTACTAAACCTTCTTAGATCTCACTGAGGAAAGCATTAGTTTTGTCTATTTCTCTTGGCTTATCAGAAACTTTTGAGTTCTTCACAGAAGCAGCAACAATAGAAAAAACTTCCAGTAACATATTAGCAGATACCTTCTCCAGATGGCAGTGGACTGTTAACAGCAGGAAAGCAAACATAAGCACTCAGCTTGCATCCAAATCCAGTACAAAGATACTCTAAGAAAATATCTAAGTTGGGTTATCAATTAAATTCACTCTGAGAGGCTATTAAGGTATAATATATTGTCAGTTCAGCTAAATTAGTCCTAAACAAAATCAGTTTCATTTGTCTTCTGTCTGTAGCTCCCCCTGTTGTCAGTATCATGCTGTTAACTCAGAGCAGATGAAATAATACCCAAGAGCAGTGGCAAATAACCCATCATCAGCAAGGTCACCTTCATATTTCTATCCAGATGCTGTGGGTTCCAAATTTTTATACTATCTCTCACAATGAAATATACTGGTAATAAATAAATTCAGGGAAAGTATTGCCTCATTTAGAAGCCAGGTGAATTCTGTATCAGCATCTCTTATTTTTCAGATCAGTCCTTCATATAAATCTTCATAAAATATGTGTGCAGTTCATCTTTCAGAGTGTTCAAAAATATATTCATATGTTATTTTTATTACCTTAATAATATTCCATGGTATAAATACATGATATTTTGTTAATCCATAAAAATCTTGGGGAAAAAAATAACAATTAAGCTGGTGATCATGTGTTAGACAATATCTTAGCTACAGCTCTTAAAGCATGAGTGATAAAAGAGAAGGTTGGTTAGCTGGACTTAATTAAAACTAAAATGTTTGAGGCTTCATAGGATACCATGCAAAAAGTGAAAAAGTAACCCACAAAATTTGGGAAAATATTTGCCCATCATGTATCAGATAAAGACTTGTATCCAGGGTATATTAAGAACTATTAGAAAATTTTAAAATGCAATAATATAATTCAATAATATAAATACAAAATACAATAGTAAAAATACAACCTAATTTTTAAAATAGGCATGTGATTTGAATAAACATATCTCAAAGAAAATCTATTAATGACTGATAAGCACATGACAATATGCTCAATGTCATTAGTCAATAGGGAAATGCAAATCAAAACAATGAGGTAACCCCCACTAGAGATGCAATCATTAAAAAATAGATAATAAAAGGTGTTAATCAAGATGCGGAGAAATTATAATTATTATACATTGCTGGTGGGAATGTAAAATGCCACAGCCACTTGGGATAACAGAAGGGCAGTTCCTCAAAGTTTTAAACATAGAGTTACCATGACCCAGAAAATACCCTAGAGAACTGAAATATATGTCCACACAAAAAACATGTACATTAGTGTTCCTAGAAGCAGTATTCATAGTAGTCAAAAATAATAAAACCACTAACAAATTATTTAATGTTATTTTTATAAGATTATTTTAAATGTGATAATGTTATCATTGAAAAATAGCAGTTTTCTAAAACAAATATATATTAATTATTTTATTCTAAACTAGTAAAATCAACATACCCCTTACATCATTTTATTATCTAGAACCAAAGCTTATTATTTTATTTATTGGGTTTGACACTCTTAGGTGGTTTATCATTGCTTAATAAAATAAATTAAAATCTTCATGTCATGTGACTTTAAAGTACTTCCTCAGTACCTCCTCTCCAGCACTATCAAAATGTCACTCTTCAACCTCTGCCTAACCAGTATCTTCTCACAAATCCATGCACATTCTGGCATAGGCATTATTGAGTATTCCATGCACAAATGAGTGTTTTGATGTTTCTTTTCACCTCCTTCTAAAATATAATCCTCCCTTTTTCCTCCAAATATACTCTCATACTGCAAATGTAACTCTTTTATTTGAATAATTAATTTATTCATTTAGTCAACATTTTTAAGCATCTGTCTTTTTTATTTTTATACACCTTTATTGGAATATAATTGTTTCACAATGTTGTGTTAGTTTCTGTTGTACAACAAAGTGATTCAGCCATATGCATACATATATCCCCATATCCCCTCCCTCTTGAGCCTCCCTCCCACCGTCCCTATCCCACCCCTCTAGGTCATTGCAGAGCGCCAAGCTGATCCCCCTGTGAGCACCTGTCTTGTATCAGACACTAATTTAGGCTCTGATGATACAGCAGCTAACAATAAAAAAAAAAAATTCAGAAACAAATGATCTCTTCTGACTATACATTCTCATAACTCTAGATAATCTTTAGATAGTACTTTCTCCAGAGAATGAAATATGACCATACATGCACCCCACCATCACCACAACCACCATCTCTACTACTACCACCATCACTAAGCTTAGATTATGTATTCTCTTCAGGTGAGTTGATAGTATCCTGTACTTTTTATCATATTATATGTCACACTATAAATAACTTATCTGATTATTTATGCAAAGGAATACAATGCTTAAGGTGAGACTTCATGGTTGAAGAGGAATTTTCTAAAGGGAAAATTTATGATGTGGGCTTCTATCGGAAAATACCTAGCAGCAACACAATGCTTAAGTGGGGACAGGATTTACTTATAGTACATACTTATAAAATATGTGTTGATTTGTTATCTTGATTTGATGTCATTGTCTGAGTCAATAGCTCTGTGAATCATAAATCCTCTTTTAGCATAGAGATTGAGCTACCAAGTAAGAGATTTGATGCTCCACTTTTGAAATACTAACAAAGGTCTTCACTAAAGAATACAGACAATTCACCACTTTTCACAGATTTTTAAGAGCTTTTAGGAAAGAGTTGTTACTATGCTATTACCATCCCTTGCCTTTGCCTAGGAGAATATCAGAAGATATAAAAAGAAGAATACCTGCAGATATTTTAATTGCTGAAAAGATGGATATTTAAACAACTGAAAAAATCTGTATCTTAAAAAATTTTTATATGCATATATGGTGGATATCACCCATCATGAATGTTTAAGCACTTAATGTCCCAGATTCTTTCCACTTCATAAAATAGAATATTTTACATTTTTTACTTCATTAATTCAGGTGCCTCAGACACCATTAGTAAACTAATACTTAAATGCACTAAATTTGATACACTTATGTCAAAGTAAATTTGATGAAATAAACGTCTATTTGCTTACTACGCTTATTACTTATTCTTGCCTGATATCTGTACTACTGAAATCTGTTGGTTTTTTTTAATTTGAAAGTACAAATGCCTCATTCTTTGACTCACAATAACAGGATTGGATCAACTTCCAGGGAATAGGGAGACAATTATCATTTATGACATACTTTACTTTATAATAGGGAACAGGGAGTATTTAACAGGTTAAAGATAATTCCACCTGAAATTGGCTTACAGCGGAAATACTAGGCTATGGGAGAGGATTTATTGACTCATCTAACTAAAAACTACTGATATATTAGGCAAGGTTGAGTCCAGAATCCCAACCACTTCATTATTGTCTACCTCATTTTTGGATATTCTGTTATGAATGTGTTGACTTTAATGATAGGCAGGCTCTTCATGACTGAGACCTATGTACAGTAGCAAAGATAATTACTACCTCTGGTTGTACATCCTACAGTTTGCAAAGTAAATGATAGGGATCATATTTTCCCTGATATCATCAGCAAAGACAGATTAATATTTACAGAACCAGTCATTATGGCAGTGGGTATTGTATTCCCATTGACCCTTTTTTGAAAATCAAGTTGGGTGCCAGCCTTGACTGAATTAATGCGATAAATATTAATTTGGTATTTTAAATTCTCCCCTTCTTTTTTGTCATTTGAATCACAAGTGTCAAATGCTCAAATTAGGAATTCTACATTAAGGATTAAATTAAGAAATAAATTTTTACTTGATAGAGATTTTCTAAGATAGATAAGTTAAAGAGCATTAACATGTTAATTAATACACTTCTGGACCAAAACTTGAGACAGGAATATAGGTGTTGCCAGTTTTATCCCTCATCATTATGAGGATCGGCTTATGTGTAATTTGGTGAGAAACTTTTCATTCCACTGGCACACCTTTATACAGAATGTCCCATAAGAAATAAAAAATTTCATTGTAAAGGGCAGATTATACATCTTCAATATTGGTATTAAGATTCCAAAGAGTAAAATATATCTGCCATCGATTCCAAGAAAAAAAGGATGAGATCAACAAAATATATCCAAAATATCTAATAAGTCAATTTCAATTGAGAAAACGTTAAACACTATGAAAGTTTAAACATTATGAAATTTTTAGAATAATTCTATCCAGTTCATTGAAAACCTTAAAAATGAGAAAAATTCACAGGTTTCTCTTATAAGTTTTGGAAAGTGTAGTATTGACATCTTAACAAGTCTCCAATCCAACCTCATTTATTTTTATCTTTTCTTTATATAGTTTTACAAAACTATGATATTTCTTACTTGAACGATTAAAGAAATTCCTATGACCTTTGGTTTCTGGTTTCATGCTGTTATAGGTCTGCCTCACATCCCTGTGGCTTCCCTCCATTTTTGGCTACAGCAAAATGAATCTGCTTTTCTGTTTCAAGGCTTTTCTCTGAACTTATACAGGAGCTTGGTCAGCATACATAGCTACAACCTTGGGTGAGAAAAGAATTAAATGTCTCTGATGGAATCTTTAATAAGGGAGAAATGAGAGATGGTGAATAAATATCTCTGCTTTGTGAGGATAAATACAATGGATGGAATTTCTGGAAAATCTCAATAGAAGAGTTGCAACACCAACCACTAAGAATCTAGAGCAAAGCCATGCCTTTTACAACAGCAGAAAACTTAAAATTTGTAAAAGACCTCCTGAAATCATGGTAGAGACAATACCCTCCTGTGTGACATCAAGTGATTATGGGATTGGAGCTGTCAAAAATGAACTACGTAAGTATTTTCTAATCTACTGAATCATAATTGTCAGGCAAGCATTGCAGCAACACACTGTACAATAGAAATGACACATGTGGGATTGAAGCTAAAACTGGGGGACAAAACATGTAAGTTACCTCAATTACTAGGCCAAACCCCTTTGCAACATGGCTTTGTTATACTTTCCTCTGTCTTTCTTCTCATTCCTTTGGCCTCATGGCTACAGTAGGCTAGCCAAGAAAACTAGGTTGGAATAAGCTACAGTTTCTTCTTCTGCAGCTGATCTTGAGGTATTGATTAATAGACATTATTTCCTCTTCTACTCCCCATTCTAGATTTTGATGGCTAATGATGAGAGCAATCTAGATTGGGTGGGTGAAGGAAAAAAATGATGAATAACAACTACAGTTTCAAGATTAATTGCAGAAGTAGGAACTAATTTATTCTTCTAGCCTTTTGGTATTGGTATTCTGTATTTAGAAATTGCAGTTAGCCAAAAACTGGAAAAAGTAGTGACAGAGTAGATTTGAGTCATTAAACTTTCTGCACAAAGCAAGATTAACTCTAGCGGATGATTTGGTAACCTTTTCATTCTCTTGGACCACCTCTCATTTCACCCACAGATGTGGAGGAGAACTCACTACCTACTGACAAGTGATACCTCAAGCACCCTTAGAATGGATCTCAGGTATTCTGTCTCAGAGCTCTACTTTGAAGCCCAAGATGGTGCTCAGTTTGAGGAGGTCCAACTCAGAAACTTGGCAAAGTTAACTCCAGGGGCAATCTTCAAAAAACAGGGGAGGGGAGCAAAGGTCTACATGCTCTAGGCTTTCATACTTTGGAATAAAGAATCAGGAAGGCACTTTGTATATATCTCAGAGGCCCTATGAAAATAACCTTCATAGCACATGATTTATTAACATTTTCTCTATCACTGTCTCACCTTGCTTGCTGTGTTTTCACACTCCTTCATTTTATTTTACCTCACAAACCTAATTCATGCATCCAAGATTTTGTATATCACCCAAAGAATAATAGTTATAATAATAGCTAGCTATGTATTATATGGATTCCTGATTTTGAATAGTATTTTCTTCTTGCTTGCAGAAATCTGAAAGGGTGGTAAGAAATAACTGCCTTAAATATATGACTCTTTTTATCTTTTGTATTTTATATATAGCCTAAACTCACTGAAGAGATTATGATTAATAATTTAGATGGAATGGAGTAGGCAAAAATGCCTTTGTGAAACTAGTGGAAGTAGAGATTTAGAACCCCAAGATTTTCGTAGGTATTATGAAAGATGAAGCTGAGTGCTGCTTCATAGCACTGCACAGAGGGTGTAGTATGACCTCAGAGAAGATGTCTGCCTGGCACAGGTAGGGGGTGTTTGCACTCAACAAAGTTTCCCATTGCTCATAGATAAGCAGAATTGCTTGACACAAAGGAGCACTGAGAATTTGAACTGAATTTTGGCAGTAGCTGTATTTGATGCATTGAAATTGCTCATGCTAATTAAGCACTGCTTAATCATTCTATATTCTAGAAAGAAAAGTGGGTGTGGTTTCAGTAATCAATAATATGGATTTTTCTCATTTATTATGTGTGGGTGCTCTTAATCAGGATTGTATTAATTTAAAGGAATTAAATATTAGTTTCTGGATTGAGAACCATTGTGCTTAACACTTAGATTAATCCATTTAGATTTCACATTGTCTTACAAGGTTGTTGTTATTGACACTTAGTGTGTGCCAAACATTTTTCTATATCAACATAGTCAAATAAGATCATCAAAGGAGGGACTTCCCTGGTGGCACAGTGGTTAAGAATCTGTCTGCCAATGCAGGGAACATGGGTTCAATTCCTGGTCTGGGAAGATCCCACATGCCACGGAACAACTAAGCCCGTGTGCCACAACTACTGAGCTTGCACTCTAGAGCCTGTGAGCCACAACCACTGAGCCCCCACACCACAACTACTGAATCCCTTACGTCCTAGAGCCCACGTGCTGCAGCTACTGAGCCCATGCATCACAACTACTGAAGCCTGCATACTCTAGGGTCCACGTGTCGCAACTACTGAGCCCACGTGTAGCAACTACTGAAGCCCGCATGCCTAGAGCCCGTGCTCCACAACAAGAGGAGCCACCGCAATGAGAAGCCTGCACACTGCAATGAAGAGTAACCCCCACTTGCTGCAACTAGAGAAAGCCCGCATGCAGCAATGAAGACACAATGCAGCCAAAATAAATAAATTAATTAATTTTAAAAAGATCATCAAAGGAAAATATCTCCCATTCCATCTGAGAATGAAAATAAAAATACTGTTGAATAATTTGAAAATGAAGTAACTTCCTTTTTTAGAATCAGTATGTCTGTATATTATGTATATTTATATTGGATTGTATAAATATGTTTATATTTATATTGGATTTTATCAGTTCTAAGATTCATATTTTTCATATTTAAATATCTATAAAGTTAATATGTCCAATAATTGATGGCTTACCATACTTTAGTGGGAACAGTTTTTTTTTTCTTAATAGTTTCTTTCCCAGAGGTACATAAAATACCAGTTTGTCTTATAATTGAGGTTGCTTAAATTAGATAAAATAGAAATTAGACATTTTAAGTTTCTTTAGCTTATGCTATATTCCAGAATTTGATATCAGTTATTAAATGGCATACTTCAGAATGCTAACTGCTTCTACAATATGTGTCCAGGAGATGTTAGTGTACACCCAATCCTTGCCTGCCACATTATATGAGTTACTACAAGTCAAGATTTTCTTTTTTCATAGAAAACATTTAATTGCTTTCCAGAATCAGAGTAATACACTAGTTTTCTAAGTTACCTCAGTTGCTTAGGGTGTAATTCACAGGCAAATTGGTCACAAGGCAGGGAGATTATTCTCATGCTTTACTGACAAAGTAGAGATGGACTGTAAACAGGAAGACCTTGTGAAACAGTGTATAAAGGATTAGTCAAAAGACAGTTTCCCCTTGAGGAAAAACTTTAAAGTGGAAATATTCAACTTCTTTGTAATACTCAGTCACTTATTCGTCACATGATTTACTTGATTTATATAAAATCAATATATTTGTAAATACATTACGGTACTGCAACATTTTAAATTGCACCATACAATTTTAAAAGGTAAGGAAGCTTTTTAAGATAGCTATCAGAAAACAATTAGGTTAGAGCAAGTGGGTGCAACATATATCTTTTCTTATTCAATTCAGGCATATTTGGCCACAGGCAGATACATAGTGATGTTATGTATTTCATAATTCTATTACTGGTTCCTACATCTCTTCCTATTTATTATAGGAACAGTCAATTTCTGAAACTGATGATACCGTACCACAGAAGCTTTTTCTAGAAGCCAAATAAATATGCTAATATCAGACTCCCAGTTATCCTAAGCTTTGCTACAAAGTAGTGGAAATTGTTCACGGCTATGATATAGGAGAGAAAAAGAGTATGTGCAATTACATAATAAGGAGGCTAAAAATACATGGTTAGATTTTAAAAATCTGGTAAACTCTGGTTAAGGTTAAATGAATAGTGAGGGCAGATAATGAAGTTAGAAAGTAGAATAAGATGCAAATACACAAAAAGTTAGAAAAATTGACCAGGAGATGTATAATTATAGATAATAATAAATGGAAACAGTGACCTAAGATTCAATGATAGCAATATAAAGAGGGAAAATTTTCAGCATAATAAATAGGGGGGGAATTCCAAAATGTTAAGAGAAAAGAAAAGGTAAAATCATTGCAAATGAAGAAAAAATGGAGGCAAAATATATAAATTAAGAAGCTGGAAACTGATAAATGAAGAACAAGAAGAAGATGAACACAACAAGAAAATGTAGAAACCTTATCACTGAAAGGAAAAGAAGTAAAAGAAAGATAAGGGACAAGAAAGAACAAGATGAAAGAAATCAATCCCACAAGATATGTGACTCTTGTCAGCTATAGGTGAGAAAGATGTTTCATTTCAGACAGCAGGAAATGAAAGCTTGATAGATCAAAACTGGTTGAACCTACTAAGAGTTTAAATGAAAAAGTAACCATTTTGATGATAAAAAGGCAAGTGAAATACAATTTTTTATTTATGCTTAAGCCAAGGGTCATTTTAGTGCTTCTATAGAGCAATGCATTTTCAGCCAAAAATTATCAATATGTTAAAAATAAAATTTCAGACAGCATATGAGGAAATGCATAATATAACTTTGCTGTATTATATATTATAGTTTTGAGATAGTAAGAAGTTTGTTGTAAGATGTAAATTACTTTCCAGAATCTCTCTGGATCTATTGTGTGAACATTTGACACATATTACCTAATGTACCTCCGTAGGCTACGGTAGTGTATTGAGATGGAGACTCACTTACCAGAGAGAAGAGAAAATCCAAAGCATGTACATTCACTCATTCATTCATTCATTTACTCACTCACCCATACACATTCCTAGTTTATTTCTGTCACAATGTTAAGCTCTGAAAATTTAGAAATTAGTTAGACACTGTCTTTTTCCTTTAAAACTCTGAAGTAAAAAACAGAAGTAGAGAGAGATAAGAAGTCAAGGTCATTGGAGAGAATGATAAATATTGTCACTGATATATGCATAGAGTACTATGTTGAGAAGAAAGTGTTCCACAGGATGAAATTTCAAGACAAGAATCAGAGGAAGCAAATCAGTGCAGGACTAAGAGGGCAACTAAGACAGGGCAAATTTCATTCTATTTACATTTCAATGAAAATCAAGTGACAAACTCAATAATAAAATTATTTTTAAAATAATTCCTGCGGGGGGAGGGGCAAGATGGCGGAAGAGTAAGCCATGGAGATCAACTTCCTTCCCACAGATACAGTAGAAATACATCTACACGTGGACCTGCTCCTACAGAACACCCACTGGACGCTGGCAGAAGACGTCAGACCTCCCAAAAGGCAAGAAAATCCCCACGTACCTGGGTAGGGCAAAAGAAAAAAGAAATAACAGAGACAAAAGAATAGGGACGGGACCTGCACCAGTGGGAGGGAGCTGTGAAGGAGGAAAGGTTTCCACACACTAGGAAGCCCCTTCCTGGGCAGAGACTGTGGGTGGTAGAGGGGGGAAGCTTCGGAGCCACGGAGGAAAGCGCAGCCACAGGGGTGCGGAGGGCAAAGCGGAGAGATTCCTGCACAGAGGAGCAGTGCTGACCAGCACTCACCAGCCCGAGAGGCTTGTCTGCTCACCTGCCGGGGCAGGCAGGGGCTGGGAGCTGAGGCTCGGGCTTCAGTGCTAGCCAAGAGGGAGTCCAGGAAAAAGTCTGCAGCTGCCGAAGAGGCAAGAGACTTTTTCTTGCCTCTTTGTTTCGCGGCACGCAAGGAGAGGGGATTCAGAGCACCGCCTAAACAAACTCCAGAGACGGGCACGAGCTGTGGCTATCAGCGCGGATCCCACAGCAACAGGGGTGTAGAGGGAAAAACGGAGAGATTCCTGCATAGAGGCTCGGCACCGAGCAGCGCTCACCAGCCCGAGAGGCTTGTCTGCTCACCTGCCGGGGCAGGCAGGGGCTGGGAGCTGAGGCTCGGACTTCGGTGCTAGCCAGGAGGGAGTCTGGGAAAAAGTCTGCAGCTGCCGAACAGGCAAGAGACTTTTTCTTGCCTCTTTGTTTCGCGGCGCGCAAGGAGAGGGGATTCAGAGCACCGCCTAAATGAACTCCAGAGACGGGCGTGAGCCGCGGCTAACAGCGTGGACCCCAGAGACGGGTGCAAGCCGCGGTTATCAGCACGGACCCCAGAGACAGGCAGGAGACGCTAAGGCTGCTGCTGCCGCCACCAAGAAGCCTGTGTGCGAGCACAGGTCACTCTCCACACCGCCCCTCCCGGGAACCTGTGCAGCTCGCCACTGCCAGGGTCCCATGAACCAGGGACAACTTTGCCGGGAAAACACACGGCGTGCCTCAGGCTGCTGCAACGTGATGCCGGCCTCTGCCGCCGCAGGCTCGTCCCGCATCCGTGCCCCTCCCTCCCCCTAGCCTGAGTGAGCCAGAGCCCCTGAAGCAGCTGCTCCTTTAACCCCGTTCTGTCTGGGTGGGGAACAGACGCCCTCAGGCGACCTACATGCAGAGGCGGGTCCAAATCCAAAGCTGAACCCCGGGAGCTGTACGAACAAAGAAGAGAAAGGGAAATCTCTCCCAGCAGCCTCAGAAGCAGCGGATTAAAGCTCCACAAACAACTTGATGTACCTGTATCTGTTGAATACCTGAATAGACAATGAATCATCCCAAATTCAAGAGGTGGACTTTGGGAGCAGGATATATTAATTTTCCCCCTTCTCCTTTTTTTGTGAGTGTATATGTGTATGCTTCTGGGTGAGATTTTGTCTGTATAGCTTTGCTTTCACCATTAGTCCTAGGGTTAGGTCCGTCCAAGTTTTGTTTTGTTATTTTTCTTTTTTTTTTTACACAAACAAAAATTTTTTTTTTCCTAATAAATGTTTTCTTAAAAATTTTTTCCTTATTTTCTATTTTTAGAAATTAAAAAAAAATTTTTAATAAGTTTTTTCATATATTTTATTTTAAAAAAAATTAAAATTTTTGTTCTTAATAAATTTTTTTCTTAATAATTTTTTTTTATTTTTTACTATAAAAAATTAATAAATCTATTTTTAAAAATTAAAAAAAATTTTTCTGACTACATTTACTCTTAATAATTTTTTTTCTTATTTTTTATTATAATAGCTTTATTTTATTTTATTTTATCCTCTTTCTTTCTTTCTTTCTATTTTTTTCTCCCTTTTATTCTGAGCCGTGTGGACGAAAGGCTCTTGGTGCTCCAGCCAGGCATCAGGGCTGTGCCTCTGAGGTGGGAGAGCCAACTTCAGGACACTGGTCCACAAGAGACCTCCCAGCTCCACGTAATACCAAATGGTGAAAATCTCTCAGAGGTCTCCATCTCAACATCAAGACCCAGCTTAGCTCAACGACCAGCAAGCTACAGTGCTGGACACCCTATGCCAAACAACTAGCAAGACAGGAACACAGCCCCATCCATTAGCAGAGAGGCTGCCTAAAATCATAATAAGGCCACAGACACCCCAAAACACACCACCAGACGTGGACGTGCCCACCAGAAAGACAAGATCCAACCTTATCCACAAGAACACAGGCACTAGTCCCCTCCACCATGAAGCCTACACAACCCACTGAACCAACCTTAGCCACTGGGGACAGACACCAAAACCAACGGGAACTACGAACCTGCAGCCAGTGAAAAGGAGACCCCAAACACAGTAAGATAAGCAAAATGAGAAGACAAAAAACCACACAGCAGGTGAAGGAGCAGGGTCAAAACACACCAGACCTAACAAATGAAGAGGAAATAACCAGTCTACCTGAAAAAGAATTCAGAATAATGAGAGTAAAGATGATACAAAATCTTGGAAATAGAATAGACAAAATGCAAGAAACATTTAAGAAGGACATAGAAGAACTAAAGGGGAACCAAGCAACGATGAAAACCACAATAAATGAAATTAAAAATACTCTAGACGGGATCAACAGCAGAATAACTGAGGCAGAAGAACGGATAAGTGACCTAGAAGATAAAATAGTGGAAATAACTACTGCAGAGCAGGATAAAGAAAAAAGAATGAAAAGAACTGAGGACAGTCTCAGAGACCTCTGGGACAACATTAAACACACCAACATTCGAATTATAGGGGTCCCAGAAGAAGAAGAGAAAAAGAAAGGGACTGAGAAAATATTTGAAGAGATTATAGTTGAAAACTTCCCTAATATGGGAAAGGAAATAGTTAATTAAGTCCTGGAAGCACAGACAGTCCCATACAGTATAAATCCAAGGAGAAACACGCCAAGACACATATTAATCAAACTATCAAAAATTAAATATAAAGAAAACATATTAAAAGCAGCAAGGGAAAAACAACAAATAACACACAAGGGAATCCCCATAAGGTTAACAGCTGATCTTTCAGCAGAAACTCTGCAAGCCAGAAGGGCGTGGCAGGATATACTTAAAGTCATGAAGGAGAAAAACCTACAACCAAGGTTAATCTACCCAGCAAGGATCTCATTCAGATTTGATGGAGAAATTAAAACCTTTACAGACAAGCAAAAGCTGAGGGAGTTCAGCACCAGCAAACCAGCTTGACAACAAATGCTAAAGGAACTTCTCTAGGCAAGAAACACAAGAGAAGGAAAACACCTACAATAACAAACATAAAATATTTAAGAAAATGGGAATAGGAACATACATATCGATAATTACCTTAAATGTAAATGGATTAAATGCTCCCACCAAAAGACACAGACTGGCAGAATGGATACAAAAGCAAGACCCATATATATGCTGTCTACAAGAGACCCACTTCAGACCTAGAGACACATATAGACTGAAAGTGAGGGGATGGAAAAATATATTCTATGCAAATGGAAATACAAAGAAAGCTGGAGTAGCAATTCTCATATCAGACAAAAATAGACTTTAAAATAAAGACTATTACAAGAGACAAAGAAGGACACTATATACTGATCAAGGGATCGAGCCAAGAAGAAGATATAACAATTGTAAATATTTATGCACCCAAAATAGGATCACCTCAGTACATAAGGCAAATACTAGCAGCCATAAAAGGGGAAATTGACAGTAACACAATCATAGTAGGGGACTTTAACACCCCACTTTCACCAATGGACAGATCATCCAAAATGAAAATAAACAAGGAAACACAAGCTTTAAATGATACATTAAACAGGATGGACTTAATTGATATTTATAGGACATTCCACCCAAAAACAACAGAATACACATTTTTCTCAAGTGCTCATGGAACATTCTCCAGGATAGATTATATCCTGGGTCACAAATCAAGCCTTGGTAAATTTAAGAAAATTGAAATCGTATCAAGTATCTTTTCCGACCACAACGCTATGAGACTAGATATCAATTACAGGAAAAATCTGTAAAAAATACAAACACATGGAGGCTACACAATACACTACTTAATAACGAAGTGATCACTGAAGAAATCAAAGGGGAAATCAAATAATACCTAGAAACAAATGACAATGGAGACACGACGACCGAAAACCTATGGGATGCAGTAAAAGCAGTGCTAAGAGGGAAGTTTATAGCAATACAAGCCTACCTCAAGAAACAGGAAACATCTCGAATAAACAACCTAACCTTGCACCTAAAGCAATTAGAGAAAGAAGAGCAAAAAAACCCCAAAGCTAGCAGAAGGAAAGAAATCATAAAGATCAGATCAGAAATAAATGAAAAAGAAATGAAGGAAACAATAGCAAAAATCAATGAAACTAAAAGCTGGTTCTTCGAAAAGATAAACAAAATTGATAAACCATTAGCCAGACTCATCAAGAGAAAAAGGGAGAAGACTCAAATCAATAGAATTAGAAATGAAAAAGGAGAAGTAACCACTGACACTGCAGAAATACAAACGATCATGAGAGATTACTACAAGCAACTCTATGCCAATAAAATGGAAAACCTGGAAGAAATGGACAGATTCTTAGAAATGCACAACCTGCCGAGACTGAACCAGGAAGAAATAGAAAATATGAACAGACCAATCACAAGCACTGAAATTGAAACTGTGATTAAAAATCTTTCAACAAACAAAAGCCCAGGACCAGATGGCTTCACAGGCGAATTCTATCAAACATTTAGAGAAGAGCTAACACCTATCCTTCTCAAACTCTTCCAAAATATTGCAGAGGGAGGAACACTGCCCAACTGATTCTACGAGGCCACCATCACCCTGATACCAAAACCAGACAAAGATGTCACAAAGAAAGAAAACTACAGGCCAACATCACTGATGAACATAGATGCAAAAATCCTCAACAAAATACTAGCAAACAGAATCCAACAGCACATTAAAAGGATTATACACCATCATCAAGTGGGGTTTATTCCAGGAATGCAAGGATTCTTCAATATACGCAAATCAACCAACGTGATACATCATATTAACAAATTTAAGGAGAAAAACCATATGATCATCTCAATAGATGCAGAGAAAGCTTTCAACAAAATTCAACACCCATTTATGATAAAAGCCCTGCAGAAAGTAGGCATAGAGGGAAATTTCCTCAACATAATAAAGGCCATATATGACAAACCCACAGCCAACATTGTCCTCAATGGTGAAAAACTGAAACCATTTCCACTAAGATCAGGAACAAGACAAGGTTGCCCACTCTCACCACTATTATTCAACATAGTTTTGGAAGTGTTAGCCACAGCAGTCAGAGAAGAAAAAGAAATAAAAGGAATCCAAATCGGAAAAGAAGAAGTAAAGCTGTCACTGTTTGCAGATGACATGATACTATACATAGAGAATCCTAAAACTGCCACGAGAAAACTACTAGAGCTAATCAATGAATTTGGTAAAGTAGCAGGATACAAAATTAATGCACAGAAATCTCTAGCATTCCTATATACTAATGACGAAAAATCTGAAAGTGAAATTAAGAAAACACTCCCGTTTAACATTGCAACAAAAAGAATAAAATATCTAGGAATAAACCTACCTAAGGAGACAAAGGACCTGTATGCAGAAAATTATAGGACACTGATGAAAGAAATTAAAGATGATACAAATAGATGGAGAGATATACCATGTTCTTGGATTGGAAGAATCCGCATTGTGAAAATGACTCTACTACCAAAAGCAACCTACAGATTCAATGCAATCCCTATGAAACTACCACTGGCATTTTTCACAGAACTAGAACAAAAAATTTCACAATTTGTATGGAGACACAAAAGACCCCGAATAGCCAAAGCAATCTTGAGAATGAAAAATGGAGCTGGAGGAATCAGGCTCCCTGACTTCAGACAATATTACAAAGCTACAGTAATCAAGACAGTTTGGTACTGGCACAAAAACAGAAATATAGATAAATGGAACAGGATAGAATGGCCAGAGATAAACCCACGCACATATGGTCACCTTATCTTTCATAAAGGAGGCAAGCATATACAGTGGAGAAAAGACAGCCTCTTCAGTAAGTGGTGCTGGGAAAATTGGACAGGTACATGTAAAAGTATGAAATTAGAACACTCCCTGACACCATACACAAAAATAAACTCAAAATGGATTAAAGACCTAAGTGTAAAGCCAGACATTATCAAACTCTTAGAGGAAAACATAGGCAGAACACTCTATGACATAAATCACAGCAAGATCCTTTTTGACCCAGCTCCTAGAGAAATGGAAATAAGAACACAAATAAACAAATGGGACCTAATGAAACTTAAAAGCTTTTGCACAGCAATGGAAACCATAAACAAGACCAAAAGACAACCCTCAGAATGGGAGAAAATATTTGCAAATGAAGCAACTGACAAAGGATTAATCTCCAAGATTTACAAGCAGCTCATGCAGCTCAATAACAAAAAAACAAAGAACCCAATCCAAAAATGGGCAGAAGACCTAAATAGACATTTCTCCAAAGAAGATATATAAATGGCCAACAGACACATGAAAGAATGCTCAACATCATTTATCATTAGAGAAATGCCAATCAAAACTACAATGAGATATCATCTCACACCAGTTAGAATGGCCATCATCAAAAAATCTACAAACAATAAATGCTGGAGAGGGTGTGGAGAAAAGGGAACACCCTTGCACTGTTCGTGGGAATGTAAATTGATACAGCCACTATGGAGAACAGTATGGAGATTCCTTAAAAAACTAAAAATAGAACTACCATACGACCCAGCAATCCCACTACTGGGCATATACCCTGAGAAAACCATAATTCAAAAAGAGTCATGTACCAAAATGTTCATTGCAGCTCTATTTACAATAGCCAGGACATGGAAGCAACCTAAGTGTCCATCATCGGATGAATGGATAAAGAAGATTTGGCACATATATACAATGGAATATTACTCAGCCATAAAAAGAAATGAAATGGAGGTATTTGTAATGAGGTGGATGGAGTTAGAGTCTGTCATACAGAGTGAAGTAAGTCAGAAAGAGAAAAACAAATACAGTATGCTAACACATATATATGGAATCTAAGGAAAAAAAAAAAAGTCATGAAGAACCTAGTGGCAAGATGGGAATAAAGACACAGACCTACTAAAGAATGGACTTGAGGATATGGGGAGGGGGTGGGGTGAGATGTGACAGGATGAGAGAGTGTCATGGACATATATACACTACCAAATGTAAAATAGATAGCTAGTGTGAAGCAGCAGCATAGCACAGGGAGATCAGCACGGTGCTTTGTGACCGCCTGGGGGGGGGGGGTGGGATGGGGAGGGTGGGAGGGAGGGAGATGCGGGAGGGAGGAGATATGGGAACGTGTGTATATCTGTAGCTGATTCACTTTGTTATAAAGCAGAAACTAACACCCCATTGTGAAGCAATTATACTTCAGTAAAGATGTTTTTAAAAATAATAATAATAATAATTCCTGTACACTTGTTCCTTTTTTTTATATTTATCATGGTTTTCAGATAATTACTTAAAAACCAAAATAGCCTTGTAAAACTGATGGTGCTTTTTACTTAAAGAGGAAGGAGGGGTACAAATTAGAAGGAAAATATTTAATGTGGATGAATGCCACCTTTTTCCTCATCACCACATAGGTGTGTGTATAAATAGAAATGTACTCCACACCCTTCAGATACAAAAAACCCAAACACACGTGCTTTTATTTTCTGAAATTTTTGTGAAACACTTTTTGGACTCTGGGAATAGAAAAATTCTACCTCCAAGTATCAAAAGTTATTGAAAAGATACACACACAAATTGGAAGCTTGAAAACATTTTCTTGCGCTAAAAAATCATCCCTCTCAGTGCGAAACTTGTGAATATGTAATATTACATCTCAAAAGGGACTTGTGGATGTAATTAAGGCTACAGACCTTAAAATAGGTATATTATTCTGGATTATCAAATTGAACCCAATCACCCTTCTGAGTGAACAATTTCAGAAGAGGAATTTTCAGCCTATGCCTAAGCCTAAGCTTACAGGTCGCAGCAGCCCATTCTGACAGCTTGATTGTCACCTCATGAAAATCTCTGAAACAGAGGAAGAGACACTTCAACTAAGCTACTTATAAATTCCTGACCAAAAGAAAATAAGAGATAGCAAAATTCGTATTTTTAAGTTTATGTTTTGGGCTCCAAGAAATAAATAATGTATCTTATGTAATCACAATTTCTATTTTTCAACCTCACATTTTATTCTCAATAAAACGGTGTCAAGTCATTATTAATGATATCTCATAATCTTCTTTTTCATGTCCATATGAAGTTTAAAATATAAGACCAAATTATCCAGGATCCTGTGTAACAGTGCTTGTGACTTCCTATATGCACTGCCATATTATATAAAAATAAAGTCTGAAAAAATGATTTAAAGATCTGTTAGTTCAAAGCAGATTTTAGCATTTGTAAAGTAATTCATTTTTCTTAAGTTGCTCCCTTTTTTAAAAAAAAAAAACTATGATATATGGCTATTAACTGCTATAATCAAACCTCCACTTTCATTCTTGCAAGTAGTATATGGAAAGAAAGCATGAAAACTGAAAGAACAGGATCACTTACTACTTTAAATTAATAGAGTGTAGTAGAATTGAACAACTTATTTAATGATGTTGTCTTTCTATAGAGTGCCTAACACTGGAGTTTTATTATTTTATCTGAGTTCTTTAAAGAAATTCTAAAAGAATATTTATGTGTGTATCAGCAAAAGTAAGTGATAAGCAGATAAAATTGGAAATCTACCTGCTCCATATAGGATAGAGATTGGGTTAAAATGTGATCAATAATAAATGAATTATGATATAAGACCTCACTCTTTACAAATATTCCTCAGACTTTGATTATTGTATATAGGTTTATCATGAAAGCTACCATGCATATTCCCTTAGAAAACTTAAACCAAGTTTCTTTCTTGAGAGAAATTGTAAAGGGTCACATTCCATCAAATATTCTTTGACAACAACTGAGTGGGCCAGGGAAGAACAACTGACCCAGGACTCACAATTCAGAAGCTGACCAGCAACATATGAGGCAATTTGGCATGAAAATAATTATGTTCTCAGAGAGAGACAATGTTGGGCACAAGGACATCCTCCACTTTGGCAAACACAACTAGAAAATATAAAATAATCAAGCAGCTGTTAGAACAGACAATTAAACTGGGTATAAATATAAGATATGAAACAGGAGAGTCAGTGATTGATAGTAAGTTGTTAGTAAGAAGAAACTACAAATAAGCAAAAGCCATTGGTCAAGAATCTATAAAGAGTATCAGCGACAGATGCAGTAAAAGAGGAATAATGAGAAAAATGCCAACCATTATAGAGATTTATAAATTACTAATTACAAAGAAATGATAAAATACAGTGATATTAAACACTTTCACTCACCAAGAACAGAAATGACCCAAATAAACAAAATAAGAAATAAAAGAGAAGAAATAACAACTGATACCACAAAAATAAAAAAATCATAAGAAAATACTAAGAACAGTTATATGCCAACAAATTGGACAATGTAAAAGAAATGAGTAAATTTCTAGAAACATATAACCTGCAAAGACTGAATCAAGAATAAACAGACAATTTAAAGAGAACAATCACTAATAGTGAAATTAAATTTGTAATAATAAAACTCCCAGCAAACAAAAGTCCAGGACTGGATGGCTTCACAGGGGAATTTACCAAACATATAAAGAAGAGATAATACCTGTCCTTCTCAAACTATTTCAAAAAATTGAAGAAAATGGAACACTCCCAAATTCATTCTATGAGTCCACCATCACCCTGATAACAAAACCATACAAAGTCACTACAAAAAAAGAAAATCACCGGCAAGTATCTTTGAAGAATATGAATACAAAAAATCCTCAACAAACTTTAGCAAACTAAATCCAACAATACATAAAAAGCATCATACACCATGGTCAAGTTGGTGTATCCAGCATCACGAGGATGGTTCAACACATGCAAATCACTCAATGTGATACACCACATTAACAAAAGGAAAGATAAAAACGATATGATCATCTTAATAGACACAGAAAAAAGATTTGACAAAATTCAATATCCATTCATGATAAAAACTCTCATCAAAGTGGGTATAGAGGGAACATATCTCAACATAATAAAGGCCATTTATAGCAAACTCACCGCTAATGTCATACTCAACAGTGAAAAGCTGAAAGCCGTTCCTCTAAATTCAGGAATAATACAAGGATACAATACACTCTTACACTCTTAACATGTCCTAAATTCAGCTCCCATTCTCCCTGCCCTGTCAAAACTGCTCTTCATTATTTCAGTTATTGGAAAGTCCACTTGCTTTAAATAAAAACTTCCACTTGCTTTAAATAAAAACCTCAGTGACATACTGGATATATTCTTTTGTCTCAGAACCCACCTTCATTCTATCAGTATATTTTATAGGCTTTATCTTCAAAACACATTTAGAATCTAACCACTTTCCACCACCACAAGTGCTATTATCTTAATTCAGGCCACCATAATCTCTGGCCTGGATTATTACAATAGCCTCCTGATAATTTCCAGCTTCTTCCCTTGCCCTTTTCACTCTATTCTTAACCTAGTAGCCAGATTAACCCTAACATAAAATAAGTCAAATGATGCCACTCAAATCTTGATGTCCCCAATGCTCCCCATATCAGTAAGAATAAAACTAAACTCCTTTAGCACGTAATATTTATCTTTCTGAAACTGACTTTTATTATATTTTATTGCCTGTAAAATTGGTGTCAATGATATACTTATTACCTAAGGAAGTTGTGAGAATTAAATTAATATTTGTTACTTGTAAAGCACATTATGAGAAACAACATTCAATGATTAAACCATTATCATTATTGTTGTTATCTCATGTTTTCGATCTGGTTCCCTGTTTGGTCTGTGATATCATATTTTTCTCAAGAATATCCCAATATTTCAGTATTTTCCTTTTTCTTCTACTCCTTAAAGTATAAAATTGTATAAATCCAGTTTCCTTGACTTCAGAACAGAGACCTAATATATTATTTTATTTATTATAATCAGTCCAAAAATTTAATGTTTGTTCAATATACATTCTCTCAGATAATTAATTTGAATTCCGTAGGGATCTACAAAGTCATATTTAAAAAAGTGAATTTATGTAGTATACATTACAGAATTCCAAAAGAGAGATGTTGATAAGATGGAGATTTGGGGTACCTCACATTTCACAATGTGCATATGTTCCTATCTGAGTGCATGGGAAGTTACTTGGAGCTGGAATGTATTCTTATTTTTCTTAATATGTTAATAAAGCAGAATATGTTGTGACTTTACTTGAAGGATGTATTTTAGAAATGTTTTAAGAAGTTTATTTACAAACTCATGCACAAAATCATTTCTACTTTTCCCTTAAGCCACTATCAGAGCAGTCAAACACATACCCGAGTTCAAAATTTCAATGAGCAGTTTCTTGTGGTTTTACCTCAGATACTTGTTTACACTCAAACAATGGTTCCATATTCATTATTACTTTTTATAATTCTGATTAATCAGAATCATTCCTGACAAATAAAAGTAAGTTCTCCTGCCATGTTAGCCAATCATTCCATTACCTCATGTGTACAAAATAAGATTACTCAGGCTGAACAGTGGAGTGAGGAAGTGAGAATCTTAATTAATTTGTTAGGTAGAGAAACCAATTGGGAAAATTAAAACATGTCTTATAGTAATGAGGGAGCAATGGACATAAGCAAATAGATGAAAAGATTAACAATAAAGCAAAATTAATAAAAATGGGGATGAGGTAGGTATATCAGAAAATACAAAATGCTTAAAAACAAGAGCAATAATAACTAAAAGAATTATGCAATGTATGATAGGCAAATATCAGGATAGGCTCTTGTAAGAAAATACTAATACTAATTTTAATCATTGCTCATAGGGTACAATTTAAAAAGAGCCTAATGTATGTGTATAAGTGTCAGAATAACCATAAATACAATGTAAAATGGTAACGAAGGTAAGTCTAGTTAACATCCATCACCATACACAGTAACAATTTTTTTTCTTGTGATGGAGACTCTTAAGACCTACTCTCTTAGCAACTTTAAAATATTCAATACAGTAATTATTAACTATAGTCACAATGCTGTACATCACATACCTAAGACTTAGTTTATAACTGGAAGTTTGTACTTTTTGACCCCCCTCACCCACTATCTTGTGAACTTTTTATATGTGCTTAATTTGAACTAAAAATTGAAATAAAATAATTGACTTATGCGTTAAAATAACAATGAATTACTTTTCTGAGACAAATGACTTCTCCCCATATCTCTTACTTTAAGAAAATTGTGAGAAAAAATGTATATCAAATATAGAAAACTTTAAGTATCAATCTTTACATTAACACTTTAGAATACTTAAATTTTCATGTGATCTTAAGCTCAGAAATATAATATTTATTTAACTTTATTAAGTTGAATGTAATGACTCCATATTCTTGATAGTCAAAAGTGGCTATTTTAGTTGCTCTAACAGTAGAACAGTAATTCAATGAGAAAAGAAAAGAAAAAAAAAATAGGCTAAATATTACCTAACTGCAAGTCATATAAACATTAATAAAAACACACTGGCTTGAGAAAGAAAACCCCAGACACAGACATATTTTCCCATCTTCACTGAGTGGGTAAAAAAAAATAGAGTGAGATAAGCCTAATATCCAGAAGCAGGTTTAAAAAGTCAATATTGCAGCTTGATAAATAGAGGATAGAATTTTGAAGGGTTATGGACTCTTCTTTCCTTGAAGTTATTAAGAATAAAATTCTTATTCTCAGGGAGGACTTAGATATGCTTTACACTGAAGACAAGAGAAATAATAAGTGAAACTCAAGGTGACTTCCAGTCTTATTTTTGGATTCTACGGAATAATGCATTTTTTTGAAAATAATATTTAGAATCAAAATATAAGGAAGTCACAGAGACTGATGCAGCTGGCAACAGGGAGAAAATGTTTCAATAATTCTTGTGAAGCAGCAGGGGAACCAGGTTATTGTGTACGTGAGTACACAGGAGAAATAGTGTCTAAGACTGATTATCCCCTGCGCCAAATGGACATGCCACTGCTATGAAGAAATTCCATCTAGTCTTTAAAATGAGTGTGAACTGAAGTAATGTAAAGAGGAGCTAGCCAAGAACAGGTAATTAAAATCCATCAGAAAACATTATCGTTGGCATTGGGCTTGTTCTGTATAGAATCAAACTAGATGAAACTAGTTGCTTGCCCTCCAAGACTCCAGCTTCCATCTGTCAGTTACATTTTGGACTGTTCTGGTATTTAAAAAAAAAAAAAAACACCTTCAATAATCAACAAAGAGTATAAATTTTCTCCTTTAGGAACACCTCTTGCTGGTTCAGTACAATTGAACCTGTGTTCTACCATCCAGATAAAGCATGCTTAAGAACTAAGAGAAAGTATGGGGAAAATAAATATACAGAATAATTCATCTTCTCTGTCAGTAACAAAAGTGCATGTGTGGTACCCTCTTGTGAACAAAGAGGGATAAATTGTTGAGTGTTGGATAACCATTGAGATTTTAATGAAATTTTGTATCTGTGTGTTCTATGTTATACATGATATAAAAAAATTCTGAAGTAATAGCAGTATTAATGAGTTTATCACAACAATGCACTATTTCTTTAAGTATATCCAACACATTTCTCCATAATGACTACCTCACAATCTCACAAGGGAGGACAGGGAATCATCTGTGACAAACTTGCATTAATGACAATGAATTTTGATGAGAACTTTGCTAATGCAGTTTTATCTTATGATGGATGTGAATTGTGGGAGGTCAGCAACACCATCTTAGTTGAAGGAATATAAGGAGCATAAGTTGAAGGAACATAAGGAACATAAGTTGAAGAACATAAGGACAAACTATTATCCATGTTAAAAATTCAGAAGACATTCTATTTCAATCATGATAAATTTTCAGCGAAAAATTCACAGGGTGTTTTCCAGTTTGTTCTTTCTGAATAGCCATTCATCAAACTGACATACACATCATTTTAGTGTTGACATTTGAAAAACATATAATACCTTTATACCAGAGACTTAATGGAGTTTAATTCACTATATTACTGTTCAGGTATATTTAGGATACACTTAGAGATATATAGATTTTTAGTATTACAGCACAATCAGGGCAAGCTGATTGAACTTTGTTTATCCCAGGATTGTAGCATGTTTGAGTAATACTGAATGACTCTTTGAGCAGATCGAGAAACTTGAGTAAGAGGCTCTATAGTAAATCAACCTTTATCCTCTAAGAGAATCTCACACAACTTTCAGGAAAGGAAGAATGGCTAAGAGATATTTAATAAACCATCATATCTCACATAGAATACCCTCTGACCCAGCCCTTCATGCACTCATGTAGTAAAGCAAGAGGCCTGCAAAAAGAATTTTGAAAAGTGTATGTTGGGACACTGAAAATCTCAGGAATTGTGCAGTAGAAGACACCTTTAGAGCACATGGTTGCAACTTTAATGTAGACCTTCAAGGACTTGATAAAGGCCACTCACAGCAAGGGTGTCGGCAGCAGCATCACTTTTTTAGCGGCCATTGGTGTTAGTTTTGCCACTTTGAGTTTGTATTATAATACAAGATAACACCCTAGTGAAATGGAGCTGGAAAGGTGAAGAATAGAGTATGTCACCTTGCACTGTTTGGCCAAGTTGTGAAATACTACTTACGTGATCAAAGAATGAGCTGGCAGACGTGTGAAGGTAGCTCTAGTTCTCACAATGCAGGTAAAATCATATAAATCTTGTTTATTTTCCATTTATGAATATGTCTGTTGACCACAGATTACATAAAAATAAGAACATCAAAGCCCATTATAGTCATCAATATGGAACCAGAATATGGATTTAACTTCCAGATTAATGTTTCCATCTTTTAGGCTTTTTTTCACTACACAGAGGATCACTTCTAATATAAACACTCATATTAAAGACATCTGTCACCTTGTAGGAGACGATGCCAATGTCCTGCCCAAATCCCTCTAACCTAATCCAAACAGCCAATTTCTGCATCTATTTCTATATTCTTTCTAGAACACTAGATGGCTTTATAGAACATTTTCTGGCCCAGTATCCAGAAAGGCAAAATGTGCCTGTGAATTGCCATCTCCCACCCTCCAACCAAGTTCTCTCTGTTCCCTTAAGCTACCAATTCTTTACCTCCCAACCCACCCAAGTAGCTTCAAACTAAATGTCTCAAATCTCTCATATCTCAGTGGTGTTTTCCAGCATTTCCCAGAATTTCCTTATGGGATCAATAACATCCTTTTTTTAACTACATTTCTTTACCATTTCACTTCCCATTTCCTCACATTTCTGTGTTTCATGCAACTCCAAAATAAACTATAGGCACTTACATTCTTGTGTTACGGTCTGTTTGAGGGAAACCCAAACATGCTACTCTATGACTTTTCTTGAATTAATTTCTAAATTAATTTTTCATGAAGTAGAATGGAGTGCAGAGCTAAAGGTACATGCTTATTGAAGGAATAAATGAATTATAACAATGACATATGAAATAAAGGTCATGTTTCCTTAAGGAGGCTTTCCAGATTTTTTTTTGGTCTAACTGAATATCTATTCAAAAGAAAAAAAAAAGATAAAGCAGTGGGAATTTTGGATATTTGGTGATGCTTTCTTTGCTACATCATTAAAAATGTCTGAAATGATTTGAGGTAGTTTTCTTTTATTGAAGTTTTTCTACAATAATATGGGCACCCAATTGCAAATTTGTACTAGTTACAAATTAGTACAAATTTTTAATATAAATGAACAGTTTTGTTTGAAAGTGAGAATGGGTTTGGCATAGTGGTTTTCATCTATTTATACACAGAAATAAAGAAAGAGGCCCAGATATGATGAAGTGACTAAAGGGAAGTGATGCATTGGAGTACAAGATGATAGACAAATTATACTTTTCATAGAGGTTCACTATGTTACTACCAAAGTAATAACATGAAATGTCTTATCTACAAATAGAAAGTAGAACTATTATAATAATGAATGAAGAAAAATAAAACAATAAATAAAAGTTTAAATCTTTTCTTTCAAATAATAAGTAATCTATCACTTAAATATTAGCATAAGTTAGATCTTTCCTAATTGCTTTTTTTCTTCCCTGAGCTTTGGACCACCACTTCACTATGTGAACAGATATTCATTTCACCATTTGAAAGTAAAAGAACCTATTTATTTCACAGTGATCTTATAGCAGTACTGGAAATGTTTGTTTAGAAAATAAATTTAAGAAATAGATAATACACATCTCTACCATGTTCAACAGTCTTGATTATTATACACATACAATTTGTTCATTGTTATCACATAATAAATCCTACACAATCATACCTCGGATATATTTGACTTCCTTTAATCTTCACCCCACAGTGAAAATCCATGCTGTCTGTATACAATGCCTTGTGTAATAGAAAAATTGTGTAATAAAATAATTTTGGAATAACTTAAGAAATAAAGATTTCAGGTGAAAGGAGAGAGAAAATGAGAGAATATTACTGAAAGGAAGTTTGTGCATGTTTGTTTGTGCATTACTATCCAAGTTTCTAACATTTCTTTAAAGCTCTAAGGTAAAATAATATTTTTTCTTAAGTAATTTGAAGCTAATATTTACCTTTGTTATCAAAGTAAAGCAATTTAGCATGATTCCTATCATTTTAGATCTATGTTTGATAATTGCTTCATATTTTAATTGAGAAGGTACTTGAAGATAAAGGAAGAAGAAAAAGGACACATTCATATATGTCTCATTGTAGATATGTGAAATAAACAGACTTTATAGTAATTGTGGAGAATGCATGGAGTATTTTGCTCCTGGTATTACTGTGTAGGAAAAAGCATATGTAGTAATTACACAACATATTTGAAGTTAGGAAAAATTTTAAATGCCATTATTTTTCAAAATGCATATAGTCACCACTCTTTTTAATAGTGACATTTTAAAACAGACAAAATTCCCACTTTCATGGAGCCTCTTATACAGCCTTGGGTATAAGAGGATAAATACTTTTTCAGTCTTTTTTTTTTCTTTAGTGTCCAGTAATTTAAGTCTTTGGGCCTGTTTTGTGTCTTTCCACATATCTACAGTAACCTTATACTCATGTCTGACCACTAAAGGAAAAGTATATTCTCAGTACTAACACAGAAAGGTTATCATTTGAATTATTAATAAGACATAGCAGACAATTAGCTAGCCAACTGAGTATGGGAAGACTGCTTTATTTTAGTCGATCTATTAATTAATGGATAACTAAATTTTCAGTTGAATTATTTATATAAATAACTTATTTATTTTTATATTACATAAAATAAGTATTAAAATGTCAAGATTGAATTCTAAGCAAGGATGACACAGATATCTCTTTTAGCCTCCTGGCTGATTTTTCTTGTGCTGATATACAATTTGAAACATTATGACAAATTTGTGGATTGTGGAAGTCTGGGATGGGGAGACAAAGCCTCAGAATAACATGAGTCAAGGCAGCGTGGGTAGTAAATCTAGTAAGAAACTAGCTCACTTAGCAACTTGATGCCATCTAGTCTAATATCTTCTAAACTAAAGCATTCGTCCCACATGAATTACTACTAGAATTGGCATAAAACATCACAAAGATTCAAAGCAGAGGACTAAAAATTCAGTATATATAAAAAAAAAACCCAGTGTTCAATTTTTTTTTAATTTAAGTAATTCAACAAGTGACAGAATAATTATAAATTTTACAATTTTTCACTGGCTTTCATTGAGGAAAATAAAACAATAACCTTATTTGTAAATGAACTCTGGTTTCTTCAAACATGTTATACTGGAAAGGGAATTTTGACACAGAGAAACCTAAATTCTAGTTCTGAATGCTAATTGACATTTGACAAATAACAACCTTGAAATCCATTGTCTTCAGCTGTGATAATGAGAAAATACTTCATATACGTTAGTTTTAAAGATTGGAGTCAGTATATGCAAACCATTCTACACAATATATGTAATGAACACATAAAAAGGGTGAGACTAATAAGATAAAAAATGATAATCTTTATTTACAATTTGAGTACCTAGCTACAGCTCATATCATTCTGTCAATTCTATTACTTAGTTTTGTTACTTCAGAAGTGATTAAGATTTCTTATTCTGTTCAGGAAGTTTGAGTGCTTCTCTGAGAAGTGATTCAGTTGAGATCTGAAAGTAGAGTAGAAGAGTGTCCAATAGAAGTAGGGAATTCATGCTAGGTATGCTAGGTTGGACGATGTGGCAGAGAGGAGTGTGTTGGGAGTGATCAAGGAAATAAAAGGGTCATTGTTGTTGGAGCAGAAGAACCTGAGGGATGCTGGTGAATCATCAGGTGTCAGATGTATGTTAAGTAAGGGATGTACTGTGAGAGATACTTTAACCTAAGAACAATGGGAAGTTTTAAAATTACTTTTATTGAGCTACAAAATGACTAAGCCTGTCTTTCAAAGAATGGTTTAAGTAACATAATATTGATTGATAGTATTGAAAGAATTAGTGATGATATTTTGTAATGGTTGGAGAGGCAAAGAACCAGATGACCAAAATGAGAAGTCAAAATATACCTCTTAGAATCATCTATATTATGCAACAGGAACAAAATTTTGCAATTTACCCCAATAAAGGTTAAATTTTCATTCATGTTACATATCTATTGAAGGTCAACTGCAGCTCTGTTCCTTGACATCTTAACTTTGAGTCCCAGCCGACAGAAGAGCTTGTATCTGGAACGCTGCTTGTAGTCTTGGCAGCAGGAAAATGGCAGAGGAAATGTTGGCTCTTAAAGTTTCTGTTGCACAGTGACATGTCATTCCCTCACATATTTTATTGAGCAGGTCACAAACCCTATTCTGACATTAATAAGATGGGGAACTATTTTCAAGGAGAGGCACTACAGGAAAGTGAATTTTAATAAACTAACAGTAATACAGTTTAACACAAAGTAAGGAGCTTATATTTTATTACGGAGCCAGCAGAGAACCAGTGAACAACTTCAAAAAGAAATGCATTTAAAAGTAATGCGTACACATAAAGGTATAAAAACTAAGTAAGGAGTATACGGAAGTCAGTATCTATTACTCACTTAACAAACCATGGCAAACCTATTATTCTGATTTCTGGACTATGTAACTTTAAATGGCATAGCAGTTATATATATATTGATATGTCATATATTTTTGTGAAGGAAGTTATATATACATATATGTATATATCTTAGTGAAGTGTTTGATACATAATTGTCACCTCATTATTATAGCTAACATTATCCAAGATATATTATATTTCTTTAAACAAACTGGTAATACTAGTAGTTATATTTTCAGACTTGGTCTTGCTGGCTCTACCAGGCCTACTCTATTGTTTACAGGCAAATATAAACTATCCCTGTTTTCCCTTTCACCCAAGTTTGTTCAGAAACCTACATTTCTTATAATAATTTGTCACTGTCAAACTCTAGACAGGCAGTATGTGTTTCAAACTTCAAATTCCTCAGCCTTGAGTCATAAGAAAGACTGGGTTTTTTTTTTCATATTTCAAAATCTTTGAATTTTCATATATTTATATGAATATATATATATATATATATATATATATATTACAATGAATAGTCTGTAAGGATAGAATATTACAGAGAGAGGCATTACTCAAAATCCTTGAGTACAGAGCACCATAGTTTGTAATTTCATTCATATTATATCCATTATTTACTAATTATATAATCAACATTCACCAAAATAAATTACCCCTATGATTCAATACATATGCTAATTTTCAAACTTTTATTTTAAATATAGCTATGGAACTACTGTGAATATAATTACTGGTCTAAGACTCCATGTAATTAGAATCTATGTACACAATGAAAAATTAGTCATTAACTGTGAAAATCTCAGAGTAACTGTTCACTCTGGTGTGGTTACCAATTCTGGTTTTGACAGGGTTCACTTAATGAGCCATTTATTTTCTTTTAAACTCAACTGCATTGTCAATGTAAACAGTAAATATGGTTGCAGTGTTTATGTGTGGGTTCATTGTGAATCCAGACATTATTCATAAGGAAAGACTTTAGATGTAAGAACAAGGAGCACTCACATTATTGAAAAGGGGAGGGGTGTATGATGCTCTTGCCATAACAAAAGGAGGCATATCAGACAAGAGTAATGAATTTGTTTGTCAAATTGTGGTCATTCAATTAAGAATAATTTTTAAAATTCTAAATTATTTGTAGAATATTCCCTATATGAGATAGTAACAAAAATAGAAGCTACAGCACTTCAAATAATTATAAAATATTTTAAAAATTACTATTATAAATGTCATTTACATGGACTTTTAAGTGGATTTTTGATTTTGTATTTGCTTTTTTGTTGTTGTTGTTGTTTAGCTGAAATAAGAGGGATTATCTATCTGTGTATCTACCTAGCTATCTAGCTAGCTAGCTTTCATTTATCTTTATCATTTAAATTGTCAGAAGAAGAGCTTGGCTTCCCATACAGTGCTGAGTGTAAATGGAACACACTCACAAAAAGGTTGGGCATGAGTGAGAGTCTGGGATTTGGATAGACCGACTAACATGGAGCTAGCATTATGGTTGAATGAAGCAATGTACAGCAGGAGTCTAGGTCAGATAAAGATCAAGGTCTGATTTGAGTTGCTGGTTGATCATTTTGTAGTAAGAAATTTGACCTCCCAGGAAAGGTCTGGCCATTGTCCTAGCTCTTGGGAGGTAAGTTCTAAAAGCTTTGAATTTCTGGAGTTATGGAAGTGTCCATTATTCATGGTGGACCCCTCTGACAACACCTAATATTTCATGTTAACAAGGTAACTCATGATGTCAATAGTTGTGCTAATGAGATGACACAGGTTGGGGGCTGGCGACACCAGACATATCAACTTTGTCACTAGAGGATTGTGTCTTAGGCTTCATGAGACCTCTGGGGAGGGGAGGGGTCCAGAAACTGAGTTCAACCACATGGATAAAGGATCATTCATACCTGCTTAATGAAACCTCAATAAAACTCTAAAATTGAAGGTCCAGTGAATTTCTTATGTTGGTAATACTTCACACACACAACCCCACACTGATGTTTGAAGAATAAAGAATCTCTGAGGACAATGGAAGCTTTAACTTTGGATACACATGCATCTCTTCTTTTGGTTCTAATTTGTATCTTTTCACTATAATAAACTGTAATCATTAGGCATAGTGCTTTTCTGAATTCTGTGAGTCTTTCTAGTGAATTATTTTTCCTGGGAGTAGTCATGGAGATCTTTAAATTTGTAGCTAGCTAGTCTGAAATGAGAGTGGCTCTGGGGAACCTTAAAATTGCAAGTGGCATCTGAAATGAGAGCAGCTTTGGGGAATTTTTTCCTCACATTTTAAAGTTTGGCCAAACTTCTCTGCAATTATCAAGAATAACCCTGAGTTATAGTTTGGGCTGAAACAGAACTTAAGCTCAGAGAAATTAGAGTCTCAGTTACTGAGCTACAAGGAATGTAGATGCAGTGACTGGACTTGGGTCACATAGTTAGAATCTGGCTAATAATTTTATACTCTGAAGACCATCTTCATCACTGCCATTACCTGGACTTCATTGTTTCATCTCAGTCTTTTTCAGCCCAAGCTATTTCAGATTTTTGTTGTATATAATGAAGTATGTTATCTAATAGATCTAGCAGAGTGAATTCTCAGGGCAATCATGGCATAATACTTATATTTCTTGTTTAATGGTAATAGAAAATTTAATCTTCTTGAAAACTAGAATGTCAGCTTATAGAGAATAGTCTACTGAAAAGTTAGATAAGATAAATTTTATTTTTACATAGTCCTTTATATAAAACAATGCTGGAAAACCACTACCACAAACACTTCATCAATACTAAATATAAATGAAGTTGGTATTACCATGACTAATGGAAAATTTTGTATTAAATCAGATCTTTTTATTTTATTTATTTATTTATTTTAAAATTTTATTGGGGTATAGTTGATTTAAAATATTGTGCTCATTTCAGGTGTACAGCAAAGTGATTTAGTTATGCATATACATATATCTATTCTTTTTCAGATTATTTTCCCATATAGGTTGCTATCTTTTTAAGTATAGGCATTTGACATCTATCTTTCAAGTATATTCATTTTTAAAATATATCCATATATTTTAAATATATACATTTGTGTGCATTTGTATTGATATACAACTAAATTAATTTATATGCATTAAGTGTATGCATTTTAGGTATATGCATATATTTATATGCATTCAAAATATACACTTGAACAAATTAAAATATTAAATATTGATATAATAATTAAAAGGTTAAGTATGATAGAAGTATTTTCCAAGTTGGTAATTTTATGAAGAAAATAAAACATAATTGTTCTATTCTCAAATATATACATACATATTCAATACATATACACATATAGAATCAGTGTCACAGATGATCAATTAAATTAGATATATCTTTAAGGACATGTTTTTAATATTATCATGTTCCATTTTTCTATAAACTTCTCAATGTAAGGAGAAGTGTTTTCACTATGTCCTCTTCAAGACCTCATAAAAGATCATTCACATTGAGAACTATTTACAAATAGGGAAGGATAACTTAAATGATACTTAAAATAATATCAAACCAAGAATATTTAAATCACCTTTACAAGAATTGTCCTTTTAACACGAATATAAAAACAAATTGGCAAAATACTCTTAAGAAAATTGAGGACCAATTGGAACTCAAGGTAGACTGTAGAGTATACTTCAAGAGCATATTTCTGTGAAGTCAAAATCAAAAGTATAACTATTAGCATTAGAAGAGGAAAGAGCCAAGTGTATCTGGAAGAATGCCAGGATTGAGCAAATTACCATCAAGGTATGTTTAGTTTACTGGAGTACAGGCATTGCAGCAAATGATTGTGTACTTAAAGGCAATAGATTTAATTGAAGGATGCCAGCTCTGTGGTAGATAAGGTAGTTTAGACATTAGTATGTTCAGCCTCATCAGAACAGAAAACATTGTCCCTGAATGTGAAACAAAATTAGCTATTTTATGGCTTTTTAACTTCTCATCTGGAATCCACATACTTTCCATTTTTGTTTTGATGAAATTACTTTTAAGTAGTTTGGGAATTGCTTAACATATAGAAAATATTTATATTTGAAAAATATGCTAAACATAAAAAAATTAGAAAGGAACTCTCTAGAATAAATCACCACCTGATACTGTTTACACAGAGTAAAAACAGATATAGTATAAAACTTTTTAAACTGCATTTTCATGAATAATTTACATTTATCAGCTTCAGATATTTAAACAGTAAAAGAACTAATGAAGACTGAACACCTATTGCAATGTTCTTTATTCCTTTTCTTCTAAATTCTTAATAAGCTGTAATTACAGTTGCTCATATGTTGTCTCAAACATGTTTTGTTATAAAGAGTATAATAAGGAGCTGTATCTCACTTCATGAACTACAGCAGACATATAAATGAGAAGCTACAAAACTAGAGAAGAGCCTGGAGATATTAACATCTGTGTGAATGAAGCAGTCATTTCACAATCCAGTAGTCCTTAAACACGGCAGACATTGAAATCTGTTCAGCACATGGAATAGATTTTTAAATATGTTCGGTTACTGCTTTCTCCCAGTGGCTGTCTGAACATGGCTTCTGTAATACTAGGGAGTCGGCTTTGACATCACTGGCATATAAAAATCATGTCTTTGATTAATATTTACTACAATAATGTGTCCATTTACAATCATAAGTACAAATTTTAATTGCACCATTGTCAAAGCCTCTCTTGGAGTGGAGAAGTTGGAATATACTTACTAAGAAGAGAAATATGAGAAAATGACTTGTGAAGACTTGGTTGTTATTTTTTTGTGTCAATTTGAGAAAGGATATTCCATAACTTTGATATAGATAGATAGATAGATAGATAGAAAAATAGATAGATAGATAGATATAGATAGATAGATAATTTCAACATAAATTAGTCATTAAATCAGTGAATGTTTTAGTAAGCTACTTGGAAAATCAAGAACATTTTTGAGTAGAAACTGTTCAATCATAAGAAGGAAATAAACACTTTGAAAGGCCATGTTTATTTCTCATCAAAAGACAATGTTTTAAATATTATGTTAATTTATTTAAAAATAAATTTTCAGGAAATTTGTGATTATTTTCTAAACTGTGTGAAGTTACTATTACAAATAACTTGAAAGACCAGGCATATATGTGACAATGATCCAATATTTAATTTTCAATTATTGAAATACAACCATAAGGATTTTAATTAATAATATCAAATTGATATGCCATACAAATTACAAAAAACTTTCACTTTATATCATAGATTCCAGTCTATAATTGATGTAAAAACATACAACTACTAGTTTTTCTAATATAATTAATAGAATAAAATTCTCTACTCCTAACCTTTATAATCAAAAATGTTATTGGTGTTAAATATTTGCAGAAATGCCATTGTTTCCACTTAAATGGCAATTTCATGATTTTATGAGTATATAATGATAGCAAATTGGCATTATTATCTTCATATTTGATAACTTTGCCATTATAATAGACTATTTCATCAATTAGTCACAGTTTAAAAATCCAGATGACGTCTATTTTGAAGTTTATACAAATTATAGTAAAAAATGTTCTGCATACTAGGCTATAAGTAATAAACATTTTAAATAATCACTCAGATTACTTACAACTCCATATTTTCTTCAATTATTGAAAGACTCCTTAGGCACATTAAGGATGAGAGACAACATATGAATCTTCCACTTTCTAAGTTTATCAGTCATGAGTGAGTAAGGAGTTCCATGACACACTTTCAAAGGCTATAACTGCCTCAGAATTACAGTGCAACTTATTTTAACTCTCAAAGCATTTCTATAATGTCATTTCTTGGCCTTTAACAGATTCATATTTTCATTTTCTCCATGTGAATGACTGTGGATTCGTATATAAAATGAGTTGGAGTTAATAAGCGGAGTTAAACTTTGAGGAAGCCTAACTAATTGACCCAGAATTTGAAGAGTATTATGCTAATCATACTTTTTGGAGCTTAAACCTCTTTGTTTTCCCTAAGATGTAGAAAATTTGTAGTGGAACAGTATAACAGAGATTCTAAAATATGTGAATAAGTCAAACATAATCATCATTTATTTGAAGCAGTATGCCACCAATTTTCAAAGGTCAAGTCTGTGAAATAACTCAAGAAAATATTTCTCTAAAAAAAGAATTCCATATAGTATAATAATTTCATCTCCTACTGATGCATTCCAGCAAAGTTGTAAAATTATATTCCTATTGCTTGATGTTATTAAAACAAAGACACTAGAACAGTAAAATGAAAGAGCAACTTCTCACAAAGGACTATGAAAACCAAAATGTTTATTGCATATGTATGTTTTTCTAAACAAACTGTTGTCCATTATTATTTTTTTTTACTTTACAAAACAGCTTTTATTCATTCTTTCTGCAAGTACTTTTAATGTACCTCAAAAATATCAGGTACACTTCTAAGTTTTAGGAGATTGAGAAAAAAATGCTTTCAGAGAACTTACTTACAGTGTAATACCAAAGGAAAAAATGAATAAACAAATAAGCAAACATTAATTAATTAATTAAAAAGATAGTAAGGAGGATAGAGTTCTGTGGACAGGGAAGGCCTTGCTGGGAACACACCATTTAAGCAAGGATTTAAAGGAAATATTGTAGTAAGCTATGTGAGTAACTGTAAGAATAGTACTAAGCAGACAGAAGTGCAAGTGTAAAGTATCTGAGATGGAATTGTGCCTGGTTTACATCTATTGGTGCTCTTCTTTATGATTGCTTCTTGATAGAAACAGATTTAATTTGATGTTTAAATATTTAACCAAAAGAAAGGAGGAAAATAACTAAGCAATATTGAAGTTAATAACAAAGAGAAATAGTTTCTAGAAACTTGAATATTAATTTTTAAATGATCTGTCACACAATTAACTGTTAATATATGTAACAAAATATTCTATGACTCCATTTCAACAAATCTATGCCAACAAATGGCAAAGACCCTGAGCTCACCTCTTTCACCAGAAAGACCAGCTCACCTCTTTCACCAGAAAGACCCTGAGCTCACCTCTTCTCAGGAGCACACCAAAATCACAAGTATTTGCAGAACACCCATCTATGAAAAAGACCAGAACTGACCAGAAAATACCTTCTACAACTAGAGATATAAAAAGGGAACCAAAATGAGATGGGTAGGAGGGACAAGCTCATGATATAATCAAGTCCCATATCCCAGGACGGGTGACCTGGAGAATAATTATAGTGCAGAGGTTCTCTCATAGGAGTGAGCGTTCTAAGTCCCATGTAAGGCTCCCCAGCCCAGGGGTCTTGTATCAGGAAAACAAACCCCCAGAGCATTTGGTTTTAAGGGCCAGCAGGGTTTAATTTCAGGAGTCCAAAGGAACTGGGGTAAATTGAGACTTCACTCCTAAAGGATGCACACAAACCCTCATGCCCACCAGGACCCAGGACAAAAGCAGTAATTTTATAGGAGCCTGGGCCATACTAAGTTGCTGGGCTTGGAGAATCTCCTAGAGAGACAGGGTGTGGCTGCAGCTCATCCTGGGGACATAGAGACTGATGGCAGCCATATCTAGAAGCTTTCTACCACATGGACAATACAGCTAGTGGTTGTCATCATGGGATCCTCCATCTAGCTCATTAGCACCAAGACCTGGCCCCACCCAACAGCCTGTTTGTGCCAGTACTGGGATGCCTCAAGTCAAACAAGTAACTGGGTGGGGACACAGTACCACCCATAAGAAGACAGGTTGCCTAAAGGCTTTCTGAGCCCACAGCTGCCTTTAGACATACCTCTAGACACAGCACTACCTAAAAGAGGGCCAAGTGCCAGCTTCACCCACCAGGAGGCAGACACCAGACACAAGAAAATGCCAGTCACACAGCCTGCAGACCCAGGTGACCCACAGTAGGCCAGGCACTGCCCTGGGACCAGCTGGGTCATGGCCCTGCCCACTAGCAGGCCAACACAAGCTTTGGGAAGCCTCAGACTTCATATCCAACTGTTTCAGGAAACAGTCTCCCCCGCACCAGAAATCTGACACTAGCCGTGGAATCCCTGAGCCTGAAGCCAGTCTCCGGGACCTGACTTTGCCTCCCAGTAGTCCAACATTAATCCCAGGATCTGAATTGACCCACCAGTGTGGGAGGGACAATAGCCCCAGAGTCTTTTGGACCTTGACTCTACTCACAAGTGAGCCAGCATTACCCCTGGGAACCCTGGGGTTTTGCTGTCAGCAAACAAAAATGATGAAAGGGAAAAACCTACAACCAATAATACTCTACCGAGCAAGGATCTCATTCAGATTTGATGGAGAAAACAAAAACTTTACAGACAAGCAAAAGCTAAAAGATATCATTGACACCAAACCAGCTGTACAACAAATGTTAAAGGAATTTCTCTAGGTGAAAAAGAAAAGGCCACAAATAGAAACAAGAAAATTACAAAATGAAAAATGCACCAGTAAAGGCAAACATACAGTAAAGGTAGGAAATCTTACACACACAAAGCTACTAGAGAGGTTAAAAGACAAAACTAGTAAAATCATCTATATCCACAATAAGCAGTTAAGGGATACACAAAAAAATCAGATGTAAAACATGATATTAAAAAAAACAGTAATTATCAAAGGAAGAGAGTACTGATGCAGGGTTTTAAAAACGCATTTGAAATTAAGAGATCAGCAACTTAAAACAATCATGTATATATAGAGAGACTACTATATAAAAACCTCAAGGTAACCACAAACCAAATATCTATAAAAGATATACACACACAAAAAAAGAAGCAAACATAACACTAAAGGTATTGAACAAATTACAAGAGAAGAGAACAAAAGAAGAAAAGAAAAAGAAAAAATATATAAAAATAAACCCAGAAAAATTAACAAAATGACAAGAATGTATATATTGATAATTACCTTAAATGTGAATGGACTAAACGCTCCAACCAAAAGACACAGCGTGGCTGAATGGATAGAAAAACAAGACCGATATATGTGCTGCCTATGAGAGACTCACTTCAGATGTAGAGACACACACAGACTGAAAGTGAGGGGATGGAAAAAGTTATTCCATGCAAATGGAAATCAAAAGAAAGCCAAAGTAGCAATACTTGTATCAGGCAAAATAGACTTTAAAATAAAAACTTTTACAAGAGACAAAGAAAGACACTACCTAATGATCAAAGGATCAATCTAAAAAGAAGATATATTAATGGTAAATATATATGCACCCTACATAGGAACACCTAAATATATACAGCAAATATTAACAAACATAAACTGAGAAATCAACAGTAACACAATAATAGCAGGAGACTTTAATACCACATTTACCTCAATGGACAGATCATCAAGAGAGAAAATCCATATGGAAACATGGGCCTTAAATAACACATTAGACCAAAATAACTTAATTGATATATATAGAATATTCCATCCAAAGGCAGCAGAATACACATTCTTTTCAAGTCCACATAGAACATTCTCCAAGATAAATCAAATGAAAAGCCACAAAACAAGCTTCGGTAAGTTTTTAAGAATTGAAATCACATATAACATCTTTTCTGACCACAGAACTATGAGACTAGAAATCAGCTACAAGAAAACAACTGCAAAAAACCACAAACATGTGGAGGCTAAAAATATGCTATTAAACAACCAATGAACCACTGAGGAAATCTAAGGGGAAATTTTTTAAATACCTAGAGCAAATGAAAATGAAAACACAATGATCCAAAATCTATGGAATGCAGCAAAAGGAGTTCTAAGAGGAAAGTTTTTAGCCATACAAGCTTACTTCAGGAATCAAGAAAAATCTCAAATTACCTAACCATACACCTGAAGGAAATAGAGAGGGACTTCCCTGGTGGTCCAGTGGTTAGGACTCTGTGCTTCAACTACAGGGGACGTGGGTTCGACCTCCGCTCTGGGAACTAATATCCTGCATGCCACGTGGTGTGGCCGAAAAATAAATAAATAAAAATAAAGGAACTAGAGAAAGAAGAATAAACAAAACCCTAGTTATCATCAGGAAAGAAATCATAAAGATCAGAGAAGGAATAAATGAAAAAGAGACTAAAAAACAAAATAGAAAAGATTGATGAAACTAAAAGTTGATTCTTTGAAAATATAAATAAAATTGATAAACCTTCAGCCAAACTCATGCAGTAAGAAACGGAGAGGGCCAAAATAAATAAAATCAGAAATAAAAAAGGAGAAATTACAACAGAAATACAAAGGCTCATAAGAGACTACTATGAACAACTATATGCCAATAAAATGGACAACCTAGAAGAAATGGACAAATTCTTAGAATGGTACAATTTCCTAAGACTGAACCAGGAATATATACAAAATATGAACAGACCAAATAAAAGAAATGAAAGTGAATCAATAATTAAGAAAACTTGCAACAAACAAAAGTCCAGGACCAGATGGCCTCAGTGGTCAATTTTACCAAAAATTTAGAGAAGAGTTTTTACCTATCCATCTCAAAATATTCCAGAAACTTACAGAGTGAGGAACACTCCCAAGCTCATTCTATGAGTCCAGCATTATCCTAATATAAAATCCATAAAAGATACCACAACAAAAGAAAATTACAGGCCAATATCACTGATGTACATAGATGAAAAAACCCTCAACAAAATACCAGCAAACTGAATTCAATGATATATTAAAATGATAATTCACCATTAAGTGGAATTTATCCAAAGAATGCAAGTATTTTCCAATATCCACAAATCAATGTGATACATGTCATAAACAAACTGAAGAATAAAAACTATATGATCACCTCAGTAGACATGAAAAATCTTTTGACAAAATTCAACATCCAATTATGATAAAAACTCTCCAGAAAGTGTGCATAGAGTGAACATATTTCAACATAATAAAGGCCACATATGTCAAATGCACAGCTAACACTGTACTCAATAGTGAACAACTGAAATTATTTCCTCTAAGATCAGGAAGAAGACAAGGATGCCCACTCTCACCACTTTTATTCAACTTAGTTCTGGAAGCTCTAGCCACACCAATCAGAGAAGAAAAAGTAATAAAAGAAATAAAATGGAAAGCAGGAAGTAAAACTCTCACTGTTTGCAGAAGACATGATACTATACCAAGAAAATCCTTAAGACACCACCAGAAAACTACTAGAGCTCATCAATGAAATTGGTAAATTTTCAGGATGCAAAGTAATATGCAGAAATCTGTTACGTTTGTATATACTAACAATGAACTATCACAAAGAGAAATTAAGGAAATAAGCTCATTTACCATCACAATGAAAAGGAATAAAATTACCTTAGGAGATAAAAGACCTGTACTCGGAAAATTATAGTACAACATTGATGAAAGAAATTGGAGAAGACACAAACAGATGGAAAAATACACCCTGTCATTGGATTGGAAGAATTAACATTGTTAAAATGACCATAGTCCCCAAAATAATACACAGATTTAATGCAATCCCTGTTGAAATACCAATGGCATTTTTCACAGACCTAAAACAAATAATTTAAAATTTTGTATGGAAACACAAAAGACCACGAATAGCCAAAACAATCTCAACAAAGTAGAACAGAGCTGAAGAAATTATGCTCCCTGACTTCAGACTATACTACAAAGCTACAGTAATCAAAACAGTATGGTGCTGGCACAAAAACAGACACATAGATAAATGGAACAGGATAGAGAGCCCAGAGATAAACCCACACCATTATGTTCAGACAATCTACAACAAAGAGGGCAAGAATATACAATGGAGAAAAGACAGTCATCTTCAATAAGTGGTGCAAGAAAAACTGGACAGCTACATGTAAAAGAATTAAATTAGAACTATTCTCTAACACCATACACAAAAATAAACTCAAAATAGATTAAAGACTTAAATGTAAGACCGGATACCATAAAACTCCTAGAGGAAATCATAGGCAGTACACACTTTTACACAAATCATAGCAATAGTTTTTTTGGATCCATCTCCTAAAACAAGGAAATAAAAGAAAAGATAAACAACTGAGATTTAATTAAACTTAAAAGCTTTTGTACAGCTAAGGAAACCATTGCCAAAATGAAAAGACAACCTAGTGAGTCAGAGAGAGTATTTGCAAATGATATGACCAATTAGGGGTTAATATCCAAAATATACAAACAACTCATTCAACTCAACATCAAGAAAACAAAATCCCTGATTAAAAAATGGGCAGCAGACCTGAATAGACATTTTTCCAAAGAAGACATACAGATGGACATCAGGCACATTAAAAGATACTCAACACTGTTAATCATCAGAGAAATGCAAATCAAAAACCACAAAGAGATGTCACCTCACACTTGTCAGAATGGCTGTCATCAAAAAGAACAGAAATAACAAATGTTGGTGATGATGTATGTGGAGAGAAATGAATCTTTGTACACTGTTGGTGGAAATGTAAATTGGTGCAGCCGCTGTGGAAAATAGTATGGAGGTTTCTCAAAAAACTAAAAATAGAACTACCATATGACCCAGTAATTCCACTCATGGGTATATATCTGAAAAATAAAAACACTAGTTTGTAAAGATACACAAACTCCAATGTTCATAGTAGCATTATTTACAATTGCCAAGATATGGAAGCAATGTAAGTGTCCATCAAAAGATGACTGGATAAAGAAGAAGTGGTATATATATATAGTGGAATACAACTCAGCCATAAAAAGAATGGAATTTTTCTATTTACGGCAACATGGATGGCCTTGTAGAGCATTATGCTAAGTGAAATAAGTCAGAGAGAGAAGGACAAATACTGTGTGATATCACTTATACATGGAATCTGAAAAGTAAAACCAACTGTGAATATAACATAAAAGAAGAAGACTCACATATATAAAGATCAAACTAGTGGTTGCCAATGAGTAGAAGGAAGGGAGGAGGGACAACATAGGGTTAGCAGATTAAGAGGCACAAACTATTAGGTATAAAATAAGCTATAAGGATATATTGCAACAACATGGAGAATATAGATAATATTTTAGTATAATTATAAATGGAGTATAACCTTTAAAAATTGTGAATCTCTATATTGTAACATATAATATTACACATCAACCACACTTCAATTAAAAATAAGAAGCTGAGGAATAAAAATAAAGAAAGAAAATTTAAAAATTAAGATGCAAAATTTACAGTTATATGTGAAACCAACCATTGATTATGGATATATATTGTATTATGAGGGAAAAAGGCCAAAATAACTTAAGTAGTTATTGATGTGAAAGTGTGCGTAAGGGTGTGTGTGTGTGTGTGTGTGTGTGTGTGATTGAGAACAGGAAAGGCTGGTGGGTTCTTCAGTGTTTGTTGAAAATCCAAAGGGTAAATATGCATTTAAATAGCAATAGCTACAGAAGTTATCTCACCAAATAAAAAGAAGTAACATCTATTTTATAGATATTTACCTTTTTTTCCCCTCTCTTTTTCATTATTTGAGTGTCAGATGCACAGTATTAAGTTAATCAACACATGAGGTCATAACATAAATGCCTTATTGTTCCATCTAAAGCTTAACTTAATTACTGTAATACTGCTGTATTTTTTTATCTCTTTCTGTCTTCCCATTGTCTGCTTTTTCACAGCCAGCACCCACTCTGAAATGTTTAAAATGTGAACACAGATCACTATGTATCCTTGAAAAAAAATTATACATTTTTTGCATATGTTTATTATTTTTAATGATTTTACACTGTATATGTATTTTTTAACTTTAATAAATTTTAAAGTACTCTTCACATTCAACTATGCAGAAAATTTTCATTGATTTTTTTTCAGCATAGTATTCCAGTTTGCCAATAGTATCACATTGTAGTAATCCAATTCTACACTGATAGACTCTAGCCTGACTCTAAAGCCCTGCTACTGTAACTAATACAAAGATATGGCCTGTGTAAGAATTTCTCTTGGATGTTTTCCCAGGAAAATTGTGTATAAATGATCCTATGAATCTACAACTTTACCTATACACTAAATGATTTTATTTTGAAAATTTGGATTTAGGAATACAAAATATAAAACAATAAATACAAAAATTAGGTATGAAGAATATATCTATTTATAGATATATTATGTATATGTTTTCTTCTTTGTTGTTATATTATTTTCTTAAATATATTTTGTCCTTATCAATATCATGCTACATTTCATTTTGTCATTATAACTGTGCATCTGATTTTTTTTCTTCCACTTACATTGAGATGTAATTGACATACAGCACTGTATAAATGTAAGGTGTACAGCATAGTAATTTGACTTACATACATCATGAAATGTTTAATACAATAAGTTTAGTGAACATCCATCATCTCATATGCATATAAAATTAAAAAAAAGAAAAAAATTAATTTTCCTTGTGATGAGAACTCAGGATTTTCTCTCAACAAATGTCATATATAATATACAGCAGTTTTATTTATAATAATCATGCACGTTACATCCCTAGTACTAATATGTCTTATAACTGGAAGTTTGTACCTTTTGACCAACCTTGTCCACACCCTTCCCCTGCTCCCCACCACTGGTAACCACAAATCTGAACTTTTTTCTATGAGGTGGTTTGTTTATATTTGAAGTATAATTGACCTACAACATAATGTTAGTTCCTGGTGTACAATGTAGTGATTCAATATTTCTATATATTGCAAAATGATCACCATGTTAAGTCCAGTTACCATAAAAAATATCTGTCACCATGAAAAAAAATACGTTATTATTGAGCAGATTACCCACTCTGTACTTTTCACCAGCAGGATGCATTTATTTTGAAATTTAAATTTTGTACCTCTTAATCTCTCCCACTTATTTCACTCATCTGCCCAGCCCCAACCCCTCTGACAACCACTGGTTTGTTTTTTTTATCTATGAATCTGTTTCTGTTTTGTTATATTTGTTCATTTGTTTTGTTTATTAGTTTCCACATATAAGTGAAATCATATAGTATTTGTCTTTTTTTTTCTCACTTATTTCACTAAAATAATACCCTCTAGGTCCATCCATTTTGTTGCAAATGATAAGAATTCATTTTTTATGGTTGAGCAATATTCCACTGTATGTATATGTGTGTGTGCGTGTATATATATATATATATATATATATATATATATATATATATATATATATATATCACATCTTTTTTTATCCATTCATCTATCAATGGACAGATAGTTGCTTCCATATCTTGGCTGTTGTGAATAATGCTGCCATAAACATAGGGCTGCCTATAACAGTTTGATTTAGTTTTTGTTTTCTTTGGGAAAATAACCATAAGTTCAAGTTTGGATTGTATAATAGTTCAGTTTTTAATTTTTTGAGGAATCCATACTGTTTTCCATAGTTTTGCACCAATTGACATTCCTGCTAATAGTGCACAAAACTTCCTTTTTCTCCACACCTGCTCCAACACTAGTTGTTTGTTGTCTTTTTGATAATGGCCATTCTGACAGGTGTAAGGTTATATCTCATTGTGGTTTTGATTTGCATTTCCCTGATGATTAGTGACGTTACCATCTTTTCATGTATCTGTTAGTCATTGGTATGTCATCTTTGGAAGAATGTATATTTAGGTTTTCTGCACATTTTTTAGTCAGGTTGTTTGTACTATTGATGTTGAGTTCTATATGTTCATCGTATACCTTTGATATTAACCCCTTGTCAGATATATCCTTTGCAAGAATCTCTTTCCATCCAGTAGCTAGTCTTTTCATTTTGTTGATAGTTTCCTTCACTGTGAAAAAGCTTTTCAATTTGTTGTAGTCCCATTTCTATATTTGTTTTGTTTTGGTTTGGTTTTTTGGCCTGAGACTGATGTCAAAGAGTGTACTGCCTGTTTTCATCTAGGAGATTTATGAATTCAAGTCTTACATAATGCATTTTTAGTTTATTTTTTTGTATACGATGTGAGAAAATAGTCTAGCTTGATTCTTTTCATGTAGCTGTGCAGTTTTCCCAACACTGTTTACTGAGGAGGCTGTCTTTTCTCCACTGTGTATGCTTGCCTCCTTCGTCTTGGTTTAATTTACCACATGTGGGTGGGTTCATTTCTGGGTTATGGGCTCTTATTTTGTTCCATTGATCTATGTGTCTGTTTGTGTCCCAGTACATGCAGTTTTTATTACTGTTTTGATAACCGTAGTTATATATTTTGAAATCAGGGAGCATGATACATCCGGCTTTGTTTTTCTTTCTCAGTATGTTTTTGCTCTTCAGGGTCTTTTGTGTTTCCATACAAATTTTGAATTATTTCTTGTAATTCTGTAAAAAATGCCATTATAGTTTCATTAGACATAGAATTGAATCTGTAGATTGCCTTGCATAGTATGTTCATTTTAGCAATATTAATTCTTATAATCCATGAACATGGTATCTCTTTTCATTTGTTTTGAAGTCTACAGTTTCTTTCATCAATGTCTTTTATAGCTTTCTGAATACAAGTATTTTCCCTCCTTGATTAGATTTATTCCTAGATTTATTCCTTTTTGATGCAATTATAAATGGGATTGTTTACTTAATTTGTCTTTCTGACAGTTTACTACTGTGTATAGGAATGAAACAGATTTCTGTACCTTAATTTTGCAACCAACAACTTTACCGAATTCATATATTCTAATAGTTTTTTAGTGGCATCTTTAGGATTTTTACATATAGTATCATGTAGTCTGCAAATAGTTACAGTTTTACTTCTTCCTTTCCAAATTGAATTGCTATTATTCCTTTTCCTTGTCTGATTGCTGTGGCTAGGACTACCAACGCAGTGTTGTTTAAAACTGGTGGGAGTGGTCATCTTTGACTTGTTTCTGATCTTTGAGGAAGTGCTTTCATCTTTTCACTGTTGAGTATAATGTTAACCATGATCTTGTCATATATGCCTTTATTATGTTGAGTTATGTTTCCATTATACCCACTTTGTTCAGAGTTTTTTTTATCATAAATGGATGTTGAATTTTGTTAAAAGCTTTTCCTGCAACTATTGAGATTTTTATTCTTCAATTAGTTAATGTGGTGTGTTAGGATGATTGAATTGTGAATATTGAATCATACTTGCACCACTTGGATAAATCCTTCTTGATCATGGTGTATGATTGTTTTAAAGTATTGTTGAATTCAGTTTGCTAATATTTTGTTGAAAATATTTGCATCTATGTTCATGAGTTATATTGGCCTGAGATTTCCTATTTTTATGGTGTTTCTGTCTGATTTTGGTGTCAGGGTAATACTGGCCTTGTAGAATGAATTTCATCCTCTTCAATTTTTGGAATACTTTGAGAAGGATTGGTGTTAACTCTTTAAATATTTGATAGAATTGTCCTATGAAGCTGTCTATTCATGGGCTTTGTTTGTTGGTAGACTTTTTTGTTTTTGGAGTATAGTTGATTTACAATGCTGTACTAGCAGCTGTCATACAACAAAGTGAATCAGCCATACATATACATATATCCATTCTTCTTCAGATTCTTTTCCCACATGGGTCACTACAGAGTATTGAGTAGAGCTCACTGTGCTATACAGTAGGTCACTCTTAGTCATCCATTCTATATATAGCAGTGTGTATATGTCAATCCCAATTCCTGAATTTATCCCTCCCACCCTTTCCCCACTGGTAACAATAAGTATGTATTTTACACCTGTGACTCTATTTCTGTTTTGTAGATAAGTTCATTTGTACTATTTTTTTTGTAGATTGCACATAGAAGTGATGTCATATGGTATTTGTCTTTCTGTCTGACTAACTTCACTCAGTATGACAATCTCTGTGTCCCTCCTTGTCGCTGCAAGTGGCATTATTTTGTTATTTTTATGGCTAAGTAATATTCCATTCTATGTATGTACCACACCTGCTTTATCCATTCTTCTGTTGATGGATATTTAGGTTGCTTAGATGTCCTGGCTATTGTGAATAGTGCTACTATAAATATTGGAGTGCATGTATCATTTCGAATTATGGCTTTCTTGGGATATATGTCCAGGGCTGGGATTGCTGGATCATACGGTAGCTCTATATTCAGTTTTTTAAGGAACTTCCATACTGTTCTCCATAATGGTTGTACTAATTTACATTCCCACCAACAGTGTAGGAGGGTTCCTTTTTTGCCACACCCAGCATTTATTGTTTGTAGAGTTTTTGATCATGGTCATCCTGAATGATGTGAGGTGATAACTCATTGTAGTTTTGATTTGCATTTTCTAATAATTAGTGATGTTGAGCATCTTTTCATGTGCTTTTTGGCCATCTGCATGCTTTCTTTGGAGAAATATCTATTTAGATCTTCCACACATTTTTAACTGTTTGTTCATTTGGTATTGAGCTACATGAGCTGTTTGTATATTTTGGAGATTAATCCGTTGTTGGTTGATTTTTTGAAAATATATTCTCCCATTCTGTGGGCTGTCTTTTCATTTTGTTTATGGTTTCCTTTGCTGTGCAAAATATTTTAAGTTTAATTACATCACAGTTGTTTAAATTTGTTTTTATTTTCATTACTCTAGGAGGTGGATAAAATATGATCTTGCTGCAATTTATGTGAGAGTGTGTTCTGTCTATGTTTTTCTCAAAAAGATTTATAGTCTCCAGCCTTACATTTAGATCTTTAACCCATTTATAGTTTATTTTTGTGTCTGGTGTTTGAGAGTGTTCTAATTTCATTCTTTTAAATGTAGCTCTTCAGTCTCCTAAGCACCATTTATTGAAGACACTGTCTTCTCCATTGCATATTGTTGCCTCCATTTTTTTTTTATTCAAGTCTTCATCTATTTTTTTTAACACCTTTATTAGAGTATAATTGTTTTACAATGGTGGGTTAGTTTCTGCCTTATAACAAAATGAATCAGCTATACATATACGTATATCCCCATATCTCCTCCCTCTTGCATCTCCCTCCCACCCTCCCTATCCCACCCCCATAGGTGGACACAAAGCACCGAGATGATCTCCCTGTGCTATGCGTCTGCTTCCCACTAGCTATCTATTTTACATTTGGTAGTGTATATATGTCCATGTCACTCTCTCACTTCATCCCAGCTCACCATGCCCCCTCCCCGTGTCCTCAAGACCATTCTCTATGTCTGCATCTTTATTCCTGTCCTGCCCTAAGTTCTTCAGAATCTTTTTTTTTTTTTAGATGCCATATATATTTGTTGGCATATGGTATTTGTTTTTCACTTTCTGACTTACTTCACTCTGTATGACAGACTCTAAGTCCATCGACCGCACTACAAATAACTCAATTTTGTTTCTTTTTATGGCCGAGTAATAATCCATTGTATATATGTGCCACATCTTCTTTATCAATTCGTCTGTGGATGAATGGATAAAGAAGATGTGACACATATATACAATGGATTATTGCTTGCTTCCATGTCTTGGCTATGGTAAATAGAGCTGCAATGAACATTGTGGCACATGACTGTTTTTGAATTATGGTTCGCTCAGGGTATATGCCTAATAGTGGGATTGCTGGGTCATATGGTAGTTCAACTTTTAGTTTTTTAAGGAACCTCCATAATGTTCTCCATAGTGGCAGTATCAACTTACATTTGCACCAACAGTGCAAGAGGGTTCCCTTTCCTCCACAGCCTCTCCAGCATTTATTGTTTGTAGATTTTTTTGAGGATGGCCATTCTGCCTAGTGTGAAGTGATACCTCATTGTAATTTTGATTAACATTTCTCTAATGATTAGTGATGGTGAGCATCCTTTCATGTGTTTGTTGGCAATCTGTATATCTTCTTTGGAGAAATGTCTTTTTAGGTCTTCTACCCAGTTTTGGATTGGGTTGTTTTTTGTTATTGAGCTGCATGAGCTGCTTGTAAATTTTGGAGATTAATCCTTCATCAGTTGTTTCATTTGCAAAATTTTTCTTCCCATTCTGAGGGTTGTCTTTTCATCTTGTTTATAGTTTCCTTTGCTGTGCAAAAGCTTTTAATTTTCATTAGGTCCCATTTGTTTATTTTTGTTTTTATATCCATTTCTCTACGTTGTGCGTCGGAAAGGATCTTGCTGTGATTTACCTCATAGAGAGTTCTGCCTATATTTTCCTGTAAGAGTTTTATAGTGTCTGGCCTTACATTTAAGTCTTTAATCCATTTTAAGTATATTCTTGTGTATGGTGTAAGGGAGTATTCCAATTTCATTCTTTTACAAGTAGCTGTCCAGTTTTCCCAGCACCACTTATTGAAGAGGCTGTCTTTTCTCCACTGTATATGCTTGCCTCCTTTATCAAAGATAAGGTGACCATATGTGTGTAAGTTTATCTCTGGGATTCCTAACCTGTTCCATTGATCGATATTTGTGTTTTTTTGCCAGTATCATAATGTCTTGATTAATGTAACATTGTAGTATAGTCTGAAGTCAGGGAGCCTGATTCCTCCAGCTCTATTTTTCGTTCTCAAGATTGCTTTGGCTATTCGGGGTCTTTTGTGTCTCCATACAAATTGTGAAATTTTTTGTTCTAGTTCTGTGAAAAATGCCAGTGGTAGTTTGATAGGGATTGCATTGAATCTGTAGATTACTTTGGGTAGTATAATCATTTTCACAATGTTGATTCTTCCAATCCAAGAACTTGGTACATCTCTCCATTGTATCATCTTTAATTTCTTTCATCAGTGTCTTATAGTTCTGCAAACAAGTCTTTTGTCTCCTTAGGTAGGATTATTCCTAGTTATTTTATTCTTTTTATTTTGCAATGGTAAATGAGAGTTTCCTTAATTTTTCTTTCAGATTTTTTAATCATTAGTGTATAGAAATGCAAGAGATTTCTGGGCATTAATTTTGTATCCTGCTACTTTACCAAATTCATTGCTTAGCTCTAGTAGTTTTCTGGTAGCATTTTTAGGATTCTCTATGTATAGTATCATGTCATCTGCAAACAGTGACAGCTTTACTTCTTCTTTTCTGATTTGGATTCCTTTTATTTCTTTTTCTTCTCTGATTGCTGTGGCTAAAAATTCCAAAGCTATGTTGAGTAACTGTGGTGAGAGTGGACAACCTTGTCTTGTTCCTGATCTTAGAGGAAATGGTTTTACCTTTTCACCTTTGAGAATGAGGTAGGCTGTGGTTTTTTTTATATATGGTCTTTATTATGTTGAGGTAAGTTCCCTCTGTGCTTACTTTCTGGAGGGTTTTTATCATAAATGGGTGTTGAATTTTGTCAAAAGCTTTTTCTGCATCTACTGAGATGATCATATGCTTTTTCTCCTTCAATTTGTTTGTATGGTTTATCACATTGATTGATTTGCATATATTGAAGAATCCTTGCATTTCTGGAATAAACCCCACTTGATCATGGTGTATGATCCTTTTAATGTGCTCTTGGATTCTGTTTGCTAGTATTTTGTTCAGGATTTTTGCATCTATTTTCATCAGTGATATTGGCCTGTAGTTTTCTTTCTTTGTGATATCTTTGTCTGGTTTTGGTATCAGGGTGATGGTGGCCTCATAGAATGAGTTTGGGAGTATTCCTGCCACTGCTATATTTTGGAAGAGTTGAGACGGATAGGTGTTAGCTTTTCTCTAAATGATTGATAGAAGTAGACTGTGAAGCCATTTGATCCATGGGTTTTGTTTGTTGGAAGAATTATAATCACAGTTTCAATTTCAGTGCTTGTGGTTTGTCTGTTTATATTTTCTATTTCTTCCTAGTTCAGTCTTTGAAGGTTGTGCTTTTCTAAGAATTTGTCCATTTCTTCCAGGTTGTCCATTTTATTGGCATATGGTTTCTTGCAGTAATCTCTCATAATCCTTTGTATTTCTACAGTGTCAGTTGTTACTTCTCTTTTTTCATTTCTAATTTTATTGATTTGAGTCTTCTCCCTTTTTTTCTACATGAGTCTGGCTAATGGTTTATCAATTTGTTTACCTTCTCAAAGAACCAGCTTTTAGTTTTATTGATCTTTGCTCTTGTTTTCTTCATTTCTTTTTCATTTATATCTGATCTGCTCTTTATGATTTCTCTCCTTCTTCTAACGTTGTTTCTTTTTTTTCTTCCTTTAATTGCTTTAGGTGTAAGGTTAGTTTTTTTTTTAAGTTTTTTTTTTTTAATTATTTTTGGCTGTGTTGGGTCCTTGTTTCTGTGTGAGAGCTTTCTCTAGTTGCAACAAGCGGGGGCCACTCTTCATCGCAGTGTGCGGGCCTCTCATTTTCATGGTCTCTCTTGTTGTGGAGCACAGGCTCCAGATGCGCAGGCTCAGTAGTTTTGGCTCATGGGCTTAGTTGCTCTGCGGCATGTGGGATCTTCCCAGACCAGGGCTCGAACCCATGTCCCCTGCATTAGCAGGCGATTCTCAACCACTGTGCCACCAGGGAAACCCAAGATTATTTTTTTTATTTGAGATGTTTCTTGCTTCTTGAGGTACGGTTGTATTGCTATAAACTTGCCTCTTAGAACTGCTTTTACTGCATCTCATAGTTTTTGTGTTATCGTGTTTTCATTGTCATTTGTTTCTAGGTATTTTTTGATTTCCTATTTGATTTCTTCAGTGATCTCTTGGTTATTTAGGAGTGTATTGTTTAGCCTCCATGTGTTTGTATTTTTTACAGATTTTTTCCTATAATTGATATCTAGTCTCGTAGCATTGTGGTCGAAAAAGTTACTTGATATGATTTCAATTTTCTTAAATTTACCAAGGCTTGATTTGTGACCCATCATATGATCTAACCTGGAGAATGTTCCATGAGCACTTGAGAAGAAAGTATTCTGTAGCTTTTGCATGGAATGTCCTATAAATATCTAATGAGTCCATCTTGTTTAAAGTATCATTTAAAACTTATATTTCCTTATTTATTTTCATTTAGGATGATATGTCCATTGGTGAAGGTGGGGTGTTAATGTCCCTTATTATGATTGTGTTACTTTCGATTTCCCCTTTTACTGCTGTTAGCATTTGCCTTATCTATTGAGGTGCTCCTATGTTGGGTGCATAAATATTTACAATTGTTATATCTTCTTCTTGGATTGATCCCTTGATCATTATGTAGTGTTCTTCTTTGTCTCTTGTAATATACTTTATTTTGCAGTCTATTTTATCTGATATGAGTATTGCTACTCCAGCTTTCTTTGTATTGCCATTTGCATGGAATATCTTTTTCCATCCCTTCACTTTCAGTCTGTCTGTGTCCCTAGGTCTGAAGTGGGTCTCTTGTAGACAGCATTTATATTGGTCTTGTTTTACCCATTCAGCGAGTTTACATCTTTTGGTTGGAGCATTTAACCCATTTACATTAAGGGTAATTATCAATATGCATGTTCCTATTACCATTTTCTGAATTGTTTTGCGTTTGTTATGGTTGGTCTTTTCCTTCTCTTGTGTTTCCTACCTAGAGAAGTTTCTTTAGCATTTTTTGTAAAGCTGCTTTGGTGGTGCTGCATTCTCTTAGCCTTTGCTTGTCTGTAAACGTTTTAATTTCCCTGTCAAATCTGAATGAGATCCTTGCTTTGTAGAGTAATCTTGGTTGTACGTTTCTCCCTTTCATCACTTTAAATATAACCTTCCTCTCCCTTCTGGCTTGCAGAGTTTCTGCTGAAAGATTAGCTGTTAACCTTATGGGGATTCCCTTGTATGTTATTTGTTGCTTTTCCCTTGCTGCTTTTAATATTTTTTCTTTGCATTTAATTTTTGATACTTTGATTAATATGTGTCTTGGCATCTTTCCCCCTGAATTTATCCTGTATGGGACTCTTTGCACTTCCTGGACTTGATTGACTATTTCCTTTGCCATATTAGGGAAGTTTTGAACTCTAATCTGTTCAAATATTTTCTCAGTCCCTTTCTTTCTCTCTTCTTCTTCTGGGACCCCTATAATTTGAAGGTGCATTTATTGTTGTCCCAGAGTTGTCTAAGACTGACCTTAATTATTTTCATTCTTTTTTCTTTATTCTGCTCTGTGGTAGTTATTTTCACTATATTATCTTCCAGGTCACGTCTCCGTTCTTCTGCCTCAGTTATTCTGCTATTGATTCCTTCTAGAGAATTTTTAATTTCATTTATTGTGTTGTTCATCATTGTTTGTTTTCTCTTTAGTTCTTTTAGGTCCTTGTTAAACGTTTTTTGTATTTTCTCCATTCTATTTCCAAGATTTTGGATCATCTTTGCTATCATTACTCTGAATTCTTGTTCAGGTATACTGCTTATTTCCTCTTCATTTGTTTGGTCTGGTGGGTTTTTACCTTGCTCCTTCATCTGCTCTGTGTTCCTCTGTCTTCTCAGTTTGCTAACTTACTGTGTTTGGGGTCTCCTTTTCAGAGGCTGCAGGTTCATAGTTCCCTTTGCTTTTGGTATCTGCCCCCAGTGGCTAAGGTTGGTTCAGTGGGTTGTATAGTTTTCCTGGTTGAGGGGACTAGTGCCTATCTGCTGGTGGATGAGGCTGGATCTTGTCTTTCTGGTGGGCAGGACCACATCCGGTGGTGTGTTTCTGGGTGTCTGTGACCTTATTATGATTTTAGGCAGCCTCTCTGCTAATGGGTGGGGTTGTGTTCCTGTCTTGCTAGTTGTTTGGTATAGGGTGTCCATGACTGTAGCTTGCTGGTCGTTTAATGAAGCTGGGTCTTAGCATTGAGATGGAGATCTCTGGGAGAACTTTCACTGTTTGATATTATGGGGAGCCAAGAAGTCTCTGTTGGATGAATTCCCTGAACTCGGCTCGCCCACCTCAGAGGCACAGGCCTGAGTCCCGGCCGCAGCACCAAGATCCTGTCAGCCACATGACTCAGAAGAGAAGGGAGAAAAAAAGAAAGAAAGAAAAGAATAAAATAAAATTAAAAAGTTATTAAAATAAAAAATAAAAAAAATTATTAGAATTTTAAAAAATTGAAAAGTAATTTAAAAAAAGAAGAAAAAAAAAAGAGAGAGTAGAGAGCAACCAAACCAAAAAAACAAATCTGCCAATGATAACAAGCACTAAAAACTATACTAAAAAAAGAGGGGGCGGGGGCAGACAGAACCCTAGGACAAATGGTAAAAACAAAGCTATACAGACAAAATCACACAATAAAACATACACATACACACTCACAAAAAGAGAAAAAGAAAAATATATATATATCTATATATAGAAAAAAAAAGGAAGAGAGCAACCAAATCAATAAAGAAATCTATAATGATAATAAACTCTAAATAGTAAACTAAGATAAACATAAAACCAGAAACAAAGTAGATGCAGAAAGCAAACCTGAAGTCTACAGTTGCTGTCAAAGTCCACCACTTGAATTTTGGGATGATTCGTTTTCTATTCAGGTATTCCAGAGGTGCAGGGACACCAAGTTGACTGTGGAGATTTAAACCACTGCTCCTGAGACTGCTGGGAGAAATTTCTCTTTCTCTTCTTTTTTCACACATTTCCTGGGCTTCAGCTTTGGATTTGGGCCCATATCTGTGTGTAGGTCACCTAAGGTTGTCTGTTCTTCACTCAGATAGGACAGGGTTAAAGTAGCAGCTGATTAGGGGGCTCTGGCTCTCTCAGGCCGGGAGGAAGGAGGGGTATGGAATGTGGGGTGAGCCTGTGGTGACAAAGGCTGGCGTGATGTTGCAGCAGCCTGAGGTGCAGTGTGTGTTCTCCTGGGGTAGTTGTCCCTGGATCATGGGACCCTGGCAGTGGCGGGCTGCACAGGCTCCCAGAAGGGGAGTTGTGGATAGTGACCTGTGCTTGCACACAGGCTTCTTGGTGGCTGCAGCAGCAGTTTTAGCATTTCATGCCCATCTCTTGTGTCGTGCTGATAGCCGCAGCTTGCGCCTGTCTCTGGAGCTCATTTAAGCGGTGCTCTGAATTCCCTCTCCTCATGCACCTCAAAACAATATTCTCTTGCCTCTTAGGCAGTTCCAGACATTTTCCCAGAATCCCTCCCAGCTAGCTGTGGTGCAGTAGCTCCCTTCAGGCTGTGTTCATGCAGCCAACCCCAGTCCTCTCCCTGGGATCTGAACTCCAAAGCCCGAGCCTCAGCTCCCAGCCTCTACCCACCCCAGCGGGTAAGCAGATAAGCCTCTCAGGTTGGTGAGTGCTGGTTGGCACCAATCCTCTGTGTGGGAATCTCTCCTCTTTGCCCTCTGCACTCCTATTGTTGTGCTCACCTCCTTGGCTCTGAAGCTTCTTCCCACCACCCCACCTCTTCCCGTGAAGGGGTTTCCTAGTGTGTGGAAACTTTTCCTTCTTCACAGCTCCCTCCCAGAGGTGCAAGTCCTCTCCCTATTCTTTTGTCTCTCTTTTTTTCTTTTTTCTTTTGCCCTACCCAGGTACGTGGGGTGTTGCTTGCCTTTTGGGAAGTCTGAGGTCTTCTGTCAGCGTTCAGTAGGTGTTCTGTAGGAGTTGTTCCACATGTAGCTGTATTTCTGATGTATTTGTGAGGAGGAAGGTGATCTCCACGTCTTACTATTCCACCATCTTGAAGGTCTCTTCTTCCTTTTTCATAGATAAGGTGACCATAGATGTGTGGGTTTATCTCTGAACTTTCTATGTTGCTCCAATGATATATATTTCTGTTTTTATGCCTGTAACATACTGTTTTGATTACAGTAGCTTTGTAGTATAGTCTGAAGTCAGGGAGCCTGATTTCTCCAGCTTTGTTTTTCTTTCTTAAGATTGCTTTGCCTACTCGGGGTCTTTTGTATTTCCATACAAATTGTAAACAATTTTGTTCTAATTCTATGAAAAATGGTTTTGGTAATTCGGTAGGGACTGCATTGAATCTGTAGAGTGATTTTGGTAGTATAGTCATTTTGACAATGTTGATTTTTCCAAGAACATGGTATATCTCTCCATCTCTTTGTGTCATATCCATCAGTATCTTGCAGTTTTCTGAGTACAGGTTTTTTGCTTCCTTAGGTAAGTTTGTTCCTAGGTATTTTATTCTTTTTGATGCAAAGGTAAATGAGATTGTTTCCTTAATTTATTTTTCTGATCTTTTGTTATTAGTGTGTAGGAATGCAAAAGATTTCTCTGTATTAATTTTGTATTCTGAAACTTTTCCTAATTTACTGGTGAGCTTTTGTAGTTTTCTGGTAGCATCTTTAGGATTTTCTATGCATAGTATCATGTCATCTGCAAACAGTGACAATTTTACTTTTTCTTTTCCAATTTGGATTCTTTTGATTTCTTTTCCTTCTCTGATTGTTGTGTCTAGGACTTCCAAAAGTATGTTGAATAAAAATGGCATGAGTGGATATCCTTGCCTTTTTCCTTATCTTAGAGAAAATGTTTTCAGTCTTTCACTGTTGAGAAAGATGTTTGCTATAGGTTTGTCGTATATGGCCTTTATTATGTTGAGGTAAGTTCCTTCTATGCCCCCTTTCTGGAAAGTTTTTGTCATAAATGGGTGTTGAGTTCTGTCAAAAGCTTTTTCTACATCTGTTCAGATGACCATGTGGTGTTTTCTCATCAATTTATTAATGTGGTGTGTCTCATTGATCAATTTACATATATTGAAGAATCATTGCATCCCTTGGATAAATCCCATTTGATAATGGTGTATGATTTTTTTGATTATTAATTCCATCTTATTACTGACAATTGGTCTGTTTATATTTTCTGTTTTCTTCCTGATTCAGTCTTGCAAGAATTTGCGTTTCTAAGAACTTATAAATTTCTTCTAGTTTTCCCATTTTATTGGCATATAGTTTTTCAGATGAATCTCTTATGATCATTTGTATTTCTCTGTTGTAGTTTGTAACTTCTCTTTCGTTTCTAATTTTATTTATTTGCATTCTCTAACTTTTTTTCTTGATGAGTCTAGCTACAGTTTTATCAATTTAGTTTATCTTTTCAAAGAAACTGGTCTTGCTTTCATTAATCTTTTGTTTGTGTTGTTGTTGCTGTTGTTGTTTGTTTGTTTTTTTCATGCCATGTGGCATGTGGGATCTAGTTCTCTGACCAGGGATCAAACCCATGCCCCCTGCAATGGAAACGCATAGTCTTAACCACTGGACCACCAGGGAAGTCCTCTATTGTGTTTTAAGTCTGTATTTTATTTATTTACACTCTAATCTTTATGATTCATTTTCTTCAACTAACTTCATGTATCATTTGTTCTTCTTTTTCTAGTTTCTATAGGCTTAAGGTTAGATTGTTTATCTGAATTTTGTTTGTTTGTTTGTTTCCTGAGGTATACTTGTATCACTATAAACTTCCCTCTTATAACTGCTTTTGCTGTGTCCATAAATTTTTGATCCTTTTGGTTTCATTTACTTTGGTTTCCAGGTATCTGTTATTTCCTGTTAGATTTCTTCAGTGTGCCACTCGTTGTTTAGCAGATTATTTTTAATCCCCACATGTCTGTATTTGTTACAGTTTTTTCTTGTAGTTGGTTTCTAGTTTCATACCATTGTGGTTAGGAAAGGTGCTTGATATGAGTTCAATCTTCTTAAATTATTGACAATTTTTTTGTGAATTAGCATGTGATCTATCCTAGAGAATGTTTTATGTGTACTTGAAAAGAATGTGTATTGTCTTCCTTTTAGATTTATATATATATATATATATATATATATATAAATATACATAATTTATATATAAAAATTTATAATTTATATATAAATATATATAAATTGCATCTAGTCCATTTATTTAAGTTGGGTGTTATAGTCTACTATTCTTTTGTTACTGTCAAATTATCCCTTGATATTTCTTAATATTTGGTTTATGTATTTAGGTGCTCCTGTGTTAGGTGCATATATACTTACAATTTATATCTCTTGGGGGTTGATCTCTCTATCATTATATAATGTCCTTCTTTTCTCTTGTTACATTCTTTGTTTTATAGTCTACTTTGTATAAGTATGGGTACCTCAGCTTTCATTTTGTTTCCATTTGCATAGAATACCTTTTTCTATTTCCTCACTTTCAGTCTGAGTGTGTCTTCTTTAGATCTCAAGTGAGTCTCCTGTAAACAGCATATATATGGATAATTTATTTTGAATTCATTCAGCCCCTCTATTATTTTGATTGGATTATTTATTCCATTTACATTTAAAGTAATTATTGATAAGTATGTATTTACTGCCATTTTGTTAATTGTTTTCTGGTTGCTTTTGTATTTCTTTTTAGTTCCTTTCCTCTTCTTTTGTTATCTTCCCTTGTAATATGATCACTATCTTCAGTGTTATGTTTTGATTCCTTTCTATTTGTGTGTGTGTGTGTATCTGTTATAAGTTTTTAGTTTTTGTTTGTTTGTTTGTTTGTTTTACCATGAGCTTCATCTATAACAAGCTATATATTTATATTCATGGTTATTTTATGTTGTTGATCTCTTAAGATCAAGCATATTCTAATAATCCTGCCTTTTAAATTTCCTTCACCACCTTTAAGTTTTTAACATTATATTTTACACATTTTTGTATTGTGTAACCCTTAACTACTTATTGTTGATATAGATGATTTTATTACTTTTGCTTTTTAAAGTTTCTACTATTTTATAAATGGTTGATCTACATATCTTTAGTGTATGATTTCATTTACCAATGAGGCTTACCTTTCTAATTTTTATATTTCTAATTGTGGCCTTTTCTTTTCTGCTTAGAGAAGCCCTTTTAATATTTCTTTTAAGCTGGTTTAGTGATGCTGAAATCTTTTAACTTTTACTTGTTTGTAAAACCCTTTATGTCTCCTTCAATCTCAATGATAGGTAGAGTCAGGTAGAGTATTGGTTGTTGGATTTTCCTTTCATTCCTTTGAAATATATCTTGAGTATACACTCTTCTGGCCTGCCAAAGTACTGCCCAAAAGTCAGCTGATAGCCATGGGGCGTTCCCTTGTCTGTAACTAGTTGCTTTTCTTTTGCCGCTTTTAAGATTCTTTCTATATCTTTAATTTTTGTCATTTTAATTATAGTGTGTCTTGGTGTGAAACTCTTTGGATTTATTTTTTTGGAACTTTCTGTGCTTTCTGGACTTGGATGTCTATTTCCTTCCCTAAGTTAGGAAACTTTTCAGCTATAATTCTTCAAATAAGTTCTCTGCCCTTTTCTCTCTCTCTTCCCTTTTTGGAATGCCTCGACTGTTAATGTTAGTATACTTGATATTGTCCTGGAGGTCTCTTACACTATCCTCATTTTTGAAACTCTTTTTCCTGTTCAGCTTGGGTGATTTCCACTATTCTGTCCTCCCGTTTATTGATCCATTCCTCCATATCATTTAATCTACTGTTTATTCCCTCTAGTGTATTTTTTACTTCAGTTACATTATTCTTAATCTCTGTTTGATTCTTCTTTATATCTTCTAACTCTAGTTAAAATTCTCACTCTGTTCACCCATTCTTCTCCCACATTCATTGAGTCACTTAATCATTACTTTGAACTCTTTATCAAGTAGAATGCTTATCTTCATTTCATTTAGTTCTTTTTCTGAAGTTCGTCCTCTTTTTCTTTATTTGCTTGTTTGGAACATATTCCTCAGTCTTCTCATTTCATCTAATTCTCTAAGTTTATTTCTATGCCTTAGGTATGTTGGGTACATTTCTTGACCTGGGAGAAATGGCTTTATTTAGATGTCCTATAAGGCCCAGTGGCACACTACTTTATGGTGACTAGAGCTAATATGCTCTCAGAATGCACCCTATATGTGTTGTATGTGACATTATGTTGTGGTGTGGACAACTATTGGGGGTTTACTGATAGGTGGGGCTTGGCCCAGCCCAGCTGGCTGCTAAGCCCTGTCTTTTGTGATTGCTGCCAGCCCTCTGGTGGGTGTGGCCAGAGCTATTCACAGTTGGCTACATGGCCCACAGGATGTGGGACTGGTACAAGCTGTTAGTACGAGGTCGCAGGGCAGCTTCTGCGGGGCTTGTGGGAACATAGTGCTGGCCTGTTGGGTGTGGGCTTGACTCCCTATATGGCTTGATGCTCAGCGTGGGGTGTCCTAGTAATGATGCCAACTGGCTTGTGGGTGGGTAATCCCTCCAGCACTAACAGGTCAGGGAAAGACTCCAAAATATTTCTTTTCAGCACCAGTGTCCTCATCGTAGAACAAGCTCCCCAAAATGGCTGCCACCAGCATCTCCACTACCAAAGGAAGTCTTAGTTGCCTTCTGCCTCTCTGGGAGGCTCTCCAAAATCAGCAAGTGTATCTAACCCAGGATCTTTTCAAATCATTGCCTCTGTGATTGGTCTCAGATCATGTGAGATTTTGCATGCACCCTTTAAGAGCAATGTCTCTGTTTCCTACAGGTCTCCAGCTCTCCCATATGCAAGCCCCAATGCCAGACATTCTTGGGGCAAAACCTTTTTATGCAGGTTTCCTGGGCTGAGGAGTTTGATGTGTGGCTTGGACCCTTCACTCTTTGGGAAGAACATCTGCAATTATTATGCTATCATTTGTTGGTTGCCTACTCAGGGCTATGTGTCTTGATTATACTATATCTCCTCCCCTCCCTCCTCTTTTATTGTGATTCCTTATTTATATCTTTAGTTGAGGAAAATATTTTCTTCTAGGCTTCAAGTCATTCTCATTGATAGTTGATGAGTAAATAGCTGTAATTTGGGCATACCTGTGGGAGGAGGTGAGCTCAGTGTCTTCCTACTTTTCTATCTTAGCCACTCCCTCTCATGTCTCTGATTTTTTTCTTTTTCTTTTTCTTTAACAATCTCACTTTTCTTCCCTTTTACATCTGGGAAACTATGCATTTTTGTGAAAAACTATGGTCCTTGGAAATTTTTTTTTCATGAATGTTATCCTTTACCATCTGAACTTTTCTTTTGAAATTCTTTCTTTTTTTGTTTTGGTACTTTGCAAATAATTATGTGGGTTATTTGTTTCTTATATATATTTAGCCAACTCATTCTATTTGCCCAAGTATAAAGTGGATATGTTTTACTTTTTCATGTCTGCTTAACTGAGACTATCCATTAGTCTTCAATCAGTATTTTGAGGGTGTGCAATATCAGGGGAAACAGTGAAGATATACATGGGTTCCTGGAATATCATTTTTGCAAGTTTTTTGTAAGATCATATTGCCTTTCTGCTTAAAATCATCTGATAACTTCCCACTTCACTCAGAGCAAATTCCAAAATTATTAACATCTTGTAAGATGCTATGTGATTCAGATCCAGATACATCTCTGATCATTCTTTTTCCATACTCACCTCACTGACTGTTTCATGTATAATATCCTTCCACTTTCTCCTTCAAAATTCTAAGCACATTTTGCCTAAAATCTTTTCATTTGCTGTTATTTCTGACTGGAAGTCAATACCCACATGGATCACCCCCTTCCTCCCTTCAGGTTTTTATACCCTTTAAGATGAAATAAGCCCCTCTCCAATTATCACTTACTATCCATTTAACCAACTTTGTTTTACTCCATAATATATACCATAATTTGACATTGTATGTCATTCTTTTTTTCCTTTAATTTTAGTGTCTTTAATCATGAGTTAAAAGCAACTAGTTGATCAAAGACACAGACTCCATTCATTATATAAAATTATTGCCTAAAAGAGAATGCCTGCCTATGATTACATTCCTAAACCACTGTTGTATCTAGTGGATCCACATGATTATTTGCAGTAAATAAAATTTAAGCATAAAACTTGTGTGTCCCTTCTGAGTCAACAAACAAGTGTGCTCTCTAAGAAGGTTTTTTCCTACTTATCTTTAATAGAGAGGAAACTGAAGGCAAAGAAGGGTACTGAGTCACAGTATGGAAGTGTCTGTCATTTTTCAAAAATAACGAAACGGAAGTCTGCTTGCTCAGGAGCATTCTTGGTAGAGTGTGACCTAGAAATAAAATCAAGATTGATTATGTTAAGTTGTCAAGAATTCAGAACTGATCTTTACTACATCTAGAATGACCTTAAATTCTAATGAATAATAATGAAATGTGTTTCTTAAAGTAAATATTAGCTATATCATTGGCTTAATAGGTGGCATGGAAAACAAGGCAAAGTTTCTGACATAACATTCAAGGTTGAACATTTACTCATTGAAACAATGGATCTAAGCAAAAAAGTTCAAAACTGGAATGCTAATTATGTCTCTTGTTTGTCCAGGTCAATAAAAAACCTGTTTTTATTCTGAGAATTAAAATAATTCTCAGGCATTAAACTTGCTAAGGCTTAAAGCTGACTGAAGAAATTTACAGCATCTCATGAAGGCAGTTTCCATCTCAACTTCTGATGTTGCCAAAGAGAATAATGCACAAGGGATAACTGCTCCCCTTGCCATACAGAGAAAGAACTAGTGAAGAACAATGGATAAAAGAATTTCTACCAAAAATAATAAATTGTACCTAACTTAAAAAGGAGAACAGTCATCCTCACAATGCCATTCAACTCAGATTTCATTATACCTATGATGATAAGTGCTGTGTGGCCCTAATTCTTTCTTTTCTCAAGTTTGTTGTTACTGTTTGTTTTTGTTTTAATTGTAATTTTACTTTGTCCCAGCTCTACTCCTATACATTCTGAGTTTTGGAGTGGCAGACACTAATCTATTTTAGCTCAGTTTGCTGCCCTGAGAAGAACCACATCTAGAACTTATGTAGGAAACTCTTCATAAACTGGTCTTTAAATTGGTTGCTGTTTTAGAAGTAACTTGGTTTGCCTTCTTTGGGGAAAGGAAAATGTGTTCTGTGTTGGAGAAGAAAAGCAGAAGCAAGGTTTGTATATCATCATGGTGGACAGTTGCAATGACAGTTAGCTGACCATTAACATCTTGCTCTATCCACAGGGTCTAATTTTGTTTGGAAGCAGTTGTGAAGTCAGAATTACATTTCCCTTGTGTTGCTCCCCATGCCCTAGGGCCTAAACCTGCTTCTCACTCATGAAATGTGAGCAAAAGTAATTTGTCCCTTTCTAGATGAAATAGTTAAGAGACTGCTGTGCTTTCCTCCTTTGTTCTCTTTCCCCATCAGCCCTCTGAATGGAATGTAATCCAAGGCCCTGAGGGAAATGGTGCTTCAAGATGAAAAAACAAAAACAAAAACAAAAACAAAAACTGTTTTCCTAATTTAATCACATGGAAGGCCCCAACTAGGAATATTCTTACTGTACGGTGACATAAAAATAAATTAAACCTTTGTTTGTTTCATCTATTGAGTATTTTGGAATTATCTGTTACAGCAACCAGCATTACTTGAACTATACGTCTCTTGGAATGTTAGCTTCATGAAAACTGTTTTGTTGTTGTTTATTGCTTTATCCACAGCATGTAGAACAGTGATTGGCTCTAAATGAATAAATGTAATCATGAAATAATAAATGAATAAAGAAAGGAATAAAGTAAGAAGATGAATAAATATGTTTATTATCAATTTTTTATTGTATAAGAATATTAAAAATAGCAAGATACCACCCAATATCACTATTACTTTGAAAAGTTTGTTATTATACCCATATACATTATAGTATTTTAGGAAGAACAATTAACCCTAGAGTAGATCACATTCTTAAATTGTACACATTATATATATAATATATAGAATATACATTATATATATATATAATTTTTCTTTGGTTTTGCTTTAGTTTGCCAATAGCATATTAAAAAAAAACTTTATTGAGAACACCATGAGTATGTAAAATATTATTTGGAAACAGAGATTTCTCAATGGCATTACACTCAGGCTTTTTAGTGACTTTAGGATGGACTTGTAGTTTTTAAATGTTTAATAAATGTGAAACTCTCAGCACATTGCCTGGTATATTGTAGGTATTACATAAAATTTGTAGAATTTTATCCTCCTCCTATAAATTAACTAGTAAGAAAATAGGCACTCATTTATATTTTTATGAGAAGATGAAAATATTCATGTATGACTTATTAAGTTCCATGTACATCTCATTTATCATTTTATTTATGTAACATGACACACAAATTCATATAGATAGTCTGTGGCATGGTGATCTTGAAACCTAAGTGTAATATTTCCTATTATGTTATTTAGCCTGAAGGCTTATTATGCTTCCATAAGAGAATGTATAATAATGTAGTCTCTCTCCTAATTGTAACGCAGAGGACTGTGAACAGTGATTTTCCAGTTTCCTTAACTAAGTTGACAGAATCAGTTAAAGCTATGGAACTCTATATGTTATAGGCTTGGTGTATGGTTATTCATTCAACAAAATAATTGAGGTGAATAAAAAAAAAAAAAAGGAGAAATCTTTCAAAGGTCTTATGGTATAAGTTCTGTTTTTCCACCAAAAATTAAAAATAATAACATATTCAATCAGAACCCTGAAAGAGAATATGTACACTTTTTACAACAGAACTTAATGTTAGCATCACTGATGAATAACATTTAACCTTTAAGATTAAGTAAAACTGGACATAATTTTAACAGCAAAAAACAAAGACTTAATTCTACCCTTTAACACAGAAATGCACTGAACATTATTTTCCTTAAAAATTAAAAATATACTTTTGATTTTGGAAATAAATTAGAAGTTAAAAGTCATTTTTTAAAATTGCATAAGCCCAGAGTTATTACAATGCAGCTGGATAATACATAACCTGTTAAAGTAAAATTTTGTATAGAAATCAGTGATTTTCCTTCAAAGAAAAGTATTAATCATAAAATTGTAGAAAGTTAGATTATGAATTTATATAACAAAAATAATTTTGAATCACAGAAAAATAGAAACTACATCAAAAAACGCTTTCATATGGTAATTCTATTTTTAGTTTTTTAAGGGACTTTTTAAAAACATTTTTATTGGAGTATAATTGCTTTACAATGTTGTGTTAGTTTCTGGTTTATAACAAAGTGCATCAGCTATACATATACATATATCCCCCTATCTCCTCCCTCTTGCATCTCCCTCCCACCCTCCCTATCCCACCGCTCTAGGTGGTCACAAAGCACTGAGCCGATCTCCCTGTGCTATGTGGCTGCTTCCCACTAGCTATCTATTTTACATTTCGTAGTATTTAAGTCCATTCCATAGTGTTTTCAATAGTGGCTGCACCAATTTACATTCCCACCAACAGTGCAGGGGAGTTTGTTTTTCTCCACATGCTCTCCAGTATTTATTATTTGTAGACTTTTTATTAATGGCCATTCTGACCTGTGTAAGGTGATACTTCATTGTAGTTTGATTTTCATTTCTCTAATAATTGGTGATGTTGATCATCTTTTCATGTGCCTATTGGCCATCTGTATGTCTTCTTTGGAGAAATGTCTATTTAGATCTTCTGCACATTTTTTGATTAAGTTGTTTTGTTTTGTTTTTGTTTTTGAGTTGTATTTCCTGTTTGTATATTTTGGAAATTAAACCCTTGTCGGTCACATCAATTGCAAATATTTTCTCCCAGTCCATAGGTTGTCTTTTCATTTTGTTTTTAGTTTCTCTTGTTGTGCAAAAGCTTATAAGTTTGATTAGGTCCCAATTTGTTTATTTTTGCTTTTATTTCTATCTCCTTGGAAGACTGACCTAAGGAAATATTGCTAAAATTTATGTCAGAGAATGTTTTGCCTATGTTCTCTTCTAGGAGCTTTATGGTTTCATGTCTTAAAATTAAGTCTTTAAACCATTTTAAGTTTATTTTTATGTATGGTGTGAGGGACTGTTCTAACTTCATATGATCCAGTAATCCCACTCCTGAGCATATATCCAGAGAAAACTCTAATTGAAAAAGATACATGCACCCCAGTATTCATTGCAGCACTATTTTCAATAGCCAAGACATGTAAACAATGTAAGTGTCCATCAACAGATGAATGGATAAAGAAAATCTATCTATCTAGCTAGCTAGCTATACACACATACATACATACATAAGATATATATAGATATATATATATGTATACATAAAATAGAATACTACTCAGCCATAACAGAGAATGAAATAATGCCATTTGTAGCAACATGGATGGACCTAGAGATTATTGTCCTAAGTGAAATAAGTCAGAGAAAAACAGATATATGATATCACTTATACATGGAATCTAAAATATGATACAAAACAGAAACAGTTCAGAGACATAAAAAACAAACATGGTTACCAAAGGGGCAAAGGGCTGGGGGAGGGACAAATTAGGAGTTTGGGATAAGCATATACAAACTACTATATATAAAATAGATAAACAATGAGGTCCTACTGTATAGCACAGGGAACTATATTCAATATCTTATAATAAACTATAATGGAAAAAATATGAAAAAGAATAAAGGTGTATATATGACTGAATCACTTTGTTGTATACCAGAAACTAACACAACATTTTAAATCAACTATACTTCAATTAAAAAAAAAGAAAGAATGCTTTCAGAAAACTAAGAATTTCTGAATGTTAATTTTGGTAACATCAAATTGAGGCATGAGTAAGGTAATAAGAACTAAAGTAGAAAGTGCCTAAGTTGTTACCTTATCCACTAAAATCAGAGTGATAATTGAAATAGAGAAGCACATATAAAGACAATTATAAGAGAAAGTATAATGTTCTTATTTATGATATTCCATATTTATTTTTGGTCTTTTTAGTTTAATAATATTCTATCCTTATAACATCCATGTTGAAATACATTACACTTGCAAGTATGTATGTTTGGATAGTGTAATCTGTGAATTTATATTTTCAAAAATTTATTTCACCAAGTTGTAACTCTGGCTTTATAGACCCTGCTTTGCAAGTTAATATTATGTAACATGAAGGTTTTTGTGAAGAGATAAAAAAATAATTACTGGCTCATATTTACCATGGCATAGCTTCATTACTAGAATTATTTAGTGTTTTTTTAACTAAAAATACTAGAGTATTTTTTAATTACATAGAAAATTAGTGAATGGAAAGGAATGTTTTTGTTTCACAAATATACATTTTCAAATTCATGTCATACCTTATAACATGACTAACAAGGCCAGTTGTCTCATTGCCCCCGTTATATAAATTTTACCTTACTTTTACAATTTATGTAACACCACTAGTCTTAATTATAACACTCTTCCAGTTCCTTGTCCAGTTTATCATCATGAAATCAGACAAGCCAAGTTCTAAACTCATAGGTCCTATGGCAATTTCTCTGAATCACTTCATTTATTTTGCCAAACTACTGTTTTGTTTCAAGAGCATTATGTCAAAATACATTTCTAAGTTATTCCAAAATGGATTTCAATTTACTAGAGTGCCAATTGATATTTTTAAATACACTTATATATTTATAAATTTCCATATATGTACTTGTTATGTATAGTCTCTCCATTATCTGATCATATTTCCAGTAGTCAGATAATTGCCTGGCATTTGGTTGGAGCCAATAAATAGTTATCAATTGCCATCATTCCCTAATCTCTTTTGTTCACCTTGAAGTTTCTTAATAACCAGTTCTGAAAATGTGCTATTTCTCGTACTCCTAGAATTTTTTTACTTTTTTTTTATTATTATTCTTCATTCTAGATAAGTCCTCATATTTTATTTCATGCTAAATGTTACAAAAATTAATTTCAGAGATTCATTAGGGCAAGTATATAGGTATTCTTTAATATTTATTAATTAATTGTAAGAAAGTTTACTCCTAGAAAATGCAAATAAAAATCTTCATGGATTCTGTACCCTGGGATAGGTATTTAATTTCATATTTTTAAATGAAAATATTTGATTCCTACAAGCTGAAGGAAATAATGTTTGACAAAATATTCTTAGTTAATAATATGCTGAATATGAAGTACCAATTTTAACATTTGGAAATGATTTCCAAATTGGGGGATGTGTTCCCCCAATAAAGAGGAGAAGAAATATATGAGATTCTTCTGAGGAAGTTAAACATTTTAAGTTACCATAAAGAAATATGAGATTTTAAAATTATTACATTACAATCCAATACAGCAGAAATAACCTAATTTTTGAATGAGATGTATGTTGATTTGCCACAAAATCACTAAAATCCTGAATCTATCTTTTAATTGTTAAGGTTTCTTTTGAGTGACAAGTCACTTAATTTTTGAACTTCCAAATCTTCATCAAAATAAAGGGTGTCCTTTTCAATATATGGTCATTAGGTTTAGCAATGTGTAACTGGTGTCAGCACTTGGAAAATAATTAACTAATGTTTGTTTCTTCTCTACAGTCTGAAACATGATCTTTTTTAACAACAAACTTATGTTGAACACTTACTATGAGTTCAGCACCATAATAGACCATGAGGATAGGAGGAGAGAAGATGGCGGAAGAGTAAGACGTGGAGATCACCTTCCTTCCCACAGATACAGTAGAAATACATCTACACGTGGAACTGCTCCTACAGAATACCCACTGAACGCTGGCAGAAAACGTCCGACCTCCAAAAAGGCAAGAAACTCCCCCCGTACTTGGGTAGGGCAAAAGAAAAAAGAAATAACAGAGACAAAAGAATAGGGACGGCACCTGCACCAGTGGGAGGGAGCTGTGAAGGAGGAAAGATTTCCACGCACTAGGAAGCCCCTTCACGGGCAGAGACTGCGGGTGGCAGAGGGGGGAAGCTTTGGAGCCACGGAGGAGAGCGCAGCCACAGGGGTGCGGAGGGCAAAGCGGAGAGGCTCCCGCACGGAGGAGCGGTGCCGACCAGCACTCACCAGCCCAAGAGCTGGCGGGCGGGGGCTGGGAGCTGAGGCTCGGGCTTCGGTCAGATCGCAGGGAGAGGACTGGGATTGGCGGCGTGAACACAGCCTGAAGGGGTTAGCGCACCACAGCTAGCCGGGAGGGAGTACGAGAAAAAGTCTGCAGCTGCCTAAGAGGCAAGAGACTTTTTCTTCCCTCTTTGTTTCCTGGTGCGCGAAGAGAGGGGATTCAGAGCGCCGCCTAAAAGAACTTCAGAGACGGGTGCGAGCCGCAGCTAACAGCGCGGATCCCACAGCAACAGGGGCGCAGAGGAAAAAGTGGAGAGACTCCCGCACAGAGGCTCGGCGCCGAGCAGTGCTCACCAGCCCGAGAGGCTTGTCTGCTCCCCCGCCGGGGCAGGCGGCGCTGGGAGCTGAGGCTCGGGCTTTGGTCGGATCGCAGGGAGAGGACTGGGGCTGGCGGCGTGAACACAGCCTGAAGGGGTTGGCGCACCACAGCTGGCTGGGAGGGAGACCGGGAAAAAGTCTGCAGCTGCCAAAGAGGCAAGAGACTTTTTCTTGCCTCTTTGTTTCGCTGCGCGCAAGGAGAGGGGATTCAGAGCGCCGCCTAAACGAACTCCAGAGAAGGGCGCGAGCCGCGGTGATCAGCGCGGACCCCAGAGATGGGCGTGAGACGCTGGGGCTGCTGCTGCCGCCTCCAAAAAGCCTGTGTGTGAGCACAGGTCACTCGCCACACCGCCCCTCCCGGGAGCCGGTGCAGCCCGCCACTGCCAGGGTCCCGTGATCCCCGGACAAATTCCCCGGGAGAACGCACTGCGCGCCTCAGGCTGGTGCAACGTCACGCCGGCCTCTGCTGCCTCAGGCTCGCCCCGCCTCCTCCGTACCCCTCCCTCCCCGTGGCCTGAGTGAGCCAGCGCCCCCGAAGCAGCTGCTCCTTTAACCCCGTTCTGTCTGGGCGGGGAATAGACGCCCTCAGGCGACCTACACGCAGAGGCGGGTCCAAATCCAAAGCTGAACCCCAGGAGCTGTGTGAACAGGGAAAAGAAGGGGAAATCTCTCCCAGCAGCCTCAGAAGCAGCGGATTAAAACTCCACAAACAACTTGATGTGCCTGCATCCGTTGAATAACTGAATAGACAACGAATCATCCCAAATTCAGGAGGTGGACTTTGGGAGCAGGATATATTAATTTTTCCCCTGTTCCTTTTTTTTTGTGAGTGTATATGTATATGCTTCTGGGTGAGATTTTGTCTGTATAGCTTTGCTTTACAATAGCTTTATTTTGCTTCACTATATTATAGCCTCTTTCTTTCTTTCTTTCTTTCTATTTTTTCTCCCTTTTACTCTGAGCCGTGTGGACGAAAGGCTCTTGGTGCTCCAGCCAGGCATCAGGGCCGTGCTTCTGAGGTGGGAGAGCCAACTTCAGGACACTGGTCCACAAGAGACCTCCCAGCTCCATGTAATACCAAACGGTAAAAACCTCTCAGAGATCTCCATCTCAACATCAAGACCCAGCATCACTCAATGACCAGCAAGCTACAGTGCTGAACACCCTATGCCAAACAACTAGCAAGACAGGAACACAACCCCATCCATTAGCAGAGAGGCTGCCTAAAATCATAATAAGGCCACAGACACCCCAAAATACACCACCAGACGTGGATGTGCCCACCAGAAAGACAAGATCCAGCCTCATCCACCAGAGCTCAGGCACTAGTTCCCTACACCAGGAAGCCTACACAACCCACTGAACCAACCTTAGCCACTGGGGACAGATACCAAAAACAACGGGAACTACAAGCCTGCAGTCTGTGAAAAGGAGACCCCAAACACAGTAAGATAAGCAAAATGAGACGACAGAAAAACACACAGCAGATGAAGGAGCAGGGTCAAAGCACACTAGACTTAACAAATGAAGAGGAAATAGGTAGTCTACCTGAAAAAGAATTCAGAATAATGATAGTAAGGATGATCCAAAATCTTGGAAATAGAATAGACAAAATGCAAGAAACATTTAACAAGGACGTAGAAGAACTAAAGAGGAACCAAGCAATGATGAAAAACACAATAAATGAAATTAAAAATACTCTAGATGGGATCAATAGCAGAATAACTGAGGCAGAAGAAAGGATAAGTGACCTGGAAGATAAAATGGTGGAAATAACTACTACAGAGCAAGATAAAGAAAAAAGAATGAAAAGAACTGAGGACAGTCTCAGAGACCTCTGGGACAGCATTAAACGCACCATCATTCGAATTATAGGGGTCCCAGAAGAAGAAGAGAAAAAGAAAGGGACTGAGAAAATATTTGAAGAGATTATAGTTGAAAACTTCCCTAATATGGGAAAGGAAATAGTTAATCAAGTCCTGGAAGCACAGAGAGTCCCATACAGGATAAACCCAAGGAGAAACACTCCAAGACACATATTAATCAAACTGTCAAAAATTAAATATAAGGAAAACATATTAAAGGCAGCAAGGGAAAAAAAACGAATAACACACAAGGGAATCCCCATAAGGTTAACATCTGAACTTTCATCAGAAACTCTGCTAGCCAGAAGGGAGTGGCAGGATATACTTAAAGTGATGAAGGAGAAAAACCTACAACCAAGATTACTCTACCCAGCAAGGATCTCATTCAGATTCGATGGAGAAATTAAAACCTTTACAGACAAGCAAAAGCTGAGAGAGTTCAGCACCACCAAACCAGCTTTACAACAAATGCTAAAGGAACTTCTCTAGGCAAGAAACACAAGAGAAGGAAAACACCTACAATAACAAACCCAAAACATTTAAGAAAATGGGAATAGGAACATACATATCGATAATTACCTTGAATGTAAATGGATTAAATGCTCCCACCAAAAGACACAGGCTGGCTGAATGGATACAAAAACAAGACCCATATATATGCTGTCTACAAGAGACCCACTTCAGACCTAGAGACACATACAGACTGAAAGTGAGGGGATGGAAAAAGATATTCCATGCAAATGGAAATCAAAAGAAAGCTGGAGTAGTAATTCTCATATCAGACAAAATAGACTTTAAAATAAAGACTATTACAAGAGACAAAGAAGGACACTATATAATGATCAAGGGATCGATCCAAGAGGAAGGTATAACAATTGTAAATATTTATGCACCCAACATAGGAGCACCTCAATACATAAGGCAAATACTAACAGCCATAAAAGGGGAAATCGACAGTAACACAATCATAGTAGGGGACTTTAACACCCCACTTTCACCAATGGACAGATCATCCAAAATGAAAATAAATAAGGAAACACAAGCTTTAAATGATACATTAAACAAGATGGACTTAATTGATATTTATAGGACATTCTACCCAAAAACAACAGAATACACATTTTTCTCAAGTGCTCATGGAACATTCTCCAGGATAGATCATATCTTGGGTCATAAATCAAGCCTTGGTAAATTTAAGAAAATTGAAATCGTATCAAGTATCTTTTCCGACCACAACGCTATGAGACTAGATATCAATTACAGGAAAAGATCTGTAAAAAATACAAACACATGGAGGCTACACAATACACTACTTAATAACGAAGTGATTACTGAAGAAATCAAAGGGGAAATCAAAAAATACCTAGAAACAAATGACAATGGAGATACGACGACCCAAAACCTATGGGACGCAGCAAAAGCAGTGCTAAGAGGGAAGTTTATAGCAATACAAGCCTACCTCAAGAAACAGGAAACATCTCGAATAAACAACCTAACCTTGCACCTGAAGCAATTAGAGAAAGAAGAACAAAAAAACCCCAAAGCCAGCAGAAGGAAAGAAATTATAAAGATCAGGTCAGAAATAAATGAAAAAGAAATGAAGGAAACAATAGCAAAAATCAATGAAACTAAAAGCTGGTTCTTTGAGAAGATAAACAAAATTGATAAACCATTAGCCAGACTCATCAAGAGAAAAAGGGAGAAGACTCAGATCAATAGAATTAGAAATGAAAAAGGAGAAGTTACCACTGACACTGCAGAAATACAAAAGATCATGAGAGATTACTACAAGCAACTCTATGCCAATAAAATGGACAACCTGGAAGAAATGGACAGATTCTTAGAAATGCACAACCTGCCGAGACTGAACCAGGAAGAAATAGAAAATATGAACAGACCAATCACAAGCACTGAAATTGAAACTGTGATTAAAAACCTTCCAACAAACAAAAGCCCAGGACCAGATGGCTTCACAGGTGAATTCTATCAAACATTTAGAGAAGAGCTAACACCTATCCTTCTCAAACTCTTCCAAAATATTGCAGAGGGAGGAACACTCCCAAACTCATTCTACGAGGCCACCATCACCCTGATACCAAAACCAGACAAAGAGGTCACAAAGAAAGAAAACTACAGGCCAATATCACTGATGAACATAGATGCAAAAATCCTCAACAAAATACTAGCAAACAGAATCCAACAGCACATTAAAAGGATCATACACCATGATCAAGTGGGGTTTATCCCAGGAATGCAAGGATTCTTCAATATACGCAAATCAATCAACGTGATACACCATATTAACAAACTGAAGGAGAAAAACCATATGATCATCTCAATGGATGCAGGGAAAGCTTTCAACAAAATTCAACACCCATTTATGATAAAAGCCCTGCAGAAAGTAGGCATAGAGGGAACTTTCCTCAACATAATAAAGGACATATATGACAAACCCACAGCCAACATTGTCCTCAATGGTGAAAAACTGAAACCATTTCCACTAAGATCAGGAACAAGACAAGGTTGCCCACTCTCACCACTATTATTCAACATAGTTTTGGAAGTGTTAGCCACAGCAATCAGAGAAGACCAAGAAATAAAAGGAATCCAAATCGGAAAAGAAGAAGTAAAGCTGTCACTATTTGCAGATGACATGATACTATACATAGAGAATCCTAAAGATGCTACCAGAAAACTCCTAGAGCTAATCAATGAATTTGGTAAAGTAGCAGGATACAAAATAAATGCACAGAAATCTCTTGCATTTCTATACACTAATGACGAAAAATCTGAAAGTGAAATTAAGAAAACACTCCCGTTTACCATTGCAACAAAAAGAATAAAATATCTAGGAATAAACCTACCTAAGGAGACAAAAGACCTGTATGCAGAAAATTATAAGACACTGATGAAAGAAATTAAAGATGATACAAATAGATGGAGAGATATACCATGTTCCTGGATTGGAAGAATCAACATTGTGAAAATGACTCTAGTACCCAAAGCAATCTACAGATTCAATGCAATCCCTATCAAACTACCACTGGCATTTTTCACAGAACTAGAACAAAAAATTTCACAATTTGTATGGAAACACAAAAGACCCCGAATAGCCAAAGCAATCTTGAGAACGAAAAATGGAGCTGGGGGAATCAGGCTCCCTGACTTCAGACTATATTACAAAGCTTCAGTAATCAAGACAGTTTGGTACTGGCACAAAAACAGAAATATAGATCAATGGAACAGGATAGAAAGCCCAGAGATAAACCCACACACATATGGTCACCTTATCTTTGATAAAGGAGGCAAGAATATACAGTGGAGAAAAGACAGACTCTTCAATAAGTGGTGCTGGGAAAATTGGACAGGTACATGTAAAAGTATGAAATTAGAACACTCCCTGACACCATGCACAAAAATAAACTCAAAATGGATTAAAGACCTAAGTGTAAGGGCAGACACTATCAAACTCTTAGAGGAAAACATAGGCAGAACACTCTATGACATAAATCACAGCAAGATTCTTTTTGACCCAGCTCCCAGAGAAATGGAAATAAGAGCACAAATAAACAAATGGGACCTAATGAAACTTAAAAGCTTTTGCACAGCAAAGGAAACCATAAACAAGACCAAAAGACAACCCTCAGAATGGGAGAAAATATTTGCAAATGAAGCAACTGACAAAGGATTAATGTCCAAGATTTACAAGCAGTTCATGCAGCTCAATAACAAAAAAACGAACAACCCAATCCAAAAATGGGCAGAAGACCTAAATAGACATTTCTCCAAAGAAGATATACAGATGGCCTACAGACACATGAAAGAATGCTCAACATCATTAATCATTAGAGAAATGCAAATCAAAACTACAATGAGATATCATCTCACACCGGTCAGAATGGCCATCATCAAAAAATCTGGAAACAATAAATGCTGGAGAGGGTGTGGAGGAAAGGGAACACTCTTGCACTGTTGGTGGGAATGTAAATTGATACAGCCACTATGGAGAACAGTATGGAGGTTCCTGAAAAAACTACAAATAGAACTACCATACGACCCAGCAATCCCAATACTGGGCATATACCCTGAGAAAACCATAGGTCAAAAAGAGTCATGTACCAAAATGTTCATTGCAGCTCTATTTACAATAGCCAGGACATGGAAGCAACCTAAATGTCCATCGACAGATGAATGGATAAAGAAGATGTGGCACGTATATACAATGGAATATTACTCAGCCATAAAAAGAAATGAAATGGAGGTATTTGTAATGAGGTGGATGGAGTTAGAGTCTGTCATACAGAGTGAAGTAAGTCAGAAAGAGAAAAACAAATACAGTATGCTAACACATATATACGGAATCTAAGGAAAAAAAAAAAAAAAAAAAAAGGCCATGAAGAACCTAGTGGCAAGACGGGAATAAAGACACAGACCTACTAGAGAATGGACTTGAGGATATGGGGAGGGGGTGGGGTGAGGTGTGACAGGGTAAGAGAGTGTCATGGACATATATACACTACCAAATGTAAAATAGATAACTAGTGGGAAGCAGCCGCATAGCACAGGGAGATCAGTTCGGTGCTTTTTGACCACCTAGAGGGGTGGGATGGGGAGGGTGGGAGGGAGGGAGATGCAAGGGGGAAGAGAAATGGGAACATATTGTATATGTATAACTGATTCACTTTGTTATAAAGCAGAAGCTAACACACCATTGTAAGGCAATTATACTTCAATAAAGATGTTTTAAAAAAAAAAAAAAAAAAAAAAGAAGACAAAAGACCTGTACTCCAAAAACTATAAGATGCAGATGAAATAAATCAAAGATGAGACAAATATTTAGAAAGATATACCATGTTCTTGGATTGGAAGAATAAATATTATCAATATGACTATACTATGCAAGGCAATCTGCAGATTCAATGCAATTCCTATCAAATTACCATTGGCTTTTTAAACAGAACTAGAACCAAAAATATACAAAAATAAAGTCAAAATGGATTGACGATCTAAATGAAAGACTGGATTCTATAAAACTCTTAGTGGAAAATCTGGTCAGAACACTCTGACATAGATCACAGCAGTATCTTTTTGGATCCATCTCCTAGAGTAAAGAAAATAAAAATAAAAATATATAAATCGTACCTAATTAAACATAAAAGCTTTTGCACAACAAAGGAAACTATAAACACAACCAAAAGACAACCCACAGAATGGTAGAAAATATTTTCAAATGATGCTACTGACAAGGGCTTAATTTCCAAAATAATCAAAAAGCTTATGTAGCTCAATAGCAATAAAACAAACAACCCAATCAAAAAATGGGCAGAAGATCTAAACAGACATTTCTCCAAAGAAGACATACAGATGGTTAAAAAACTCATGAAGAGATCCTCAACATGGCTAATTATTAGAGAAATGCAAATCAAAATAATCAGATATCACCTCACAGCAGTCAGAGCAGCCATCATTAAAAAGCCTACAAACAATAAATGCTGGAGAGGGTGTGGAGAAAAGAGAACCCTCCTCTACTGTTGGTGGGAATGTAAAATGATATAGCCACTATGGAAAACAGTATGAAGGTTCAACTAAAAATGGAACTACCATATTCTCCAGCAACACCCCTGCTTGGGCATGTATTTGGAAAAAAACATAATTCAAAAAGATACATGACCCCTAATGTTCTTTGCAGCACTACTTACAATAGCCAAGACATGGAAGTAACAAAAATGTTCATTGACAGAGGAATGAATAAAGAAGATGTAGTACATATATACAATGGAATATTACTCAGCCATTAAAAAGAATGAAATAATGCCATTTGCAGCAACATGGATGGACCTAGAAAGTGTCATACTAAGTGAAGTAAGTCAGAGAAAGACAAATATCATATGATATCACTTTTATGTGGAATCTAATAATGATACAAATGAACTTATTTACAGAACAGAACCAGACTAATAGACTTAGAAAACAAACTTCTGATTACTAAAGGGGAATGGTGGGGAGAGGGCAAATTAGGAGTTTGGGATTAACATATACCCACTACTATATATATAATAGGTAATCAACAAAGACCCTCTGCATAGCATGTGGAACTCTACTCAATACACTGTAATAACTTATATGGAAAAGAATCTGAAAAGGAATAGAAATATGTATATGTGTAAATGAGTCATTTTGCGGTACACCTGAAACTAAAACAACATTGTAAATCAGCTATCTCCAATATAAAATTAAAAATTTTTAAAAAGAATGGAAAAATAAATGCAAAAAAAACCCCACTACGCTGTATGTTATGTGTATGTACGCTGTATGTATGTTATGTGTATGTACGCTGTATGTTATGTGTATGTATGTGTTTAATGTTAAGGACCTTGAAATGAGGAGAGGTCTGGATTATACAGGTGGAATCAATTAATCACATAAATTACTAAAAGGGGAGAACCCTTCCATCTGTGGTCAGCAAAAGAGATGTGAGGACCAAAGCAGGGATAGAAAGATGATACCTTACCAGAGGAAAGGTATCACAGCCAAGGAATGAGGAAAGATTTTAGAAGATAGAAAAGGCAAGGAAATTCCCATAGAGCCATCTAAAGGGAATGCAATGGTACAATACCTTGATTTCAGCCCAGCGAAACTTGTGTGGAATTCCACCTAAAGAACCATATGGTAATAAACTTGTCTTGTTTTAAATCACTAACTGTGCTGAAATGTACTGTGACAAAAATAGAAAACAAATACAATATGCAAGACTCAATTCACCTGATTTTCAACACATGTGCAAATGAAATTTGAGTCTCAGTAAAATTAAAAATTCAATGTGAAATATAATTTTAGGCTTATACATGAATGACTAAAGCTCTACTATTAAATTCATGAATGCCTTTGATTTATTATACTCAAAAAATAATTATTGAGACAATTTATAAAATTCGTGAATAAATACATAATTAGAATTGGTCTATTTATACCATATTTCTTTTGCTGTAGTGCAACTTTTATCAGAGCAATACTAATTGTTTTTCTTGACAGAGCTATAAAAGACTTAATTTGTTCAAAATAACATTATTAAAAATAATTTAGACTATAAGAAAATATAGTATATTATGTTTAAAAGATTATTTAAATATATAATTGAATACAGATTAAATAAATTTTCAATTAAGGCTTACTCTTTTTTCATTTGAAATTGTATTAGGTTCAAAATATAGCTAAAGACCATAAATCATAGAAGAAAATTTGGTTTTCTAACTTTAACAAAGAAATAACTGCATTAACAGAAAAGTTCATTTCTATTAATAATGTAAATAATTAATTTTTCTCCTGAAAAAATCATATTTGCTGTTCTGACTTCACTATTGTCTAGGAATTTAGCACAGTTCATGAGGGACAAATGATTCTGAATGTTAAATTCAAACTTTTCAGTAATGATTTCTTTTCCAATGAGAAAAAAATAGGAAAAAAGAAGTATGAGACATATGAGACTATTAGATCTGCTTCCATTTCTATATCTTTATCTTTCTTACTGTCTTTATCTTCCTCATTGTCTGAGTCAATATTATTAAGAATGTATTTATACTTAAATGAATGTTCCATTGGACAACTAAAATGTTAGTCAAGGTACTTAATAAACATCATATTCAATTCATGTGCATAATAAGAAAAAATTTTTTAAATCAATAGAAAATAAGTTAAATAAAAGCTTATGGTTTTTTATTAGAGGACAAATATCTGGGGATACATAGATGAATATGACACCATTAATTGGGAGCTCAACATCTACTATAAGAGAGAACATTAAAAACAGTATCCATCACCACCACAGCAAAACAAATCAACCCTACCATTATTGAAGACTGGTCATATTCTCATAGGCATTCAGGGACAGGGACTGAAAGTATTTAGCAGAGATAAATGTCTATCCTTTTCAGAAAGTTTTAAGACTTTTTGATGAAATTATGTAAAACAGAAACTAAAATATTCTAATAAAATATTATAATATGGAAAATAAGTTTAAAATCGCAATTAAATATTAAATTATTTTTTAATAATTTTGCTAAATATCCAGCACAATCAGCATCTAATAGTTGAAATGTAGGTGAGTCACTAAGGGATAAAATTTGAACATCCATAGCACACTCTATGGTGATTCTGAAGTTAGTTGAAATAGCATTATTCAGTTTTGGACACTAATTTTGAAGTGAATATTGATAAACTAGGTTCTTGCTGTGGAATACAGACAGTATATTAAATGACCTTAAAAATAATTTAACATAAAAATGAATGAAAGAACTGGGTAGAGTTAACATTGAATATTTAAGAGGGACCAAATTACTTTCTTCATATTTTGGTGAAACTGTCATTTGAATGATGAAATCTACTTAATCAGAGGTAAAAGTAAGAAGAGAGGACATAATCAATAAAGAGGCTCATCTCCTTAGTATTTTTTTTTTTTTAATTCTAACTATTAAACCTACTTTACAAATGAACGGGAGGCTGCCTAAATTAGTCAGCTCCGTACTGAGAGAGTCCACACAGAGACTGGATGCATTTTCAGGGCAAAACATTATACAAAAAAAAAAAAAAAAAAAGACAATCTGCTCTTAAACTAAACTTGATGAAAACTAAGATTATCTTTATCATTGAAAGGTTGTTATTTTGTTTCTGGTTAGTTCCTTTGGATAAATATTTCTTTACCTAAATTTACTATGCCTATTCTATGTAGACACTCATTTCAACATGACAAGTGAGGGAGTGGTATCAGGTAAGTATCAGACATTCCAGGGAATTAATAAGTTATATTTGCTCAACAGAATAGTATGCTTAACTAGTATGCCTAACTATTTTTATGATCTGAACAAATAAACACAATTATTTTCTTTAAGAACTTTTTTCAATTTTTCTACCCAAAATAATGCTGAGATAGAGATGACCAAGGAAATATTAAAGATAAAACCTGAACTAAACCAGGAACACATACAGGGTTAAAAGAATCTCTGATCTATGACATTTTATTCAAGCAGAAAAATGTTTTCTTCTGCAGTTTGTGACTTTTAAATTTTTATTACAGCACCATGGCAGCTCATCAATTGTAAGGGATACTACTGGAAAGGTCTCTAATAACTATGTTAATAGTATTAGTGATCCTTTCTCTAAAGGGATGAGCTACTTTATTTTGACAAAGGGTGTATATCCGTTAAATTAATCCTTCTTCCCTTTACTTCCCATAACAACAACAAAAGGAAAAATCTAGAATGTTATCTATGTGTTCTGTCAGAAACAAGAAATAGATGAGAATAGTTACAGCTTTTGTGACTTTGGTAATGACATTTATATTGGTAAGTATCAATAACAATTTTTATTTCATATTTTTATAACTATAATGCTAGTCATTATCTTAGGTAACAACTTATTTAACTTTGTATTAGAAAAAATACACCTATATTTTCATCAATAGCATGAATGAACATAATTTAATGTATAAATAGTACTAAAAAGTTATTAATTAACATTACAATACTAACAGGTGTCCTCCTCTTAGTCTTACTCCCAGAATGAAAACTTTATAATTTTTACTGTTTTCTGGTTGGCCCTGCCTCCATGTTTCTAAATAATATACCTTTGAAATTTTTGACCATATTTATTGCCATCAGGTAAATGAAGATTTTTCACTGTTTCAATTCATTTACATATCTATGGATTCTGTGCATTCCAATTTTAATTGAATTATTAGTATGTGTTTGCATTATTATTATTATTACTATATAAATACTGTACAATACTGAGCAAAATGCTATACTTCTTTTTCTTTTAATTTCTATTTTATATTGGAGTATAGTTTATTAACACTGTTGTATTAGTTTCAGGTGTACAGCAAAGTGATTCAGTTATACATACACATGTATCTATTATTTTTCAAATTATTTTCCTATTTAGGTTACTACAGTATACCAGGCAGAGATCCCTGCTGCTATACAGTAAGTACTTGATGGTTACCTATTTTAAATATAGCAGTGTGCACATGTCAATCCCAAACTCCCAATCTATCCTCTCCCCACCCTTCCCTCCTGGTAGCCATTAATTCTTTCTCTAAGTCTGTGAGTCTGTTTCTGTTTTGTAAATAAGTTCATCTGTATCATTTTTTAAGATTACACATATAAGAGATATATGATATTTGTCTTTCTCTGTCTTACTTACTTGACTTAGGATGATAATCTCCAAATCCATCCATGTTGCTGCAAATGATATTATTACATTCTTTTTAATGGCTAATATTCCAATGTGGTATATATGTACCACATCTTCCTTATCCATTCATCTGTTGATGGATATCTACGGTGCTTCCATGTCTTGGCTATTGTAAACAGCACTGCAGTGAACATTGGGGTGCATTTATGCTTTTGAACCATGGTTTTCCCAGATATATGTCCAAGAGTAGGATTTCTGGATCATATGGTAGCTCTATTTTTATTTTTTTGAAGGAACCTCCATATTGTTCTCCATAGCAACTGTACCAATTTATATTCCCACCAAGAGTGTAGGAGGATTCCCTTTTCTCCACACCCTCTCCAGCATTTATTGTTTGTAGATTTTCTGATGATGACTATTCTGACCATTGTGAGGTGATATTGTAGTTTTGATTTGCATTTCTCTAATGATTAGTGATGTTTTCTTATTCCCAGCAGTGACACTCCCATTGTCTCTGTTCCTTTCACATTTGTTTTGTTGTGGTACTTGTTTTCTTGATTCATTCTTGTTGGAGAATTTTCTGAAATATTGTTGACAACTGCTATCATTTAATTTACTTCATATTTAAAAGTCAGAAGTAAAAGTTTGATTGAAAGTTTGCTTTCATAAGAAAAACCTAGGTAATTTCAAGATGATGAGAATGAGGGAGGTCCTCTGTCAAGTGACTAACAAATATCACCAAACACACTTGAGTTCTTTCCTTTGTGATTCCAGCTGTTTTCTGTCTGAAGGCCAATCTCTTGGCTGCTGTCATTTACCAAAAGAAAAGGATACTGACTGATTAGTTTTAGTGTTCTGTTCATCATATTGAATTTTATGTGTCATTGGAAACATCAGCAGGACTTTTTGAGTCATCTTACTGGCTATAGGAGGCTAATTTGTTCACTTTAGTCAACTGGATAGCTTTCTATAATAAGTCATTTACATTATTGCATCTATCTATTTTCTATCATCCAAAACTTGTGTAATTACTTTTTACTCAGTTTTATATTCCTGTTTTTCTTCTGTACTAATGTCTTCAACTTTATTTTCACTTCAGTGAGATATCAAGAGGTAAAAGAGTATATACTGCAAAATTGTCATCTTTCATTGGAAGTCAGATTCCTTTCAACATTAAAAGTTTACATTGAGATCTATTTGAGTGAGTGGAAACGTGGCACAGTGCTCAGAAATTAGAGCAGAGCCTTTGGATGTGGAGCTATAACATTAGGTACACAGGAAAGGATGGTGTCTGTTTTGTCTGAAAATATCCCCGCACATTTGACTTCAAGATGGTGGAGGAGTAAGACGTGGAGATCACCATCCTCCCCACAAATACATGAAAAAATACATCAATATGTGGAACAACTCCTAGAGAACACCTACTGAATGTGGACAGAAGACCTCAGACTTCCCAAAAGCCAAGAAATTACAAGGTACATAACAGTGTGGCTGACAGGGTCTTGGTGCCACAGCCAGGTGTCAGTCCAGAGGCTCTGAGGTGGGAGAACCAACTTCAGGACATTGTTCCATCAGAGACTTCCTGCTCCATGTAATATCAAAGGGCAAAAGCTCTCTCAGTGATCTCCATCTCAAGGCTAAGACCCAGCTCCACTCAACGACCAGCAAGCCTCAGTGCTGGATATCTATGCCAAACAACTAGCAAGACAGGAACACAACCCCTCCCATTAGCAGAGAGGCTGCCTAAGATCATAGTAAGTTCACAGACACCACAAAACACACCACCGGACTCGGTCCTGCCTAACAGAAAAGCAAGATCCAGCCTCATACACCAGTACACAGGCACAAGTTCCCTCTACCAGGAAGCCTACACAACCCACTGAAACAACTTTAGCCACTGGGGACAGACACCAAAAACAACAGAAAATACGAACCTGCAATCTGTGAAAAAGAGATGCCAAACACAGTAAGTTAAGCAAAAGGAGAAGACACAGAAACACGCAGCAGATGAAGGAGGAGGGTAAAAACTCACCAGACCAAAAAAAAAGAAGAGGAAATAGTGAGTCTAACTGAAAAAGAATTCAAAGTAATGATAGTAAAGATGATCCAAAATCTTGGAAATTGAACGGAGAAAATAAAAGACACGTTTAAAAAGGATTTTGAAGAACTAGAGAGCAAGCAAACAATGATGAACAACACAATAAATGAAGTTAAAAATTCTCTAGAAGGAATCAATAGCAGAATAACGAAGGCAGAAGAACAGATAAGTGACCTGAAAGATAAAATAGTGGAAATAACTGCCACAGAGCAGAATAAAGAAAAAACAAAGAAAAAAATTGAGGACAGTCTCAGAGACTTCTGTGACAACATTAAACTCACCAACATTAGAATTTTAGGTGTCCCAGAAGAAGAAGAGAAAAAAAAAAGAGACTGAGAAAATATTTGAAGAAATTATAGTTGAAGACATCCCTAATGTGGGAAAGGATACGGTCAATCATGTCCAGGAAGTGCAGAGAGTCGCATACAGGATAAATCCAAGGAGAAACATGCCAAGACATATATTAATCAAACTATCAAAAATTAAATACAAAGAAAATATATTAAAAGCAGCAAGGGAAAAGCAACAAATAACATACAAGGGAATCCCCATAAGGTTAACAGCTGATCTTTCAGCAGAAACGCTGCAAGCCAGAAGGGTGTGGCAGGATATATTTAAAGTGATGAAAGGGAAAAACCTACAACCAAGATTACTCTACCCAGTAAGGAACTCATTCAGATTGAATGGAGAAATTAAAATCTTTGCAGACAAGCAAAAGCTAAGAGAATTTAACACCACCAAACCAGCTTTACAACAAATGCTATAGGAACTTCTTTAGGCAGGAAACACAATAGAAGGAAAACACCTACAAAAACTAAACCAAAACAATTAAGAAAATGGTAATAGGAACTTACATATCAATAACTACCTTAAATGTAAATGGATTAAATGCTCCAACCAAAAGACGTAGACGGGGTGAATGGATACAAAAACAAGATCCATATCTAGGCTGTCCACAAGAGACTCCCTTCAGACTTAGGGGACACATATAGACTGAAAGTGAGGGGATGGAAAAAGATATTCCATTCAAATGGAAATCAAAAGAAAGCTGGAGTAGTAATTCTCATATCAGACAAAATAGACTTTAAAATAAAGACTATTACAAGAGACAAAGAAGTACACTACATAATGATCAAGGGATCAATCGAAGAAGAAGATAAAACAATTGCAAATATTTATGCACCCAACGTAGGAACACCTCAATACATAAGGCAAATGCTAACAGCCATAAAAGGGGAAATCGATGGTAACACAATAATAGAACGGGACTTTAACATGCCACTTTCACCAATGGACAGATGATCCAAAATGAAAATAAATAAGGAAACACAAGCTTTAACTGGCACACTAAACAAGATGGACTTAATTGATATCTATAGGACATTCTATCCAAAAACAACAGAATACACTTTCTTCTCAAGTGCTCATGGAACATTCTCCAGGATAAATCATATCTTGAGTCACAAATCAAGCCTTGGTAAATTTAAGAAAATTGAAATCATATCAAGTATCTTTTCCAACTACAACGCTATGAGACTAAATATCAATTACAGGAAAAAATATGTAAAAAATACAAACACATGGAGGCTAAACAATACACTACTAAATAACCAAGAGATCACTGAATACATCAAAGATGAAATCAAAAAATACTTAGAAACAAAGGACAATGGACACGATGACCCAAAACTTATGGGATGCAGCAAAAGCAGTTCAAACAGGGAAGTTTATAGCAATACAATCCTACCTCAAGAAACAAGAAACATCTCAAATAAACAACCTAACCTTACACATAAAGCAATTAGAGAAAGAACAAAAAAACCCCAAAGTTAACAGAAGGAAAGAAATCATAAAGATCAGATCAAAAATAAATAGAAAAGAAATGAAGGAAATGATAGTAAATATCAATAAAACTAAAAGCTGGTTCTTTGAGAAGATAAACAAAATTGAAAAACGAGTAGCCAAACTCATCAAGAAAAAAAGAAGCCTCAAATAAATAGAATTAGAAATGAAAATGGAGAAGTATCAACTGACACTGCAGAAATACAAAGGATCATGAGAGGTTACTACAAGCAACTATATGCTGTAAAATGGACAACCTGGATGAAATGGAAAAATTCTTAGAAAAGCACAGCCTTCTGAGACTGAACCAGGAAGAAATAGAAAATATAAACAGATGAATCACAAACCCTGAAATTGAAACTTTGATTAAAAATCTTCCAACAAACAAAAGCCCAGGACCAGATGGCTTCACAAACGAATTCTATCAAACATTGAGAGAGGAGCTAACACTTATCCTCAAATGCTTCCAAAATATAGCAGAGGGAGGAACACTCCCAAACTCATTCTATAAGGCTACCATCACCCTGATACCAAAAACAAAGATGTCAAAAAAGAAAACTACAGGCCAATATCACTGAAGAACATAGATGCAAATATCCTAGACAAAATACTAGCAAACAGAATCCAACAGCACATTAAAAGTATCATACACCATGATTACGGGTGTCTATCCCAGGAATGTAAAGATTCTTAATATATGCAAATCGATCAGTGTGATACACCATATTTACAAATTGAAGGATAAAAACCATATGATCATCTCAATACATGCAGAAAAAGCTTTCAACAAAATACAACACCTATTTGTGATAAAAACCCTCTAGAAGGTAAGCATAGAAGGCACTTGCCTCAACATAATAAAGGCCATATATAACAAACCCACAGCCAAATTGTTCCCAATGGTGAAAAACTAAAACCATTTCCACTAAGATCAGGAAGAAGAAAAGGTTGCCTACACTCACCACTATTATTCAACATAGTTTTGGAAGTTTTAGCTATAGCAATCAGAGAAGAAAAAGAAATAAAAGGAATCTAGATCAGTAAAGAAGAAGTAAAATGCTCACTTTTTGCAGATGACATGATACAATAGAGAATGCAAAAGATGCTACCAGAAAACTACTAGAGCTAATCAATGAATTTAATGAAGTAGCAGAATACAAAATTAATGCACAGAAATCACTTGCATTCCTATACACTAATGATGAAAAATCTGAAAGAGAAATTAAGGAAACACTTCCATTTACCATTGCAACAAAAAGAATAAAATACCTAGGAATAAACCTACCTAAGGAGACAATAGACCTGTATGCAGAAAACTACAAGACACTGATGAAAGTAATTAAAGATGATACAAGCAGATGGAGAGATATACCATGTTCTTGGATTGGAAGAATCAACATTATGAAAATGAGAATTCTACCCAAAGCAATCTACAGATTCATTGAAATCCCTATTAAACTACCAATGGCATTTTTCACAGAACTAGAACAAAAAATTTCACAATTTATATGGAAACACAAAAGACCCCGAATAGCCAAAGCAATCTTGAGAAAGAAAAATGGAGCTGGAGGAATCTGGCTCCCTGACTTCAGACTATACTACAAAGCTACAGTAATCAAGACAGTATGTTACTGGCACAAAAACAGAAATATAGATTAATGGAACAGGATAGAAAGCCCAGAGATAAACCCACGCACATATGGCCACCTTATCTTTGAGAAAGAAGGAAAGAATATACAATGGAGAAAAGACAGCCTCTTCAATAAGTGGTGCTGGGAAACTGGACAGCTACAGGTAAAAGAATGAAATTAGACCACTCCCTAACACTGTACACAAAAATAAACTCAAAATGGATTAAAGACCTAAATTTAAGGCCAGACACAATAAAACTCTTAGAGGAAAACATAGGCAGAACATTCTATGACATAAATCACAGCAAGATCCTTTTTGACCCACTTCCTAGAGTAATGGATATAAAAACAAAAATAAACAAATGGGACCTAATGAAACTTAAATTCTTTTGTACAGCAAAGGAAACTATAAACAAGATGAAAAGACAACCCTCAGAATGGGATAAAATATTTGCAAATGAATCAACTGACAAAGGATTAATCTCCAAAATATACAAGCAGCTCATGCAACTCAATATCAAAAAAACAAATAACCCCATCCAAAAATGGGTAGAAGACCTAAATAGACATTTCTCCAAAGAAGATAGACAGATTGCCAACAAACACGTGAAAGGATTCTCAACATCACTAATCATTAGAGAAATGCAAATCAAAATTACAATGAGTTATCACCTCACACCAGTCAAAATACCATCATCAAAAAATCTACAAACAGTAACTGCTGGAGAGGGTGTGGAGAAAAGGGAACCCTCTTGCATTGTTGGTGGGAAAGTAAACTGATACAGCCACTATGGAGAAGAGTATGGTGGTTCCTTAAAAAACTAAAAATAGAACTACCATACAACTCAGCAATCCCCCTACAGTGTATATACCCTGAAATAACCTTAATTCAAAAAGAGTCTTGTACCACAATATTCATTGCAGCTCTATTTTCAATAACCAGGACATGGAAGCTACCTAAGTGTCCATCAACAGATGAGTGGATAAAGAAGATGTGGCACATATATACAATGGAATATCACTCAGCCATAAAAAGAAACGAAATTGATTTATTTGTAGTGAGTTGGATGGATCTAGAGACTGTCACACGGAGTGAAGTAATTCAGAAAGAGAGAAACAAATACCATATGCTAACACATACATAGAGAATCTAAAAAAAAAAAGTGTTTCTGAAGAACCTAGGGGCAGGACAAGAATAAAGAAGCAGACATAGAGAATGGACTTGCAGACACGGGGAGGGGGAATGGTAAGCTGGCACGAAGTGAGGGTGTCATTGACATATACACACTACCAAATGTAAAATAGATAGCTAGTGAGAAGCAGCCACATAGCACAGGGAGGTCACCTCGGTGCTTTGTGTCCACTTAGAGGGGTGGGATAGGGAGAGTGGGAGACAGATGCAAGAGGGCAGAGATATGGTGATATATATGTATGTATAGCTGATTCACTTTGTTATACAGCAGAAACTAAGACACCATTGTAAAGCAATTATACTTCAATAAAGATGTTAAAAATAAATAAATAAATAAATAAATAAATAAATAAATAAATAAATAAAACTATCCCCAATTCTTAAAAAAAAAAAAGTTTACATTGAAAAAATGTTCGCATTGCACAAGGACACAAGCCAAGGGACAACTTAATAGATACGTGACTCAAATAACCACAACTGGATTTAATCACAGATTTCTCCACTGAAAGGCAGTTTTGCCTAATCAGATATTATCTCTGTAATTTAACAAACATTTTATTTTCTCATATTCATCATTTTTACTTTAAAAAGTTTTTATCTTCAATTTTATTTTATTTTTTCTTTGCATTTATTTATTTATTTTTATTGTTGTAAGGACTTTTATTTGAGATCTACGCACTTACACAAATTTTAAAAGCACAAGATACAATGTTGTACAGCAGGTCCCTAGAATCATTTATCTTACCTAACTGAAATTTGCATCTGTTGAACCTAAGCCCCCCCATTTCCCCTCTCCCCAACACCTGGCAATAACCATTTTACTCTCTGCTTCTATGATTTTGACTATTTTAAATAATTCATAAATGTGGAGTCACACAGTATTTTCTTCTGTGATTTGATTATCTCACAGCATAATGCTCTCCATATTCATTCTTGTTGTTGCACATGTAGTATTTTCTTCCTTTTTAAGGCTCATAATATTCCATTGTATGTGTATACCAAATTTTCTTTATCCATTTACCTGTCTATGGACATTTAGATTGTTTCCCTATTTTGGATGCTGCAGTGAACATGGGACTGCAGTTAGCTCTTCAAGATCCTGATTCCAATTCTTGTGGATATATACCTAGGAGCAGGATTGTTGGATCATATTATAGTTCTATTTTTAGTTTATTGAGGAATATCCATATGTTTTCCATGGTGGCTGCAGCAAATTACATTTACACCAACATTGTACAAGGGTTCCAATTTCTCCATATTCTTGCCAACACTTGTTATTTTATTTTTGTTAATATCTTTTCTAACTGGTATGAGGTGATATCTCCTTGTGGTTTTGATATTTATTTCCTTCATGATTATGATGTTGAGCACAGTTTCATGTACCTGTTTGTCATTCCATATGTCTTATTTGGAGAAATGCCTATTCAATTCTTTTGCCCACATTTTTGTTTTTGTTGCTATTGCCTTGTTGGAGTTCCTTATGTACTTTGGCACATATCAGATATATGGTTTATAAATATTTTTCCCATTCAGTAGGTAAACTTCTAACTCTGTTGTTTTTTTCTCCTTTTCACTTATCTATTTTTGCTTTTGTTGCTTGTGCTTTTGGTGTCACATGCAGGAAATCATTGCTAAGAGTAGAGTAACCTTGAATCTTTTCCCCTAGGAGATTTATAGTTTCAGGTTTTATGTTTAGCTCTTTAATCTATTTTGAGTTTATTTTTGTGTATGGTATAAAATGTGTCCAATTTCATTATTTTGTAGGTGTATATCCAGACATAGAAGAGACTATCCTTTCCCCATTGTATATCAGCACCTTTGTTGATTATGTTTGTGTGGGTTTATTTCTGAGCTCTCTAGTCTGTTCCATTGGTCCATATGTCTGTTTTTATGCCAGTACAATACTATATTATTAATTATACCTTTGTAATATATTTTGAAGTTAGTACATGTTCTTTGTCAAGATTGCTTTAGCTATTTGGGATGTTTTGTAGTTCAACATCAATTTTAGATTTTTTTTTTCTATTTCTGTAAAAAATGCCATTGGGATTTTTATAGAGAATTCACTGAATCTGTAGGTCACTTTGGGTTCTATGGACATCTTAACAATATTAAATCTTCCAATCCATAAAGACAGAATGTCTTTCCATTTATTTGTGTTCTTTAATTTCTTTCATCAGTGTTTTGTAGTTTTCAGTGTACATCTTTCACCTCCTTTTAAGTTAATTCTCAAGTATTTTATTATTTTTGGTACTATTGGAAATGGGATTATTTTCCTCTTTTCCTTTACAAAAGGTCATGGTTAGTGTATAGAAACATAACTGTTTTTTGTTTCTTGACTTTGTACCCCACAAGTTTACTGAATTTATTTATTGATTCTAACAACTGTATGTATGTGGGGGGTGGATATTTAGGTTTCCTACATGTAAGAGTATGTCATCTGCAAAAAGAGATAATTTTACTTCTTTCTTTCCAATTTGGATGCTTTTTTCTCTCTTTTCCCTGCCTAATTGTTTTGGCTAGGGCTTCCAGTAATATGTTAGATAGAAGTGGTGAGAATTAACAATCTTGCCTTGTTCCTGATCTTGGAGGAAAGTTTTCAGTTTATCACCATTGAGTATGAAGTTTATTGTGGACTTTTCACATATGGTTTTCATTATTTTGAGGTATATTTCTTCTATACCTACTTTGTTGACTTTGTTGTGAGTTTTTATTATGAAAGGGTATTGAAATTTGTCAAACGACTTTTCTGTTTCCATTAAGCTTATATAACTCTTTTCTGTGCATATACCATGTCTCCATTTTACCCCCTACTCTGCTTCATGTAAATTTAGACACTACTGCTCAGCTCCTTAAGGAATATTTTTGTAAGCACAACATATAAAGCTATATTATATCATGATCCATATCCTAGATTTGGAAGGCCCATATCACTTTCCAAATAATTTGTTTTTTTATCTACCATCACTCCCAGACTAACATGCAAAGATAGATAATCCAATCTTTTAAGAGAACTTCTTATACAATATCTGCTATAAACATTGAGTGAATCTCTACTCCTGTAATCCAATTTCACAAGCTTCTACATAGACTCTCCCCTACGGTGAAAATACATAATTCATCTTCATTAAATCCCCACAATACTAGAAATTATCCTGCTATTGGCAACTGATAAATAGATTCATTCCAGGTCACCTAAGTTAATCTGTTAAATTTATCTGGTTGTCCTAATATAACTGCAAAGAATTCACTGGTAAGTATTAATTTTGAGGAACAACTATTCAAGTGGATCAATTTTGGCATTCTACTCATCATATTAGTACCACGTTCCACAACTCCTACCACTTTATCACTTTTTGATCTCTTGTTAAGAGTCAAATTTGAAGCTCAGTGCTGTAATTTCATAGTTCATTCTGTCTATTCAATTCCACAGTTTTCTAGTCTAGTATAAATAGCCTCATGTTTCAATCCATTCCTAATTTTTTTTATTATTAATAAGTTTAACCATAAATTTAAAGAAACAGAATAATAAAATATCAAAAATAGATGATCAAAATTAATTTTAAGTTCCCTTAACATTCATTAAATTTGTATATTTTATACCAACTATCACAGAAGATAGCTAAATGTTATGCACAGCTATATACAACTAATTAATTAGCAGAATTCATAATTGCTAAAAACTTTTTAAAAAAGATTTAGAGTGTATGTGGTAAAGCAGTTGAAAAAGCTTTAGTGAGTTCATGTCAAAATGAAGATTTTTTTTAAATTAGAGTTATTCTAATGAGGTATATGTGTACCATATGCCAATTTAAATATTTGCTATTGAACCATATAATATACAAATAATATTAATAAAACACAATGACATCACAAAGAATAAATAATATAATTGGTTAAAATACCAAACTAGACTTCAGTATGGAAACACTTGTTTGCAAAAGAAGAAATACATCCAATTCAAATTATTGTTTTTCTATATTAGTATACAAATACAGGATGAAAAAGAAATGAATAATATAATTCATTTACCAAGAAATGTTGAAGAAAACTCCTAACAATATTAGAGTAAACAGTGGATAGACCAAGAGTTTAGTGAACAAAATAAAATTATGTTACTATACTGCTTATTATGTTTGCTAAAATTTTCAAAGTAAGAAATTATTATGAAATACTAATTTGTGATAACACTGGTATTTTTAAAGACAGAATTTAAAATCACAGAAAATAAATATTTCTACTAGTGAGTAACATTTATATTATGAAGAACGAACCTTATCTATAGAATAGTATATACAAGCTGTTCTAAACCATTGCCTTTCTTGAAAGTTAATTCTCTCAGACAGAGGACTCTGTTTCAGAACTTCTTGTTGAAAGCCTTCCCATGTAGTTGATCCTTCTGTAGTTATATCATTCTGCTGTGCTGAGCTTTGTGATAATTAATAATGGAGACTTTATTGCAAGACAAAGGACTCTGTAATGTGAAAGCTGTCAAGCAGCAGAATTTTGAAGGCAATAAAAAATAGATTAAGAAAAAGCTTTTGACCAAATTCAACACCCATTTATGATAAACACTCTCCAGAAAGTGGGCATAGAGGGAACCTATATTGACATAATAAAAGCCATATATGACAAACCCACAGCAAACATCATTCTCAATGGTGAAAAACTGAAAACATTTCCTCTAAGATCAGGAACAAGACAAGGATGTCCACTCGTGCCACTGTTGTTCAACATAGTTTTGGAAGTCCTAGCCAGGACAATAAAGAAGAAAAAGAAATAAAGTAATCTAAAATGGAAAAGAAGAAGTAAGACTGTCACTGTTTCCAGATGACATGATACTATGCATAGAAAATCCTAAAGATGCCAACAGAAAACTAAGAGCTAATCAATGAATTTGGTAAAGTTGCAGGATACAAAATTAATGCACAGAAATCTCTTGCATTCCTATACACTAACGACAAAAGAACAGAAAGAGAAATTAAGGAAACAATCCCATTTACCTATACAACAAAAAAGAATAAAACACCTAGGAATAAACATAGCTGAGGAGGTAAAATATCTGTACTCAGAAAACTATAAAACACTGATAAAAGAAATCAAAGATGACACCAACAGATGGAGGGTATATGCCATGAAAATGGATTGGAAGGATCAATGTTGTGAAAATCACTATACTACCCAAAACAATCTACAGATCCAATGCAATCACTATCAAATTACCAATATCATTCTTCACAGAATTAGAACAAAAATTTTACAATTTGTATGGAAACACGAAAGACCCCAAATAGCCAAAACAATCTTGAGAAAGAAAAACGGAGCTGGAGGAATGAGGCTCCCTGACGTCAGACTATGCTATAAAGCTACAGTCATCAAGACAGTATGGTACTGGCACAAAAGCAGAAATATAGATCAATGGTACAAGATAGAAAGCCCAGAGATAAACCCATGCACCTATGGTCACCTAATCTATGACAAAGGAGGCAAGAACATACAATGGAGAAAAGACAGTCTCTTCAATAAGTGGTGCTGGGAAAATTGGACAGCTCTATGTAAAGGAATGAAATTAGAACACTCCTTAACACCATACACAAATATAAACTCAAAATGGATTAAAGACCTAAATGTAAGACCTGACACTATAAAACCTTTAGAGGAAAATATAGGTAAAACACTCTTTGACATAAATCACAGCAAGATCTTTTCTGACCCACCCCCTAGAGTAATGAATATAAAAACAAAATAAACAAATGAAACCTATTTAAACTTAAAAGCTTTTACACAGCAAAGGAAACCATAAAAAAGATGAAAAGACAACACTCTGAATGGGAGAAAATATTTGGAAACAAAGCAACTGAAAAAGGATTAATCTCCAAAATAAAGAAACAACTCATGCAGCTCAATATCAAAAAAAAAAAAAAGAAAAAAAAAACTATCCAAAATTGGGCAGAAAGCATAAATAGACATTTCTCCAAAGAAGACATACAGATGGCCAAGAGGCACATGAAAAGATGCTCAGCATCACTAATTATTAAAGAAATGCAAGTCAAAACTACAATGAGTTATCATCTCACACCAGTTAGAATGGGCATCATCAGAAAATCTACAAGCAACACATGCTGGAGAGGGTGTGGAGAAAAGGGAACCCTGTTGCACTGTTGGTGGGAATGTAAACTGATACAGCCACTGTGGAGAACAGTATGGAGATTCCTTTAAAAACTAAGAATAGAACTATCATATGCTCCAGCAATTGCACTACTGGGCACTACCTTGAGAAAACCAAATTCAAAAAGACACATGCATCCCAATGTTCATTGCAGCACTATTTACAATAGCCAGGATATAGAAACAATGTAAATGTACACAGACAGATGATGGATAAAGAAGATGTGGTACATATATACAATGAAATATTACTCAGCCATAAAAAGGAATGAGATTGGGTCATACAGAGTGAAGTAAGTAAGAAAGAGAAAAACAAATATCATATATTAACACATATATTTGGAATCTAGAAAAACGGTACAGATAAACCTATTTGCAAGGCAGGAATATAGACACAGACATGGAAAACAGATTTGTGGACACAGGTTGGACGGGGATGGTGGGACGAATTGGGAGATTAGAATTGACATATACACACTACCATGTGTAAAATTGAGAGCTAGTAGGACCATGTTGTATAGCACAAGGAGCTCAGCTAGGTGCTCTGTGATGACCTAGATGGGTGGGAGGGAGGTCCAAGAGGGAGGGGATATATGTAAACATATAGCTGATTCACTTCATTGTACAGCAGAAACTAAAACAACATTTCTTTGTAAAGCAATTACACTCCAAAAAAATTTTTTTTAAAATAGATTGAGATTAAAAGCTCTATACATACTATGCAGCTTATATATACTTTTATATATACTATAAAACAACTAGCCCAAGACAGAAAAAATTCTCCATTTCCATAAAAATATCATATATATATATATATATATATATATATATATATATATATATATATATATATATATATATATATATATATCTTCATCTCTTCATTCCATTTGGAGGACACCTGGATGAATTTGTGATTCTATAACTTAATTTTCTCTGGATGAAAAAGTAATATGAATATTGATCATTGGCGCATATTCAATTTGATTTGATTCAGTTCAACAAATATTCAGTGATTGCCAAGTGCAAGGCATTATACTAGTCTTTTGGAGAAGTACTCTGGTGAGTAAAATGTACAATGATAAATGAGGAGATATGATTTACTCCTCCAGAGGAGGGGAAATAAATTTATGTATATAGTAATATGAAATGTAATATATGTTATAAAGGAAATATTAGGTTTGGAGAATATGGAATTATGCATGAAAATTATATATAAAGGGAAAAGACTCATAGGTATATTACCCACCTGGATGAGCATAATTCAAGGAATTATAATATTGACTATGACATAACCAGCAGAGCTTTTCTAACTTATGACCTTATGAAAATAGTAAAAAGTATAAACCAAACATTGAAAAGGACTAGCTGCATTGTACTAGCTGCATTGTGTCAGAGCTTTGATATTAATTTGGATTTTTTCTATTTTAACATAGCGAGTATGATTTAGAAAATCATGGTGTTACCATGATCACCTGTACAATTTGTCATAGAAAGAATTTAAAGTGACATTTCTCCCTAACTTAAAGGTTTAAAAAAGGATAAAAAAGTATTTAAGGATGATATAGAATGTAATTTATGACCTCAGTAACAAAGAGGAGTTATTCAGGGAAAGAACACAAAAGAAAGCACCAGATGAAAAGAGTTTAAGAATAAGAAAGGAGCAAAATCATAAAATTTCCCTTAAACTGCAATGTAACGCTGGATAGGGTGAAAGTATAAAAGTCTTTATAAGGCTTTGTAAGGAGTGTTAACACTTTCTCAAAGAGGGAGGATTTTAAATGGGAGAAATTAAAGGATGCCTTTTTTTCTTCAGAAAGAAGCATCTGCATTTGCCTAATATAATATAGTTCAAGGAATATTGACATATTTAGAATACTGTTAATAAAATATTTTCCAGATTTATTGATATTGAGCTTTGGAAATTGACTATAATATTTATGATCCCCAAACATTCAAATTGATAGCATATAGTTGTGATCATCAACCAGTAGGAAACATATCTGTTTTATATATAAGGGCTTTCTAAATTCTATAAATCTTGTAGTTCACCATGTCCCCAAAATATGGATTTGAACTTTGAGGGAAACCAATTAAAATTAAATAAATATTTAGATTTTATAATCTTTCCTCAGAGTGAGACAGCAAATGAAGGATTATATATGCCTTTCTACAAAGTTCTTCTTGAGATTCCTTCAAAGGTAACAATGATGTTTATCTTATTTTCTTCTCCCAAAGAAGTGGGATGACTCAGTTTGGGATTTTCATTTTTCTTATCTCTACCAACTGTTTTATTCTACATAAATACATATTTCTTATCTTGTAACAATCTTCCACATTCTTTTTTGAAGGCTAAAGTTTCAAGGAAAAATTTGCTCTCTGATTTTAGTAAACAAGCTTAATCACCACACCAGTCTTGGCTAACTTATTACAGCAATGATAAGTTAGACCATTTTATGCCCAAATAAGTTAAATATGTTGATATTTCTAAATATCACATAAATCCCAATTTAAACTCACTGACTTTTTTTTTAACTTTTCCACCTATTTTTAAAACATATATGACAAAGTGTATTGCAATCATTGCCAATGTTAAATTTTATTCCTTTCTAAAGATTTATGTATAGACTACACTCTATATTTAAAATTAAGTACGTAAGCTCAAAGCCCAGTTGTTCCAGTCTAATTGTAAATTTTGAAAATTATTGTGTTTTTAGATATCCCTGATATAACATTTTTCATTCTTTCATATGATCATTAAAAAAAAAAAAGGCACATAGTCTTTGACTCATCTCATTGAGAGGTGAATTCTATATCTCTTCCTCTTGAGTTTGGGTAAACTTGTGACTTCTTCAACCATTTATGTAGAACCTAGTGGTAAGACGGGAATAAAGACACAGACCTACTAGAGAATGGACTTGAGGATATGGGGAGGGGGAAGGGTAAGCTGTGACAAAGTGAGAGAGTGGCATGGACATATATACATTACCAAACGTAAAATAGATAGCTAGTGGGAAGCAACCGCATAGCACAGGGAGATCAGCTCGGTGCTTTGTGACCACCTAGAGGGGTGGGATAGGGAGGGTGGGAGGGAGGGAGATGCAAGAGGGAAGAGATATGGGAACATATGTATATGTATAACTGATTCACTTTGTTATAAAGCAGAAACTAACACACCACTGTAAAGCAATTATACTCCAATAAAGATGTTTAAAAAAAAAAGAATACTATGGAAATTGCAATATTTAACTTTAGAGGTTTGGTCACAAAAGGCAATGGGACTTTCACTTTGTTCACTGGAAAACTTTCTGGAGTGCTAAGCCGCCCTATAGGAAGTTTGACTATCAAAAAGTCACCATGCTATAAGGAAACCCAAGCCACATGTCGAGACTTCATGTAGGCACTCCAGTAAAGGGTCCCAGATTAGCTCATGGTCAATAGCCAGAATCAACAGCCAGCTATGTGAATGAGTCATTTTGGAGATTTAGCCCAGCTGAGCCTTTAGATAAATGCAGCCCCCACCAAAATTTGATTATAAATTCATGGAAGGTCCCAAGAAGGAACTAACAGCTGATCTCTTTCCAAATTCCTGAACCATAACATTGTGAGCAAGATAAAATGGTTATATTAAGCTGCTAAGTTTCATAGTATTTGTTACACAAAATAGTTACTGTAACACTCCACCATTCTTTATCATGTAGCATTATGCATTTGTCATTTACTACTAAAAATACAATTTATAGAAATATTAGGTATTAAACCTAAATATTAAAGACCTCATATTTATAAATTAATACTTATGTATATACAATGAATAAAAAATGCAGTCAATTATTTGTATTTAAAATAATATTATAACTGTGTATGAAAACATAACTGATTAAAAAGAGCATTTATGAAAAAACTGCTTTTATCAACAAATCATTAAATACTTTTATTGCCTAACATTGAAGTGACTATACATTACATAGGCTTATCCTATTAATATCTTAGATATAAGTTTAGAGTTAGGATTAAGGTTTATAAATTGTACACAAGACAAGATATAAATAATAACTTATATCAATGAAGAGAGTAGTCTCAATTTTCCACAATAGACAACAATGTATTAAATGATAATGAAGGTGGTATATTTTTTTTCAGTCTCAGAGCTCTTAATAAAATACCTAAAAGTAAAGTGGCTCAAACAATTTCAAAGTAAAGACTACCTGTTCCAACTTCAGAGATTACCATGGCAAATGTTAAGCCATGTTTTTGGCAGAAGCATAAAGATCTGTTATTTACATTTCTAATAAACCAGAATATTTACAAAATTATAACATACGATCAAGCCCCAGTAGATAAATAAAAATAAGTAATTATATTACCAGTTTGATTCCAGTATACACAAACAGTAGTCAGATGTTGAGTTCTCTGTTATTTTTATTTCCTGTATGAATAGCTGCTGGTTCTAGTAATTACAAATAAATAGAGTCATTCTAATCAGACTATCCTCGTTGGAGTGCACCACTGTTTACTGTGATTATGCCAATCTGTTACAGTATGCACAGAGAAGAAAAGAACTTTGAATTCAGCCAGTCTCAGGAGTATTTCAGTACACAGGAGTATTTCCAAGTAGGAATATGATTTATATTTTCAAAAGTATAATGATTAAATTTCCATTTTGCTTTAATGAAGATTTTACATTAGTGCATAAAATTCCATTACTTAACTTCAAAAAATTAATGTAGTATACCTAATTACTGAATGTTATTAGAAAATATCAAATATAAATAATAAATTATAACAGTAACATTTTAATAAGCTCTCTTGCTACTTTAATGTGCTGGGCCCATCAGATTTCTAATTCTTATATAGAAATTACTTGTCATAATATATATAAATGTTAAAATCAATTCACTGGCATAACATGTGCTTTTTTTCCTGCCTCTTTATTGGCCACAATAAAATTTAATTGCATATATCCACAAAACATCAAGTTATACAAAGGTAACTATAGATGGCTTTCCTAGATCTTTTGAATTTAGTTTAGATGTTCAATGTTAGTTGAAAGTTATATATTGGAAATTGTCTAATTTATTCAGAGTATTACACTGAAAAAGTCCACACAACATCTTTTGTGTTGTAGTGGGTTTAGTATTCAGAAACTTGAAAATCCATAAACGAATACATTTCTAGCACTATCTGTAACTTGAATAAAGAAAACTAATTCAAAGTAGTTAAAAACTTTTTTGTTAACATTTGTTATCCTTTTTATTATTGAAATAAAGGGTAAAATCAAGTATATCTGTGTGTATACACACAAACACAGAAGTAATTTTTTTATTAGTAGAATTTGATTGACTATCATGTCAGATAAAAAATTATTAAAATAAAAATATAAGATATTTGGATACTGTATTTTAGCTAGAGTATTGAAATATCTATACTATTATACTTCTAAAATAGAAATATAGTATATTGGATATCTATAGCCTTTTGTACCGATCATCCTCGAACTCTATTTCTTTAATTTTTGAATGACGTTTTTAAAAAAAAATTTAACTGATATATATTTATTGAATTGAAATTTAGCTAATCTACATAAATAATTGCAGTCTTTCATTCAGAAGAACTTATAGAACTAAGGAAAATGGTCAGGATTTTTAATTTTGTTTAGCACAAATGAATATATCTTAAAGTTTTATTTTTAAATGTGCTGTTTTAAAAGTTGTTTTAATTGTTGCTTAAATAGTAAGTGCTCAAAAGTACACTAGCTAAAAGGATCTGTCAGTATGTTATAGAAGGATTATGTTAGTAAATGATTTGAAGTCTTTATGTAATAAAGTGTATTATTTCTACTACACAAAGAATTCATGTTAAAGCCACTCAGATTTGAGAAATCTGTAATAATTTGTTCCAAAATATGAAGAGGGCAATTCAGAGAACATTAGTTAGACTACTAAAGTATTATATCTATAGTCGTTTAAAAATATGTTATGTGTTAAAATTAGCTCCTTGTCAAAGTATAATTTTATGATATTCAGGATTTTTAGGTTATATTTTAATCAAAGATCTCTGACAGAACTTACATTGCTTGATTCACTATTGCTCTCTGCACATGAACAAACTTCTCCCTAATTCTTACTGACAAGACTTAAGACTGCCTGACAAAGACAGAGAAAGACAATTATCATATGATATGACTTATATGCAGAATCTTAAAAAAAAATGATACAGATGAACTTATTTACAAAACAGAAACAGACTCACAGACCTAGAGACGAACTTATGATTACCAGAGGGGAAGGGGAAGGGTGAGGGATAGATTGGGAGTTTGGGATTGACATTTACACACTATTATATTTAAAACAGATTACCAGCAAGGACCTACTGTGTAGCACAGGGAACTCTGCTCAATATTCTGTAATACTCTAAATGGGAAAAGAATTTGAAAAAGAATAGATACATGTATATGTATAACTGAATCACCTTGCTGTACACCTGAAATTAACACAACATTGTTAATCAACTATGCTCCAATATAAAATAAAAATTTTAAAAAAGATGCTAAAGTGCTAAAATATTTAATTCATCCCAAAAGTGTTTATTTTTTTAATGAAGTTTTAAGGAAATAACAGTAAGAAATGTGGACTCTATCTTTAAAGTGTGTAACTTCACAGTATTTTTTTAATGAAAACAAATTAGAAAATAATGTTTTAAACTCCATTGCGTACACTGTCTAGTGCCATCAAATGTAAATTGCTGTTTACATTTATTTTAAGAATTTTTAGCTGAGCAGCAGATTTGTAGATGCTCATTCTTTATAGATATATTTTGTCTCTCCCATTTATTAAGAGAGTGACTGAGGTACTGGTGATTGCAAATATAAATATATATATATATATATTTACATATGTGTGTGTGTGTGTGTTTATTCTGATACTAAAATCCTAGTTCAGTCTTTAATGGAAGGTACTCAAACATGAGAAACAGCTCTGGGAAAGACTTGCCCTGCTCCCTGCTGGGGCTGAGGGGCTTATGTAGGGCTCTGTGTTCACTCATTTTCTGCATATCAAAAGGTTATACAAAATGTAGAGTCTGGGATACTAGACAGTCAGCCTCAGGTTTTAACTGAGTGAGTAAATTTATTAGACAGGGTCATTTTCTGGGGTCCTGACAACACCAAAAGGTTTTTAAAAAGAAATAATGTCACAAATTGATGGATTCTTTTTGTAAAAAGAAGATTCATTAGCTCCTGTGGAGAAGGAGCAAAATGCTAACCTATCCAAGAATTTCAGAATTTATAAATGTACATTAATAATAATTAGAAGTAATTCTAATTACGATTGTGAAAGCCAGATGGCTGTAGAATCACTAATTATAGTTGTTTATAAAATTTTGTATTATTCTTAATGATCTAAAGAACTGCTTGCAGAAAGGGAATGAGGAAGATAAAAATGGCATTCAAACACACATTCTGCTTTAATTTAACTTTGAATGTTAAGATCCTCCTTGCTGTTCTGACATGGAGAGTAGATCAAGTTATTTGTTACCACTGACATATCAAATCACTTGACACAGCAACAAGAGAATGGTTTCAAATACCCAACAGTTAAGAGGGTAGACAAGCTCATTCAAAAAACAAGTGTCTACAAAAAAGAAACCATTATCTACCTTTATCTAAAATGACATATAAATACTATTCAACAACTTTATGATTTTAATGAGTAAATATACAAGAGGTTTTTTTTTTTAATTTATATAGTGAAAAATTACTTTTCCTCCTATCATTGTCTCTAGTCTCTCGGTTGTCTTCTATGGAGATAACTATTTTTTTGTGCATCCCCTTTCTTGGTTGGGTATCCTTTCATAGATATCTGTATAACCATGTATATAACATTAAAAAGTAGCGATAGTTAAAAATATGAACCCTTTAGCAAAAGCCAGCATGATTAACAAAAGTGAGTTCTTATTTGCAGTCTATGTCTACCTTGGTCTTTATCTTTAGTATTTTTGAAAGTAGAAAGATTTTGTTGGTTCTGTCCCTCCAGATTTGTACTATAGAAGTCCCCTCATCACCAAAACCAATAGTATTTTTAATGCAACCCTCACTAGTGAGGCTATCACATTTAAGATTTAAATAGCACGCAAAATGCTTACTAATAATATTCCACAAAAGTAAGTAATCTACACATTTTTTTCATTCACCATTATCATCCTCCTCCTTTCTCCTTTCATTTCCTCTTGTTCTTTTTCTCGTTAATGCTTTTGACATTTTATTTCCCAATTTATTTTATCCTCCCAATCCTTACTTCTCTTTCTTCGTCCTTCCTTCCTTCCTTCTTTCCTTCCTTCCTTCACTTTTCCCTTGCCTTTCCTGACCTCATGAAGTTGTTCATATCTTTTAGAATATTCTCACAGAACTCCACTGTGTTTTATCACAAAAATTATTCTTTGATATCTTGTGCCTCTATGTTTATATTACCCACCCCCCATATTCTTAGTTCCCTGAAGAGAAATTCGATATTTGTTATATTAATAACATTAGAACCTTTTATTTTATTTACCAAATAGAATATTCTCAATATATTTTACTTGAAATGATGAATAATTAAAACAAAGAGAACAAATATTTGAAGAAATCTCTACTACCTAACAGAAATATTAGATTTATACTGCTTGTCCACAAAGAGGTAAGCAGAGTTAATTGATGGAATCTAAAGTGTGATAGAATTCACTGTAATATATTAATGATGAAATAAAGTGCATTGTGTGAGAACAATAATTTGTTCACTGTGTTTGTTGAGACATTCGCTAAACAGTCACAGAGAGCATGGGAGATTCGTTTTAATAGTTGTTTGGAATAGCTGTCTAGGTGATGGCCTATTTTTTGTTCTATTGTATTTTATTCTTCTTGAAAGGAAAGCAGGAGGAAAAGGCTTTTGACTGAGTAGTTTATTTGAAACTGTAATTTCAAGAAATCACCAGTGTCTGGTGTATTTTAGAATTGGTAATCTGTTTTGGACTACTGTTTGCTCAGTGCCTCAAAACTCTCTAAAATTTCTTATGAAATCTGTGCCTGAGTGAAAAAAGGATGAAGAATGTATCCACCAGTCATAATCTGTCATGATCTTGCACTTAACAGCATGAATTTCTAGCAATTCCACTATGCTCCTGCTTAGAATTCCCTTAGGTCTCAGACCCGTCCCACCTCAACTTTATTTTTTAATTTATTTAATTTTTTAAAATTCTGATATTTTAGTTTTTGTTGTTATATATTTTTTAGTTTTATTCAGTTAAATTTGTATAGTGTCTTAAGGAAAAATCTTCCTTTTTAACGTGACAGAAGTTATTTACAACAATTGGAATTTACATATTGCATTGTATTAGTTTAAGGTGTACAACCTGATGATTTAATATATATATTTTTTGAAACATGTAAATTTACCACAGTAAATTTAGTTAACATCCACCACCTCATATAGTTTCCAATTTATTTTTTTCTTGTGATGAGAACCTTTAAGATCTAATCTCTTGACTTTCAAATATGCAATGCTGTATTGTTAACTACAGTACCATGCTATACACCACATCCCCAGAACTTATTTATCTTATAACTGGAAATGTCTGTACTTTTTGACACTTTCATCCATTTTGTCCCCCTCTCACCTATAGCAACTGTCAATCTGTTCTCTGTATCTACGAGTTCATTTGTTTTAGATTCCTCTTATAAGTGAGCTCATACAGTATTTGTCTTTCTCTGTCTGATTCATTTCACTTAGCATAATGCCCTCAACGTGCATCTATGTTGTCCCTAATGGCAATATTTCCTTTATTTTTATGTTTGAATAATAGTCCATTGTATATATATATATCACATTCTCCTTATCTATGCATTAGTTGATGGACATATTGTTTTAATGTCTTAGCTACTGTAAATAATACTAAGATGAACATCATGGTCTAGGTGTTTTTTCCAAATAGTGATTTTGTTTCCTTTGACTATATACCCAGAAGCAAATTACTGGATCATATGGTAGTTCTATTTTTAATTTTTTGAGGAAACTCTGTACCATTTTCCATAATGGCTGCAGCAATTTACATTCCCACAAGCATTACACAGCTTTCCCTTTTCTCCACACCCTTACCATCAATTATTATCTTTATCTTTTTGTTAATAGCCATTCTAATGGAGGTATCAGATTATATCTCTTTGTAGTTTTGATTTGCATTTCCTTGATGATTAGTGAGGTTGAGTGTCTCTTTGTATACCTGATGGCCATTAGTATGTCTTCTTTGGAATATTGACACAGTTTATTATTTGTGTATAAAAATGCAACAGATTTTTGTATATTGATTTTGTATCCTGCAACTTTACTGAATTCAATTGTTAGTCCTAACAGTTTTTTGGTGGAGTCTTTAGGGTTTTCTATATATAATGTCATGCCATCTGCAAACAAGGACAATTTTATTTCTTTCTTTACAATTTTGATGCTTTTTATTTCTTTTTCTTTCCTGATTGCTCTGACTAGGGCCTACAGTATTATGTTGGAAAAACTGGTGAGAGAACTTCAGAATCTTTGACATGAACCCATATGATCCCAAGCTTTCAGTTTACATTTTTATTAAAATGGCCAATGTATTTCTGAATTCCTCTCTGCTTCAGTGGCTAACATAAGACATGAGACTAAAAAGGCATGAAGTGCTCAAAAGGAGGCCAATTCCCACAAATATTGAGATTCTCTGCCTCCCTTCAGTGATTTCCAGAGTAATTCATGAGTAGATTTGTTTGCTAATTATGTCACTTCTACCTGGAATATTTTTTATCTCTCACATTTCCCAAGTAAACACAAACTATTATATCCATAGAGAAAAATATGAGTTTTGAATACACACAGCCTATGTTTGAGCTCTGGCTCTCTTCTTTACAAACTGGGTCCCCTTGCAAGTCAATTTATTTTACTGAGTCTAGGTTTAAACACCTCTAAGGTAAAAAATAATAACAAGAAAACCAATAGTATTATTTTGAGTATCCAATGTGATTAGGAGAAATAAGTGTCCGACCCATAATCGGTGGACATAAATGTTCATTTATTTTTCTTCTACCATCCTTCACTCTGTTTTCAATTTCCACCTTCTCAAGAAGTTCTCCCAGCTTCTTGACTTGAGAATAAATATTTTCCATTGTCCCATGTAGTACATAATTTATCACAGAATGCTATATGCTCTATTTAACATTATCAGTGTTTTCCACAATTGAAAAAAAAAAAAAAAAAGGAACAAACGAGCAACACCTTTCTGGTGACTCTGCTGTAAACAAGTCATTTAGACTCAAAGTCCCTGAAGTAAAAACCATTGTTTTTATCCTTAAAGAAGTAGACACAGTAACATGAACTCTATAGAAGCTAAATAATATTTCCTGAAGATAATTATTTTTGAAGCTGGCTATGTATTGCAATGAACATAAGCAAAAGAAAAACCTGAGTTTAAAAAAGAAAGGATTTATTTATGGTACACACAGTAAAAGAACTCATAGTGAACACTAATTAATGTGGTACTTGTTTTCACTTTCAGTTTTTATGAGAATAGATAGATCAATAAAATGCCCTTCATAAGACAAGTTAGCATAAATATTTTAATAAAATTAGGACTTTCAAAATAAGGTTGACACTTTTTCAACACTACATGAAAGAGTGAATTTTTATCCCTGTAGAATATCTTACATTCTGAATTTAAAAAGTTATGCTCTTATTCCCAGCTAGTTACCTTCTTGAAATTATTTTCTCCTGTAATTAGTGACAGCTTCTATTATCATTTTATTCCAAATTTGTAGAAATACAAACTTTCTTAAAGCATTATCATTCTAAAATTTTGATGTGGCTGTAAATAAGAAATTCCTACTTCTGATTCCTTTTTACTGTTTTTTCTTTCTATTTAGACACAAAATGAAAAGGAATTTGGAGAACAAAAACAACACAATAGCAACAACAAAATAACAAGAAAGTTGCAATTATTTTCCTCATGATACAACACATGAGAATGCTTCTTTATAAAAATTTTAACAGAATTTGTATTTTAAAGCAGTTATACGTTCACAGCAAAACTGAGAAGAAAGTACAGAGATTTCCTGTACCCACCCTATACATGCATAGCTTCCCCCATTACCAACAGTCCCTCACCAGGGTGGTATATTCGTTACAATAGATGAACCTACATTGACACTTCATTATCACCCAAAATCTATAGTTTACATTAGTTTACTCTTGGTGTTGTACATTCTGTGGATTTTGGCAAACTTATAATGACATATATACATTATTACTTTATTATATACAGTATTTTCACTGCCTTTAAAGTCCTCTGAGCACCAACTATTTATCTCTCTATTTCCCTTAACTTCTGGTAACCACTGAAAAGATCCTTTCACTGTCTCCAAAATTTTGTTTTTTCCAACATGTCATATAGTTGGAATCATACAATACATGACCTTTTTCAGACTGGCTTCTTTCACTGAGTAACATGCATTTAAGTTTTCTCCATGTCTTTTCGTGGCTTGATAGGTCATTTCTTTTCCTCTGAACATTATTTCATTACCTGGATGTACCACAGTTTATTTACCCATTCACCTACGAAGGACATCTTGGTTACTTCCAGGTACTGGCAATTATGAGTAAAACTGCTGTAAACATCTCTGTACAAGTTTTCTGTGGATATGTTTTCAACTCCTCTGTGTAAATATCAATGAGCACAGTTGCTGGATCACATGGTAAGTGTATGTTTAATGTTGTAAGAAACTGTCAAACTGTCTTCCAAAGTGGCTATACTGTTTTGCATTCCATCTTGCAATGAATGAGAGTTCCTATTGTTACACATCCTCTCCAGCATTTGGTGCTGTCAGTGTTTTGGGTTTTGGCCATTCTAATAGGTGTTTAGTGGTATCTCTTTGTTTTCATTTGCAGTTACCTAATGACACAATATTGAACATATTTTCATACACTTATTTGTCATCTGTATATATTCTTTGATGAGGTGTCTGTTCAGGTATTTTCCCCATTTTTCAATTGGGCTGTTCATTTTCTTATTGTTGAGTTTTAAGAGTTCTTTATGAATATTGGATAATAGTCCTTAGGCATGTATTTTGAAAATATCAATAATTTCTCCCAGTCTGTTGTTTAGTCTTCTGATTATTTTGGTTATTACTTTTAATACATAGCTATATTCTTTGTTCTAACATTTTTATCAGTATTTAAAAATATTTACTCATCAGTGGCATTGGAGTATAATTTATCAGCAAGACCACTCATTCATCAGATATGAGCAGGTGAGGTGGTGTGGAACTGACATTGTCTACTGAGCTTTTCCAGGAATGAGCAGCTATGGCAGTGGCTTTTCAGAAGGCGGCTAAGTCCTGGCATTGGGAACACTGAGAGTGAAGCCAGCCCAGTTTTCGAAAACATCTGGGCCTGCTGAACAAAAAAGAAAGATTACAAACTTCGTGCAAATGACTACTGAAAAAGCAAGAATAACTCAGACCTCTCTGGAAGAATGCTTTTGAAAAAAATCCAAAAGAATTCTACTATAAAATGAATGAGAGGTACGGCTGCTCCACATCCTCTCCAGCATTTGAAGTTGTCAGTGTTCTGGATTTTGTTATGAGTGTGGAGTTGTAGTCATTATTGTTTTTATTTGCATTTCCTTCATGAAAAATGATGTGAAACATCTTTTTACGTTCTTATTTGACATCTATGTATATTCTTTGGTGAAATATTTGTTCATGTAGTTTCATCTTGTACTCAAGGTCTTTTGTTTTCTTATTGTTGAGTTCTGTGGAGTGTTTGTTTTGTTTTGTTTTGTTTTTGGGAGGAGGGCTATTTAGTGAGATATATTTTGCAAATATTTTTTCCTAACCCATGACTTGCATAACTCCTATTTTCTTTTTTATCTTATTGAATTTGCTAGGACTTCCAGTATAATGCTGAAAAGCAGTGTTGAGAAGGGACATCCTTTCCTTATTCTTGATCTTAGTGGAAAAGCTTTGAGCTTCTCACTATTAAGTATGATGTTGCTTATAAATGTTTTGTAGAAATGCTTTGTCAAGTTAAGGTATTTCCACTTTATCCCTAGTTTACTGAAAATTTTTCTCAGGCATAGTGTTGAATTTTGTCAAATTCTTTTTCTGCATATATTGATATGACCATGTGATTTTGAATACTTTATTTTTAAGGTCTATCATTTTTAGAAATAATAGACATCTCAGAGACAACATAATACATAGAGGTAGGATGGAATACAGGTTTAAAATGTAGACTTTTAACCAGAATGCTTAGATTCAAATCCTGTCATAGGCACTTACTATCTGCACAACTCTTGCCAAATTAGGTCATCTCTTTATGTCTCAGCTTTCTTTCTTATTTTATTTTATATTATTTTTATTTTTTATTGACGTGTAGTTGACTAATAACATTGTATTAGTTTCAGATTTGCAACATAGTGATTTCATATTTTTATAGATTATACCTGTTATTATAAAATATTGGTTATAATCCCTGTGCTGTGCATTATAACCTTGTAACTTATTTTGTACCTAGTAATTTGTAGCTTTTAATCCCCTTCATCAATCTTAGCCTGCACCTCACTTCTCTCCCATCTGGTAACCAATAATTTGTTCCCTGTATCTGTGAATCTGTTTCTTTTATATTTGCTCACTTGTTTTATTTTTTAGATTCCACTTGTAAGTGATAACATACAGTATTTGTCTTTGACTTATTTCACTAAGCATAATATCCTCTAGGTGCATCCATGCTGTCACAAATGACAAAATTTCATTTTTTAATGTCTGAGAAATATTCCATTGTATATATATGTGTGTGGGGTGGTATATACAAATATCTTCTTTATCTATTCATCTGTTGATAGACAGATAGCCGTTTTAATGTCTTAGCCATTGTAAATAATGCTGCTATGAACATTGGAATATACATATATATTCCAATGTTATATATATATTTATATACCTTTTTGAAATAGTGTTTACATTTTCTTCAGATATATACCCAGGAATAGAATTGCTGAATCATATAGTAGTTCCAGGTTTTGTTTTGTTTTGTTTTTGTTTTGTTTTGTTTTTTTGAGAAATCTCCATACTGTTTCCCATACTGCCTATGCCAATTTACATTTCCATCAGCAATGAACTAGGATTTCCTTATCTCTCCATCCTCAACAACACTTGTTATTTCTTGTCTTTTGAATGACAGCCATGCTGACAGGTGTCATTTTAATTTGCCTTTCCTGATGATTAATGATGTTGAGCATCTTTTCATGTACCTTTTGACCATCTGTATGTCTTGTTTGAAAAAATGCCTGTTAGGTTCCTCTGCCTTTTAAAAAATATATATATTGAGTTCTTTGTATATTTTGGATATTAGTCCCTTGTCAGACATATCATTTTCAAATACTTTCTTCTATTCAGTACTTTGTCTTTTTGTTTTGTTGATGGTTTCCTTCTTTGTGCAAAATATTTTATGTTTGATTAGGTCCCATTTATTTATTCTTTGCTTTTGTTTTCCTTGCCTGAGGAATTATGCTAAGACCTAAGTTAACATACTGTCCACATTCTTTCCTAGGAGTTTTATGGTTTCAGGTCTTATATTTAGGGCTTTAATCCATTTTGAATTTATTTTTGTATATTGTATGAGAAAGTGTTCTAATTTTATTCTTTTACATGTTGCTGTCCACTTTTCCCAACACAAATTATTGAAGAGAGTCTCTTGCTCCCATTGTATATTATTGCCACATTTGTCATAGGTTAGTTGACCATGTGTGTGTGTTTATTTCTGGGCTCCCTGTTCTGTTTTGGTTGTTTTATGTGTCTGTTTTTTGTCAGTACCATACTATATTCATTGCTGTAGCTTTGTAGTATGGTCTGAAGTCAGGGAGCATGATACCTCCAGCTTTGTTCTTTTTTTCTGAAGATTATTTTGGCTTTGGGGTCTTTTGTGGTTCCATATAAATTTTAGGATTATTTGTTCTAGTTCTGTGAAAATTTTCATGGATGTTTTGATAGCAATTGCATTAAATCAGTAAATTGTTTTGGGTAGTATGGACATTGTAACAATATTAATTCTTCCAATCCTTGAACATGGGATATAATTTCATCTTTTTGTATTATATTTAATTTTCTTTATCAATGCCTTATAGTTTTCAGAGTGTATGTCTTTCACCACCTTGGTTAAGTTTATACCTAGATATTTTATTTTTTGATGGGATTGTAAATGGGAATGCTATCTTGATTTTGCTTTCTGATAGTTCATTATTAGTGCATGAAAGCGCAACAGATTTCTGTATATTAATATTGTATTCTGCAACTTTACTGAATTTATTCATTTTAATAGGTTTTTGGTGAAGTCTTTAGGGTTTTTTATGTATATAGTATAATGTCACCTGCAAATAGTGATAGTTTTATTTCTTCCTTTCCAATTTGGATTTCTTTTATTTCTTTTTCTTTTCTAATGGCTGTGGCTAGGACTTCCAATACTATGCTAAATAGAAATGATGAAAATGGGCATCCATGTCTTGGTACTGATTTGAAAAGAAAAGCTTTCAGTTTTTAACCATTGAGTGTAATGTTAGCTGTGGGTTTGTCATGAATGGCCTTTATTATGTTGAGGTATGTTCCCTCTATACAAACACTGTTGAGAAATTTTACCACAAATAGATGGTGGATTTTTTAAAATACTTTTTCTGTATGTATTGAGATTATTATGTGATTTTTAGCTTTCATTTTGTTAATGTGGTATACCACACTGATTGTTTTGCTGATACTGACCCATCCTTACCACCCTGGAGTAAATTATACTTGATCATGACATATGATCTTTCTATGTATTGTTGAATTATTTTGCTAATACTTTGTGAGAATTATTGCATCTATGTTTATCAGGAATAATGGCCTGTGATTTTTTTGGTAGTGTTTATCTGGTATTGGTATCAAGGTAATTCTGGCCTCCTAGAATGATATTAGAAATGTTCTGTCCATTTCAATTTTCTGGAATAGTTTGAAAAGAATAGGTATTAACTCTTCTTTAAATATTTGGTAGAACTCCCCTATGAAGCCAGCCAGTCCTGCACTTTTGTTTCTTGAGAGTTTTTTGGTTACTGATTCAATTTCAATATGAGTACTTGGTCTGTTCCAATTTTATATTTCTTTCTACTTCAGTCTTGAAAGATTGTATGTTTCTAGGAATTTATCCATTTCTTCTAGGTTGTCCATTTGTTTTGGCATATAACCCTTATGATTGTATTTCTCTGATATCAGTTGTAACCTCTTTCATTTCCATTTTTGTTTATGTGGGCTCTCTCTTTTTCTTAAAGTTTTATCAATTTTATTTATCTTTTCAAATATCCAGTTCTGAGTTTTATTGATCTATTCTATTGTTTGGGGGTTTTCTGGTCTCTATTTTATTTATTTCCACTCTCATCTTTATTATTTCCTTCTGTTAATTTTGGGCTTTGCTTTCTTCTTTTTCTATTCCTTTAAATGTAAAGTTACATTGTTTATTTGAAATTTCTCTTGTTTCTTGAGGTAGTCCTGTACTGCTATCAACATCCTTCTCAGAACTGCTTTTGCTGTGTCCCATAGATTTTGAAAAGTTTTGTGTATAATTTTATTAGTCTCAAAATATTTTCTAAGTTACTCTTTTATTTCTTCATTGACCTATTGGTTTTTTGGTAGCAAGTTGTTTAGTCTACACGTGTTTGGTTTTTTTTGTTGTTGTTGTTTTTCATTTTTCTTCTTGTAATTAAGTTCTAATCGCATTCTTTGGTGGTTGACAAAGCTACTTGACATAATTTAAATCTTCTTAAATTTATTAACATTATTTTTGTGGCCTATCATATGTCTATCCTGGAGAAAGTTCCAAGTGCACTTGAAAAGAATGTATATTCTGCTTTTGGGGGATGGAATGTTCTATAGGTATCTATTAAGCTCTGGGGGATGGAATGTTCTGTAGTTATCTATTAAGCTCATCAGATTTAATATGTCATTTAAGACCACTGTTTCCTTACTGATTTTCCTTCTGGATGATTACTCCACTGAAATGTAATTGGGGGTGTTAAAGTCCCCTACTATTATTGTATTACTGTCAATTTCTTTCTATATGTCTTTTATTATTTGCTTTATATATTTAAGTGCTTCTGTATAAGGTGTACATTTTTAATAATGTTATATCATGTTCATGGATTGACACCTCTACCATTATTTAATACTTTTCTTCATCTTTTATTATAGACTTTGTTTTAAATTATACTTTGTCTGATATGAGTATTTCTGCCCTAGCTTTCTTTTCATTTTCATTTGTATGATATATCATTTTCCATCTCTTTGCTTTCAGTTTGTGTGTGTCTTTAGCTCTGAAGTGAGTCTCTCGTAGGCAGGATATACATGGGTCTTTTTCTTTTTTATCCAATCAGTCACCTTCCTCCCTTTCAGTTGAATCATTTGGTCCATATACATTTAAAGTGATTATTGATAGATATGCACTGCTTGTCATTTTGTTACTTGTTTTCTCGTTGTTTTTGTAGTTCTTCTCTGTTCTTTTCTTCTCATCTTAGTATCTCAACTTGTGGTGTGATAATTGTCATTAGTGTTATGTTTGTTTATTTGGGTTTTTTCCTCTTTAGTTTTTGTGTATCAATAGTACTTTTAGATTTGTGGTTACCAAGGAGTTCATGTATGTTGAAATATAACTATATCTACTTATTCAGTCATTTAAGTTGAAACACATTCTAAAAGATCTACATCTTTACTCTCCAACACATTTTATGTCTTTGATGACATGTTTTACATCTCCATGTCTATCCCTTATTATTGTAGTTAAGGGAGATTTTACAATTTTTGTCTTTAATCTTCATATTAGCTCATTTAAGTGGTTGATCCACTGGCTCTACTGTATATTTGCCTTTACAAGTGATGTTGCTCCCTTTATATATTTTCTTATTTCTTGTTATATCCTTCCATTTTTCACTTGAGGGAGACCCTTTCATATTTCTTGTAAGGTCTATTTGGTGGTGATGTACTCTTAATTTTTGCTTGTCTGAGAAAATCTTCTCTCCTTCTATCAGAATGATAGCCTTGCTGGGTTGTGTATCCTAGATTGTAGGTTCTTTTCTTTCAGCACTTTAATATGTCATGCTACTCCCTTATAGCCTGCAAAATTTCTCATGAAAAATCAGCTATTAGCTTTATGACAGTTCCTTTCTAGGCAATTCTTTGTTTTTCTCTTGCTACCTTTGAAATTCTTTCTTGTCTTTTGCCATTTTGACTATATGTTTTAGTGTGTGTCTCTTTGGGTTCATCTTGCATGGGATTATCTGTAATTCCTGGATCTGGATATCTGTTTCCTTCTTCAGGTTAGGAAAGTTTTCAGCCATAATTTCTTCAAATACATTTTTGAGCTTTCTCTCTCTTCTCCTTCTAGGACCTCTATAATGCAAATATTTGTACATGATATCCCAGAGGTCCCTTAAACTATCCTTTTTTATTTTTTTTCTTTGAAGTTCTGATTGGGTATTTTCCTCTAGTGTATCTTCCAGGTTGCTTATGTGATCTTCTGTATCACCTAATCTGCAGTTAAATCCTTCTAGTGTATTTTTCATTTCAGTTAGTGTAATTTCTCAGCTCTGGTTGGTTCATTTTTTTCTTTTTTTTACTTTCTAGTTATTTGTTGATGTTCTCACTGTGTTCCTCTGTTCTCTTCCCAAGTTCAGTGAGCATTTTATTACTATTTTTTTGAACTCATTATAAGGTAAATTATTTACCTCAATTTTATTAGGATTTTTTCTTAGTTTCATCTTGTTCTTTCATTTGAAGCATATTTCTCTGTCTTTTTATTTTGTTTGACTTTCTCTTTGTCTGTGTGGAATTAGGCAATACAGTTACCTATCCTGGTCTTGTAGGCATGTCTTTGTGTGGGAGTGTCCTTATGCAATCTTCCTGTGTCCAGTGGCTTTGGTGGGAGAACTGGATCTGAAGTGATCATGGGCTATGTATTTTCTCAGGGTGCCCTGACAGCTGTGACTATGGTGCAACATAGGGCTGGAGTCAGAAGGATTAAAGCTGAAGCCAGATGTGGGTTGGGGATTTTCCCAGGCTCAATCGCAGTTGCTGCTCTATCAGGAGGAAGGGCTAGGGCCCAAGGTGATGAAGCAGAAACATTAAGAGAGTTGGGCTTCTCCCAGGCATGATGGTAATCTCCACTTTGGTTAGGAGCATGGTGTGGCTTGAAGCCACACTTCTGAGCTGGGTTTGCTTTTTCTCAAGTGCACACAAGCTCGTAAAATGGCAGTGATGATCTCTATCTTAGTCAGAGGTGAGGTCAGGGCTCAAGGTGTTGGAACCACCCTTCTGAGTTGCCGTCTCTTATTCCCCATTGTCCATGTGCTCACATGATAGAGATGGGGTTTCCACCTTGGTCAGTGGTGGAGTCAGGGCCTTAGCATTTGGAGTCACAGCTCTGAGTTGGTTCTACTTTTCCCTGAGGGGCTTGAGCAGAAGTCCAGTGCAGGCTGGCAGTCACACTGGGATGATCCTGGAAGTCTGGGCAGCATAACAAGTGGTTTTCAATCTTCTGTTGCTGTGCTGGGACTAGGAGTAAACAAGTCTGTGCACATGCTCTTCAGGAGTGGAATCTCAATTTCTTACAGCCTTCTAGTAAGCCCCACTGGTCTTCAAACCAGCTAAGGAGGTTTGTATTCCTTGTGCTGAACATCAGGCTAGAGTGCCCAATATGGGGCTTAAACCTTTTCTTCTCAAGAAGGATCCCCAAGACTGTGACATCCCTATCCTCATCTGTGTCACCCACTAAGTGTGTGGGTCCTGACCAGATTGCTTCTCTTCTTCTCCCACCAGACATTGTGTGGTTCTTTTTTTACAGCCTAGATTGTAGGAAAATGTCCTGCTACTTTGAAGAGTCATTCTCAGAGAGAGTTGCTCTATATGTCCTTCTGCTTTTGATGTGTTCATGTTGAAGGGAGAACTCAGGATCTTCTTACTCCACCACCGTGACCATGCTCCTCAAGATGTCTCAGCTCTCTGTCTGCAAAAACGGGGAAAATAGGGTTCAAGATGGAGGAGTAGAAGGACATGCTCTCACTACTGCTTTCAAGAACACCAGAATCACAACTAACTGCTGAACAATCATCGACAGGAAGACACTGGAACCCACCAAAAAAGATACCCCACATGCAAAGACAAAGGAGAAGCTTCAATGAGATGATAGGAGGGGTGCTATCACAATAAAATTAAATCCCATAACTGCTGGGTGGGTGACTCACAAACTGGAGAACACTTATACCATAGAAGTGCACCCACTGGAGTGAAGGTTCTGAGCCAAACATCAGGCTTCCCAACCTGGGGTCCTGGCAACGGGAGGAGGAATTCCTAAAGAATCAGACTTTGAAGGCTAGTGGGATGTGATTGCAGGACTTCATCAGGACTGGGGAAAACAGAGACTCTACTCTTGGAGGACACACACAAAGTAGTGTGCACATCATGACCTAGGGGAAGGAGCAGTGACCCCACAGGAGAATGAACCAGACCTACCTGCTAGTGTTGGAAGCTTTCCAGCAGAGGTGGGGGGAAGCTGTGGCTCACCAAGAGACATGGACATTGGCAGCAGAAGTTCTGGGAAGTTCTCCTTGGTGTGAGCCCTCCCAGAGTCCGCCATTAACCCCACCAAAGAGCCCAGGTAGGCTCCAGTGTTGGGTCGCCTCAGGCCAAACAACCAACAGGGAGGGTACCCAGCCCCACCCATAAGCAGACAAGCACATTAAAGTTTTACTGAGCTCTGCCCACCAGAGCAACTGCCAACTCTACCATTCACCAGTCCCTCCCAACAGGAAACTTCCACAAGCCTCTTAGATAGCCTCATCCACCAGAGGGCAGACAGCAGAAGCAAAAGGAACTGCAATCCTGCAGCTTGTGGAACAAAAACTACATTCACAAAAGGTAGACAAGATGAAAGCGCAGAGGGCTATGTACCAGATGAAGGAAGAAGATAAAACCCCAGAAAAACAACTAAATGAAATGGAGATAGGCAATTTTCCAGAAAAATACTTCAGAATAATGATAGTGAAGATGATCCAGGACCTTGGAAAAAGAATGGAGGTAAAGATAGAGAAGATGTAAGAAATGTTTAACAAAGATCTAGAAGAATTAAAGCACAAACAAACAGAGATGAAAAATACAATAACTTAAATGAAAAATGCACAAGAAGGAATCAATAGCAGAATAACTGAGGCAGAAGAACGGATAAGTGACCTGGAAGACAGAATGGTGGAATTCACTGCTGCAGAACAGAATAAAGAAAAAAGAATGAAAAGAAATGAAGACAGCCTAAGAGACCACTTGGACAACATTAAACGCAACAACATTCGCATTATAGGGGTCCCAGAAGGAGAAGAGATAAAGCACCCAAGAAAATATTTGAAGAGATTATAGTCAAAAACTTCCTGAACATGGGAAAGGAAACAGCCACCCAAGCTCAGGAAACACAGAGAGTCCCAGGCAGGATAAACCCAAGGAGAAACACACCAAGACACATAGTAATCAAAATGGCAAAAATTAAAGACAAAGAAAAATTATTGAAAGCAGCAAGGGAAAAACGAAAAATAACATACAAGGGAACTCCCATAAGGTTAACAGCTGATTTCTCAGCAGAAAATCTACAAGCCAGAAGGGAGTGGCATGATATACTTAAAGTGATGAAAGGGAAGAAACTACAACCAAGAATACTCTACCCAGCAAGGATCTCATTCACATTCAATAGAGAAATCAAAAGATTTACAGAGAAGCAAAAGCTAAGAGAATTTAGCACCACCAAACCAGCTCTACAACAAATGCTAAAGGAAATTCTCCAGTTGGGAAAAAAAAGAGAAACAAAGGACCTACAAAAACAAACCGCCAAACATTAAGAAAATGGTAATAGGAACATACATACAGATAATTACCTTAAACATGAATGGATTAAATGTTCCAACCAAAAGACACAGGTTTGCTGAATGGTTACAAAAACAAGACCCATATATATGTTGTCTACAAGAGACCCACTTCAGACGTAGGGACACATACAGACTGAAATTGAGGGGATGGAAAAAGATATTCCATGCAAATCAAAAGAAAGCTGTAGTAGCAATACTCATATCAGATAAAATAGACTTTAAAATAAAGAATGTTACAAGAGACAAGGAAGGACAATTCATAATGATCAAGGGATCAATCCAAGAAGAAGATATAAAAATTATAAATATATATGCACCCAGCATAGGAGTACCTCAATACATAAGGCAACTGCTAACATCTCTAAAAGAGGAAATCAACAGTAACACAATAATTGTGGGAGGTTTTAACACTTCACTTACACCAATGGACAGATCATCCAAACAGAAAATTAATACGGAAACACAAGCTTTAAATGACATAATAGACCAGATAGATTTAGTTGATATTTATAGGACATTCCATCCAAAAACAGCAGATTATATTTTTTTTTCTCAAGTATGCATGTAACATTCTCCAGGATAGATCACATCTTGGGTCACAAATCAAGACTCAGTAAATTTAAGAAAATTGAAATCATACCAAGCATCTTTTCTGACCACAACACTATGAGATTAGAAATCAATTACAGAGAAAAAAACGTAAAAAATCACAAACACATGGAAGCTAACCAATACGGTACTAAATAACAAAGAGATCACTAAAGAAATCAAAAAGAAGTAAAAAAATATCTAGAAACAAATGACAATGAAAACACGATCATCCAAAACCTACAGGATGCAGCAAAAACAGTTCTAAGAGGGAAGTTTATAGCTATAAAAGCCTACCTCAAGAAACAAGAAAAATCTCAAATAAACAATCTAACCTTACACCTAAAGGAACTAGAGAATGAAGAAAAAACAAAACCCAAAGTTAGCAGAAGGAAAGAAATCTTAAAGATCAGAGCAGAAATAAATGAAATAGAAACAAAGAAAACAATAGCAAAGATCAATAAAACTAAAAGCTGGTTCTTTGAGAAGATAAACAAAATTGATAAACCATTAGCCAGACTCATCAAGAAAAAGAGGGAGAGGACTCAAATCAATAAAATTAGAAATGAAAAAGGAGAAGTTACAACAGACACTGCAGAAATACAAAGCATCCTAAGAGACTACTACAAGCAAATCTATGCCAATAAAATGGACAACCTGCAAGAAATGGACAAATTCTTAGAAAGGTATAACCTTCCAAGACTGAACCAGGAAGAAATAGAAAATATGAACAGTCCCATCACAAGTAATGAAATTGAAACTGTGATTAAAAATCTTCCAAAAAACAAAAATCCAGGAATAGATGGCTTCACAGGTGAATTCTATCAAACATTTAGAGAAGAGCTAACACCCATCTTTCTCAATGTGATATACAATATTGACAAATTGAAGAATAAAAACCTTATGATCATCTCGATAGATGCAGAAAAAGCTTTTGACAAAATTCAACACACATTTATGATAAAAAACTCTCCAAAAAGTGGGCATAGAGGGAACCTGTTTCAATATAATAAAGGCCATCTATGACAAACCCACAGCCAACATCAATCTCAATGGTGAAAAACTGAAAGCATTTCCTCTAAGATCAGGAACCAGACAAGGATATCCACTCTCACCACTGTTATTCAACATAGTTTTGGAAGTCCTAGTCACGGCAAACAGAGAAGAAAAAGAAAGAAAAGGCATACAAACTGGAAAAGAAGAAGTAAAATTGTAACTGTTTGCAGATGAAAGGATACTACACATAGACAATCCTAAAGATGCCACCAAAAAACTACTATAGTTAATCAATGAATTTGTAAAGTTGTAGGATACAAAATTAATACACAGAAATCTCTTGCATTCCTATACACTAATGATGAAAAATCTGAAAGAGAAATTAAGGAAACACTCCCATTTACCATGGAAACAAAAAGAATAAAATACCTAGGAATAAACCTACCTAGGGAGACAAAAGACCTGTATGCAGAAAACTATAAGACATTGATGAAAGAGATTAAAGATGGTACCAACAGATAGAGAGATATGTCATGTTCTTGGATTGGAAGAATCAATATTGTGAAAATGAGTATACTACCCAAAGCAATCTACAGATTCAATGCAATCCCTATCAAATTACCAATGACATTTTTTACAGAACTAGAACAAAAAATCTTAAAGTATTTATGGAGACACCAAAGACACCAAATAGCCAAAGCATTCTTGAGAGAAAAACACGGAGCTGGAGGAATCAGACTCCCTGACCTCAGACTATACTACAAAGCTACAGTAATCAAGACAGTATGATACTGGCATAAAAACAGAAATATAAACCAATGGAACAGGATAGAAAACCCAGAGATAAACCCATGCATCCATGGTCAACTAATCTATGACAAAGGAGGCAAGGATATACAATGGAGAAAAGACGGTCTCTTCAATAGTGGTGCTGGGAAAACTGGACAGCTACATGTAAAAGAATGAAATTAGAACACTCCCTTACACCATACACAAAAATAAACGCATAATGGGTTAGAAACCTAAATGTAAAACCACGTACTATAAAACTCTTAAAGGAAAACATAAGAAGAGCACTCTGACATAAATCACAGCAATATCTTTTTTGATCCACCTCCTAGAGTAATAGAAATAAAAGCAGAAATAAACAAATGGGACCTAATAAAACTTCAAAGCTTTTGCACAGCAAAGGAAACCATAAACAAGACGAAAAGACAACCCTCAGCATGGGAGAAAGTATTTGCAAATGAATCAATGGACAGAGGATTAATCTCCTTAATATATAAACAGCTCATGCAGCTCAATATTTAAGAAACAAACAACCCAATCCAAAAATGGGCAGAAGACTTAAATAGACATTTCTCCATAGAAGACATACAGATGGCCAAGAAGCACATGAAAAGCTGCTCAGCATCACTAATTATTAGAGAAATCAAAACTACAATGAGGTATCACCTCACACCAGTTAGAATGAGCATCATCAGAAAATGTACAAACAACAAATGCTGGAGAAGGTGTGGAGAAAAGGGAACCCTCTTGCACTGTTGGTGGGAATGTAAATTGATACAGCCACTATGGAGAACAGTATCAAAGTTCCTTAAAGAAGTAAGAATAGAATAACCATATGACCCAGCAATCCCACTACTGGGCATAGACCCAGAGACAACCATAATTCAAAAAGACACATGCACCCCAATGTTCATTGCAGTGCTATTTACAATAGCCAGGTCATGGAAGCAACCTAAATGCCCATCAACAGGTGAATGGATAAAGAAGATGTGGTACATATATACAATGGAATATTACTCAGCCGTAAAAAGGAAAGAAATTGGGTCACTTGTAGAGAGTTGGATGCATCTAGAGACTGTCATACAGAGTGAAGTAAGTCAGAAAGAGAAAAACAAATATCGTATATTAATGCATATATGTGGAACCTAGAAAATGGTACAGATGAACCAGTTTACAGAGCAGACATTGAGACACAGAAGTAGAAAACAAACGTATGGACACCAAGGGGGAAAAGCGGCTGGGTGTGGGGGTTGTGGTGTTATGAATTGGGAGATTGGGATTGACATGTATACAATGAAATGTATAAAATGGATGACTAATAAGGAAAGAAAGAAAGAAAGAAAGAAAGAAAGAAAGAAAGAAAGAAAGAAAGAAAGAAAGAAAGAAAGAAAGAAAGAAAGGAAGGAAGGAAGGAAGGAAGGAAGGAAGGAAGGAAGGAAGGAAGGAAGGAAGGAAGGAAGGAAGGAAGGAAGGAAGAAAGAAAGAAAGAAAGAAAGAAAGAAAGAAAGAAAGAAAGAAAGAAAGAAAGAAAGAAAGAAGGAAAGAAAGAAAGGGAGAAAATTATATTAAAAAAAAAAAACCTAAAACACAAATACCATCACTTTGGAGGTTAGGGCTTCACCATATGAATTTGGTATGCACACAAACATTGGGTACATAACACACAGTGATACTGTTTTTTAAATGGGCTATCTGGTAGAAATTATGTGTTCTAGAGGAGATCCAGTGTATCAGTAATTATTATTCATACAAATATTCAGAGATTTGATGCACTGTATTTGAAAATACTCAGAGATGACTAGATTAATAATTTGACTTTTTCTATGTGCTTGTCCAGTTATTGAGCAAATATTTACTTGAGCACATCTTATGATTCAGGCCCTGTGCTGGATTCTAGGCTGAAGGGATAAGAAAGATGTAGCGCACATTTGGTAACCTAGTATTAAAGTTATACACAAAGAGTTATTTTCTTCCACTCTTCTTTCAAATAAATGTTATCAAGTTGCAAAAAAAAAAAAAAAATGGGGACAATAGAGTGTTAGCCTCATGGGGTTACAGTGAGATTAAATTATTTAATATTTGTGAAATACTTAGAAGAGTGTTTGCCACATCATGCACACTCTAAAAACATGTTTTATTTTTCCAAAATAATTATAATGTAAACATCAGAAGGGCTGGAATTTTTAACCTAATTCACCATTATGGTATCCACTGTGTCTAGAACAATGTTTGGCTCCTAGTCATATTTGAATGACAAGGGGAATTTAACCACTAAATGATAAAGGTATATGAGGAACATAAAAATAAAAGAGCTCTAAATTTACATTGATATTTTTATTCCATAAATAAAATATATTTTATACAGAATTGTTTTATTGACAAACAAGGTTGCTGCTAGAACATATGGGCACCTTTGTACAAACTAGATAAAGGAGAGCCCTTTCCTACAAGCATCACAGCACCTGGGAATATGGCATGGTGACAAAATATTTCCTATGTCTGAGAAAACCTTCATGCCCAGTTCAGCCCTTTCTTAATAGAGAAAGACCACTGAATATTAAGAGTACTGCTAAATCAAAGAGAGATTGAAAAAAAGATGGTTAATAGTTAATAAAAATCAGTGTCTACACTTAAGGTTAATAACTTTCAGTTGATATTATCTAACTGCCACTTCTTGATTTTCTACTTTAAATTGAGAGATCATTTCAGGGTAGGGACTAAGAGGAGAAAATTAAGAATGTACAAGTGTGTGTGTGTGTGTGTGTGTGTGTGTGTGTGTGTGTGTGTGTGTAGGTAAGTAGTTTTAACTAACATTAGAGGGAGATATATCTGGGAAAAATGTATATGCTTACACCCTGTGGAATAAATATTACTGTTTGAAATTATACCTTTAGGTAATTACTGTTTTTTTCTTTCAGTGAGCAGATGGATCTTCCATTATAACAATGTCTGCAAAAATTCAATTTATAAATAAATTTATAAAATTAAAACTATTACTCTGTTCATTTTGTTCTTGAGTTAAATATCTATCTTTTCTAACTGGATTCCAAATTTTAAATTCCACTTCTGTTACCATAAAGTTTAAAAATCAATGGGCAGACTTCCCTGGTGGTCCAGTGGTTAAGACTCCATGCTTCCACTGCAAGGGGTATGGTTTAGATCTCTGGTTGGGGAACTAAGATCCCACATGCTGCATGGAGCGGCCAAAAAAATTAATTAATTAAATTAAATTAAATGAGGCATTCTATTTAAAAAATCAATGGGTTCTCTTTAACTGAACTCATTATCTTCCTACTCCAACTACTTTGAAGAATATATCTCATTTTTAGAGGTGTGACCAACAGAGCAGAGTAAGAAGAACCTTAACTCACCTCCCATAGGCACACCAAAATTACAACAATTTAGAGACCAGCTATCAATGAGAACAAGACTAGCAGATAAGATTTTCCACAACTAAAGACAGAAAGAAGGCACTACAATGTGATGCGTAGGAGAGATTGAGACATGATATAGTAAAGACACACACCCCTGGGTTCACAACACACAATGGGAGACTAATACTTGCAGAGGTTCTCCCCAAAGCAAAGTGTCTCAGCCTCATGTCAGTCTCCCCAGAAAGATGAGCCCCCCAATGCTTGGCTTTGAATACCAGTGGGACTTTCATATGTAGAGCTGTAGGGGTAGGAAACCGTGACTCCCACTCTAAAAGGGTTCACACAAAATCTCACAAACTCAGAGACCCAGTGCAAAGGCAATAATTTGAGAGGATCCTGGATCTGACCTACACGCTAATCTTGGAGAGCCTCCCAGAAAGGCAGTAGGCAACTGGAATTTCCGCTGAGGACAGAGGCATTGATGGGAGTGATTTCTGGGACACTGTCCTACCACAAGGACACTGGTGCTGACAAGTACCATTTTGGATACCTCCCTCTAGCCTATTAATACTAGGGGGTCTACCCACAAAATAAATAAATATGACAAAATTCTGGCATAAATTTAGTAAATCCTCATTATATTCTAAGAGTTTTATATCGGTAAAAATTCCTTATTTCATAATGTAAAATTATGACTTTATCCATATCCAATTTTCAATATCCATTCTTATGAGAAAAGTTACGATGAAAGTTACTATGAGGCTTTAAATGCCCTAAATATAGGGAAGTATGTTCCAGGGTAATACTGCCCTTTCTCTCAGGAACTAGATCTATCTCTACAAACTATGTGCTCCAAGGAAGTCTCTGATGGACACCTCTCCTCCATTTCCATATCCACTAGTGGCCCAAAAAGAACAGGACTTAAGCTAAGTTACATATAATTAGAATAAATCTAGGATAAAAGAGGAAAATATTGCATCACTTACTGAAGAATGATACATTTTTCTGTATTGTAAGAATTTGAATTTTTGAACACCATATTGTAAAATTTTAAAAAGAATTTATGGAGGAAATTAGGAAATGTTTAACTTGTGACAATCTACTAATTTTTTTAAAATATGAGTTTTCTTGTCTTTTTTTTCTCTAATACTAGTTGAAGACTTAAACTATCACACAGTTCTTCTTCTTAGCTTTCCTGTATTTTCTGTCCAATGAAATTTATTTAAATTAATATCTAGAACATATTAGAGAAAAAACAATGGGAAACAGCATGAAATGCATTTTTGCTGTGTTAATTTTAATTTTACTTAGATAATGATGAAGCGATGATATGGCTGCTGATTGAACAGTGATATATTAAAACAAATTTTCTCATTTTCTATTGGTACTCCAATACCCTTATATTTGACTATCTTTCCCAGGAGTAGTCAAAGAAAAATTTTTTCTAATGCTTAGTGATTGAAATATAGATTCACATTTTTAATTAAAATTTAAATTTGGTGGAAACTGAGCTTGCACAAGGGCAAAGTCTGCTTCGTTGGGCTCCCCTGTGCCTTGAGAACCCCTGGCCCCACCATGACCATGCCATACCCGATTCAGATACTCAGGCTCCACATTTACTTTCACCTACGTTGGTGGCCCCCAAAAAATGGGCATGTCTAAAATATCTTGAGGAAGACCTTCAAGATGGCAGACAAGTAAGACATGGAGATCAACTTCCTCCCAACACATACATCAAAAATACATATACATGTGGAACAACTCTTAAAGAACACCTACTGAACGCTGGCAGAAGATCTCAGACTTCCCAAAAGCCATGTGGCTGACAGGGTCTCAAGTGTTCCAGCCAGGTGTCAGGCCTGAGCCACTGAGATGGGAGAACCAAGTTCGGGACATTGGACCACCAGAGACCACCTGGCCCCATGTAATATAAATCAGCAAGAACTCTACCAGAGATCTCCATCTCAATGCTAAGACCCAGATGCACTCAATGACAAGCAAAATCCAGTGCTGGACACCCTATGCCAAACAACTAGCAAGACAGGAACACAACCCCACCCATTAGCAGAGAGGCTGCCTAAAATCATAATAAGGTCACAGACACACAAAAACACACCACCAGACACGGCCCTGCCCACCAGAAAGACAAGATCCAGCCTTATCCACCAGAACACAGGCACCAGTCTCCTCCACCAGGAAGCCTACACAACCCATTGGAACAACCTTACCCACTGAGGCAGACACCAAAAACAATGGGAATTACGAACCTGCAGCCTGTGATAAGGATACCCCAAACACAGTAAGTTAAGCAAAATGTGAACACAGAGAAATATGCAGCAGATGAAGGAGCAAAGTAAAAACCTACCAGACCAAACAAATGAAGAGAAAAAAGGAAGTCTACCTGGAAAAGAATTCAGAGTAATGACAGTAAAGATGATCCAAAATCTTGGAAATGGAATGGAGAAAATAGAAGAAACATTTAACAAGGAATTGGAAGAATGAAAGAGAAAACAAACAATGATGAACAACACAATAACTGAAATTTAAAATTCTCTAGAAGGAATCAATAGCAGAATAACTGCTATAACTGAGGCAGAAGAACAGATAACTGACCTGGAAGATAAAATAGTGGATACAACTACCACAGAGGAGAATAAAGAAAAGAGAATGAAAAGACTTGAGGACAGTCTCAGAGAACCCTGGGACAACATTAAACACACCAAAAATCGAATTATAGAGGTCCCAGAAGAAGAAAAAAAGAAAGGGACTAAGAAAATATTTGTAGAGATTATAGTTGAAAACTTCCCTAACATGGGAAAGGAAATAGTCAGTCAAGTACAGGAAGCACAGAGAGTCCCATACAGGATAAATCCAAGGAGAAATATGACAAGACACATATTAATCAAACTATCAAAAATTAAATACAAAGAAAAAATATTAAAAGCAGCAAGGGAAAAGCAACAAATAACATACCAGGGAATCCCCATAAGGTTAACAGCTAATCTTTCAGAAGAAACTCTGCAAGCCAGAAGAGTGTGGCAGGACATATTTAAAGTGATGAAAGGGAAAAACCTACAACCAAGATTGCTCTACCCAGCAAGATCTCATTCAGATTTGACGGAGAAATTAAAACCATTACAGTCAAGCAAAAGCTAAGAGAATTCAGCACCACCAAACCACCTTTACAACAAATGCTAAAGGAACTTCTCTAGGCAGGAAACACAAGAGAAGCAAAAGATGTACAATAACGAACCCAAAACAATTAAGAAATGGTAATAGAAACATACATATCAATAACTACCTTAAATGTACATGGATTAAATGCTCCAACCAAAAGACATAGACTGGCTGAATGGGTACAAAAACAACATCTGTATATATGATGTCTACAAGAGAACCACTTCAGACCTAGGGACACATACAGACTAAAAGTGAAAGGATGGAAAAAGATATTCCATGCAAATGGACATCAAAAGAAAGCTGGACTAGCAATACTCATATCAGGCAAACTAGACTTTAAAATAAAGATAATTACAAGAGACAAAGAAGGACACTCTGTAATGATCAAGGGATCAATCCAAGAAGAAGATATAACAACTGTAAATATTTATGAACCTAAATAGGAGCACCTCAATACATAAGTCAAATGCTAACAGCCATAAAAGGGGAAATCGACAGTAACACAATCATAGTATGGGACTTTAATACCCCATTTTAACCAATGGACAGATCATTCAAAATGAAAATAAATAAGGAAACACAAGCTATAAATGACACCTTAAACAAGATGGACTTAATTGATATTTATAGGATGTTCCATTCAAAAAAAACAGAATACACTTTCTTCTCAAGTGCTCATGGAACATTTTCCAGGATAGATCATATCTTGGGTTAAAAAATCAAGCCTTGGTAAATTTAAGAAAACTGAAATCTTACCAAGTATCTTTTCTGACCACAATGCTATGAGACTAGATATCAATTACAGGAAAAAAACTGTAAAAAATACAAATACATGGAGGCTATCAATAACAACTAAATAACCAAGAGATCACTGAAGAAATCAAAGAGGAAATGAAAAAACACCTAGAAACAAATGACGATGAAAACATGACCACCCAAAAACTATGGGATACAACAAAAGCAGTTGGAACAAGGAAGTTTATAGCAATACAATCTTACCTCAAGAAACAAGAAAAATCACAAAAAAACAAATTAACTTTACACCTAAAACAATTAGAGAAAGAAGAACAAAAAAAAAAAAAACCCCAAAGTTAGCAGAAGGAAAGAAATCATAAAAATCAGATCAGAAATAAATGAAAAAGAAATGGAGAAAACAATAGCAAATATCAATAAAACTATCATCTGGTTCTTTGAGAAGATAAACAAAATTGATAAGCCATTAGTCAGACTCATCAAGAAAAAGGGGAAAAGACTCAAATCAACAGAATTAGAAATGAAATAGGAGAAGTAATAACTGACACTGCAGAAATACAAAGGATCATGAGAGATTACTACAAGCAACTATATGTCAATAAAATGGACAACGTGGAAGAAATGGACAAATTGTTAGAAAATCACAGATTACTGAGACTGAACCAGGAAGAAATAGAAAATATAAACAGACCAATCACAAGCACTGAAATTGAAACCATACTAAATATCTTCCAAAAAACGAAAGCCCGGAACCTGAGGGCTTCACAAGTGAATTTTATCAAACATTTACAGAAGAACTAACACCTATCCTTCTCAAATTCTTCCAAAATATAGCAGAGGGAGGAACACTCCCAAACTAATTCTATGAGGCCACCATCACCCTGATACCAAAACCAGATTAAGATGTCACAAAAAAAGAAAACTACCAGCCAAAATCATTGATGAACATAGACGCAAAAATCCTCAATAAAATAATAGCAAACAGAATCCAACAGCACATTAAACGGATCATACACCATGATCAAGGGGTTTTTTTCTCAGGAATGCAAGGATTCTTCAATATATGCAAACCAATCAATGTGATACACCATATTAACAAATTGGAAAATAAAAACCATATGATAAATTCAATAGATGTAGAAAAAGCTTTTGACAAAATTCAACATTCATTTATGATAAAAACCCTCCAGAAAGTAGGCATAGGGGGACAAAAAGACCCTGAAAATGAGAAACATATTTTCTGTTTGAAGATTAGAAAATTAGCAACTACAGTACAATATGATTTATTACCTGCTGTTTGTTTATAAACTAATAAATATAAATATTATTATTATATTTGGAAACAGTTCATACTCCACATAAACCCTAAATATAATGCAAACAAAATTTTATTCTTTATTATTTTAATTTAATTTGTCAGAGAGGAAGAGTTTACTTTTTAAAACTTAATGAAATATTAGCATTTTTCTTTCAGAATTTACTTGCTTGCAATTTATTTACTAGCATGTGTATGTTTTCCTGAATCAGAAAGAATGTATTATGATAAGAAACTCTTCATCTTGATCATATTATCATAATAACCCCAATCTCTGCTGAAACAATTTTTGGCCCACACTTCACCCTCGACCCAGGATGTGGATCATGAGTATAATTCTCTAATGAAACTACTGTGTGTTTGTGATATCATAAAGTAATTAATACTAAATATGCTGCTTCTCTGTCCAAAGATTCCTCCAAAGATTAAACATTAAAATAACCTGGACTACTGTCACACCAAAGTTAATAGTTTTGCATTTATACAAAAAGCTTCTATGAAAATATATTTTCATTTTTATTTAGGGAAGTGCCATAATGTATGCATAAAACATGCTGTTTTTGATGTAATACATTTAGTTGATTGTAAAATGTATTTAGTAATATAGTATTACATTTGATATAAAATAATACATTTCTAAAATGCCATTATAATGTCTGTTCTTTATTTTTTTATCTTTATTTTTTTTTCTTTCAGAATCCTCCTTCATTTATGATTAATACTAGCCTTATCATCTTATGAGTTCTTCCTGAATAAGATAGTTAGGTAGGTAAATAGATAAGTAGATACGGATTTTTTTTTTTTTTTTTTTTTTTTTTTAGTTTTTAATGAGGTACAGTTGATTTACAATGTTGTGTTAGTTTCAGGTGTACAGCAAAGTGAATCTGTTATACAAATACATATATCCACTCTTTTTAGATTCTTTTCAGATACAAGCCTTTACAGAGTATTGAGTAGAGTTCCCTGTGCTATGCAGTAGTTCCTTATTAGTTATGTATTTTATATATAGCAGTGTGCATGTGTCAATTCCAATCTTCCAATTATCCCACCCTTGCTTACCTCCTGATAACCAAAAGCTTATTTTCTACATCAGTAACTCCATTTTGGTTTTGTAGATAAGTTCATTTGCAGACTTCTTTTCTATTCCACATATAAGTGATGTCATGTGATATTTGTCTTTCTCTGTCTGACTTACTTCACTCAGTATGATATCTCTAGGTCTATCCATGTTGCTGCAAATGGCATTATTTTGTTGTTTTTTATGGCTGAGTAATATTACATTGTATATATGTACCACATCTTCTTTATCCATTCCTCTGTTGATGGATATTTAGTTTGCTTACATGTCCTGGCTATTGGGAATAGTGCTGCAATGAACGTTGTGGTGGATGTATGTTTTTGAATTATGGTTTTCCCTGGGTATGCCCAGGTGTGGGATTGCTGTATCATGTTACCTCTATTTTTAGTTTTTTAAGGAACCTTCATACTGTTCTCCATAGTGGCTGTACCAGGTGGCATTGCCACCAGAAGTGTAGGAGGGTTCCATTTTGCCACACCTTCTCCAGCATTAATTTGTAGATTTTTAAAAATTTATTTATTTATTTATTTATTTATTTATTTTTGGCTGTGTTGGGTCTTCGTTTCTGTGTGAGGGCTTTCTCTAGTTGTGGCAAGGGGGGGCCACTCTTCATCGCGGTGCGTGGTCCTCTCACTATCATGGCCTCTCTTGTTGCGGAGCACAGGCTCCAGATGCGCAGGCTCAGTAGTTGTGGCTCACGGGCCTAGTTGCTCCACAGCATGTGAGATCTTCCCAGACCAGGGCTCGAACCTGTGTCCCCTGCATTAGCAGGCAGATTCTCAACCACTGCACCACCAGGGAAGCTCCCTAGATTTTTTGATGATGTCCATTTTGAAGGGTGTGAGGTGATACCTCGTGGTAGTTTTGATTTGCATTTGTCTAATAATTAGTGATGTTGAGCATCGTTTAATGTGCTTGTTGGTCACCTGTACATCTTCTTTGGAGAAATGTCTATTTAGATCTTCTGCCCAATTTTTGATTGGGTTGTTTGCTGTTTTGATATTGAGGTGCATGAGCTGTTTGTATATTTTGGAGATTGATCCTTTGTCATTTGCTTTGATTGCAAATATTTTATCCAGGTTTGAGGGTTGTCTTTTCGTCTTGTTTATGGTTTCCTTTGCTGTGCAAAAGCTTTTAAGTTTAATTAGGTCCCTCTTGTTTATTTCTATTACTCTAAGATGTGGGTCAAAAAAGATCATACTAGGATTTATGTAGAAGAGTGTTCTGCCTATGTTTTCCTCTCAGAGTTTTATAGTGTCTGAACTTACATTTAGGTCTTTAATCCATTTTGAGTTTATTTTTGTGTAAGTGTTAAGGAGTGTTCTAATTTCATCCTTTTACATGTAGCTGTCCAGTTTTCCCAGCACCAATTATAGAAGAGACTATCGTTTCTCTATTGTATATTTTGTCTTCTTTGTCATAGGTTAGGTGAAAATAGGTGTGTGGGTTTATCTCTGGACACTCTAGCCTGTTCCATTGATCTATATTTCTGTTATTGGGCCAGTACTATACCGTTTGATTACTGTAGCTTTGTAGTATCATCTGAAGTCAGGGAGCCTGATTCTTCCAGCTCAGTTTTACTTTCTCAAGATTGCTTTGGCTATTCAGGGTCTTTTGTGTTTCCATACAACTTGTGAAATTTTTGTTCTAGTTTTGAGAAAAATGCCATTGGTAGTTTGATAGGGAGTGCACTGAATCTGTAGATTGGTTTGCATTGCATAATCATTTTCACAATGTTGATTCTTCCAATCCAAGAACATGGTATATCTCTCCATCTGTTTGTGTCATCTTTAATTTCTTTCATCAGTGTCCTATAGTTTTCTGCATACAGGTCTTTTGTCTCCTTAGGTAGGTTTATTCCTTGGTATTTTATTCTTTTTGTTGCAATGGTAAATGGGAGTGTTTCCTTAATTTCTCTTTCAGATTTTTCATCATTAGTGTATAGGAATGCAAGAGATTTCTGTGCATTAATTTTGTATCCTGCTACTTTACCAAATTCATTGATTAGCTCTAGTAGTTTTCTGGTAGCATCTTTAGGATTCTCTATTTATAGTATCATGCCATCTGCAAGCAGTGACAATTTTACTTCTTCTTTTCTGATCTGGATTCCTTTTATTTCTTTTTCTTCTCTGATTGTTGTGGCTAAAATTTCCAGTACTATGTTGAATAATACTGGTGAGAGTGGGCAACCTTGTCTTGTTCCTTATCTTAGTGAAAATGATTTCAGTTTTTCACCATTGAGAATGATCTTGGCTGTGAGTTTGTCATATCAGGCTTTTATTATGTTGAGGTAAGTTCCCTCTTTGCTTACTTTCTGGAGGCTTTTTATCATAAATGGGTGTTGAATTTTGTCAAAAGCTTTTTCTGCATCCATTGAGATTATCTAATGGTTTTTATTCTTCAATTTGTTAATATGGTGTATCACATTGATTGATTTGCATATAAATTTCTTTCAAATAACTTCTAAATACTCATTACTCTGAAGAATGACAGTGAATTCACTTTGAAAAAACATTTCTATTATTTTATCATATTATTTTTGTGTTTTCTTCTGAGATATATGGTAAAATTCAGCTTCATCAAAACACTGATACATGGTTGAAATAAATTAATACTAAAATGCAGAAAAGATACCTACAATAACCCAAATCAACACAATATCCAATCTAAGAGGAATTAACTAAATATTTAAAATATTACATATGCTCATATACATTCTAACATGGTCATTGTTTCAGAAAACTGAAATTTTACAATAAATATTTTTTGTTAAATAGATTACAATTTAATTTTATCATCATTTGTAAAAATTTAGCTTTGTATATTATGACATATGAAATTTATCTGAACTTTTTTTGTTTATACATATTGAAGTGGCATTATAAGAGAGATAATTTAAATCAACATAGGAGATGAATAAAAATTTTCATTAATCTATGAAAATGTTTTTATTTTATAATTTAAAGTAGAATTTTAATTAAAATAACTTAGGTGAACACTGGTATATCAGTAAGTATTCTCCAGAGAAATATAACCAATAGGGTATGTGTTGTGTATGTGTGTAAAGAAGTTTATTGTAAGGAATTGGCTCAGATAACTGTGGAGGTGTGGGCTGACAAAATTTTTAGGGCAGGTTAATAGGGCAAAAATTCAGTCAGGATTTCTGTGTAACAGTGTTGTGGCAGATTTCTTTTTTTTTTTTTTTTCTGGGAAATCTCAGTCTTTTCTCTTATTGCCATCAACTGATTGAATGAGGCCTACCCACTGTAAACAGTGCAATCTCTTTCATGTAAAGACAACGAACTATAGATGTTAATCATATCTCCAAAGTTTCTTTACAGCAACGTCTAATGTTTGCCCGAACAAGTGGGTACCATAGCTATATTTCTTCATTTTGGCAGCTATGACAGAATACCATAAACTAGGTGGCTCAGAAAAAACAAAATGTTTCTCACAGTTCTGGAGGATGTGAAGTCTAATATCAAGGTACTGACAGATTACGTATCTGGTGAGAGCCTGCTTCCTGATTCATAGAGGGCTATCTTTTTGCTGTGTCCTCACATAGAGGAGGGATAAGGGGTCTCTCTGAAGCCTCCTTTATAAGAATGCAAATATCATGCATGAGGGTCTACCTCATGACCTTATCACCTCTCAAAGGCCCCACCATTGGGTTTCAAACTATGAATTTGGGGGAAGCAAAACATTCAGTCTCTGGCAATTGCATAGTCAAGTTGACACTAAAATTTAACCATAACATCCAGTGACAATACATTTCTTTACAATTTAAATTTACCTCATGTTTTAAGCCCATCAAAAATACTTAATTTGCACTTGTGCAACACTTTGAAGTTCTGTAATTCATTTATCACGTTGTCTCCAGGTACTATACCAGCTATGTTGAATCAAATCATTTATGTCTTTAAAAGCTTACCATTATTTCTGGGCAATGTTTCACTTGATGTCATAATTCACTTGTTGTAAAGAAAGTTCAAAAGAAAGTTCAAAATAACCTCAATTAACAAGATATTTAAAATTCATACCTTCATTATGTTAGTCACTCCGTTTGCTTCCTAGCAGAGGTCATAACTACACAGGTGAAGTACACAGGATTTTGTGATTGAGAATTAGTGCTGGCCATCACAAAAATGGCCAAATGTATTTTCTTAAAATATACTTTTTTATTTTGCTTTTATTTAAACAATAATAAAACTCAATAGTATGAATACAAATCACTAATCACAGAATAAAATCTAAACTCTGTCTGCCATTTAACATATACTACACTCTCTCCCACTTTATTAGTTTCAATATTATCTTTCTTGATTTCACAATACAAATTTCCACTAAAGTTAGTCTCATATGCACAGTTTCTCATGTATATGCTATTTAAAATTTCTACTCCAAGTGTTTTAACATTTTATATCCACTTTCTCGAATATACCTGTGCTTTTTTGAATATTCAAATTCTACTCATGCTTCAACACAGTTTAAAATGCCCATCCTGTCTACATTTTGTGGCATTGGTATGGGCACCTTCAATAATGCGTTTTGTGACTTTTTATTACTACTATGATAACCATATTATTTCCAAATATAAGCACATTAAACATGAAAGTAGATGTGTAAAAACTGATATTTTTTTTTCAAATGGTAAATGATGGACTATAAGACTGCTGGGAGGAAAACAATAGGCAAAGATAGATCAGTTGATCAATCAATCAGTTCATTGATCGATAGACAGATGATAGATGATAGGTAGTTAGATAAATAAAAGCATGTGAATGAAAGAGAGGAGGGAAATAAGAAAACAAATTATCACAAAACAAATTTTTTTGAAATTCTAGTTTAAAAATATATGTCTATAGCATTTCAGCATGTTTCCTGAAACAATGAATAGAAATTGTTATCTTGTGATAGTTTTCAATGTTATGCATTATTTATATTATATTATTATAAAAAATTACACATAGACTGTATCAGATGGGCCCATTAGTAAAAATAACATTTTTTGAATAAAATTTTAATAAGTAGAAGTTAACATTGAGAGGTAATATGACTCCTAAGTTGTATTCATTTACCAGACCACATAAAACCTAAACTTAACTTTTGATGGTGTTAATGATAGTTTTCTCTATTTATAAACTTCAGCCATTCAATGGTAATTAACATGGAATTGTTATTCACTCTTGTCCTAATACAGGTTTCCTTTTAACCTTTCTAAGAGGTCCTGCTATTTTTTGCTTCATTGCTTTGCTTTATTGAACATTATAGACATGGCAAGAAATCAAGTATGATTGTGTAGGAAATTAAATCAGCAAAAGTACGTTAATAGTCAGGTTTAAATACATAAAAGCAACAAAATTGAACTAAAGGTTGCAGTTCTATATATAACTATTGTGTTCAGGTACTGTAGAATGTAAAATTGTTTTTAAATTATTTATGCTTTGAAGGGCATAAAAATACTTTTTCACAGTGGATTTAGTTGATGATAGGATTTAAAGTAATGTCATGAGAGGGTCATAATTATCCTTATTTAATAACACATCCAGGGTTAATTTTTATTTGTTGTCTCATTCTTGGTAGAATGGGGCTAAATTCTAAATAGGCAAAGTACCTGAATGTATATGTAGTGTTCACTGGATTATCTATTTTCAACAAATAAATTAAGTATATTTGAATATTACATCAACCAATATTAATGTATTTTATTTGTTGGATTTATTTCACTGAAACAACTTGGTTTAGTGAAAATAACACTGGAGAATGAATTAGGACTAGAGAGAAAATATTTTTATTAATTATTTAAAATTAAAAGATAAATTATGTTCAGTGATTAAAATGCATAATTTTCCAAAATATGTCATACATGAATGAGTAAACCTGAGGAGACCATCAAACTTAGACATTGATGATATATTATTTCCATAAATTTCCCAGTGCAGATGGTTACTTCAATGTTTCTTTCAAATTTTCTAAGAGAAAATTTCCATGCCTTAAAAGTATATCTAGGAATATATACCACATAGAAAGCTACCAGATTAATTTTTTGATCTTGTATCAAAACTAGGCCAAACAAACCAACACAGAAAAACTATAGACTAATTGCAAGAGATTTTGGGGACTTTTACCTGGTAGATGTCAACTGAAAAAAAAATGCACAACCTAAAATTTGAGAATTATGTTTAGTCAGTGGTCTTTCTGAGGACTCAAGCCCGGGAGGCAGCTTGTCAGATAGCTTTGAGGGACTGCTACAAAGAGATAAGGGAGAAACCAGGGTATATAGGAGTTTTGCAACAAAAACCAGGTAGTTGGAACATCAAAAGATTACTGTTAATTAAAGAAAACTAGACATTGCAAGTTAAGGAACTTAGTGCTTTTCTATGTATGGGAAAATGCAAGAGTCTGGGCTCATTGAATTCATTCGTTTGATATAAACCTTAACTATATAGGACCAGTATCCTGTTTTTTTTTTTGTTTGTTTTTTTCCCATCCTGAATGCACTCAGGATGCACAGTTGGAGGTGGCTTAAGTGGCTGCTAGCGTGATGGCCTCAATGTCCTTTGTTTACTAATATGGCAGGTGAAATTTTTAGTCTACATAGATAAAGTTTTCAGCAAAGATTGACAGGGCATGAAAATAAACCAACTTCTTCTTGGTTTATAAGCACTAGTTCAGTCTGTTTCCTACTTTCTTAGACAATAATTGCACTTTTCTCAAACTTCCAACATGTCTTCACAGTTTCACTAATAGCTGATGACAATTATACCTAATTTCATGAAAAGTGAAACAATTGGAAATGAATTGCTACAAATTCTCATTACTCCTTTGTCATCTTAATCTATTCCCATAACTTCTATATTTCTAATATCATGGATTAAAAGTCTGTTCCTTGCTAAGATAAGCTCTCTCCTTCTGTACAAGACACCATTAAAGGACACTGCTTCTGCAATTTTTCCTTCTTTTTAACATTGTTTTACTTCCCTCTAATTAAGACCTATCTATGGCACCTTATTTCACTAAAAAATAAGGTCCTTTCTGTGTGATGGGGCCCCCTGCCACTGTTAGTTCTGCAAATTTTACCCCACTACTGTCTCCCCTCATTTACTCATTCCAGCTACTTTGGCATTTTTTGTTTTCTCCGTGGATCCTTAATCCCTTTTTGTATCTCTTCTGCTTAAAATGGTTTGCCCCTAAATACCTGTATTCCTGGATCCTTTCCATCTGGATCTTGTGTAATAGTGAGTTCTTGAAAAATTAATACGTTTCAGTTTTACAATATGATTCTAATACCATCTGGAAAAATTAGGCTAGAATAGATTAATTTTTTTACAAAAACATGAATTTTGTCTAATAAATATTGAAACATATTGTAATCTATAATTAATGTAACAATAGCAAACCATAGTATACAATATATGATTGCATTTTAGAAGTGCTTCTCTTCACAGAGTAAAAACTTGATCTAAATATAGCACAGTCCCACCATAAATATAATATTATTAACACACCCATCTATAACAAACTTTATTCATTATCAACGAAATCATTCATTTTATGATGAATTTGTGTAACTTGTATGTTTTTAAAATCATATAAATCAATGTAACATATGCAGTTAAATACTATAACAGTTAAATCAATGTAACATAAGCAGACCATAGTATACAATATATAATACTTTGGCATAGAAAAACTCATGTCTTCTCAAATCAATAAGGAAAGATGCTCAAAGAAGCTAGATTAATATTAATGGTTAGATTTTTTTAAATGAAAATCTGCTTACACCCTTGCCTAGATATATCCATTAAGATAATCATCAAATGGATAAAGAAAAATAAATTTATTATAAAAATCAAATTAACAAAATGACAAAAAAGTAAAACCATCATAAAGGATATATTACTAGTCTCTCAAAGGAGGAAACTTTTCCAAGCATAAAAAATGAAAAAATTTACCAAAGAAAATCTTAACATATTTGAATATACACAATTAAGAATTTCCCTATGTTTAAAAAAAAAAAAAGCAGAACAAAAGTGACAAATTGCCCGAAAGAAGTTTGACAGGTAATTAGGATGTATACTTGTATCTAAGAAAAATATTTGTTGCATCAAAAATAAATTATGAAAATACTTAAAATAATATCTCACATAAACTGAATGTTATGTTGACTGAAGAAAAACACACAACCTAAAAGTTGTGTTTTGTTTTATTCAGGGACCTTACTGAGGACTATAGCCCAGGAAACAACCTCTCAGCTCTGAGGAACTGTTCTAAAATAGGTAAGTGAAGAGAGAGGATATACAGAAGTTTTGGCTGAAAAAAATTAAAACATGTAGTGGAATATCAAAAGGGTACAACTAATCACACACACACAAAAAAAACATTTCTTGAGTTAATGATTTTAGTGCTTTTCTATGTATGGGAAGATGCAAGAGTCTGGGCTTATTGAAATTCTTCCTTAGATATACATCTTAACTATCTTGAGCCAGTATTCTGTTTTCCTCTGCCCTGAATTCCCCTCAGAGCACACCTTAGGGTGTACCTGCAGTAGCTGATGACTTGATGGGCAGGCAACATTCTTTGTTTACTGTAATGGCAGGTAACTTTTTTTTGCAGTTATATAATGGCAAATAAATATTTGAAGAAATTACTACTTCTTCTTCAATTTGAAAAGCATACAATTGAAAAAGCATACAAAACATATGATTTAAAAGCATACAATGTAAAAAAAATCATTATAAAATGAACCATTTCATTAATAATAAAATAATAATAAAATTATAAAATTCACTGATAATAAATAAAGTTGGCTATAGGTGGGTGTGTCAATAATACTATATTTATAGTGGGACTGTGCGTTACTATATTTCAGCATTTTAGATCAAGATTTTACTCTGTAAAGAGAAACATTTCTAGAATGATGGCATGAGAAGTTCTGCAGACCTTCTTTCCAGAGCAATAATCACAATGAAAAGTGTATAAACACACACACACACACACACACCAATTTAAAATCTCTGAAAATTGTCCTAAGAGCATATAAAAATGCAGAAACTTTTTTTTTCAGTAAAATGTACTTAACTCTAGTAGAAACAGTGGCAGCCTCTTGCATTTGAGCCATGATCCACTGCTTCACATTTCCCCAGCTCAGCATGATTAAAGTTTTAACCCAGGTGGGTACGGTCAAGAAGATGGGTTTTCTGTTTCCCTTTACCTCCTGGTATCAGGTGATGGTTTCTCTTCAGGAGTGGCACTTTGCCAATGACATCTCCAGTTCATTTTATGGAAGCTGTGTCTCAGGTAAGTTCTGCTGAGGTATCTATGGCTCTCTCCTTCCATTATCCAGTCCCTAACTATATTGCAGGAACTTTATCATGCAAGGCAGGATGAAAATACAAGGCTGATTGCCCTAACCCTACCTTGAGTGTAGGGCAATTTGCACACAGGGAGAGACACGCCAAGAAGACTAGGGTCTTCTGCCCCACCCAGCCCTCAGCTCAGCAGGTGTGTCACTCTGAGAGAAAGGGTCTTCTCTCCCTGCTTTTAACTCTGGAACAGTGGCACGCTTTTGCCCAGACAGAGAGGTAACCCTTGAGAACCGTCAGTACTTTTGTTCTCCCTAAGGGGGCGGACTTCATTGGAGACTGACTCTATTTGGAAAAAGTGTTAGGAAATTTAGTCCTAAAGGTGCAATTAAGAACATGGAGATTTATGTTAGAGAATATTTTGCTTATGTTCTCTTCTAGGAGTTTTATGGTGTCATGTTTTATATTTAAGTTTTAAACCATTTTGAGATTATTTTTGTGTATGGTGTGAGGGAGTGTTCTAGCTTAATTAATTTACATGCAGCTGTCCAGCTTTGCCAACACCACTTGCTGAAGAGACTGTCTTTTCTTCATGATATGTTTTTGCCTCCTTTATGGAAGATTAATTGACTGTAGGTGTGTGGGTTTATTTCTGGGATCTCTATTTTGTTCCATTGATCCAAATGTCTGTTTTTGTGCCAATACACTGTTTTTATTACTGTAGCTTTGTAGCATTGCCTGAAGTCTGGGAGTATTATGCCTCCATCCTTGTTCTTTTTTCCTCAGGATTGCTTTGGCAATTCTGGGTCATTTTGTTCCATATAAATTTTAGGATCATTTGTTCTAGTTCTAGTGAAAAATGTCATGGGTAATTTGATAGGGATCACAATAAATCTGTAGATTGCTTTGGGTAGTATGGTCATTTTAACAGTATTAATTCTTCCAATATAAGAGTATGGGATACATTTCCATTTTTTTGGAATCATCTTCAATTTGCTTTATCAATGTTTTATAGTTCTCAGCATATACGTCTTTCACCTTTTCCAGGTTTATTCCTAGGTATTTTTTTATGTGATTTTAAGTGGGATTTTTGTTTTTGTTTTTGTTTTTTACTTTTTCTTTCTGATATTTCATTGTTAGTGTAAATAAATACAACAGATTGCTGTATGTTAATCTTGTAGCCTGCTACCTTGATGAATTTATCAGTTCTAATTGTTTTTGTGTGGAGTCTTTAGGGTTTTCTATATAAAGTATCAGGTCATCTGTATATAATGACAATTTTATCTCTTCCTTTCCAATTTGAATATCTATTACTTTTTTTTTTTCTTGTCTGACTTCTGTAGTTAGGACTTCTAATACTATATTGAATAGAAGTTGTGAGAGTGAGCATCCTTGTCTTGTTCCAGATTTTAGTGGGAAGGTATTCAGTTTTTCACTGTTGAGTATTATTCTGTCTGTGGGTTTTTTATAAATAGTTTTTATTATGTTGAGATATGTTCCCTCTGTACCCACTTTAGTGAGAGTTTTTATCATGAATGGATGTTGAATTTTATCAAATTATTTTTCTGCATCTGTTGAAATTTTCATGTGGTTTTTGTCTTTTCTTTTGTTGATGTGGTGTGTCACATTGATTGATTTGCATATGTTGAACCATCCTTGTGACCCTGGGATGACTCCAGCTTGATTATGATGCATGATCCTTTTATGTGTTGTTGGATTCTGTTTGCTAATATTTGTTGAGGATTTTTGTATCTATATAAATCAAGGATATTGGTCTGTAATTTTCTTTTTCAGTAGTGTCTTTGGTTTTGGTATCAGGCTTCATAGAATGACTTTGGAAATGTCTCTCCAAAGTCAGTCAAAGAGGAGGATTGACTCCTCTTCAATCTTTTGGAAGAGTTTGAGGAGAATTGGTGTAAGTTCTTCTTTGTGTGTTAGATCAGTCTCTTAAGGCAAAAAGAATAAAAATGAAAATAAACAAATGAGACCTAATTAAACTTATAAGCTTTTGAACAGCAGAGAAAACCATAAACAAAATTAAAAGACAACCTGTGGACTGGGAGAAAATACTTGCAAATGATGCAACCAACAAGAAATTAATTTCCAAAATATATAAACAGCTCTTATCTCTCAATATAATAAAAACAAACAAACCAATCAAGATGGACAGAAGACCTAAATAAGCATTTCTCTAAAGACATATGGATGGCCAATAGGTACATGAAAAGATGCTTGACATTGCTGATTATTAGAGAAATGCAAATCAAAACTACCATGACGTATCACCTCACACCAGTCAGAATGGCCATCATCAAGAATCTACAAATAGTAAGTGCTATAGAGAGTATGGAGAAAAATATTTGCCCCTACAATGTAGGTAAGAATGTAAATTGGTGTAGCCATATGGAAAACAGCATGGAGGCTCCTTAAAAAACTAAAAGTCAAATTACAGTAATCCCACCCCTCACATATATCTGGAAAAGAAGAAAACTCCAATTCAAAAAGATATAGGCACCCCTGTGTTCATAGCAGCACTATTCACAATAGCTAAGACATGGAAGCAACCTAAAAGTCCATCAATAAATGAATAGATAACGAAGATGTGGTGAATAGATAATGAAGATGTGGTATATATATATATATATATATATATATATATATATATATATATATATATATATATATATATATATATATATATAAAACAGAATATTACTCAGCCATAAGAAAGAATGAAATATTGCCATTTGCAGCAACATGGATGGACCTAGAGATTATCATACTAATTGAAGTCAGAGAAAGACAAACATTATATCACTTTATCATTTATAAAAAAAATGTTACAAGTAAACTTATTTAAAAAACAGAAATAGACTCAGAGTCGTAGAAAAGAAACTTATGGTTACCAAAGGCAAAATGTGGGGCAGGGGAGAGATAAATTAGGAGTTTGGGATTAACAGATACACTCTACTATATATACTATAGATAAACAACAAGAACTGACTATATAACACAAGGAAATATATTTAATATCTTGTAATAACTTATAAATGGAAAAGAATCTGAAAAATGCTTTGCTTATCTGAATCACTTTGCTGTACACCTGAAACTAACAAAATATTTTATATCAGCTATACTTCAATTTTTAAGAAGAACAATGAAGATTTTGGCAATAAGCAATTAAGAGGAGACTAGTAGCTCCATGAGAAGAACAACTGAACTTCAAACCAGCTAGAAATTTATCAGAAAGAATGAGGGTGGCAGCAATGAAGAGATATTTTAGGGTCAGAACAAGCCTCCAAGACTGGCCTCCTTGACTATCCCTGCAATGGGGCCTTAAATTAATTGCTCAGATCATGAAGCAATTTATGCACCAGTGCATTGTTAAAAACAATAGAGAAATCAGATAGCAATTAGTATATGCTAACAGAGGATGTAATACCAAAAGAGAAATAAAAGCTAGAAGGTAAACAGGAAGATCAGGGAAAGAGATAAGAGAGCCTAGCTAAAACCACTGTCGTCATGGGAGTTGGGAGGCTGGAGAGAGGGGTTCAGGGTGATTATGAGCATGCCCAAGGCTGTGCCATCTGACTGGTGACATTAGAAGTTGTACGTTTGAGGGAATAGATTTCACTGACATAGTTCAGAGAAGTTGATAAACAAATACACAAGGACAATACACAAACAATAGCAACAAGTCCAGAAGTGTGTGTGTGTGTGGGTGCTCAGTGTCCAGAGTTGCTAAAATATATTAGCTAAATTCCGTATATATGCATTAGCATATGGTATTTGTATTTCTCTTTCTGACTTACTTCACTCTGTATGACAGACTCTAGGTCCTTTCACCTCACTACAAATAACTCAATTTCATTCCCTTTTATGGCTGAGTAATATTCCATTGAATATATGTGCCACATCTTCTTTATCCATTCATCTATTGATGAATATTTCAACTCAATGTTTTGTGACGACATATAGGGATGGGATAGGGAGGGTGAGAGGGAGGCTCAAGAGGTAGGGGATATGGGGATATATGTATACACATAGCTGATTCACTTTGTTGTACAGCAGAAACGAACACAACATTGTAAAGCATTTATACTCCAATAAAGATGGGAAATATATATATATATATATGCCAAATGTCTAATTTTCCACACACACAAAAATATAAGACATGAAAATAATCAGGGAGATATAATTCATACACAAGTGAGAAAAAAAAGCAACATAAACTGGCTTTGACAGGGCTTAGTGGAAAAACATTTCAAAATTGCTATTATAAATGTGTTCAAAGAAAATGAAAAGTCTGTTTAAAGAATTAGATGAAGGTGGGATAACATTGCCTTATCAAATAGAGAAGATAAATATGAGAAAGAAATTACTTTAAAAAGATTGTGTGCATATACATATAGTATGTATATATAATTTCCAAAATTTTGATAAGTAAGTTTCTTTTTGCATGGGAAAATATTTTTAAAATAACAATGGTTCATCAAACTTTGTGGTCATATCAACAATGATAATATAAATTTATTTTATCTTAAGTGTTGAACTTTTAAACTGAATTTATAGTAGAGGGCACAAGAATGTTAATTATTTCACTTTTGGTAAAATGTATCTCTAAAAGTTTTACTTTGATTATTTAAATTGGATTTTTAAATGAATATTTTTATTATTGCAATTAACAGATTTTCTATTTGAAGAAACAGGCAACAGTGAGATGGGGGTGAAAGGAAAGAGAGAAATTCTAAGCCTAGGTATACAGGCAATTCTCAAAAGGTTAATAATTAAAAAAACAATATCCTGAGTCATTTCATAGCACTAGGACCACAAGGAACATGCACACAAAAAAATCAGTCCTTGCAATGAAAGCTACTTATCAATGAATTTATGTGGACTAATTATCCAAGAAACCCTATTCTGTTGTGTGTTGTACATGCCAAACAGCTTACAAGAGCAGCAATGGTTGCAAAAAATTTGAACACACACAGCTAAAAAGCACTGCATTTTGCAAGTAAAAGTTATTGCTTCATACAGTCATTAGAGACTCTCGAAAGCAACAGAGTACCCACACACAGCAATGAAGACCAAACGCAGCCAAATATAAATAAATAAATAAATAAATAAATTTATATTGGAAAAAAAGCAACATAGTAGCTTTTGTTTAAAAAAAGGGACATATAGTGAATAAGCTCAAAAGCAAATTTTTTAGATACTTTTGTATCTAAACTTATCTGAACTTAATGGCCAGAAAAGGAAAAGTCACACAGCTAGTGAGAACCTCATAATTCTAGTGTAGAAAATTATAAGGAATGAATTCTGACACAAGATACAAAATGAGAAATTGAAAAGTTACAACAATTACAAATAGTCATATATATCAGTGTATTGATGACATGTCACCCGAAGTGGAAGAGGTTTTATGTGATCAAATGACAACAACATCTTAATCCAGGTTAATGAGTCAACAGGTTTCATCAGTAAATACCATGCTATAGTATTTGTCAAATTTGTAAGTGGTGGTGAAATTCAGTACAACACACTCGGCCACAAATATTGTCTGAAACAAGCAAATACCAAGATAATGGTTTGTCTTTCTCTTTGGAAACAAAATGTCAATCTTGGAATTACTGTGTTTGTATCTGTAAGGATGTTTGGTTACATGAAAGTTTTGCCTGTCACATAAGAAAAGAAACTCCTGGCTTTTATTATAATGCACTGCTTTTTTTTTTTTTGTTTAAGTGAGATAATTGGTGTCAAATATTCGTGTAGTTAAAAAGAGAAGAAATAGTCCTAGATAATGCCAAGAAAGGGTTAATTTTATTTTTTTTAAAATATTCCACTCAAGAATGTTTAAAAGACTGTGAAAATCTGAACAAAGAGAATCTAAGTCTCCAGCTACATGTAGACATCAGTGGCTCATCAGAGGATAAGAATTCAGGAAGCTCTTAAGGTTTTGAGTTGAAAGATAAATTGCAGGAATAATTTCACAAAAATAATAAGCCATATTTTCCAAAGTACTTTGAAGATGACAGATAGCTGGTGAAACTAGCCTAATTAGCAGATATTTCACACCACTTGAACTATTTGTATAAGTCTCTGTGAGACCCTAGAGAAATGTCTTTATTTCAAGTGAAAGATTCTTGTATTTAAAAAAGAGAATATTTGGAAAAATCATCTTATAGACTTAAATCTTGATATGTTTCCACTGATGTTTGGGTTTGAAAGTGTAAAGCATATCAAGAAATCTCAAATTGTGTTGAGACTTGTCTGGAAGAACTTAAGAACAAGACAGAACAGTTTTTTTCCCTCCCTTTTAACACAAGTGCATGACTAGAAACATTTTCTCTGAGTCTTCTGTAAGTTTGAGAATGTCCCTCTGGGAGAAGGATAAGTTTGTGAATACAGGCTATTGTACACTATGGGTGGTATACTGATCTGTCCCTAGATAAGTAAGGGATTTCTATAAAAGAAGAAAATTTACTAAAAAACAAAAAACAAACAAACAAAAAAACGCCAAATAAAACTAAAGAAACAAACAAACAAAAAATATTTTGCCACAGTTTCCAACTTCTATGTTTGGGAACAACATTTTTCTTCTTTATCGGGTACCAAAAGCAAGAATAGAAATGAACTCATTTACATTAAAAATGAATATGTTTGTGTTTATTTAAGTCAAGATTCAGAACCCAGTGTTAGGTATCAAAAGAAACACGTTTTCCATTAAAGAAGTAAATTTCATTGTTAATTTTTGGTTACACAAATACCACATTTTTTAACATATATAGGCTCTTAAAAATGTCAAGAAACCAATACATTTTCAACTTTGTCATACTGATTTGTAGTTTTACTTAATAAAGAAAACAATATGATTAACAATCATAGCTGAGATAAAATTTTGGAGCTGGGCAGACCTAGTTAATTTATATAATGATGGTAGTGTCAGGAATGTTTATTAATAAATATCTGAATACTAATTCTTAAAATTATTTGTTGATTAGAAGATTCTTGAACAAACTTTATTTTAGTAGCATTAATGTCATTTATTTCCATTATTTGAATTATTTCAAGAGTTTACATGTGGTAAAGTATCCTATAATTCTTTAAATTGGCTGTACCAATGACAGCTTGAGAAAGATAAATTATAGAGTGAGAGTAAATTTTTACTAGCAAAAATTTCCTAGTAAAACACAGACCCAAGGACGTTATTATTATCAGTAAGGAGAACATGATAATGTCAAAAGTGTATAAGTACAAACCATAAAAATAAAAAGAGAATAAAATATTCAATTAGTGAATATTAGGGTTTTAGACATCCAAGATAATTACTTTTCCTTTTGTGATTTGGGTCAGCAGACGATATCTAAGATTGTCTACTCATGAAGATTTTCTGAAGAACCTCAGTTTAATATCTTTTAATAAATATAATTATCCAATCATTGTCATTTCAAAATGAGTCATCTTTTTGTTGGCAAATAGGTATCCAAAGATTAATTTCTTTTCATTTTACTTTTGCACAGGAATATCAAGAGTACCTAATAAGTTCTTTTTTGGTGAAGTTAAAAGGCTCAGATTTTTCTTGTTATGTTTTCTAGAACACAAAATTACCCAGCTTTAGTTTATATAGAGGTGGATTGGTTGGTTGGTGAAGATAGGCAATCTGCAGTTGACAATAAAATGGAAAGTTCTGAGTATTCTTATAGTGTCCAGAAAAATAATCATGGACAAGCTGTATGGATAGAAATATTCTTGTGACCTGTTGTCAATCACCCTCCTGCCCCCAGGAACATGGTCTGTGACTTCCCAAGGAGGGAAAGTGCAGGTCCATTAATGATAAAGATAGAAGTGTTGGCCATGAGAGTTGCAGAAAGCTTTTTAGTTTACATTTACTGTTAGTGTTCTTTTCATTTGTTTAACTTTTCCAAAAGACCACAGGTAATAAGGCAAGTCTTCACTGCCTTGTCATGTGTGATTTTAGACTTATAAACTTTACTTAGAATTTTTTTTTCCTTCTTTCCTCTGTTCATCCCTTTCCTAATTGGGTGGGTTCTTAATGAAGTTAAACATATTCTCCCCATACAGCTCAGCAATTTGTGCCCAGGTAAGTGATGTGAGTAACTGACTGGGAAAGGGCATGAGGGAGGATTTTGGAGTGATTTTATATTTTGATTATGGTGATAAATACGTTAGTACATACAAAGATGTATAAACATGTAAAAACAGAGAATTTACACTTAAAATAATTTGATTTATTGTCTATAAATTATATATCAATAAAGTTTTTTTTTAAATGATGTTTTGAAAGTCAACTAAAACTACTTTCGTCTTATTCCAGTGATCTATAAAATAAAATGGAGAACCCAGAAGCAGGCATATTTTGGTCTAAGCTATATTGTTTCCCAGAAGATTCTCTTGATCTTTAGAATCTAAACTAATCAACTTTTGCTAGGCTAGATTTATTATTTTAAAGTGATTTGCATTATAGAATGGTAAGTATTGTCAAAATATTTTGGTAGAGGGAGAATTTGAATACATCATCTGTAAATTGTTAGCTCCAAAAAATGTGCAACTTTTTGAGAGGGATCTTCTTTTACTGTTTAAAAACCTTTTAGTCATATCAGAAATAAACACTTTTATTAATTCTTTCTTTCATTTATATATTCAGCAAATACTTTGGTCAGACATGGGTCCTGTACTTATAAAGCAGGCACTCTAATGGGAGGCAGATATTAAGTTAATAATGCTATAATTAAAATTTGTGATTAATGCTGATAAAAAGTAAATTGCCAAGATAACATAATACAGGAAATTTTAATATAGATTGAGAAGCTTTGCTGAAGAAGTGACTTTTAAGTTAAGCCACAAATAATATGTATGGATGCATAAACTGCTTTTTAGCACACAATATGAACTAAAAAAGTGTGAATTTTGTAAAAAGTTAATTTCTTTTGAGAATAGTGTATGCTAATTTCTTAAATACTTTGTATGTATTCTTATTTTAATAGGCATTTTTTACATTTCACTGCATTTTAAAATGGCTTCTTTGGCTGAATCACACTTACTAATGTGAACTGATGCCATAGTTAAGTGCTACTTTTTGAAAGTGGTGACACCAGATTGCTGTTTAGAAACCTCATTCTAAAAAACAGACATTATGGAGAGCAGTCAAGATGGCAGAATAGGAAGACATAGGGTTCAGGTCTCTCTGCCAGTACATTAAGAATACATCTACAAGTGGAACAATTTGCACAGAGCACCTGCTGAACTCTAGCAGAGGACCTTGGACACCTAGAAGGACAAGAATGGATTTCTATGTAACTGGATAGGATGAAAGAGAGAAAGGGAAGTAAAAAAAAGAGGAAATGGGATGGGGCCTGCACCCCTGGGGAGGAGTTGAAGGAGAGGAGATATTACCACACCCGGGGAGGCCTAGCATTGAAATACACTGAAATACAGGGGGGCTTAGGGGGCTATCAGAAGACAGTGCAGTGGCCGGTCTGGGGCAGGCAGGACAGAGCAAGTCTTGCATGGATGGTCTTTACCACAGCCCTACATGCCCCAGCCTGAGATGAGTGTCTGCCAGTGTGGGCAGGGGCTGGGGCTGGGTGCTGAAATGCAGGGTTAGTAGAGTGAACCTGGGGAGAGGACTGCTGTTGGCTGCATGGAGACAGCATGAAGGGACAGGAGTGAGGAGCTCAGCTGTGTGGAGACAGCCTGAGCAGAGGGGAGTGAGGAGCTCCATAGCCAGGAATGATCCTGGAAGAAGCACTGACTGCCTTGGAAGTGAGGCCTCATTGTTGAGTGTCACACAAGGGGTGGAGCCACCATCATGTCCTCCCTCCCCACATGCCAGACCCTGCCTCCACAGGCACTGGGAGGATTCCCAACAATGTGAGCACACGTGCCTCAGTCATTGCTGCCTTGTTCCACTCCTGCCTGAGCAAGCATGCATGTCCCAATTGGTCACCACATCTGACCCCTCCCACCTAAGCAAGCAAGCATGCCCCACTCAGTTGCTGCCTTCAACCTCTCTTGACTTGGTGAGGAGCAGATGCCTGAGGGTGGCCCACATGCAGAGGTGGGGCCAAAATCAAAGCTGAGCCCCAGAGTCTGTGTGACTAAGGAAAAGGAACTGAAATCTCTCCAGGCACCTGCACAAGCCATGGATAAAACCTCCATGATTGACCTAGTATATCCAATGACTGCAGAATATCTGAATGGTCGACTGTTCCCACAACTGAGACCAGTCTAGCTTTAGCAGCTGTGGATTTTGGGGGCATGTACATGTGGGAGTTGGGCCAGGTCAGAGTCTGAGCTGCCACCAGAGTGCCCATAGTGGATCCAGAGACCTACCAAGAGGTCTTGGTGGGTCTCCTGGGGAGATGAGAGTTGGCTGTGTCCTTGGCGACAAGGACACTGATAGCAAAGGCGCCAGGGAATTTTTTTGTTTTGTTTTGTTTTGCTGTTGTTGTTTTCATTTATTTGATTTTTATTTACTTATTTATTTTTTGTTTATTTAATTTTAAATATATTTTATTTGCCTATTTTTATTTTGTTCTTTGTTTCTTTGTTATTGTTGTCTTTTTTGGGGTTTTTTGATATTTGATTTTTGGTTTTTTTCAGTTTTTTTGTTTGTATTGTTTTGTTGTCATTTTGTGTGCTTTTTTTTTGTTTTTTTGGGTTTTTTGGCTTTGTTTTTCTTTCTTTTTCTTTTTTCTTTTTTGTTTTTGTTCTGTTTTTATTGTTTGTTTTGGTTTTGGGGTATTTTTGCTTGGTTGTTTTCTTTGTTTTCTCTGTGTTATTTTTGCTTTTTGTTTTGGTTTTTGAGTATTTTTGTTTGGCTTTGTTTTTATTGTTGGTCTTGGTTTTTGTATGTCTGTCTGCTTGTTTTCTTTTCCTTTTATTTTTTCTGGCCATGCCACGCAGTTTGCAGGGCCTTGGTTCCCCAGCCAGGGTTCAAAGCTGAGCCCCCATGGTGGGAGCGCCAAGTCCTGGCCACTGGACAGCCAGAGAATTCCTGACCCGAGGAAATACTAATCAGCATGAGCTCTCCTGGTGGTCCCCATCTCAGCACAAAGACCCGGCTCCATCCAACAGCCTGCAAGCTCCAGTGCTTGATGCCTCAGGGTAAACAACCAGCAAGACAAGAACACAGCCCCACGCTTCAGCAGATAGGATGACTAAAGTCCTACTAAACTCACAGACACCCCACAACACACAACTTGACATGGCCCTGCCCACCAGAGGGAAAAGACCCAGCCCATACACCAGAGTGCAGACAACAGTCCCTCCCAACAAGAAGCCTACACAAGCCCCCTGGGCCAAACTCACCACCAGGGGGCAGACAACAGAAGCAAGAGGAACTATGACACTGCAGCCCACAGAAAGAAGACCACAAACACATTGGGTTAGACAAACTGAGACAACAGAGGAATACATAGCAGATGAAGGAGCAAGGTAAACACCTACAAGAAGAACTAAATGAAGAGGAGATAGGCAATCTAATGAAAAAGAATTCAGAGTAATGATAATAAAGATGACTCATGATCTTGAAAATAGAAAGGAGGCACAGATTGAGAAGATACAAGAAATGTTTAACAAGGAAGTAGAAGAACTAAAGAATGAAAAAAACACTGATTAACAATACAATAAATGAAATGAAAAAACACTAGAAGGAATCAATGGCAGAATAACTGAGACAGAAGAACGGAAAAGTGAGCTGGAAGATAGAATGGTGGAAATCACTGCCCTGGAACAGAACACAGAAAAAAGAATGAAAAGAAATGAGGACAGTCTCAGAGTCCTCTGGGACAACATTAAACACACCAATGTACAAATTATATGGGTCCCAGAAGAAGAGAAAGAGAAAGTGTCTGAGAAAATATTTGAAGAGGATTATACTTGAAAACTTCCCTAACATGGGAAAAGAAATAGTCATCCAAGTTCAGGAAGTGCAGAGAGTCCCATACAGCCTAAACATAAGCAGAAACACACCGAGACACATATTAATCAAACTAACAAAAATTAAATACAAAGAAAAAAATATTAGAAGCAGCAAGGGAAAAGCAACAAGTAACATACAAGGAAATCCCCATAAGGTTATCAGCTGATTTTTTCAGCAGTAATTCTGCAGGCCAGAAGGGAGTGGCATGATATATTTTAACTGATGAAAGAAAGGGAAAAACCTACAACTTATAACACTCTGTGCAGCAAGACTCTCATCATATTCAATGGAGAAATCAAAAACTTTACAGGCAAACAAAAGCTACAAGAATCCAACACCAACAAACTAGCTTTACAACAAATGCTAGATGAACTTCTCTAGGCAGCAAACACAAGAGAAGAAAAAGACCTACAAAAACAATCAAGAAAATGGCAATAGAAACATACATATTGATAATTACTTAAAAGTAAATGGATTAAATCCTCCAACCAAAAGACAAAGACTGGCTGAATGGATACAAAACAAGACCTGTATATGTGCTGTCTGCAAGAGACCCACTTCAAACCTAGGGACACATACAGACTGAGGGCATGGAAAAAGATATTCCATACAAATGGAAATCAAAAGAAAACTGGAGTAACAATACCCATATCTGACAAAATAGACTTTATGATAAAAGCTGTTACAAGAGACAAGGAAGGACACTATGGAATGACCAAGGGATCAATCCAAGAAGAAGACATAACAATTGTAAATACATACGCACCCAAAACAGGAACACCTCAAAATATAAGGCAAATGCTAACAACAATAAGAGGGCAAGTCAACAGTAACACAATGATAGTGGAGACTTCAACACCCCAATTATACCAATGGATAGATCTTCCAGACAGCAAATTAATACAGAAACACAAGCCTCAAATGACACATTAGACCAGATAGAATTTCGGTTTGGGTCATAAATGGAAAAGAAACATTAGTATGAAAACTTGAAATCAGTATTAAAATTAGTAATTTAGTTAATAGTAATGTACTAATTTTTTTGTTGTTATGAAAAAATTATTGTTTAATATAAAATTTTTGCAATTAGGGGAAATTGGTTGAGTTATTTTTGTAACTTTCTATAAACATAACATTATTCCAAAATTAAAATGTTATTAAAAATGTTAAGAACAGGGCATCCCTGGTGGCGCAGTGGTTGAGAATCTGCCTGCCAATGCAGGGGACATGGGTTTGAGCCCTGGTCTGGGAAGATCCCACATGCCACAGAGCAACTAAGCCCGTGTGCCACAACTACTGAGCCTGCATGTCTGGAGCCTGTGCTCTGGAACAAGAGAGGCTGCAATAGTGAGAGGCCGGCACACCGTGATGAAGAGTGGCCCCCGTTTGCTGCAACTAGAGAAAGCCCTCGCACAGAAACGAAGACCCAACACAGCCAAAAATAAATAAGTAAATAAATAAATAAATAAATAATAAATAAAACACGCACGTGATGTTAAAAAACTGTTAAGAACAACAAAACATATATAGCAACACACATTTCTTTGTTAAATAACAAGAATTAGCAGCAAAAATAATAAACACTAATGTCTGAATAATGATATCTGTGTGTAAATAATATTTCTCAATATCTGGATCAACTATAATATTATTTTTAATTGACTGTGATTTCTATTGTTGATAAAATAACAGATATGACATTATTTGTATTTTTCCTCTACATTAATAATTAAAGAAATGGTAAATTTGATTAGAACTTAGTGAAAATAGCATGTACATTTTCCCCATTTAGTTCCATAAAACTTATGAATTCTATTCACATACCTTATATTAAGAACACTGCTTAAGTGTTTACCAACCTTAAAAATAAAGTTCTATCTCTATTTCTGGCCATACCCAATTTATCAGTTTTTTATTTCATCTACACTTCTTAAAAGAAATATTTATTCTGGGTTTACTTCTCAACTACCATCAGGAGTTCTAATTCTGACTTTTTCTTGAAATTGTTTTTGTCGAGATTAGTGACAAATTTTATCTGCCAAACTCACTCATTTCTCTGTCCTTATTTAAATTATTAGCAGCATTTCATCTAGTTCATCATTCTGTCTTTGAATCACTTTCTTGTTATAGCTTCCATGATACTCAAGCGCTTAGCTCTCGTATTATCACACTGGTGGCTCATCACAAATTCTCTGCCTCCTTCTCAGGCTTTTTGTTTGTTTGTTTTTGAATTTTTGGCCTCTCCTCATACACTACTAGATAGCACTAGAAAGTCAATAGAAATTTCTGTCTTTTTTGTTCACTTAACATGAGAAACAACATGAGAAACAGAGAGAGACAAAATTGTGGAGATCAATAAATATTTGTTACATAAAATATTGTTTTATGAATATGGATAGAAGCCTAATCTGTGAAAGTATTGCTTTGTAAAATCAATGTTGTGTCTTGAGAAATTATATAGCTTAGATTGCTAGAATTTGAGTGTGTAAACATTCTGTTGAATTAATAAGTAAATGCATGAGCAGGCACTATCTGTCCTTACTTCATGTTCTCAGATTACAGAAGCATGAGCTCTTAAGTGACAGTTTAGGAAGAGAGAAGGGAGGGACTAGTATGATGTATGCACTGAGGCAATACCTTTTGCAAGACACTAAGTCATTAATCCTATTATTTGTCTGTGTAATATTAAAATGCTACTGACGTTTCTTTAAATTTTATTACATCAATTTTAGTTGAATTAAATGCATTAGTTTTCAATGCTTCTTAGGCGATGTTTAATAGCCTGTATTAGTATTTTGTTAAAGAAATTGTATTTTAATAATCTTAAAGAGAGAATGTGTGCAACCTTATTTGAGAGCTCTTAAGGGATAAGTTAGTACAGATGAGTCTATTACCTACTTTGACAAAATATATTCTAAATATCTCCTAAATGTGTCAAAAATAAATTGCTTTTAAGAATTATCCCCACAAATAACTTTCAAGATACTTTTAGAAGAAAATATTGCTTTAGGTATCTGAATATATTTTCTGCAATGTCACAGGATGCAATTTAGTGCTTCTACTTAATAACTTTATTCATTGGACAGCAGTGGTAAATATTGGATATTATAAAAATTGTTTACCATTGTCAAATTAAGGAATTTAGCAAGTAAAACTAGAGATAAAAATTGTTTGTTCTTGTATTTGTCTATGTTTCATCAAATCATGTCTCATTATACCCAGATTCCCTAGTATTTAACTATTATTGAATATAGTAATGAAAGAAGCTGTAGAGACACTTAATTATCCACACAGTGAGTGTTCAGTGGAGAAGCTTCTTTTGACCTTTTCCTCTGTGATAAGATAATTACTGTCTGGTGCAATTGCTAATATAAATATTCATTGATTGCAAACTGTGGCCTAAAGGCTGTTACTGGTAAAAGCTTTTCTGTGACCCTGTGGGGTTGCCATTGCTCATTTCTAAACAAAAAAGGCCTCTTCAAACAAATAACCATCATTGTTTCCATATCTAGAAAATTTAAATAAAATTAGAAGATCATTTTTGGTGAAGCATTAGGAATCCATTTTACTAAATCAAATATTCTGTAACATTTATTACTTTTTATTTAAAATAAAGCCAAATCATCATCCATAAGAATATGTATCTGTGTCATGATGTTTAATCTGTTACATTTTCAAAAATTATTTTGAAAATGCAATGCAGATTCTTCTGTTGGCAGTATTTCTACCCACCTATATTGTGTAGGGGAATGTTTCCTTATTCAGAGTAGTGGAATCGATTAGTGTTTTCTTAACATACTAAATACTCAACAATTATACTAAATAATATATTAAATATTATACTCAATAATATACTAAATAACAACAAAATATTGAACAGATGGTACTTGTATGTGTCATCAATTCAGTACTGAGAAATGTTAAAGATTTTGACCCTTAGAGGTTTCACAGTTCTTTTGAATCAACAGAGATAAGAGTTTGTCCAATTTGTACAGATAGGTAATAGGGGCTTAATATGGTACAAATATATGAAAATATTAAAATTTCCTTATCTCCCATATCTTTTTAGTGTGACTTCCACAAATGTTACCCCAAATTTACCAAACTCACTATTTCTACATGCTTCTACTAACTGAACAGAAAATTTGGCCCTATTCAGAAGGCACTACTTTTCTTGATATTTTCTTGAGTTGATGATTTTTTTCTCACAACTTAGTGTGGAGAGAGATTGGGTCACAGTTTCTGTTGTTCACCTCTCCTTTAAAACAATCATCCCTTTATCTTCCTGTAAAAATATCGAGCAAACCAACGACTCTGTCTTTGGGATGGCATCCATGTCATTCATGTATACTTTTTTCCCCACATATCAATAACTTTTACCTGCTGATTTCCCAAAAATTATTTTAAAATTTATAATTTGATTCAGTTTTGCACTCTGTCCAATCCTGGTCATCATCAAGAAAAAACTCAATATCATAGACTCACAGTTCCTTGACCAACTCTTTTCTTATTATCTTCCCTTTCATTGCACATCTACCACTCCCCTTTCTGAAAAAACAAACAAACAAACATGGATTTTAACATCATCAGAATTCATAATTGCTTCATTGTAAATCCAATAATTCAAGTGTTTCATTCTTTCACCACTTTCACTCCTTTTAGATTGCTTATTCAACTAATTCCATTATGGCCACAACTAAATCTCATTAGACTTTAATTTTTAATTTTTTATTGGAGTATAGTTGCTTTACAATATTATGTTAGTTTCTACTGTGCAGCAAAGTGAATCATCTATATGTATACATGTACCCCCTTTTTATTGGATTTCCTTCCCATTTAGGTCACCACAGAGCACTGAGTAGGGTTCCCTGTGCTATACGTAGGTTCTCATTAGTTATCTATTTTATACATAGTATCAATAACATATATATGTCATTCCCAATTTCCCAATTCATCCTTCCCCCACTTTTCTCCTTTGTATCCATACGTATTTCCTCTATGTCTGTGTCTCTATATCTGCTTTGGAAATAAGATCGTCTATACCAATTTTTTCAGATTCCATGTATATGTATTAATATACAATATTTGTTTTTCTCTTTCTGACTTACTTCACTCTGTATGACAGTCTCTATGTCCATCCACATCTCTACAAATGACCCAATTTCATTCCTTTTTATTGCTGAGTAATATTCCATTGTATATATGCACCACATCTTCTTTATCCATTCCTCTGTTGATGGACATTTAGGTTGCTTCCACATCCTGGCTATTGTAAATAGTGCTGCTGAGAACATTGGGGTGTATGTGTCTTTTTGAATTATGGTTTTCTCTGGGTATATGCCCAGTAGTGGGATTACTGGGTCATAGGGTAGTTCTATTTTTAGTTTTTTAAGGAACCTCCATAGTGGCTGTATAAATTTACATTCCCACCAACAATGCAGGAGGGTTCCCTTTTCTCCACACCCTTTCCAGCATTTATTGCTTGTAGATTTTTTGATGATGGTCATTCTGATTGGTGTGAGGTGATACCTCATTGTAGTTTTGATTTGCATTTCTCTAATAATTAGTGATGTTGAGCATCTTTTCATGTGTATGTTGGCCATCTGTTTGTCTTCTTTGGAGAAATGTCTATTTAAGTCTTCAGCTACATGTAAAAGAATGAAATTAAAACACTCCTTAACAACATACACAAAAATAAACTCAAAATGGATTAAAGACCTAAATGTAAAGCCAGACACTATAAAACTCTTAGAGGAAAACATAGGCAGAACACTCTATGACATAAATCACAGCAAGATCCTTTTTGACCCACCTCCTAGAGTAATGGAAATAAAAACAAAAATAAATAAATGGGACCTATTTAAACTTAAAAGCTTTTGCACAGCAAAGGAAACCATAAACAAGACAAAAAGACAACCCTCAGAATGGGAGAAAATATTTGCAAACAAAGTGACTGACAAAGGATTAATCTCCAAAATATACAAACAGTTCATGCAGGTCAATATCAATAAACCAAAACAATCATTAGACTTTTTATCATTGGCAGGAGTAAATAGCACCATTAGTGAGCTCTCTCTTTTTTTCATGTCTTATCTACACCAGTTTTCACAGTACTTTCAATAATACCTTAGATTCTGTTTGCTTCTCTAACATTTCATTACACCAATCTTGTGCAAACCCAACCCCAGTTTAACTAAGTAATTTATTTGTCTGTGCCTACACTCAACTGTTACCTATTCTTGGGGAAAGCCATGTAAAAGGATATATCAGTTTTATATAAACTCAAGACAATAAGCACTAAACACTGAAAAATTAGTCTACAATTTTTTCACTCAACCACATTTCTCAAAAATATACCCTAAACTTCCCCAACCCCACCCCACCCGTTCTTCAAACCTCTCTTTCCCCATGTCTACTATGTCATCTGTTTCCTACTTCCTCACTCTTCAATGACTTTAGCCCATAACTAACAGATTAAAAAAAAAACTCACTGATGATCAAAAACATAAAATTAAATACATCTGTTACCATTTTTTCCTTCCTCTGCAAAGCTGTTGGTACAATTTTTGGTAATGCATTTAGGTAGCAGAGTACACTGACTTCTTCAAATGGCAAGAGTAACTTACATGTATTCTTTTAAATGGATAAAATGTTTCTTCATATGTGTCTCCAAACCCTTCTTTCTCAGGCATTTTCTAATATTAATATATTTTTTTCTTTCTTATATTCTCAAAATTTCCCCTGTATATTATTACAACTTTTATGCATTTTCAGGAAGTTTTCCCTAAAACCTAAAATTGAGAATAGTAATATTACTGATAATGGAGATGATAATGGAAAAAATATGTAAAAACTCAGCTTCACATTCCTAGCCAACCACTAGTCATACAGTAAGTCCCTACATATGAACCTTCAAGTTGTGAACTTTCAAAGATGTGAACATGTGTTCCATCAAGGTCAGGTGTGAGTGAAATTGCAGCTTGCCCTCTGTCTCTTATCGCTGAGGATCCTTCAGCTCTACCATCTCCCACCTCCTCTCCCACCTCCAGTCAGTAAATCTTCTTGCCTGTTCATTCAATGCCAGCCCCTGTATGCCAGCTGTTGTACTGTACTACTGTACTTTTCAAGGTACTGTACTGTAAGATTAAAAATGTTTTATTTTTTTGTGTTTGTTTTTTATGTATTATTTGTGTGGAAAGTATTACAAACCTATTACAGTACAGTACTATATAGCTGACTGTTAGTTGGGTACCTAGGCTAACTTTGTTGGACTTAAGAACAAATTGGACTTACAAACATGCTCTCAGAACAGAACTCATTCTTACGTAGGGGACTTACTGTACTCTGCTTCTCTTCACACTCAGATTTGTAAGTGTAGTCTATACCTACTCCCTTGATTTTATTTTCTTCCATTTCTCAATCCACTCCAATCTCACTCCTATCACTCCTTTAAAAAAACTTTCATGAGAATGATACCTCTAAATACAACAGACATTTGCTATAAAGCCTCCTAGCTCATCACCAAAATTCATGCTTTTTGTTTCTTTTTGAGAACATAGCTTTGGTCTTAGAATTTAGATGTGGGAAAATAATAGTTCTTTCCTATTATAGATAGATTTAAGTTGAAATAATGCGTGTTATTTCTGAGCCAATGATTTTAAGAAGAAGGTGGATTTACACATGCACTTTTATTCCCTTTCTGCTGCCTGGTGTAAAAAATTAATAAATAGAACTCTCAGTTAAATAGGATACATCTACCACATGACAACATGTAGCTGTGCATAGCTCATCGTGGGCATTTGTTATTTGTGAACAACCAAAGGTGAAGTTGCTGGTCCAACTACAATCTCTGATCACAATGACCCTGTGCCATTCATCCTTCTTGTCATAACCCTTGGGCAATCTTGCTCTGCAACAATTATCTCAGCATTTTTATGACCCCTTTCTTTCCTGATAAGTAAGAAGTGATATAATATGCTTCTATTTCCCTGCATCCCTGATAGCCAAATAGCAGTCCTTCCGCTCAGAGATTTCCAAATTTATCTGTAGCTATTAAACCCACCCGGACTCCCACCACACATGAATGTGTGCGTGGGCACACACACAGACACACGACACACACAGCTAAGCCTGGGGACTGGAAGGGGAGAAATACAGGAGCTTTTTCTCAGGCATCCACTGCTCTGTAAATTCTGATTATGTTCCTACTGATATGGCATAACTTCCCCATGTTTTCTTGAACTGTCCTTGAAAGGTCTGAAAGAGGTTAAAGCAAAAGCATATTTTGTTATTTCCATTTAATATTTAGAAACTGGGTATTTTCAGCTGCGTGATTAAGTTTATACTTACCTCTGCTTGAATGAATATAAGATATTATAGTGTTGACTGTTACTGAGAATCTATTAAGTCTCTCTTTCTCTCTATATATGTATATGTATATGTATATCTACATCTATATCTGTATCTCCACATTGTCTGAAACTTGCATTCAGTGTCTTTATCTTCCTAAAGAGTAAATATTCAGCAATATCAATATAACACATTCCATTGCACTCATATTTCACCCTTTCATACATTTTCTGACTTTGAAGAAGCACATTCTATTTGTGGCCCATCTAATTATATGTGCAGCTTCCAGCTGTGCAGATTACTAATATAATGTTAAATAAGAATTAGAGTGTCTGTTTATGTGTGTGCATTTATGTACTTAATTCTGAATTGAAAAAAATTATTTTTATTTCTTAAATTCTAATTATACAAAATTCTTTAAGACTGCTAAAACCAAAAATATTAATTTGAATAAAAATTAAAATTTTCCTCAAAATAAGTGGAGAAATCAATTTGGTTCCTTTGATAAAATCTGGTTGTACTTTAGGTTTTCCTGTTCTATTGCATGTTTTCATGTCAGGGAATAATTAATATGAATCTTAAATGCAAAACTGTATATTAAAATTAAGATTTTTATTCTTGGAGCTTTATTTGTTATTTGTCTTCATAACATTTATTTTTGTTTAACTTAGGCCTGAGTTGTTCTTTTCAAAGAGATAAAGTCAAGTGCCATTTTTCATCAGAGAAATATGTCTTAATATAAGAAAAACAACAGTACCATCTAAGTACCTAGCCCTTGTTCCAGCCTTGTATTTTCCTTCTCTTAACTTTGCTTAAAAAAACTATTTTGGGACTTCCCTCGTGGTCCAGTGGTTGGGACTTCGTCATCCAATGCAGGGGGTGCAGGTTCAGTTCCTGGTCGGGGACCTGGGATTCCACACGACTCGAGGCCAAGGAACCAACTTAAAGCAGAAGCAATAGTGTAACGGATTCAACAAGGATTTTTTTAAAAAAACAAAAAAAAAACACAACTTTTTCTCATTATCTTGATTGACTATACATATAGGTCACATTTATGTTAATATTGAACAACTTAGTTCCTCCTGTAATTTGGCCTCTCCACCTCTTGAATTTAATAAACAAACTATGTCTGCTACCATTCCTGGATAAACTAGAATATCATGGATAAACAAGTGTATTTATATTGTAGTTCTTGATGGCAGGGTAGGTAAAAAACAAGAAGATGGACTATGGGCAATGCAGGCAGAAAACATGATTTAATCAGGATGTCTTTTGGTTGACAAAAGAGATGCTGCCAACAATCTTCCTAATTTGAAGCTGATTATAGACTTTAATCACATATGCAAAAAAAATCTTCATAGTTACACCTACATTAGTGTTTGATAAATATCTGGGCACTGTAGCAGAGCCAAACTGACACAAATAAAGGTCACCAGACTTTCTGTGTATTGTGGTTAAACAAACAGATGAACCAGTGGTTTAATTACCACATCATCTAATTTGCAATTGACAAAAAGGAATTTGCTACCAACCAGGATCAAAACTTTTAATACTTGAAGCAAAAGAACTTTGATTATTTCCAGATTTGTTATCTCTTACCTGGGCCTGATGTGACAGATGATTAAGAATTCTTTATTTTATTGGGACAGACATCCATCAAGGGATGTCAAGTCCAGTGGGAGAACCCAAGACTACTGGAGGATCATAAATATGACTGCTGTTGCCATTTTAGTCACACAGGAGAAACCAGTTTGTACATGTTTACCTGCCATGGCAACAAACAATGAACTTTGGATTTTAGTCAGTTGTAGACATAATATCAACATCATATAACTAGAATGGTGCAAGTCTGAAAGGCTTATTTAAGGATTATAAACTACAGATTGAAAGACTGATCAATAATGTCCCAGAAATGTGAATATACCATTTTATGTAAACATCTTGGTTAAGATCTAGGTAGACAAAATCATGGTGTGCAGTGTAATGACAGAAGTTAAACAGAAAGTCACCCAGTTTACAAATCTAGTGGCAAAAACTTAAGGAAAATTTAACAGTGCACACACTTCTCAACCAAAAGAGTAGCTTATTATTAAGATAAATGATGTAATATAGGAGGTATGACTTTAACATCAGCTTAAATCAGCTGAAATAGTAATTCTTTCTGGAAGCCAAACATTATCTTTATTTGAGTAGGTGTGAACTATGCTGAATTCTATTTGCCTTATTATTTGATAGTTTAAGAGCAGGAATATGTTTTTTAATTAATTTTTATTGTAGTATAGTTGATTTACAATGTTGTGTTTCTTACTGCTGTACAGCAAAGTGAATCAGTTATACATATACATATATCCACTCTTTTTTAGATTCTTTTCCCCTACAGGATATTACTGAGTATTGAGTAGACCTCCCTGTGCTATAAAGTAGGTTCTTATTTGTTATCTATTTTATATATAGTAGTGTGTATATATCAATCCCAATCTCTCAATTTATCCCTCCCCCTTTCTTTCCCCCTTGGTAACCATAAATTTGTTTTCTACATCTGTGACTCTATTTCTGGTTTGTGAATGAGTTCATTTATATCATTTTTTTAAGATTCCACATATAAGAAATATCATATATTTCTCTTTCTCTGTCTGACTTACTTTACTCAGTATGAATTTCTAAATTCATCCTTGCACTGAAAATGGCATTATTTCATTCTTTTTTATGGCTGAGTAATATTCCATTGTATATATGTACCACATCTTTTTCATCCATTCATTTTCTGATTGACACTTAGGTTGTTTCCAGATCTTGGCTATTGTAAATAGTGCTGCAATGAACACTGTGGTACATGTGTCTTTTTGAATTATGATTTTCTCAGGGTATATACCCAGAAGTGTGACTGCTGGATCATATGATACCTCTATTTTTAGTTTTTTAAGGAACCTCCATACTTTTCTCCATAGTGACTGCATCAATTTACATTCTCACGAAAGTGTAGGAGGGTTCACTTTTCTCCACACTCTCTCCAGGATTTATTTTTTTTACATTTTTTGATGATGGAAATTCTGACTGGTGTGAGGTGATACCTCATTGTAGTTTTGATTTGCATTTCTCTAATAATTAGTGATGTTGAGAGTCTTTTCATGTGTTTGTTGGCCATCTGTGTGTCTTCTTTGGAGAAATGTTTATTTAGATCTTCCACTCATTTTTTGATTGGGTTGTTTTTTAGATATTGAACAGCATAAGCTGTTTGTATATTTTGTAGATTAATCCCTTGTCAGTCACTTCATTTACAAATGTTTTCTCCCATTCTCTTGGTTGTCTTTTGGTTTGGTTTATGGTTTCCTTCACTGTGCAAAAGCTTTTAAGATTAATTAGGTCTGCTTTGTTTATTTTTGTTTTTATTTTCATTCTCTAAGAGGTGGATCAAAAAAGATCTTGCTGCGATTTATGTCAGAGTGTTTTGCCTATGTTTTCCTCTAAGAGTTGTATAGTATCTGGTCTTACATTTAGGTCTTTAATCCATTTGGAGATTATTTTTGTGTATGGTATTAGAAAATGTTTTAATTTCATTGTTTACATGTAGCTGTCCAGTTTTCCCAGCACCACTTATTGAAGAGGCTGTATTTTCTCTATTGTATATTTTTGCCTCCTTTATCATAGTGTAGGTGACTTAGGCGTATGGGTTTAACTCTGGGATTTCTATCCTGTCCCATTGATCTATATTTCTGTTTTTGTGCCAAGGCCATATTATTTTGAGTACTGTAGCTTTGTTGTATAGTCTGAACTCAGGGATCCTGATTCCTCCAGCTCCATTTTTCTTTCTTAAGATTTCTTTGATTATTCAGGGTCATTGTGTTTCTACACAAATTGTAAAACTTTTTTGTTCTAATTCTGTGAAAAAAAAAACACTGGTAATTTGATAGGGATTGCATTGAATCTGTAGATGGCTTTGGGTAGTATAGTCATTTTCACAATATTGATTCTTCCAAACCAAGAACATGGTATATCTCCCCATCTCTGTAATTTTTCATTTCTTTCACCAGTAACTAATAGTTTTCTGAGAGCATGTCTTTTGCCTCCCTAGGTGGGTTTATTCCTGGGTATTTTATTCTTTTTGTTGCAATAATAAATAAGATTGTTTCCTTATGTCTCTTTCTGATCTTTCATTGTTAGAGTATGGATATGCAACAGATTTCTGTGTATTAATTTTGAGTCCTGCAACTTTACTAAATTCATTGATGAGCTCTAGTTTTTTCTGGTAGCATTTTTAGGATTTTCTGTGTATAGTATCATGTCATCTGCAAACAGTGACACTTTTACTTCTTCTTTTCCAATTTGGATTCCCTTTATTTCTTTTTCTTCTCTGATAGCTATGGCTAAAACTTCCAAAATTATATTGAATATAAGTGGACAGAGTGGACATTCTTGTCTTGTTCCTGATCTTAGAGGAAATATTTCAGTTTTTCACCATTGAGAATGATGTTTGCTGTGGGTTTGTCATATATGGCCTTTATTATGTTGAGGTAGGGTCTTTTTTTTTTTCTTGATGTGGACCATTTTTAAAGTCTTATTGAATTTGTTACAATATTGCTTCTGTTTTATGTTTTGGTTTCTTGGCCCAGAAGCATGTGGGATCTTAGCTCCCTGACCAGGGATCAAACCCACACCCCATGTATTGGGAGGCGAAGTCTTAACCACTGGACTGCCAGGGAAGTCCTGAGGTAGGTTCCTTCTATGCCTACTATCTGGAGAGTTTTTATCATACATCAGTGTTAAATTTTGTCAAAAACTTTTTCTGCATCTATTGAGATGGTCATATTGTTTTTATTCTTCAGTTTATTGATGTGGTGAGTCACATTGATTGATTTGCGTATACTGAAGGATCCTTGCATCCTTGGTATAAATCCCATATCATCATGGTGTATGTAGGATTCAGTTTGTTAGTATTTTCTCAGGATTTTTGCATCTATGTTTATCAGTGATATTGGCCTGTAATTTTCTTTTTTGTAATATCTTTGTCTGGTTTTGGTATCAGGGTGATGGTGGTCTCATAGAGTGAGTTTGGGAATTTTCCTTCCTCTGCTAATTTTTGGAAGAGTTTTTGAAGGGTAGATGTTAACTCTTCTTTAATTTTTTTGATACAATTCACATGTGAAGCCATCTGGTCCTGGACTTTTGTTTGTTGGAAGGTTTTTAATCACAGTTTATTTTTCAGTGCTTGTGATTTGTCTGTTCATATTTTCTAATTCTTTCTGGTTTAGTCATGGAAGGTTGTACCATTCTAAGAATTTGTCCATTTTTTCTAGGTTGTCCATTTTATTGGCATAGAGTTGCTTGTACTAGTCTGTTATGGTCCTTTGTATATCTGTGGTATCTGTGTAACTTCTGCTTTTTCATTTATAATTTTATTGATTTGAGTCCTCTCCCTTTTTTTCTTGATGAGTCTGGCCAAAGTTTCATCAATTTTGTTTATCTTCTCAAAGAACTAGTTTTTAATTTCATTGATCTTTTTTCTCATTTTCTTCTCTATTTCTTTTATTTCTGCTCTGATCTTTATGATTTATTTCCTTCTACTATACATTTTGTTTGTTCTTCTTTCTCTAGTTTCTTTAGGTGTAAGGTTAGGTTGTTTATTTGAGATTTCTTTTTATTTCTTGAGGTAAGATTGTATTGCTATAACTGTCCTTTTTAGAACTGCTTTTGCTGCATCCCATAGGTTTTGGATTGTCATGTTTTTATTGTCATTTATCTCTAGATATTTTTAAATTTCCTCTTTGATTTCTTCAGTGATACATTGGTTGTTTAGTAACATATTGTTTAGCCTCCTTGTGTTTGTGTTTTTTGCAGATTGTTTTTCCTGTAATTGATTTCTAATCACATAGCGTTGTGGTCAGAAAGTTGCTTGATATGATTACAATTTTCTTAATTTTACTAATGCTTGATTTCTGACCCAAGATATGATCTATCCTGGAGAATGTTGCTTGTGCACTTGAGAAGAAAGTTTATTCTGCTGCTTTCCAATGGAATGTCCTATAGATATCAATTAACTCTATCTGGTCTAATGTGTCATTTAAGGCTTGTGTTTCCTTATTAATTTTCTGTCTGGATGATCTGTCCACAGTGTAAGTTGGGTATTAAAGTCTCCACTATTATTGTGTTACTGTCAATTTCCCCTTTTATAGCTATTAACATTTCCCTTATATATTGAGGTGCTCCTATGTTGGGTGCATATATAGTTACAATTGTCATATCTTCTTTGAATTATCCCTTGATCATTATGTAGTGTCCTTCTTTGTCTCTTGTATCAGTCTTTATTTTAAAGTCTATTTGTCTGATATGAGTATTGCTGCCCCAGCTTTCTTTTGATTTCCATTTGCATGGAATGCCTTTTTCCAACCCATCACTTTCAGTCTGTATGTGTTCCTAGGTCTAAAATCGGTCTCTTGTAGACAGCATTTATGTGGGTCTTTTTTTTTTTTTTAATCCATTCAGTCAGTCTATGTCTTTTGGCTGGAGCATTTAATCCATTTATATTTAAGGTAATTATCAATATGTATTTTCCTTTTTCCATTTTCTTAATTGTTTTGTGTTTGTGGGCCTTTTTTCTTCCCTTCCCTTCTTCTTTTCTTCTCTTCTCTTGTGATTTGATGACTATCTTTAGGGTCCAGTTTGGGTTGTTTTTTCTTTTTTGTATGTGTATCTATTGTAGTTTTGGGGTTTGCTGTTCCCATGAAGTTTTGATATAGCTGCCTGTATATGTAGAATGTTGTTTTAAGTTGCTGGTCTTTTTCCAGCTGGAGAAGTTCCATTAGCATTTGTTGTAAAGCTGGTTTGGTGGTGCTGAATTCTCTTAGCTTTTGCTTGTCTTAAAGATTTTGATTTCTCCATTGAATTTGAATGAGTGCCTTTCTGGGTATAGTATTCTCAATTCTAGTTTTTTTCCTTTCATCACTTTAATTATATCATGCCACTCCCTTCTGGCCTGCAGAATTTCTGCAGAAAAATCTGCTGATAACCTTACAGGAATTCCCTGAATGATATTTGTTGCTTTTCCCTTGTTGCTTTTAATATTTTTTCTTGTCTTTAATTTTTGTTAGTTTGATTAATATGTGTCTTAGTGTGTTCCTCCTTGAGTTCACCCTGTATGGGACTCTCTGTGCTTCCTGGACTTGAGTGAGTATTTCCTTTCCTATGTTAAGGATGTTATCATTTATAATCTCTTCAAATATTTACTCAGTTCTTTTCTCATCTTCTTCTGGGACCCCTATAATTTGAATGTTGGTGCCCTTAATGTTATCCCAGAGGTCTCTGACACTGTCTTCATTTCTTTTCACCCTTTTTTTTTCTGTTCCATGACAGTGATTTCCAGCTCACTTATTCTCTCTTCTCCCTCAGTTATTCTGCTATTGATTCCTTCTAGTGTATTTTCATTTCAGTTATTATTGTTCATCTCTGTTCATTTGTTCTTTAAATCTTCTAGCTCCTTGTTAAACATTTCTTGTATTTTTTTGATCTGTGCGTCCATTGTTTTCTGAGATTTTGGACCATCTTTGTTATCATTACTCTGACTTCTTTTTCATGTAGATTGCCTGTCTCCTTTTCATTTAGTTGTTCTTGTTGGTTTTTATCTTGTTCCTTGGTTGCAACATATTTCTCTGTTGTCTCATTTTGTCTAGCTTTCTGTGTTCCTGGTCTTCTTTCCACAGATTGCAGGGTTGTAGTTTATCTTGCTTCTGGTGACTGTCCCCTGGTTGGTGAGGTTGATCCAGGGAACTTGTGCAGGCTTCCTGGTGGGAGAGACAGGTTCCTGCCCTCTGGTCGGTGGGGCTGGGTCTCATCCCTCTGATGGTCAAGGCCATGTCACGGTGTGTGTTTTGAGGTGGCTATGAGTGCAGTATGACTTTAGGTAGACTGTCTTCTGATGAGTGGGGCTGAATTCCTATCTTGTTGGTTGGCCTGAAGTTTTTCAGCACTGGAGCCTTTTGGTTTTTGGGTAGAGTTGTGTCTTGGTGCCAAAATGTGGACTTCTGGGAAAGCTCACTCCAATAAATATTCTCTGGGGCTTCTGCTACCAGTGTCCTTGTGTGGAGGCAAGGACACTGGTAGCAGAGCTATAGTTGACCTTTGCCTTCCCAGGAGATCCTCCAAGACACTTATGTAGGTGTAACCCAGGTTCCTATGGAGGTACTGCTTTGTACTGAGTTCCAGTGCATTTGAGACCTTGTGTGTGCCCTCTAAGAGTGGAGTCTCTCTTTCCCCCTACCCAACAGAGCTCCTGCATTCAAGCTCCATTGGCCTTCAATGGTGAATGCTCTGGGGCTTCTTCCTCCTGATGCCAGACCCTCAGACTCTCTTGGAGGGCTATTTTTATGTGGGAACATCCTTGTGTAGCCTAGGTGGGTTTAATATTATATTTTTTGGTGCAAGGGCTGTTTTTAGTTTTTTAGATATTTGCCACCTCTTTCCTCACTGTATGCTGGACATTATCCCCTTGATAGGCGGTGTGACTGATGGTCTGACAAGAGCCTGCACTTGATACTGAGCAGGGTCTCCTCTTTGCTCTGTGGTTGTCAGTGCCCTGTCAAAGGTGGGGTCTGCCCCCTAGTTGTTGAACTAGAGGCCTCCAAATCTGTTTCTTAGCTGTGTTTCTGATTTGCAGTGTGAGTTAGGTGGGATTGGAGCACTCCTACTGGGAGGGAAGCCACTGAGTATTCCTCCTCTGGATCTGTTCACCTGTGGATGTGCTCTCTTGTGTCACCTTTCACCTGTTTTGCAAGCTCTCAGATTACACTGTTGCGGGCACTGCTCTCAGCTCCACCTTAACAATGGGTATGCCAGCAATTGGTCCTGGTGTTGTTTGCACCACGCCACCAGCTAGATCCACTGAAGTCAGTTCCAAGGATTGCAGTAATCATGGATTTGGACATGTTGTGAGCACTATGGGGGCAGCTCAGACTCTGGCCTGGCCCAGCCCCCATGTGTATGTGCCCACAAAGTCTACAGTTGCTTAAGCTAGACCCATCTTTGCTGTGGGAGCACTCAGTGTCTGTTCAGATGTTCTATAGGTACTGAGTTTACAAACCCGGTCGTGGGGTTGTCAATTTGTGTATTTCAGCTTTTATTCCTTATTTGCACAGCCTCTGGGGATCAGCTGTGGTTTCAGCCCTACCTCTGTGTGTGGGCCACCCACTGGGGTCTGCTCCTGATGCTGCCCCAGAGCACACGAGTCCACCCCAGTGAGGAGGGAGCATGGAGGTGGTGGTGGTCGGGCTCATGAGAGTGCCGACCACTGTGGGGATGGAATGTGGAGGAGGAGGTGGAGGTTGCATGCATGAGAGAGCTGGCCTGAAGGGCAGGGATAATGTTACACAGACATTGTAGCATGGGAAAAAAATTCCACCAAAGTCCAGAATCCCACATATTGGTACCTAAAGTCAGCTTAGTTTTATATTCTAGGAAAAGAGCATTACAGACAGCAGATTATACATTAATACTAATAAGGTTTCTTTTATTGTAGCAGTTTCCAAATTTTCTCAGTTCACCACAACCTTAGTTATTTTTTTTAATTTTTTCACTATGCCACTACCCCAAAAGAAATACCTAAAAATCCTGTTTATTTAGAAATTATGTTTAGTCTACTTAATGTATAATTATGTTTTAACAACTATGTAGTTGTTTGAAAAAGTAATATTCTTTAATTTAAAGAAAAATTATTATTAAATAACCACAATTACTATCGGGGTGTATTTTTGGGAATGATTGTTGTTTGGAATCTGATTGGATTTCTCATGCACTTTAATTTTCACACAATACTCACTTTTTATTACAACAGTTCCTGAAAACAAGCTTGACAGTGATATGAAGTCATTGAAACAAATGTATCACTATTTAATATGGAAACTATAAACTATCTTGAGCAAATATTTAATGTAATTTTCCACAGGTATTGGGCATTACTGTGTTTCTTTTGAACATTTAAAATGTCATGCTGTGCTACTGTGAGTATCTTAGGGTGCTTCAGTACACATTTTTGGACCAGAGAGTCTATTAAACTGGTGTTTCCTATTTATTGTTTCAATTCCTGTTATCAGCCAATTTAGAAAGCATAACTCTTAGGTCTTCAAAATTTAACATCCCTCTACAAAGGGAAGGTACTGCAGTCACACACAGATAGTATGTATATAATATTTTTAAACTTGTGGAAGGCAATAACTAGCACCTCTTCTCCCATATTCATAGTCTTACCACCAAACCTCTAGCTGTTGTTTTCCTGTAGAAGTTTTATATATTTTTTTATCCTACCATGGTGTAATCTATAATATTCATCTATAATGTTCATTTCTTAATTTCCTGCTTGTATTTTCTCATTCTCCAGGGGATAATTATCTGGTAGATTTGCAGTTCATTCAAGTCAACCTGCAAATATTTCTGGTATAAACCAAAGAACTACAAAAAATCTGACAATCATCTCTACAAAAAATTCTTATACACAGAGATCAAGTGTGTTTATTTTCTTGACACTTCAAAAATTTTAAAAGCCTTTTATCCGTGGACACTTTTAATTTATTTCAATATACAACAATTAAATATCTAGTAAATGTAAGAGAATTTTATAGTCATTATGATGAAATGGCAAGAAACATGTTTTTCACTGAAAATCTTAAAAATTATTCAAATTCACACATAAACATCATTTAAATTAGAATGTCAAAAGTTTGAAAGAAGCTTTCCAAGCAATGTAAAACAATAATGTTACTCAGAAGCCAATGAACTTCAGCATGCCAACAACCTTAGATCTTAACTGTTCTGCTTTCTTCTTCAAAAGTTGAGGTCAAAGTCATGACAACTTTCATTTCAAGTTCTCTTTAAAAGGAATTCTACTACCTGAGCCAATGTGAAGAGAAACACTTGCAAAATCTTATTCCGATACTATGTTTAAAGAGAAGACATATTTAAGTAATTCTCCTAGAACTTGGATTTATAGGAGTGTGATGAATGGCTTCTGAATTCATCTGAATCTTCAACCTTGCCTTATAATTTTAAAATGGATTCCTAAATAACTACTATTTTATTTTCTATTAGTAACTGTTCCAATTCCTCATCACATTGCCAAAGCACCCAATTCCAGCAGTTTTCTCTTATTCATAGAATATGAACTTAGTTCCCATTGAGTGAATAAAATTTAGATCATTGTTCAAGACCTATCACATATTTCTTCTATTCTGTTAATAAGTTATTTGTATTTTCATCCATCCTTTAACTGCATTCTTTACTTGTCCTAATCAGTATAATACATTATGAAGTTGTATACTGTATTACAATATGGTAAAAGCATAGTATTTAAGAATTAAGTTTCCAGAATCAGAATGATGTTGCTTTAAATTCTAGATTCTTAATATACTTAGTTGGAGATTTTCTTAGGGATATTACTGAACATTCTCAATTTCAAAATAATATATTAAAAATAATATTTAGCTCATAAGTTTCTTGTGACTATTAAAGTGTAAAGTGCCTGACACTTAAGAAGTGTTTTAATGTATCACCCATACCACCCACATTTCTTCCTGTCAGATTTCCACATACATGTTGGTACATTAGAAATGTTATTTCCATTTTACATTCTTAGCCATTCTCAGTATTATCTTTGTAATCTTACATACTCACATATACACAACCACCTTTCCTCAATTATAAGCTCACCTCTACCAGCAAATATTTTCTGTCATTTCCTTGTCAATCTTTCTCACAAAGGAGTCTAAACTTGGTGTTTCTAAATCTCTACCTCCTCAGCTCAATTCAGTATGGCTTCCCTCTTTACTGTCCTTTGACCTTAGGCTTTTTTTACTAAAGCCACTAAAGGCTTTTGAATTTCCAAGTTGAGTGAGTGCTTTTATTTTACTTAAAATTGTTTTTTTTTTTTTTGGTCTAGATCTTACATATTGTGACTGCGGCATTTGATAATGATTTTGATTTTTTTCCTTGACTTGTATGGAAATAAAAGTTTTTTCTTCTTTTTTCTTCCCACAGTTCTATTTGTCTTTTCAGTAGTAGTCACTTCATCATTTCCCATAGGCATAACTGTACCCCTTGTGTTTGAGCTCCTATTCTCTTCTCCCCTTCCTACCACACAGCTAAAGTAAGTTTCTCAGACAGTTTTGGATTTGACAACTATCCTATATTTTCTGAAATGCAATTTGAACACAAGTAACATGTAGCACCTTCAGCTTTGGTTTATAAAGCTCCCCTCCATGCTTCTCCATGCTCTTCTACTTTCCACTGGCTGGGTATACTAAAGGAAGGCAGGATCAAAGGCGGAAGTAGCCAGAGCTTATGAATAACTGCATGGAGGAAAGCAAACCTAAATACCTGCTCAAATTGTTATAAAAATTAGGAATACACATATCTTATGTTAATCAACTTAGAGTTGATGTATAGTTGGTACTAGAACTATAGCCTGTCTTTATCCAAGCATAATAAACCTCATACACTCTTCATGACTTGCTACCTTCCACCCTCAGCTATGTCTACATTAATCTTTAACATTGTCATAACTCATATATTAAAATTTCAGACAATTCAAGTAAGATACTTTCTGGAAAACATCAAGCTTTTTTTATGCCTCAGCACATTTCGATATGTTGTTTTCAAATATTTGGGGATTTTCCAGATAAATTTATTATTGATTTCCAGCTTAAACTCTTATAGTATGAGAAAATACTTTGTGTCTTATTCCATTTGGACTGCTTTAACAAAATTCCACAGACTGGGTAGCTTGTAATCAACAGATTTATTTCTATAGATCTGGAGGATGGAAATCTGAGATCAGGGTGCCAGCTTCATCTGATAAAGGCCATGTATTTTTACATGGTAGAAGGGACTAGGAAGTTCTGTGGAATCTTTTTTATAAGAGCACTAATCCTGTTCATGAGGGTTCCAGCCTCCTGACCTAATCACATCCCAGAGTCCTCACTTCCTACCACCCATCCCTTTGGCATTAGAATTCCAACATGTGAATTTGGAAGGGACACAAACGTTCAGATCATGGCATTTGTATTACTTTTATTCTTTTAAATTTGTTAAGGTTTATTTTATGATTCAGAATATGATTTGTATTGGTGAAATTCTATGTGCACTTGAGAAGAACGTGTATTCTGTTGTTGTTGAGTAAACCATCCTAAAATATCAATTAGGTCAAATTAGCTGCTATTTTGTGTTCGGGTCATCTTGGTCTTTACTGATTTTCTACCTATTTATTCTATCAGTTACCAAAAGCAGACAAATGTAAATCTCCAATTATGGTTTTGTCTATATCTCTTTTAAAATCCTTTTTTTTTTTTTTTTTGCCTTAAGTGTTGCCTAAAACTCTCTTGTTAGGTACAGACTGTTATGATTCCTATTTCTTGGAGAATCGACACCTTCCTTTTATGTAATGATGTCCCTCTTTATCCCCGATAATCCTTTCTTCTGAATTTTACTTTGTGTGAAATAAATATAGTTACTCCAGCTTTCATTTGATTGATGTTTGTACTATATATCTTTACTTTCTTACACTAATATACCTATGCTTTTACATTTAACGTGAGTTTCTTTAGAAAGCATACAGTTGAGTCTAATGTTTTTATACAATCTGACAATCACTGTTTTTAACTGGCTTGTTTAAATCGTTATTTAAAATGAACATTAACATGATTAGATTAAAATCTACAAAGTTGCTTTCTGGGTGTTTTTTACTTAATTTGTATTTGTGGTTCATTTTTTCCCCCATTTGTATTTGTGGTTCTTTTTTTCCCCCCAGTTTTATGGCCTCCTATATAATTTTATGCTTTTTTAAAAGCTGAGAGAAGACAGAATAACAAGTATATATTTATAGTCTTTTTATATTAACTTTCTTTTCATTTCTGGTTCACCTCATTTGTTCTTGTGAATGAAATTTACCATTGGACATCATTTTCATAAACAAATATAGTTTTGCTATTACCCATCTCCATTGTACTTTCCAACCCAAGTTCTCTGTATGTGTTCTGGGAGACCAGCAGCATTGTGATGAGGCCAAGGCTGTGGATATCCCCGACATGGACATCAAGGCACTAAGGAAACTCAACAAGAATAAGAAATTGGTTAAGAAGCTGGCCAAGAAGTATGATGCCTTTTCAGCTTCAGGGTAATAAACCATACTCCTATCATTAAAAAAAAAAAAAAATTAACAGGTTCACCTTCTCTTACCTATGTTATACTATATAGGAGGAAAGTGGTTAAGAAGGAGGACTCCAGAATCACAGTGTAGTTTAAATGCTACTGCTACCATTTAGAACTTCTCTAATATTGGCAGGTTGGTCAATCTCTGTAGGCATTAGTTTCTTCATCTGCAAAATACAGGTAATATTTTATACAGAAGGGATATATGTATAGGTATAGCTGATTCACTCTGCTATAAAGCAGAAACTAACACAACATTGTAAAGCAACTATACTCCAATAAAAATTAATTAAAAGAACAAAACAAACAAACAAACAAAAATACAGGTAATAGTTCCTCTGTCATAAGCTTTGTGAGAAATGAGAAAATTTATAAAATGTGCTTCACATACTTCCTGGAAAAATAACTTCAGTAGATGTTAACTAATATTAATAAATTAATATATATGAAGTTTTTTTTATAATTCAACAATGTGATCTTTAAATTAGATTTATAAAGGTATTTAAAGGTTTTTAGCATGTTTTTGCTGTGGTTCTTGTCAACATTTTTAGTATTTCACATACATAAGATAGAGATAGGTCTAATAATCTTGTAAAAATGGGCAAATTTCATTATTTTATTTAATGTTAATATAATAAAAAGTTTTATTTTAATTAATGTTTAAAATGTTAAGTGTTATTTTTGCCCCAAATTATTTTATGTTGTTACTACTTTTTATATTGAAATACTTATTTTAATATTTGGAGTCACCTGCCTTACTTACAATACCACAATATCCATACATTTGCGTGGTTTAAGAAATATTATTAAAAGGTATTGTTTATTGTTATTTTTATTTCCATATGTTAACAAATTAATTACTTCAATAGAAAACAAATTATTTAAAACATATATTTCATAAGGTCACAAGTGAGTTCAAAAGAAATTATAGTTAGACCCAGGAATCAGAACATATAGTTTAAATTCTTTGTTTTCTTATGTTACTGACATTAGTCAACATATTTGTGCATCCTGCTTTTGCACATTTACATGTCCTTTGCAACAATAATTTTCAAAGTTATCAGAAATTAATGGTGTATTTACTTCTGACTTCAATTAGGTGAATTAGCAATAAAAATGTGATTATAAAATAGAGTACATGAAAATCATTTTACTTTGGTTATAAGCTCTATTTCAAACATCCATTAGCTAAATCAGAGTTTTATCCTATAACCCATTTCTACTACTCAAATGGCAACTCTGCATTTGTGCTGATTGTCACTGTATATTTTATGAATTTGTCATTTAAAAAAAAAATGTAATTCTACAGAGAAAATTAAGCTATTAAACTATACCCTAGTACCTCACAGATATTCACATGAATGTTACATATTTTTCTACTGAGTGGTTGTGGATTTAATGAGAGTATACCAGTTCCTAGTACCTTTCTGGTTTATAAGAAGCTGCTACTGTACAAGATCATTTTCAAAGTCATTGAAAAGTAGAAAATGACTACAGCATACTAATAATGCAGGTATGACTAAAATTGCTATTGAATTTCTTCTCTATATAGTACCAACCTGTATGAAAAGAAATTGAGACACCTTTTAAAAAAAAATTAGTTAATGTGAAAACACATGGAAAAGGGATTTTAATGGCCATTTTTAGGAAGAAATAATCATGACTTTTACTTTATGAAAACTTTTTCTATGAATTATTTCAAATTCAACTGATTCCTCAACATATATGTTGATGTAAACACTTAGCTTAACTACTGGTTCTGAGCTGACTGTATCAATTCTTTGAGAGGTTTTGAGTTGACCTGACTTAATATCTCTCTGCTCTTGCAAACATGGCTGCCACTTTCAAACCAGTGGCTTCAAGGAACATTGACATAGTCCAATTCTGACTATAAATTCTACTGAGAGCTGTGTCCACTTAGAAAATTTGCTGAAACATATACACCTTACAAGCAGAAATGCTTACCTTTGCCGAAGAGGTTCTGCTTAGGAAGGAATTATGCCTGTGAACAGGACTTGAAAAATAATGACTCATTTTCAAAATAGCCTGAACATTAACTGTGTTCGTCTTATATTTTAAAAATCAGTAGAATCCAAGGTTATTCACAAATCTAAACCATTAGAACCCTTTTTGGATTTAGTTGTTTTAAAAATAATAATAAATCCTCTCATAAATATTAATAGGAAGAATTCAGAAGTAATGGAATAAAATATATTAACCATGTCACCCAAATATCACATGGCCCATAGTGATGGTTAAAATTGTTGAATTGGTTTCAGTGATTTATGGAAGAAGTTAAGCTACATATCAGTTTTGACAATTATGCTCTTTATTCTCAAAACATTAACATTACATTACCACTGTGATGGCTTTTATTTCCTTAAGTATATAATTAGAGGCCACCATATATGCTTAAGTTGATTTCAAAATGTCTGAAACTTGTAAAATAAAATTCTGTTACTACTAGATGTCTTTCCTTTTTATTTTGGTTTATAACACATTTTTCAAGGTCTAAATGGTTACTGAATCTAACTGCTATATATGTAAATAACAAAGGAAATATTATTAGGATTGATCCAGTCAATAGTATCATAAGTGAATTATTTTAAGATTACATTATGATCTTTTAACAGAATTAGAAATTACCCTGTAGACATAAGTAACCAAACTATAAACAATGAAGCAAGTTAAAGAGTTTAAAATAGTTTTGGCATGCCATAAATTTTGTATTAACTATGATAAACTTATAAGCTAAACATTTCTCCTTCCTTTAAATCATAACTTTTGTGTGAAAAAGTTCTACAATTAAAAGTATTTCAACTTTTTGTGTCAAAACAGAAAAATCAGTTACTTTACTTTTAAAATAATTTTTATTTTTCAGATGGAATTATTTTTCTTCATCATACTTTATTTTTTAATACTTTTTATTACAACACTAATTTTCATTTATAACTCACCAGGATAAATTCACCAGCTTGTTAAAATGTATCTTTACTTACACATTTTAAGATCCATACACCTCCATGGTCTTGGGTAAAGTCATCATTTATGTTTTGCAAAAACCATAGTCATAAAGTATCAATTAAATACAATAAACTTTACTTAACACAAAATATTTTAAAGTTGGATTTTTAAATATTCTAAATTTAATTTTTCTCAAATTAAAAGAGTAACTTTTTACCTCAAAAAAGGGAAATTTTAAAGGATTTGTAAGAAAATATATGGATTTTTAAATATGTATTTATGAAGTAAGGAAACATTTTCTAAATAAAATAGAAAGCTCAAGTGCTATAAAAGATGAAAAAAATTTAACTTCATAAACTTAAATGTCTTCACAGTGAATAAAATCAAAATTCAAAAGAGAAAGCTGGAATGATATATGAATAAATGTCTTATATAACTTTCTTAACATGTATGTACAGATCTTAAAAACTGATAGGAAAAAATATTAGCTACATAAAGGAAAGGAATATTTTTTCACAAAACAAAATACAAGTTGCTTTTATGAATGAAAATGTTAAACATTCTGTATAATTTTTAAAAATGTGAAATAAAACCAAACTGAGATACCATTTTTCATATAAGGATAATTAAGGACCAAAATGTAATTCACATTTCTGGTCAACATGTGAAGAATGTGAACTTCTTTGGAGGTTAATTTGGCAATATCTGTCAAACTTTAAAATGCACATAACGTTTAATCCAGGATTTACGCTTCTAGGAATTTCTATTAAAGATATACATTATAATATGCAGGAAATCACTGGTACCAAAATATCAGTAACAATACTGAACTTACTAAAGAGGGAAACAATCAAACATCTCTCAAGAAAAAATAGTTAAAGCATAATTCCAGACAGAAAAAGGCAAATACTGTATGTTATTATTTATATGTGGAAGCTAAAATACAAAACAAACAATGGATGTAACAAAACAGAAAGAAACACACAGTTATAGAGAACAAACTAGTGGTTACAAGTGGAGAGAGAGGAGAAGAAGGGGAAAGATAGAGGTAGGAGTTTAAGTGGTACAAACTTCTAGGTATAAAATAAATAAACTACAAGGGTATACTGTACAGCATATTTTATAATAAATTTAAATGGAGTATAATCAATAAAAATATAGAATCACTGTGTTGTACATGTGAAACTAATATAATATTGTAAATAAACTATACTTCAGTTTAAGAAAAAGGAGTACAAAATCAGGTCCATTTTCTTCAAAATGAGACAGCTCTGTGGCTACAGCTCTGTAGCTCCATGGAATCTAGCTGAGGATAGACTTCAGCTAAAATATATCTGTTTGCTTCTTCCCAGACGTTATCTCTGATTTCTTAAAGTTTTCTCCTGAGATCAGTCCCTCAATAAATCATTTATATAAAAATTCTCATCTCAGGCTTTAATTCTAGGGAAGCTGACTTAAGACACATCATTAAAAAAAAATCCTATTGTATTACTATTGTTCAATCACTAAGAATATTAAGTGAAATTGCAAGTCCTAGAACTCCCATTTTTAGAAAAGTAATAATATGTATGCATAAATATTAACATGTTTTTTGTTGTGCTTGGATACCTAAGAAGCTGTTTATGATAGTAGCCTATGAGAACAGTAACTATGAAAATGGAAATGTTCTTTCACTATAATAGGTTTTTTTTACCTTTTTATTTTTTACAGCTGGGAAATTTCATAGCATAAATAGAATTACATTTTAAATTGTATAAAATTAACTTAACTGGTAATATGAACTATTTGGTATAAATGATTATGACTTTACAAAATATTTTTAAAAGCTACTGATATCTTAATACACTTTCAGATATAAGCATTTGAATATTGCTCATTTGTATAAAAGATACTTAACACACATACCTCCTTAAAAATTAGAGATGTACTTACTAATGACAAATAGAAAACACAGAAGTGGCTTGACAAGCTACAATAAACATTTCTTTTATTAACAATGACAACAAAACAAACCAATTTGTAACTTGCAATTTTCTAATTTATAAGTACACTTTTGTTATTCAAAATTGGTATTTCAATTCATTTTTAAATTTCAATTAAGACTGTGAGTTTTGAAAATATATTAGTGGCCCTTATAAATTGGAAAATGTGAAAACTAGAGATTTTACAGCCCTTGTAATCTCAGATCACAAATATTTTGCCAGGATTTCTTTGTCCAATTTATTTTGCTTCAGCCTGTCTTATGTGAAATATCAGCAATTCAAATGAATTATAGAAGGGACAATCATGATGGTCAATTAAACTTTAATGGCTATTATCCTTTAAAAATCTTTTTTTTTTTTTTTTACAACTTCTTTTCCATGTAAATTCTCAGAAGGGGAAAATACGTCTTTTAAAAACGTAATTTTGGTGGCAGTACTTTGCAGATCACAGTTAATTATAGAATCAATATTCTGCTCTCCAGGTGGTCAAGCTATACAAAGCCACAAAGCTATTTTATCACATTAGTCAAAGTTACATTTCTGTGAAGCCCAGAGGAATGGAAAAGATAGAGTTTGCATTATAAAATTGTAATTATTCTGGAACGGCCATGTTTTTATACAAAAATATTATGATTATATCAATGATATTCTGAAGCACTTTATGTGTATTAACTCATCCATTGTTCACAGAAACCATACTGATTTTTGATTTGTTAGGTGTTTTTTGTTTGTAACACTAAGAATATCTGTTATTATGTACATATATTTAATTCAAACTTGAAGTTAATTTGAACATATATATTTATTGTTCTGAATCTGATTTCAGAAGTCAGTCAAATACATATATAGATATACACATAAATATTTTATTTTAAAATCTGTTTACAAAAATTAATATGGATTTATTCAATAAAATACTTCTTATCTTATTCTCAAAAAAGGTGCCAATATTTATCATCTATACAAAAATATTTAACATCCATGCATTTGATTTAATAATGGTGAGTAAAATAGTCATGTTCTTGATATTGGGAGTTTAATTTTCAAAGAAGCATATTAGCATTAACCAAATTATCACAAAATATATAATGCAAAATGGATAAGTTCTATGAAGAAGAAGAAAGAACTATGAGGGACATAACAGGTAGCCCAGAAATATTCTGGTAGGAACAGTGGGTCTGGAAATACTTTCCTGCTTTTTGTTTGTGTTCACAACTCTTACATATTGGCCCATTTTTGCAATTCAGATTTCTGAAATGTTGTCTTGAACGAAGAGTAACCCCCACTTGCCCCAACTAGAGAAAGCCCATGCGAAGCAATGAAGACCCAATGCAGCCAAAAATAATAAATAAATAAATTAATTAATTAAAAAACAAAAAGTGGGCAGTGGCCCATTTCCTGGAAATCCCCACCCCTTCCCCAAAATAGTTGGAATAATCCTTCTACTCATTAGCCTATGAAATTATCCAACCCATAAAAACTAACTACACCATATTTCGAGGCTACACTCTGTGGAGTGTGTTTCTCTCAAGGCCTCTTGCCCTCCAAGATGACCCACACTCTGTGGAGTGTGCTTCTCTCTAAATAAATCCACTTCTTAACTATCACTTCATCTCCGAATTATCCTGCATTGAAGAACCTTAAATTCACAGGCAACGTAAGGCACACACACATTATAAATTGAGAAACATGAAGATGTCTATATCATCAACTATATATCTGCTATAATAATAAATGCCTATCTCACAATTGTCAAAATGTGGGACCCTCACATTTTCTTTAGGTGCATTTTATAAATTTTAATTGATAATTTTGAGTTTGTTTAACATAAATTTATTTGTCTTTAAATACATAATATAGAACTGATTTTCAAAACAACAAGTCTTGAATTTCCAATTATTGCAGTACGATTCTTTTTAGAGATCATAATAATAAAATTTGAAGGATTAGTGGTATAGTTAAAGTTACTGTTGAAAATGGTGGTAAAAACAATGATTTTATCTCAATGGTATATTTCAAGAGCTAAAGAAAAATAATACGTAATTTGGTTAAAACAAAATGTTAAATGTCTTGGCCTTTTAGTATATGTAATAGTTTTCCCTAAGTAGCATTATGCATGCAATTCCAAGATGATCCATAATTGCACAATGCAGAAGGAATATCTTACAAAGTAAAATTGAACTTTAAGGAAGATATTTTAAAATATCTTAATGTAATTTTGACTCAATTCTTCTTACTTATATCAATGTCATGTTGAATTAGACAGTGATGCTATCAGCAAAATAATCTGCTTTTAAATTCTATTTTGTGTGTTAGTCAGAGAAAAATACTTTAGGTCATTTCTGGAATCTAGGTAAAAATCCAACCTCAAATTATTTGGCTCTTTACATCATGTAAAATTAGAATTTGTGTATTTTATTCATCCATCACCTATTTGGTACATTTATCAGTAAAATTTTAAATGATCCTTGAAGAAGATCAATGGGGTATGATTATTCAAATATTCATAATTACTTAAATGCACATATTTAAATGCACTCTATGCCTATACACTGCAACACAGTCAAATATGTTAATTTAAAACAGTGTATAATATTTCCTTAAAGTAGTGATATTAATAAAATGTGTAGTTTTTTTGTATTTCTCCATTCTGATACTCAAATAGAATATCATTTAGCAGAATAAAATGCTAAATATTTATCATGAATGAACTTTGTCTTTTAAAAAAACATCAGGCTCATGAATTTTGGCTTTGTTCAAGCAACATTGAGTGGAAATTGTTTTCAGCAAACTTCAAATATCCCCTAAGATCTCTCTTTCCTATTTTTCTACACACTGGCTGCTGTTACTGAGTCCAAGCTTGTACTGCTCAACACAGGACAGGCCAATCAATCCAGAGACAGGTTGTTGGGGCAGGGAATAGCAACTTTATTCAGAAAGCCAAGACACCTAGAAGATGGTAGCCTAGCAACCCAAAGACATCTTGCCCATGTCTGAATGCTAGTTTATTTTATAGAACAAAGAGGAGGAGGTGAGTAAAGTAAAAAAGGTGATCATTTGTTGCAAATATTTTCTGGTTCTGGACAGACTCTGGAGGGGATGTGTTAATTTCTTCTTTCCTGCAGCCATTCATAGGTGGGGCTGGTCAGGATGTTTCCTCTAGGATGTTTCCTTTGAACTAAACAAAAGTATTTTAGCTTAAAAATCAGGCCCGGGAGGCAGGGTTCCTGGAGATGGGCCATTATGTATACATATACATATGTATATGTTGATATAGGCAACAGTCCTTTAGTGATTAACTTGTAGCAAAAACAGTAGAATACAAAGGTTAAAGTAAAAGAAACATATCCAATAAGGAGTCAGATTTGTTCTTCCCTATTACACAACTAGTGCAATTTCCTACACAACAGCAGCACCTGCACCTTTCTGGAGACCTTCCTTCAGTATCCAGAATCCCCTTTTTCTGGTGCAGAAAAAACAAAATAAAACAAAAAACTGGCAATTTACGCTCCTTTATGCACACATTTTAAACTGTCATTAATAGGTCCAGGAGTGTAAAACTTAAGTATATCACTAATTGGGACAACTCAGTGGTATTACGTAAACTATCTTCAGAATTTTCATGTGGAGGTGAGCCCAAGTTACCCTCTGTGAAACTGTGCTTGACAGAGAACTCTTGTCTCATTTTGCTACTTGTCCACAAGTTTACCTTCCCAATAAATCACTTTCATCCAAATTCTCAACTTAGGGTTTGTTTCTGGGGGAATCCAAATTTAGACATAAACCAATTAGATGTTTAATGATTGGCAACTTTCATACATTTCTAAGTGGAACTGATCTCGGGTGGCCACAGCCTGCAGTGACTTGAAGCAGGATTTCGGTTTCTTGGCCAGAGATTGAAGTCAGGCCATGTCAGTGAGAGTGCTGAATCCTAACCACTAAACCACGGGTGACTAGTGGTCAGTAACAAGGCCCTGGCCTGTCAGCTGTGTAGAAATAAATTTCCACAGATAGACAGAAAGGAGTGAAACAAGTAAATTGTTTATTAGTAGGAATAAAAATATGTGTGAATAAGCATACAAGGATGAGCTCAGAGAGAGTCGTGCCCTCGTGGTAGTTTAAATCACTTATATGGGACATTTCTTCTGGGTTTCCTTTGGCCAATCATCTAGCTTTGCCTGGTTCTGAGTCCGAACAGTAAGTCCCCTACATACGAACGAGTTCCTTTCTAAGAGCACATTCCTAAGTCCAATTTGTTCATAAGTCCAACAAAGTTAGCCTAGGTGCACAACTAACACAATTGTCTATATAATGTACTATAATAGGTTTATAATACTTTTCACACAAATAATACATAAAAAGCAAACAAAAAAATAAAGAAAACATTTTTAATCTTATATTACAGTACCTTGAAAAGTACAATAGTACAGTACAAGAGCTGGCATACAGGGGCTGGCATTGAGTGAACAGGCAAGAAGAGTTACTGACTGGAGGAGGGAGAGGAGGTGGGAGATGGTAGAGCTGAAGGATCCTCAGCGGTTGGAGATGGAGGGCAAGCTGCAATTTACTCATGCCTGACATTGATGACACAGATTCTAGTTGCTTGCTGGATTCAATTCTATCTACCCTCTTGAAAAAAGGATCCATAGATGTCTGGGTAGTAGCTCTTTTTTTCTTGTCATAGATGACACTCAACACTGGATTGAATTCTGAACAGCTGCTGCAAGCTTTGTGTACCACACTACTTTTGGGTCCTGTGCCTCAAAAACTAAAAGTGCCTCCTCAAATAAAGAAAATCCCCTTGCCATTTCCTGCATTGTGAATCTCTTTGGTTCTTCAGTTACTTCTTCCTCTTGTCTCTCTTCATCCTTTCTCTGGGTATCCAATTCCATCAGGTCTTCATTAGTAAGCTCCTCATGTTGCACAGCAACAATATTGTACAGTAATGTACACAAAAGCACAACCACTTGTAGAGGTTGCACACGTGTGACAATGTACACCAGACACATGAACTAACTTATGTGATTGGACATGCAGATGCACGTTAGCATCTTTGAAAATTTACAACTTGAATGTTCATATGTAGGGGACTTACCATATTTGGTTTATCTCAGGGTGCTCCCATGTGTGTGCATGCATCCCTTAGCCAAGATGGATTCTAGGGAAGACGCCTATGGATAAGTTCACATCACTCCCTTTTTGACCTCCAAGGAGTCTTTCTGCACATGCATAGTCTGGAAGGTCTCCTTGACCCTGAGAATGAGAAATATGTAGTCTCTATCTTTTATCTGAGCAGGGCTCAGCTTCTCCTATTATCCTTCTGCTATTATCTTCATGAGTATCTGTCCATAGGGGACAAACACCAGCTTCTCAGCCTGTGTCCCATCTATCTCTTGCCTCAGAACTATTGATATTACTTTCAAAAACTCTTCTTCTTTAATCTTCTATTAAAATCACTATACAATTTACCTTTAGTAAATATTATGTAATTATTTCTAACCTTTGCATGATTCTTTGCTGAGCTGGAAATTTCAGTTTAAATATTCCTTTCAAACTGTGTAACTGGGCACAGTGTTGTAATATTCTGAACAATGTCACATGGAAGATAATCACAAAGCAGCATAGATAGGAGTTTGTTTTCTGGATTAAGTCATTTGAAGATGAGCAAATGAAAGGTTAGCGGATCACATATTTCTTTTTTAAATGGTCACAATCTATTTAATAATTATTTTAAAATTTGGATGGAAATAGATTATGCTTCTCAAGTTTATAAAACATTTTAGAAAATCAAAATGAGATTGCCAGTCCCCAGTCCTCTGGCACCTTTAATTTGTCATACTTTCTCAATGACATCAATAGTCCCTTTCTTATATCAGCAAATTAATCAAATATTTGCATTCATCAGGACACAAGTATGCAATCGTTTATACAAGTTTACTGTAAATTTCACATGTTTAGGTCTATATTCTCACTGTTTCAATTTATTTGTCAGAAGATGGAAATAATAAATGAATTATGTGTAAATTTACATTTTGTGTATGCTATGACACAGTATTGCCTTCCTCAACCATTGAGTTATTTCTTTTCTTGATCAAATTACATTTGTATTGCATTTGTATGTGTTACTCAGAAATATGTTTTTGCATTCTGTTGTATATTTTGGAAGTAACGAATAAGTCTAGACTATTCTCTAGTCATGTATATGTGAATTACTAAAAATAAAAATAAATCAAATCATTTTAGTTATCTCCTACTTTTCTATTGAATTTATTAGTGAAAATACGGTATGAATTTATTTTTGTTTCTTATTCCAGCTGCTCAGCATACTTATTTGTAATTTGTAGACAATTTGCTGATGTTGATTCTTTGAATATCTTGATATCTGTATTCAAAAAATATAAGATAAATGTCTGATTAACATGCTATTAAATTTAGTGAATCCCATCTTAATGAATCAAAAATGATATGAGAGGTTTTTATCAAAATTCTCATCTATTTCACCTATTTCTATTTGGTAAAACATTAAGCCTAAATTTTCACTTTCTTTCATCAATTTCTATTTCTTCAAAGAAAGGAAAGTGTTAGAAAGTCAAGAATTGATCAGTTACTTGTTTTTGGCTATTTCAATTTTCATCATACGTACATGTAAAAATCAGCAAAGTAAAAAAAATTATTATTTGTGTTTTCATGCAATTTGATAACATTTTGACAAATAGTATACCTCAAAATGAATAAAATTTAATCATGAATTATGATAGTAATATGCTAGATTCATTCAATAAATTCTCTATATGCTAGGGATGCAGAGGTAAACAAGACAAATATGTTCCTGCTCTCATGGATCTTATACATTAATGAGAAAAAAGTGATTATATACAAGCAAATTAATCTCTATATAAGGTGATTCTATACGAAAAAATGGAAATTAAATAAGTGATACATTAGAGCAGTATTTGTTCATTCTACCTGCAAATTAAGATCACCTGATGAGATCTTTTTTTAAATACTTATACCCTGACTCTGTCCTCATACGTTTTTTATTTAATTGGTCTGGGGAGTAAATCCAGGTATAGGTTGTTTTGTTTTATTTTAAATTACCCAGGTGATACTATTCTGTAGGAAATATTGTGAACTGTGATAGAGAATTGAAGAATGTGTAGAATGTCCAGGCTACTACATGTCTAGGGAAGACATATTTGTGAAAGTTGTATTGCAACATATCATTTAAATATGATAAGAGGCCAAACATATAAAAATCTTGTAAAGAGGCAGATGCTAGTTCAGTGCCTCTGAGGCAAGCCAGCCAAGGAGTTTGGAGGAACAGAGAGAAGGCTCGTGTTGCTGGAAAGTGATGAATGTCTCGAGTGGATGAGATGAGGTCAGAGAGATCAATGACTAGGATGTGAGGTCCTTGTAAGTTACAGTAAGGGGTTCTGAATTTCTTCCCAGTTCAATAGAAAGCCATTGTAATGTTTTAACTACAGTGACATAATCTGGTTTATGTTTAAAAAGATGCTGACAATCATATGAAAAATGGATGGAAGAAGTTAAAAATGGAAATGAGAAGGCCACTTGAACATTATGGAGTACTCAAGAAAAGAGCTATCTCTAAAACTTTAGCCAATACACCAGGAATTGTAATATGTACAATGGTACATGTTAACAATTTATAAAAAAAAGCAGTCAGAAAGTCAGGCACTAGTTTTTCTAGCAAGTAGTAAAGTGAATTAATGATGAGCTGGACACAAACAAGATGAAATTTCTCTATGGCAAAACTTCTTTGGTTAGCCTCACTTTAAATTACTGCCACATTCAACTGCAGGAACTCAGAGAAATATAAAACCCTGGACCACCTTGCTCAAATCTCCTCCCTTAAAATGCTTTATGCTCCTTTATCTTTGTACTAGTAAGGGTGTACTCTTTTTTGTAAAGTTATATCTCTGTTATATTAATTGAAGTAGAAATATCCAGTGACTTCAATAAAGAGAAAGCTCAAATAGTATCACTTCCAACACTTTTTTATTTCTCAGAGATCCTCCTAGAATGTATCTGTCCTCTAATCAAAATGCTATATTTTTTTGTTTGGTAGAAGCTGAAACTAATACACTTGATCAGTTCATACATAAAGTTAATTATAAGTTCAGGTATAAGAGACATAGAATTTTAATAATAATGATAATAACAATAATAATTATTTGATATGTAACATTTATTGAGTCTTTAGTATTTACTGAGTCCCTAACTGAGCACTTGTTAAAGCATTTTTTAAGTAATAACACATTTAATATTTATAAGTCCTTATGAGATAAATATTCATTGTCTTCAAGGTTTAAATAACTTCCTCTATTCATGTACATATAGAAAAAAATGCCAGAAATTGTAAGATGCACAATGGTACATCACAGGTTGATAAGAAATATCACAGGATGAGTATCATCTGTCATTACAAAATATTTGTGCTTCAATAATTTATGCTTCAAAACATATACTAAAAAGGCCATACTAACAAAAAATTTTGAAATGTACACTATTTGACCACTTTTAACGTAACTATCCATTTAAACATATTGCTTGACCTGGTAGGCTTATAGTTCTTTTTGTGAACAATTTGGCAAGGAAAACAGCAGAGATGAATTCTGAGAAAATAGGTTGGTGTCAGGATTGAAGGTACGAATGTCCTGCAGTGAGTCACTAGGTGATGGAACCTATCTCCAACTGAATGCAGTTTCAGAAAATTTCCTCAAGTTTTTAATAATTTCAGACATCAAAGCAATAATTTCAAATACAGCAGGTCATGTTACTAATTTGTTACAAAGGTAAAGAATGATTCTACCTTTCCACCAACTCTACTTAGTATTGAGGAACACAGATGTGTTGGTGATCAAGAGAAACAGTCTCTGTTTGTGTCTCTTCTATATTGGAGATACATTTATGACTTTATACAGGGGATTTATTCCCTTTGTTTGCAGCATTGTCATTAAAAAGAGAAAAAAAACTACAAAAAACTTATACTGAAAAATATGGTGTAAATATAAGGCATCCAATTTATTTCCAAGAGAGGAATATAAATCATTAAAATCATAATTTTTGTCATCAGCACTGACTATTGAGAATAAAAATTGTGAGAATCCATTTTAAACATTTTACATATATTAACTCTTTCAATGATTGCTGGCATATTATTAGGGGATTGTTAGTATTTTCCCTATCTTAAAATTGTAAGATTTGCCAATGTCACACTGTTCTAGTTCAGAAGAAGAATTACTTTGACTCTAATTTCAGGTTTAAAATTTTCAGATTAAAAAAAAATAGTAACAAGTATAATAGATAGAGATAAAGACAGATACAGAAATAGAGAGATATTGAGAGAAAGGGTGAGAAAAAGAGAGAAAGAAAGGGAGAGAGAGAGAGGTGTTATGAGCTTAAAATTTTAATAGTTTATTTTACTATTTTGAAACATTGCTTTTATCATCTCAATAATGACCTCTAATAAATCCATGAAGAGTATATTATGGGAGGAAATGATAACACATCAACCTTATGACGTTACTGATCTCAAACATCACAAATTTTCAAGGATCACTCAATATGGAATTACTTTTACTCAACAAATCAGAATCCATTTACAATTCATTCTTCCTCTCCTATTACGGATAATATTCATCCCTGCAGGAAAAAATTAACATTATTTCAACTGGATTTCTTATTTGGTTGCTGTAGAGAATGGGACACTCAAAAGTTTAAGTTCTAGACAATATGCAGATGTTCATTGTTCTCTTATTTCAATAGAAGAATAAAAAACTAAAAATTCCTAGATCCTAGGATTAGGTGAAATGGAGCTATGGGTTCTTGCTGAGCTATTTTAAGAGAGCATGATAAAGGTTTTCTTTTCTTCAAAGTGAGAGTAACAATGACTTTTTTTCTACAGCTTTTGAATACTAATGCTGAGCTACAGTTCACATATTGAAAATGTTGAATGACTACAAATTTTCAGCCAAACTCTCACTGTTGCTGGCCTTCTGTATGCACCCTGCATAAGTAAAGGAGACTTCTTTGGAGTCACCAAATCAATTGAGTAATTTAAAAATTCTAAGCAATTTATTTACATTTTCTTTAGCTGTCTCTATAGATTGTATCATTCCTAAAGAGATATTAGAGATAATCACAAAGAACATTGTAGGACCAGCAAGGGAAACATCCAAAAGAGATAAAAATGTCTGCATATGAGATGCATTCCCTGAGGTCCCTTATATAAGTGGATTCTCCACTGTTAGTCTCTATCTCTGGGCTGTTTTCATCAAGAGGACTTTATATTGCAGCGGTTCCTGACTTCGGTCATTTTGCCATTAAAATGACAAGTCTTTAGACCGAAGTTCCAAATGGAGCTTTCCCAGGAAAGAGAATTCGGATTGGTTTATTGAACATCAAGAATCTCTTAAGTCCATGAGTATATGGCCAAGAAGGTTGAGTAGAAAAACCCTGAGCTCACTCATGGGCACACCAAACACAACAATTTACAGAGCAATTATCAATGAGAACAACCTAAAGACTAGCAGAGAAAATAAACTACATCTAAAGATATAAAGAAGGAACCACAATGAGACTGGTAGGAGGGGTAAAGACAGAGTTTAGTCAAGACTCACACTCCCCAAGTACGTGATCCACAAACAAGAGGATAATCATAATTGCAGAGGTTTTCCACAAGGAGCAAGGGGTTACCACACTGGGTTCCCCAGCCCAGGAGTTCTACACTGGAATGAGCTCCAAAAACATTTGGCTTCAAAGGCCAGCAGGGCTTGCTTTCAGGAGAGCCAGAGGGCTGTGGGAAATAGATTCCACTCTTAAAAGACACACACAAAAATCTCACTTTCTCTGAGACCAAGGGCAGAAGCAGTGATTTGAAAGAAGTCCGACTTTTTGACCTTGGAGAAGCTCCTGGAGAGGTAGGAGGCACCTGGGACTCATATTGGGGATATAGATGCTTTTGGAAGCCATTGTAGGAGCTCATTTTACCACAAGGACACTGGTGCTGGCAAGTGCCATTTTGGACTTCTCCTTGAATTTATTAGTGCCGGGACCTAGCCACACCCAACATCTGGTTGGCAACAGTCCTGTGGCACCCCAGGCCAAGCAGCTGGTTGTATGAGGAAACAGCTTTACCCACCACCATTCTGACTGTGCTGTAGGCTCCCTTGAGCTCTTCATCAACCCCAGGACTCATCCCCACCCACAAGAGGGCCCAGGACCTGACCCTGAATACCAGTGGGCCAACTCTACCCCCAGGACACATCAGGGGCATCAGGCCCAGGCATCACCCACAAGCAGGTGGATACAAGTTCTGAGACACCTTGGGCCCTCAGTCATCAGCACTTGGATCCAGCCTAACCCACCAATGGTTTGGCACCAGCATCCAAGACTCCCTGGGCTTCGCAGACAGCCCCTGAGACCTGGCACCACGCTTCAGCAACCAGCAGCTTCTACACTAGGCAGGGCCTGGCAACCAACTGGGCTAGAAGACAGCCAAACCTACTTAATATCACAGTAGTTGGCCCCACCACCACAGAAGTGTTCACACAGCCCAGGTAAGGGACAACCCTAGAGCACACAACTCTGGTGAGCAGAAGAGAGTTTGCCACTGGGCACCATGGGACATCTCCTACATAAAGCCACTTCTCCAGGATTGTGAAGTGTAATCAACCTACCTAATACATGGAAATAAAAACAGAGAATCAGGCAAAATGAGATTAGAGAGAAATATTTTTAAATGAAAGAACAAGATAAAGCTCTGGAAGAGCTAAGTGAAATGGAGATAAGCAATCTACTAAACAAAGAGTTCAAAGTAATGATGGTAAGACAGCTCAATGAACTCAGGAGAAGAATAAGTGAACACAGTGAGGAAATTAACAAATATTTAGACAATATAAAGAAAAACAAAACAGTGAAGAAGAGTATAACTGAAATAAAATACACACTAGAAAGAATACAGATGAGATTAGATGATACAGAGGAATGGATCAGTGAATTAGAATACAGGTAAGTGAAAATCACTCAAGCTGAACAGAAAAAAAAAAGAATTAAAAAATTAGGATAGTTTAATGACCTCTGGAAAAACATCAGGTGAACTAATATTCACATTATAGGGGACTCAGAGGAGAAGAGAGAGAAAAGGGGGGCAGAGAATATATTTGAAGACATAATAGCTGAAAAATTTTCTAACCTGGGAGGGAAAGCAGACATCCAGGTTCAGGAAGCACAGAGGGTAACAAAGAAGATCAACCAAAAGAGGTCTACACCAAGACACATTTTAATTAAAATGTAAAATTTAAAGATAAAGATAATATGAGAATATTAAAAGCAACAAGGGAAAAGCAACTTGTTATGTATAAGGGAACTCCCATAAAACTATAAAGTTGAGTTTTCAGCAGAAACTCCGCAGGCCAGAAGTGAGTGGTACAATATATTTAAAGTAGTGAAAGAAAAAAACCTACAACAAAGAATACTCTACCCAGAAGGATATCATTCAGATTCAAAGGAGAGATAAAAGAGTTTTACAGAGAAGCAAAGGCTAAGATTTCAGTACCACTAAACCAGGTATACAAGAAATGTTAAATGGACTTTTCTAAGTGGAAAAGTAAAGACCACAGCTAGAAATATAAAAATTATGAAAAAAAACCTCATTGGTAAAAGTAAATACACAGTGCTGGTAGTACATAAACCATTTAGAAAGCTAGTAGAAATTTTATATATACATACATATATACCACTGCTTCTTTATCCATTTATCTGTTAATGGACACTTAGGTTGCTTCCATGTCTTGGATATTGTAAACAGTGCTGCAATGAACATTGCAATGCATGTATCTTTTTGAATTAGAGTTTTCATCTTTTCCAGACATATGCCCAGAACTGGGATTGCTTAACCATATGGTTTTAGTTTCTTAAGGAACGTCTATACTATTCTTCATAGCGGCTGCACCAATTTATATTCCCACCAACAGTGAAGGAGGGTTCTCTTTTCTCCACACCCTCTCCAGCATTTACTATTTGTAGATTTTTTGTTGATGGCAATTCTGACTGGTGTGAGGTGACAGCTCATTGCAGTTTTGATAGCTCATTGCAGTTTTGATAGCTCATTGTAGTTTTGATTTGCATTTCTCTAATAATTAGCGATGTTGAACATATTTTCATGTGTCTATCGGCCATCTGTATGTCTTCTATGGAGAAGTGTCTCTTTAGGTCTTCTGCCCATTTTTGGCTACGGTTGGTTTTTGTTTTTGTTTTTGTTTTGTCGAGTTGTATGAACTGTGTGTATATTTTGGAAATTAACTCCTTGTCGGTCACATAGTTTGCAAATAATTTTCACTTTCCGTAGGTCGCCTTTTCATTTTGTTTATGGTTTTCTTTGCTGTCCAAAAGCTTTTAAGTTTAATTAGGTCCCATTTGTATATTTTGGTTTTTATTTCTATTACTCTAGGAGACAGATCCAAAAAAATATTGCCATGATTTATGTTATAGAGTGTCCTGTTTATTTTTTCCTCTAGGAGTTTTATAGTATCTGGTCTTACATTCAGGTCTTTAATCCATTTTGAGTTTATTTTTGTATATGGTGTTTGTTAGAGAATGTTCTAATATCTTTTTTTTTACATGTAGCCATCCAGTTTACCAAGGACCACTTATTGAAGAGACTGTCTTTTCTCCATTGTATATTCTTGCTTCTGTTGCTGAAGAATAATTCACCAGAGGTGTGTGGATTTATTTTTGAGCTCTCTATTTTCTTCCATTGATCCATATGTTTGTGTGCCATTACCATGCTGTTCTGCTTAGTGTAGCTTTGCAACATTGTCTGACATCTGGGAGGGTTATGTCTCCATCTTTTTCTTTTTTACTCAGGATTGCTTTAGCAATTCTGGGCCTTTTGTGTTTCCACATAAATTTTAGGATTATTTCTTCTAAGTTTTTGAAAAATATCATGGGTAATTTAATAGGAATGAAATTGTATCTGTAGATTGTCTTGGGTAGTATGGCAATTTTAACAATACTGATTCTTCCAATCCAAGAGCATGGGATCTTCCTATATTTTGGAATAATCTTCAATTATCTTAGTCAACGTTTTATAGTTCTTAGCGTATAAGTCTTTCACATACTTGTTCAGATTTATTCCTAAGTATTTTTTTTTTGATGTGATGGTAAATGTGATTGTTTCCATAATTTCTCTTTCTGATAGTTCATTGTTATTGTAAAGAAATGCAGACAGATTTCTTTATGTTAATCTTGTATCCTGCTACCTTGCTGAATTTGTTTATCAGTTCTAATATTTTTGTGTGGATCCTTTAGGGTTTTCTATATATAGTATCATGTCATCTGCATATAATGACAATTTTACCTCTTCCCTTCCAATTTGGAAACCTTTTATTTCTTTTTATTTGTCTGGTTTTGTTATCAGGGTGATGATGGCTTCATAAAATGTCTTTGGGACTGTTCCCTCCACTTCAATCTTTTGGAAGAGTTTGAGAAGGATCAGTATAAGTTCTTCCTTGTATGTTTGATAGAATTCCCTGGTGAAGCTATCTGGTCCTGGACTTTTGTTTGCATGGAGATTTTTCTTTTAATTACAGATTCTATTACACTTCTAGTGATCAGTCTTTTCAAATTATCTATTTCTTCTTGATTCAATTTTGGTGGGCTGTATGTTTCTAGAAACATGTCCATTTCTTCTAGGTTGTTCAGTTGGTCAACATATGATTGGTCATAATATTCTCTTATGATATTTTGCATTTATTTGGTATTGGTTGTTATTTCTCCTCTTTCATTACTTATTTTGCTTATTTGTGTCCTCTCTCTTTTCTTCTTGCTGATTCTGGCCAGAGGTTTGTCAATTTTGTTTATCCTTTCAAAAAACCAGCTCTTAGTTTTATTTTATTTTTTCTCTATTTTAAACTTTATTTTATTTATTTCCTCTCTGATCTTTATTACTTCCTTCCTTCTGCTGACTTTAGGTTTTGCTTTTTCTTCTTTTTCTAAATCTTTTAGGTGGTCATTTAGGTTGTTTATTTGAGATTTTTCTCTATTTTTGAGGAAGGTCTGTATTGTTATGTACTTCCCTCTTAGGACTGCTTTTGCTGCATCCCATAGATTTTGTACAGTTGTGTTTTCATTGTCATTTGTCTCAAGGTTTTTTTTAATTTCCTCTTTGATTTCATTATTGACCCATTGATTTTCACTAACATGTTTTTTAGTCTCCATGTAATCTTTTTTTCTCTCTTTTATTTTTCTGTGGTTGATTTTGGTTTCATGCCATTTTGGGCAGAAAAGATGCTTGAAATATTTTAAATCCTCTTAAATAATTTATACGCAATTGAGGCTTGTTTTGTGTTCTAGTATGTGGTCTATCCTAGGGAATGTTCCATGTACACTTGAAAAGAATGTGTATTCTGTTTTGTTTTGTTTTGCTTTTCTGATGTAATGTCCTGAAATATATAAATTAAGTCTAACAGTTCCATTGTGTCATGTAGGATCTCTGTTGCCTTATTAATTTTCTGTCTGGAAGATTTGTCCATTGATGTCAGTGGGGTGTTAAAGTCTCCTACTGTAATTGTATTCCTGTCAATTTCTCCCTTTATTTCTGTTAGTATTTGCTTTATGTATTTAGGTGTGCATATATGTTAACAAGAGTAATGACCTCTTTTGTATTGATTCTTTTAACATTATATATTGTCCTTCTTTATCATTCTTTATGGTCTTTGTTTTAAAGTTTATTTTGTCTGATATGAGTATTGCAATCCCCAGTTTCTTGTCACTTCCATTTGTTTGAAGTATCTTTTCAGACCCTCACTTTCAATCTATGTTTGTCCTTTGCCCTAAAATAGGTCTCTTGTAGGTAAGATATTGTAGGCTCTTGTTTTATCATCCAATCTACCACTCTATGTCTTTTTATCAGAGCATTTAATCCATTGAAATTTAAGATAATTATTGACAGGTATGTATTTATTGCTGTTTTAAACCTTGTTTTCTAGGTGATTTTGTGTTTTTTTCTTTTTTCCTTTCTTTTTCTTTTGTTTTTCCTTTTGTGGTTTGATAGTTTACTTTTGTATTATGCTTGAATTCTTTCTTTTCAGTTTCTGTGATTCTATTGTATGTTTTTGATTTGTGGTTATCTTAGTTTTCAAGTATGTTAACCCATTACTATATCTACTTGTTTTAGACTGGTAGTCATATAAACACATTCTAAAAAAAAAAAAAAAAAACTACATTTCCTTACTTCCCTTCCCACGTTATGATTTTGTTATTCTATTTTATATCTTCATGTTTATCCCTTTGCTATTAACTCTAGTTATAATTGCTTTCAAACATTTTTTGATTTTTTTTATTGTTGTTATTAAACTATATCCTGGCTTATTTAAGTGATCTAGAATCCATTTTTATGCCTGCTTTTCCTTTTGTGATGTTCTCTTTTCTACAGATTATTGCTTGTTTTCTATTTAGAGAAGAATTTTCAATATTTCTTTTAGAATACATTTAGTATTGGTGTATTTTTTTTAGTTTTTCTTGCCTGAGAAATTCTTTATCTCTCCTTTTATTCTAAATGTTAATCTTGCTTGGAAAGGTATCCTAGGTTGCAGTGTTTTCCCTTTCAGGTCTTTGAAAATATCTTGCCAGTTCTGGTCTACAACTTTTTGGTCTGCAACATTTCTGTAGCAAAATCAGATGATAGTGCTATGGGGTTCCCTTGTGACTATCTCTTTGTTTTTCTCTTGCTGCCTTTAGAATCCTCTCTTCATCTTTAATTTTTGCTACTTTAATTATGATATGTCTTGGTGTAGGTCTTTCTGGCTTCATCTCTCTGGACTCTCTGTACTTTCTGTACCTGGTTATCTGTTTCCTTCTTTAGGTTAGAGAGGTTGTCAGCTATAATTTTTTCAAATACATTTTGGATCCCCTTTTCTCCTTCTTCTCTTTCTGGGATTTGTATTATGTATAGATTGTCATGCTTTATATTATCCCATGGGTCTCACATATTGCTTTCGTTTTTTTCCATTTATCTTTCAGGATGCTGTTCTAATTGGGTGATTTCTATTATTCTATTTTCCAGATCAGCTTTCTGTTCTTGTGCATTATTTACTGTGCTATTTATTGCCCTTAACTCAGTTTTCATCTCAGCAATTTAGTTTTCTAATTTTGATTGGTTCCTCTTTATAGTTTCTACTTCCTTGATACAATGATGTGCATTTCTATCAATAGTCTTTCTTAATACCGTCAGGATTTTTATTACCTCCCTTTTGAACTCGAGGTCTAGTAGACTGGAGAAATCTGTTTCATTGTTTGATCTTTCAAAATTATCTTGTTCTTTCAATTGGGAGTGTTTCCTCTGCTTCTTCATTTTATTTATATTTCTCTGACTCATGAATTTAGGACAGACAGTTATCTACTGTGGTCTTGAAAGGCTGTTTTTATGTAGGAGCATCTCTGTGTAGCTTGCAGGCATCTAATATACTTGGTGAAAAGGCTGTTTTTGCTATGGATGTCTGCCATGTCTTTCTTCAGGGTGTACTGTCTGTTATCCCCTTCATAGGGACTGTGGTAGGTGTGGTGGTGACCAGAGCCTGCACTGGATGCTGGACAGAGCCTCGTCTTTCTTCTTTGGTTGTCACAGCCCTGTCTGGGGCAGGATATGCTTCCCAGTTGTTGGAGTAAAGTCTCCACTTACCTCACTAAGCTATGGTGTGAGGTAGGTGGAACTGGAGTACTTCCACTGGGAAGGGAGCCACTGAGTATTTCTCCACAGGAGCTGTCCAGCAGGAAGTACACTCTGTGATGTCACCTGTCACATGTTGTGTGTGCTCACATATACACTGTTGTGGCACTGCCTTGGCCCCACTTCAGCAGTGGGAATGTGAGCAATCAGCCTGGATGTTTCTCAGGCACTGCACTCATAAAGCCTCCAGCACAAAACATCTGGCACCTGCTCTGGAAGTGATGGGAATCAGTCCAGACTGCAGCCCTGCTTCTGTGTAAATGAGTTTATAAAGCTCACCACTGCTGATGTGGGACCCACCCAAACCACAGGAGTGCCAGTAATCTGCTTGAATATCCCACAGGAACTGCACTCAGAATGCTGAAGTCTTGCAGCTACAGTGAATCAGCTGAGATTTCAGCACCACCTACGCATATGGGCAACCTGCCAGTGCTTGTATGCTCTCAGAGCTCCTGGCAGTGGAGCCTTGCCCACTTTGAGCACATTGAGAATGAGGCTGCTATAGAGAGCACAACATCCTGTTCACATGAACACATTGACAAATGGGGCTCCTATGGAGGACACAGTCTCCATGATTTGCACATTCTCTCTTGTGGCCTGGTCCATATTCCAGGCTTTTTGGGCTATCTCCATGAAGCCAAATCAATTCCTCTCCCTGGGTCTGTCTGCTGAAACTTGAGTCTCAGCACCCAACCAATATGCACACTAACATATCTCTGGCTGGGGAGTGCAGCAAGGTTACCAGGACCATCTGTGCTAGTCTCTCTCCATTCTTCCTGTTGCAAGGTGTCTGCTGCACTCTTTTCTGAGTCTCTGAAGTTCCCTATCTGTCCTGGTTGATCTTCCAGCCAGTGAAGGTGGTTCCCACAGAGAGGAACATTTCCTCTTTCATAGCTCCCTCCCAGGGGTGCAGGCCCCATCCAAATTCTTTTTTGCTTTTATCTTACCTAGTTACATGGTGAACAAATCAAAGGCCAGTAATAAAATTGAATCAGTAATTTTTAAAACGCCCAACGAACAAAGTCCAGGACCAGATAGCTTCACAGTTGAATTCTACCAAATAGTTAAAGAAGAGTTAAAACCGATCCTTCTAAAACTATTCCAAAATTTGTTGAGTATGAATAACTTCCAAACTCATTCTATGAAGCCAGCCTCACCCTGATCAAAAACAAAGATATCACAAACACACAAAATTACAAGCCATGTCACTGATGAACATAGATGCAAAAATTCTGAACAAAATATTAGCAAACCACATTCAGCAATACATTAAAAGGATCGTACCCCATGATCAAGTGGGATTTATCCCAGGGATACAAGAAAGGTTCGATATCTACAAATCAATCATGTAATAACCCACATTAACAAATTAAAGAATAAGAATCAAATGATTATCTCAATAGTTGTTAGAAAAAAAGCTTTTGGTAAAACTCAACATCCATTTATGATTTAAAAAAAAAAAAAAAAAACTTTCCAGAAAGTGGGCATAGAGAAAAGATATCTCACTATAATAAAGGTGATATATGACAAATTCACAGCTAATGTAATCAATGATGAAAAGCTGAAATCTTTACCTCTACAATCAGAAACAAGACATGGATGCCTACCCTTGCAACTTTTATTCAACATAGTTTTGGAAGTTCCATCCACAGCAATCAGAGAAGAGAAAGAAATAAAAGGAATCCAAATTGGAATGGCAGAAGTAAAACTGTCACTGTTTGCAGATAACTTGATACTATACATAGAAAATCCTAAAGATTCCACCAGAAAACTATGAAAAGTCATCAATGAATTCAGCAAAGTTGCAGGATACAAAAGTATTATACAGAAATATGTTGCATTTTTGTACACTAAAAATGAAGTGTCAGAAGGAGAAATTAAGGAAACAATCCCATTTACCATCACTTCAAAAGAGTAAAATACCTAGGAATAAACCTATCTAAGGAAGCAAAATACCTGTACACTGAAAACTATAAGACACCAATGAAGGAAACTGAAGACAACACAAACAGAAAGGTATACCACATCCTTGGACTGGGGGAACCAATATTGTTAAAGTGACCATACTACCCAAGGGAATCTACAGACTCAATGCAATACCTAACAAAATACCATGAGCATTTTTCACAGAACTAGAAAAAATAATTTTAAAATCAGTATGAAAACACAAAAGACCCCAGATAGCCAAAACAATCTTGAGAAAGAAGAACAGAGCTGGAGGAATCATGCTCCCTGGTTTCAGACTATACTACAAAGCTACAGTAATCAAAACAGTATGGTACTGGCACAAAAACAGATACATAGATCAATGGAACAGAATAGAACACATAAATGAACCCACAGTTTTATCATCAATTAATCTATGACAAAAGAGGCAAAATTAAACAATGTGGAAAGGACAATCTCTTCAATAAATGGTGTTGACACAAAGGACAGCTACATGCAAAGGAATCAAATAGGACTACTTTCTCATACCATATTAAAAAATAAATTCAAAATGTATTAAACACTTCAACAAAAGCCCCGAAATCTTAAAACTCATAGAAGAAAACATAGGCAGTATGCTTTATGTCATTGGACTTAGTAATATTTCTGGATATGTATTCTCAGGCAAGGATAATAAAAGCAAAAATAAATAAATGGGACTACATCAAAGATCTTGCACAGCAAAGGAAACAATCAAAAAAGGGAACAGGACACTTACTGGAGGGGATAAGATAATATTTGTAAACAATATATCTGATAAGGGGTTAATATCCACAATATGCAAAGAACATATACAACTCAACATCAGAGGAAACAAACAACCTGATCAAAAATGGGCAGAGGACCTGAATAGACATTTTTCTAAAGAAGACATACAGATTTCCAACAGGAATATGAAAACATGCTCAACATTACTGTTCATCAGGGAAATGTAAGTCAAAACCACCTTGAGATATCTCCTCACATCTGTCAGAATGGCTATTATCAAAAAGACAACAATTAACAAGTGTTGGCAGGGATGAGGAGAAAAAGGAACCTTCAGACACTGTTGGTGCAAATGTGAATTGGTGTAGCCACTATAGAAAACAGTATGGAGATTCCTCAAAAATTAAATATAGAACTAAAATATGACTCAGCAATTCCATTTCTGGGTATTTTTACAGAGAAAACAAAAACAATAATTTGAAAAGATATATGCACCCCTTTGTTCAATGCAGCATTATTTAGAGTAGCTAAGATTTGGAAGCAACCTAAGTCCCCATAAATAGGTGAATGAATAAAAATAATATAGATATGATGGAATACTACTCAGTGATAAAAAGGAATGAAATTTTGCCACTATCTACCACAACATAGATGGACCTATAGGACACTATGCTAATTGAAATAAGTCAGAGAGAGAAAGACAAATACTGTATGAGTTCACTTAAATGTGGAATATAAAACAACAAGACAAATGAATAAACAAAACAGAAACACACTCATTGATACAAAGATCAAACAGGTGTGTGCCAGAGGGTTAGGGGAGTGGAAGGAGGAGAGAAATAGGTGAGGGATATTAAAAATTACAAACTTCCATTTAAAAAAAAATAGACTATAAGGAAACTTCAAATCATTTATCCCCCAGTCTTAATTTTTCAGGAAAAAAAATGATAAAATAAATCTTAGACACAAGGGAAAATTGATTCATCAAACTCACAAAATGAATAAATGGCAGAGCCTGCATTTATATAAAACATTCAGCATTTTTAAATAACCCCAAATTATACCATTTTATAAGGACTTTTAAAGATTTAACTTATTTTTAATTATTATCAGGTAAGAAAACTGAGTTTAACAATAACGAAAGCTTATTGTAACTATACTTTTTTTATAGCCACTATCTTTTCAAGCTTTTATCCTTAAAATATGAAAACAAATTTCTTTTCCATCCCATGCAAACTATTCTCAAACTTTCTTCAATACGGTTCTTATCAGTATCCTTAGAAGCAAAGTTTCCTAAATACAGTGCTTTTGTGGCAGTGGTGTCAAGAACCAGCCACCATACTGGAAGCCTGAATGCACTGACAGGCCTTTTTTGACATCTAATTTGTAGTTAAAAAGAGGCCTGATGCTCTTTTAAGCCATTCACGTTCTCCTCCATTCATGTTTAAACTGCTTATGAAAAGTTGGCATTATTACTATGAACATTGAACTCTGTGCAAGTCAAGCAAAAGCAATCGGTCTACTAACTTTTGAAAGACATTTTTTAAGATTCTGTTTGTGGAAGGTGATTATAAACAAAAAATAATTAAGTAAAAATATGGCTGATGTTCTTAAGAGAATGTTCACATGTCACATTTGTTCAGCATATTATAAAAGACTGAATCAAGGTATAGATTTAAATTCAACAAAGCAAGTGGTGTAAGATTTTCTTCAAAGTGATTTTCCTTAACTTTCTCCCACCTCAACCCTACCAAACAAATAAAACCAATACATTCCTAGGTAAAGTATCAACATTGGGCAAAAGACATCAGAACTCTTTTATTAAAATGGGCTCAATATTCTCACGTAGAAGATAAAAATAATAATTCACTGATGAATGATTTCTCTGCCCCCAGTCATTTGTTGAAGTCTTAACCCTTAAGACTTCAGAATGTGGCTGTAGTTTGGAGATAAGCTCTTTACAAAAGTACTTAAGTTAAAAATGAGTTCATTAGGGAGAGCCCTAATCCAATACGACTGGTTCTTACATGTTCTTATAAGAAGAAATTTGAACCTAGACATGTACAGAGATAAGATAATGTGAAGACACAAAGAAAAGTTGGTCATCTATAAGCCAAGTCGAGTGTCTTGGAATAGATCTTTCCCTAGTGAACCTCAGAAGTAATCAACACCGCCAACACTTGATTTCAGACTTATAGCTCTAGAACCATGATAAAATAAGTTTCTGTTATTCAAGCCACTGTCTTTGGTACTTTGTTACAGCAGCCCTAGGAAACCAATACATTCACTATAAAGAAATATACTCTTGAATTATAGCAGATAAATTTGTGTTTCTCCATAGTTTTAGGTTTTCCTCATTGTTATAATTAACATCAAATAAATGAAATCATACATCTGAACATCTACTTCACACCCCTCATGCACCCACATATTCACAGGGTTTTAATGTGTGTGTATGTGTAATACACATTTAGAAGTATGATTCTATTCATTTGGTTATATATATATATATTTATATATATATAAATTTATTTGTGTAGGCCTAACAAAACTATGTTTAAACATGAAATAAAATTAACAATAATATCTCTGATTTAACTGCGTCTTGACTTCTACCTAAGTAACATAGGAACTCAGTTCCCATTCAAAAGGTTTTTTTTTTTTTTTTCCCAATTATTTCTGATAATCCTTTGGGGAATTTCATGTATAATCACAACACTAGTTTCATTTGTCTTATTTTTCTTAGATTTTGGTCCCTTTCATACTGTCAGCTACTGGCAAAGACATTTGAAAGCCAGCCTTGTCATTTTTATCGCTTCCACTGAACCTGGGGAAACCCAAATATCATAGCTTGTTCCTTCCATTCTGTGCACAAAGTTTAGAAATGTTCCTCTGACCATTATACTTTCCAATTTCCCTATGGTCTAACTCTCATTAAATAAATAAATAAATAAATAAATAAATAAATAAATAAATAAATCCCTTGGTTAAATACCATCTTTAAGTTTTGTTCTTATAACTCCTTTCGTATGATGGCTCAGAACTATTCTATGGGAAAGAAATGTCTTATTGACTCCTGTCTCCAAATGTCTGTTTCTTGATCTCTTCCACTCAGGCTCCATTTCCTTTTAAAGAATTGTGTATCTGTGTGGATTCTTAAGATCCAAACACCCACAAGTCCAGGCCTGTCATGAAACATTCCTATGGCTATTACTGTTTTTGGTTCAACCAGAAATCCTATCATACAGCTGTCTATCTATCCATCTATCCACCTACCTAAATTTCTATCACCATCCTGGTGGAGAGTATTATATATTACATAAAAGACAATAATAATATGAATCTAAAGGCCCATATCTTAAATCACACTGTTTATAAACTAAATTGAATACAAGTAAGGATTTGTACCTAAGACGGAGGTGGTTTAGTGTTTCAGACAAATTATAAATGTTATTACTGATTGAGTTGTTTTGTCATATTGTCAAAGTGACATAAAAAAGCACATTTTGTATATAGAAAATTACTTAATAGTTATATCTTGAAATCAGAAATGAAATAAATTATTTACATGCTTTGCCTATAAAAATACTTTCTAGTTTTAGGTATTTAGGCAATACATACAGTTGATATCAAATGGAGATGAGTATAGCAGAAATCTATTTTCTGATGTAAAATAAATAGACTTTACTGAGGCATTTTCCCTGGAGTGGTAAATAACTTTTCACTACTCTAATGAAACAAAATTTGATTTGTAGTTTGAATAAACTCTAGTGTTCTTTTATCTGCTGAAACACTCCTCCATTTGTATGGATATTCAAGAGACTACTGCATTATAATTGCAAAAGATGTTTAGCTGAAGTTCAAATCATTGTGTTTAAATAAGACCTACCTTACATGGGTAAACAGATGAAATAACTATTTGTGTGTAGTCAATAGGTATAAATCAAAAAGATGTTTAAATCTCAGAATCCCTCACCTACATGAGGTGTTTCTTTGTTGATTTCTACTTTTGAACTCAACAGACTGTTTTAGCATGCTTATTGTATAAAATCTTGACAGATTTATGCCACATTCATTCAGCACTAATCCTATAAATTTTTAAGGTTTTCATTTATCCTGACTCAGATTGATTTTTACTATCTTTATTAATTGAAAGGTGTTTTTCCACGCCAGTTAGGGTTTGACCAGAATCATTTTGAGACTGTGATACAAAAAAAGGGAGATTTTATAAAATAGAATAAAACTTTGCTTCCAAATTAAAACAAAGGCCAAGTTATCTGTATGTTGCCTGCAATAACAATATATACATGTAAAGATTTGATTTTCAAAGTGTCAATTCTTTCTGAAGTGAATGAGATGAAACTTGGCTTATCATATACTTGTCTAAAAAATAATTGAACATTTGATGCCTGATAATTATCTGCATTGTTATGAGATTCCATAGATTATAAGACAAAAAGACTTCTAATTACTTACTGATGGTGTTATAAAATATTTTGGAACATAATTTCTCTGTAAACCTTCAACCTAAAACAAATAACTGGCATAGTTTCAAATGGTCTGGTTCTTGTTTTACAGTGATATGATAAATAGTTAACTTGCCTTATATATTATTTGTTAAACATACAAAAATGTTTTGACCCAGGCTATTGTTTCTCGGATAAAAATTTAATTTTTATTAAGTGCACTAAATTTTTTTGAAAACAGTTTGTGAGCTAAAGACACAACAAAGAACCTGGAATACATCATTAGAACAGCCATGATAACTGGATGGCATTCAAGCATTTCCTATCCGTGTACATTTGGGAGCAGGATCAGTAGAAAAAATTTAAAAGGAGCATTCCAGGACTCACTATAGAATATTATATCCAATAATGAAATACATATTATGAAACATATTGAACGGGGATGAATTTTCTCAGGTCTTATGCTTGGTAGATGGCAATCTGGGATTTTACTGGAGTAGAAGAGAAAGGCCCTCAAAGAAGCAATAGTTATGGAAAAAAGCCTTTTGGTTTACAGACTGGAGAATCAGCTTACTTTCTTATCTCCCAAGCTCATTCTTGACCATCACCAAAGGTAAATTGTTTGCTATATCCTCCATCTCCACTTTTCACTATCTGTAAGTTGGCTTCTTTTAATTTGAAAATTCCACCTCAGAGATGTCTAAAACTCACATAGAAATAAAGAAATAAATTAAGAACAGATCTATGCCAGTTAAAGAATGTTCTGGTGAAAAGCACATGCTGTAAATTGTTTCTACTGCTGTATGTCCTTAAAGGTGCATCAGATCTTGAGTTCTGTAGTGGCAACTCTTTCTATTCTGTCTAGACAATCTTATATTTGAATGTAATCAAGGATAAAGTTGTGTCTTTCTATTAGATAAAATATATTAGTGTATTGAACTCCCAAAAATGCACTGAGCTCTACAAGGGAGTACAACAGGATCCAAAATATACCCAATCATTTGCTTGCATGCTTTAGAATTTTCAATTAATTTGTAAATACAGAAACAAAAAAAATAAGCAAACAAAGTTACTAAATAGCTAAGATAAGTGATATGAAGAAAAAGATGTTTCCCATGGGAAAACATGGTAAAGAACTATCAGTGAGTCAAGATCTGGGAAAAGTTTCTTTAGAACTTGACACTGTAGCAGGAGAGCTAGGAGGCTAGGGTGGTGGTCAAGGTTGTCAAGAGAGGGGAAACACATGGGTAAAACTGTAGTGGTGCAACACCTATGAAAAAATGTATCATTAATAAAGTTCGTTTGCTAAGTCAGGGAACATTAGTCCAGTATTCTGAAAATCTTAATGCTTTAACATAATTTACATCTGCAAAATCATTAAAACGATTATGGAAATGGAAGGAGAAAACCAACTTGAGGAATGTAGAGGTGGGCATGCAATATTAGAGAGTGAACCTCCCATTGCATAATTCTAATGTCTTGCTAATGGCATGTTCCACAGTCACGAGTGTAACTTTATAAACAAACTGAGACCCAGATTGTTTGGTGATTGATTGAATACTCCATGAATGATGTATTTCAAATGCATGTGAAATTTATAAGACTTGAAACTCATTTGAAAGCAAGCAGTGCTCATTTGCATTTATAATGAGGGCACGAGAGACAGAATAGAAGGGAATGGGCTCTCAGTGTGCTAACTTATTCTATAGAAAGAGTGAGTTCATGTTTCCCCAAAGTTAAATTGTGCAACATAACCTGAACTAAACCACGGGAAGGAAAGCCTCTACAGCTATAGGAAACTGCATTTTTCCATAGGAAAATGTCCTTCTGGGAGGTTGCAAATCAGGTATGTGAAGAGGGTATGCATGACTATTAATCTCAGAGCGCTAGAGCTAGAAATCATTCTCACTTCTATCTTGCTCCTGTATAGAGGTTAAGTTAACACATAAAGAACAAATTCTCTTCAGTTCTATATTTTATGCCCTAATTGTGAATATAAATGAACACTGCTTTTAATAGGTGTGAAGTTCAATTATACAATTTCATATATACTTTGAATATTTATGGACTATTTGATTACTAAATCTCTCTGGGTCTCAGTTTATTCATAAAGTAACACTCAAAACTGTAGGACATGCCTCTTTCAAGGCATATTGGAATTATGTGATGAGAATTTTATTATTTATTGTCACACCCCTAGAGTGGTGATCCTTCTATAAACAATCATTTTCTCTGAGAGATATAACTGATAGGAATATATAGATTTATTTAAATAGATTATATCTTTTATTAAAAATCTTGTTCATGTGAACCTAGTTTATAGCTTATAGTAGGCAGCTTGAAATAATCATTTGGGGAATTCAGTCTCCAGAAGCTATGCGGAATCTAATGTAATTATAGAGAGCATTAATAATGTCTGAGAATGATATTTCCCTTTCAACTGTTACAACTGAGGGAGGGAAGAAAATTGAACAAGTAAGATTAGGGAGAATATATGTTTAGTGGTTGGAGTGTACATCCAAAATACAAGTTTTTTTGTTTGTTTGTTTAATCTTTCTCCATATATTTTGTCAAGTTCACTTTGTCTTTTAGAACTTTACTATTATGTAACACATCATTAATTTTTAAATATGATTTTCATATTAACAGGAAATTCTATATTCCTATATGATATAGGAAGACTTGTTGAGAATTTCTTTATATATTTATTATCATCTTACATTTTTTTATCAGTCAGGGCCAGAATGCTTTGGGAAGTATGTATTTAACTAGTCCTGAGAGGCTGCTTAGGAAAGCTGAAGTGAAAGGTAAGAGCTTTTACCTCCACTGAGTGTCCTTATTTGTCTACCACTCTCCTTTGATATTCCCATTATCAGAATGTTTGCAGATGCACAGACACCCATTGCAGCCTAACTGGTGTGTGTCATTAAAGAGTCTTCAGATGAGTTATAGAAGCCTGATTTTTAAAAAGATATCTCAAGTTCCCTTCAGTCAATAATCACATGAAGTGAATCAATGAAATACCTGAACAGAAAGAAGAAAGAAAGAAAGAAAGAAAGAAAGAAAGAAAGAAAGAAAGAAAGAAAGAAAGAAAGAAAGAAAGAAAGAAAGAAAGAAAGGAGAGAGAGAGGGAGGAAGGGAGGAAGAAGGAAGGAAGAGAAGAAAGGGAAAAAAAGGAAAGAATTCAGAAGGCATGTTGTAAATCTTACATGACCTCATATGCTGAGCTATTTTGTATTAATTGTTGTTACACTAGGCACTGAAAAATCTATATTGTGAAATTTCAGTGGGTTAATATAGTAGAAATGTATATTTTGCTCATATGACAGTCCCGCATGGGGTATTTCAGGTAAGCAGGCACCTTCCTTTATACTCTGAATCAAGGACACAGGATTCTTCCAATTTGAACCTCCACCACCCCTTATTGGCTGGTTTTTATCTATATCCAGCTGGCATAGGAGGAAGGATACATCAACAAACCTGTTCCATAAATGTCATTATAAACAATTGTCACAATATAATAAATTCTGACTGGTGAGAGCTAATCACCTGCATGCCTAGGTTAAGGGGAGCAGGTTAATGTAGTTCTAGGCTTCTCAGTCACTTCTCAGGAAGAGGTTACATCACAGAGGTTGATCATAAATTTGGTGGACAGCTATGCATCTTTACTTCGTGTTCTTTTCATCTGAGACCCTCAACAGGAGACTAAGAGTCTAGGCAGATTACCAAATATTGTCATAAAATTAATAATTCATAAACTTTTACTAATTCAAGAACCACCCAGTAATTTTGTGGTTGTGTTTCCCCTTTCTCTATTTATGAGGGGTTAAATGGTGGAAATGCAAGAGACAGAGCCACAAACTGTTTTGGGTGTTTTGGAGTTTATCGTGTTTTAACATCCAATGCAGGCTCTCACATTATACTGTTTTTTTTGGCCCTAACAAAAGTATATACTAGAAGTTCCTGAGACATTTACTTAAATAATCTACAAACAGAGTAATCTATGTTAACAAAATAATTAGAGGGTTGTTTTTAAATCCTAAACTGATTAATCACCAGTGATGAAATGAAGCAATTGATTGCTAATGAATGTTAATAGTCTTTTATAATAAAGTGTGATTTAAAACAAATTAAGAGCAGTAAAATCTTTGAATTTGCATTGTACTAAATTTTTGGCATTAATTTTTTGTTACTGGTGGTTTATTTATTCCTTCCATATGATTTTTCTATTATATGTTGATTGAAAAATATAGGAGAGGTAAGATATAAGTGACAAAAACTGATTAGAAGAGGAGTTTGAAATGTGGAAAGACAGGAAATCTTAGTGTTTATCAAGAGAGGAAGGTTTGAATAAATCATGGAGTAGCCATGCAGAGCACTAAATATTCTAAATATTACCTTGACATGTGCTCTAAGACATACACTTAAATTAAAATACAAGGTGCAGAACCCTGTACACATAGCATCGATTAGTACATGTTTTTGGTTGTTTAATGAAACTCTGGGAGAATATACAGTACATAAAAATCTGCCCAACTTTCTTTTTTCACTATTGCCTTTTTGCCCCATTTGGTCCTGTTAGGTAGATGTTATTGCTCAGAATCTGAAGATCTACTCTAAGGCTGTCTTGTCTAATTCCATCTAACAAAATCCCATCTTGATGTCCTTTTAACTTGTCCAAACCATTTTCTCACCTTCATTCCCACACAATCCCTCTCCTCATTTGTCTCTTTCTGTTCACAGTGTTCCCTTACCCCCAGCCACAAAGGGGAAATCTTAGAGTTATATTTAACTCTTTCTTTTTCCAACTCTTAATATACATGGATAATCACTGTTAATAAATTACTTCTTTTTTATTGAAAAAATATATATGCATAAATTATATTTCTTATATATCCTTCTTTATCTTTTTTACTTCTGCTCTCCAAGTTTAGTCCTTTCTTGCAATCTAGATGGTTCTTGGAATTACTTTCTGTATTTTAGACTTGCTTGCCTAAATTTTACCTTTCATATTTTAACCAGATTATCTAAAATACTGTTCTTTTATTATGATACTACTCACCCCCCCAAATTTAGTGACAAGGATGATAACTTATTAGAAAAATTTTTATCAGATATATTAATTATTAGGACTTAAATTTTTGATTATGTTTTTATGCAAATAAATCTGTTTGTGTGTTAAAGGTATGTGATATCTATTTGTATCTTAGGGTAAAAATCTAATATATAAGAATCAATATACAGTTGAATTAACAATATAAGGGTTAGGGATGCTGAGCCCCAGGTGGTCAACAATCTCCTTATAACTTTACAGTTGTCCCTCCATATCCCAGGTTCTGCCTCCTCGGATTCAACTAACTTTAGACTGTATAGTCCTATAGTACATATTTACTGAAAAAAAACTGCGTGTAAGTGGACCCTCACAGTTCAAACCCATGTTATTCAAGGGTAAACTGTATAGATATATTTTATAATATTACATGTAATATATATTATATAAATATAAAAGTAATAACTTGTTAAATCATGTAGGTGTTTTAATTCTAAAAGAAATTGACTTTGAAACTCTAGTGAATACAATACATTCCACACCTCAGTCTAAAATTATCAAATACCTATTATCCAAGGCACAATAATATGTGCTATTGGGAGTACAAGAATTATTCAGACATAGTCTACTTTTAAATGGCTTATGAAAGGGAAATATCTTTTCACAAATATTTAGTTAAAATAGACTGAGCTAACAAATAATACAGCTAAGTTGTCTGGGGCATAACAGATGTGCAGTAAATGTTGAATAAAATATGCTTAATGTTTCAAGTCAACCATAGCTAGAAAAAACTGTAGGTTCATTAATGGAGTGAGGTTTCCATATGTGGAGAGGCAGATTATGAAGGCATATGAATAAATACTAGTGTTTGTCTTCCCTCTAAGAAATGCACTTTAAACTTGCTTGTGAATTATTTTTATTTTTTCTCAGTAATAATCTTTTAGTTTTAAATATGTAATCCTCAAATGTATTTTTTAAACATATTAAACAAGGCGATGGGAAACAAAAGTTATAATTCCCTATAGAAATAATAAAACTTCTGATTACCAATATGCTCGTAGCTAATATCAAAGAAAAATCACACCAGAAAAGTTAAAGGGGAAAGGAAGATTTTATTCATGCTTACTTCAGTAGGGAGAGAGACTGAATTTACCTCTGAAGAAAGAAAAGACAGGAGTGTTTTTAAACGCCAGGATTAGCTAGTGGAAAAGTACTAGACGATGGTAGGAGAGAAGTTGGTCAGTGTGATTAGATCACATGTGCTTACTAACTGGCACTTATCAAAGTCAGAATCCTATTCTCCCATAGAGACTAATAGATAGGGGTTTTATCTTTCTTGATGATTACATTTCAAAGGGATGACTCCTAGTCCTTGAAAAAGGCATTTCTGGGTTAGAAACCTAGCAAGAGGCTGGGAGATGATTTAATTCTCAAAGGGCTAGAGAAAGAATTATAATCGCAAGTTTTCTAAAGTATATGCCCTAAGAAAAGGAAGGTCTGGGACCTATAGTCAGGAAGAAACTTTTAGTCAAACTGAGGGGACTAAGGGTCAGGATGGTCACTTACCAAGTCAACTGGTAAAAGTTCATGTATAATTTGGAGGATGAAATGTTATAAAAGATTGGAATGATTAAAAAATAACTCAAAAGGGAATATGTCTGCTATAATGAGGGGTGGTCTGACCTAGTTCCAGGGAAAGGAACTGTTTTCTATTATGAATGGTGACTGGTAATTTGGTAAATGAAAAATTATTTTCACAGAATTAAGGAAAACTTTCTTTGAAATTAAATTAATCTGTAGTCATAAGCTAAGTTTCTACAAGAAACAAAGATTCTCTCATATTTCAAATTTTGCAATTATTTTCACCATATTAAAATGTGAGAAAATAGTATAAAATATGCCAAACATCAGTTACAAATTCAAATAGTGTATTACATTATTAACATAAATATAATGGCATTCTTAAGCAGTTTGTAAAATTGTAGTTTTAAATTTTTTCAAATGATTCAGTAATCACATACGTTTTTCATTGTGCAAAAGATGTCGGAGGCTGACAATGATAAACGTTCTTGTATTCAGTTATTCAGTAGATGATAATGCCCTGTTCACGAATGAATAGCTTTATCTGCTGGTGATTTTTTTAAAAGTTCTTTGTAAAACTTAGCTGCTATAACAGAAAATCTCTGTGCTGCTTACCACAGTTACCAAATGTGCAGTTTCTCCTGAATCCAAAGGATGGCAGAAGTCCATCATATTCTATTTATACTAGGTGCAAACTATAATCTTAAATTAATGATCCAAGTTTTCAATGCAGAGTAGAAATCATCCTATTGTAAAAAAAAATCCTTTAGTTTCTTCTAAGTAAACTTTTTAGTCATTGATAGATAGTCATGAGATTAGTGTTGAGAAAGAAACAATACCAAATTTTTAAGCCTGGTAATAAATCAATTTTTCTTTTATTTGACTGCATCTAACCACTAATTTATTTGATTGCTAAAATATGTTTATAACTCAATTCAATTAAACATCAGAAGCAAAATTGTATGGGCAATTTTCAATTATCTGATTACTTAGTCTTAGAGATCAAGTCACTAAGAGGAATTCTCAGAACAAACCAGTGGGAGTCATCTTTCTTGATTCTAATCCCTCTAATACTATGGTTATACCCCCTCTTACAAAAAATTTTGAATTTTTAAAAAATCTACAAATAAAATTTCTTATGTTCCCTACTAAATTATAAGTATGATATAAGGACAAGGGTTATGCAATATTACTTATTTATATTGTTTCATTACCTATTTTGTTCCTAAGACTTTGTTAGGAGTTGATATAGAGAAGCTATGTAAATGTTTGCATATTCATTGTGTTGAAATAATGAGATTTTAGCAAAATTTTCCTTATATTCTCCAATTTACCTTCTATAATACTCATGAAATAATTTATAAATAAAAAATCTATGAATAGATAGAAATAAGATAATACCATGTAAATAAAAACTATGATTTTAGTTATTTCCACTTATTCTATTTACAGAAATCTATTCTATAATTATGTTTGTATTTTAGAATTTAAGTGACATTAAAATTATTTTAAATAAAAACAAAAACATTGGAGAAATGTTCAAATTTTAAATATTATTGTAAGCAAAGCATCTTTTTGGAGACAAGACAAATGGGATAAATTTCTTAGTTAAGATTTAAATACACCTTCCTCCTCCTGTTGTCTTGGTTACAGTATTTCTATAAGTTATTGATAGTTAATGAAAATAAAACAAAATATTTTCTGAGATAAGTAATTGTTTGACTAAGAAACATATAAATATAATGGCTCAAACATTTAATTTAAAAATTCTGCTAACGGAACAGGTATTTGTTCCCTTAACTCATAAAAATAAATTATTTTCTTATGAAAGCACAAATTAAGGCTTTTGCTATTTTACTTGTTTATGGTTAATTTTGTACTCTTCTTAGATTGTGAAAATTTTGATTGGCTATCTTCTATATATAGAGGAAAACTGAGAACTCTCAAAATGTGTTCTAACTACTATATGAAGAATAATTCTGTCAGACCTCCATGCCTATTTTCATATTTGTGGACTAATTACCTTGATCACATCCACACAAGTTTATATATTTATATCAAATGCCTTACTTGTACTTACATTTAATAGTATATCATAATTTGCTTCTGCCCAGTTTAAACAATGTTTATTTTAGCAGCACAAAAAATGTATTTATGCTTCATCGTTCATTAAATTAGTGGTTCTCAAACTTTAGCATGCATCTTACTCTGAAGGGCTACCTGAAGCATAGGTTGCTTATCTGTCCTCTTAGAGTTTCTGGTTCAGTAAGTCTGGAGTGGTTCCTTAAAATTTTCATTCTCAAGTGATTCTGATGCTGCTGGTCTGAGGACTGCACTTTGAGAATCACTTCATTACTGAATTATTATAAAAATGGACTGTTTAAAAATATTTACTACTCTAGAGCTGCCCTGGTGGCACAGTAGTTAAGAATCTGCCTGCTAATGCAGGGGACATGGGTTTGAGCCCTGATCCAGGAGGATCCCACATGCAATGGAGCAACTGAGCCCATGTGCCACAACTGCTGAAGCTCGTGTGCTTAGTGCCCATGCTCCACAACAGGAGAAGCCACAGCAATGAGAAGACCACACACCACAACAAAGACCCAATGAAGCCAAAAATAAATAAAATAAAATACATTTATAAAAAAAAATTTACTACTCTATATTATACAACAATACACATTTTTATGAGTTTAGTTAATTGCTTTCTTTGACTCATTTTTAGGTATCTGCTCTATTATGAGACATTTATTGTTTCCTTCTACAGAGAATAAGAATTATGAACAGTAAACTTTGAGTCATTGCTTTTCATGTTGAAAAGATATACATCTGAGATTTGAATCCAGATTGATCTAATTTATAATTCTTTGAATTTTATTGAACATTGATTGAACAAATAATTTTTAAGTTTCTACCAATTGTTTGGTTTCTTTTTTTATAGTTAATATAACTTCTCACACGTGAGCCAGAAATTTCTACAGTTCATACAGAGCTACCACAACATTCTTCTATAATGTTAGAGCTTACCATATCAGAGCTTCCCAATGATTACATACAACAGTTGCACCAGGAAATTGATACTTGTCCTTAGGGTGATTGACCAGGGACTAGATTGGCTAGAGTTCTTGGGCCTGTCATCCCTGGCTACAAGCATCCTCCTCTGAGGGTCCTTGTAGAATGTCACTTTTGAAACAAGGTCAAATGGCTTACCTTGTGGTCATCAGAGGTGGCAAGCAAGAGTGATATTTAGCACACACTATCCTGAAAAAATGTGCTGAGCATGGCCAAGGATCAGTTCTATCCCCAGATATTGACTTCAACAGCCATCAGCCGAGAACACTATAGCACATGGTAGATAAAAAAACTGTAGAGCTGCTTGGAACTAACTTCTTAGGATCTAAGAAACATGGCACTCAGCCCAGAAGTATGTCAGGGAAAGAGATGGCTGGTGGTGGGAGGGAATGGAGGAATCAGTATACCTTTTGGGGCACAGCTCTAGTGTATAGACTCTTGAATATCTACCTTTCTCGCATATTGTGTACTTTCCTCTCTTTATGTTAGAAATATCCTTTTAATGGCATCAAGGCTGGCTAGGGTAGAACTGCTCCATCAACCTGCTAATTAGAGCTTCTTAATTATTTTGAAAGATTTGATAAGAAAAATTCAATCAAAATCCAATTAATTTACATTTTCAACATTATCTATGTTAATGAAATAGAAGATGTGGTTTTTAATAACATAATTTTAACTGTTTTTTAATTATGAATGGTTGTAAAAAATGTTTAATTTTTTATCAACTACTCATGTGAACGATGTTTGTAGTTAATATTGATATAAAGAAATTAGAGAGATCATGTTTAAGAAGTCTTGATCTAGAATTTTGTTTAGCAATTTCAATATACTAGCTGGGACTAGGTTCATTATTTTTTTATTCAATATTGTACAATTATTTGTATTTCCTAACTTAATATTTGAACATGTTATTCTAATATAATATTGATATCTTCCTTACATTTTGTAGTTTTTCCTCTTAAATACATTTTATATAAAATATTTAATCACCAAGGCCCATACAGCCATATCCCTTAATTTACCCAGTGTGATAAGCCAATTTCTAGTATGCTAGGCATTGGAAAGGAAAACAGAGTTCTAAAAGATAAATCATTTCTCACATCAATTCTTTACTTGTTGGTAGGTTTTCCCTAGCAGTCCACTATATACCCACTTCTCCCAGAGGCATGACAGCTCAAATTTAGTCACTGTCAATTCTGGGGAGTCAGCAACATGCCTTCCTTTTTCAGTGTGAACTATCCAGGGCCACCTCCACAAAAACTTATGTCCCTCTTAGTTCAGCATCTGTTGCTTGTTGCTATGACTGCGATACACTTGTGTTGTTTTCTTCTATTTTAATAAGATAACTTATTCATGAACTTTTATATCTCCTAGGAAGTCAATGCAGGTGTAGCTCTTTCATATATAAGCCATGGTGTATAAAAGTTTTGTTTTCTCATATGCTTCTCCTTTTGCTCAACAATGCACCTTAATTTAGAGCAAATAGTCCCCTAAATGGATTGTTATTTAACTCTTTTGCCATGTTTTCTGAAGAAAGTAAGATATAATATTTAAGTCACATACTGAAAAGAAGTGTAGTAAACAGCAACCTTAGCAACCTACTGATCATATGACTCAGAACAAAATAGAGAAGAAAAAAAATATTTGGAGCAGATTTTCTTCTCAGTTTTGTGTAGTTTTGTTTATTTGCCTTTTTAAGAGATTATGCATACTTGAATTACTGAGAAAAAGACACCAGCTGGAGTAACCATAGGAGGGCAAGAAGTCGAGGAAAATGATCCTATCCTAGGGAAGATATGGAGAAAAAAAGCACGAAATAAAGTTATGGTTCCAAAGACCTTTGAGGACAAAGGGGATGAAGGTAAAACAATGTCTTTCTTAATGATTCCGAGTGGTCTTCAGGATTGAGATTTTGCTTCTCACCTTTTCACCAAATATTTATAAATCTGAAACATACTGTAATTAAAAAAATATATATCTGCATATGCATATATAGGTTAATCGTCTACAACTTTGGGGGCAGATAATTAGCATTTGAAAGTCATTATTAACTAATGGCACACTACATAAAAAGCTGTACCCTTTAATCATCCTTATCTAAATATTTACCAGAAGGTTTTAATTTAATGTTAGGGATGCTAGAAATAATTTTCCCTGGAGAAATGGATAGTGTTAAAAAAAAATGTGTATGCCAAGAAAGGTTACGTAGGCATTACCATCTTTCCATGACCAATGTATAAAAACATGAACCTAGCAGCCAAGCACTTAATGGAGAACGCTGATCAGAAGTGGATCACCTGATCCAGTTAAAATATGGGAGTAAACACTTGACTCTAGGTGTTTCTCAAAGTGCCTAATAATAGATGTGATGGAGTTGGAGGTCATCTGCTAGCTTATACCAACAACTTGTATGGCTTTTCTTTGCCTTCTTGATATTAAGTATTTTTATATGTAGACACAACTTTAGTGTAACATCCCACCTGCTACAGTGGTGCTGGGAGATGAGGAAAACATCAATATTTATTCAAATAATCTGCTACTTTTTTACTTTAATCAAATAATTTAATAGTTGTTTATTTAGCTTTGATCAGTTTATAAAACTGATATTTGCTTCTGCTTTCTATTAATTGAAAGGGAAACTAGTTCTCTGTAATAGCTCAATACCTCACACATATAACTCATATAATAGTCTGTTTAAGGTGATTAGAGATATGAATAGGAGGGCCCCTTTGTCATAACGGATGCCTCAGCATTCTTGTAATCTGGCCAGTTATTACAACTCTTTAGTAGAGAGTATAATTCTAGAAACGAGCTCCCTAATTTAAAATTCATATTTTTATCCATTTGGGAATTAATTCATGAATTTGTCTAATATTCTTTATTGCTACTGTATGCCAAGGACTGAAAATAAAAAAGGGGAAAGAAAGTCTCCTGTTCTGAAAGAGCTTTCAAGCTGTGGAAAGAAATAGACAAGGAATTATTATGTAGTGTATAATGACATGAATACATTGGTTGAAACTCTGTGATTCAGGAAAGCACATTTCTTTCAAGGATTACAAGGTGTTCAGTATATCTGGAACACAATGAGAGAGGAAAAGAAAAGGAATGTGAGGTAAGTGTGGCTGATACCTAGAGATCAGCTCTAATTTGGGTTTTTCCTGAGGGCAATTGTGTGAAACTGAAAGATTTTTAAGTGTGAAGTGTCATTCTCTCAATAGCATCCTCCCTCCCAACAGCTCCTTTTCATTAATCAGTAGATGGTGTACACCTGAGGCATATTACAGACTGATACTATTGTGCCCTTTACATACATCACTGTCACTGTCACCCTGGAGTCTGCATCATCCCTGAGTCTCAGGAAAGCCAGAAGGACTGCCATTATTTACAAGGATTGCTACTGAAAAGCCATTCATGACAAGGTATCCTTCCAGGAACCAAGTAGATTTTTGTTTTGTTTTGTTTGCTATCTTTTTCTTTGACAATAAGACTCACAAAGCCTTTTTCTGAGTGGAATGCACTTCATCATATCCCAAGTGTCTTGAAGTGCTAACGGAAGGTAAAGGATACAATGTATCCTTTCCTTCAACTTTCGACATTCCATATTATCTGAAGTAAAAGTGGGTATGCTGAAGGAGATGGTGATCCTAACCAGAATAGAGCTCACAATCCTGGGCCCAGAATCCAGAGTTGGAAAGGAAATCTACACAGTAAATATTTCAATAAACCTAGATTCACCATTATGTTAATGATGAAAAGCTGTCCTAGAATAGAATCAGAATGAAGTGTTGGCAGCAATGAGGAGTTCATTATATACACCAAATGCTGCTTCATTTATTTTTGGGTAAAGTGCACCAAGGAAAAAATATTCTTAATTAGAAAACTGTATTTAAGTATCTAAAATTCCAAAGTATTTTGATGAATGTTTACACACATTACCTGAAAAGGTATTTCTTTTTATATTTGCCTCAAACATGAGAGACCCTCCATACCAAGCATGTGTGGACCATGGCATGTATTACATTATTTGTTATTTGCTTGTTTCCTGTTTTTCTTTTTTTATAAGATAGCTTCATTTTCCATTTTGCTGCTAGATGGTTGATGAGAGGTCATTTACTTTAGAGATAGATAGGACCTATTTTATAATCTACTTCTCTTGCTTATCAAAATAAGGAGACTTTGTTGTTTCTTTGTGTAAATTTTCTCAATTTCTTAGCATGATGCAATTTTAAAAAATAAGGTATAAAATATTAAAGTGTATTTTTTGGAGGACAAATTTTTTAAACATCTTATGATTGACAAAAGAATGTAAGAATTATAAAGATGTAAATCAATTTCAGTGACTTGGAATTGAGAATTTTTTCTTGTCAGTTTGCTATTTCTTTTATAGAAAAATATATTTTCATAAATTCTCACCAAAATGGAAATACTTTTGTTATTTAAAAATTTTTTTCTTCTTTCTTATAAGCTTGTGCTTTTGTTCTGTAGGTTGCTGTTGTGAGTGTAGTAAGAGATAAGGCTCCCAAAACTCAAGTGTTATTTTAGTGTTTAACTTGATATTTGTTGCTAATTAGAATGTTTTTATTTCATTTCTCAAAAGAGAGAAAAAATGGTTTTCCAACTAAAAATTTTCCTTTTCAACAAGAGCTTATTCTATCATGTATGTGTTCTAACTCTAAAACCAGTTTACTAATATTCCCTCAGTAAACATGAGAATACCAGGAAGCCCAAAATACTTATATCATTCTCACAGTGAAGGAAGAAAAGAAAGCTACATTCACTTTGGTTTCTGAGAATGCAGAAAGGTATTAAAAGTATTAAATGACAAAACCAACAACAGAAAAAATAATATTTGGCAAAGTTTATTTTTCCAGAATAAAATTTATCAGTGTTGATGTTAGCATTTTTAAATGTCTATGAAATCCAATAGAAAGCCTATTCTTTTTTAATTACTAAAAACAGACAGCACTGGTCTTATTTTACATTATTTCCTGAAAAAATATACATGGCTAAATGATTTTGACAGAATATTATACTAAATATCTAATATACACACATGTTTGTAAAAAAAAATAACGTTTACTATGTTTAGTACTTTCCCACATAATTATCTTTAAATGAAAATACCTATATGTTGGAGACAGTTTTCCATGGCCTTTCTGTATGACTAACATCAGCTTTTCCCAGATATCTTTTCAAGTGTGTTTGTGTAGCTAACAGCTTTGGAAGATGGATGTAGTGTCTCTTTTCAAGGTAAAGGTAGATATGTTTCCTGAACAAAATAATACATTGTCTGTTTGTAGGGCAATGTTTGGGCAGGTTTGCTAGCAGCCTGCTTAGAAAATTGAGAGATTCCTAGACTCAGGGTTCCTCTGCTCTGAAATAAACCCATGGTGTACATGGTATACATTTCAACCATCTACCAGGGCCACTCCACATCCCTATGTGTGACTATGGGAGCAAGGGGAGCGGATGCAAACACACAGCTTATCCTGACTCTTGTCCCATAAGTAATAGAGACATTTGACGTCAACCTAGGAATCTAACTTCTTCTGCCACCATCCCTAAAACAGAGGTAGGCAAATTTGTCAAGCTACAATAGGCTAAAATCTTAGAATTTTCAGTTCTTAACACCATACTACATACAAAACTACACAAGCAAATAATATAAAATAACATATATCTTATGAGCTTTCTATTGTTGAAATGTAATGACAAGAATAAATGGCACAGTTTGTAAATGGACAGTTTGGTGAGTTTTGACAAGTATATACCTATCATATCCCTGAAAAGTTATAAACAATTCCATCACTTTACCAATTTCTTGTGTCTCTTTCCACCAGCCTCTACTGTGAACTTTTCTAGTCAATGACTGTTCTTATTTCTACCCCCATAAATTAGTTGTGCCTGTTTTAGAAGTTCATTTGAATTAAATCATTTTATATGGGTTTATTTGTGTCTACTTGTTTTTCTCAAAATAATGTTTCTGAAAGTCATCCATGTTGTTGTGTAATTATATTTTTAATTTATTGCTAGTAGAATTTTACTGAATCTATATGCATAATTTTTCATGAATTCTTCTGTTGTGGACATTTGTATTTTTTCCAGTTTTTCTTTCATATGACTAAAGCCACATCAATTATTCTTTTATAAGTCTCTGTGGATATATGTTTGGTAAATACCTAGCAGTTAAATGAATAGGTCATATGGATTACCATAAAATAAGTATACAACATATATTTCGATTTTTAAAAATTATCAACTAGATCACCAAAGTGGCTCTACCAGCAAAGTATGAGAGTTCCAGTTGCTCTTCATCCTCTCCAAATTTTTGGCATTTTAATTATAGCTATCCTAGTGGTGTGAAGTGGTATCTTATTGTGAAGTAGTATCTCATTAATTTGCATTTCTCCTATGAGAAAAATGTTGAATAATTTTTCATGTTCTTATTGGTTATTGGTATACATTCTTTTGTGAAGTGGTCTGATCAAATTTTGCTTCTTTTTAAAAAACTGTGCTATTTGTCTTCTTATTGATTTGTAGAAATCTTTTATAAATCCTTTTCTAGACACACATATACATTTATAGATATATTTATATATACACTTATTAAATTCTTTTAATCTGTATCATTCATTTCATGTTCTTAATGATGAATTCTGATAGATGGGCTTTAATTTTTATGAAGTTACCATTTATCTATAAAATTTTTTTTGGTAAGTGCATTATGGGCAAATGTTCAATTCATTCCTAACTAAATTTTCTTTATGGTTTGTGGTATGGGTTAAAGTACATCGTTTTTCTTTATATATATTGTTTTTCTTAAAAGATAATTCACTTATTCTGACATCTTTGTTAAAGATTTGCCATTCTCAACTGAATTGCATTGGTGCAATTCAACTGTCATTGTATGTGTGCATCTTAACATAGGTACATGCTGTAATATCCCAACGGTTGGAATCAGTAGTCATTTCCAGGTCTGTTGGTATTTATTTGGTGTTGTAATTTTGGTTAAGAATTTAGTTAAAATTTTACTTATACATGAATATAATATTTATAGATCAACCCCAAAGTCATTTCTGTAGGAAACAACCAAATTTTCCAAATAAAATTTTAGTTTTGGTCTCAGAAACCTGGTTCAGATTTGTACCTTGATTGCCTCAATATATAAAAAATATTTTAAAAAAACAGCATATAGATACATCAAGCAGATGTTTATAGACTATTTTATGGATCAGAGCTCATTTATATGTAAGTAATTAATATTAAAACTTATATTTATTGTCTGACTAATCGATATCTCTTATTTTGGATCAAATTTGCATATGTTTGAAGTGCTCTTCAATATAAAACATCCTACCTGCATATACATGCTATAGAGGAAAGACCGTTAAAAAGGTAAAGTAATAAAATATTCTACCTCTGTACATATACAACCAATATAATATTTGCCAATATAAATGCAAATTATAATTCTTCCAGCAACTATAGGGAGCTTTTTAGACTCATTTTAGTAAAGCATAGTAATGACTTCTTGAATGAAACCTTTAAGGTAACAATTTTTAAAAATTTTTATTAGAGTATAGTTGATTTACAATATTGTGTTAATTTCAGGTGTACAGCAAAGTGAATCAATTATACATATACACATATCCATTAATTTTTGTATTATTTTCCCATATAGGCTATCACAGATTATTGAGTAGAGTTCACTGTGCTATACAGTAGGTCCTTAATAGTTATGTATTTTATATATAAGAGTGTGTATATATCAATCCCAATCTCTCAATTTATCCCTCCACCCCCTTACACCCTGGTAACCATAAGATTGTTTTTGAAGTCTGTGAGTCTGTTTCTGTTTTGTAGATAAATTCATTTGTAACGTTTTATTTAGATTCCACATGTAAGTGATATCATATGGTATTTGTCTTTATCTGGCTTACTTCACTGAGTATGACAATCTCTAGGTCCATCCATGTTGGGGCAAAAGGCATTATTTCATTATTTTTTATGTCTGACTAATATTCCATTATATATATATATATATATACATATATATACACATACATATATATACATATATACATATATATACATATATATATATATATATATATATATATATATAAACACATTTTCTTTATCCATTCCTCTGTTGATGGCTATTTAGGTTGTGTCCATGTCCTGGCTATTGTAAAAAAGTGCTACAATGAACATATCAGTGCATGTATTTTTTGAATTATGGTTTTCTCCGGACATATGCCCAGGAGTGGGATTGCTATATCATATGTTACCTTTATTTTTAGTTTTTTAAGGAATCACCATACTGTTCTTCATAGTGGCTTTACCAATTTACATTCCCACCAACAGTGTAGGAGAGGTCCCTTTTCTCCATAAGCTCTCCAGCATTTATAGTTTGTAGATTTTTTTAATGATGGCCATTTTGACTGGTGTGAGGTGATACCTCATTGTAGTTTTGATTAGCATTTCTCTAATAATTAGTGATGTTGAGCATTTTTCATGTGCTTTGTAGCCATCTGTATGTCTTCTCTGGAGAAATGTCTATTGAGATCTTCAGCCCATTTTTTGATTGGGTTGTTTGTTTTTTTGATATTGAGCTGCAAGAGCTGTTTGTATATTTTGGAGATTAATCCCTTGTTGGTTACTTCATTTGCAAATATTTTCTCCCTTTCTGAGGGTTGTCTTTCATTTTGCTTATGGTTTCCTTTGCTGTACAAAAGCTTTTAAGATTCGTTTATTTTTGTTTTTATTTTCATTGCTCTAAGAGGTGGATCAAAAAAGATCTTGCTGTGATTTATGTCAAAGAGTGTTCTGCCTATGTTTTCCTCTAAGAGTTTTATAGTATCCAGCCATATATTTAGCTCTTTAATCCATTTTAAGTTTATTTTTGTGTATGATGTTAAGGAGTGTTCTAATTTCATTCATTTACATGTAGTTGTCCAGCTACACTTACTGAAGAGACTGTCTTTTCTCCATTGTATATTCTTGGCTCCTTTGTCATAGATTAGGTGGCCATAGGTGTGTATGTTTTTCTCTGGACTTTCTATCCTGTTCCATTGATCTATATTTCTGTGTTTACACCAGTACCATACTGTTTTGATTACTGTAGATTTGTAGTATAGTCTGAAATCAGGAAGCCTAACTCTTCCAGTTTTGTTTGTCTTTCTCAAGATTGTTTTGGATATTCATGGTCTTTTGTGTTTCCATACAATTGTAAAAATTTTTTTCTAACTCTGTGAAAAATGCCATTGGTAATTTCATAAGGATTGCATTGAATCTGTAGATTGTTCTGGGTAGTATAGTCATTTCAATTCTTCCATTCCAAGAACATGGGATATCTCCTCATCTCTGCAATTCTTTTATTTCTTTCATCAGTATCTTTGTCTTTTGCCTTCCTAGGTGGGTTTATTTTTTTGTATTTTATTCTTTTTGATGTGATGGAAAATGGAATTGTTTCCTTAATTTCTCTTTTTGAACTTTTGTTGTTAGTGCATAAGAATGCAAGAGATTTCTGTGTATTAATTTCTTATCCTGCAACATTACCAAATTCATTTTTGAGCTCTAGTAGTTTTCTGGTAGCATCCTTAGGATTTTCTATGTGTAGTATCATGTCATCTGCAAACAGTGACAGTTTTATTTCTTCTCTTCCAAATTGAATTCCTTTTATTTCTATTTCTTCTCTGATTGTTGTGGCTAAGACTTCCAAAACTATGTTGAGTAAAACTGGAGAGAGTGGACATCCTCGTCTCATTCCTGATCTTAGAGGATATTTTTCAATTTTTCACCGTTGAGAATGGTGTTTGAAGTGGGTTTTTTTATATGGCCTTTATTATGTTGAGGTATGTTCCCTCCATGCCTACTTTCTGGAGAGTTTTTATCATAAATAAGTGTTGAATTTTGTCAAAACTTTTTAGGCATCTATTGAGATGATCATATGGTTTTAAGTCTTCAATTTGTTAATATGGTGTATCACATTGATTGATTTGCAAATACTGAAGAATCCTTGCATCTCTGGGATAAACCTCACTTGATCATGAGGTATGATGCTTTTAATGTTTTGTTGGATTTGGTTTGCTAGTATTTTGTTGAGGATTTTTGTGTCTATGTTCACCAGTGATATTGGTGTGTAATTTTCTGTTTTTGTGTGATATCTGTGTTGGTTTTAGTATCAGGGTGATGGTAGCCTCATAGAATGAGTTTGAGAGTGATCCTTCCTCTGCAATTTTTTGAAAGATTTTCAGAACTGTAGGTGTTAACTCTTCTTTAAATGTTTGAAAAAAATCGCCTGTGAAGCCATCTGGTCCTGGACTTTTGTTGGTTGGAAGATTTTTAATAACAGTTTCAATTTCAGTGCTTGTGATTGGTCTGTTCATATTTTCTCTTTCTTCCTTGTTTAGTCTTGGAAGGTTGTACCTTTCTAAGAATTTGTCCATTTCTTCCAGGTTGTCCAATTTATTGGCATATATTTGCTTGTAGGAGTCTTTTATGATCCTTTGTATTTAAGTGGTGTCTGTTGTAACTTCTCCTTTTTCATTTCTAATTTTATTGATTTGAGTCCTCTGTCTTTTTGTCTTCATCTGTCTGGATAAAGGTTTATCAGTTTTGTTTATCTTCTGAAAGAACCAGCTTTTAGTTTCATTGATCTTTGTTATTATTTTCTTCTCTATTTCATTTATTTCTGCTCTGATCTTTATGATTTCTTTCCTTTTACTAACATTGGGTTTTGTCTGCTCTTCTTTCTCTAGTAGCTTTCGGTGTAAGGATAGCTTGTTTATTTGAGTTTTTCTTATTTCTTGATATAAGATTGTATTGCTATAAACTTCCCTCTTAGAACTGCTTTTGCTGCATCCACTAGGTTTTGGATCATCGTGTTTTTGTTGTCTTTTGTCTCTAGGTATTTTTTGATTTCTTCAGTGATCCACTGGGTATTTAGTAACTTATTGTTTAGGCTCCATGTGTTTGTGTTTTTTACAGTTTTTTTTCCTGTAATTGATTTGTAATCTCATAGTGTTGTGGTTGGAAAAGATGCTGATATGACTTCAAATTTCTTAAATTTACCAAGGATTCACTTGTAACCCAAGATGTGATCTCTTCTGAAGAATGTTCTTATACACTTGAGAAGAAAGTGTATTCTGCTGCTTTCCTATGGAATGTCCTATAGATATCAGTTAAGTCTAACTGGTCTGATGTGTTGTTTAAGGTTTGTGTTTCCTTATTGATTTTGTGTCTGGATGATATATCCATTGGTTTAAGTGGGGTGTTAAAATCCTCCACTATTATTTTGCTAATTTTGATTTCCCTTTTATGGCTGTTAGCATTTGCCTTATATATTGAGGTGCTCCTATGTTGTATGCATACGTATTTAAAATTGTTATATCTTCTTCTTGAATTGATCCCTTGATCAGTATGTAGTGTCCTTCTCTGTCTCTTGTAAAAATCTTTATTTTAAGGTCTGTTTTGTCTGATATGAGCATTGCTACTCTAGTTTTGTTTTTATTTCCATTGTTCTGAAATACGTTTTTTCATGCCCTCACTTTTCGTTTGAAGTGGGTCTCTTGTAGATAACATATATATGGGTCTTGTTTTTGTATACATTCAGCTAGTCTATGTCTTTTGGTTAGAGGATTTAATCCTTTTATATTTAAGGTAATTATCAATATGTATGTTCCTACTGTCATTCTCTTAATTATTTTGGGTTTGTTTTTGAATACATTTTTTCTTCCCTTCCTCTTTTGTTCTCCTGTCTTGTGGTTTTATGGCCATCTTTAGTGTTGTGTTTGGGTTGCTTTTTCTTTTGTGTGTGTGTATCTCTTGTAGTGATAAGTTTGCATTTCCCATGAGGTTTTGGTAAGGCAGTATATAGATCTGTATATATATATATATATATATATATATATAAATCTAGGTCTAGATATATGTATGGGGTTGTTTTGAGTTGCCGGTCTCTTAACTTCAAATGCAATTCCCATTTCCTGCATTTGTCCTCTTCTTTTCTCAAGTTTGCTGGTTCTGATATCATATTTCTTATGGCTGATTTCCTGCTTTTACTGTATGTTTGCCTTTACCAGTTTTTGTTTATTTTTCCTTGTTGCTTTTAATATTTTTTCTTTGTATTTAATTTTTGTTAGTTTGATTAATATGTGTCTCGGTGTGTTCTTCCTTGGGTTTATCCTGTACGGGGCTCTCTGTACTCTCTGGATTTAGGTGATTATCTCCTTTACCATGTTAGGTAAGTTTTCAACTATAATCTATTCAAATATTTCTCAGGCCCTTTTTTTCCTTCTAATGTTTTCCCAGAGGTCTCTGAAACTGTCCTCAATTCTTTGTATTCTTTTTTCTTTATTCTGTTCCTTATCAGTGATTTCCACTATTCTGTATTCCAGCTCACTTATCCGTTCTTCTGCCTCAGTTATTATGCTACTGATTCCTTCTTGTGTATTTTTCATTTCAGTTATTGCATTGTTTACCTCTGTTTGTTTGTTCTTTAGTTCTTCTATGTCTTTGTTAAACATTTCTTGTATCTTCTCTATCCATGCCTCCATTCTTTTTCTGAGATCTTGGATGATCTTTACTACCATTACTATGAATTCTTTTTCAGGTAAATTGCTTATCTCCTTTTCATTTAGTTGTTATTGTAGGTTTTTATCTTGCTCCTTTGTCTGCAACCTATTTCTCTGATGTCTCATTTTTCTAACTTACTGTGTTTGTGGTCTCCCTTCTGCAGGCTGCAGGATCAGAGTTCCTCTTGTTTCCGGTGTCTTCCCCTTGGTTAGTGAGGTTGGTCCAGAGGCTTGCACCATTATTCGCTTGATAGGGGGTTTGACTGGTGTTGTGGTGACCAGAGTGTGCATGGGATATTGAAGGGGCCTCTCCTTTGCTCTGTGGTTGTTACTGCCCTGTCAGTGGCAGGGTATGCTCCCTAATTGTTGGAATAGAGACACACAGATCTGTTTCCTAGCTGTGTTTCTGATCTGTGGTGGGATGTGGGTAGGATTGGAGCACTCCCACTTGGAGAGAAGCCACTGAGTATTCCTCCTCTGGAGCTGTTCACCTGTGACTCTACTCTGTTGTGTCCCCTTTCACCCACTGTGTGGGCTCACAAAGTACACCACTGTTGGCAATGCTCTCATTCCCACCTTAACCGTGTGTATGCTGGTAGTTGGTCCTGGTAACACTCAGGTGCTGTTTTCACCAGGCTACTGACACAGATCCACTGAGGTCAGTTCCCAGGACTGCAGTAGTTATGCACTTGGGCCTGCTGTGGGAAATATGGAGGCAGTTCAGACTCTGGTCTGGCCCAACCCCTGTGTGTATGTGCCCACAAAGCCCACAGCTGCTAAAGTCAGACCCATCTCAGCTGCAGGAGCACTTGCTGTCCTTTCAGATGTTTCACAGGTGCTGAATTTAGGAAGCCGTCAGCAGAGGTGTGACTCCACAATCCGCAAAACCATGAGGAGAGATTTCAGCTCTTCTTCCTTAGTCACACAGCCCCTGGGGCTCAGCTGTGGTTTCAGCCCCACCATTACATGTGCTCCTCCCACTGGAATCTCTCCAAAGGTTGCTGGAGCACACAAGCCCATCAGGAAGGAAGGAGCCAAAGTGGCAATTGGGACAAGAAGGCAACCCAGGCAGGAGGGTGTGGGGTAGTAACTGGAATAAATGAGCCCATTAGGTGGTGATTGGGATGAGCAGGTGGCCCAGGTGAATGAAAGGAGGAGGAGGTGATGGCAGGGGCATGTGAGCTGGCTCTGGTGGGAGCCCTCTCTATTGCCTGTGGAGGCAGGGGTTGGCATGTGAGAGAGGCTGCAATGGCGGCCCCACCCTTTATGCATCACTCAACATTGGTGCTTTGCTTTTGTGGCAGTCCAGGCTTCTGCCATGAGCATTCCTGTCCCCTCAGGCTGTCTTCTCACAGCCAAGAGCAGTCCCTTCTCTGGGTCTGCTCTACAAACCCCACGTTCCAGCACCCAGCCCCTGTGTGCACTGGTGGACACCCATCTCAGGCTGGGGCACACAGTGCTGTAGCATGGACCATCTGTGTAGGTCCCACTCTGTCCTGCCTGCCACCAAACAGTTGCTGGGTTCTCTTCTGAGCCCCCGAGTCTCCCCTTCTGTCCCTGCTGATCTCCCCACTAGTGAGGGGCTCCCCAGATGTGGGAACATCTCATCATCTTCAGCTCCCTGCCAGGAGATCAGGGCCCATACTGCATCATTTCCTCTTCCTTTTCCCTTCTTCTTTCATCCTACCTGGTTATGTGGGGATATTTCTTGTCCTTTTAAGTGTCCGAGGTCCTCTGCTAGTTTTCAGCAGGTACTCTGTGAATTATTCCATTTGTAGATGCATTCTTGATGTGTTTGTGGGGAGAGATGAAATCCATATCCTCCTACTCCTCCACCATCTTGGAAAGTCAAGAGTGACAAATTTTAAAAATTCTCTTTCCTCAAAGCATTTAATCTAAAACTTCTGGAAATGTTTCACAAAATTGTAGAACTATGACTAATGCTAATGTGTTAATGTATAGTTTAATATTTAAAGTCCCCATAAATGATGGTATTAGATGTTATACAACTCTAATAGATAATTTGGATTACATTTTAGTAATCCACAGAACACCACAGGAGATGATAATAAACATGGAGACCAAACATAACATTAATGAACTTTCTACATTTTTAGACACTTTTAGGTGGAGTTGCATGGTGTACAAGGGAGTGGAAGTACAACTCTAATTGGCATTAAATGGAGATGCAAAAGGATTATCTTCATACTGTGCTAAAATCCCAGTGTCTGTTATTTCACCTGCTTTTTAAATATGAAGATGAAAAAATTGTATAGTGATAATGTTTACTGAAATAAACTTTGACATATAAAATACTTCTTGTAAAATAATTATGGTTCTTTCATATTGATATGTGAATTAATTTTCCTTTTGTAGAAGACTAACAAACTGATATTTAAAGATATGTGTTGGAAGGATGGTTAGCTGAACTCTTTTTATATAAACTACTAGTTTTTAAATACAATTATTATAATGTAGTACAACTTGTAAATGGTTAAAGTAAAATTGAGAATTGAAGTCAAACTTTTTAAAAAGGTTAAAATAAACCTATATTAGGAAGAGTTTTGAAGTAATACAAATGACTTCAAGATTGATTGCCAATCCTAAATAAATTCATAAAATAGTCATTTGAATCCCCTATGTTGTTATTGTCCCAAAACACTAAATCATAAATATTTATATTACATATTACTGGTATGAGATAATCTATAAATTCAGAAAAGAAAAAGAAGAACAAACTATGATGTTGCAGTTTTGAAACTATTGCAATTTTATTTCAAATCAATTTAAATAGATTTCTAAATCAATCTGACTATAATCATATCACATTATGCTGTGTTCACTCACTGATTCTAATGCGGCAAGAGGTTGTTAAGAGAAATGTCTTGTATATTCTTAATTTGAGAGATCAATTATTGGATAATCTTACTGATGTCTATAGGTAAGTTGATGTTGCAATAGTCAGAGTATTGCTCTTCCCCTCCTGAGATTAGTTGCAATTAAAATTTTCGTCTTTATGTTAAAACAATTATATTTGTCCTCATATAAAATTACCCAAATCACCTGTACTTTGTCATTTACATGTCCTTGAGGTTTAAAAATAATGAACTTACTGAAGGCAAAAATGCAGTTTGTTCTTGCAAAATATGTTTCTATCAATACTGCATATATCCAGAGTTTTATCACTCATCACAGGATGCATTTGCCAGTGCAGTAATGTAAAGGGTTGAGAAATTATCAAGTATGTTTTATCAATAGAGAGGAACATTTTTACTGATTCATTCAAAGAAGATTTTTTAATTTTTTAACTCTTCTCAGTTTTTCAATATGGAAGAATGTTTATAATTTTGCTCAAATTTCTTGGATGATTAATTTAACCTAAGCCAATGAAAGGAACTACTGATAACTATAAAGTTTAGAGAAAATATATTAATGACTCTAATTTTTCTACATGGTAATGGCTTATGATGAAACACAGTTAGAAATTAAATTCACTGAGATACAAAGTGTAACTACATAATCCCAGAGATTATATAAAATAGTTTTGGAATTTTTTTAAAAATTAAGATTGGAAAGGAATGTGGTAAAAACAGAAGAGAGAGAGAGGGAGAGAGAGAATTTTGTTCAACACAAGAGAGAATGTCAGTTTTATTCACCACTGTACACACATTATATCACAGTGCTGCTTTCTAGAAAGAGCTCACTAAATATCTGTTGAATGAATGGATGAGTATGGGCTAACAGACTAAATCAAATCAGTCTTAGAACTAGTAATTTTTCCATGAATGCCAGTTAACTTGAATATATTTAAGAAACAGTCAGTATCTCACTAATTATTTCTAGGTTGTCATTTTTAAAATTTATGAAATCATTTTCCAAAACCTTTAAGAAAGTTAAATACAGGTTGGAGACAAGATGGTGGAGTAGAAGGACTTGAGCTCACTTCCTCTCACCAAAATACCAAAATCACAAATAACTGCTGAACAACCACCACCAAAATAGAATGGAGCTTACCAAAAAGATATTCTACATCCAAGACAAAGTAGAAGCCACAATGAGATGGAAGGCAGGAGAGATTCATGATACAATCAAGTCCCATATCCACCAGGTGGGCAAACCACAAACTGGAAAATAATAATATCACAGAGGTTCTCCCATGAGAGTGAGACTTCTGTGTCCCACATCAGGTTCCCCAGTCTGAGGGTCTGGTATTAGGAAGAGGAGCCCCCAGAGCACTTGGCTTCAAAAGCCAGCAGTATTTGTGTGCAGGAATTCCACAGGACTGGGGGGAACAGAAATTCTACTCTTGGAGGGTGCACACACGTCTTGTTTGCACCATGATGAAGGGAAAAAGTACTGACTTCATAGGAGCCTGGTCCAGACCTATCTGCTGGTCTTAGAAGGTCTCCTGAGGACTCAAGGGGCGCCTGTAACTCACTGAGTGGACAAGGACATTGGTGTCAGAGGTACCAGGGGGTACTCGTTGCTATGAGTTCTCTTGCAGGTTGCCTTTTTGACATCAAAACCTAGCCCCACCCAATAGCCTGTAAGTGCCAGTACAGGGACACCTCAGGCCAAACAACCAACTGAGCAGGAACACAGCCCCACCCTTCAGCAGACAGGCTGCCTTAAGTCTTCCTGAGCCCACAGACACCTCTAAACACACCCCTTGACACTGTCCTACCAACCAGAGGAAAAAGACCCAGCTCCACCCACCAGTAGGCAGGCATTAGTCCCTCCCACAAGGAAGCCTGCACAAGCCTCTAGACCAGACTCATCCATCAGGATACAGACACCAGAACCAAGAGGAACTACAGTCCTGCATCCTGTGGAACAGAGACCAGAAATACATAAAGTAAGACAAAATGAGATGGCAGAGGAATATGTTCCAGAAGAAGGAACAAGATAAAACCCCAGAAGAACAACTAAGTGAAGTGGAGATAGGCAATACACCCATAAAAGAATTCAGAGTAAAGATAGTAGAGATGATCCAGGATCTCAGACAAAGAATGGGGGCACAGACGAAGAAGATACAAGAAATGTTTAAAAAACAGCTAGAATATATAAAGAACAAACAAAAAGAGTTGAACAATACAAAAATTGAAATGAAAAATACAGTAGAAGTAATCAATAGCAGAATAAATGAGGCAGAAGAATGGATAAGTGAGCTGGAAGATAGAATTATGGAAATCACTGACAAGGAACAGAATAAAGAAAAAAGAATGAAAAGAAATGAGAACAGATTAAGAAACCTCTGGGACATTATTAAACACACCAAAATTTGCATTACAGGGGTCCCAGAAGGAGAAGAGAGAGAGAAAGGGCCTAAGAAAATATTTGAACAGATAATAGCTGAAAATTTCCCTAACATGGGAAAGGAAACAGTCACCCAAGTCCAGGAAGCAGAGAGAGTCCCATACATGATAAGCCCGTACAGGATAAACTCATACAGGATAAACCCAAGGAGGAACATGCCAAGACATATGTAAATCAAATTGACAAAAATTAAAGACAAATAGAACTTATTAAAAACAACAAGGGAAAAACAACAAATAACATACAAGGGAATCCCCATAAGGTTATCAGCTGATTTTTCAGCAGAAACTCTGCAGGTCAAAAGGGAATGGCACAATATACTTAAAGTGATGAAAGGGAAAGATTACAACCAAGAATATTCTACCCAGCAAGGCTCTCATTCAGATTTGACAGAGAAATCAAAAGCTTTACAGACAAGCAAAAGTTAAAAGAATTTAGCACCACCAAACTGGCTTAACTATGAATGCTAAAGGAACTTCTCTAGGTAGAAAAGGCCACAACAGGAAACAAGAAAATTATGAATGGGAAAGCTCGCGAGTAAAGGCAAAAATACAGAAAATGTAGGAAACCATCCACACACAAGTATAATATCAAAGGCAGCAATCATGAGAAGAGGAGCGTACAAATGCAGGATATTTGAAATGCATTTGAAATTAAGAGGCCAGAAATTCAAAACAATCTTGTATATATATAGATGGCTAAAGTTATGGTAACCAAAAACCAAAAATCTACAATACATATACACACAAAAAAGAAAAAAGAATCCAAAGTCATCACTGAAGATAGTCATCAAATCACAAGAGAAGAGGACAAAAGAGGAAGGTAAGAAAAAAGATCTACAAAAACAAATTCAATACAATTAACAAAATGACAATAAGAACACACATATTGGTAATTACCTTTAATGTAAATGGATTAAATCTCCAACCAAAAGACATAGACTGAGTGGATACAAAAACAAGACCCATATATATACTAACTACAAGAAACCTAATTCAGATCTAGGGACACATACAGACTGAAAGTGAAGGGATGGAAAAATGTATTCTGTGTAAATGGAAATCAAAAGAAAGCTGTAGTAGCAATACTCGCATCAGACAAACAGACTTTAAAATAAAGACTTTTACAAGAGACAAAGAAGGACACTACATAATGATCAAAGGATCAATCCACAAAGAAGGTATAACAATTGTAAATAGGTATGCACCCAACACAGGAGCACCCCAGTATATAAGGCAAATGCTAAGAGCCATAAGAGGAGAAGTCAACAGTAACACAATAATAGTGGGAGACTTTAACACCCCACTTAAGTCAATGGACAGTTCATCCAGACAGAAAATCAATATGGAAACACAGGATTTAAATGACACTTTACATCAGATGGACTTAATGGATATTTATAGATCATTCGATTCAAAAGCAACAGAATACACTTTATTTTCAAGTGCACATGGAACATTCTCCAGGATAGATCACATACTTGGCCATAAAGCAAGCCTTGGTAAATTTTAAAAAATTGAAAACTTCTCAAGCATCTTTTCCTACCTCACCACTATGAGATTAGAAATCAACTACAAGAAAAAAACTGGAAAAAACACAAACACATGGAGACTAAACAATATTCTACTAAACAACCAATGGATCACTGAAGAAATCAGAGGAATTAAAAAATACCTAGAGACAAATGAAAACAAAAACACAATGATCCAAAACCTATGGAATGCAGCAAAAGCAGTTCTAAGAGGGAAGTTTATAGCAAGACAAGCTTAACTCAGGAAAATAGAAAAATCTCAAATAAACAACCTAACCTTATACCTACAGCAACTAGAGAAAGAAGATCAAACAAAGCCCAAAGTTAGCAGCAGGAGAGAAATCATAAAGATAAGTGCAGGAATAAATGAAAGATATGAAGAAAACAATAGAAAAGATCAATGAAACCAAAAGGTGGTTCTTTGAAAAGATAAAAAAGTTAATAAACCTTTAGCCAGACTCATAAGAAAAAAAGGGAGAGGGTGCCAATCAATAAAATGAGAAACGAAAATGAAGAAATTCCAACTGACATCAAAGAAATGCAAAGGATCATAAAAGACTACTATTAGCAACTGTATACCAATAAAATGGACAATCTAAAAGAAATGGACAATTCTTAGAGAGGTACAATATCCCAGACTGAACCAGGAAGAAATAGAAAATATGAATCAACCAGTCATAAGCACTGAATTTGAAGCTGTGATGAAAAGTTTCCCAGCAAACAGAAGTCCAGGACCACATGGCTTCACAGCGGAATCCTATCAAGCATTTAGAGCAGAGGTAACATCTATTCTTCTGAAACTATTTCAAAAAATTGCAGAAGGAACACTCCCAAACTCATTCTCTGAGGCTGCCATAACCCTGATATGAAAACCAGACAAGGATACCAAAAAAAGAACAACAAAAAAATACAGGCCAATATCACTGATGAACATAGACATAAAAATTCTCAACAAAATATTTAACAAACTATTAGTAACCCAAATCCAACAATACCCCAAAAATTTCATACACCATGATCTAGTGGGAATTATCCCACTGATGCAAGGACTTTTCAATATCCACAAATCAATCAGTATGATACACCACCTTAACAAATTGAAGAATTAAAACTTTATAATCATCTCAATAGATACAGAAAAGCTTCTGACAAAATTCAATACCCACTTATTATAAAAAAAAAAAACTCTCCTAAAAGTGGGCAAAGAGGGAACATGCCTCAACATAATAAGGATCATATGTGACACATTCACAGCTAGCATCATACTCAATGGTAAAAAGATGAAAGCTTTACCTCTAAGATCAAGAACAAGACAAGGATGCCCACTTTTTCCACTTTTATTCAACATAGTTTTGGAAGTTCTAGCCACAGTAATAAGACAAGAAAAAGAAATAAAGTTCTCCAAATTGGATGTATCACACTGGTCAGAATGGCCAAAATAAAAAATTCTACAAACAGTAAATTCTGGAGAGCATGTGGAAAAAATGGAACCCTCCTACACTGTTGGTGGGAATGTAAATTGGTACAGCCACTGTGGAGAATGGTATGGAGGTTCCTTAAAAAACTAAAAATAGAGCTACCATAAGATGTAGCAATCCCACTTTTGGGCATATATCTGGACTAAATAATAATTTAAAATATACATGCACCCCAATATTCATTGCAGCACTATTTATAATATCCAAGACATGACAGCAATCTAAATGTCCATCGACAGATGAATGGATAAAAAAGATACAATGGAATATTACTCAACCATAAAAAAGAATTAAATAATACCATTTTCAGCAACATGGATGGACTTAGAGATTATCACACTAAGTGAAGTAAGTCTGACAAAGACAAATATCATATGATATCACTTATATGTGGAATCTTAAAAATAGAATGATACAGGAGACTTCCATTGTGGTCCAATGGCTAAGACTTCACTCTCCCAATGCAGGGGTTCTGGGTTCCATCCCTGGTCAGGGAACCAGATCCCTCATGCCCCAACTAAGTGTTCGCATGCTGCAATGAAGATCCCGCATGCCACAATGAAGATCCTGCGTGCTGCAACTAAGATCTGGTGCAGCCAAATATATAAATCAATATTTTAAAAAAAAAAAAATGATACAAATCAACTTATTTACAAAACAGATACAGACTCACAGACTTAGAGAACAAACTTATGGCTACCAAAGGGGAAGGTTGTGGGGGGAGGGATAAATTAGGATGTTGGGATTAACATATACACTATATATAAAATAGATAATCAACAGGAGACTTACTCTATGGCACAGGGAACTCTACTCAATATTCTGTAATAATCTATATGGGAAAGGAATCTGAAAAAGAATAGATACATGTGTATGTATGACTGAATCAGTTTGCTGTACACCTGAAACTAACACAACATTGTACACCAACTATACTCCAATATAAAATAAATTTTTTTAAAAAAGAAAAAAATGTTCAGTACAGTTTTAGTTGAAAGTACCAAGAAAATGGTGCCTTTCCTACTTTCAAAAAACACTTCAGAGCAATCTGGTTTTAAGACATACCTGATGTCATGATAAATGATATTTAGTCCTTGTGGGCCAGGAAAAACAATTGAACTCTTGAGCTAAGGGATAAAATGGAGAAACATAAAAAACATTTTTTTAGTAGTGTCTTAACTACTATCCACTAACAAGCTCTAGTAGATATTCATGTTCTGACCAGTACAAAGACATGAAAATCTATTTTTCCTGACTACATGAAAAAAATTAGGTAAATCTACAGTAGGTATCACAGGTAAAAATAAAACACTTTATATATATATATATATATTTTTTTTTTTTAAATTCTATTTTACTAAACTTCTTTCCTAAAATCTTTTTTGGATTTTTTGGATGTACTATAATTCTCAGGTTATTCTATAAGTGCTCTTTACACGAACAGTCTTAAGATGAACTTTCCTCTAATACAACATAATTCTTAACTATTATAAATGATTAAATATTTATTACTGCATAGATATGAAAATAAAAACAGTATCTAACTGTTTTGGAATCTCTACGTAGTCATTTAGGTATAAGCAATATTGAAAACATTTGTTACATCATTAGAGAATAAAACAAAATCATCTTTAAGTTTAGGTATTAAAGAGTCAAAAATCTTCTAGTATGTTGATGGCTTAATTCTATTTCCTCCTTTCATATATCTATATCTAGATGTATAGATGATAGATAGATGATAGATAAATAGGTAGATAGATAGATAGATAGATGATAGATAGATAGATAGATAGATAGATAGATAGATAGATAGATAGATAGATATGGTGATTTCCTACCTGAATGTCTCTTAGGTTACTAAGTAAATATCCTCAAATATCCGTGTATCCAATAATGTGGTCAAAGAATATTTGTATATGTTTTTTCATAGTTCTTCTTCTGGGCAAAATATTTGTGCTGTGCTACTCTCCTATGATGCTTATTTTCATTATTTCTTCAGTTACCATTCCAGACTGAATTAAGCCACAATTGAGCTCTCAGTTTATGTGATGATGATGCTATTGTGCCTATTGTCCCTTGTCTCTTTTTTTAGTTGTCTGTTACTAATAGAGTATGAATAACAAGATCATAAACATTCCTAATTTAAGTCATAATACATGACAGGTTGTGAATTGTGTTGTAATGTTTCAACCTAGTGTGTTGCTAAGCATAAGGCTGAAGGCTCTGAGCCATCAATACACCTAAGGGTGAATTAATACTATGCAATTCATGCCCTGGAGTATCTGACTTTGATTATGAAATAGTGAGTTTATTTGGTAATTAAAGAAGTAACTTTTTGTGTGTTTCCTCCTAGTTTAGTTTTATAAATACAGGTTAGACTATAAATTTGTTTGAAAAAAATTTTCATATAATTTAAGATAAAGTATGGAATATAATATCTTGAACCGAAGAAAAACACTGTTGATATTTACTTCTTGAATATACTTATAGGAAGCTTTCCTTTTGACAATGATTGACATAATTTTGTGAAAATGATTTTAAAGCCTTTGAAGGTAGCTCTTGCCAGATAACCATTGTAATGATATGCAGTGTGAGTGATTTTGTCTCATTCAACCATTACTTTAATGCTATATGTGTATGACAAGTATAAATAAGGAAAGTCATGGTTAAAGCCACCATAGAGGCAGGTGACATTATAGAAAATAATTATAACATTATAACACAGCTGACATTTAGAAAATAATACAGCAATATACTTTGTACTACTCAGATAGTACCCCTTATTATGCATGTACTTTGAAACAAAATCATTGAAGACAAAGTAATAGCTACAATGTAGAGCTAAACACCTATTCAATTCAGTAGGTATTATATAAATATATAAATTATAAATGTTAATTAATTGGTACTCAAGAAATCAATTTCAGGCCACTCAAATCTTTTTAAATGGAAGTAATTAATCTGATAACACAAATATATCTTGTAACTTTGTTTTTATTTAATATTATTTTGTCTTTCCTAACAGTCCTGTGTTTACTGTAAAATCACGAAAGGTATACTATAAACTGTGCTAGATTCCGAAGGAAATATATGATTATTTTGAACAACATAGGTTTTGATGTTAGATAAAATTGTGTTTATTTTCTTGATAAAAATGATTGTCTTTTTATTTTAATTTGAAGAAACTCTTTTAACATTTCTCATAAGGCAGATCTAATGGTGATGAACTCCTTCACCTTTTGTTTCCTGGGAAAGTCTTGTGTTGACGTCTGCACATTTTATGGAGCAGTTTCCTCTTCCAGACTTTATAGACTGTTTGTTGGTTGGTTTGTTGGTTTGTGGGAAAGATCTTCACCTTGGGTGGGTGTGAGGATGCCAGCTGGGTGAGGTTTAGTGATTCCAGCTCCAGGGAAGACCCAGTCTCTATGCCCCTTCATTAGTTGGGGTCAGCATCTCGTGAAGATCACAGGGATCCTCAGTGGCTAAAGCTGAGGGTATCTGTAGCAGTGGCAAGGGCTACTGTGGTCTTCCGTAGCAAAGGCTGCTGGGGATGTCTTAATCACTTTTTCTCACACAGGGATGTCTATGGCTGTGGGAATCCCTCATGGCACCAGGTCTGACTTGTGGGCACTGTTATCATGGTGGGAGCACTAGTGTATAATGAATGGTATTTGTGGAACAGCCTCAGAGCTGGGAACCAAAGTACAGGTGAATGAAAATGTATAACATTTTATAACCTGTATAAAAAGCTGGACTCAAAGCAAGCAGAAGGAAACCCATTAATTACTCAAAGGTTTCTGCCCTCAGCCAAGAACACAGTGAAAACCCTACAGCCTTCCTGGAAAGGCTCAAGGAGGCAATAATGAAATATACCAACCTAGACCTGGTATAGGAAAGCACAACCCACTTTAAAAGATAGTTTCCTTACCCAGTCCACACCGGACATCAGGAAGAAACTCCAAAAGTTTATGCAGGATCCCAGTGTTAATCTAGATGAACTTTTAGCTACATCCACCACTACCTTTTATAACCGGGACCAGGAGGAGGAGGTCAAGGCTTGGGAGAGGGAAAAGAGGAAAGAGAATAGGCAGGCCCAATTACTGGCAGCCCTACAGGGGCAACCCCCATACAGAGAAGCCCTGACCCGTCCCAATGGAAACCAAGACCGATGCCAGGTCTGCAAAAAGCCTGGTCACTGGAGGAGGGAATGCCCCAACGAGGACAAGCCTCCTACAACATCCTGTCCAAAATGCCAAAAAAGTGTCCATTGGGGAAACAACTTTCCCCTGGGCCAAAGGGCCCAGGTGCAGCCCCTCAGATGGCTCTAGATTGACGGGACCCTCTGCTCCAGATGGCCCCCCTGTTTAACGTCAGTATTACTGGACTGGAGCCAAGGGCAAACCTGGATGTGGCAGGTAGGACCATCTTTCTTTTTAGATATGGGGGCCGCCTACCCTGTCCTAGTTTCCTTCTCTGGGCCCTTCTCCTCCGACTCCTGTCAGGTTACAGGAGTCTCAGGTAAACTTACTACTAGGCCTTTTGCTGTCCCTTTATATTATTACTGGGAAGGATATACCTTCTGTCATTCCTTCCTGGTCATACCTGAATGCTCCCTTCCACTATTAGGTCGGGACATCATGAACAAGCAGGGAGCCAAACTGGTACTTGAGGAAATCACCCCAGTAACACCCCTCTAGTTCTTAGTCTTAGAGACACAGCCTCCTCTAAGGACTGGCACACCAGCCTTAGCTGATTTGCCAGTAGACCCCCAGGTCTGGGCCAATGGAATGCCAGGGAGAGCTATAACAGCCTCCCCAGTGGAGGAGGACCCAACCTCTTTCCCCAATCAGAAACAATATCCTATTTGCCCAGAAGCCTGAAGGGGACTGCAGTCACTCATAACTAAATTTTTACAATGTGGGCTACTTATTCCTCACAGTTTTCCCTGCAACACCCCTATCTTACCTATTAAGAAGCCAAATGGAGAATACAGACTGGTCCAAGACTTAAGAGCTATCAATAAGGCAGTTGTCCCACTCCATCCAGTAGTCCCCAACCCGTACAACTTGTTGGCACAGCCTCCTGGTTTACTGTGTTAGACCTAAAGGATGCCTTCTTTGCCATACCTCTGGAACCCAGGTCTTTCTACCTCTTTGCTTTTGAGTGGCATGAGGAAGAGAATAGAGGACAACAACTCACCTGGACAGTTCTACCCCAAGGGTTCCGAGACAGTCCTCACCATTTTGGCCAGGCCCTGGCCAAGGACCTCCAAGATCTACACCTGGAGGAAGGGACTATCTTCCACTATGTGGATGACCTTCTTATTTGCTCTCCGGACAATGAGGGAGCCTTAACTCATGCTACCCAGATCCTCAAATTTTTGGTCAAATGAGGCTATGACGTCTCCAAGTCCAAGGTCCAATTGACACAATAAGAAGTCAAATATCTGGGAGCAATCCTCTCCCCAGGGGAACAAAGCATCTCCCCTGATAGAATACAAGGGATTTTAGATCTGCCAGAGCCAACTACCCTAAAACAGCTCTGAGCCTTTTTAGGCCTCACGGGGTATTGCAGATTATAGATTCTTAATTAAGGACTAAAAGCACAACCTCTTTATGAGGCCCTGAAAGGAAAATCTGACTCTGAACCTCTGTTCTGGGGCCCTAACCAAACCTGAGTTTCCAGCAGCTAAAGACATTACTATACCAGGCCCCAGCTTTGGGAATCTCAAGAACAGATAGACCTTTTCAACTATTGATGGCAGAAAAACAAGCGATGGCTTTAGGAGTCTTAAATCAGAAACATGGCCCTGTCCGGAGACCTGTAGGATATCTGTCAAAGAGACTGGACCTGGTGACCACTGGATGGCATAGCTGTATTATGGTAGCTGCTGCCTTGGTCTTATTGGTTGAAGAAGCCTCCAAGCTTATGTTGGGGCAACCCCTGACAGTATATACCTCCCATCAGGTTACCTCTCTCTTGGAAGGGAAAGGTAATTTCCGACTCACAGATAGCAGGATCCTCAAGTATCAGACATTACTGTTGGTGAATCCAGACCTGCATGTCATGATCTGCTCTTCTTTAAATCCAGCTACCCTGCTCCCCCTCCCTGAGGAAGGTCTACCAGCTCACCCATGTGAAGATATAATATCTCATTCCTTGTTGCCCTGAACCAATCTAAGCAATATTCCACTACAAAACCCTGAGGAGGTTTGATTCACCGATGGAAGTGGTTTTGTTTCCAAAGGATGTAGAAGGGCAGGATATGTGGTGGTCTCCTTGACACAGGTTACTGAGGCCTGGACTCTTCTCCCAGGAACCTCAGCCCAATTAGCAGAAACAATTGCTTTATCTTAAGCCTTAACCCTAGCTGAAAATAAGGCCCTTAATGTATATACTAACTCTAAATATGTCTTTTTGGTTCTACATGCTCATGCTGCTATCTGGAAGGAACGTGGTTACCTGATGGCCTGAAAGAGCCCGATTAAGTATGGATCTCAAATTCTCTCCCTCTTGGACACAGTCCTCAAGCCTTCCCAGGTAGCAGTGATTCACTGCAGAGGTCTCTAGAAGGGTGACAATGAAATAACAAAAGGAAAGCAGCTAGCCAATCAGGCTGCCTGATAGGCAGCCCTTCAGCCCTTTGTGATAGCGTGTGCCTTAGATCTTTCCCTTAGTTCTCTCCCTTCCCTGTCTCACCTGCCTGAGGAGATTAAATGAGCCATAAATCATGGGTAGCATCTTGACCCAGACAGACGGCACCAGAGAGAAGGCTTAACTCACCTGCCCCAATCGCTACAATGGAAAATTACTAAACCTTTACATGAGGCTTTTCACCTAGAGAGAGAAGGCTTATACGAGATTGTTTCTTCTATCTTCTCTGGGAAGGGACTTTACAATGTAGTTAATAAGGTAACCTCATCGTGCCCTACTTGTCTGACTAACAATCCTCAGGGAAGTAAGCCACCACCATTGGCCCGTCTGGCTCAGAGACATGGAACATATCCAGGGGAAGACTGGCAAATGGACTTTAGAATGGTTTATCCTTACCGATAATATAAGTACATTTTGGTGTTCATGGACACCTTAACTTGTTGGGTAGAAGCTTTCTGTACCAGGAAAGAAAAAGCTTTGGAGGTAGTCCAGAAGCTTTTAATTGAAATTATCCCTTGGTTTGGCTTTCTGTTGTCTCTTCAGAGTGATAACTGACCTGCCTTTGTTTCCCAAATTACTCAGCAGATATCCAAGGCTCTAGATATTGAGTACCACCTTCATTCTTCCTGGAGACCCAAATCCTCAGGAAAGGTAGAGAGAGCCAACCAACATTTTAAAATTACTTTAAGAAAAATAACCCAAGAGACCTCCCTCATTTGGAAGGAAGCCCTCCCTATTGCTCTTTTAAAGATCAGAACAGCCCCAAAGGCCTTACTTAACCTTAGCCCTTATGAAATGCTGTATGGTAGGCCTTTCTTATAAGGGGATCTACTGATGGATGCTGACACCTCTGCCATTACACCTTATGTCACCTCCCTTGGACAATTCCAACAAGCCCTCCAGGACTACGGGGTAAAATGTCTTCCTTCCCCAGAGTCTGCTCCTTGCATTTACTCTCCAGGAACACAAGTACTCATCAAAACTTGGAAGGACGGCTTCCCTGGTTCTCAACTTCAGCCGACCTGAAAGGGACCATATCCAGTCTCTCTTCTCCTACAGTTGTTAAAGTACCAGGGATCACCAGTTGAATTCACCATTCCTAGATAAAGCCCTGGACAGCCACCGAGTCTGAGGACATCTCCCCAGTGAAGTATATCTGTGAACATTTGGAGGACCTCCAGATCCTGTTCAAATGAAAACTGCAAGAAAATTACATTCTAAATCCATGAACCCACCATCCCCACATCTGGCAGAAGTAATAGGCCTACTGTATCTCCTGACTTGTCTCACTGTGCCCGCTCTCATTCTATTCTGCATATCGTCACAAAATGAATTTGCATGCTGCCCCTTCTTTCCCTAATATGACATCTCTCCTTGCAGTTATTGAACTTTGCTCCTTTCCCTTTATTTCTTCATATTCTCACCATCTACTGACAACCACTGTAAATCAAGTTGCAAAATTAACCAATAAAACTGACATTTGGATATGTCCCAAGGGAACCCCAAACCTAGAGGACATCTACTTATTGGTCCTTCTTACCTCCATCAAACAGCTGTATAACTTAGCAGGTCAATATTATGGGATGGATTACCTTTTATATGAGGACCAAAGCCAAGTAGACCCTGACTCTTTTGCCTTAGGCCTAGCTGTCTGTGTAAGTACAGCTTCCAAACTTCTAGGAAAGGCACAGCTTTGCTTCCAGAACCTGGAGGGATGGGGACCCATCTTGGGCTGGTTAAATGACTCCTTCTGTAACTATACCCTCAATTTTAATTGGACTAGTCTGGGGTGGGATCCCTGGTCAGAAGAAGATGAATACAATGTACACGAAGGTAATTTCACTTTGTATTGGGGAAACTCAAGGAAAAATGCAACTAAGAAATATATTAGTGAGGACCATATCCCCATAAACAGATAAGCCCTGGAAACTGAGTATGTAGGGATTGGCATGACCACCAGACACTTACTTAACCTAACCTTCCTACAAAATCGTCCTCCAAAATATAATGTAATCCAGTTAATATTCAGAAATTTGTTATGTCAATCCCCGCATCACACTCATAATCAGTCAGAACCCGGATTCTCCCCTCTGTGTATAGATGATTACTTCCTCGGGGTTGGGCCTTCCGAATATAATCCTAGGCCATGGGACCCCAGCCTTTCTCCAGAGGAAAACTCCCAACAGGTGAAGGCCTGGCTCTGGGGACCCACAACCAGGGTATTCTTGAGGACCACCAGATTTTCATTCCCGTGTTGTACCGGGTTATATCTAGATCTTCCCACACTTTGGAGGGGCACCTGCACAATCATTGCTGCTCTCCCAGAGGCATCTATTATGACTACAAAGGATTTAGCTTCCTCAGGAGATGTTCCCAAGCTTGGGTCATTCCTCGAAGAAACCTTAAAACCTGTCCAAAAGAGACAAAAACGAACTATTGATGGGAGGAGGGGGAGGGACATGCTCATGATAGCCCAGTTCTTGATCGGCCCGAAGTGATACACAGTGTCTTTAGAGGAGGTTTTTGGTTTGCGGTATAACCCTCTTAGAGAGGAGCATTCTCAATCTTACCATCATGATCCAGGAATCTTGGAAGGCTGCAGTAGCAGCCACTGAGGAGCAAGAGTCAGCCTTAGATTCTCTGGCCGAGGTGGTTTTACAAAATATTGAGAGCCCTCAATGTTATGACAGCTAAGGCTAGAGGTGTCTGTGCCCTGCTAAATGAAACGTGCTGCTTCTAAATTAATACCTCCAGGCAGGTTGAAGAAAACCTTTGGGTTTTAAAGAAAAACATCAAACTAATAGAGGATCTGAAAGAGAGAGCAGGACAAGGCCCTAGCTGGCTTTCTTCCCTCCTCTCCTCTATGGATACCAAGATATGGACATGGCCTCGTTGAGACCGTTAATCCTGTTAGCCTTTGTTTTGTTGTTAGGCCCTTGTATCATTAACCTACTTGTTCGACTCGTTTCAGAATGCCTACAAGCTATCTGATTCCAAATGGTTCTGTGAGGTGGCTACTGGTCTGTTCAGCCTAGCCCTGAGACTGAGATCTACATGAGGTCCCTTGATGGTCATTACTCCAGACCACCCCCTTGCTGAAAGAGAGCAAGAAGAGGGACCCAATCAAAACTCTACCCCTTACCAACAGGAAGCAGCCAGAGAGGTTGTTGTCCATGTCCCAAAGAAATGGGTCCCATACTCTTGAGGGGGAATGTTAGGTAGTTAGACATTAGCAGCAAAGAGGTGACAGTGGTGAGAAAGACAAGAAGGAGCAATCATGTCGCACCCAACCATCTGGAAACTGTCCCCTGACTCCACTCAGAATGGGCGAAACTATGGTGGTGTGGTGGACAGCTTAACCTGATGAAGAGGAGCACAGTAACGTGAGGGAACTTCCCTGGGCTGCACATGTCCAGACCAGACAGGCGTATAACCTATAGTAAACACAAACTCATTATACCATCATTAAAGGTGAGAGTATGCACAATAGTAAACTTGTTACATAGCTCAGGACCGTCAATCAAATAATGATCCCCTGTCACTCACCCCCGCCTCCCTGCAAAATGCTCCTTAAAAGCGCCCTTAAGTCTGTACAGGAATACTGCTCTCAATTCGCAGAATCAGCCCGCTCTCTCTCTCTGATAGTGTACCTATGCTTTGATAAATATTGCTTTGGGTTTGCTTCGCTTTGCTGAAACAGCCCGCTCTCAGAAACAGCCGGCTGTCGCTCTTTCTCCCTCTCTTTCTCTGTCTCCCTCTCTGAGAGTGTACCTATGCTTAAATAAACTTTGTTTTGTGCTTAAGCTTAAAGTGGTACTTTGCAATTCTTTGCTTACTATCGCGGGACCAAGATTGCTAGTCCGTGTCTTCCATTGACCTCCGCGGTTGAAGCTGTCTTGTTACAATGCACGTCAACCTGGTGACAGAAATATAACACTGAATAAAAAGTAAAATAAAAATCCTCACTCATATGTAACTTACAATTTAACAAAGTCTGAATTAAGGAATGTTGGTCCTTTGTGGCATTGAACAGTCATTACTGTTAGTTTTGTTGCCACTTTGAAACATGTTGTTGAGCATACTTAAAGGAAGCATATTTGTTTCAAAGTCATTGCTTTATAAGTTTTCTCTGTGTAGAAGTATGTACCTAAAATAGAAAACCGGGTTTTGGTTAGTTTTAGCTCTGACAAAATTGGATACATATGTCACAATATAACCCATGTGTGTAATTTGCACATTTTTTTATTTATAATAAAGACAACATTGAGAAATTAAAAATTGCCTGCCATATCAGTAAACAAAGGATGTCGCAGTCATCAGTGATTGTAGCTGCCCGATGGTTAGCCTGAGGGAACTCAGGAAGGAAACAAAGAATACCTGCCATCTAGCAGTCATCAGATTGCATCCTCCCCCAAGGGTGCAGCTTGAGGAAACTAAGGATGTGAAAACACAGGATACTGGCCCCAGATAGCTGAGGTGCATATCAAAGGAATAATTTCAGTGAGCTCGGACTCTTGCATCTTCCCATACATAGAAAAGTGCTAAATTTCTTAACTTGAGATATCTTGTTTTCTTTTATTAATGGTAATGTTTTGTTCCGACTACCTGCCCTTCTTGCAAAACTCCTATATATTCTAGCTCTCTCCTCACCTCCTCTGAGCAGTTTTCTCAGGGTTAATTGAGATGCTGCCTCCCAGGCTCAAAGTCCTAAGAATGTGCCCTGAATAAAACATAACTCTCAACTTTTAGGTTGTGTATTATTTTTTCATTCAACAACATGTAGTCTAGGATATGAAAATCTATAATATTATGGAAGAAGCTCTGATAATTTAGAACTTTCGGGTTTTTCAATCATGAGTAAAATATTGTCATAAGAGAAAAAAACTACTCATTGAATTATTTCACCTTCATTGCTGTGAAAGTGTACATATCTAAGAAAAAATGATGAAGAATCTAAATTATATGATTCTGAGGCAAGAGATAGACTGGCCTCAGGCTGAGCAGCTGGAGTTTGTCCCCTGTGGATAGATACTCCAAGATGAAGATAATAGCAGGAACGAGAGAGGAGCTGAGACCTGCCCAAATAGGAGACCATATATTTCTCATTCTCGAGGTCAAGGAGACCTTCCAGACTACACATGCATGGAAAGGCTCCTCAGAGGTCAAAACGGAGGGGACATCACCTCACAGTAAGTGATGCCAACCTACCCATATGCCTCTTCTCTAGAATACATCTTGGCTAAGAGATGCAGGGGCACATATGGGAGAACCTTGAGATAAACCAAATAGGGACTCAGAACGAGGCAAAGCAAGATGATTGGTCAAAGGAAACCCAGAAGAAATGCCCCATATAAGTGATTCAATCTACCACAAGGTCACGACTCTCTCTCTGAGTTGGTCCATGTGTCTATCCACATGTACCCTTTTTCCTCCTAATAAACAACTTTACTTGTTTCACTTCTTTCTGTCTCTTTATGGGAATTCATTTCTACAAAGCCTACTGTCTAAGGCCTTGTCACTAGCCACTGATCCACTGGCTAGGATTCAGCACTCTCACTGCTGTGGCCTGACTTCAATCTCTGGTTGGGAAACCAAAATCCTGCTTCAAGCCACTGCAGGCGGAAGCAACCCAAGATCAATTCCTTACTTTGTATCATATAGAAATGCAAATGGTATATTATGAAATGTGTGATTTTAAAAATGTTTTTGAATTATAGCAAGTACCAATAAAGATTAAATCCTAATGGTAAAAATATTCTCATCTAAAGACTCTTGAGGTACATCCCTCAGTTTTACACATATATATTTTTCTATCTAAATACTATTATATATTTATATCCTATAAACAATAAGCTATTTTCTACTAGGGTATCATTATTTACTTTGAAAGCAGCTCATATTTTATTCAATTTAGAAAACACTGGAATTTGTCTCATTGCAAATTTAAAATGTTTATTTTAATGACAAGCATCTGCTATATTTCAAAGCCTAATTTCAAAAATAGGTATTGAAAGGAGGAATAAAACATAAACTGTATATTTTGCTAATGGTGCAAAATAGCCTGAAAGAACAGACAGGTTGAAAATAGAAAAGTCAATGGAGTAATCAATAAACTCAAAGAAGGATAAAATAGAGGATACACAAGTCCTATGATTAGTAAGCACACAACAATTCATATAGCATTTCTACACAAAATGCAATCTATTTCTCTAATGTTTGGAGAAGGAATAAATTGTGAAGCTGGACATAAATTCATACTCTCAAGCTAATAGGTACATTATTGGAAAAATGAAATTGAATGCATAATCATATATAAAAATTGTGTATGAGTGCAAGATTCTATTTAAATTCTTTGTTATCTTTATATTTTAAAATATGTATAATTTCTGAATAAATACCTCAAGTAATTTAGCACTTTGAAAATTTCTACTAGGTGTGCTCAATTAAGCTTTAGAATAATAATTGACAAATATCCATTCTATATAGCACCACTGTGATTCTCAGCCCATTTTAATTTTATAGTTATAGATTTTTTTAATTTAACAAAGAACAAAAATGATTTTAAGTATAAATCCAAAAAATGTAGGAGACAATTTCTAATGAGTATTGGGTGTTCTAATTAAATCCTAGATATATATTAAATTTATTCTCAAGATGACCAACATACAATCAAATATAACTTTGCCCAGTAAAATATATTTGAGTTGCAATCACATTTATATGCAGATGTAAATGCTAAATAGGGAAAATAATAATAATAAAGTCATAAAATCTAATTCTATCTAAATCTACCTCCTCTATTTTATGTAAGTTTCTGAATTCTTCGATGACTTAACTGTCTCTTTCCCCCATAGGTTTATTCCTTCAGAAAACAATCTGAAAAGACGTTTTACAGAATAATTACAGAATATTTAATTCTATAAATAAACATATTTCTTGGAGAGTCCTTCAAGATGGCAGAAGAGTAAGACGTGGAGATCACCTTCCTCCCCACAAATACATCAGAAATATATCTACATGTGGAACAACTCCTACAGAACACTTACTGAACGCTGACAGAAAACCTCAGATTTCCCAAAAGGCAAGAAACTCCCCATGTACCTGGGTAGGGCAAAAGAAAAAAGAAAAAACAGAGACAAAAGAATAGGGATGAGACCTGCACCACTGGGAGGGAGCTGTGAAGGAGGAAAATTGTCCACACACTAGGAAGCCCCTTCACTGGCAGAGACGGGAGTTGGCGGGGGTAAGCTTTGGAGCCATGGAGGAGAGTGCAGCAATAGGGGGCCAGAGGGAAAAGCAGAGACATTCCTGCACAGAGGATCAGTGCTGATCAAAATTCACCAGCCTCAGAGGCTTGTCTGCTCACCCACAGGCCAGGATGTGTTGGGGCTGGGACCTGAAGCTCTGGCTTCTTTGGAGGTCAGATCTCAGGGAAGGACTAGGGTTGGCTGCATAAACACAGCCTGAAGGCTAGTGGCATGTGGGCTAGTGCACCACAGCAGGCCAGGAGGGAGTCTGGGAAGAAGTCTGGACCTGCCTAAGAGGCAAGAGACCATTGTTTTGGGGTGCACGAGGAGAGAGGATTCAGAGCACCACCTAAACGAGCTCCAGAGAGAGACATGAGCTGCGGCTATCAGTGCTGACACTAGAGACAGGCGTGCAACACTAACACTGCTGCTGCAGCCACCAAGAAGCCTGTGTGCAAGCACTGGTCACTATCCAAACCTCCCCTCCCAAGAGACTGTGCAGCCCGCTATTGCCAGGGTCCTGTGATCCAGAGAACACACAGCATGCCCCAGGCTGTTGCAACATCATGCTGTCCTCTGCCACTGCAGTCTCGTCCTGCATTCTGTACCTTTCCTTCCCCCCAGCCTCAGGGAGCCAGAGCCTCCTAATCAGCTGCTACTTTAATCCTGTCCTGAGTGAAGAATAGACACCCACAGGGGACCTACATGCAGAGGTAGGACCAAATCCAAAGCTGAACCCCAGGAGCTGTGTAAACAAAGAAGAGAAAGGGAAATATCTCCCAGCAGCCTCAGGAGCAGCAGATTAAATCTCCACAATCAACTTGATGTACCCCTGCATCTCTGGAATACCTGAATAGACAACGAATCATCCCAAAATTGAAGTGGTGGATTTTGGGAGCAACAATATATATATATTTTTCCTTTTAGTGAGTGTGTATGTGTATGCTTCTTTGTGTGATTTTTGTCTGTATAACGTTGCTTTTACCATTTATCTTAGGGTTCTGTCTGCCCATTTTTTGTTGTTGTTGTTTGTTTCTTTTAGTATAGTTTTAAGTGCTTGCTATCATTGGTGGATATGTTTTTTGGTTTGGTGGCTCTCTTCTTTCTTTCTTTTTTTAAATTGCTTTATACATTTTTTATTTTTAATAATTATTTTTTATTTTAATAACTTTATTTTATTTTTTTCTTTCTTCCTTTCTATTTTCTCCCTTTTCTTCTGAGCCATGTGGCTGACAGGGTCTTGGTGCTCTGGCCAGGTGTCAGGCCTGTGCCTCTGAGGTGGGAGAACCGAGTTCAGGACATTGGTCCAACAGAGACCTACCAGCTCCACATAATATCAAAGGGCAAAAGCTCTCCCAGAGACCTCCATCTCAACGCTAAGATCAAGATCCACTCAACGATCACCAAGTTACAGTGCTGGACACCCTATGCCAAACAACTAGCAAGACAGGAACACAACCCCACCCATTAGCAGAGAGGTTGCCTAAAATCATAATAAGGTCACAGACACCCTGAAACACACCAACAGATGCAGTCCTGCCCTCCAGAAAGACAAGATACAGCCTCATCCACCAGAACACAGGCACTAGTCCCATCGGCCAGGAAGAATACACAACCCACTGAACCAACCTTAGGCACTGGGGGCAGACACCAAAAACAATGAGAACTACGAACCTGCAGCCTGTGAAAAGGAGACACAAAACACAGTAAGTTAAGCAAAATGAGAACACAGAGAAACACACAGGAGAAGAAGGAACAAGGTAAAAACCAGACCAAACAAATGAAGAGGAAATAAGCAGTCTACCTGAAAAAGAATTCAGAGTAATGTTAGTAAGGTTGATTCAAAATCTTGGAAAGACAATGGAGAAAATACAAGAAACGTTTAACAAGAACCTAGACGAACTAAAGAGCAAACAAACAATGATTAACAACACAGTAAATGAAATTAAAAATTTTCTAGAAGGAATCGATAGCAGAATAACTAAGGCAGAAAAACGGATAAGGGACCTAGAAGATAAAATAGTGGAAATAACGACTGAAGAGCAGAATAAAGAAAAAAGAATGAAAAGAATCAAGGACAGTCTCAGAGACTTCTGGAACAACATTAAATGCAAGAAATTTTGAATTATAGGGGTCCCAGAAGAAGAAGAGAAAAAGAAAGGGACTGAGAAAATATTTAGAGATTATAGTTGAAAACTTCCCTAATATGGGAAAGGAAATAGTTAATCAAGTCCAGGAAACACAGAGAGTCTGATACAGGGTAAATACAAGGAGAAACACACTAAGACACATATAAATCAAACTCTCAAAAATTAGATACAAAGAAAAAATATTAAAAGCAGCAAGGGAAAAGCAATAAATAATATACAAGGGAATCCCCACAAGGTTAACAGCTGATCTTTCAACAGAAACTCTGCAAGCCAAAAGGGAGTGGCAGGACATATTTAGAGTGATGAAAGGGAAAAACCAAACAAACAAGATTACTCTACCCAGTAAGGATCTCATTCAGATTCGACAGAGAAAATAAAACCTTTACAGACAAGCAAAATCTAAGAGAATTCAGCACCACCACGCCAGCTTTACAACAAATGCTAAAGGAACTTCTCTAGGCAGGAAACACAACAGAAGAAAAAGACCTACAATAACAAATGCAAAACAATTAAGAAAATGGTAATAGGAACATACATATTGATAACTACCTTAAATGTAAATGGATTGAATACTCCAACCAAAAGATATACACTGGCTGAATGGATACAAATACAAGACACATATATATGTTGTCTACAAGAGACCCACTTCAGACCTAGGGACATGACTGAAAGTGAGAGGACGGAAAAATGTATTCATGCAAATCGAAATCAAAAGAAAGATGAAGTAACAATTCTCAAATCAGAAAAAATAGACTTTAAAATAAAGACTATTACAAGAGACAAAGAAAGACACTACAGAATGATCAAGGGATCAATCCAAGAAGAAGATGTAACAATTGTAAATCTTTATGCACCCAACATGGCAGCACCTCAATACATAAAGCAAATGCTAACAGCCACAAAATGGGAAATCGACCATAACACAATCATAGTAGGGGACTTTAACCCCCCAATTTCACGAATGTCCAGATCATCCAAATGAAAATAAATAAGGACACACAAGCTTTAAATGATACATTAAATAAGATGGAATTAATTAATATTTACAGGACATTCCATCCAAAAGCAACAGAATAAACTTTCTTCTCAACTGCTCATGGAACATTCTCCAGGGTAGATCATATCTTGGGTCACAAATCAAGCCTTGGTAAATTTAACAAATTTGAAATCATATCAAGTATCTTATCTGAACACAACGTTATGAGACTAGATATCAATTACAGGAAAAAAATCTGTAAAAAATACAAACACATGGAGATTAAACAGTATACTACTTAATAACCAAGAAATCACTGAAGAAATCAAAGAGGAAATCAAAAAATACCTAGAAACAAATGACAATGAAAATACGATGACCCAAAACATATGGGATGCAGCAAAAGCAGTTCTAAGAGGGATGTTTATAGCAACAAAATCTTATCTCAAGAAACAATAAACATCTCAAATAAACAATGTAAACTTACACCTAAAGCAATTAGCGAGAGAAGAACAAAAAAACCCCAAAGTTAGCAGAACGAAAGAAATCATAAAGATCAGATCAGAAACAAATGAAAAAGAAATGAAGGAAACAACAGCAAAGGTCAATAAAACGGAAAGCTGGTTCTTTGAGAAGATAAACAAAATTGATAAACCATTAGCCAGACACATCAAGAAAAAAAGGGAGAAGACTCAAATCAATAGAATTAGAAATGAAAAAGGAGAAGTAACAATTGACACTGCAGATAAAAAGGATCATGAGAGATTACTACAAGCAACTATATGCTAATAAAATGGACAACCTGGAAGAAATGGACGACTACTTAGTAAAGCACAACCTTCCAACTCTGAACCAAGAAGAAATAGAAAATATAAACAGATCAATCACAAGCGCTGAAATGGAGACTGTGATTAAAAATCTTCCAACAAAAAACAACTCAGGACCAGATGGCTTCACAGGTGAATTCTGTCAAACATTTAAAGAAGAGCTAACACCTATCCTCAAATTCTTCCAAAATATAGCAGAGGGAGGAACAATACCCAAACTCATTCTACAAGGCCACCATCACCCTGATACCAAAACCAGACAAAGATGTCACAAAGAAAGAGAACTACAGGCCAATATCACTGATGAACATAGATGCAAAAGTCCTCAACAAAACACTAGCAAACAGAATCCAGGAGCACATTAAAAGGATCATACACCATAATCAAGTGTGGTTTATCCCAGTAATGTAAGGATTTTTCAATATATGCAAATCAATCAATGTGATAAACCATATTAACAAATTGAAGGAGAAAAACTATATGATCATCTCAATAGATGCAGAAAAGCTTTTAAGAAAATTCAATACCAATTTATGATAAAAACTCTCCAGAAAGTAGGCACAGAGGGGACTTACCTCAACATAATAAAGGCCATATATGACAAATCCACAGCCAAAATCGTTCTCAATGGTGAAAAACTGAAACCATTTCCTCTAAGATCAGGAACAAGACAAGGTTGTCCACTCTCACCCCTATTATTCAACATAGTGTTGGAAGTTTTAGTCACAGCAGTCAGAGAAGAAAAAGAAACAGAAGGAATCCAAATCAGAAAAGAAGTAAAGCTGTCACCGTTTGCAGATGACATGATACTGTATAGAGAGAATCCTAAAGACTCTACCAGAAAACTAGTAGCACTAATCAATTAATTTGGTAAAGTAGCACGATACAAAATTAATGCACAGAAATCTCTTGCATTCCTATACACTAATGATGAAAAAATCTGAAAGAGAAATTGAGGAAACACTCCCATTTGCCATTGCAACAAAAAGAATAAAATGCCTAGGAATAAACCTCCCTAAGGAGACAAAAGACCTGTATGCAGAAAACTATAAGACACTGATGAAAGAAATTGAAGATGATACAAACAAATGGAGAGATATACCATGTTCTTGGATTGGAAGAATCAACATTGTGAAATGACTATACTACCCAAAGCAATCTACAGATTCAGTGCCATCCCTATCAAACTACCAATGGCATTTTTCACAGAACTAGAACAAAAAATTTCACAATTTGTGTGGAAACTCAAAAGACCCGAATTGTCAAAGCAATCTTGAGAAAGAAAAACGGAGCTGGAGGAATCAGACTCCCTGACTTTAGACTATGCCAAAAACCTACACTAATCAAGATAGTATGGTACTGGCACAAAATCAGAAATATAGATCAATGGAACAGGATAAAAAGGCCAGAGATAAACCCACGCACATATGGTCACCTTATCTTTGATAAAGGAGGCAAGCATATACAGTGGAGAAAAGACAGCCTCTTCAATAAGTGGTGCTGGGAAAACTGGACAGGTACATGTAAAAGAATGAAATTAGAACACTCCTTAACACCATACACAAAAATAAAGTCAAAATGGATTAAAGACCTAATTGTAAGGCCAGACACTATAAAGTTCTTAGAGGAAAACATAGGCAGAACACTCTATGACATAAGTCACAGCAAGATCCTTTTTGACCGACCTCCTAGAAAAATGGAAATAAAAACAAAAATAAACAAATGGGACCTCATGAAACTTAAAAGCTTTTGCACAACAAAGGAAACCATAAAGAAGATGAAAAGACAACTCTCAGAATGGGAGAAAATATTTGCAAGTGAAGCAACTGACAAAGGATTAATCTCCAACATATACAAGCAGTTCATGTGGCTCAATATCAAAAAAACAAACAACCCAATCCAAAATGAGCAGAAGGCCTAAATAGACATTTCTCCAGAGAAGATATACAGATTGCCAACAAACACATGAAAGAATGCTCAACATCACTTATCATTAGAGAAATGCAAATCAAAACTACTATGAGGGGGGCTTCCCTGATGGCGCAGTGGTTTAGAATCTGCCTGCTAATGCAGGGGGCACGGGTTCGAGCCCTGGTCTGGGAAGATCCCACATGCCACAGAGCAACTAGGCCCGTGAGCCACAACTACTGAGCCTGCGCGTCTGGAGCCTGTGCTCCGCAACAAGAGAGGCCGCGATAGTGAAGAGGCCCGTGCACCGCGATGAAGAGTGGCTCCCGCTTGCCACAACTAGAGGAAGCCCTCGCACAGAAACGAAGACCCAACACAGCCAAAAATAAATATAATAAATAAATAAATAAACGATTACTAAAAAAAAACAAAACAAAAACAAAAGCAAAAACTACTATGAGGTATCCCCTCACACCAATCAGAATGGCCATCATTAAGAAATCTACAAACAATAAAGGCTGGAGAGGGTGTGGAGAAAAGGGAACCCTCTTGCACTGTGGGGGAAATGTAAATTGATACAGCCACTCTGGAGAACAGTATGGAGGTTCCTTAAAAAACTACAAATAGAACCACCATATGACCCAGCAATCCCACTACTGAGCATGTACCCTGAGAAAACCATAATTGAAAGAGTCATGTACCACAATGTTCATTGCAGCTCTATTTACAATAGCCAGGATATGGAAGCAACCTAAGTGTCCATCGACAGATGAATGGGTAAAGAAGATGTGGCACCTACATACAATAGAATATTACTCAGCTATGAAAGGAAACGAAATTGAGTTATTTGTAGTGAGGTGGATGGACTTAGAGTCTGTCATACAGAGTGAAATAAGTCAGAAAGAGAGAAACAAATACAGTATCCTAACACATGTATATGGAATCTAAAAAAAAAAAAGTTTATGAAGAACCTAGCAGCAGGACAGGAATAAAGATGCAGACATAGAGAATGGGCTTTAGGACACAGAGAGGGGGAAGTGTAATCTGGGACGAAGTGAGAGAGTGGCATGCACTTATATATACTACCAAATGTAAAATAGGTAGCTAGTGGGAAGCAGCCGCATAGCACAGGGAGATCAGCTCAGTGTTTTGTGACCACCTAGAGGGCTGGGATAGGGAGGGTGAGAGGGAGACGCAAGAGGAAGGAGATATGGGGATATATGTATATTTGTAGTTGATTCACTTTGTTATAAAGCAGAAACTTTATACCATTGTAAAGCACCATTGTAACACACCATTGTAAAGCAATTATGCTCCAATACAGATGTTAAATAAATAAATAAATAAATAAATAAATAAATAAATAAATAAATAAATAGAGCTTGCCAAAGCAAAAATAAATAAATAAAGTTTAAAAATAAAAATAAACATATTTCTTATGAATGTCAATCCTGACAAGAATTAGCAATGAGGGAAATTCCTATTTCACATGTTCATCCTTCTCTCTTTTTGTAACACACCACCCATAAGAAATGTTTGAAGTCTTGTATTCTCTTTTTCTTTGCCTGTTTTCCTAGTCAAAATATATTTAGAGTAAATTGTATTTTTATCAGTTCTTTCTACATAAATGTGCATTTTGTCACTATTACCTATAATAACATGTCACTGCTTAGAAAAATAAAAATCTATGCAGTAATACACAGGTGGGGAAAAAGTTCTTTACATTAGCAACAACTCACTCTATTGGTGCATAATTTCCCTGCTAAAATAATATTCTAAATTGAACAAAATCAGTAAGATATAATTAAAGTGTCTACTGTTGTGGTCTATTATTGACACTGTTTTTGTCTATTTAAAATTTACTTACCCCTAATTTTTTTCTACCAAATAAACAATTTTATTCTATTCTCTGCTGAATGCCACAGAACTGCATAAATCTGGAAAAACTTCCTCAAACCCATGCCACTATCCTGTAGGAATAGATGCAGTTAAGTAAGCCAATTGATGCATGGACAAGGTGAGCAAGAAGCAACCAGTTTAAAGGGAAAGACTCCTACTCCACACTTGAGAAGAAAGGGTTTTCACTTTCTCTCTTTGGCTGTGAACTACAACCTAGAATATTGCTCCAGTTTCTCTGACTGACATCTTATGTCAATGAGGGGATAATATTAGAGGAAAGACAAACATTGATTAAAAGACCAGAGAGAAAGAAACTGGTTGTTTTCCTACCTAATGCTATGTTGAATAATATTCTATTTTATTCTTTGTTTACATTTTTATGTTTGACTTAGATTTTTTTGTTACTTGCAGCCAATAGCACTTTAATTCTGAGCCATGATGGCTCTCAAGATGCAAAGCTTTTAACATCTCAGTTCTAAGTTAGCAACTTAGTTACAGAAGTATACAGACTAATAACCTCCCAATATAAATTTCACATTAAAATACATTTTGGATTTTATATATGTCTATATTTTTCCAGTTCTTGTGGTATAAGGTAATGGCGAATGTTTATTGAGACTTGTTTCAGTAAGACACAGGTGTGAACACAATTTGAGCTAACCTATTTAATCTTCACAGCACAATAAAGAGAAGCTCTTCTCCCATTGTTTTTCAGATAAAATGACTCCAAAGAACAAAGGGATTAAGTGAGTTTTTTAAGTGGCAGAGCCAAGAACAAAAACAGGCTGTCTGAATTCAGAATCTATTCTCCTTATGGCCTTCTTATATGTCCATTTATAACAAAAACACTCTATAAAAGTTATTCAGTAACTCATGAATAATAACATTATGATGGATAATAATCCATCTATGCTATAGTCTATATTTTTCTAATAACCTTGATTGGTGCTTATTTCTGCATGTTTCATTGAATAACAACAAATTGAAGTAATAAAATAAATAACAAAAACAGTGTTTACTCTAGCAGTGTTCTCCTTCTAAACTCCTTTTAGTTGTCACAGTGTTTTTCACTTCATTAATTTTGGCTGACATAGTTTCAATATTATTTTCTGATAAAGTCATGGCATTATACTTCTTTTATTCTGTAAATATAAATATTCGGTAAAAAGACAAATCAAATCCAGAAAGGAAATTATTTCTAGATTTCTTCTAGATTCTAGAGAGGAAAAGTAAAATGTAATCAAGAATGTAATCAAGAGAGAAATTGGTCCACATTACATACGTTTCATAAAAAAAAAAAAACCTTTCAAATGAGTATAAATAATTATTTGTAATGTTTTTCTTAGCTCCATGACCCTGTGTCATGTTAATTTTGAATTTTGGAGCATTTAATGCCACCTAACATTTTCACCTTTCCTCAGATTCATTGACCAATCTAAAAAAAAAAAAAAATTAAAACAAAGAACGAGATTATTAGTTATTCATTAAATATCCTTTCAGTTGCTTCCACTATGACTTTGTTCCATATTACTGTTAACTGGTTCCAAATCATTTGCGATTAAATCCTTGCCTCTCACTTACTTCCCAGATCTAGGTTCCCAATTTCTTCCGTGTTTCCAAATATCTGCCTGGTTCAAAGCCCAGTGGCCCAGTTTCCCTCACATTATGATTGAATTTTGTCATAAAATACAGCCTGACTTTTTTAAATTTGGCAAACAGCTGTGTTCTATAATTGTGTCCACTCCTTATACTTGTGGACAGATTGTTTCTGATGGTGTGATTTGAGTGTCTGTTGGGATCTCTTCCCATCCTTCTTGCTACATCTCTTTGAAAGTAACAACTAAGCAGCAAGAACTTCATCCTCCTGCCTGCTATTTGAAATTCATTTAATATGGACCTTTCACACAGAGCTTAATATGATCGCCTTGACCTAACCAGCCAAACCCTAGTTAAGGAAAATAATGTCATGGGGAATAACCTCTTCAATACCAGATCTGATACAATTTCAAAGCACTCAGCACTCCTGGCCCAAGGATATGGATTTTTAAAAAAGCCTTATTTAATGGGGAAAAATGGGAACCATTATTTCATCACTAGATACATATTAAAGGCAAATTAATAGTAATAGTATTGAAACAGAATTAATACTGTTAAAACATTAGCTATCATAAATTTAGATCTTATAGATAAAAGTCAGTATTTTTTTATACCTGAAGACCAATTTATAAAACAATATATTTAGGAATTAACCACTTTCAAAGAAAGGACAGGGAGACAATATAAAAGAGAAAACTCTGATATAAATATATATATGAGATACTTTTAATATTACCAATTATTTTCCTGGAAAATTTTAATAGATTAAGTGGAAATTCTAATTTTGACACCAAACAACACTAAGTATAATTGCTTCAGAAGTACAACCAATCAAGTGACTAAAACTATATATTTTGAATTTATAGTTGTTTTTGTTCACCTAAGGCAGAACTCACTAAACTTTAAAAAGAGTCAGATAGAAAATATTCTAGGCTTTCTGGGCCATATGATCTCTGGTTTCCTTGGAACTACAGTAGTCCCCCCCTTATCTGCAGGGACTACATTCTAAGATCTCCAGTGGATGCCTGAAACCACTGATAGTACCAAACCCAATATATACTGTTTTTTCCTCTACAGACATATCTAAAATAAAGTTTAATTTAAAATTAGTTTCAATTTCAGTACTTGTGATTGGTCTGTTCATATTTTCTATCTCTTCCTGGTTTAGTCTTGGAAGGTGTACCTTTCTAAGAATTTGGCCATTTCTTCTATGTTGTCCATTTTATTGGCACATAGTTGCTTGTAGTAATGTCTTATAATCCTTTGTATTTCTGTGGTGTCTGTTGTAACTTCTGCTTTTTCATTTCTAATTTTATTGATTTGAGTCCTCTCCCTTTTTTTCTTGATCAGTCTGGCTAAAGGTTTATCAATTTTGTTTATCTTCTCAAAGAACCAGCTTTTAGTTTCATTGATCTTTGCTATTGTTGTCTTCATCTCTATTTCATTTATTTCTGCTCTGATATTTATGATTTCTTTCCTTTTACTAACTTTGGGTTTTGTTTGTTTTTCTTTCTCTGGTTACTTTAGGTGTAAGGATAGGTTGTTTATTTGAAATTTTTCTTGTTTCCTGTTGTAAGATTGTATTGCTATAAACTTCCCTCTTAGAACTGCTTTTGCTGTGTCCCATAGGTTTTGGATTCTCGTGTTTTTGTTGTCATTTGTCTCTAGGTATTTTTTAATTTCTTCCTTGATTTCTTCAGTAATCCATTGGTTATTTAGTAACATATTGTATTGCCTCCATTTGTTTGTGATTTTTACAGTTTTTTACTGTAATTGATTTCCTATCTCATAGGAAATGAGAATGGCCTATAGGCATATAGAATGGCCTATAGATATCAATTAAGTCTATCTGGTCTAATGTGTCATTCAAGGTTTGTGTTTCCTTATTAATTTTCTGTCTGGATGATCTGCCACTGGTGTAAGTGGGATGTTAAAATCCCCCACTATTATTTTGTTAATGTTGATTTCCCCTTTTATGGCTGTTAGCATTTGCCTTATATATTGAGGTGCTCCTATGTTGTGTGCATATGTATTTAAAATTGTTATATCTTCTTCTTGGATTGATCCCTTGATCATTATGTGGTGTCCTTCCTTGTCTCTCCAAAGAATACAAACAGATGGCCAAGAGGCACATGAAAAGATGCTCAACATCACTAATTGTAGAGAAATGCAAATCAAATCTACAATGAGGTATCATCTCACTCCAGTCAGAATGACCATCATCAAAAAATCTACAATCCAGAAATGTTGGAGAGTGTGTGTAGAAAAGGGAACCCTCCTATACTGTTGGTGGGAATGTAAATTGGTACAGCCACTATGGAGAACAGTATGGAGATTCCTTAAAAAACTAAAAATAGAGGTATCATATGATCCAGCAATCACACTCCTGGGCATATATCTGGAGAAAATCATAATTCAAAAATATACATGTACCCTAATGTTCACTGAAGCACTAGTTCCAATATCCAGGACATGGAAGCAAGCTAAATGTCCATCGATGGAGGAATGGAGAAAGAAGATGTAATCCATATATACAATGGAATATTAGTCATAAAAAGAATGAAATAATGCCATTTGCAACCTAGAGATGTTCATACTGAGTGATGTAAGTAAGACAGATAAAGACAAATAGCATAAGATATTGCTTATATATGAAATCTAAAAAAAATGGTACAAATGAACCTATTTTCAAGACAGAAATAGAGTCACAGATATAGAAAACAAACTTATGGTTACCAAGGGGGAAAAGAGGGGGAGGGATAAATTGAGAGATTGGTATTGACATATACACACCACTTTATATAAAATAGATAATTAATAAGAACCTACTGTATAGCAAAGAGAAGTCTACTCAATACTCTGTAATAACCTATATGTGAATAGAATCTAAAAAAAAGAGTGGATATGTGTATATGTATAACTGATTCACTCTGCTGTACAGCAGAAACTAACAAAACATTTTAAGTCAACTATACCCTAATAAAAATTAATTTAAAAATTTTTTAAAAATTGAAAATATAATTAGACACAGTAAGAGATTAACTGTAAATAATCATATAATACTGTGGAAAAAGTTACGGTAATATGGTCTCTCTCTCTCAAAGTATCTCATAGTATAAATTTAATGCTTATTCCATCTTAACTAAGCACTTATTTTGCACTGCAGCCATAACTTTTGCAGTTTGAGTTGTGACAGCAAAACTAGAGCAAATTTCTTTTTCCTTCTTCACAATTTCATGGATAGAAGATTTGTTCTTACCATAGATCTCAACAACTTCAGGATATTTTTTTTTCTTTTCTTTCCTTATTGAGACTTTACACCTTTTCACCTAAAAGAAGCACTTTACACCTCACCTTTGGCATATCCGAATTGCCAGCACCAATACTCTTGCACTTTAAAACCATTATTAAGTAAAATAGGGATGACTTGAACACAATCAATATAATAACCAAGGGCTACTAAGTGGGATATTCAGAAAAAAGGGATGATTTATGTCCAGGGCAGGATGGAGTGAATAGCATGAGATTTCATCACGCTACTCAGAACAGTACACAATTTAAAACTTATGAATTATTTTTGGAATTTTCCATTCAATATTTTTGGACTATGGTTGAACACAGGAAACTGAAATGCAGAAAGTGAAACCATGGAAAAGGGCAAACTACTGTATTCAACTTTGCCACTTTAGTGTAAAAGCAGCCATACACAATACATAAATGAATGGGAACGGCTGAGCTCCAATAAAACTTTATTTACAAAAAAAGAAGCACTAGACCAGATTTAGATGGCAGGTTATTGTTTGTTGACCTATTAGAACTATATGAAACTTATAGGAATAATGCTTGAAAATTACATAATATAAAATTTAATTTTATTTCTTCTTAATGATATTGTATACTTCCTGCTTTAATTTTTATCCTTAATTATTAGATTTCTTTTCCCACATTTCATCTGTTTCTAGTATGTGAAAGCTATATGCAGATGTTTTAATTCAGTAAGATGAAAAATTGTTGACAATAACTAGAGGGCATTTTTATGTTATTGATGCATTCCAATGTATACTTCCTGAACAACATAAATTTTTTTTAAAAGTAAAAAAAAAGAATAAATTGTGATTTATTTTTGTTCAGAATAAAATTTTTTTCTTCCAGTTTTATTGAGATATAACTGACATACAGCACTGTATAAGTTTAAGGTGTACAGCATAATGATTTGACTTATGTACATCATGACCTGATTATCACAAGTTTAGTGAACATCGCTTATCTCATATAGATACAAAATTAAAGGAATTAAACATTTTTCCTTGTGATGAGAATTCGTAGGATTTATTCTCTTAACAATTTTTATATATAATGTAACAACAGTGTTAATTATATTTATCATGTTGTGCATTACATCCTTAGTACTTATTTATTTTATAACTGGGGGTTTATATCTTTTGAGTGCCTTCATCCAATTTCCCCTCACCCCACCCTCTGCCTCTAGTGACCACAAATCTGATCTCTTTTTCTATGAGTTTGTTTGTTTTTTTGAAATATAATTTACCTATAAAACTGTGTTAGTTCCTGTTACACAACATGGTGATTGGATATTTCTGTACATTTCAAAATAATCACCATAATAAGTCTAGTTACAGTATGCCATAATACAAAGATATTACACTATTATTGACTATATTTCCCACTCTGTAAATTTCATACCCATGATTCATTTATTTTGCAACTGAAAGTTTGTACCTTTTAATCTCCTTTCACCAACTTCTCCCTTACCCCAACCTCTTCCCCTCTGGCAACAACCTGTTTGTTCTCTGTATCTATAACTCTGTTTCAGTTTTGATATGTTTGTTCATTTGTTTTATTTTTTAGATTCCACATATATAAATAATATCATAAAGTATTTATTATTTTTTGTCTGACTTATTTCACTTAGCATAATACTTTTATGTCCATCCATGTTGTTATGAATGGCCAGATTTTATTATTTTCTATGGCTGAGTAATATTCTACATCTTCTTTATCCATTCATGTATTTATGGGCACTTAGGTTGCTTTCATATCTTGGCTATTGTAAATAGTGCTGCAATGAACATAAGGTTGCATGTATCTTTTCTAATTAGTGTTATTATTTTCTTTGGATAAATACCCAGGAGTGGAATTGTGATATCCTGTTCACATTTTTTTAACACTTGTCCACTACTAAATTTTAGGCACTATATATGCACTAGGAACACAAAGCTGATTAAGAGAATGCCCAGGCTAAAAGGAATTTACACTAAGTGACATCTTTATTTCTCTTTGGAGGATGGGACAGGTAGAAAAGCATTTGTATGAGCAAAGCTACAAAGGTACAAAACAGTTGGGTACCTGCACTGTAAAGGATTAACTCCACAGGTCTGGGTTGCACAAATTTTGTGCATTCCAAAGAAAGTTTTGGTGTTTGCCTCACTTGTGGAAGTTAATTGCTAAACGTTTACACTATCCTGCCTGTTAAGAGTGGCCTGTCAAGCTTATAGATTCTTGTTCTTTCCAAGTTATTTTGGTCCCCTATGTTTCCTGTTGTATTGACTTAAACATTTAAAATGCACTTCCAATATTTAAGTTAAAAAAAAAAAAGAATGTCTTTGGCATCTCTGTTTATCTGAGGCTTTGGCCATGCTGGATAGTTTATGCTAACAATGTGATCTACAGTGAAGACTTTGACTACCTTATATCAGTTTGACCTTCAGAGGGGCTTCAGACTGAGTAACTAAAGTCATCTATGCAGGCAGTCAAGCTGTGCCAACATGTCCAATCCCCAGTAAAAACCCTGGACACCAATTATTAGATGAGCTTCCATGGTTGTCAATACTTTATGTATGTGGCTACACATTGTTGCTAGGCATATAATCATGGTCTCAGTGACTCCACTTGGAGAGAAAAATTGGAAGCTTGCACCTGGTCTCTTCCAGACTCTACCTTATGCACCTTTTTCTTTTGCTAATTTTATCCTGTTTCCTTTCACTGTAATAAACTACAACTGATAGTATGATAGCTTTGCTGAGTTCTGTGATTCCTTCTAATGAATCATTTACCCGAGGGTGGTCTTGAAGATCCTCCACAACAATACCTTTAAGGAAAGGTAAGCTGTTTAGAATGGCTAGGCTATAAAGTGAGGGCAGTGGCTAGTAGTCAATGTGAATGCATATGTAGGTTGGGCAGGTATTGAAGTGCTTTGCAAAACATTCTTAAAATTGTGGGTTTTTTCTTACATATTAGAGGTTGTCAAATCAACCTTGCCATCTTTTTTGTAAATGAAGTTTTATTGGAATATGGTCACATAGTGGCTGTGATTACCTTCATGTTAAAACAGAATTACATAGTTGTGACAGAGACTGTATGGTACACAGAGCCTAAAATATTTATTATCTGGCTCTTTACAGAAAAAGTCATGAATCTCTTATATATAATGGGGAGCTACTGAAAGATTTAAGCATGGGAGAAATGGGGTCAAACTTAAATTTTATCGCTGGAGCTGAAAATTTGTTTTAATTTGGTCTATGTTGCTAAACAATGCTTGTGAAAATATTGCTTATATTAAATGTGGCTACATTAAATGGATGACTAAAGTGAAATAATACACATTTCACTCTAGTAAAGAACAGCATTAATTTAATGAAATTACTTTTTTGACATTTGAAATGTAATTGAAATATATAATTGGAATATTGACTCTATCTATTTTCTACAATTTAAATATAAAATCTTTGACAAGGTGATAGGAAAAGATGGTTTTTACATCTTTTACAATTATAGTAACAGTCTAGTTATCTATTTATACTCTAGCCACATATGGCCCTGACTTTGAAATTTAAAAATCAAGTTATCCTGCATAAATTTAACAAGCATACACTAAGTTCTTTTAAATTTATTTTCTTCCCAAATAAATAATAGGACTTCCTGCTTCTAGTTCAACATGTAGGAAGCATGGATTCCTCCACTCTGTCTTAACAATAAGCAAAAAGCTGAGCAGACTGAAAATTCACCAATTCCTCTCAAATACTTAAATAAGGACACAGGGAAAGTGGCTGCCTCCAATGGTAGCGAGACAGAGAGAGGTGAATATAGGGAGTCATGGCTGACTGGGGAAGAGACTGATGAGCAGAAGCTGCTGTGGGAACCAGTGTTGAGATAGAAAAAACTGAATGGTAATTAAATTGCTGGAGGCTCAGTGTGGACAATTCTAAGAGTTAAAAGTTCCAAGGGGACATAGTTATAGGCAGGCTTCCATACTTTTTTGAGTTTTATCTCCAGGAGATTGAATAGGTTCTCACAGTAAATATCAAAGAAAAATCCTTTCATGTTTCTGACAGGGGGAGTGGAAATGAACCATTTTGAAATATCCCAGGACAACTCTGTTATTCTTAAAAAGGCCTGCCCTCAGGGATAACTAGTTAACCAGAGCCTAAATTCCTGGGATATTATCTGAGCTTAACTAACCTGGAGAAAGGAAATACCCAACTCCAATCCACTCGAGCCAACCATTGTCCTAAAAACTGGGTTTTTTGAAACCTTTGGCAGAAGTTCTAATTCAGAGCTCATGAATTCTTGTAGTGATATCTTGAAATATCATTTAGAGTCATTCTGAGCCATCCTTACTTTGAAATTAGTTATTGGAACCACGACAAGATCTTGTTAAAGAAGCATATACATTTCTATATCACAAATTTACTTATTCAATATTTTGTAAACTATATTTAAATAAAATTATTTTCCTTAATTCTACATATCATTTATTTTATTAAACTAAACCTTTATTATTCTCAGAAGGGATCCATTGGTTTTACCAGACTGCCAAAGGGCTCCATGGCGCAAAAATGATTAATCAACCCTTTTTGTAAGTCAGATATTTGATGACCTTGAGTTTGGGGAGGTTGTCTCAGTAATCTGAAGTTTAGGCACTGAGGTCAGCACCGGGAGGATACCCTGAAGTTGGATGTACATATGTCTACAACTTACCATAGTGTCTGCAATCCATAATAGGCAGGAGAGTGAGCAGGCAATAAAGAACAGGTCTTCTGGAGTGAGAGTGCTGAGTTTGAACTCTGACAACTTCACCTCTGATTCTCCACTTTTTATCTGAAAAATAAAAGCAATGGTACCTATAGTAAAGTTAGTTTAAGAATTGCATTATTTATGCAAAGCACTAAGAAAAATAACTGTCCTATAGTAATCAATTAGTAAACACATTTTTTTGGAAGAGAGAATGAACAATTTTCATTTTATTCAACAATGTATGATTTCTTCCTCAAAATTAGCAATGTTTGATGTTCTTATTAGTATAAAAACACAGTTAAATTTGGGGAGATCACATTTTACATTGTGTCTCATAAGTAGAAAAAATTTTTTCAATATTCTTGTAGCATTTCTTGGTTTGTGAATTATGTTTCATGTTATTTGCTTATTTTTATATTACAGAATTTACCTCTGGTCTGTTTTATTTCTAACAAAGGTTTGTATGGTGGGATTCTCAGAGAGCATCGCTGGAGACAAATGTTTATGTCATACTTATTTTTTGAGGAAATGTAAAATCAGAAGAGTGAGAGTGAAGACCAAGGGGACAAGAAGGGAAAGAGGAAGTCAGGGCAAGATGGTTATCACTTACTATTAACACTACTGACTGCTTGATCTTATTACATTCTTCTGAGTAACAGTAAAATGGATGCATCTTAGCAGAGACTATATGAAAGAGGGAGACGTAAGAAATTACATCCTAAATGACGTTAGTCAAAGATTTGCACTCCTACATTTTACATTTAACTGACCCGCAAATTTAAGTCTTTCATGCATATGAGCTGAGACATTTTAAGCCTCAAGGTCAACAGGGAAGCTCCAGATTTCAAGGAAGACCCAGGTTTGGAGGAAAAAGCTTGGCCTGAGATTTGCCAAGCCAAACTTACATGAGCTTGGCCTTAGTAAGGACCCATGTACATGAAATCAGGGGCAAGCAGCAAAGTGACAGTTGCTATAGCAATATCTGGGGTGGAACACCTGACCAAGACCAGGGAGACACAGGAGGGCCTGAAGTGGTACACAAGAGGTTCTTCATACAAATAACAGGGATGTTAATCCTTTGTCATATATGTTGTAACTTTTTCTGAGGTTTCTTTTAAAATCTGGAACATATAAATATTTAAATGCATATAGTCTGATACCTCTGTTTTAAATGATGTTTTATTGGGTTGAATTTATATCATACCTAGTTATATATATATCAATATATCATACTTGGTTACTTAGCATAATCTTAGAACTTTTTCTTAATGTCAATAAAAGAAATTAATAGTTAAGTTTATATTTTTCTCTGTTAAGATTACATTTCTAACATATTTAAACAAAATTAGATACAAAAAGTGGTGCTCTATTACTTTTAAAGAAAAACAAGACAATACAGCAATACATGTTGACTGAAATGAAGCTAAATTTAACATAACGTTTCTTGACTACTTGTGGTTATGAATGAAGAATGACTTTTATAATTTTAATTCAATAACATTTTCAATAAGCATTTATTTTATACCACCATGCAGGCATTTTTTTCTTATTTTCCTTTCTTTCTGGAGCACATTTTATTTTATTTATTTTATTTTTTTAACATCTTTATTGGAGTATAATTGCTTTACAATGGTGTGTTAGTTTCTGCTTTATAACAAGGTGAATCAATTATACATATATATATGTTCCCATATCTCATCCCTCTTGCATCTCCCTCACTCCCATCCTCCCTATCCCACCCTTCTAGGTAGTCACAAAGCACAGAGCTGATCTCCCTGTGCTATGCGGTTGCTTCTCACTAGTTATCTATTTTACGTTCGGTAGTGTATATATGTCCATGCCACTCTCTCACTTTGTCACATCTTACACTTCGCCCTCCCCATATCCTCAAGTCCATTCTCTAGTAGGTCTGTGTCTTTATTCCCGTCTTGCCACTAGGTTCTTCATGAACTTTTTGTTTTTTTTCCCTTAGAGTCCATATATATGTGTTAGCATACGGTTTTTTTTTTTTCTCTTTCTGACTTACTTCACTCAGTATGACTCTAACTCCATCCACCTCACTACAAATAATTCCATTTCATTTCTTTTTATGGCTGAGTAATATTCCATTGTATATATGTGCCACATCTTCTTTATCTATTCATCCAATGATGGACACTTAGGATGCTTCCATGTCCTGGCTATTGTAAATAGAGCTGCAATGAACATTTCTGTACATGACTCTTTTTGAATTATGGTTTTCTCAGGGCATATGCCCAGGAGTGGAATTTCTGGGTCATATGGTAGTTCTATTTTTAGTTTTTTAAGGAACCTCCATACTGTTTTCCATAGTGACTGTATCAATTTACATTCCCACCAACAGTGCAAGAGTGTTCCCTTTTCTCCACACCCTCTCCAGCATTTATTGTTTCTAGATTTTTGATGATGGTCATTCTGACCGGTGTGAGATGATATCTCATTGTAGTTTTGATTTGCATTTCTCTATTGATTAATGATGTTGGGCATTCTTTCATGTGTTTGTTGCCAATCTGTATATCTTCTTTGGAGAAATGTCTATTTAGGTCTTCTGCCCATTTTTGGATTGGGTTGTTTGTTTTTTGTCATTGAGCTGCATGAGCTGTTTGTAAATCTTGGAGATTAATTCTTTGTCAGTTGCTTCATTTGCAAATATGTTATCCCATTCTGAGGGTTGTCTTTTCATCTTGTTTATGGTTTCCTTTGCTGTGCAAAAGCTTTTAAGTTTCATTAGGTCCCATTTGTTTATTTTTGTTTTTATTTCCATTTCTCTAGGAGCTGGGTCAAAAAGGATCTTGCTGTGATTTATGTCATAGAGTGTTCTGCCTACGTATTCCTCTAAGAGTTTTATAGCGTCTGGCCTTACATTTAGGTCTTTAATCCATTTTGAGTTTATTTTTGTGTATGGCATTAGGGAGTGTTCTAATATCATACTTTTACATGTACCTGTCCAGTTTTCCCAGCACCACTTATTGAAGAGGCTGTCTTTTCTCCACTGTATATGCTTGCCTCCTTTATCAAAGATAAGGTGACCATATGTGCGTGGGTTTATCTCTGGGCTTTCTATCCTGTTCCATTTATCTATATTTCTGTTTTTGTGCCAGTACCAAACTGTCTTGATTACTGTAGCTTTGTAGTATAGTCTGAAGTCAGGGAGCCTGATTCCTCCATCTCCATTTTTCGTTCTCAGGATTGCTTTGGCTATTCGGGGTCCTTTGTGTTTCCATACAAATTGTGAAATTTTTTGTTCTAGTTCTGTGAAAAATGCCAGTGGTAGTTTGATAGGGATTGCATTGACTCTGTAGATTGTTTTGGGTAATAGGGTCATTTTCACAATGTTGATTCTTCCAATCCAAGAACATGGTATATCTCTCCATCTATTTGTATCATCTTTAATTTCTTTCATCAGTGTCTTATAATTTTCTGCATGCAGGTCTTTTGTCTCCTTAGGGAGGTTTATTCCTAGATATTCTATTTTTTTGTTGCAATGGTAAATGGGAGTGTGTCCTTAATTTCTCTTTCAGATTTTTCATCATTAGTGTATAGGAATGCAAGAGATTTCTGTGCATTAATTTTGTATCCTGCTACTTTACCAAATTCATTGATTAGCTCTAGTAGTTTTCTGGTAGCATCTTTAGGATTCTCTATGTATAGTATCAAGTCATCTGCAAACAGTGACAGCTTTACTTCTTCTTTTCCAATTTGGATTCTTTTATTTCTTTTTCTTCTTTGATTGCTGTGGCTAAAAGTTCCAAAACTATGTTGAATAATAGTGGTGAGAGTGGGCAACCTTGTCTTGTTCCTGATCTTAGTGGAAATGGTTTCAGTTTTTCACCATTGAGGACAATTTTGGCTGTGGGTGTGTCATATGTAGCCTTTATTATGTTGAGGAAATACTCTCTATGCCAACTTTCTGCAGGGCTTTTATCATAAATGGGTGTTGAATTTTGTTGAAAGCTTTCTCTGCATCTATTGAGATGATCATATGGTTTTTCTCCTTCAGTTGGTTAATATGGTGTATCACGTTGATTGATTTGCGTATATTGAAGAATCCTTGCGTGCCTGGATTGAACCCCACTTGATCATGGTGTATGATCCTTTTAATGTGCTGTTGGATTCTGATTGCTAGTATTTTGTTGAAGATTTTTGCATCTATATTCATCAGTGATATTGGCCTGTAGTTTTCTTTCTTTGTGACATCTTTGTCTGGTTTTGGTATCAGGGTGATGGTGGCCTCGTAAAATGAGTTGCGGAGTGTTCCCCCCTCTGCAATATTTTGGAAGACTTTGAGAAAGATAGGTGTTAGCTCTTCTCTAAATGTTTGATAGAATTTGCCTGTGAAGCCATCGGGTCCTGGGCTTTTGCTTGTTTGAAGATTTTTAATCATTTTCAATTTCAGTGCTTGTGATTGGACTGTTCATATTCTCTATTTCTTCCTGGTTCAGTCTCGCCAGATTGTGCATTTCTAAGGATCTGTCTATTTCTTCCAGGCTGTCCATTTTATTGGCATACAGTTGCTTGTAGTAAACTCTCATGATCGTTTGTATTTCTGCAGTGTCAGTTGTTACTTCTTCTTTTTCATTTCTAATTCTATTGATTTGAGTCTTCTCCCTTTTTCTTTTGATGAGTCTGGCTAATGGCTTATCAATTTTGTTTAGCTTCTCAAAGAACCAGCTTTTAGTTTTATTGATCTTTGCTATTGTTTCCTTTATTTCTTTTTCATTTATTTCTGATCTGATCTTTATGATTTCTTTCCTTCTGCTATTTTTGGGGTTTTTTTGTTCTTCTTTCTCTAATTGCTTTAGATGCAAGGTTAGGTTGTTTATTCGAGGTGTTTCCTGTTTCTTTTGGTAGATTTGTATTGTTACAAACTTCCCCCTTAGAACTGCTTTTGCTGCATCCCATAGGTTTTGTTTCATCGTGTCTCCATTCTCATTTGTTTCTCGTTATTTTTTGATACCCCCTTTGATTTCTTCAGTGATCACTTCGCTTTTAATTAGTGTATTGTGTAGCCTCCATGTGTTTGTATTTTTTACAGACCTTTTCCTGTAATTGATATCTAGTCTCATAGCATTGTGGTCAGAAAAGGTACTTGATACAATTTCAATTTTCTTAAATTTACCAAGGCTTGATTTGTGACCCAAGATATGATCTATCCTGGAGAATGTTCCATGAGCACTTGAGAAAAATGTGTATTCTGTTGTTTTTGGGTGGAATGTCCTATAAATATCAATTAAGTCCATCTTGTTTAATGCATCATTTAAAGCTTGTGTTTCCTAATTTATTTTCATTTTGGAGGATCTGTCCATTGGTGAAAGTGGGGTGTTAAATTCCCCTACTATGATTGTGTTACTGTCAATTTCCCCTTTTATGGCTGTTAGTATTTGCCTTATGTATTGAGGTGCTCCTATGTTGGGTGCATAAATATGTACAATTTTTATACCTTCCTCTTGGATCGATCCCTTGATCATTATGTAGTGTCCTTCTTTGTCTCTTGTAATAGTCTTTATTTTAAAGTCTATTTTGTCTGATATGAGAAGTGCTCCTCCAGCTTTCTTTTGATTTCCATTTGCATGGAATATCTTTTTCCATCCCCTCACTTTCAGTCTGTATGTGTCCCTAGGTCTGAAGTGGGTCTCTTGTAGACAGCATATACGGGTCTTGTTTTTGTATCCATTCAGCCAATCTGTGTCTTTTGGTGGGAGCATTTAATCCATTTACATTTAAGGTAATTATCGATATGTATGTTCCTATTCCCATTTTCTTAAATGTTTTGGGTTTGTTATTGTAGGTGTTTTCCTTCTCTTGTGTTTCTTGCCTAGAGAAGTTCCTTTAGCATTTGTTGTAAAGCTGGTTTGGTGGAGCTGAACTCTCTCAGCTTTTGCTTGTCTGTAAAGGTTTCAATTTCTCCATCAAATCTGAATGAGATCCTTGCTGGGTAGAGTAATCCTGGTTGTAGGTTTTTCTCCTTCATCACTTTAAGTATATCCTGCCACTCCCTTCTGCCTTGCAGAGTTTCTGCTGAAAGATCAGCTGTTAACCTTAAGGGAATTCCCTTGTGTGTTATTTGTTGTTTTTCCCTTGCTGCTTTTAATATGTTTTCTTTATATTTAATTTTTGATAGTTTGATTAATATGTGTCTTGGCATGTTTCTCCTTGGATTTATCCTGTAAGGGACTCTCTGTGCTTCCAGGACTTGATTAACTATTTCCTTTCCCATATTAGGGAAGTTTTCAACTATAATCTCTTCAAATATTTTCTCAGTCCCTTTCTTTTACTCTTCTTCTTCTGGGACCCCTATAATTCGAATGTTGGTCTGTTTAATGTTGTCCCAGAGGTCTCTGAGACTGTCCTCAGTTCTTTTCATTCTTTTTTCTTTATTCTGCTCTGCAGTAGTTATTTCCACTATTTTATTTTCCAGGTCACTTACCCGTTCTTCTGCCTCAGTTATTCTGCTATTGATCCTTTCTAGAGTGTTTTTAATTTCATTTATTGTGTTTTTCATCATTGCTTCGTTCCTCTTTAGTTCTTCTACATCCTTGTTAAATGTTTCTTGCATTTTGTCTATTCTAGTTCCAAGACTTTGGATCATCTTTACTATCATTATTCTGAATTCTTTTTCAGGTAGACTTCCTATTTCCTCTTCATTTGTTAGGTCTGGTGTGTTTTTTCCTTGCTCCTTCATCTGCTGTGTGTTTTTCTGTCTTCTCATTTTGCTTATCTTACTGTGTTTGGGGTCTCCTTTTCACAGGGTGCAGGTTCGTAGTTCCTGTTGTTTTTGGTATCTGTCCCCAGTGGCTAGAGTTGGTTCAGTGGGTTGTGTAGGCTTCCTGGTGGAGGGGACTAGTGCCTGTGTTCTGGTGGATGACGCTGTATCTTGTCTTTCTGGTGGGCAGGTCCACGTCTGGTGGTGTGTTTTGGGTGTGTCTGTGGCCTTATTATGATTTTAGGCAGCCTCTCTTGTAATGGATGTAGCTGTGTTCCTGTTTTGCTAGTGGTTTGGCATAGGGTGTCCATCACTGTAGCTTGCTGGTCATTGAGTGAAGCTGGGTCTTGGTGTTGAGATGGAGATCTCTGAGAGATTTTTGCCATTTGGTATTACGTGGAGCTGGGAGGTCTCTTGTGGACCAGTGTCCTAAACTTGGCTCTCCCACCTCAGATGCACAGGCCTGATGCCTGCCTGGAGCACCAAGAGCCTTTCATCCACACATCTCAGAATAAAAGGGAGAAAAAATAGAAAGAAAGAAAGAAAGAGTCTAAAATAAATATAAAATAGAATAAGAAATTTATTAAGAAAAAAATTTTTACGTAAAAAAAAAAAAATGGACTGACCGAATCCTAGGGCAAATGGTGAAAGCAAAGCTATATAGACAAAATCTCACACAGAAGCATACACATACCCACTCACAAAAAGAGGAAAAGGGGAAAAAATAATATATCCTGCTCCCAAAGTCCACCTCCTCTATTTGGGATGATTCATTGTCTATTCAGGTATTCAACAGATGCAGGTACATCAAGTTGTTTGTGGAGCTTTAATCCACGGCTTCTGAGGCTGCTGGGAGAGATTTCCCTTTCTCTTCTTTGTTTGCACAGCTCCCGGGGTTCAGCTTTGGATTTGGACCCGCCTCTGCTTGTAGGTCACCTGAGGGTGTCTGTTCTTTGCTCACACAGGACGGGGGTAAAGGAGCAGCTGCTTCTGGGGCGCTGGCTCACTCAGGCCAGGGCGGGGGTAAGAGGGGTACGGATGCGGGGCGAGCCTGCGACAGCAGATGTCAGCGTGACGTTGCAGCAGCCTGAGGCGAGCCGTGCGTTCTCCCGGGGAAGTTGTCCCTGGATCACGGGACCCTGGCAGTGGCAGGCTGCACCGGCTCCCGGGAGGGGTGGTGTGGATAGTGACCTGTGCTCGCACACAGGCTTCTTGGTGGCGGCAGCAGCAGCCTTAGTGTCTCATGCCCATCTCTGGGGTCTGCGCTGATAGCCGCTGCTGGCGCCCATCTCTGGAGCTCCTTTAAGCGGTGCTCCCAAGCCCCTCTCCTTGCGTGCCGCGAAACAAAGAGGCAAGAAAAAGTCTCTTGCCTCTTCGGCAGCTCCAGACCTTTTCCCGGACTCCCTCCCTGCTAGCTGTGGTGCACTAACCCCTTCAGGCTGTGTTCACGCCGCCAACACCAGTCCTCTCCCTGCTATCTGACCGAAGCCCGAGCCTCAGCTCCCAGCCCCCGCCCACCCCGGTGGGTGAGTAGACAAGCCTCTCGAGCTGGTGAGTGCTGGTCGGCACCAGTCCTCTGTGTGGGAATCTCTCCGCTTTGCCCCCTGCACCCCTGTGGCTGCCCTCTCCTCCGTGGCTCCGAAGCTTCCCCCCTCTGCCACTGGCAGTCTCCGCCCATGAAGGCGCTTCCTAGTGTGTAGAAACCTTTCATCCTTCACAGCTCCCTCCCACTGGTGCAGTTCCTGTCCCTATTCTTTTGTCTCTGTTATTTCTTTTTTCTTTTGCCCTACCCAGGTACGTGGGGAGTTTCTTACCTTTTGCGAGGTCTGACGTCTTCTGCCAACGTTCAGTGTGTGTTCTGTAGGAGCAGTTCCACGTGTAGATGTATTTCTGATGTATCTGTGGGGAGGAAGGTGATCTCCACGTCTTACTCTTCTGCCATCTTGCCCAGCTCCTCCAAGTTTGTTAATTATAAATAGCAATAATTTATCAAAACAGCAATCACACGATAGTGTTTGAATATTGCGAAAAGTTGTTATAAGTAATACCAAAAGAACTATCTCCCATTAACTATCTGTCCCACAGAAGCATTTAGCTCTTCAGTTGTTCCATTAGAGTCTTGGTACAAAAACGAATAAGTTAAATGTAATTATAGACTTAAGGTTTTAGCAAAATCTATGTCCTTACCTGTTTATTCAGTATCATTTTCATTGAGTGATTCTAGAGGTTAGAATTATTCATTATCTTGAAGGCTTTAGGTTGCAGAACAGAAAATACAAATGGAATCAACTCTTTACATAGAAAGGTCCATCATTAGTGAAACACCATTTTTTTTTATTACACTGAATACTTTTATTGGTGTGGTATGAACTTGATTTTTAATATCCTGTGAATTTGCCTACTTGCCTTTGATTTCACAGTTGCCTATAACTCCTTTCTTGTGAAATGTCCAGAATAGACAAATCCTTAGGGACAGAAAGTGGATTAGTGATTGCTAGGGTTGGTTTGCTAGAGAGGAATGGGAAATGAGTAATAATGTCTATAGGCTTTTTGGGGGGAGTTATAAAATATTTGAAATTTAGAAAGTAATAACAATAACACAACTCTGTGGATATACACCAAAATCCACTGAATTGTATAATTTTTAAAGGGGGTATGTGAATTATACCACAATAAAACTGTTATAAAATAAATTCACTTTGAAAGTTTTTCTGAAATGAGAACTCAGTGGTGATGGGAAGTAGGAGAACACATGAGAAATGTACCAGTATAACATGAAAAATATAATCTGGAAGGAAACTTCCAGTGTAGGGAAATGATAATTTGGAACTGTACTAATTAGTAAGTGTGAAGCAGGGAGACAATTTTGTTGTATACTAAAAGCATAAGCTCATAATTTTTTTTTTCTGATGGAACTGGGATTGAGTGTGGAATATAATATAGGACCAAAGAATGGCTTAAAAATGCATTTTGTTGTCTCAGGTAATCTTAGAACAATATGGTAAATGTTATGTATAATAAAACATAACAGCATATAATAGGCCAGTTCAATTAAATATATCACCTATATAGTATTCAACTGGAGCTTCTTTTGTGGTATCAGCTGAAATTCTTTTTTTTTTATTATTTTTTATAATTCTTTCTTTATTTTATTTTATTTTATTTTTGGCTGTGTTGGGTCTTCGTTTCTGTGTGAGGGTTTTCCCCAGTTGCGGCAAGCGGGGGCCACTCTTCATTGCGGTGCGTGCGCCTCTCACTATCACAGTCTCTCTTGTTGTGGAGCACAGGCTCCAGACGAGCAGGCTCAGTAGTTGTGGCTCACAGGCCTAGTTGCTCTGCGGCATGTGGGATCTTCCTGGTTCAGGGCTTGAACCCGTGTCCCCTGTATTGGCAAGAAGACTCTCAACCACTGCGCCACCAGGGAAGCCCCTCAGCTGAAATTCTTAATGAAAAATGGAGATAGTCATAAATTTCTCTGTGTGTGTGTGTGTGTGAGAGAGAGAGACAGAGAGAGAGAGAGGAGAGGGAGAGAGTATTTGTAGAGTGGTAAATGCCATGTTAGGTTGGGAAGGAGGTGGCTAGATCTTTGGTTTAGGTTCACACATTATATACCTGCTATAGAAGTAAAACATTAAGTTACTAAATATGACAGAGAAGAATTTAATATTGTGAGGCTCTACAACTTGACAAAAATTTAGGAAAACAGTAAAGTTATAAACAAGGAGAAATATAAGCTTTACATTCCAATAAAATCCTGAATTCAAATTTGCTTCTTTCAAATAACTTTTATAATTTATACTTTTGCATTTGAAGATCAAGAAAATATTGTCTCTTGCAAGTTTCCTATATCAAATCTGACAGCAAACCTCTCTGGCACAGTGGCAGAACCAAATTATTTTTAAGCAGTTATGCCCTGCATATGTTATATCTCAAGCAGAAATTAAATTTATGAACAGAAATTCAGTTGATTTTATAACAATTAAAATGTATTCCTTTATAGAGAATCTGTAGATAATCAGGATACAGATATTTATCACCTTATCTCCAAAATTGAATATAGATTTTATAATGATGGTGGAAATGAGAGTGAAAAAACTAGTAATTAGGTTAAATGTGGTATAGTTTTTTATTAAAATTACTTTGTTTTGGGTGCTAGTATATCAGTCAGGTTAAATTGTTATGTGGTGGTTAACAAAATTTAACCCAAAATCTTATTGTCTAAAAACAACAAAGTTTATTTCTCATTTACACCACATGACCAAGAAGGGGCAGACAGGTCACAAAGGGATAGAGGCTAATGAAGGTCTCATATCAATGCAATTATTCACCTGTGCTTTGACAGGGAAATGTGTACTGGCACTTAATGAATGTTTCAACAGGGTACTGATATCTATTTCCTGTTCTTGCATTTCACTGGCCAATGTAATGATTGTGCTTATCTTCAAAAGAGTTGAGAAAGTAAAATCCTATTATGTTCCCAGAAAAAAGGAAACAGGGCTTATAAGGTGAAGAGCATTAATGAACCCAAGCATATCTCAGAGATATTTCAGGTTCAGTTCCAGACCACCACAATAAAGTGAATATCACAATAAAGTAAGTTCATGAATTTTTTGTTTTCCCAGTGCATATAAAAGTTATGTTTACAATATACTGTAGTCTATTAAGTGCAAAATAGCATGTCTAAAACATAATACACATACTTTAATTTAAAAAATCTTTATTGCTAAAAAATGCTAACCGTCATCTGATCCTTCAGTGACTTGTAATTTTTTGCTAGTGGAGGGTCTTGCCTCAATGTTTTGTTTTGTTTGGTTTGGTTTTTTTAGAACGCAGCGGGATTTTTTTTTTAAACAGATTTTAAAAGGATCCTTTGGCAGACTTCTACACTCTCCAAATCCTTGGACTGATCTCCAGACCACCTTCTTGCACTGCCTGTAACTTGGGCTTGCCTCTCCTACAGGTCACTCATGCAGTGAGACTGTCTGGTCTGCCTCTCAGGCTGGAGTGTTACCCCAATGTTGATGGCTGCTGACTGATCAAAATGGTGGTTGCTGAAGGCTGGCGTGGCTGTGGCAAAGACAACAGTGAATTTTGCTACATTGGTTAACTCTTTCTTTCACAAATGATTTCTCTGTAAGTTCTTTGATAGCATTTTACACCCAGTCAAACTTCTTTCAAAATTGGAGTCTATCCTCTGAAAGCCTGCCCCTAATTTATCAGCTAAGCTTAGTAATATTCTAAATTCTTTGTTTGCATTTCAACTGTCTTCATTTGTAGTATACTTCCTCTCAAGAAACCACTTTCTTTGCTCATCCATAAGAAGAAAATAATTTCCAGAAAGCTTTCAATCGACTTTTCCCAGATCCATCAGAAGAATCACTATGCAGCTATAGCCTTGCAAAATGTATTTCTTAAATAATAAGACTTGAAAGTCAAAAGTACTCCTAGATCCATGGGCTGCAGCATGAGTGTTGTATTAGTAGGCATGAAAACACCATTCATCTCATTTTGTATCTCCATCAGACCTCCTAGGTGACCAGGTGCACTGTCATTGAACAGTAATATTTTGAGAAGAATATTTTTTTTCTGAGCAGTAGGTCTCAAGAGTGGGCTTCAAATATTTAGTAAACCATGTTATAAATAGATTTGCTGTCATCAAGCCTTTGTTGTTCCATTTATAGAGCACAGGCAGAGTAAATTTAGCATAATTCTTAAGGGACTTAGGATTTTCAGAATGGTAAATGAGCTTAAATTTGCTTAAATTTCAAGGCACTAGCTGCATTAGCCCCTAACAAGAAAGCCAGCCTGTCCTTTGAAGCCAGGCATTGATTTCTCCTCTTTAGCTATGAAAGTCCTAAATGGGACCTTCTTTGAATAAAAGGTTATTTCATCTACATAAAAAATCTGTTGTTAGTGTACCTACCTTCATTTATTGTCTTAGCTAGATCTTCTGGATAACTTGCTACAGCTTCTACATTAGCACTTTCTGCTTCATCTTGCACTTTTATATTATGAAGACAGCTTCTTTCCTTAAACCTTATGAAAAAACCCTTGCTAGCTTAAGCTTTTCTTCTGCAGCTTCCTCACCTATCTCAGCCTTCATAGAATTGAAGAGAGTTAGAACCTTGCCCTGGGTTAGGTTTTGGCTTAATTAAATATTGTGGCTGGTTTGATCTTCTATCTAGACCACTAGAATTTTCTCCATATTAACAACAAGGCTGTTTCATCCATGTGTTCATTGAAGTAGCACTTTTAATTTATTTCAATAACTTTTGCTTTGTATTCACAACATGCCTAACTGTTTGGCACAAGAAGCCTAGCTTTCAGCCTATCTCAGCTATCAACATCCCTTCTTTGCTAAGCTATTTCTAGCTTTTGATGTAAAGTGGAATATGGACAAATCTTCCTTTCACCTGAATACTTAGAGGCCATTGTAGGGTCATTAACTGGCCAAACTTGTTATTATTGTGTCTCAGGGGACAGGGAGGTTGAGGAGGGGGACAGAGATAGACAATGGAGTGTAAGGGGAGCAGTCAGAACATACCTTTATCAATTAAGTTTGCCAGTTTTAATGGGGGTGGTTTGTAGCTCCCTGAAACTATTACAACAACAACATCAAAGATCACTGATCACAGATCACCATGACAAATACAATAATAATTAGAAAGTTTGAAATCCTATGAGTATTACCAAAATGTCACACAATGACAGGAAGTAAGAAAATGCTGTTGGAAAAATGGCACCAATAGACTTGCTTGACTCAGGGTTGCCACGAACCTTCAGTTTGTAAAAAAAAACCCATAAAACAAAGTGCAATAAAATGAGGTATACCTGTACTCAATAATTTCTGAGATAAAATTTTAATGTGCTAAATTGAGACTGAAAATAACTTTTATACTCATCTACCTTGTAAAAAGTTGAGAATTTGCAGAATTTGAGGAGCTTTGATAAAAGCTCACCATACCACCAAAAACATTTTGTTAGGGCTAAACTTAAGGCTAGGTTTTCTAAGTATGATAAAAAGTGGTTAAAACAATTAAATATCTGTCTAATAAAAAGACGTTATTGTATTTCAGTGATAAAAATAAATATAATAAATATATCTAAAATATATTGCATTTCAGTTCTGTTAATTGGTATAAAAACAAGGTACTACAAAAATAAAACCTGGATAAATTTTATCTCTTAGCCTTTGGAGTATTAATTGAGATAAGTGATTAGCACAGAGATGTCTTATAGCAAGTATTCATAAGTAAAAGCTAAAATCATAAATAAAAGAATTTAACACATTTACTCCTCAGTTCATTTACAAGTCAAAGTTTGTTTTAATGAATGTATTATTACATTAATTAATTAATAAGAGTGCATTAATTTCCTGTAGTTGCTGTAACAAATTACCATAAACTTAGTGGCTTAAAACAACACAGATTTTGTATCTTTCAGTTAAGGAGATCTGAAGACCTAAAATCCATGTGTTGGTAAGCTGTACTGTGGAAGCCCTGGGAGAGAATCTCTTTCCTTGTCTTTTACAGATTTTAGAGGTTACCTGCATTCCATGGATCATGGCCCCCTTCCTTAATTTTCAAAACAGTAGTGCAACATCTTCAAGTCTCTCTTACCTCTGCTTCCATCATCATGTCCACTACTCTTTCTCTGACCTTCCTGTCTCCTTCTCATCAGGAGAGGATAACTTGTTCACAATATATTTACTTTCCTTATACTAGTTTGTTTTTGAATTTTAAAAAACTTTACAAATTATTCTCAGTTAAAATACTTTTCTCCAATTAAAAAGTAATTTTAGTAGAATTTTCATTTGTGATGGTATCAAGTTTACCAATCATAACATTTTATTAAAAATTTTATATAGACAGATTTAAATGTACCAGGGGATTGACTAAATAAAGTCAGTACATAATAATTGAATGCGGTATTTTCCTCCAATGAACTCTTTCACATTTTTAACAAGTCTGAAATGAGATTTTCTTTCAAAAACAAACATGTAAACACAAAGGAATCTAGTAGTTGTTTAGCAGAAATACTTCACCTTATCCTTGTTAGCCTAAGGTGAAAGAGAAATACTTTCACAAAATAACTGTCCCAATGATATAGAAAATTAAAAACTGAAGTCAATATTATAAATAGTCCTTGGAAACAAACTAGCAGCAAATGGCCAGTCTAGTTCATTGATATAATATGTTCTTTGCAATTTATACTTTTTAATCATTGCTTTGTTATTTGAGTTTATCATAATTGATACTAATGAAATCAAGGTGCTGGACTCAAGTTTTTATATGCTACAAGAATCACTTCTCCACTGAGAAGTCTCTGGCAAAAAAAAAGTTTCTGGCCGACTTGCTGGAAATTGAAGTAAATGTAAGGTAATCTTGACATAAAATTATTATAAAACTGTAATGCATGATACAAATATTAACCTTGTAGCAGGAATATTAGTAATTATTCAAACATTCATATAGATTACAGCTTAATACAGATTGATGGTTTGGAGAGTGGATATTAATTTGAAAAACAATATAAAAAGGATATCAAAATCAGGCATTATGCAAAGTGGTAAGTGATGTGAGATCAAAGAGAAGTTTAAAATGTTAATATGCGAATTTCTGAAACTTGTTGTCCATTTAGGAAGAAGTGGCTAATGAGGAACTATTTGGAGAACCATGAAAAGCTCAGTGTTACTACATAGACAATAACTATTATACAAATTAAGTCTTAAAATGCAAAAAGAAGTTTGGAGCAACTTTAAACAGAAAAGATGAAATCTGAATTTTCTGAAAGTGTTGGTTTAGGGATAATGTTTAGCACTTATTTTTTAAGTGTAGAAATTATTTTTTTGTGAATATACATTTTGTTATATGTACCAATGATTAGTTAAGTAGTATATGCATATGTGTTTCAGACAATTACTGGATTACACTGAGCACCAAAGAGCAACACAAATAAATTTAAGGATTTCTTCTTGTAAAAATATTAGGAAGTTAATAACTTCCCAAAATTATTGTGTAATAGGTGTCATCAATTTTTTTCTACATCTGGTTACTTAAAAGAAAAACTCAGTTTCTAATATGTTCATTTTGTATTTAAAACCTTGAGTACAATTTATATATTCACATAGATGTATGCACACCCTATTGCCAGACACACCACACAATAACCTCATGACTACTGAAAGCTTTTTATTCAGAATGTACATAGATTTCCTAAAGTTTCCCCATTGCTGATATAAGACATTCGTAAAACCAGCATGATCTGTCTGTGCAAGAGCTTGTTAAAAATAATTTGATAGTAAATTTTTTTTTAAATATTTATTTATTTATTTATTTTTGGCTGTGTTGGGTCTTCGTTTCTGTGTGAGGGCTTTCTCCAGTTGCGGCAAGCGGGGGCCACTCTTCATCGCGGTGTGCGGGCCTCTCACTATCGCAGCCTCTCCTATTGCAGAGCACAGGTTCCAGATGCGCAGGCTCAGTAGTTGTGGCTCATGGGCCTAGTTGCTCCACGGCATGTGGGATCCCCCCAGACCAGGGCTCGAACCCGTGTCCCCTGCATTGGCAGGCAGATTCTCAACCACTGCACCACCAGGGAAGCCCCCGATAGTAAATTTTAATTATTCATTCAAGCAGTTTTATGCTACTTATATTTTGTCAGTGGAGTTTGATGGCAACATTGTGATTGGTCTTAGATTCTCATGCAATATATATTTATAAAATACAGTATAGCATATGCTTAATTTATTATATCAGCGTGTTATGATTTTCAGGTCCTCATTGCAAATAATTAATAAAATAAAAGTGTATTGATAGAATAATATATATGATAATATTTTTTCTAACAGAAAATATATACTGATATCATACTGTAAGAAGAAAAAAAGGAAAAAGAACAAAAAACACCCAGCACTCTTATAAAAAGGCATCCTACATAATGACAATGATTGGACATGATTACTTGATCTGTGCTTTCACTATTTTCTTTTCAGCTTGTTTACCACTAAGCAGGCAATTGGGTTATTCTGTATGATAATTGTATTTCCTGACATAAATTTTGCATCATGTCAACAACTCACTGAGTGGAAAGAAACTATGTGACATACTAAAAGGGTATATATATATATATATATATATATATATATATATATATATATATATATATATATATATATATATATATGTTCCATATATATATGTTATACATACAAAACTTAGTGATAAGGATAAAACTTATAAGTCCTCAGCAAAAGTAAATTTTACCTAAATAGTGATAAACTGCAACAATATGTGTAGTAAATGAAGGTCATTGCAGCTAACAAAAATGGTAGTGTTAGAGAGTAATTTTTAAGAGAAGAAAATAATTAATTTAAGTGGAATCAAATATTATAAAATGAGATATACTAGAAGAAGTCACAGAAAAACAACTTGAGTTACTGATAACAATTTCTGGTAATATCTACCTGGTAATGGAGTTTATTACATAACTTCTGATAAAAAGTCCTGCTGAATGCAGTTAAAAGCATAAGCTGAGAGATGATGATTATATGTCATCATGATTTTTGTCAAATTGGATAGAGGAAAAAACCCAGGAAACATTATATTTTCAATGAGAAAGTAGGTAGAAAATCCTTAGATATCTGAATTTAGATTGATTGCCCAATATTTAAATCTTCTGCCATTTATGCTCCTTCCCCATTTGAATCCAAACACTTAAAGCTAAGGGTTATTTTTGCAATTATAGAAATGCAATAATATAAGTTTTATATTACTTTGTATATTAAACAATAAATAATAATAGAACTTGGAATACTTGAAAAAAACTAATAATTTTATCAGCAGTTGATAATTAAAAGTAAATAACTTTAGATTGTTCATTTATGTTATAACATAATTTAATTTTTTTTCTGCCTACATATAAAAATCTTTGAATCCCAAATTGGAAGATAACATTTCCCAAAGCCAGAGATTCTCAACTTTTGCTGCACAGTAAAATCATCATGAGGTGAAAGAAGAGAAGGGTCTTTAAAAATATTGATATTGATTCTTGTCTCTTACCTTCAGGCATACAGATTTAATTGATACAGGATATGACCTTGCCATCAAGAGTTTTAGAAGCTCACTACATGATTTCAGTATTCAGTAAAGTCTGGGAACATAAAGCACTAATCCTCCTCAGAGATCCATCTTGGAGCTACCCGGAAAGAATTGAAAATTGAGAAAAACACTGAAATATATTTACAGTGCTATCAAATTGTATCTTGAAGGTCCTTCTGCCTTCCAAAATTCTGTAACTAAATCACTAATAATGAGAAAAGATTTTAAATATTCAATGACTCAATTCCTGTTTATGACCCTTTTTTAACACAACCTCATGTCCAGGTTGCCTGTCTAGATCAAACTCAGATTTAGTTGCTAAATGTGGTGCAGTATGTTCTAGCTAAAACTGAAAGATTGGTGATCTTAGTTCAAAGTAATGACCAGGAGTAGACATGGTGGAAAGATAGTAGCTAATAATTCTGATCATACTACTATGTGTCTTCCATTTTACATTGTCCTCATAGTAACATCATGGAGTAGCAATAAATTCCCACCATTCAATACATAAAAAATGAATAATTTGAAAATTTTACTATCTTGTCCAAAGTGTGTGCTTTGGCAAAGTTCCTTGAGTCTGACTCAAAAGCCTTTGATCATTTCAACTTGCTGGATTTTTACTTTAGTTCCTTCTGGGACACAATAATCATCAAACAATTGAGATGCAGATTTAAAAGGAATAATTTGGATCATAGTGGGTCTCCTATATAGTTAAATGTGTGAAGGAGAATAAATATATATGAATGGACCTGAATGATACAAAGTCTCTTAATAGTCTCTCGACACCATCCTTGATAACTCAGCATCCAAATTAGTTCAACTGCTTGAATCTAATATAACTGGAAATCTTAAGGGGCAAAGATGCCAGAATAGGAGGATGTAGAGTTCATGTCTCCTCACAACTAGGGCACATACCAGATGCTGGTGGGGGACCTTGACACCCAAGGGGATGAGAGGAACCCCAGATCTCTGGCTAAGGCATAGAGGGGAGCTGGGGTGGGGTGGTGGAGAAGGTGAAGCAGGATGGGACACATGTGCCAGAGGGGTGGCTGGGTGATGGGCCGAGTTCCCATGTCTGGAGAGGCCCACTCACTGCAAGGGGATCAATGGGGGCAGGGAGAGACTTTCAGGGGTTCAGAAGATCAGAGGGGAATGCAGCTAGTATTTCCCCCACCCATTCAGGTCCTGGGAAGACTGTTGGGGTCCCGGGCTTGGTCCTCTGCCCTCCAAGCACAGAGGAACTGCACTGAGCCTAAGCCCTGCCCCCGCCCACCCAAGACATTTTCCAACCCTGTGGATGCTGAGCATAGGCCCTGCCCCCACCTAAGCTCCACTGCCCAGCCAAGGAATTTTCCTCCCTGTTTTCTTTTTGCTATTGTGTTTCTGTTTTACCTTCTGGTTGTTGTTTCATTTATATTTTTATAGTTTCTAATATATCTGTTAGTTTTCTCATTTAAAAATTTTTTTCTTCTTTGTTATTGTTTTGTTCCTTTTTTTTTTTTGCCATGTCATGCAGCTTGAGGGGTCTTGGTTCATGGGCCGGGGGTTGGGCCTGAGCTCCTGTGGTGGGAGGACCTAGTCCAAACCACTGGACTAACAGAGAACCTCAGACCCTTGGGAATAGTAATCAGAGTGAGGTCTCCCAGAGATCCTCATCTCAGCACCAAGACCTGGCTATACCCAACTGCCTGCAAACTCCAGTGGCAGACGCCTCAGGCAAAACAACTAGTGAGACAGGAACACAGTACAACATACCAAAAAAATGTGACTACCAAAACACCTGTTATTGATGAAGGAGCAAGGTAAAAACCTACAAGACCAAATAAATGAAGTGGAAAAAGACAACCTACTTTAATAAGAATTCAGAGAAATGATAGTAAAGATGATCCAAAATCGCAGACATAGAATGGAGGCATGGATTGAGAAAATACAAGAAATGTTTAACAAAGACCTACAAGAACTAAGGAACAAACAGAGATGAAAAACAGAATAACTGAAATGAAAAATACACTACAAGGAATCAAGAGTAGAATGACTGAAGCAGAAGAACAAGTAAGGGACCTGGAAGATAGAATGGTGAGAATAACTGTCGAGGAGCAGAATAAAGAATTAAAGTAATTGAAGACAGTCTCAGACATCTCTGGGACAAAAATAAATGCACCAACATTTGAGGAGTACCAGAAGAATAAGAGAAAAAGAACAGGTCTGAGAAAATATTCGAAGAGGTTACAGTGGTAAACTTCCTTAACATTGGAAAGGAAATAGCCACCCAACTCCAGGAAGCACAGAGATTCCATACAGGATAAACCCTAGGAGAAACACAAAAAGACACATATTAATCAAATTAACAAAAATTTTATTTAAAAAAAAATATTAAAAGCAGCAAGTGGAAAGCAAAAAATACCATACAAGGGAACCCCCATTAGGTTCTTAGCTGATTTTTCAGCAGAAACTCTGCAAGCCAGAAGGGAGTGGCAAGATATATTTACAGTGATGAAAGGGAAAAACCTACAACCAAGATTACTCTATCCAGCAAGGCTCACATTCAGATCCAGTGGAAAAATCAAAAGCTTTGCAGACAAGCAAAAGCTAAGAGAATTCAGCACCACCAAACCAGCTTTACAACAATTGCTAAAGGAAATTCTCTAGGTGGAAAACACAAGAGAAGAAAAAGACCCACAAAAACAAACACAAAACATTTAAGAAAATGTTAATAGGAACATATATATCAATAATTACCATAAATGTAAGTGGATTAAATGCTCCAACCAAAAGACACAGACTGGCTGAATGGATACAAAAGCAAGACCCATATATATGCTGTCTACAAGAGACCTACTTCAGACCTAGGGACACATACATGCTGAAAGCGAGGGGATGGAAAAAAATATTCCATGTAAATGGAAATCAAAAGAAAGCTGAAGTACCAATACTCATATCAGATAAACAGACTTCAAAATAAAGAAGAGATAAGGATAGGACACAAGAGATAAGGAAGGACACTACGTAATGATCAAAGGATCAATCCAAGATGAAGATATAACGATTGTAAATATATATGCACCCAACATAGGAGCACCTCAATATATAAGGCAAATGCTAACAACCATAAAAGGGGAAATCTACAGTAACACAATAATAGTGGGGGACATTAATACCCCACTTATACCAATGGATGGAATATCCAGACAGAAAATTAATAAGGAAACGCAAACTTTAAAAGACATAATGGACCAGATAAATTTAACTGATATTTTTAGGACATTACACCCAAAAGTGGCAGAATACACTTTCTTCTCAAGTGCACATGGAACATTCTCCAAGATAGATCACATCTTGGGTCACAAATCAAGCCTCAGAAAATTTAAAAAAATTGAAATCATATCAAGCATATTTTCCAACCCCAACGCTATGAGATTAGAAATCAATTACGGAAAAAAAAACTGTAAATAACACAAAACCATGGAGGTTAAACAGTGTGCTGCTAATAACCAAGAGATCACTGAAGAAATCAGTGGAAATAAAGCAAATAAAGCAAAACATAGAAACAAATGACAGCAAAAACATGATGACCCAAAACTTATGGGACACTGAAAAAGCAGTTCTAAGAGGGAAGTTTATAGCAATTCAATCTCACCTCAAGAAAAAAGAAAAATCTCAAATAAACAATGCAACATTACACCAAAAACAACTAGAGAAAGAAGAACAGAGAAAACTTAAAGTCAGTAAAAGGAAAGAAATCATAAAGATCAGAGCAGAAATAAATGAAATAGAAGTGAAGAAAACAATAGCAAAGATCAATAAAACTGAAAGTTGGTTCTTTGAGAAGATAAACAAAATTGATAAAACTATAGCCAGACTCATCAAGAAAAAAAGGGAGAGGACACAAACGAATAAAATGAGAAATGAAAAAGGAGAAGTTACAATGGACACTGCAGAAATACAAAGCATCATAAGAGACTACTACAAGCAACTATATGCCAATAAAATGGGCAACCTGGAAGAAATGGACAAATTCGTAGACTGGTAAAACATTCCAAGACTGAACCAGGAAGAAATAGAAAATATAAACAGACCAATCACAAGTAATGAAATTGAAACTGTGATTAAAACCTTGCAACAAACAAAAGTCCAGGACAAGATGGATTCCCAGGCAAATTCTATCAAACATTTAGAGAAGAGCTAAAACCTATCCTCTCAAATTCTTCCAAAAAATTGCAGAGTGAGGAACACTCCCAAATTCATTCTACAAAGTCAACATCTCTGCGATACCAAAAGCAGACAAAGATATTACTAAAAAAGAAAATGACAAACCGATATCAGTGATGAACATAGACAAAAAAAGCATCAACAAAATATTAGCAAACATAATCCAACAACACATTAAGAGGATCATACACCATGATCAAGTGGGATTTATCCCAGGAATGCAAGGATTCTTCAATATACACAAATCAATCAATGTGATCCACCATGTTAATTAATTAAAGTATAAAAACCATATGATCATCTCAATAGATGCAGAAAAAGCTTTTGACAGAATTCAATACTCATTTATGATAAAAACTCTCCAGAAAACGGTCATAGAGAGAACCTACCTCAACATAATAAATGTCATATATGAAAAACCCACAGCAAACTGAAAGCATTTCCTCTAAGACCAGGAACAAGACAAAGATGTCCACTCTCGCCACTTTTATTCAACTTATTTTTGGAAGTTGGACCACAGCAATCAGAGAAGAAAAGTAAATAAATCTAAATTGTAAAAGAAGAAATAAACCTATCACTGTCTGCAGAGCACATGATAATGTAAAGAAAATCCCAAAGATGCCACCAGAAAACTACAAGAGCAAATAATGAATCTGCTAAAGTTGCAGGATACAAAAATTAATGCACAGAAATAACTTTCATTCCTATACCCTAACAATGAATGTTCAGAAAGAAAAATTGAGGAAACAATCCCATTTACCATAGCATCAAAAAGAATAAAATACCTAGGAATAAGCCTACCTAAGGAGGCAAAAAACCTGTACTCAGAAAACTATAAAACACTGATGATGGAAAGCAAAGATGATACAAACAGATAGATACACCATGTTCTTGGATAGATACACCATGTTCTTGGATTGCAGGAACCAATATTGTCAAATTGACTATATTACCCAAAGCAATCTATAGATTCAATGCAATCCCTATCAAATTACCAATGGCATTTTTCACAGAATTAGAACCAAAAAGTTTACAATTTGTATGGAATTACAAAAGACCCTGAATAGCCAAAGCAAACTTGAGAAAAAAAAACAGAGATGGAGGAATCAGGCTCCCTGACTTCAGATCATACTACAAAGCTACAGTAATCAAGAAGGTATGGTATTGGCACAAAAACAGAAATATAGATTAGCACAACCGGATAGAAAGCCTAGAGATAAATCCATGCACCTATGGTCACCTAATATATGACAAAGGAGGCAAGAATATACAATGGAGAAAAGACAGTCTTTTCAATAAGTGGTGCTGGGAAAACTGGACAGCTACATGTAAAAGAATGAAATTAGAACACTCCCTAACACCATACACAAAAATAAACTCAAAATGGATTAAAGACCTAAATGTAAGACTACATACTATAAAACTCTTAGAGGAAAACATAAGAAAAACAATCTTTGACATAAATTGCAGCAAGATCCTTCTGACCCACTTCCTAGAGTAATGAAAAGAAAAAGAAAAATAAACAAAAGGGACCTAATTAAACTTAAAAGCTTTTGCAAAGAAAATAAAAAAACATAAAAAGATAAAATAACAACCTTCAGAATTGGAGAAAATATTTGCAAATGAAGCAATGAACACAGGAAAAATCTCCAAAATATACAAACATCTCATGGAGCTCAATATCAAGAAAACAACGAATCAAAAAAATGGGAAGAAGAACTAAATAGACATCTCTCCAAAGAAGACATACAGATGGCCAAGAGGCACAGGAAAAGATGCTCAACATCACTAATTATTAGACAAATGCAAATCAAAACTACAATGAGGTATCACCTCACACTGGTCAGAATGGCCATCATCAAAAAATCTACAAACAATAAATGCTGGACAGGGTGTGGAGAAAAGGGAACACTTTTGCACTGTTGGTGGAAGTGTAAATTGATAGAGCCACTTTTGAGAACAGTATGGAACTTCCTTTAAAAACTAAAAATAGAACTACCATATGATCCAGCAATCCCACTACTGGGCATATACCCTGAGAAAACCATAATTCAAAAGGACACATGTACCTCACTTTTCATTGCAGCACTATTTACAATAACCAGGACATGGAAACAACCTAAATGTCCAATGACAAATGAATGGGTAAAGAAGATGTGGTACATATATACAATGGAATATTACTCAGCCATAAAAAGGAATAAAATTGGGTCATTTGTAGAGATATGGATGGACATAGAGTTTGTCATACAGAGTGCAGTAAGTCAGAAAGAGAAAAACGAATATTATATATTAATGCATATGTGTGGAATCTAGAAAAATGGTACAGATGAACCTATTTGCAGGTCAGGAATAGAGAAGCAGACATAGAGAAAGGACATCTGGACACCAACACCAGGGGGGAAGGCGAGGGTGGGACTATTTGGGACATTAGGATTGACATATATATACAACCATGTGTAAAATAGATAGCTAGTGAGACCCTGCTATAAAGCACAGGAAGTGCAGCTCGCTGCTCTGTGATGACCTAGATGGATGAGATGGGGGAGTAGGAGGGAGGTCCAAGAGGGAGGGGTTATATGTATACATATAGCTGATTAGAAATTTTATGGGGCAAACAAGTGTGTGTGTGTGTGTGTGTGTGTGTGTGTGTGTATATATATATATACACACATATATGAATGAGAGAGAGAGAGATACCATATATATGTATTAATATTATTTCTTATATTTCACATTTTTAAGTATTCCAAATGGAACAGATTGTTAAGTTATGAATTATGTTTGACAGTCTATTTTCACTTACTAAATCTCTTGTTATTTCCTTTACAGTACAATCTAAGTTACATCCTATAACCTTAATGAATGCCCTTAACAATCTGACTAAATTACCTTTCAAAACATGTCTGAACTGTGTGTGTGTCTCCTACAGTAACTATGAACTTACATTTCTCTGTTTATAATAATTTCTTTATTCATAAAATTCTCTGCTCTTTCTTGAAAACAACTGAGAAATATAATGACTTTTTTTCCAAGTACAAGTGTTACTTCTCCAAATTCTTCTAGGTCGAGATATAAGTAACCACTGCCCCCCTATAATCCTATCCCTCATGATGTTCTCTGTCTAAGTAGGTATCATGCTGGGCAGCATTGTGAACTTTTCAAGCACAGAACCTTGATATTAGAAAGACTGGCTTGAAATCTTGGTTCAACAACTTAGTAGGTGCATGATTTTGGTCACATTGTTTCATCTAAATACATTGTACTTTCCTCATCCTACTTAAGAGTTAGTATTTCATAAAGATGTTAAAAATAAGTAAGTTGAGGGATATAAAGTACACATTTCATAGTAAGCCCATGATATTGTTTAATATTTTAAAATTTTATGGTAAAGTCAACTTTTTGAGATATATCTTCACTGTATAGTCTATTATATATAAACTATGTATACATTATATGAATATACAGAAAACACTTTTGAACCTATATTTTAAATTTGTTTCATCAGTTAGAAGAAAATAAATTCTGTAGTACTAAGGTCTTCTTCAATCACCAAGATATGATCTCCTTTTCAATACTGGGAGATTTTCTAACAAGTTCATATTCACTCTATTACCTTTCATTTATGTGCACACATAAATTTCTTTGTTCATTTACTTCCTCTCTTCTAAAATGTTATACCTTTCACTGTCTAGCTTAGATAAAAATATCTTCCTCCGTCCCTCTATCCTCTATAATAAACTCATATTCATTTGTTTCCATAACATAAAATTCACTACTTTAACCATTTATAAGTATACAATTAAATAGCATTAAATACACAGTTGTGTAACAATTACCACTATCTTTTTCAATAACATTTTTATCATCCCAAACAGAAACTCTGTACCCTTTAAGCATTAACTTCCCCTTTTCCCTTCCCTTTAACCCATAGTAACTTCTGTTCTACTTTTTGTCTCTATGAATTTGACTACTCTAAGTACCTCATATAAGTAGGATAATACAGTATTTGTATTTTTGTGACTGACATTTTACTTGATATAATGTCCTCAAGGTTTATTCATGTTGTAGCATGTGTCAGAAATTTTCCTCATTTTTAAGGCTGAAAAATATTCCATTGTTATATATATACCACATTTTATTTATCCATTTTCAGTCAGTGAACACGTATTGCTTCCCTTCCACTTTTTGACTTTTATGGATAATCTTGTTATGAACACAGGTGTAAAAGTATATTTTTGTGAGTCCCTGTTTTTAATTTTCAGGGTATATACCTGGAAGCAGAACTGCTGGATTATATGGAAACTCTATTTTTAGTCTTTTGAGGACCCTTGTACTCTTTTCCATAATGGCTGCACCATTTTACAGTCCCATTAACAGTGCATGAGGGTTCCAATTTTTTACATCATCATTAATACTTATTTTTGTTTCTTTGATAATAACCATCCTAATGAGCAGAAAGTAGTATCTCACTGTAACTTTGCTTTGTATTTCTCTAATGATTAGTAATATCATTCATTTTTTCATGTGCTTATTGACCATCTGCATATCTTAATAAATGCCTACTCAAAGTCTTTGCCCATTTTTCAAAAGTTGTGGTAAAAAATACATAATATTTACCATCTTAAACATTATTAAATGTACTGTTCACTAGTGTTAAGTATATTCACATTATTTTGCAACAGATTTCTAGAAGTTTTTCATCTTGTGACACTGAAATTCTATACCCACAAAATACTAACTACCCGTCTTTCTTCCTTCATCCCTTGACAACCACCTTTCTACTTTCTCTTTTCTATGATTTTTCCTACTTTAGATACTTTTGTGACTGACTTATTTTGCTTAGCATAATATCCTTGAGGATTATTCTTGTGTAGCATGACAGAATTTCCACTTTTTAAAGCTGCATAATATTTCATTGTGTGTACATGTCATATTTTCTATATCCATTCATCTGTTGATAGACATTTGAGTTGCTTCCTCCTCCAGGTTGCTGTGAATAATGCTACTATGAACATGGGTATAGAGATATCTTTTCAAGATACTTCTTTGAATTATTTGGGGGATATACTCAGAAGTAGAGTTGCTGGATCATCTTGCAATTCTATTTTTTAATTTTTTTTGAGGAACCTCTATACTGTTTTCCATAACATTGCTACCATTTTACACTTCTACCAACAGTGCACAAGGGTTCCAACTTCTCTGAATCCTCAACATATTATTTTCTGTTTTTTGGGTGTTTTCTTTTGATAATGGCCATCCTAATGGGTCTAATATCTCATTGTGGTTTTGATTTATATTTTGTCTAATGATTAGTGATGTTGAACATATTTTCATGTGCTTGTAGGTCATTTGTGTATGTTCTTTGGAGAAATGTGTATTCAAGCCCTATTTCCATTTTTAAGTGAGTAAATTGGTCATTGTTGTCAAGGTGTAGAGATTTCTTATGTAAGTTTTTTTTTAATTAATTAATTTATTTTTTGGTCTTTGTCGCTGTGCACGGGCTTTCTCTAGTTGTGGCGAGTGGGGGCTATTCTTTGTTATAGTGCACAGGCTTCTCATTGTGGTGGCTTCTCTTGTTGCAGATCACAGGCTCTAGACACTCGGGCTTCAGTAGTTGCAGTACACAGGCTCAGTAGTTGTGACGCATGGGCATAGTTGCTCCATGGCATATGGGATCTTCCTGGACCAGGGATCTAACCTGTGTCCCCTGCATTGATGGGCAGATTCTTAACTACTGTGCCACCAGGGAAGTCCTCTTATATAATTTGGATATTAATCCCTTAACATCTATATGATTGGCAATTATTTCATCCCATTCTGTAGGTGACCTTTCCACTCTATTAGTTCTTTCCTTTGACACAAAATAGTTTTTAAGTTTGATGTAGTCCCACTTGTTCATTTTTTATTTTGTTGCCTCTGCCTTTGGTGTCATAACCAAGAAATCATTGGCAAATCCAATGTCCTAAAGTTTTTTCCTATATATTTTCTGGGAGTTTTAAAGTTTTGGGTCTTACATTTACAACTTTGATCCATTTTGTGATAATATTGTATATGGTATGAGGTAAGGGTTCTTATTTATTATTTTGCATGTGGATATTTAGTTTTTCTAACACCATTTTTTGAAGAACAGTCCTCTTCCCATTGAATTGTCTTGGTACCCTTTTCAAAAATCATTTGACCTTATATACAAGGATTTATTTCTGGGCTGTCATTTCTGTTCAGTGTGTCTGTATATCTGTCTTTATGCCTCTACAACATAGTCTTACTTATTGTTGCTTTGTAACGTTTGAAATCAGAAAGTGAAAGTCCTCCAGCTTTTCAAGATTGTTATGGCTATTCAAGGTCCCTTGATGTTCCATATAAATTTTAGGATGTTTTATTCTATTTTTAAAAAATGCCAATGGAATTTTGATAGGGATTGCATGGAATCTGCAGATCACTTCAAGTAGTATGGAATTTTAAGAATTTAAATCTTCCAATCCATGAGCATGGAATGTCTTTGTGTTTATTTGTATTTTATTTGGTTTCTTTTAGCAATGTCTTATAATTTTCACTGTACAAGTCCTTGACATTCTTGGTTAAGCTTATCCCTAAGTATTTTAACATTTTGATGCTCTAGTAAATGGGATTGCATTCTTAATTTTCTTTTCAGACTGGTCATTGTTAGAGTATAGAATGCCAAATTATTTTTTATGTTAATTTTTGTCCTGCAAATTTGTTATAATTGTTTATTAGTTATAGCAGTTTTTTTGGTGGACTCTTTAGGATTTTATGCATATCAGATTATGTCATCTGCAAATACAGATTATTTTATTTCTTTCTTTCCAGCATAGATGTATTTTATGTCTGTTTCTTGTCTAATTGCTCTATCTAGAACTTCCCTTCCAGTACTGTGTTAAATAGCAATAATGAGAGTGGGCATTTTTGCCTGGTTCCTGATTCTACAGTCTTTCACCATTCTGTATGGTATTAGCTGTGGGCTTTTAGAATATGGTTTGTAGTATGTTGAAGTAGTTTCCTTCTATTCTTAGTGTGTTGAATGTTTTTTATCAAAAAAGCGGCGTTGAATTTTGTCAAATGATTTTTCTGCATCAGTTGAGAAGATCTTGTATGTTCTGCCCTTCATTTTCTATTGTGGTATATTACATATGTTGAACCATCCTTGCATTCTGTAAATAAATCCTTCTTGATCATGTATTGATAATACTGTTAATATCCTGTTTAAATCAGTTTGCTAGTATTTTGCATTTAGAATTTTTGCATCAATGTTCATAAGGCATATTGGCCTCTAGTCCTCTTATCTGGTAGTTTTATATCTGTCTTTGGTATCCAAATAATGCTAGTCTCATACAATAATTTATAGGAAAAATTTGAGGAGGATGTTAATTAATTCTTCCTTGAATGTTTGTGGTACTGGGCTTTTCTTTGTTGGGACGTTTTCCACCACCATTCCAATCTCCTTAATATTTATAAGTCCATTCAGATATTTTATGTATTAATGATCCAGTTTTGGTACGTTGTATGTTTCTATGAATTTATCCATTTTTTCTCCATTATCCAGTTTTTGATGTATAATTGTTCATAACAGTCTTTTGTAATTATTTTTATTTTTGTTACATTGGTGTAATGTCTCTTTTTTCAATTTGAATTTTGCATTTTGAGTCATCTCTCTTTTTCCTTAATGTAGCAAGACTGTCAATTTTGTTAATCTTTTAAAAAAAAACAGCTTTTAGCTTTTTGATTTTTTTCTATTTTCTCTATTCTCTATTTCATTTTTCTCTCTCTCTCTCTCTCTTAGTCTCTCTCTAATATTTGTTATTTCCTTCCTTCTGCTATCTGTGGGTTTAGTTTGCTCTTTTCTCTAGTTACTTAAGATGTAGTTTAAGTTGTTGACTTGAGATCTTTTTTCTTTTTAAATATAGGGTTTTGCCACTATAAACTTTCCCCTTATTGCCACCTTCATAGTATTTCATACGTTTTGTTATGTTGTGTTTTTGTTTTCACTTGTCTCCAGATATTTTCTAAGTTTATTTTTGATTCCCCTTTTGACCCAGTGGCTATTTCAGAGTGCAATGTTTAAATACCACATATTTGTGGAATTCCCATTTTCTTCCTGCTATTGATTTCTAGGTGTTTTTATTTTTTATTTTTTTTTTTTTCCATTGTGGTCAGAGAAGATATTCTGTATGATTTCAATTTTCTTAAATTTCTAAGATTTGTTTTGTGGCCTAACATGTTGTCTATATTAGAGATGTTCTGTGTGTACTTCGGAAGAGTGTGTACTTTGCTGTTGTTGAGGGAGTGTTCTGTATATGTCCATTAGGTCCATTTGCTCTATAGTGTTGTTCATGTCCTTGTTTAATGATTTTCTGTTTGATGGTACTACTCATAACTAAAATTGGATTATTGAAACCTTCTGCTATTTTTGTGTTTCTGTCTATTCTTTCAGTTCTGTAAGCATGTACTTCATATATTTAGGAGCTCTATTCATGCATATATATTTTAAATTGATATATCTTTCTGGTGAATTTACCCATTTATCACTATATAATGTCTTTCTTTTTCTCATGTGACAGATTTTGTCATAAAGTTATTTGGTCTGGTATAATTATGGCTATCATTGCTTTCGTGAGATTTCCATTTGTATGGAATATCATTTTCCAACCTTTTACTTTTAGCCTCTGTGTGTCCTTATAGGAAAAAATGATTCTCTTATAGACAGCCTAGAGTAGGACCTGTTCTTTTTTTTTTTAATCCAGTCAACCAGCCTATGTCTTAAAATTGGTGCTTTTAACCATTTACATTCAAAGTAATTACTGATAGTGAAGGACTTATTATTGAAATTTTGTAAATTTTTTTCTGCATGTTTTGAAGCTTTTTTGTCTATCCTTTTTTTCCTTGCTGCTTTATTCATTTAATTTATTTTTTGTAGTGACCTCTTTTGATTTCCTTCTCATTTCCCTTTGTGTGTATTCTATAGATGCTTTATTTGTAGTTACCATTGCATTACATAAAATGTCTTAAAGTTGCAACAATTTAAAGTTGATAATAACTTTATTCACATATTAAAGTTCTACTTTTTACATCTCTGCCTTACCTCATTTTTGTAATCGATGACATAAATTACCTCTTTTTATATTGCACATTCACAAACATAGATTTATAATTACTTTTTATGCTTTTGATTTTAGAATTCTATACCAGATTTAAAAGTGATTTACACACCTACGTTACAATAATACAGAATTATATATTTGCTTATATGTTTATCTGGGAGTTTTATATTTTTGTATGGCATTGTATTGCTGTTTATTGTCCTTTGTCTTCAACTTGAAGAAATCATTCTAGCATTTCTTGGAGGTTAATTTCTAGTGGTGGTAAAATTTCTCAGCTTTTACATATTTGGGGAAATCTTAATTTCTCCTTCATTTTTGCAAGATGCTTTTGCCAGATATAGTATTCTTAGCTGGCATTTTTTTTCTTTCAGCACTTTGAATATATCACCCCACTCCCTTCTAACCTGTTTCTGCAGATAAACCTGCTGAGAATCTAATAGATGCTCTCTTGTACATGACAAGTTGCTTTTCTCTTGCTGCCTTCAAGATTCTCTCTTTTCCTGTGACTTTTGTCAATTTGATTATAATTTGTCTTGGTGTAGGTCTCTTTATCCAAGTTGGAGTTCCTTGGGCTTCATGAATTTGTGTGTCCATTTCTTTTCTTAGATTTGGGAAGTTATTGGTGATTATATCTTCAAGTAGGTTATCTGCCCCTTTATTTCATTTTCTTCTGGGACTCTCATAATTTGTACGTTTTTCTTGATGATGTCCCATTAGTCCCTTAACCTATTTTCATTTTCCTTCACTTTTTATTTTTCAACCAATGCCTCTGCAATTTCAAAAGTTCTGCCTATAAATTTGCTATTTCTTTGTTCTACTTGGTCAGGTCTCCTGTTGAGCTCCTCTCATGAATTTTTCAATTCAGTTATCGTATTTTTCAGTTCCATAATGTCTGCTTGGTTCTTCATATTTTCTATTTCTTTGTTGATATTTTAATTTTGCTTATGCAATGTTTGCCTGATTTCACTTAGTTGTCTATCTGTGCTCTCTTTTAATTTATTGAACATCCTTTTGATGACAATTTTGAATTTCTTATTTGACAATTCATATGTCTCATTTCTTATTTGACAATTCATATGTCTCATTATTTAGGATCAGTATCTAGATATTTAATTTGTTCCTTAAAATATGCTTCTTGTTTCTTTGTATGACTTGTCACTTTTTCATTGTGAGGATTTTGGCATTTGAGGAATCTGCTAATTCTCACATATTTTGCAGTCTGGTTTCATACAGTGAGAACTTTCTCTTCTCATTCATATAAGTAATATGTTGGCATTTCTGGGTATTTTGCTTTTCCATATAATCTTTAGAATTAGTCAAAATCCATAAAATAACTTTGTGTGATTTTGTCTGGGATTTCTTTGAGTCTATAAATCAAGTTGGAGAGAACTGACATTTCAACAATATTGAGTCTTTCTATTAATGAAAAGAAAATATCTCTTGATTTATTTATATATTCTTTGATCTTTTCCATCATAGTTTTGTTATTTTCCTCATTTAGATTCAGTACAAATTTTGTTGAATTTATACCTAAGTATTCTTTTATTTTGGTGCTAATGTAATTGGTATTATGTTTTAAAATTCAAATTCCAATTGTTCATTGCTGGTATAGAAGACAGCAATTGACTTTGGTATATTAACAGATATACCAAACAATCAATTATTAATTCCAGAGTTTGTTATTGATTCATTGAGATTTTCTTCCTAGACAATTATGTTATCTATGAACAAAGACAGTTTTCTTTCTTCTCTCTGCATTTGTATACCTTTAATTTCCTTTCACATCTTATAACATTAGCTAGGACATCTAATACAGATGGTCTGCCTCCAGGAATTCATCAGTTACTGTGTCACTGAAGGTTACTGAAATCATCAGCTTCTGCTTCAGATAAGCTGATCTCTATTTTTTTTTTCTTTTCTCCCCTTCATTTTCAGAGTGATAGTTTGTTTTGTGACCAAGACAACCTTAATGTTCCCCTGAGCTTGACTAAATTTTAGACAGGTTTCTCCCAGATTATAAGCCTTTGACCTCACTGAGTAACCCCTCCCCTAATATCCTGCAGTACTTTCCACTAGTTCATCCCAGTGCTTAAAGGTCTTCCTGCTTATTGTGTCAGTGGAGTTAAATTTAATCTCTCTCCCCTATTTTAATTATCCAGAAGAAAATCTTCCTTTCCTATTTAACTTTATCCAGTAGAATTTTTGCTTTAAAACCAGTGATCTAATTCTCTAATAAATCTAAGAAAAATCATTGGCTTTCAACTGTTTAATACTTTTCTTGCTGTGAAGGCAGGGCTGATGACTTGCAAACTTTTTACATGTTGGAGTAGAAACTGGAAGTCTAGAAAGAACAGTCTTTAATTACAAACTTTTTGAGCAGCAAGGAACTGAGGCAATAATTTGTGTGTCTTTCTTGAAGGGTAGTCTGAATATACTCAAGTGGTAATGGTGATCAGAAAGAATTCTAGGAAATGTGTTTGGGCCTTGGGAGTTCTCTGGATCAAGCTCAGTTAAGCCTCGATTCTATGCCAATAAAACAAATGGAGAATGACTGTAATTTAAGGATATTAATATAAATTTGGCCTAACTTGTACTTTTAGGCTATGAAACCCATAGATTGTTGACAGTTTTGCATTCATATTTTCTTGCATCTTATTCAACATGGCACAAAGGCCAGCTTTTGTTGCCTTTGCTCTCCACTAACATGCCTTAAATAAGTTCACTGGATTTATTGGATCATAGTTAGTTCAAAGTTCATTAATATTTACAACTTTTTTAAAAGCATAAAGGTATCCTGGAAATGATAATAGTTATTCAACAACACATTAATATTTAGTTTAACACTGAACAATTAAAATAACATTTGTTTTTATTTTAATTATATTGACCCCCAAAATCTATTCTATTATTTTACAATATAATAATTTTTTTGTGCCACTAATTATATAACAGTCATATTTTTACTGAATTTAATGGTTATTTCTATAATATTTTCTTATTTAGTATGTTTCTTATTTAGTTTCAGTACCACATGAAAAATCATACATTTAACATTTTTTAGTATTTATGTAAAGAGCTCTACATCTATTAGTCAAATTGTAATTTATATTTTGATTTACATATTAATTTAAAGAACATTCTTAAAACTTTCTTATTTTAAAATGTATGCTCTCCTTTTGGTAGAATGTTGGGTCATATTTCTTTTGCATTTTAAGATATTTTAAGAATATTTAAAAGGGATATAACATTAAAAATAATCTCCTATAGTCGTATATATTTCATTTTGTTTTGATTATTCTTGGTAAACAGCCTCAATTATCCTTTTAACAGAATTTTTTAAGTAGTTTTTACTGTAACTATAGCTAACAAAATAAAGTATGTGCAATTTAATTATGAGTTAGTGAAAACAGCATATTCACCATCAGTCTTCAGTAATTATTAAAATAAAAAGATCTTTGTCTTTGGTTAACTAATCTGTACAGTTTGAACAATTTAATGTTTACTTCAATGAAATTCTGGCCCTGAAAATTTGTGAAAACAATTTCAATAATCATGACCAGATGTTGATATGCATGTTTTCATTGGAACTAAACCAGATAATAATATTACAAAATTCTACTATCAATATCAGATTTTTTTCATACCTTTTGATGTCTTTGGCCAATAAATAAATATGATCTTAAATAAACTTCTGTCCCAACTAAATTTGGGGGATTGGGTAAGTGGTTAAGCAATCTCAAAACACTTTACAAATGTAACAGTTTACAAAGAAACTTTCTGAAATGCTGTTCTCCATATCACTTCTTAATGAAGCTCATTTTTGCATCTATGTGATACCCTTGTATATGTCTTCCTATCTTTTTTAGGAAGCGTGCTTTTAACTGGGGAACCTGTTAGTCATATTGAAAGCCGATAATCAGTTCCTTATTTCTGGATGACGGTTTCTCTATTTTTTCACAAATCTGAAAAAATGACTAGAATAAATTGTGACCTACTTCCTTTAATAGACTCTGTGTCATGGATATTGCATTCATGTTTAGGAGAGCAAGTTTTAAAATCTCTTTCACATATTCTAACAAATGAATCTGTATTCTGTGATAAATCTTTATCTTTGACCTTTATATTAATATCCTATACTGAACACCATGACATAACTTTTAATGAAATTAAGTTGACAGTTGCTAATAACATCAAAAAGTAATTGTTGTATGATGTAATTGCCTTGTCAATATTGCTATCTGAAGTTCAGTAGAGTTTTTATACATGTGATTTTCTAATATATTGCTTTGAACTCTAAGAAGTAGCAACTGAGACAACCATTACTTTTGATTACAAATAGCTTCAGAATTGATGAAACAGCTGATTTAGACAGTAACAGTCAGTACAAAAACCTCTTTTAAGATGTCTTGGTAACAAGACTTAGTGACAAGGAATTCATGTGTCTTCCTGCATATTATAAAACAGAATTCTCCATTGCAATTTAAACTTCCAGAGAAGATAGAATCTAAGATTATACATTGATCTTTGGCATAAACATATTGAGTGTAAAACTAGTGTAAATATAGAGTAAAACTATTTTATATAATGGAATGTGTCCCCAAATATGTTTTGTAAAATTAAACAGTCAGTTCCACTTAACAATTAAGTAAGAAAAGATGAAAACATAGATTCTGAAAGTAAAATGGAAAATTTAAAAAAATGTATAATAGATATTTATTACCCAGAACTAATACAAGAAGACAAAGAAATGGATGACCAATGTTTTTGCAAAGGGAAAAAGATAGCTCTTAAATTAATGCAACTTCACAGGATCCTAATATCCCTAGATAGTGATGTTAATTCACTCTATGGAATACCTATGCTATAACATTATAATTTGTTTATTGTGGTGATATTTCCAATCAAAACTTTTAATATTCCCCTTAAGTAATTTTAAGTAAAAGAGGTAGATAAAAATTCTCATTATGTTTTAATTTTAATGACAACTAAAGTTTTACTTGTTTTCAGTTTGTTATAGACTGAAAGATGGAGCTAATAATGTCTGTGGTGAACTTTTAATTTCAATATTCCTAAGTTAATTTTTTCTTCTTCAAGACACACTGTAGAATAATACAACTATTTTTTTATGATTGAAAATGCTTTTATCAATGTAATTATGCTTATATTTCTATAAGTTTCTGATGTGAGAGAGAGAGATAAAAAGATTATTTTAAAACAAACACTAATAATAATATCAACATTTGAATACAAATCAAAACCAACCCCTGGATGGTTAATATTAATTAACCAACATATTAATAACATTAACATATTAATGTTAATATTATAGTAGCAGTAATAGAAGTAGTAGTAGTAGAAGTGTTATAGTTAGTAGTATTAGTTATCAGAGTAAAAATAATATAAAATTATAGTGGCAATAATACAGGATAGTAAATTTCTTTATTGAAGATGGAGAAATTACAAAATTATTTTTTAAATGATGAAGGATTACATTTAAATTTAAATTTGATAAATACAATTAAACTTATATTTGGAAAATTTTTTAAAAATATTTAAATTTTAAACTTTTATTGGCTTCACAACTTCTTTGTAATTATATTTTCCTATAAATAAGAATAGAAGTCCTGCATTTTATGATAATGCAGACATGTCTCCAAACCTGGTATAGTGGTTGCATGATATAAACCAGGCATGGATCCAGTTTTCCTGTTCAACTGCAACATTTTATTCTTTTGTAAACTACTAAACCCTTTGCATATAGTTTAGTTTGAAAAATTGACTACTAAAATAGTTTAATATTGTTGTAACTCTATTAGAACGTATTACCATATGCTAACACATATATATGGAATCTAAAAAAAAAAATAGTTCTGAAGAACCTAGGGGCAAGACAGGAATAAAGATGCAGATGTAGAGAATGGACATAAGGACATGGGAGGAGGGAAGGGGGAGCTGGGACAAAGTAAGAGAGTGACATTGGCATATATACGCTACCAAATGTAAAATAGATAGCTAGTGAGAAGCAGCCACATAGCACAGGGAGATCAGCTGGGTGCTTTGTGACCACCTAGAGGGGTGGGATAGGGAGGGTGGGAGAGAGACACAAGAGGAAGGGGATATGGGGATATATGTATACATATAGTTGATTCACTTTGTTATACAGCAGAAACTAACACAACAATGTAAAGCAATTATACTTCAATAAAGATGTTAAAAAAATAAAAAATAAAAATAAAAATAAATTTAAAAAATACTTTAGTAATATGCCCTGTATCTTATTATGGAGAATAGAAAAATATAAGTTTTGAATATAAATTAAGAAAAACAAGAGTGGTTTCAATCTTTTAAAACAATTAATTTAAAATTAATATTTATAAGTTCTTATAAATCTCATATATCCAAAACTGCATGTGGAAAATGAAAAATCCAGAAAAACAAAGAACAAGTAATTCTCAGACCTGACCTTCTGCCAGCCGGGCCACAAGCTGAGACGACATTGACAGGTCCTCGCGATTCGGCCTGACGCACCCCCTCTCGCAGCATCATGGTGGCATACTGGTGACAAGCTGAACTCAGCTACATCTGATACTCCCAGATCTGTGCAAAAGCAGTGGGGGGGTGCACTGAAGACAGGATTCAAAGCAAATGCCAAGAAGACTTCTGGCAGCAGCATAAAAATTGTGAAAATGAAAAAATCTACCCTGATTACAGCTTGAAATGCTGCATGTTCAAGATGAAGATGTAATGTGGACATGTGTTATGGCAGATTGAAAATAATCTCCCTTCATGGAAAAAAACAAAACAAAACAACAAGTAATTCTAACTTGAGTTAAATGGGGAAGTGATGTGATGACATCCAATTGTCTTTTTCTTTGACTGATTAAATGCAGTCTTTTGAGAATAAACTTATTCTGATGGAAGAAGCAGACACAAGCATTCTCATCTGAATCATGCATTAGTATTCAAAAGGAAGAGCTCCATGGTTGTGCAAACCATGGAGGTTGTCACCTTTTGAAATATAGCTAAATCTTAATTAGGTGATAAGGTGGTAGAAGCTAATTAAACCTTGAAAGAAAAGTCAGCAATTTGATGCACACATCATTACTTTCAATATTTATTTGTTAAAAAAGTAAAAGTAATAAGTAGAGAACATTTTATTCTCCATTCGAAACAAATAGAAATTGAGACACATAGGTGATTTTAAATTTTCTAGTAGCCACATTTTAAAAAGTAAAAAAGGTGAAATTAGTCTTAATGTATATATATATTTTTAACCTAATGTGTTTAAAATATTATATCAAAATGTAGTGACTATAAAAACTGAGCTATTTTTTATTCACTTTTCATACTAAGTCTTCAAAAACTATTATTTTACCTCACAGCTCATCTCAATTTTTTCCACATTTCAAGTATTTAGCAACCATATGTGGTCAGTGGTTCATTTAACCACGCTATTGTCTTCATTATTATCATTTGAAATTTTGCTCAATTTGATAGTTGAAAAATAGTATTTTATTTTCCTATCTTTAATAGTTTACTGCACTTTGCCTATTCAACTGAGAATGATTCTAAGACTTCTGTTATCAAAAAAAAATCTTATTGTAGCATATCATTTTATATCCCTTGCTAACTTTCTAACAATATTCTGCAAAGACATATTTTTCTTTTCCTTCTTCACTGTTTCCTTGGGAAATGGATTCAACCAGTACCAATTACTAAAATTTTTTTCTTCAAAAATATTTTGTTTCCTCCCTATCTCTTTTTTTTTTTTTAAAGATTGATTGATTGATTGATTGATTGATATGTTGGGTCTTCATTTCTGTGCTAGGGCTTTCTCTAGTTGCAGCAAGCAGGGGCCACTCTTCATCGCAGTGCGTGGGCCTCTCACTATCGCAGCCTCTCCTGTTGCGGAGCACAGGCTCCAGATGCGCAGGCTCAGTAGTTGTGGCTCATGGGCCTAATTGCTCCGCAGCATGTGGGATCTTCCCAGACCAGGGCTCGAACCCGTGTCCCCTGCATTAGCAGGCAGATTCTCAACCACTGTGCCACCAGGGAAGCCCCATCCTCCCTATCTCTTCATTCCACCCTGAACAATAAAAAATGTAGAGAGTAACATAGGAAAATATATTTTGTACTTTTTTTGATATTGTGTTTCCCTGGATGTATTCCTACCTTCTCACTTCAAGAATAATCACAAAAATATTAATATTCTATATTTAGGGTTGCTTTTCAATGTTCAGTTATCATATACATGTTTCTCACATAAACTCAGGAAAATATTAATAATCCTACTCAACAAGTGAACAAATTTCACTACAGAGCTTTAGAGCAAATGACTATTTTGCTCAATTTCCTCCATGGATTATTATAATACCTGCATGTAGGAGTTTTGATTCTGAGTACAACAGTTTTAAATTATGACAGTCCTTAATTTATCTGAATGTTTTAGTTTTCACTCTCTTTCTTCTCATTCTTGATGTTGTCTCTTTATAATATCACAAAGTGCCAAAACTAAAAATGTCTTCCCCACATGAATTTTGCCCAAATTTTTGTCTTTTTTCTGTATTTTAGATCATAATTTCCAATAGTGGCTCAAATATTTTCACAAGCATAGCTTACTTGTCCTCAACATAACTCAAGAATCTCTTTGGTCCTTAGGATGTTTCCTCTCATATTAATCAAATGACTCAGTTAGTATTAATTGAATAGCATTTATATTTCAGCACTAAAATGGTTAACAAAACTATTACTTTAGAATTGCTCAATACAGTGATGAATATATTCACTTTATAAGACTTTATTTCTGAATGTATACATGGGGAAACAAAGCAGTGTCTCTCAATTCTGGTTGCATAATAAATGCCTGGGGACACTTAAATTTACTGATGCCCAGGACCACCATACAGAAGTTCTGATTTAATGGTTTTTGAATGGTGTTCCAGGAATTGTTTGTTTGCTTGTTTTGTTTTGCTTTGTGGATTTTTCCATCTTCAAGTAGTTTGTATTATATTTTAATTCCCAAAAAATCAGGAATCTGATTGGTTGGGTTTCCTTATGGGTACAGATAAAAAGTCCAGAGTTGAATCCTACATGTTATTATTTTCATTTTTAATTGTGATAACATAACATAACTTTTACTATTTTACCATTTTGAAGATAGGTGGTACTAAGTACATTCTCATTGTTGTACAATCATCAGCACCATCTACCTCCAGAACACTTTTCATCCTGCAACATGAAACTCTGTACCCATTAAACAATAACTACCAATGTCTTCCTCCCCCAGTCTCTAGAAACCACCACTCTACTTTCTGTCTTTATGAATTTGACTGGCCTAGTGGAATCTCATAATATTTACCTTCTTGTGACTGACATTTTTCTTAGCATTGCTTTGTGGGTTTTGTTTTTTATTTTAAGTTTCCTAGGTGCAGACATAAGAATCACTAAATTGGGAAAAAAAGAGTTTAAATATGTCAAGGGGAAATTTCTAATTTGGGTGACTAAGAAATATATTTGCCAATAGCATAAATAGGAAATTCAATTTAATAAAAAAGTTAGTTAGAAAGAAGTAATGGGTACTTAAATTACAATAGTTAAATAGAAAAAAGTTGAAAAGTTAGATTTTATCTAACTATATAATTGTATAATTCTTATATATTATTTTAACATAATATAATTGAAAAACAATGGGAAGCAGGGAGGAGAAAGATTAATGGATGATAGAAAAAATTAATTAGGCTGACAGAATAAACTCAGTGATGCTGTGAATAGAGAAAAGAAAAAATATGAGAAGAAAAAAATATAAACTTTTAAAAGGCATTCAATGGATTCCAAAATATGAACAGAAAACCATCAGGCACATCTAATTGATATCTTACTTTATCTCACTATTGTGTAAGTAGCTACACTTCACAAATGAGGCAGAAATTAAGGCTCAGAAAGTCTACCATGGCCTATTGACAGCACATATATAGTAAACAAATAGTGTTCAAATGTTTTCTGAATCTAACTCTGGTGCTCATTTCATGTGACCACTGTGTAGAAATCTGACTGGAAAATATTAAAAGCAGTTAGGAAAAATGCTTTAGATTTCAAGTTACAAATAAAGAGTAACAATGTAGTTTGTTCCATTGTCAAAGTATAGGAGATACTTAAAGTCAAATATACAACTTGGGAGTGTAGACCTAGAAGAAAAACACTAAGCAGAAAGTGTGGCACATAAGGCAAAATAACTCATGATAATTGTTAATATCATCAGTATTTTTTATCACTAGTGCCACCATCTTCCAAGGGTTAGGAAGAGGAAAAAATATTGAAAATGGATTTTTAAGGTGAGAAAACTTGGGGCAGACATTGAAATAGATTTCTGAGGTTTAAGAAAGATATTTGGAATAAATGCAATTAAATAAAAAAGCATCTCAACCTGTTATGGTGATACGGAGGAAATACCAGAAGCAAAAAAGAATATAAAAAACAGAATAATAAAAAATGTTAAAACAAGTTATGGGAACTAACTGCCATTAAATTCTAGAAAGGAGATATAACCCATAAATTGGATTATGATAGGGGACTTTGGGGAAGATTCTTACATGTCTCCTTAGAATTTAGGGGCTTAATTTCAAAGACACATATGGAAAGCTGAAAACAGAAACCCACTAAAATTCATAGTGTAACAGAGAAGAACAAACCTGACTCTACACTGGATCTATTCATTTAACTCTAACCCTTGTGGTTTGTTGCCTGTGCTTAGTCATGCTGGCTCTGCACCTTTGTAAAAGAATGTTGCCTCTAACCTGATATATACATAATAGCCCATTCTCAAGGCTCTGACTTTTAAAGGTATAACACTTTTCCATTCAAATAGAGATAAAAAGTTGCAGAGCAGAAAATAATTGTCTTGTTGGATGCTTATAGGTACATTTTGACCAGACCTACATGGACAGCTGCAAGAACAAAGGATTCTGGCACCAAGAAGCTTGCACAAGCAGCCACACCTCTTCCTCTTTTAGTATAAAAGAAGCCTGAATTCTAACTTGGGTAAGATGGTTCTTTGAGACACTAGTCCACCATCTTCTTTGTCTGCTGGCTTTCTGAATAAAGTTGCTATTCCTTGCCCCAGCAGCTCATCTCTCAATCTATTGGTCTGTTGTGTGGTGAGCAGTATGAGATTGGACTTGGTAGCAATAAGAGTCCACTCTTGAATGTATTCTTTCTCACTAAGAGTCTACATTGTCTTTTGATTATGTACATTAGTTTTGTCTTTATGTGACCATCTAGTTCATGTCCGTCCCTCTTTCTGGGTGCTATTCATTCTGTGTCCCTCCCTAAAAGCCAGAGAGATCCATCCAATATTCATAACTCAACCACTAAACACATGAGGTAGCTATGAGATGAAATGATAAATATCTCTTTCATATGTTTATACTATAAATTAACTTTCTTAGAAAAACAAATTTTTTATGGATGCATAGCATTCTTATTTTTCTTAATTATGTGGAGAAAAATTAGGTAGTTTACCTTGATGGTAGAATTTCCCTGGCAAGCCTATTAATATCGATATGTTGTTTATGTAAAACAAATGATGACATTGTCTCTTCCTCTTAAAAGGAAGGGACTACCAACACTTACAGAAGTGAAAATGGCTGAAGCAGTTTAATCTATTTGGGAATTGCAAAACAGTGTAAACCCAATATAGAAAAGTCAAATAAATTTCCAGAGTCTAGACTCTGGATGCAGTAATTAAATGTAATTTAGAAGAAGAGAAATAAGAAAAATTGTCTTGGATAATAAGGACTTCATTCAAAAATACTAAAAATAGAGATGTCCAAAATTGAGTGGTTTTGTGTAGGAGTGTGTGGGGGCAAAGTGGGGTGGTATGCTATATTTTATACATATTGCACTTGAGGTTCAAAAAACATATTCAGATTATCATCTGAGAAATTAAAGGATACATATATTTTATAAACTCATAACAATTATTTGAAATAAATATATCTATATCAAACTGAAGGTGATTTCAGAGTAGTACTGCTGTGCGTGTTATGTAGAAAATTTGTTGCAATTTAAGATTATAGAATGCAAGTTTTTAGTATATTTTTAAAAAGGTTTATTTGTAAAAAAATTTGTCCTATAAGAGTGGTCGTTAAGAAGAGATTATGGAATGAAGAAGTTAAGGAAACAACTAGATGCAATGTTGTAGTCAGAGAGATAGTATTTTAAAGAAATAACCAAGGTATCAAAGCAGCTAGCATTGAAAATTCAGAGGGAATTGAGAGGGCAGATACATCATCTAACAGCAACAGAAGGTATGTGCTAAGAAGACTGAAGAAAAGGGATTTTTAGAAACACTTTATGCTAAAAATATGCATATATATTATCCCAAGTGAAACCACAAAAGTGAATTGATCACTCTAGGCTAACCAGCTAAAATATCTATATAAACAGTTTAACAAAGATTTTATTTGAACTCAGAATGATTGTACAAAAGAATTTTGAAGTTAAATTAAATATCTAGATAAAATTTTAACAATATGTTCTTATGCTAAATTCTCTGCCTGATGTAGGATATTGCTCTCACCATTTTATTATTGTGTGTGTATGTGTCAGAAACATCTAGCAGGCAATTAGAAATTTCAACTTGGTATTCAGGAAAAAGTTAGAAAAAAGAAAAATAAAGAGCCATCTTGATAGAGGTGACTGTTGATGACAATAAATAAATAAATAAATAAATAAATAAATAAATAAATAAATAAAAGGATTATAATGAAAAGGCAGAGAAAATAAGAACTTTGGGAAAATAATTTTAATCAGTGATATCAAAGAAATATCCAGTTAATTTTTTTAACCCTAAACCTTAGATATATGGTGTACACATGAAGCAATCTTTTATGTAGTATATATAAATACTTTAGGAAATTAAAGATTCTAATTTGGATTTCTCAGAAAAATTTATGCTGTCCTTTTATGTCTTGCTTACCTTTTTTTCCTTTACAATAGTGCTATTTATCTTTTGTTCTGCTTTTTCTCAGTCTTAACCAGTCTTGTCTTTTTTTTTTTTTTCCGTCCATCAGTTTTCTTTCAGATCCCAAAATGTGGAAGTTCATCAGTGCACTGTCTTAGGCCACCCAATATATTTTTCAAAAATCCATCCCAAAGGTTTAAAATACCATCTAACTGTACTATGACTCCCAATGTATTAGATGCTAATCTTAATATCTCACTTTCAAAATATCTCAAATAAATTTTCTCTCTCCAGCAGTATTACTCTTCTCTTGGACTGATTACTATTATCTCTGTCCTGGAACACTACTTGGTCTCTCCAGTGTCCATGTTCTGCTTTCAAGTCTCAGATTAAACAGCATCTCCACTAGTGAAGACTTCTTTGATAGTATGATTCCATAGTAGGTCATGCTCTATCTCCAATTATTTTCCAACACTACACCTTCTTTGTTTCCTTCAAAGTACATATGGCAACCTTAAAGTATGTAAGTATGCATCTATTTGTGTATTATTTATTTTCACCCCCCTCTGCAATATCCAAAGTTCCATGGTGATGGAAAATATGCAAGTTTTTTTCATCTTTTTGTTTCTGGAATCTTCTGTATGGTCTGGCACATTCATATGGGATGAAAGAAGAAATTTACCAGAAGGCTAAAGTCAAGGAAAAACCGCAGTTATAAAAATATAGACCTAAAACACATGATGAAGGCATTGATATTGGAGTAATTTACTAGTCTATAAGCATATTGTGAATAAATGGTAATAACATGGCTACACTACCACAGTACCTCTACTACTATCACTGCTGCTCCTTTGTGACTACTAAAAGAATATAATTCCACTGGCTAGTCACTGTATTCCAAGCAACATGCAGGCATAGAATAAGAAAAAAATTTATTTCAATTCTAGAAAACAAACCTTATGATAAAATTTTTCTTATAAATATCATTTTCCAAATGAAAAAATTGATGATCTGGCAAGTTAAGCAATTTATTTAGCTCACAATGCAGACAAGATTCAGAAAATCAGACTTCAGCATCTATGCTTTTATCTGATATACTATATTGGTAATATGAATATAAAAATTATTATATGGAATTTATAATTATATATTTAGCCAATTAATATTATTAAATACATTTGTTGTGAATTCTAGTAATGCTTAGTACAATTCCCTAAGTTCTAAACTTTTCCACTGTTAGTGATTTTTCAATATCAGTGAGTTTATGCTTTTCAGTTGTATCATTTTTTATATTTTAATTTCAACTTGTATAAAATGATTTGAGTTAAAATTAATCCCAGCAGTCTAAATGACAAATATATACTTTATAGTCATTAATAGTTTCAACTTTATTAATATTATTGTGTTCAGAAAACATACTCTATATGATTTAAATCATTTGTAATTTATTGATAATTCTTTTCTATAGTCTACCTTGTTGACAGTCTGATGCACACTTGAAAATAGTGTGTCTTCTTCTTAGTTTGAGTGAATCCCTTATAAATACTAATCTATTCATATTGATCAACAGTTACTTATATCTTCTATGTCTTATTGATTATTATTTTATAATGTTCTGAGAGATTTGTGTAGAAATCTTCAACTATCTTTTTCTTCTTTTGATGTTCTATGAGTTATCATATTTCATATATTTTGTTATTAAGAACATACACATTTAAAATTATGTCTTACTAATAAACTAACTTTTTATCAATAAAAAAAAGTCACTTTATATATCTGGAAACATTCCTTGTTCTTATGATTAGAGTTTGGATAGTATATCTGTCTCCACACTTTATAACTAACGTTTCTGTTTTTAATAGACAGCATAGTTTTGTCTTCTGTACACACACTATGGAAATCTCTGCCTTTTACCTAGAGGGTTTAGATCATTCATATTCATCGTGATGTGATTAGGTTTATATCTATCATCTTATTATTTGTATTTTGTCTCCTCACTTTTTTTGTCTTGTCCTTCTTTTCCTCTCAGCATTTAAATTAATTAAGAATATTTATTTTTGTATTCCTTTTTTATCTCTATGATTGGCTTATTGGTCATGTCTCTTTCATTTTTTGAAGTGGCTATAAACACAGACACACACATTGCATGTGACATTTCACATTCAAATAGCATAAAAATACTTCATATATAATGCAAACATGATAAGGTAATATATTTTTATTTTTATTTCTCTCTTCTCATCCTATGTACCACTGTTGTACAATTGACCTTTATTATACAAACCCCCTAATGTATTGCTATTGTTTTCCTTTAAATAATCAGTTATTGTTTAAAGACATTGCAATAAAAACTATTTTTATTTGCCCATGTATTTTTGTATTTATCATTTCCAGCATTTTATAAATTATTTTCTGTAAATTCAGGTTTTAATATGGCAACATTTATTTCTGAATGATCAATTTGTTTTAACATTTCTAATGTAGCAGCCATTCTGGCAATTGATTCAGCTTTCGCTTGTTTAAAATCTATTGTCTTTATTTTGAAAGGCATTTTTACTAGTTATGGGATGCTAAGTTGAGAGTTTGTTTCTTTAAAAATTTAAGGATGCCATTTCATATATTAATTTGTTTAGACTCTTACAAGAAATTTGTGATTTCTATCTTTGTTCCTCCCTACCTAATGTGGTTCTTTATTCCCCACTCAGGCTGATTTTCTATTTTTTTCTTTCAATGAGCCTTGGACTGGTTTTCTTTGTATTCATCATTTATTGTGTATCATTGCACTTTGTGGATCTGTGTGTTATGCTTTAAAAAAACTTGAAAATTTCTGGCAATTGTTTCTTCAAATATTATTTTCTCTTCTTTCTATCTCTCCTGTTACTTGGAATCCAGTCACATTTATGTTAGACTGTCCCATTATTAATTCTGGCTCTGTTTATTTTGTTCACTCTTTTATTCTTTGAGTGATTGAATTTGAATTTTTTCTATTACTGTATCTTTAAGTTCAATGTTATTTTCTGCAGTTTGTAGAAAAATTTTGTGCTGGTAGGTTAGACAAAGATTTCGTAGTTATAGCAGCAAAATGTGATCCATAAAAGAACAAATTGAAAAATTATACTTCATAAAATTTTGAAAAACTTATTTTCATAAGACAGTGTAAAGGTAATAAAAAGATAAACTGCATGTTGGGGTTTAGTATTATTAGATAATATAATTAATAAGGAATGTCTAAAAGTATTCAAAATTCAATAATGAGAAAATAAACACAGTTTTAAAATGGTCAGAATATTTGAAAAAAACTTCCACAAAAATCTATATAGAGAAAATATAAGCAGATTTAAAATATACATCTTTACTCATTAGGGAATTACAAATTAAAATCACAATGAGATAGCATTACACATATAGTAAAAAAGGCTTAAATTTTAAAAACATTGACCATACTAAATGGTAGTGAGGATGTAAGGGAACAGCTTCTTTGGAAAACAGTTTGCCAGTTTTCTATAAAGTTGAATATTCAACTACCACAACAGGCAGCCATTCCACTTCTAAGTATTTGCCCAGGAGCAATAAAAGCATATGTCTACATAAAGCTTCAAAGGAGTGTTTACAGCAGTTCTATTTATTATAGCTGAGAACTAGAAATAACTCCAATATCCACTGATGTATAAATGGATAAACAAACTATGGTATTATCAATGATGGAATAGTACTCAGAATGAAATCAATTGAAATATTGATTTACAATTCAACATGGAAGAATCTCAAAATAATCACACTGAATAAAAGAAGTCATACAAAAAAGGAAACATAATATAATTGTATTTATATCACAATCTAGAATATGCAAATTAATCTATTGTGACAGAAAGTATATCACTGCTATCCTGGGGATGGAAAACATCTGTGAGTATTGGTGCAAGAAAAAAATGGGAAGAAGGGAATATAAAACAGACAAGGAAGCATGTGGATATCATGGGTATATACATTTTCTTATTTTTATGATATTTGCAATCATACACATTACCTCTGTCAAACTTTTCAAATTTTATAATTTAAAAATATGAATTTATTGTATGTTAATTACACCTGAATAATGTTTCTTTAAGAGGATGGGAGTGGTATGTTGGGTTTAATGTGGCTGACATAAAAGATTCTGAGAAAAGAAGAGTTTCCATTTGATTAGGTAACAGCTTAGTCATCATAAATGTAGCATGAGTGGCTTTGAAGGAGTAGGTCAGATGGGAAGCTAGATGAGAAAGGAATGAATTGTGGATGGGGAATATGTAAATAAATGCAATATTTGTAGTAAATTCCTGTTAGAAGTTTACATTTAGATAAATGAATGGAGATCAGACAGTAATAGAAACCAAGTCAAGAGAATGTTACTTACATGGTTATTAGTTTATTCTGAAATCAGAATTCCTGAATGTATCTTAGAATGTTTGAGTAGAAAGAGAGATTTAGAAAATCCAGGAAAAAAGTGTTACAACCAAAATGTCCATCAACAGATGAATGGATAAAGAAGATGTGGCACATATATGCAATGGAATATTACTCAGCCATAAAAAGAAACGAAATTGAGTTATTTGTAGTGAGATGAATGGACCTAGAGTCTGTCATACAGAGTGAAGTAAGTCAGAAAGAGAAAAAACAAATACCGTATTCTAACACATATATATGGAATCTAAAAAAAAAAAAAAAAAAAAAAAGGTACTGATGAACCTAGTTGCAGGGCAGGAATAATGATGTAGACATAGAGAATAGACTTGAGGACACGCGGTGGGAAGGGGAAGCTGGGGCAAAGTGAGAATAGCATCGATATATACACACTACCTAATGTAAAAGAGCTAGCTAGTGGGAAGCAGCAGCATAGCACAGGGAGATCAGCTCGGTGCTTTGTGATGGCCTAGAGGGGTGGGATAGAGAGGATGGGAGGGAGGATCAAGAGGGAGGGGATATGGGGGCATATGTATGCATATGGCTGATTCACTTTGGTGTACAACAGAAACTTACACAGTATTATTAAGCAATTATACTCCAATAAATATCTATTAAAAAAAAGAAAGTGAATTGCATTGGGGTCATTGAGAAGATGGAGAGAAAATATTATGATCATGATGATAGAATTTGCCTTGCATAGGAGGAAGAATGCATCTTCCATTGTCACTGGAGAGAGGAAGAAAAGCAGAGGATTAGTCAATAAGACTAAAATAAACAACCTTCTTCATGGTACAGTAAGTAATGTCTCATGTAGGAATTACAGGAAATAATTCTAAGTGAATTGAATAGCTTCCTAAAATAAATAATTGTAGTTAATATTTGTATAGGCATTTTAAGAAATATTTTAATGAATCTGCTTTAATAAAATACTCCCTCTAAAACTGATTGTAGTGTGACTTCAGACAAGTTACACAAATTCTATAAACCCGTTTCTCCACAAATATAAATGAAAACAGTAAAGATATGTATACAATGGGTTGTGATGTTTTAACATAAATGTCTGAAATAACAACCACTCTTAAATCCTTATTGCAAGAAGATAGAGACATGCCAAATATCATTTTATTATACAAGGATGCTAAAGCATATACACAGTATTTGAAATTGCAAATATTGGAATTGCAAAGTGTTAAAAGAAAGGTTTAAATTAGTATTTTGAAAAGCATGCATTTTTTAGTCAACTGGATCAGATGTGGGCACTAATGAAGTCACTGAAATTTGCTGAAGCCCATAATTTGTATATTTTTTTCATTAATTCAATTTTTCAATCAGGGAATCATGTAGGTAAAGCTTTGCTGAGCTTTCCATATTATGACCTCATTATATGAAGAATAAAATTGCACTTGAACTAAGTAAATAAATGTGGTTAATAATTGTCAAATCAAAATAAACTTTTGCTCTCAATTTAATACCTACTATATTTATAAATAATAATCAAGAATACCATCCAACATATCTTTTCTATATTTGAACAGTAATCATATAAAGTGTACTTTCTTTCTTTGATTTCAATAGCAGGGAAAACTGGCAATTAAACAGTACACACAATAGAAATACATGAACATATCTTTCATTAATCATTATAATGTAAAACACTTCTCCTTTGTTGAATGCATTTTAAATTGTTTGAAAATATTTACAACTTTATAAACCTTATTTCCAGTTATTTGTGGTGAACTACATAAACATTATTTAACACAATAAAAATAGCATCTGTGGAAAAAATTACATAAAAGAAATAATACTTTCTCAAAAATCTAGTAGGCAATAACGATAATTTCTTAGTTTCCAATTTATTGCCTTCTTATGTTTTCCCCTAAATCCACTGTTATCCACAGACAGAAGTAAACAAAAAGTGAGATATTGAGATTCACAAGGTTTATGAATCACTTAATTTAAAGTATTTCCACATATATCTACTGAAATTTCCAAATGTTTTTGAGTAAATGAGTAATTTTTTTCAATTAAACTAAGAAAAATTCATTTTGCCTTATTTAATTTATTATTATTATTAAATTAAGCATTTGCAGAAAATAGATTTTCATGTTTGTAAACAATTGTATTTAAAATTTATCTAATGTTAGTCAATGAAGATGTTCCTTGAACATTTAGGTTGAATTCTTAAGCTTAGTCTATAGTACCTAAAATGGTAAATAACAGATGGAAGAAATACATCTTCCTACAAAACCATCAGGAAAAACATAAAACAGAAAATGTTGGTTAAAAAACTAAATATCATGCAATTCATTAAACTCTTTCCTTCATAAAACTTTTGATCACCAAAGATGTGTCTAAATTATTTCCTACAGGGCTCCAATGATTCCAAATCCAGTTTGCTTTGTGGGTCATTCTTAATGTTTATTTGTCTCTGTACAATAAAAGATTTCTTGACATCTGTTTTGCATTCTTTCTGAAATCATTTGTGCCACATCATTTTGTTGATGATGGAAATATCAAAGTATCAAATGAATTATGTTTTTCAGAAATACTGTTAAGAAAAACAGATTTGTTCATTGTGCTTTCAAGCCTCATTTCTTACGTTACATTTCTTTTTCCTATTTCTCATTGTTTATTCTTGCTCACTGCCTATTTCTATGAATAAACAGTCCTTGTTCTCACCTATTCCTCCTCTCCTGCACTGGATCTTATCTTCTTCCATGGCTTCTGAAAGATTTTATTCCAACAATTCTTTTTTTTTTTCTCTCAGAACAACTGTTTCTCTCTTTTCTTTGCTATCTTCACTGCTATGAAAACAGGTTTTTATTTCTCTAACTTAAATGACAACTTTCTTTTTATTGGAGTAAAATTGCTTTACAATGTTGTGTTAGTTTCTGCTGTACAATGAAGTGAATCAGCTATATGTACACCTATATCCCCTCCCTCTTGGACCTCCCTCCCACATCCCCATCCCACACATCTAGGTCATCATGGAGCACCGAGCTGAGCTCCCTGTGCTATACAGCAGGTTCCCACTAGCTATCAATTTTACACATGGTGGTGTATTTATATCAAACCTAATCTCCCAATTCGTCACACACCTCCCCTTCCCCCCCATGTATACATGATAAACAACAGCAAGATGTTTTTTGACCCACCTCCTAGAGTAATGAAAATAAAAATAAACAAACGGGACCTAATTAAACAACATTCTTGCTTGACCCAACTTTCCCTGTTAAAGTTCTAATCAACAGCTCTCTATTGTCACAAAAGTCCTAGAAAAATGTTTTCTGTATTCTGTCCCCAATTTCACTAATCTCTTTCTTCCTTAAATCCACTCCAAATAGACATTTGCAACTTTTACTCTAAGAGAATTTTTTTTTATCAAGGTCAGCAATAATCTCCACACTTATTAGTCTAGTGGTGAAATGTCAGTTTTTATGTTATTTGACATATCACCAGCATTTGAGGCATTTAATTGCTTTCTTTGCCTGGCATTGTTAAAACATCATTCTCTTACTGATGAAAGAAAATGAAGAGAACACAAACAGATGGAAAGATATACTGTGTTCATGGTTTGTAAGAAATAGTGTTGTTTAAATGACCATAATACCCAAGGCAATCTTGGGTGCAATCCCTATCAAAACACCAAACATATTTTACAAAATTAGAACAAATAATTCTAAAATTTGTATGGAAACACAAAAGACCACTAATACCCAAAAAAATCTTGACAAAGGAGAATAGAGTTGTAGGTATCATGTTGCCTGACTTCAGGCTATACTACAAAGCTACAGGAATTAAAACATTATGGTGGGAATTGTCTAGTTGTCCAGTGGTTGGGACTCCATGCTTCCACTGCAGGGGGCACGGGTTTGATTCCTGGTTGGGGAACTAAGATCCCACGTGTTGCTCAGCCAAAAAAAAAAAAAGAAAAGAAAAGAAAAAGAAAAGGAAAGAAAACAGTATGGTAATGGTACAAAAACACATAGATCAATGAAACAGAATAGAGAGCCCAGAAATAAAACCATGTACCTATGTTCAATTATTCTATGACAAAGGAGGCAAGAATATACAGTGGATAAAAGACAGTCCCTTCAACAAGTGGTGCTGGGAAAACTGTACAGCTACATGTAAAAGAATGAAATTAGAACATTTTCTTACACCATATATAAAAACAAGATTTAAATGGATTAAAGACCCAAATGTAAGACCAGAAACCATAAAACTCCTAGAAGAAAAAATAGGCAGAACACTCTTTGACATAAATCACATCAATACGTTTTTGTATCTGTCTCCTAACACAAAGGGAACAAAAGTAAAACAAAACAGAACAAACAAACAAATAAAAACAAGAGGGACCTAATTAGACTTAACAGCTTTTGTACAGCAAAAGATACCATTCAATGAGATGAAAAGAAAACCTACTGAATGGCAGAAATATTTCCACATAATATGACTGATAAGGGGTTAATACCCAAAATATATAAACAGCTCATACAACTCAATATACTAAAAACAACCAACTCAATTAAAATATGAGCAGAAGACCTAAATAGACATTTTTCCAAGGAAGATGTACAGATGACCAACAGGCACATGAAAAGATGCACAACATCATTAATGATCAGGGAAATGCAAGTCAAAACCACACTGAGATATCACCTTACACCTGTCAGAATGGTTAGCATCAAAAGGGAACACAAATAACAAATATTTGGAAAGGATGTGGAGAAAAGGGAACTGTTGTACACTGTTGGTAGGAATGTAAATTAGCACAGCAACTGTAGATAATATTATTGAGGTTCCTCAAAAACCAAAAATATAACTACCATATGATCCAGCAATTCCACTCCTGGGTATATATCTGAAGAAAACCAAAACACACTAATTCAAATAGATATATGCACCACAATGTTCACAACAGTATTACATAATATAGCCAAGATATGGAAACAACCTAAATGTCCATCAACAGATGAATGGAGAGAAAAAATGGAATACACACACACACACACACAGGAATACTACTCAGCCATAAAAAGGATGAAATACTGCCATATGTAGCAACATGAATGAACTTAGAGATTATCATAGTGAAGTAAGCCAGACAAAGAAATATCATATGATATTGCTTATTTGTGGCATCTAAAAAAATTATACAAATGAAAATATTTATAAAACAGAAGGAGACTCACAGACATAGAAAACAAGTTATTGTTACCAAAGGGGGAAATGGGGTGGGGAAGTGGTAAATTAGGAGTTTGGGATTAACATACACGTTACTATATATAAAATAGATAACCAACCAGGACCTACTCTATAGTAAAGGATATTATACCCAATATTTTGTAATAACCTATAAATAACCTATAAGGGGAAATAATCTGAAAAAATTATATATATATATATCTGAATCACTGTACTGTACACCTGAAACTAACACAATGCTGTAAATCAACTATACTTATAAAAAGAAAAATGAGGCCAAAAAATAACAAAATTTTCAAAGATTATACACCATTTATAATTATTATAAAATATTAGCTATATTCACTGTGCTGTACAATATATCCTAGTAGCTTATTTATTTTATACATAGTAGTTTGTACCTCTATATATATATCACATCTTCTTTACCCATTCATCTGTCCATGGACACTTAGGTTGTTTCCATGTCTTGGCTATTGTAAATAATATTGCTATGAACTTTGGGGTGCACGTATCTTTTCAAATGAGAGTTTTCGTCTTTTCTGAATATATGACCAGGAGTGGGATTGCTGGATCATATGGTAACTCTATTTTTAGCTTTTTAAGGAAACTCCATAATTTTCTCCTTAGTGGCTGCACCAATTTACATTCCCACCAACAGTGTAGGAGGGTTCCCTTTTCTTCACACCTTCTGCAACATTTACTTGTTGTAGACTTTTTGATGATGGCCATTCTGACCCTTGTGAGATAACACCCCTTTGTAGTTTTGATTTGCCTTTCTCTAATAATTAGTGATGTTGATAATCTTTTCATATGCCTTTTGGCCATCTGTAGGTCTTCTTTGGAAAAGTGTTTATTTAGATCTTCTGCCCATTTTTGATTTTTTAAAAATTGAGCTGTATGAGCTGTTTGTATATTTTGGCAATTAATCCCTTGTTGGTTGCATCATTTGCAAATATTTTCTCTCATTCTATAGGTTGTTTGTTATGGTTTCCTTTGCTGTGCAAAGGCTTTTAAATTTAATTAGGCCCCACTTTTTAATTTTTATTTCCTTACTCTAGGAGACAGATACAAAAAGATATTGCTGTGACTTATGTCAAAGAGTGTTCTGCCTATGCTTTCCTCTAGGATATTTATAGTATCTGGTCTTACATTTAGTTCTTTAATCCATTTTGAGTTTTTTGTGTGTGCATGTGTGTGTGTGTGTGCATGATGTTAGAGAATGTTCTAATTTTATTCTTTTACATGTAGCTGTCCAGTTTTCCCAGCACAACTTATTGAAGAGATAGTCTTTTCTCCATTTTATATTCTTGCCTCCTTTGTCGTAGATTAACTGACCATAAGTGTGTTGGTTTATTTCTGGGCTTTCTATCCTGTTCCATTGATCTACATTTATGTTTTTGTGCTAATACCATATAGTTTTGATTACTGTAGCTTTGTAGTATAATCTGAAGTCAGGGAGCTTGATTCTTCCAGCTCCGTTTTTCTTTCTCAAGATTGCTTGGCTATTTGGGGTCTTTCATGTTTTCATACAAATTTAAAAAAATTTTTTCTAGTTCTGTGAAAAATGCCACTGGTATTTTGATAGGAATTTCATTGAATCTTTAGATTACCTTGGGTAGTACTGTCATTTTGACAATACTTATTCTTCCAATCCAAGAACATGATTTATCTTTCCATCTGTGTCATCTTTGTTTTCTTTCCTCAGCATCTTATAGTTTTCAGAGTACAGGTCTTTTGCTTCCTTTGGTAGGTTTATTCCTAAGTATTTTATTCTTTTTGTTGTGATGGTAAATGGGACTGTTTCCTTAAATTCTCTTTCTGACCTTTTGTTGGTAGTATATAGAAATGCAACAGATTTCTGTGTATTAATTTTGTATCCTGCAAATTTACCAAATCCATTGATGAGCTCTAGTAGTTTTCAGGTAGTTTCTTTAGGATTTTCTATATAGAGTATAATGTCATCTGCAAACAGTGACAGGTTCACTTCTTTTCTAATTTGGATTCCTTTCATTTCTTTCTCTCCTCTGATTGCTGTGGCTAAGACGTCTAAAACTGTGTTGAATAAAAGTGGTGAAAATGGACATCTTTGTCTTGTTCCTGAAAATTTGAATCACTATGTTGTATACTTGAAACTAATATAATATTGTAAAGCAAGTATTCTTCACAAAAAATAGTCATCCACTTAGTTGTATTCTTCAACAATAAGCCCCTACCACTACATTTTTGTTCCCCTCTTCTCCCTTTATCTTTATATTGGCATGTGACAATCATTACTCCTTTCTCCATTTTTTTCCCTATGTACTTACATTAACTAGGTGATCACATTCAGTTCTGTGGCTTTAAAAACAATAGCTGAAGACTCCAAAATCTCTGTTTTCTGTATATTTTTTGTCCTGGACTCCAGATTATTTTATTTTTCTGCCTACTTGTCATCATACTTGGATATATAATAACATCAGAATCTGAAAATGTCCAAAAGTTAACTTCTAATTTTTACCCCTCAATTTACTCTTATAATGAGTAAATTGTTTTCTTCCCACCTCATTTGATGGAATTTATAAATTTCCAGTTACATGTACCAGTCTTAACAATATCACTGACCTCCCTCTCTCACAACCCATATCCAATCTGTCTGGAATTCCTGTTTACTTTACCTTCAAAATATATGAAGAATCCAACCATTTCCTACCACCAACACTGCTACCATACCAACTTACTTTCGTTATGATGATAGTGTTCTCACTGGTCTCCATGCTTTCACTCATACCCCTGTTGAGTCTCTTCTCAACATCGCATTGAGAGTTATCCATTACACATAAATGTTTGATCATGCTGTTCCTCTACTCCAGGGGAGGGGTCTGGCTAACTACACCCCACAAGTAAAACTGGCCCACCACCTTTAATGTTTGTTCTGTATATAAATTTTTATTGGAACACAGTCATCCCCTTTTACTTATGTATTATCTATAGCTGCTTTTGTGCTAAAACTGCAGAGATGAGCAGTTATGACAAGAGACTGTATAGTGCCAAAATTACTTCCTGTTGGGCCTTTTACAGAATAAGAGTGCTGATCCCTGCTCCATTCAAATTGTTACTCACTCCCCATTTACTCAGTCATGTTAAATGCCACAGCCATTTAAATACTTTACAAGGCCCTTCATAACTTGACTTCCCATTACTTCTCTCCTGTTCTAGTCACACTTGTCTCCTTTTTGCTCTTCTTTACAGTATTTGTATTGTGTTTTTCCTCTGTCTGAGATAATCTTCCTTAAGATATCCTCAAGGTTATGTCTTTTAACTCTTTCAAGTCTTTGCTCAAATGTTAAATTAACAAAGTCTATCTTTGTGTTCTCTTTTAAATTGCAGCTAACCCTACGAGCTCTGTATCCACAAATTCCTGATTCTCTTTTTACTGCTATATTATTTCCATACACTTTAAATTCTAAAAATTATGTTGAAATCTATTTATTATTTACGTTTCTCTCAGTTTCCCAACAATAGAATGTAAGCTCAACTAATGCCAGGGTTTGGTTTACTGAATCATTCCAAGAACCTAAAATAGTGACCCAAAGTAGGTGCTCAATATATAAATTTATGTAATGAACTTGTAAATCTTGTGTTTTGAATGCCTAGCAAAAACAACTGTTGTGGCACAGACATATGAGTACATGAATTAATGAATGAATAAATAAATGGATGGATGAGTGAAAGGTTTCACAAAAGAGACTTGGTGACATATAATTTGAGGTGGCTTAGAATATTAAGACAAGTTTAGTTTTTGTATATAATAATTAATATTAATTGAATTTGCAAATAAATATTGATTAAAATTGTAAATCATTACATTGAATAAAAAATAAATAGTAGTTGAATTTGTAAATTTTAATTGCAATTAATTAATTAATTAATTGAATTTCCAAAATTGTTAGGTTGAATGAAAAAACAGCATTGAAATAAATAACACCATTGAATGGTTTCATAGTTAAGGAATTTAAAACCCAGCATAGACTAGGCTTTAAGACCTATGAAAACTGTAATCAAGAGAGAAATATTCATGGTTTTCAGAGAGACAATTTTTTTTTTCAATTTGTAGTAATGAAGGAGTATTGAAAGAAAGAAATGCTAAGGTTGTATGGAAGAAGGACAACAGCTAGAACAGCATTCTGATAAATAGAGGGATGAAAAATTAGCTAGAAAAAGAATCAAAATTATCTATTTGGTTCCATCTACATAAGAAAAAAATAAACATGTAAACATTATTTAATACTTGGAAGGCTCTGAGCTATGACATATGTTTCATTTTATTTTTACTTAATCATAATAGAATACCTGGAATATGGACATTATTACCTAAAATAGAAATCATCCCACTCCTTAATATTCCTAGAATATTTTTCTCATTTTCCAGGCTCTAGCCTTCATTAAATGACTCCACCATTCATTTAGTCTCTCAGTCTTGAGAGTTTGGGGTCATAGTTGACTCTCTTCACTTCCTTAACCCCACATCTGTCTAATCAAGTCTCATGATTTGTATTATTTTAGCAGCCATACTTATAGCTTGTATTAATATGACATATTGGGCGACAGACAAAGTACATTGCAAGAACTAATTAATGTAATCCATAAACAACCCCATGATGTATATACTATTATTACCAATAATAATTTAGAGATAAATAATACAAAATTTTGCCCAAAATTAGAGTTAAAGCATACACTTAATAAATGGCAAAACCAATACTTCAACTCTAATTTGTCTCCAAAGTCTATATGGCTAATAACTTTTTATTATTAATCACTTCAAATGTGTCTGGATTCTCCTTAAATCTATTTCAAGTGCCTCTTTACTGTATAAATTAGCATTATATCTCACACCAATTTTACTAATTTGACTTTCTACATCCACATTTGCTGCCACAAGCTCATTCTCCCCGCTGAACACAGACAGACATCTGTAAATTAAAAATATTATTATATTACTCCCTTGCTTCAAAACACATCAATGGCTAACCTCTTTCTTTAAGAAAAAACCTCATGTGGACATATTTTGGTCTTTGAAACCAATGGTGACAACATTGTCATTGATTAGTCAACTCTAACTTCTCACTCTCTAGCCACAATAGATCTTTCTTCCTTTTGTTTTCCTCTCACTAGGATTCGCACACATAATTCCTTTTGTCCAAATTAGATACCTTCCTTCTCCTACAACTTATATTTAGCCAAATCTGCTCAATGTTTGGATTTTATTTTAAGCATATTTCCTCAAAGAAGTTTAAGATTTCACTACCATGTGACTCAAAAGAGTCTGCATATTGTCATAACCTTTATAGCTCTCTAAATAAGAATTTGATTTCTAGATTTCCCATTTGTATATAACTTCCTTGAAGACAGGGACCAAGTTTCTCTTGTTCACTATTCCCCCACTCCACATCTTCAATGTCTAGCACACTGCTTGCACATACCTCTCCATAGATGAATGTGGCAAGAATAAATCGATCTCTATTAGGAACACATAGAAAGTTTTAAATTTGTCTTATTTATATTAGTTACAATTTTTGAATACACACTTATTCTTTTAATCATGAGATAAATATCAAATGTTTATTATATAATATTAAATGCATTTTTGTATTATCAGTATCCATTTTTCAAACCAACTTGAAAACACCAAAAATGTAATGCAATAAAACCACTAAATAACACTGTCCCTAATTTAAACTGTATAAGTGATATCTTATTTTTAATAAAAAAGACTTCGGGATTCCCTGGTGGCTCAGTGATTAAAAATCGATCTGCCAATGCAGGGGACATGGGTTCGGGCCCTGGTCCAGGAAGATCCCACATGCTGTGGAGCAACTAAGCCCGTGAGACACAACTACTGAGCCCACGTGCCACAATTAATGAAGCCCATGCACCCAGAGCCTGTGCTCTGTGACAAGAGAAACCACTGCAATGAGAAGCCTGTGCACCACAATGAAGCATAGCCCCTGCTTGCCGCAACTAGAGAACGCACAGCAACAAAGACCCAAAGCAGCCAAAAATAAATAAATAAATAAAATTATTTAAAAAAAATTTAAAAGTCTTTAATTTTTGTTTCTTATGAAATCTGCAAGCTTGTATACACATACTATCTACATTCCTATTAAATTAAGTTCAACAATGTCATTGTCTGATTAGGTGATGATAATTCAAAATCTAGGTCACTAAGTACCACATGCCACAAGCACCACTATATCATTTATTGATTAAGATAGCATATAACCATCACAAGATAATAAATACATTCAATTTTTAATAGCCTGAAAAGAAGACAATTATTTTAATTGTGTTAATTATAAGAATAATAACTAATATTATGAATCATTAATTATGCATCAAGGCAGTGTGCTAAATAATTTTTGCATGTATTTGTCTATTTTTTTTTTAAACATCTTTATTGAAGTATAATTGCTTTACAATGGTGTGTTAGTTTCTGCTTTATAACAAAGTGAATCAGTTATACATATACATATGTTCCCATATCTCTTCCCTTTTGCATCTCCCTCCCTCCCACCCTCCCCATCCCACCCCTCTAGGTGGTCGCAAAACACCGAACTGATCTCCCTGTGCTATGCGACTGCTTCCCACTAGCTATCTATTTTACATTTGGTAGTGTATATATGTCCATGACACTCTCTCACCCTGTCACATCTCACCCCTCACCCTCCCCATACCCTCAAGTCCATTCTCTAGTAGGTCTGTGTCTTTATTCCTGTCTTGCCACTAGGTTCTTCTTGACCTTTTTTTTTTCCCTTAGATTCCATATATATGTGTTAGCATACTGTATTTGTTTTTCTCTTTCTGACTTACTTCACTCTGTATGACAGACTCTAACTCCATCCACCTCATTACAAATACCTCCATTTCATTTCTTTTTATGGCTGACTAATATTCCATTGTATATATGTGCCACATCTTCTTTAACCATTCATCCGATGATGGACACTTAGGTTGCTTCCATGTCCTGGCTATTGTAAATAGAGCTGCAATGAACATTTTGGTACATGACTCTTTTTGAACTATGGTTTTCTCAGGGTATATGCCCGGTAGTGGGATTGCTGGGTCGTATGGTAGTTCTATTTGTAGTTTTTTAAGGAACCTCCATACTGTTCTCCATAGTGACTGTATCAATTTACATTCCCACCAACAGTGCAAGAGTGTTCCCTTTTCTCCACACCCTCTCCAGCATTTATTGTTTCTAGATTTCTTGATGATGGACATTCTGACTGGTGTGAGATGATATCTCATTGTAGTTTTGATTTGCATTTCTCTAATGATTAATGATGTTGAGCATTCTTTCATGTGTCTGTTGGCAATCTGTATATCTTCTTTGGAGAAATGGCTATTTAGGTCTTCTGCCCATTTTTGGATTGGGTTGTTCGTTTTTTTGTTATTGAGCTGCATGAGCTGCTTGTAAATCTTGGAGATTAATCCTTTGTCAGTTGTTTCATTGGCAAATATTTTCTCCCATTCTGAGGGTTGCCTTTTTGTCTTGTTTATGGTTTCCTTTGCTGTGCAACAGCTTTTAAGTTTCATTAGGTCCCATTTGTTTATTTGTGTTTTTATTTCCATTTCACTAGGAGCTGGGTCAAAAAGGATCTTGCTGTGATTTATGTCATAGAGTGTTCTGTCTATGTTTTCCTCTAAGAGTTTGATAGTGTCCGGCCTTACACTTAGGTCTTTAATCCATTTTGAGTTTATTTTTGTGTATGGTGTCAGGGAGTGTTCTAATTTCATACTTTTACATGTATCTGTCCAATTTTCCCAGCACCACTTATTGAAGAGGCTGTCTTTTCTCCACTGTATATGCTTGCCACCTTTATCAAAGATAAGGTGACCATATGTGCGTGGGTGTATCTCGGGGCTTTCTATCCTATTCCATTGATCTATATTTCTGTTTTTGTGCCAGTACCAAACTGTCTTGATTACTGTAGCTTTGCAATAAAGTCTGAAGTCAGGGAGGCTGATTCCTCCAGCTCCATTTTTCGTTCTCAAGATTGCTTTGGTTATTCGGGGTCTTTTGTGTTTCCATACAAATTGTGAAATTATTTGTTCTAGTTCTGTGGAAAATGGCAGTGGTAGTTTGATAGGGATTGCATTGAATCTGTAGATTGCTTTAGGTAGTAGAGTCTTTTTCACAATGTTGATTCTTCCAATCCAAGAACATGGTATATCTCTCCATCTATTTGTATCATCTTTAATTTCTTTCATCAGTGTCTTATAATTTTCTGCATACAGGTCTTTTGTCTCCTTAGGTAGGTTTATCCCTAGATATTTTATTCGTTTTGTTGCAATGGTAAATGGGAGTGTTTTCTTAATTTCACTTTCAGATTTTTCATCATTAGTGTATAGAAATGCAAGAGATTTCTGTGCATTAATTTTGTATCCTGCTACTTTACCAAATTCATTGATTAACTCTAGTAGTTTTCTGATAGCATCTTTAGGATTCTCTATGTATAGTATCATGTCATCTGCAAACAGTTACAGCTTTACTTTTTCTTTTCCGATTTGGATTCCTTTTATTTCTTTTTCTTCTCTGATTGCTGTGGCTAACACTTCCAAAGCTATGTTGAATAATAGTGGTGAGAGTGGGCAACCTTGTCTTGTTCCTGATCTTAGTGGAAATGGTTTCAGTTTTTCACCATTGAGGACAATGTTGGCTGTGGGTTTGTCATATATGGCCTTTATTATGTTGAGGAAAGTTCCCTCTATGCCTACTTTCTGCAGCGCTTTTATCATAAATGGGTGTTGAATTTTGTCGAAAGCTTTCTCTGCATCTATTGAGATGATCATATGGTTTTTCTTCTTCAATTGGTTAATATGGTGTATCACGTTGATTGATTTGCATATATTGAAGAATACTTGCATTCCTGGGATAAACCCCACTTGATGATGATGTATGATCCTTTTAATGTGCTGTTGGATTCTGTTTGCTGGTATTTTGTTGAGGATTTTTGCATCTATGTTCATCAGTGATATTGGCCTGTAGTTTTCTTTCTCTGTGACATCTTTGTCTGGTTTTGGTATCAGGGTGATGGTGGCCTCGTAGAATGAGTTTGGGAGTGTTCCTCCCTCTGCAATATTTTGGAAGAGTTTGAGAAGGATAGCAATTTCAGTGCTTGTGATTGGTCTGTTCATATTTTCTATTTCTTCCTGGTTCAGTGTCGGCAGGTTGTGCATTTCTAAGAATCTGTCCATTTCTTCCAGGTTGTCCATTTTTTTGGCATAGAGTTGCTTGTAGTAATCTCTCATGATCTTTTGTATTTCTGCAGTGTCAGTGGTTACTTCTCCTTTTTCATTTCTAATTCTATTGATTTGAGTCTTCTCCCTTTTTCTCTTGATGAGTCTGGCTAATGGTTTATCAATTTTGTTTATCTTCTCAAAGAACCAGCTTTTAGTTCCATTGATTTTTGCTATTGTTTCCTTCATTTCTTTTTCATTTATTTCTGATCTGATCTTTATGATTTCTTTCCTTCTGCTAGCTTTGGGGTTTTTTTGTTCTTCTTTCTCTAATTGCTTCAGGTGCAAGGTTAGGTTGTTTATTCGAGATGTTTCCTGTTCCTTGAGGTAGGATTGTATTGCTATAAACTTTCCTCTTAGCACTGCTTTTGCTGCGTCCCATAGGTTTTGGGTTGTTGTGTCTCCATTGTCATTTGTTTCTAGGTATTTTTTGATTTCCCCTTTGATTTCTTCAGCAATCACTTAGTTATTAAGTAGTGTATTGTGTAGCCTCCATGTGTTTGTATTTTTTACAGACCTTTTCCTGTAATTGATATCTAGTCTCATAGCGTTGTGGTCAGAAAAGATACTTGATACTATTTCAATTTTCTTAATTTTAACAAGGCTAGATTTGTGACCCACGATATGATCTATCCTGGAGAATGTTCCATGAGCACTTGAGAAAAAAATGTGTATTCTGTTGTTTTTGGGTAGAATGTCCTATAAATATCATTTTAGTCCATCTTGTTTAATATATCATTTAAAGCTTGTGTTTCCTTATTTATTTTCATTTTGGAGGATTTGTCCATTGGTGAAAGTGGGGTGTTAAAGTCCCCTACTATGATTGTGTTGCTGTTGATTTCCCCTTTTATGGCTGTTACTATTTGACTTATGTATTGAGGTGCTCCTATGTTGGGTGCATAAATATTTACAATTGTTATACCTTCCTCTTGGATCGATCACTTGATCATTATATAGTGTCCTTCTTTGTCTCTTATAATAGTCTTTATTTTAAAGTCTATTTAAAAAAATAAAATAAAATAAAATAAAGTATATTTTGTCTTATATGAGAATTGCTACTCCAGCTTTCTTTTGATTTCCATTTGCATGGAATATCTTTTTCTATCCCCTCACTTTCAGTCTGTATGTGTCTCTAGGTCTGAAGTGGGTCTCTTGTAGACAGCATATATACGGGTCTTGTTTTTGTATCCATTCAGCCAGTCTGTGTCTTTTGGTGGGAGCATTTAATCCATTTACATTTAAGGTAATTATCGATACGTATGTTCCTATTCCCATTTTCTTAAATGTTTTGGGTTTGTTATTGTAGGTGTTTTCCTTCTCTTGTGTTTCTTGCCTAGAGAAGTTCCTTTAGCATTTATTGTAAAGCTGGTTTGGTGGTGCTGAACTCTTTCAGCTTTTGCTTGTCTGTAAAGATTTCAATTTCTCCATCGAATCTGAATGAGATCCTTGCTGGGTAGAATAATCTTGGTTGTAGGTTCTTCTCCTTCATCACTTTAAGTATATCCTGCCACTCCCTTCTGGCTTGCAGAGTTTCTGCTGAAAGATCAGCTGTTAACATTATGGGGATTCCCTTGTGTGTTATTCGTTGTTTTTCCCTTGCTGCTTTTAATATGTTTTCTTTATATTTAATTTCTGATAGTTGGATTAATATGTGTCTTGGCGTGTTTCTCCTTGGATTTATCCTGTATGGGACTATCTGTGCTTCCAGGACTTGATTAACTATTTCCTTTCCCATATTAGGGAAGTTTTCAACTATAATCTCTTCAAATATTTTCTCCCTCCCCTTCTTTTTCTCTTCTTCTTCTGGGACCCCTATAATTCGAATGTTGGTGCGTTTAATGTTGTCCCAGAGGTCTCTGAAACTGTCCTCAGTTCTTTTCATTCTTTTTTCTTTATCCTGCTCTGCAGTAGTTATTTCCACCATTTTATCTTCCATGTCATCTATCCTTTCTTCTGCCTCAGTTATTCTGCTATTGATCTCATCTAGAGTATTTTTAATTTCATTTATTGTGTTTTTCATCGTTGCTTGGTTCCTCTTTAGTTCTTCTAGGTCCTTTTTAAAGGTTTCTTGCATTTTTTCTATTCTATTTCCAAGATTTTGGATCATCCTTACTATCATTATTCTGAATTATTTTTCAGGTAGACTGCCTATTTCCTCTTCATTTGTTAGGTCTGGTGTGTTTTGACCCTGCTCCTTCATCTGCTGTGTGCTTTTCTGTCATCTCATTTTGCTTATCTTACTGTGTTTGCGGTCTCCTTTTCACTGGGTGCAAGTTCGTAGTTCTTGTTATTTTTGGTATCTGTCCCCAGTGGCTAAGGTGGTTCAGTGGGTTGTGTAGGCTTCCTGTTGGAGGGAACTAGTGTCTGTATTCTGGTGGATGAGGCTGGATCTTGTCTTTCTGGTGGGCACGTCCACATCTGGTGGTGTATTTTGGGGTGTCTGTGGCCTTATTTTGATTTTAGGCAGCCTCTCTGCTAATGGATGGGGCTGTGTTCCTGTCTTGCTAGTTGTTTGGCATAGGGTGTCCAGCACTGTAGCTTGCTGTTTGTTGAGTGAAGCTGGGTCTTGATGTTGAGATGGAGATCTCTGAGAGATTTTCACCATTTGGTATTACATGGAGCTGGGAGGTCTCTTGTGGACCAGTGTCCTGAAATTGGCTCTCCCACCTCAGAGGCACAGCCCTGATGCCTGGCTGGAGCACCAAGAGCCTTTCATCCATGCAGCTCACAGTAAAAGGGAGAAAAAATTGAAAGAAAGAGGATAAAATATAGTCAAGTAAAATAAAGCTATTATAAAGCAAAGCTATACAGACAAAATCTCACCCAGAAGCATATACATATACACTCACAAAAAAAGGAACAGGGGAAAAATTAATATATCCTGCTCCCAAAGTCCACCTCCTGATTTTGGGATGATTCGTTGTCTATTCAGGTATTCTACAGATGCAGGCACATCAAGTTTTTTGTGGAGTTTTTATCCGCTGTTTCTGAGGCTGCTGGGAGAGATTTCCCTTTCTCTTCTTTGTTCGCACAGCTCCCGGGGTTCAGCTTTGGATTTGGACCCACCTCTGTGTGTAGGTAGCCTGCGGGCGTCTGTTCCCCGCCCAGACAGAACGGGGTTAAAGGAACAGCTGCTACGGGGGCTCAGGCTCACTCAGGTTGGGGGGAGGGAGGGGTACGGGATGCGGGGCTTGCCTGCAGCGGCAGAGGCCGGCTTGACGTTGCACCAGCCTGAGGCGCGCCGTGTGTTCTCCCGGGGAAGCTGTCCCCGGATCACGGGAGCCTGGACATGGCGGGCTGCACCGGCTCCTGAGACGGTCGGTGTGGAGAGTGACCTGTGCTCGCACACAGGTTTTTTGGTGGCGGCAGCAGCAGCCTTAGCGTGTCATGCCTGTCTCTGGGGTCCACGCTGATCGCCGCAGCTCGTGCCCGTCTCTGGAGTTCGTTTAGGCAGTGCTCTGAATCCTCTATCCTTGCGTGCTGCGAAACAAAGAGGCAAGAAAAAGTCTTTTGCCTCTTCAGCAGCTGCAGACTTTTTCCCGGACTCCCTCCCAGCCAGCTGTGGTGCGCTAACCCCTTCAGGCTGTGTTCACGCCGCCAACCCCAGTCCTCTCCCTGGGATCCGACCGAAGCCCAAGCCTCAGCTCCCAGCCCCTGCCCGCCCCTGGCGGGTGAGCATACAAGCCTCTCGGGCTGGTGAGTGTTGGTCGGCGCCTAGCCTCTGTGCGGGAGTCTCTCCACTTTGCCCTCCGCACCTCTGTGGCTGTGCTCTCCTCCGTGGCTCCGAAGCTTCCCCCCTCGGCCACCCACAGTCTCTGCCTGCGAAGGGGCTTCCTAGTGTGTGGAAACCTTTCTTCCTTCAGGGCTCCCTCCCACTGGTGCAGGTCCCGTCCCTATTCTTTTGTCTCTGTTATTTATTTTTTCTTTTGCCCTACCCAAGTACGTGGGGAGTTTCTTGCCTTTTGGGAGGTCTGACGTTTTCTGCCAGCGTTCAGTGGGTGTTCTGTAGGAGCAGTTCCACGTGTAGATGTATTTCTAATGTATCTGTGGGAAGGAAGGTGATCTCCACGTGTTACTCTTCCACCATCTTCTTCGACCCCCCACATGTATTTGTCTTTTAACCCTTTCCAAACTCCCCTGATATCATTAAAGTCTTATTAAAATTTTGAAAGTGGAAGGAAAGTGCAATGGACTAATGTTTGGGTCCCTTCATTTCATGTTGAAATCCTAACCCCCAATGTGATGGTTTAGAATGGGAGGCCTTTGGGAAGTAATTAAGTCCTGAGGGTCGAGCTCTCATGAGTGGGATCAGTGATGTCATAAAAGAGCCCCTGGAGAGCTCTCTCACCTTCTTCCACAAAGTGAGTATATAACCAAAAGTCTGCAACCTGTAAGAGACCCCTCAGGCGAACCCAATCATGCTGGCACCCTGATCTCAGACTTTCTGCCTCCAGAGCTATGAGGAATAAATTTATGTTGTTTCTAAGCCACCCATTCTGTAATACTTTGTTATAAGTAGCACCAACAGACTAAGACAGAGAGAGAGCTGAATTGATTTGCCCAATATGATTTTGGAGGTGAGATTTGAAGCTAGGATGCTTGGCTGCAGAACCTAAGTTCTTAAACTCTGTGTCACAATAATGAGATGTATCTAACCATTTTTTTTCTTATGACCTTACTTTTTTTTTTCTTCTTCTTAATGGCTCTATAGTTGGAATGAAGTTATATTCATTTCAGGTGTACAACATAATTATTCGATACTTGTATATATTGCAAACTGATCACCACATTAAATCTAGTTAACATCCATTACCATACATAGTTACCAAATCTTTTCCTTGTGATAAGAACTTTCAACATGCACTCTGCTGGCTACTTTCAAATATGCAATGCATTATTATTAACTATAGTCACCATTCTGTACATTATATCCTCATGACATTCATTTTATAACTGGAAGTTTGTATATTTTGACCCCCTTCACTCATTTTACCCACACATCATGCCTAGCCTCAGGTAACCATCAAACTATTCTCTATATTTATGAGCTAGGAGATTTTGTTACTGTTGTTGTTGTTTGTTGTTGTTGTTTTTTTGGGGGAAGTGTTTTTTTTTTCTTAGATTCCACATATAGGTGAGACCATATGATGTTTATCTTTTTCTGTCTGACTTATTTCACTTAGCATAATGCTTTCAGCATCTATCCATGTTGTCTCAAATGGCAGGATTTCATCTTTTTTTTTATGGCTTAGTAATATACAGATATATATGTACATACATCTTCTTTCCCCATTCATCCATTGATGAATATTTAGTTGTTTCTATGTCTAGGCTATTACAAATAGTGCTGCAATGAACATGAGGGTGCATATATCATTTCAAATTAGTGTTTTCAGTTTCTTTGGAAAAATACACAATGAAGTTGCTGGGTCAAATGTAGTTCTATTTTCAGTTTTTTTGAGGAACCTCCATACTGTTTTCCATAGCAGATGCACCAATTTACATTCCCACAACAGTGTATAAGTGTTCCCATTTCTTCACATACATGCCAATATTAGTTATTTTTTGCCTTTGGATAGTAGCTATTCCAACAGGTGTGAAGTGATTTATCATTGTGGTGTTGATTTGCATTTCCCTGTTGATTAGTCATGTTGAGCATTTTTTAATGTACCTGTTGGTCATCTGTATGTCATCTTCAGAAAAACTGTCTATTCAGATCTGCCATTTTTAATCAGACTGTTTCTTTGCTATTGAGTTGTATGAGTTCTTTATATATTTTTTGGTATTAACCTCTTATCAGATATATTATTTGCAAATACATTCTCCCATTCTGTAGGTTGCAAGTTCATTTTGTTGATGATTACCTCTGTTGTGTAGAAGATTTTTAGTTTGATGTAGTCTCACTTGTTTAATTTTTGCTTTTGTTTCCTTTGCTTTTGGTGTCAAATTCAAAGAATCATCACCAAGACCAATGTCAATGAGTTTACTGGCTAGGTTTTATTTTAGGAGTTTTATGGTTTCAGGTCTTACATTCAAGCTTTAATTCATTTTGAGTTAATTTTTGTGTATGGTGTAAGATAACATCCAGTTTCATTCTTTTGCATGTGGCTGTCCAGTTTACTCAACACCATTTACTGAAGAGACTGTCCTTTCCCCATTGTATATTATTATCTCTTTGTCATAAATTAGTTGACATATATGCATGGGTTTATTTCTGAGCTCTCAATTCTGTTCCATTGATCTGTGTGTGTTTTTTCCAATACCATACTGTTTTGATTACCGTAAGTTTATAATATAGTTGGAAATCAGGGAGTTATGAATTTTAATGCAGCTAAATACTTTATTTTTTCCAATCTGAAATCTCTCTCATATCTACATATACATACATACTTACATGTTTCATGTTATGTTTTTATCTTGAATTTCAGTTCATGATTATGATTTTGTTATTCCTCTTTTTAAATAATCATTACTTAACATTATATAAGCTTTTCAGACAAATTATTAGCCTTTGTTAAAATTATGTTCTAGTATTTCATTTGCTGATTAAGTTGTCTTATATGTCATAGCATCCTCATTCTTCAATTTATTAATGATTTTGCTGAACTAATCTATTTTATTAAAATAAGTCACTGTTTTCATGAAATAAAGACAAATGAAATGCAATGGAATAAATATTTGTGTCAACAACAGAAGAGTTTGTACAAGAATATTTATTGCAAGTTTATTCACAGTAGGTGAACATTGGAAATCACCTAATGCCCATAGACAGGACAAACTGAAGTATATTCATATAATATCACACTTCCCATGAAGTTGGAGCTAAGTATCACACAAGCAGCAACATAGGTTAATCCCATGGTTATAATGCAAGGAATCAGTCACAAAAGAGTGCACATTATATGGTTTCATTTATATAAATTTCTGTAACTGGAAGAGCTATTCTAAGGTGGAAAAAATCAGAGTATCAATTGCTTCTTGGAGTGGGGATTAACAGGGAAGAGATATTAGGAAAATTTCTGGGGAGATAAGAGCATTCTAAATTATGATGCAATGTGGGTTATAAAGGTATATCTACTTGTCAAAATTATAGTTAACCTTTGTTTGTTTCAATGAATGTAATTTTTGCATCAAAGAAAAAATAACTATTAAAAATAATTTTGAGTTGGGGGAAGGAGGTTAGTGGAGATAATAAAGGCCATATAAGACAAAACCACATCAGACATTATTCTCAACAGTGAAAAACTGAAAGCAATTCCCCTAAGATCAGGAACAAGACAAGTAAGTCCACTCTTGCCACATTTATTCAACATAATTTTGCAAGCCCTAGCCACAGCAATTAGAAAAGAAAAATAAATAAAAGGAATCCAAATTGGAAAAGAAGAAGTAAAACTGTCACTGTTTGCAGATGACGTGATATTCTACATAGGAAATCCTAAAGATGCTACCAGAAAACTCCTAGAGTTCATCAATGAATTTGGTAAAGTTGCAGGATACAAAATTAATATAGATAAAATAAAATTTTATTTTTTAAATACTGGAATTTTCCATAGTAAACTATTAAAGAAAGTCACGGGTTCTTGCTTACCTGAGTAAAACTTTGTTCTTCCTATTCTCTCTATTAGTCTGTGTATAGAAATTAGATTGAAACTCATTATCCATCACTCTTTAAGGAAATATCTACATTGTCTTTATTTGTTGGAAGATTTTTAATCACAGTTTCAATTTCAGTGCTTGTGATTGGTCTGTTCAAATTTTCTATTTCTTCCTGGTTCAGTCTCAGCAGGTTGTGCATTTCTAAGAATTTGTCTATTTCTTACAGCTTGTCCATTTTATTGGCATATAGTTGCTTGTAGTAATCTCTCATGATTGTATTTCTGCAGTGTCAGTGGTTACTTCTCCTTTTTCATTTCTAATTCTATTGATTTGAGTCTTCTCTCTTTTTCTTGATGAGTCTGGCTAATGGTTTATCAATTTTGCTTATCTTCTCAAAGAACCAGCTTTTAGTTTTATTGATCTTTGCTATTGTTTCCTTCATTTCTTTTCCATTTATTTCTGATCTGATCTTTATGATTTGTTTCCTTCTGCTAGCTTTGGGATTTTTTTATTCTTCTTTCTCTAATTGCTTTAGGTGCAAGGTTAGGTTCTTTATTCGAGATGTTTCCTGTTTCTTGAGGTAGGCTTGTATTGATATAAACTTCCCTCTTAGAACTGCTTTTGCTGCATCCCATAGGTTTTGGGTCATCGTGTCTCCATTGTCATTTGTTTCTAGGTATTTTTTGATTTCCCCTTTGATTTCTTCAGCAATCACTTCGTTATTAAGTAGTGTATTGTGTAGCCTCCATGTGTTTGTATTTTTTACAGTTCTTTTCCTGTAATTGATATCTAGTCTCATAGCGTTGTGGTCAGAAAAGATACTTGATACGATTTCAATGTTCTTAAATTTACCAAGGCTTGATTTGTGACCCAAGATATGATCAATCCCGGAGAATGTTCCATGAGCACTTGAGAAAAATGTGTATTCTGTTGTTTTTGGGTGGAATGTCCTATAAATATCAATTAAGTCCATCTTGTTTAATGCATCATTTAAAGCTTGTGTTTCCTAATTTATTTTCATTTTGGAGGATCTGTCCATTGGTGAAAGTGGGGTGTTAAATTCCCCTACTATGATTGTGTTACTGTCCATTTCCCCTTTTATGGCTGTTAGTATTTGCCTTATGTATTGAGGTGCTCCTATGTTGGGTGCATAAATATGTACAATTGTTATACCTTCCTCTTGGATCGATCCCTTGATCATTATATAGCGTCCTTCTTTGTCTCTTGTAATAGTCTTTATTTTAGTCTATTTTGTCTGATATGAGAAGTGCTCCTCCAGCTTTCTTTTGATTTCCATTTGCATGGAATATCTTTTTCCATCCCCTCACTTTCAGTCTGTATGTGTCCCTAGGTCTGAAGTGCGTCTCTTGTAGACAGCATATATATGGGTCTTGTTTTTGTATCCATTCAGCCAGTCTGTGTCTTTTGGTGGGAGCATTTAATCCATTTACATTTAAGGTAATTATCGATATGTATGTTCCTATTCCCATTTTCTTAAATGTTTTGGGTTTGTTATTGTAGGTGTTTTCCTTCTCTTGTGTTTCTTGCCTAGAGAAGTTCCTTTAGCATTTGTCGTAAAGCTGGTTTGGTGGTGCTGAACTCTCTCAGCTTTTGCTTGTCTGTAAAGGTTTCAATTTCTTCATCACATCTGAATGAGATCCTTGCTGGGTAGAGTAATCCTGGTTGTAGGTTTTTCTCCTTCATCACTTTAAGTATATCCTGCCACTCCCTTCTGGCTTGCAGAGTTTCTGCTGAAAGATCAGCTGTTAACATTATGGGGATTCCCTTGTGTGTTATTTGTTGTTTTTCCCTTGCTGCTTTTAATATGTTTTCCTTATATTTAATTTCTGATAGTTGGATTAATATGTGTCTTGGCGTGTTCCTCCTTGGATTTATCCTGTATGGGACTCTCTGTGCTTCCAGGACTTGATTAACTATTTCCTTTCCCATATTAGGGAAGTTTTCAACTATAATCTCTTCAAATATTTTCTCAGTCCCTTTCTTTTTCTTTTCTTCTTCTGGGACCCCTATAATTCGAATGTTGGTGCGTTTAATGTTGTCCCAGAGGTCTCTGAGACTGTCCTCAGTTCTTTTCATTCTTTTTTCTTTATCCTGCTCTGCAGTAGTTATTTCCACCATTTTATCTTCCATGTCATCTATCCTTTCTTCTGCCTCAGTTATTCTGCTATTGATCTCATCTAGAGTATTTTTAATTTCATTTATTGTGTTTTTCATCGTTGCTTGGTTCCTCTTTAGTTCTTCTAGGTCCTTTTTAAAGGTTTCTTGCATTTTTTCTATTCTATTTCCAAGATTTTGGATCATCTTTACTATCATTATTCTGAATTATTTTTCAGGTAGACTGCCTATTTCCTCTTCATTTGTTAGGTCTGGTGTGTTTTGACCCTGCTCCTTCATCTGCTGTGTGTTTTTCTGTCGTCTCATTTTGCTTATCTTACTGTGTTTGGGGTCTCCTTTTCACAGGCTGCAGGTTTGTATTTCCCATTGTTATTGGTGTCTGTCCCCAGTGGCTAAGGTTGGTTCAGTGGGTTGTGTAGGCTTCCTGGTGGAGGGGACTAGTGCCTGTGTTCTGGTGGATGAGGCTGGATCTTGTCTTTCTGATGGGCACGTCCACGTCTGGTGGTGTGTTTTGGGGTGTCTGTGGCCTTATTATGATATTAGGCAGCCTCTCTGCTAATGGATGGGGCTGTGTTCCTGTCTTGCTAGTTGTTTGGCATAGGGTGTCCAGCACTGTAGCTTGCTGGTTGTTGAGTGAAGCTGGGTCTTGATGTTGAGATGGAGATATCTGAGAGATTTTCACCATTTGGTATTACATGGAGCTGGGAGGTCTCTTGTGGACCAGTGTCCTGAAATTGGCTCTCCCACCTCAGAGGCACAGCCCTGATGCCTGGCTGGAGCACCAAGAGCCTTTCATCCATGCGGCTCAGAATAAAAGGGAGAAAAAATAGAAAGAAAGAAAGAAAGAGGATAAAACATCATAAAATAAAGTAAAGCTATTATAATAAAAAAGAAGAAAAAATTATTAAGAAAATTTTTTTTTAATTTTTAAAAATAAATTTATTAATTTTTAAAAATAAAAATAAGAAAAAAATTATTAAGAAAAAATTTATTAAGAAAAAAATTTTTTAGGTAAAAAAAAAAAAAAGACGGACAGACTGAACCCTAGGACAAATGGTGAAAGCAAAGGTATACAGACAAAATTGCACCCAGAAGCATACACATGTACACTCATAAAAAGAGGAAAATGGGAAAAATTAATATATCCTGCTCCCAAAGTCCACCTCCTGAATTTGGGATGATTCGTTGTCTATTCAGGTATTCAACAGATGCAGGTACATCAAGTTGTTTGTGGAGTTTCAATCCACTGCTTCTGAGGTTGCTGGGAGAAATTTCCCTTTCTCTTCTTTGTTCGTACAGCTCCCGTGGTTCAGCTTTGGATTTGGACCCGCCTCTGCGTGTAGGTCGCCTGAGGGCGTCTGCTCTTCACTCACACTGGACGGGGTTAAAGGAGCAGCTGCTCCGGGGGCTCTGGCTCACTCAGGCCGGGCGGAGGGAAGGGTACGGATGCAGGGCGAACCTGCGGCGGCAGAGGCCTGCGTGACATTGCAGCAGCCCGAGGCACGCTGTGCGTTCTCCCGGGGAAGTTGTCTCTGGATCACGGGAGCCTGGCAGTGGCGGGCTGCACCAGATCCCAGGAGGGGCAGTGTGGATAGTGACCTGTGTTCGCACACAGGCTGCTTGGTGGCAGCAGCAGCAGCCTTAGCATCTCATGCCTGACTCTGGGGTCCACGCTGATCGCCGCGGCTCGCGCCCATCTCTGGAGCTCCTTTAAGCGGCGCTCCCAAGCCCCTCTCCTTGCGCACTGCAAAACAAAGAGGCAAGAAAAAGTCTCTTGCCTCTTCGGCAGCTGCAGACTTTTTCCCGGACTCCCTCCCGGCTAGCTGTGGTGCGCTAACCCCTTCAGGCTGTGTTCACGGCGCCAACCCCAGTCCTCTCCCTGCGATCTGACCGAAGCCCGAGCCTCAGCTCCCAGCCCCTGCCCGCCCCCGGCGGGTGAGCAGACAAGCCTCTCGGGCTGGTGAGTGCTGCTCGGCAGCGATCCTCTGTGCAGGAATCTCTCCGCTTTGCCCTCTGCACCCCTGTTGCTGTGCTCTCCTCCGTGGCTCTGAAGCTTCCCCCCTCTGCCACTGGCAGTCTCCGCCCATGAAGGGGCTTCCTAGTGTGTGGAAACCTTTCCTCCTTCACAGCTCCCTCCCACTGGTGCAGGTCCCGTCCCTATTCTTTTGTCTCTGTTATTTCTTTTTTCTTTTGCCCTACCCAGGTACGTGGGGAGTTTCTTGCCTTTCGGGAGGTCTGACGTCTTCTGCCAGCGTTCAGTGTGTGTTCTGTAGGAGCAGTTCCACGTGTAGATGTATTTCTAATGTATCTGTGGGAAGGAAGGTGATCTCCGTGTCTTAATCTTCCGCCCTCTTGCCCCCCTCCTCTCCATTGTCTTTAGCATTCACTTTTGCCAATAAGATATTAAGTGAAAAATCTCATTACCTTGCCTTTATAAAAAAACACAATTTTCCCCTTTCTGAAATACTTTAGAAATTTTAAAATAGTCTTTGAATTTAATAATTTTACCATAATTTATAACAGTTTAGATCCTGTTTTAGTTTACTTGTATGTTAAAATATGCTTCCTTCAAGATCATTGTTCCCTTTATAACACAATGCTTTTAGTACTATTTCAAATCAAGGTATATGTATGATGATTTTTCTTAAATAATCCTTCCCTTGTTTTATTATGTTTTATTCTTCTTCATCTTTAATTAAATAATTGCTTGAAATTCTAAATTTGTCTTCTCTTTCTCTAAAGTTTATCCCACATGTTCCACTTCTCTAATGTTGTACACATCTTTCTGGACAAATCATTTAGCTATACTTTCAACTTATTAATTTCACCTTTAGCTACTTATATTCTGTTATCACCATCATCATCATTATCACAATTATCATCATTATATTTAAATTGCTCTATAACTAAGTTTCCAAATACTTTGATTGGTTATATGTCATTGAAGCCTTTCTTCATAGATACCCCAATGTAGAAATCAATTTTAATTAATATTTATAATATTTTTCAACCATTTATTTTGTTTCCTGACACCTGTTTTCTGTCTTTATGAAGTTTTTCTCTCTCTCTTAGTTTCCCTCATATGATTAGCAATTCTGCGTTGTTTTACCCATTCTTAGATTAAAATTTAGAGTAAATGGGGTTATTTCCTGAATAGCAATTTCTGCATTTAAACATTAATGTGTATGTATCACATAGTAAATGAGAGTCATGAGACATGTACCACAATGTTCACTGCAGCACCATTTACAATAGCCAGGACGTGGAACCAACTTAAATGTTCATCGACAGATGAATGGATAAAGAAGATATGACACATATACTTATTAACTTTTTTATTCCTGGTTGGTGTATCCCTTTTGTTTTTCTTCTTGCTACATACTAAACATTTGTTGTTTTATGGTTTTGTTTTTTGTTTTTAGCAAAAACATTGTCTTTTTAATTAACTCTACTGTCATCTTGGGTTCCCATTTCATTAATACCTGCATTTATCTTCATTAGTTAATTTCTTATAACTTATTTGATTATATTTATTTCCTCCAGGTATATATTTATTTTCTTTCCACTTTGGGATATATATACAAAAGAATTGAAATCAGAATCTTGAAGAGATATCTGCATATCCATGTTCATTGCAACATTTGTTCACAATAGTGAAAACATGTAAACAACCTAAATGCCCTTGGATGGATGAATAGATAAAGAAAGTGTGGTACATATGTAAAATGGAATATTACTGAGCCTTAAAGATGAAGGAAGTCCTGCCATTTGCAACAACATGGATGAACATGGAAATCTTGCCATGGACAACATGGAAACATTAAGGATATTATGTTAAGTAAAATAAACCAGTCACAGAATGGCAAATACTTCATGATTCCATGTACGTGAGATATCTAAAATAGTCAGCTCTTAGAAGCAGAACATCAATAGTGTTTACCAGTGGCTGAGAAGTGGGGAATATGGGGAGTTGTTATTCAATGGATATAAAGTTTCAGTTATGCTAGATGAATAATTTCTAGAGATGCTATATTCCTTCACTTCAAAATATATGGTGGCAATACATTGCATGAACTCACTACATTTTATTATCCCATTTTAAATGTTGTACCCCCAGATTGCTAAAAATTTCCTGTAACCTCATACCTCAAACACAGCAATAGATTTTTTTTTCTATTTATTTATGGTTAGAATTATATTTTTACTGTTTCATAAGAAATGTAACCTCCAACAGGCAGAGCCCTAAAACTCTAAGGGAAATTAGTAAATACTCTATGTATCAAATAGCAGCAAGGATGTTTATTGAGAAGGCACATAAAACTTAAAACAATGGGAGGTTACCCATCAAACATAGTGGGAGAACATTTTACCTCAGAATATAACATTAATTTTTAGTCACGTTGTTTTAAAATTAGCTCTTTGCATATTATTAACCAAAATGCATAATTTGACCATTTAGTATATCCTTCTCTTAGCTTTATAGTGCCTCAATAAATGGCTGTATTGTTTATTATGGTAGAGAATAACTAAAGAGACAGAATTATTTATATATGGAAATCACTGTACCAATGAAGAAATAAGAAATATTTCAATAAGTGGGGTATCTGAAGTATACAAAATGTGCATTAAAGTAAAAACTTTTAAAAACCAGCAGCTACATTTATTAGTAAGATTTCTAGAGTGATTCAAGGCAATAATAATGATTGACAATGGACATGAATATGTAGTGCTCTAAGATAACCAAAAAATTGAATAGGTCTGAATATTTCTTTACATTTGTATTCAGTATTCATTGATTCTTTCATGTATACCTTTGTTTATCGAGCCAATATTAATTAAAACCTTAAAATGTTTTAAGTTTTGTTTTACATGATTGTGACAGCGCAATGAACAAAACTGAGTAATCACCTTCCCTCAGGGGTTTATATTAAATAAAAAAGCAGGCGAGAAACAAAAACAGAATATATAATGCAATGCTAGGTAAATAAATGCTGGAAAAACAGTAAAGCATGCCAAAGATAGAGAACAGATGTCAGCTATGATCCACCAGCTAGCTGCTATTGTTGTAAATAATATTTTATTGTAACACAGACACACCTATTTATTTTCATATTATCTATGATTGTTTTCATGCTGCAATGACAAATCTTAAATAGTTGTGACAGATATCTTATGACTATTAGAGATTCACATATGTACTTTACTATTTGGCCTCTACCTGGTGTAGAGTATGGCATTTGGATATTGTAACTAGGGAAGGCTTCTCTATGGAGATAACCTTCAGTTTTATGAATAATTTGAAGGAGAAAGTTATGAAAATAATGGAAAGAAGAAAATTCTAGGCATAATTTAAAACTTTGGACAGGGGAATGCTTGATGTATTGTCAAAAGTGCATAGTAACAATTTTAGCTGGAATAGAGTGAGCAAAAGAACGCTAATAGGACACATGTTGGGGAAGAAGTCAGGTATGTTATCTTGAAGAATTTTGTAAGGCAAGTAAGATTTTTGCATTTTTATCTAAATATTTTTGAGAAGACTCTGAAGGGATTTGAGTGGAGAGGGATCTTATTGGTAGGTTTGATTTATTGAAGAATATATAATGGAATGCTGGAGCCAAGAATGAAGAATGAGAAATTGATTGAATGAATGCAATAATAATGGTTTGCACTTAATAATAATTTTGGAAATGATGAGAAATCTGACAAGATATAATTTGAAAATAGTTAACCAGAATATCGAATGCATTGGCTATGGTGTAGATGAAAAAAAAGTCAGTGGTAACTGCATATGGAAGAGATGGAGCTTACTTGAACAACTATGTAAAGCCATTTTTTGATACTGTGAATTGTGAGAAAGGAGTTAATTTGTGGGAAGAAATAAGACAATGTTCTTGAAAATGTTCAGTTGGATTTACGTAATTAGACAAAGAAGTGGAGATATCCATCTTTCTCATAGATATGAGAGTCTGAAGAGTAGAGATGATATTTTAGATACAGAAATAAATTTAAGTTCATGTACTAGATAGGAACATCTAGGGAATGACTGTATAAAGAGTCTTGAGATATCCCAGCATTTACAAGTAGGAGAGACACAGAAGGGACCACAGCGTTGGAAACTAAGAGGGAATGGCAAATAGTGTATTGGGAAACTTTTTTGTGTCCATGAAGGGAAGAAAGAATTTCAAAAAGAAAGTGTATAGACTCTGTATAATGATCCTGCTAGTTAATGCAGTTGATTCAACACAGATTGAAAGTTGAGAAAATGGACTAGTTTTAGTAAAAACTGGAAGTTTTACTAAAGACTGATAGGAGATTGAAACATATATGGGGACAAGGAAGGATTTAAGTTTAAGGCTGATCACATCCATTTTAAAATATGGGAAATGAAAAAGAAACAGGAAGCAGCTGACAGATGACATAATTATAGGAGTAAACTCCCAAATATATGTAAAATAAATGGATTCCAATTACAAATGAGAGGTTTGGCTTAAATAGAAATACAAACATTGCTCATTATAATAAAATGGTTCATCTTATATGTGTTTAGAGGAAGAGAGTTTTGTAAAATCGGTAGCAGAGGATGAGTGAATGTTCATTAGAATGCTTCTATTTTCTTAGGGAAATAACAAGAAAAGTCATCAGTTGCAAAGGAGGAGGAAAAAGTATGTGTTATAGACAGACAATGAGATTTGCAAATTAGTCTTTTGTTAGAGTTGGGAATAACTGACCTCAAGCAGCAAGAGGATGCTGAGGAGTACTGAGATCCCATTCAATTCTGTGATCATAAATTTAAAGTGAGATCAGTGAGGAAAATGTTTGTTTTTCTCCAGCCCTGTCTCACTGGTTAGGTGTAGACATATGGTCTCAAAAAATGGTTTTAACTAAAGTTAGAATTTTTTAAGTGAGTAAAATGAAACAAAGGGCAAGAGGACTGAGTATATGTAAAAGAGAGAGACCCAGAACAATGTATCATAGCATCAAAGTTCAATTGAAAACAAAGTTAACAATACTGTATTTTGTACATAAAAATTGGTTAAGAGGTGGATTGCATATTAAGTGTTCTTACTACAATTTTTTACAAAAAGGAATTTAGAACATGAGAAGTATGTCAAATGGACTGAGTGAGTTTGAAAAAAATGAAATAGTTAAATAAAAGTCATTACATAGAGAACTAGGATATAGTGGTTTTAGAATGAAACATCATAAATTAAGTATATTCATCAATCAATAAATATTTCTTGAGAATAGTGATGTCAAAAACTATTCCACATGTTAAAAGTAAAGTAGTGAGCAAACAGAAAAGGAAAATATCCTGTCTGCATGGACTTTTATTGGCTAGACAGATGATAAACATAATAAATAACAGTGATCTATTGCTGTGTTAAAAAAAAAACAAACAAGGATATAAAGAAAAAGTATTTTTATCTTTTAAGTATTTGTAGGTCTTCTGACTCAGATATGCAGTTCTTTCTTAGAATTACTCATGCAGCTGCCGTCAATTTTCTGCTGAGACTGCTATAGTCATCAGAAAGCTTGACTAAGCTGGATATCAAAAAGGGTTCACTCACATGGTTGGCAGTGAATGTTTCTGAGAACTTATATGGAGATGTGGATTGATGCACATATATCTGTCCACTCCATGTGGTTTGAACATCACACAGCATGGTAGTTGAATTTTAAGAGGGAGAATGCCAAAAACAAGCATTCCCAAAGAACTAAGTGAAAGCTACAAGATTATTTATGACATAGCCATGGAAATTTCAGAACATGACTTCTATACATTTAGAATATTGCATTGTATGAATCAAGAAGTCATTTGCCTGCCGGTTCAAATTTAAGAGGTGAGTAATTAGAATGCACCAATGTTACACTGTATGAGTATGTGAGGTGAGAAATACCAATGTGCCATCTTTGGTAAATATAATTTGTCACAGATATTATATTAGAAACTGACAAGTGTAAAGTAGAAATATAAATCAGGGAAGATGAAAAGGAAGAATTCCAGGAGGTTGTAATTTTACATAGGAGGGTTAGGGTAGACCTTACTAGAAAGATGAAATATTAACAAAGACTTTGTGGCAAAGTATTGCTTAGAAACTAATCTATATGCTCTCCCAAATTGTCCAGGCACCTTGCAGCCAGACATTGAATTGAAATCACATTCGACATTTCCAATCCTAGGCAACTATATGAAAATATGAGTTCACTGCTCAAAAGCCGCAGATTAGCATACTAGAATCAATGTGGCTCTAGTGAAATAAGTGAGAGAGAAAAGAATACAGTGATGCCAGAGTCATAATTGGTGGCCTCTTCAGTTAGAGTCCTTTAGGTATTGTATGGACTTTTAGATTTTCTTCTCTGAGTTGAGTGTTTTGAACAGAAGACCAATACAGACTAATCTGCCTTATATTTAAATTGGAATATAGCTACTTTAACAATAATCTACAAAGGACAAGATGGAACCATGGAAACCACTTAAGAGGTAATTGTAATAATTCAGATAATAGATGTTGATGGCATACACAAAGTGATATCAAGGGAAGTGATGAGATGTGGTAATATTTTGACAGAAGATCCATCAGGCTTTCCTGACACATAAAATGTGAATGGTAAGAGAGAAAGAAGCAAAGATTGTTCCAATGTTGGTGGCCTGAAGAATAGAAATAATGGTGTTTCCATTTAAGAGATTTTGAGAGAGATTTGGGCATTAAGGCTGGATAATTATTCTGGGAGTAGGTAAGGGACTTGTGATTGAGATGAAAAGGTCAAGGGACTGTGAAGCACTGAAAGACATAGAGTAGACAGGCATAAATCTCTAGGGTGATATCTAAGTGTGTCTGCTTAGTACTTAATATAATTCTGATATTTATATTAATGTTGAGATGTTAGATATGTGATCCTATGTTTAATTTTATGAAAACTCTTTAACTATCTAACTGGAAATATTGTCATATTGATTGTGCTTCAAAATTGATGCACCAGTTTCCCATAATTTTCTACAATTTTCACTGTATAAACTCTTGGTAAATGTGATTATATAGTAGTTGTAGTTCCATAAGAAAAGTGTTTAAAGTTTTCATTAACTTTCCTGACAGATCTTTTATAATGCAATTAATAATGACTTCAATTAACCCACTCCGGCTTTATTACACATAAGTACAATTGTTTTAAGAAGTCAACGAAATAAAAATACATATACTGCTTAATTGCAAATGAATTTGGTCAATAATTAAAATGTAAGATTAAAATTAAATATAAGGTTATCGACATATTAGCTGTCTATTAACTCTGAAAACACAAGTATATTCCTAAAGAGAAATTAAGAATTGGTAGGGGAACATTCATAAAGGAATAGCACTTTCATGTGGCTGTAGATTTATTAGGTCTGGGCATGTCTGAGGTGGCTTGTGGTTGGATAATTGCTTAATTTTCACATTCCAGGGGAGTTAGAGGGTACAGCATGTTGAATGTGGTCAAAAAGGATAAGTTGACAAACCTCTTCCCTGCCCCAGCCACTATCTGTCTTCCAGTAAGTCTGCCATAAGAAACAAACCAGAAATATCCTAGTTTTTAATGAATTTACCATTAAGCTCATTGTTTTTATTTAACTCTTAATGGAAATTTAATTCATTTCTAATTTTTAGCTATTATAAATATAATATAAAAATATAATAAAGATTATATATATATATATACATATATGCTGTGATTTCTGTGGGGTGTTGTCTGTGTCAAGTTGTACATGAGTGTGGGTTGTAGATACTGAGCAATTTACCTCCAAAAAAGCAAGTACCAATGGGAATTTTTCCAACAATGTAGGAAAATTCCATTCTTTTCACAGGATAGCTAAATTTGGATATTGTCACTTTTGAGTTTCTCCATCTTATCATTTAAAAATGGTATTTATTTTAAAATTTTCATTCACCTGGGTTGAGAATATTTTCACAAGTACATACATTGATCATTTCAAACCTTCCTTTAATGTGAAACTCTTATCTTTTTATGATTTTATTGAGATTACTTTTTAATTGACTTTTAACAACTATTAATATTAATATGCATATGTACTAGGAAATTAGGAGACATATCTTATTTTAAAATATTGAAAGAAGGCCAGGGTGACAGGAACAAAGAAAAGAGTGGGGAGAGATGAAGCTGAAACATAGAGACCACTTAGAGAGGTTCAATTCTTTATTATAATATAAAATTAAGGCTCTTGAAGGATATTAAGCATAGATGAAAAATAATCAGATTTAAATTTTGCTAAGATTATTTGGGGTTACTCTGTGAATAATAGATTAGATAGATTATTTGGGGTTACTCTGTGAATTAATAGTTGCTTTGGAAAGCATATGAACAGTTAGTCATCTATTGTAAAGGTCTGGGATATAGAATTTGGTATCTTAGACTAGCATTCTAGTTACTAATGAAGAGATTTAGATGGATTTGAGGGATGGTTAAAAATTAAATTACCAGGTTATGATGATCTATTGTAAAGTAAATGTGAGGGAGAGGGAAGTATTTCTTAATTTTTGACTTTTGCCTAATAGTGACTTTTAAAATGTAGTGAAGCCTGAGGAAAGACAGAAGATAATTAAACTTGAAAATTAAGAATTACCTGTTCCTTCAAATTTTTCTCTAACTCACTTTAAAATTATGGGTCCAATGTGTTATTTTGGGAAGAGACATGACAGATATTTCACTATCTTTATTTCTTCACCATTTCAAGGTTTATATATCTTCTGTATTATCTTCCATTTTACTTAGATATATGATTTTGTCCTTAGCTTGACTCATCATTATATAATGCCAGAGTTCCAACTTAGAAGTGACAGATTCTCATATTGGCCTAATATATTCTCATTTTAAATTAAGAAATGTGGAAATAAATTAAGGTCAATTGATTATTATTGATACAAAACTTTATTCCAATTGCCTTTCTATATTTTTGAAGGCATATAAATTTTCCTGTCTTTCCTAAGATAATTATACTTTTGGTTGTTTGTCATTTTTAAAAACCAGATCCTGAAATGTTTATTAGATCCAGATTTACAATCCAATTATTGAATGTAATTTTGTTGAGAATGTGTTCCATGCTTAATGTTCAGCTTATATTCGTTCACAAATTCAAAATTCAAAATTGATAAGGGCATGGTATCAACATCCAAACTACTTTGACCTTCTACCTTTTAGGATACCTACTAGTTATACTTTCATGCAAGCAATCACATTAAAAGAGTCCATTGGTCCATTTTAGTGCTCCGAACAAACCTGTTAGATTGCCACGTGAAATCTTCATACTTTAAGGTGAAACTTTAGAGTCTTACTGGATCTTTCAATTAAAGTGAAACCAAATGTATTTAGTAAAAATAGTAAATACGCAGTAATAATATGTATTTAGGTACTAATTATTGAAATTAACTTACATACAATGGGCATTTCTATTTTAAAAACACCAGTGCAAAGGAGAGTTTGCCCAAGCTATCTATATTAAATGTTTTGGAAATTGACTCACTGCCCTTGATCAAGAAATGCTAAATATAGAAGACTAAATATCACCATGCATTGCATATAAAGCCCCTGGTGGTGCTGAACTCTATGACACTAAACTGGAGGCTACTATATTTTATCACTGTCTATGGTATTTTCAGAGTGCCTTGGAAGTAAAACATAACATTTTAAGGGAAAAAAATGAATAAATATATTATGCCAGTTCGGATGAGATGACATTTTGAATAACCATTGTGCTTGTCTCCTATTTGTTTTACTGAGATAAATGTGTGTTTGTGTAGCATTTCCAAATACCAGAAAATAATTTGACAACTTAAACTGAAATATGATTGAGAAAATCTAGAGGAACTCAATGAGAGCTTGTTGAACATTACACTTTCCTTCAAATAGATTTTTAATTAGAAAATATCAAAGATAAATCACCGAGGGCTTCCCTAGTGGCACAGTGGTTGAGAGTCTGCCTGCCAATGCAGGGGACGCAGGTTCGAGCCCTGGTCTGGGAGGATCCCATGTGCCGCGGAGCGACTGGGCCCGTGAGCCACAACTACCGAGCCTGCGTGTCTGGAGCCTGTGCCCCACAGCAAGAGAGACCGCGACGGTGAGAGGCCTGTGCACGGCGATGAGGAGTGGCCCCTGCTCGCCGCGACTGGAGAAGGCCCTCGCACAGAGGCGAAGACCCAACACAGCCAGAAATTAATTAATTAATTAAGTAATTAATTAATTAAAAAAGAAAGATAAATCACCGAATTTCAATTGCAGTGATCAGTAAGAATACGGTGAATGGGAATGTTAAAACAACTCCACCTAATGATCAAATGTCATATATACAAAATTTTACATTAGAATAATTTGCTAATATGTTTAGTGTACTTAAAAAAGTAAAAAATAACAAACAAAATTGTGTTGGATTTTCCAAAAATTTAAGACAATACTGTGCTTCTAGCATATTTAGAAGCTAAAAGTACAAATTGATGCACTACAAAAAAAAAGTGTGAAAAATCCTTAGTTAGACTTTGAATCCAGAGATCAACATTAAACAATATAAATTTTTGACTGAATATTGGAACATTCTCTATATTTTATATAATGTTACAATCAAATAACAAATATACATATTATAAAAAAGGCATACACTCAGAATAGAAGTATAAAAAGGTAAGACTTACGTCTCTACCTTCTTCTAGAAGTCAAACATCCCTTCTGGATCTGAGTAGTTAAATACATTTAACTGTTAGTTAGCAAAAAAGTATAGCAATCACAAGTGATAAACAGCATAATAGTCCCGTAAAGATATCCATGTCATAATCCCTGAAGCCTGTGAGTATATGACTTTACATGGCAAAATGGACTGTTATGGACAGAATTTTGCCCCCCCCCAATTGATATATTGAAATCCTAACCTCAGTATCTTGGAATGTGACAGTATTTGGAAGTAGGGCCTTTAAAAAGAGTGATTAAATTAAAATGGGGCCATTAAGGTGGACCCTAATCCAATCTGAATAGTGTCCTTATAAGAAGAGAAAATTTAGACACACAGAGAGACACCATATATGCACACATATAGGAAGAACATGTGAGGACACAGCAAGAAGGTGGTCATCTGCAAGCCAAGGAGACCTCAGGAGAAACTAAACATGATAACTCCTTGATCTTGGACTTCTAGCCTCCAGAATTGGGAGAAAATAAATTTCTGTTGTCTTCAAGCCATCCAATTTGTGGCATTTTGTTATGGCAGCCCAAGCTGACTAATATAAGGACTTCACAGTTAGCTTGATTAAAGAGATTCAGATAGGAAGATTATCCTGGTTATTGGATGGGCCCAATCTAGTCACAAGGGTCCTAATAAGAGGAAAGGAGAAGATGAGAGATGTAATGACAGAAGCAGAGACTGGATGCAAAAGTGATGTACTCTGAAGATGAAGGAAGGGGTCATGGACCAACGAATGTACGAGGCCTCTAGAAGCTGTAAACAGCAAGGACGGATCCTCCTGAAAGTCTCTAGAATGAACATAATTATGCACTCATTATGATCTTAGCCTTGAAGAAGTATTTCATAAGTTTGACCTCTAAAACTGTAATATAATGAATTTACATTGTTTTAGGCTACAAATTTTGTGATAATCTGTTACAGCAGCAATAGGAAACTAATACACCATGGTAACCCATCAAAAAAAATTTCAACAAAATTCCAGAGAAAAAAAATTATGTTGAGATTGGTGAATACACTTCTTTAATTCAAACTAATAAATATTCATGCACTTTTTGTAGTGTCTTTATATTTCCCTTTAAGGAATGCATCAGATAATATACTCAGTATTCATAAGCAGTTATACTATTCATGACCTTTCAGAGCTTCTTAGAAGTTACTGGAATGTAATATTAATAAATTTGGTCAGCATTTAAACATTTTATAACATTCTGTTGAAATCAAGAGAGGTTTAAAAAAGTTCCAGTAGAAGGTCATGGTCATCATTTCTACTAAAAAAAAAAAGGATAGTTAAAACTGTTTAACTTATAGGTTGCACATCTGCATTATAAAATGTTCCAGTTTGGAAAGAATCCTAAACATTGAAGAAAATTTGAGAAATCTTATACGTCTTTCCTGATACTGGAAAAAATGTTTAACTTTCTACCCCCTATGTCTGGTACAAATAGGCTTTTAAATAATAAGTGTTTTAATTGACTATTTTACTTGATAATGGCAACATTGAATACAACCTACTTTACTTTGCTGAGATTCAATATTTAGTAAGACATTTGATCATAGTAACATTTTCTTAGGCTTATTTGCTGGGAAGAAAATAAACTAAAAAACTGAATATTCTATGTCTCCTGATAGTTAAATATTTTATTTTAAGATAACATTATTGTTATTAACTCACTTCAATAGGTATTTACTAAATATCTACAAAAGTCCAGTGTCTGTGTTAAAAGAGGAAGGTAGCAATAATTAAAACAGTCAAGAGGTTAAAGAGAGATAAACAAAATCAATTATAATAATAGATCTTCAATATTCTTTCTGTAACATATATAAATAGACACAGAGAAAGGAGAGAGCTTCCGTTCTAGGCTAGAGGAAAGTAATGATAACCATCTTTTAAACAATAATCTTGTGACTTCCCTGGTGGTGCAGGGGTTAAGAATCCACCTGCCAATGCAGAGGACACGGGTTCTATCCCTTGTCCAGGAAGATCCCACAAGCCACGTAACAACAAAGCCTGTGCGCCACAATAACTAAGCCTGCGCTCTAGAGCCCACGAGCCACAACTACTGAAGCCCGCGTGCCTAGACCCTGTGCTCTGCAACAAGAGAAGCCACTGCAATGAGAAGTCTGTGCATCTCAATGAAGAGTAACCCCCACTCACCGCAACTAGAGAAAGCCCGTGCACAACAACGAAGACCCAACACAGCCAAAAATAAATAAAAATTTTTTAAAAGGTTCTCTTTAAAAAAGTAATAATCTTGTTAAAAGAAAGTGAGATTTGAAGTGTGTCTTTATTAATGCCTGAGTAGAACATACAACTGACATAGAGGGCTTCCATTGATCAATACTAGAAAATTCGAGAGATTCTGATTAAAATTTTGAGTGTGCTGATTTTAAGGACAGAAATATATGCTGGAGGAATTTATATGAAGTCTCAAATGAAATGTTTTGTAATTAGAATTTTGTTCTGAGTGAAATAAGAGTAACCTCTCTACATTTTTACAGCAAAAGGATGTCTCAGATATGTCCAAGGCAAAATTGAATAGCCCTCATTGGACTATGAACCTCAAACTAAAGTTGTCTTTAGTCCATTTTTCAGAAGTCAATAAAACTGTAAAATTTCAATTATTTTAATGTACTAAGACTTGTTTTATGTCTTATCACATGGTCCATCATGGTGAATATATCATGTGTATTTGAAAAACATGTATTTTTGTGCAATTGTGTTTAGTATTCTATAACTAAATATGAGGTCTAGAAGATTGATAATTTTCAGATCTGTGCATTTATTTTTTAAAATTGTGTTTGCTCTATCAATTGCTGAACAATACATAATAATATTGATACTAATCTAGATTAGTGTGATAATGTATCAATATATTATTAATATTGTGTTAATAATCTTGATAAAGATTAAAATAATTAAGAAAGTAGAGTGACAGAAAGGTATGAATGTACTGGTTTCTTGTTATTTAATAGTGGGAATGGTGAAAACTGACATTCTCAACAAATTGGAAGCTCTTGTGTTTAGTTTTAGCTGCTATTTCTTCCTAAGTGAAGAACTATCTTGACATCTACTAGCATAGATTCATTTTCCCACTTATGTACCTCATATAGATAAAAAATTAGTATGTACTAATATGTGTCTTTTTTAGGCCAACTTTCTTGTTTATTCTTAATGATTTATATTATTTCCCTTTGAGTACTACTCTTGATGGGTATTAGATAGTTTCCAGCTTTTGTCTGTTACAAATAGCATTGCTATGTGCATTCTGGTGTATGTTGAAGTGGTCTTGGAGTGGAATTATAGGGCCATGGAAAAGGCCTATGTCCATCTTCAATTGATGCTGGCAAACAATTTTCCAAATTGGTTGTATCAATTTACTCTCCTTCCACAAGTGTAAGAGTTTCAGTTGCTCCTTATCAACACTTGGCACTTTCCATCTTTTTCACTGTTGCCATTTGACGCCATCTCATTACGGTTTACTCAGGATTTCCAATGACTAATGAATATAGGCATATTTTAATAGGTTTTTGGTTAACTAGATATCCTCTTTTACAAAGTATCTGTTCAAGTCCTTTTCTTATTTATAATTAGGGGATTTTAAATTATAATCCAGGCATAAGTCATTTTTCAGATGAATGTATTTGAATATCTTCATTTATTTCATAAATTATGTTTTTGCTGTTTTAATAGTTTCTCTGATGAATAGGAAATTCAGTATTGTGCAGTTTATCTAGTATTCTTTTATTATCATCACCTCTTCTGTACTTTTATGGAATTTTGCCTAATGCAATCTTAACAGATGCTCTCCTATAATTTTCTTCAAAATTTTTTGTTTTACTTATGTTTGTGAAATTCATCAGAAAGTGACTTATAGGCAGGTGTGAAATCAATAGAATTAAATCATAAAGAATTACTAATAATTGGGTGTTTGGGATCTATTTAAACAACTCAATTTATTATTTACTTTGTGTAAATTTTGTCACATTTTGATATCAATATTATGTTGGTTTCATTAAAGTATTTTGAACATAATACATTTTTCTATTTTTTGTTGTTTTTGCATTGTAAAACTTCTTAAAAATTCTATAGCAACAACAAAGGTAATAAATTCTGTTTAAAAGAAAAGGGAGAAGGATATTTATTTAAACAAAGTAAGTTATTTTGGATACCAAGTTTACGCAAGGAATGACCCCATACCTTAAATCACTCTGTATTTTTAATAAAATAAATAACTAATGTTATATATTCCTTGAAAATTATAAAATCTTCTATGAACCTTTTTACACTCAGCAGATTTGGAGAGGTTTGCAGTAATCCTTTGATGATTTAATAATTTAATTTTTGAGAACATTTCTTCGATCATATGGAATATATACGATAAAAATGAAGTAATATTGTTCTGTAGCTTGTTCTTCCTTCTAAAAAGTATTCCCAAATATTGACATACAGGATTATTGCATTTCATGCTTGGTAATGAGTCCTAATGTTGTAAAGTTGCATTCCCAGTAAGTCTGTTCTTAAAGGTGTATTCCTGAATACATGTGTATCTACTAGGAAACACAATAATGTCCATAACATTGTCTATAATATCAAAAGCCTGGGAAGAACTGAATTCCCATTGCCAAGAGAATAGATTGATAAAATCTGATATGTACACACAAAGTAAAACTTGATCTACCCAAGTCTTAAAAAAATTCTACTTATTGAAAAAACAAGTTGCAGGTGAATTTGAGGGGCTATGTGTAAGCAATAAAAAAATTAACATCGAACATAAAGGAGGGTTTCCTGAGGAATAAAAGATGAAGCAGTGATCAGAAAGTGCACAGAGGGAAATTGGGAATGTTATAATCACATGTGGTCATTAGATTCATGCATGTTCTTTTCATTACATTTTAAAACTTTTGATGTGTTATAGGTATGCTTTGGATATAACAAATTCATAGATTGGAAATAGCGTAATTTATCTGTTTGCCAGTTAGTGGCTATTTATATTGCTTTCATGCTTTATACTGAAGCAACCCTGAAAAATAATGGGAAAAAATGTTTATTAATATCTCTGTGCACATATTCACAGATCAACCCCCAAAATATGTTAATTTGTAATTTTGTTTACAAGCCTTCAAATGGCTTACTAAATGATTTAAAGTTTTTCACAATTATCAACATTTTATGAAAGTGCCAAGTGCTATATATTTGCTCTATAATAAATTTTAATCTTTTTAAATTTCGCCAATTCTTTTTTAAAAATTAATTTATTTTATTTATTTATTTTTGGCTACATTGGGTCTTCATCGCTGTGCACAGTCTTTCCCTAGTTATGGTGAGTGGGGTCTACTCTTCGTTGTGGTGAGCAGTCTTCTCATTGCAGTGGCTTCTCTTCTTGCGGAGCATGGGCTCTAGGGCAAATGTGCTTCAGTAATTGTGGCTCATGGGCTCAGTAGTTGTGGCTCGTGGGTTCCAGAGTGCAGGCTCAGTAGTTGTTGTGCACAGGCTTAGTTGCTCTGCAGCTTGTGGGATCTTCCCAGACCAGGGCTCAAGCCCGTGTCCCCTGCATTGGTAGGTGGATTCTTAACCACTGCACCACCAGGGAAGCCTGAATTTCACTAATTCTTCATGCTATTTCTATTTTTTTCATATTTTGATTAGTTTATGTAGATGATGACATATATTCGGTTTTCAAATATTTATAATTTATAATTTTAAAGAACTGTCCATGTCAAAGACCTCAAATCCAACGTGAATAATAAAAATGATCAGCATCCTTTTTTGATGTGTCATCATTATATATTTCTGTGTGTTATTGAAAGGATTTATTGGGGTTTATTTCTCAATCATAGACTATTAAGGTGTTTTTAACCAAGAATCGTAGATTTTGGCCATTTATTGAGATAATGATAATTCTTGACAAATTTTTCTTTTTAGTTTTTGGTGCATAAATTAAATAGTTTCCAAATATTGAATCAAACATTTATTCAGAACTATATCTATAAGTATATTATGTTCAATACAAAATTGTTGTGTTCAATTTTTTAATGTTTTATTTGAAATTTTTATCATTTATATTTCTGAGTTTTAGGCCTCAAATTTCCCTTCTTTTTATATATTTGTTAGGATTAATTAGTCACATTAGTTACATTTGTTAGTTATGTCAGCCTCATAAAATAAATTATTATTATTATAATGAGAGGTAATTCTTGTATATTTTCTAGGCTCAGAAAAAAATTTTAACTAAAAACTTAAGCTTTAAAATTGAATGAATTTACTTGTTTATTATAAATGTATATATTCATGTATTAATTATATGCATATATAACTATTCAAATTTTTTACTATTTTCTTTAGAAATAACAATTATATATTTATGGAATTGCCTAGAGTTCATATATAATATTTTCTTCAGGACAGTTTTTTATTAAATTTACTTTCTCAGCCATGGAGACATATTTCCTATGGCTAGATTTATGTATTTGTTTGTTTATCCATCCATTCATTCATTTATTAAGAGCTCTGCCAGTTTACTCTTCACTTTTTGTGTCTTCTTAAATACTTTAAGAGTCATGGAAGAACAATAATAGTTTTTTTATTAAGATTTTTTTTCCTTAGCACTGTTCAGCTGACTTTGGTCAGCAGTTGAAGGTAATAGCTGTAGCCTTGCCCTCCTTCCTTTCTCATCTCCAAGCATGTTTTCTATTTTAAAGCTATGAATTATGAAATATAAATATAGAATATGTAAGCAGTTTTAAATCCTAGCCTGTTATGTCATCCTTTAATGTGGAGATAGTACTATAGGGAAATATTCCACTTTTCTGTGGCCACTTATTTCCTCCTAGAATATGTTCTTTCATATAAAAATAAATATTTTTTAGTATTTCAGGAATTTTCACTTACCTTTCAAGACATCATCAATTTTCTCAAGGAGAAATAGCTGTGAATCAGCTTTATTCATTCTATTTGATTTAAGTTCATATGATAAATATTCCTCATTTATTGTCACCTTTCATTATGGTTATTTCACCATTTCATTAATAATATCATCATTCCATCTTCTTCACATTACTTTTGTTGTTTTTAATATATTACAGAGAATCAAGAAGATTTAAAAACGTCTTTATTCTATCATCTTTAACAGCAATGACTTCCCATAGATTTTGAACGATATTTTTAATTATCGTTATTATCCTGATGATATTCTTTTTTTTTTAAACATCTTAATTGGAGTATAATTGCTTTACAATGGTGTGTTAGTTTCTGCTGTATAACAAAGTGAATCAGCTATACATATCCTGATATTCTTATAGATGAGTTTTAATTTTCTTTTCTAGTCAATACATTTTAAAATGTGTTACTTTATGTTCCCCAAATTTTTTTCTCAATGTATGAATTTATTTGTATGGAAACCAGGAGAATATTGTTTTTTTGTAATTCTACCTTTCACACTCAAATTTTACTCCTAGTTAAAAACAACTTTCTTTAGAATTCTATGTGAATTCTCTGCTAATATGGACAAAGGTTTTGAATGTGTTTGAATAGTCTATCAAAAATGCCTGCAATGTGTGTATATATCTATATATCTATATCTATATATATATGTAAGCAGTAGACTTTTTCTTTTTTTTCCTGTCCTTCAGATCAAGTATGAACTTCATGGTAAGAGATGTGGCTTGATTTGGGGAAAAGCTTTTCATATTCAAATTGATTTAGTATTCTTTTTTCAAGAATCTTAATTGAGCAATCTGACTACCATAACTAAACCTTGTGTTCTGTGAGATGAGATGATATCTGTGAGATGGTATTTATGCATATTTTTATAGTATAGTTTCATTTAAAATAATTTTATTGAGTTATATTTTTCATTTTATATAATTCTCAGGTGTAAAATTCAATTATTGTTTTTAGTAAATTTGCCAAGTTGTGTCACCATCATTATAAATCCAAATTAGAATATTTTTATCACTTCATTATGACCTTTCATGGGAGTTCTATATCTTAGGCTATGTTTAATTTTTAAAGCAACAGTCAAACTATTTTCCAAAGCACCTATATCATGATATGATCTCATCAACAATATAAGAGGGTTACCATTTTTTTCATACCTTCAGTATCATTTCTTATTATAGTTTAGTTATTATAGTAATTCTCGTAGGTAATATTTTATTATAGTCCTTCTAGTAAAAAGTGTTTCTGAAATTTAGAAAAATAAAGAAATCATTGTGATGTTTTATTAATAGAAATTGCCTAAAATGTATCTAAAATTAAATAAAGATCATAATCAAAATATGCTGCCATTAAATATTTTATATAAATTAAATAGACATTGTTTTATAACTATCTGTTCTTTTCTTGGGGGAGGTGGTTACTATTCTATTCATAAATTTCATATAGAAAATTTAAATATGTTGCCTTAAAAAAATGTTAGACTTCTTGAAAATACCTTCTTGAACTTTAGTCCTATCACTTAAGAATAACTGCATTTTATTTTAAAGAGGACACAATTATAAAATTTGGAAATAAATATAGAAACAAATTTCTGCATTCATTATATTTTACTCAATTGTGATAGAGTAGATGAATATATGTAAATATGAAATTATTTTAGCACACAACAACACCTTAGAGAGATGTCAAAGTGAGCCTTTGAACTATTTATAACTATCAAGATTATAATCTGTCTTTTAACAAAATAAAACAATTTTCAAAATATACTGATATTCTTAGTAGAACAAGTTCAATTTTATCTCAAAATAGCCAATCTGCCATTGAAGCAGTAGTCCTGGTTTCTATTCCAAAAAAGTATTAAACTAGATAATGTTGCCTTTTCGTAATATTACGTTAGAGTGATTCCCGTGTTAGTGATTGGTGTTATGCTGCTGAAATTATACAGATTTGTTCTGTGATTCTTTATACTAACTCCATTTCTGTGCAAGTAACAGAGAACAGCGAAATGGGAAATTCATCATGATAGACATAGAACACTGATGGGAAAGATGTTTCTTGTCAGTGAATTTTGAAAGGCATAATCACTAGTGAATACCTCAAAGACAGGTTGATTCTGTATAAAAGAATTTATTTCCAACTTGAAGAACAGAATAAAATCATTGAACCATAGCTTGAAAAATATTCTAATCTACTCCTCTGTGTTTAGACCATGATATAGGCAGGACTGTTTTTAACACAAATTTAAGGTGCTGGCTTTGAAGCTAAAGGTTAAACAAAGACCCTTAGGAATGTATGACCTACAACACTTTTCGATTCTTAAACAAATACACATAGGGACTCTAGAAACCTATAAGGTTACCTTCTGTTCCCCTTAGGACAGAATCAGGAGAAGAAAAACTCTGACTATTGAAGTTAAGTATTCTTATACTGAGGTTGACAGTGCCAATGAGAAAAGCCTTAATGTTCTTTATAAGTTCATTATAATTGTAGAGCCTGAGTTTGAAGCCTGTTCTGCCATTTACTAGCTGTGTAATCTGGGGGAGATACTTTACACCATATTCTTCAATTCCCTCATTTGTAAAAAATGGATTGAAAGTAATATTTACCTGATAAAATTCATGAGGATTTAATGGATTTAAGTATATATATATATATATATATATATATACTTAATGGTATATATATATATATATATATATATATATATATATATATATACCATTTAGAAGAGTGAGAGACACATAATAACTAGTATTATATATAATACCATTTTTATGCCTTTCAGTGTGTGGCAGGGCTTGTAGGTAATTCAAATACTAATGAGGACACAATATTTTTAATAGATTAATATAAAGATAGGTGAAATACCACGTTTTACTACCAAATTCCTTTCAGTTTCAGCAAACACACTGTAGAATTTTTTAACTAGTAGGAGTCCGTTTTGGCTTTAGATTCCCTCTGTTTGTTTTCCTTCCACTGTCTCTTCTATTATTATACCCCTCTAGTGTCTAAGCAAAAAATACACCTTTGCATCCTATTATGACTCTATGGCACACTGGTCTTCAGGGTTTGACCGTTCCTCTTTCTTGTTCCTGGGAGATTCTACTTTTACAGAAGGAGTCTTGGGTCCTCTCCCTCTCCTCTATTCCAAGATATGCCATCACAGATGGAGAATTTGAGGTTTCTTTCTAAATCAGCTTGAAGGACTTGCAGCCTATTCAACAAATGGTTTTTACAGTATTTGCCTTGTACGTGGTGGACCTCTCCTATCCCACCTGTCTCCAAAGGGTAAAAGGTTATTGTCCAGTGTTATCTCAACATACGTAACTCAAGCTTGTATTCTAGGCATTACTTTCTAAGGAAGCATGGATCCTAACCAGTCTCCATTGAGAGACAGAGTCTACTGTTAGTTGTCCACAACCAATACTTAATTTGAACTCACAAATACAGCAACAAGATTCTGTATTTGGGCTTCATTCCAGTCACCTTGTGTAGGAGGTACAGTGTCTTTTCTGCAATTTGCTAATTAGAAGTTGCATTCACTAGTAGATTGAAAGCTTAGAGATTAATCTTGTTTAGTTACATGCTAGATGAGGGACTGTGTTAGCTTTTTGTTGTTTAGTTTTTAAAGATGATTTAAAAACATTTTTTTAAATTTATGTATTTATTTATTTTTGGCTGTGTTGGGTCTTCGTTGCTGTGCGTGGGCCCTCTCTAGTTGTGGCGAGCGGGGGTCACTCCTCGTTGCAGTGCGCGGGCTTCTCATTGCTGAGCATGGGCTCTAGGCTCACGGGCCTCAGTAGCTGTGGCTCACGGGCTCCAGAGCGGAGGCTCTGCAGTCGTGGCACACGGGCCCAGTTGCTCCACGGCATGTGGGATCTTCCCGGACCAGGGCTCGAACCCATGTCCCCTACATTGGCAGGCGGACTCTTAACCACTGCTCCACCAGGGAAGCCCTAAAGATGATTTTTAAGAGCTTTTTAGGGTCACAGCAAAATTGAAAAGAAGGTACAGAAATTTCCCCTATATTCCCTGCCCTGTTATCAATATTTCCCACCAGAGTGGTGCACTCATTACAATTGATAAACATCTTCCTCCTCCCACAAGTTTCCAAGGCAATTATATATCATGAATTGCACCTTGGGCCAGTATTTCTAAAGCTTACTGATATGCTTCCATTCATCTCTCCCCATGTTTTTCAAATCAGTAGGGCACAAGTTGCCTTTCTCTTAGGATATTTTTTGCTCCATTGATCTGGGAGGGTTCTGGGACCTGTCAGAGGATCTCTATTCAAACTGGGTAGAGGATTGTCATTATAGGAATTAAAAGTTTTCTAACTTCCTATGATGGAGTTAATTTAATGGGGCATAAATAACTTGTATTTTATGTTTATATGCTTACATTTTTTGAAAACTGCTATGTCCCTCGTGCTTAATAAATATGGTGCTTGACACATTAAATGTTAATTTCAAGCTATGTACCTCAAAATTATTTAGCACTTTCAATAGTAATTGTTCAGGCTTTTTTCAAAGTCCTCAAAGACGTAATTATACTGAATACATAAAGAAGAATTAAAAATAGTTACCTATTTTAGCTACTGAAACAGTTTGCGGAGAAGCTCGAGGCAATTTCTTAACCATCTGCAAACTCTTAAGTCACAGCTATGTTCTCCTTATCTTTTCCACTTAAAGCATCAGATAGTACACACTACTTATACCCCATTGAAAAACACCTTCCCTCTGCAATTGAGACTAAGGAATTCCAAAGCAAATGAAGGATGCATTAATTAGCCTCAATCAATTGATTCATTGTTCTGTAATCCACACACCGACTGCTTTTCTCAGACTGCTTAATACCAAGAGAGCCTGGTGCTAAAAGCCTTTCTTGAGACATCTTTTGCATTATTCCAGTTTTCTGACAAATTATAACCCCATGTTCTTCTTCTTTCTCTCTCTTTCTCTCTCTTTCTCTCTCTTTCTCTGAGGGATAGAAGTATGTTTGAGTTTGTCTGGGGTCTCACCCTTTTCTCCCATAAAGTAGAGACATATGTGCCCTTGATTCTGACATCACAGTGTTCAAGTCATTCCTTTTTAAATCCTAGATGAGATGTTTCTTTTTGCTATTGCCTTCTTCCCTGCCTTGAGTTAACTCTTTGTCTTTTTATTTAAGAAAACATATATCCTTTCCATTCTCTGTTTGGGATGGTCTAGAATTTAGTTTATTGTTCCAAAGTAGTTTCTACTCTGGTAAAGACTATTAGAATCACCAGTTTCTATTTTTCTCATTACCATGAGACCATGTCCTCTAAACTTTGTAATATAAATATAAACCTGGTCTGTTATATTCCTTTCTTGGAACCTTCCCTGATAAATTAATTCATAATTAAAATATTATCCTACTGTAGTAATTCTAAAATCTTGCCCACCAAATGCTGAGTTTTCACTACCAGTACAGTACCTGCAATCGTGGATTGAATCCATTATTTGTTGCGTTTAAAAGGTCCTGGGTCCAGATGTAGTATAGGCAGTGTTCTACCTAACAATTCTTTGATTTAGTCGGGGATCTTCCTGGCTTTTCCAAGAGCAATTAATCAATGTTCTTTAAAAATATATTGTGAAATAGAAAGGGAGAAGGCACTACATTCATAGATTATCTTCTTATGGAATCCTCTTCTACAAAAAAAAAAAAAAAACTTCTGTGAGGTTTTTTGTTTATTTGCTTGCTTTTTTTTAATGTAGCAAAGAAGAGCCCAAGATTTTACATTTGGGTACCTTTCCATTTTCTTTGTTCTGCCTTATTGTCTAATTCCACAGGGTACATGTCAAAGTTAGAGAGTATTGTTCATGCTCTGTCTATTCCAATTTCTCTGTATAATTCTTCTATTACTTCAGCTATATTAGCATGCAATCTTTGTTCATTTCTATAATACACTTTCACTTGGGATCCATAAAAGCAATCTTTAAAAAATTCTAGAATACAGAGTCCCTGTTTTTATTTTCTCTTCCCATTCTTAACAATGCCTAAATCATCCAAAATTACAGGGTTACTTTTTAAGTAACCACAAAAGTGTAAATATTCTTTATTTTTGTCATGAAATATTTTTTTAGGCCATTTAAAATAATTTCAACTGAATTTTGGAGAATTTTTTTTTTTCTTGAGTCCTCCTCCAATTCCTTTTGATTTGATTCTGGATTCTGTTTTTCCTCTGGGATTCTAGGTTCATCATTAAAAAATACCACAAAAACATGAAAAAAGACTGCATCATCGCATCTATTACTGCACATATTGACAGCTCTCCATGAGACTCTTTAGAAAGAACCACCTGTAAGACCAAACTTTTACTTTTAAATAATGACCACATCTTCTTGAAAAAATCTGGTGCTATATTGTCCATCAATAGGCCCCTTCTCCTTGTATGAAAACTAAAATCAAGTAAAAGTCTAGGAGGAGAGACAATGTTGCTCAGCCTTGCACAATTATCTACTCTCTGCAAGGTTTTTGAATGGTATTTTCAATACCACTCCCAAATTATAAATATAATTATTTATTAATAATACATTATTTATAGTGGCATTATAAAATGGCAATGTCAGATAATTTTCAAGCATCAATGGTGAAAAGAAGTAAATTAAACTATTATCTTAATATTAACAAATGAAAACATTTAGAATGCCTAAAGTTAACCCAGATTTCTGATTCTTATGCTTTATGTGTGTAAATTGGATGATATATATTTAGGTGTCATTTTTTTTCAGTTTATCACTATGATTTCATAAAGATGTAAAAATGTAACTAGAGTTATACATTTTCCACAATTGACTATATCAAAATGGCATCTTAAAGTATTTGTTTAGAATATTCCAAATTATCAAACAACATTGACTATATTCAGTAGACAAAACATAAATTTAATTCTCATGATTATATTGGGGACTTCTGTTCTCTCTTTATCCCTAATATATACTGTGAATTTTAATTATATTAAAGTACACACTGCTTGAGAAAACAGTTTATTCTTATATGCCTTTACTATATTTATCTTATTTCAGTTATTGTATTGGGAGGGAAAGAAAGCAAAGGAGAAGGAAATAAAGGAAAAGGGACTTTTAGAGTTGGGTAAATATGTATTTATAATTTTTTTAAAATAATGTGGTAAAAATATTAAAAATAAATTTAAAATATTTACTATGATTTGATTTATGAAGCCAAGCTAATGAGCAAGATTAAAAAATTTTCCTAAGAGGAAAAACAATCCTTTTCTGTGTAACAATACAGACTGGGCTTCTTTGGGCAATATTCACATCGAATCCATTTCTAGATACTTGGGGGCCAAGAGAATAAGAGGTGTATGGATATCATAAGAATGTGATTATTTCTTACAAGAATGAAGCAAAGTTTGGCATTTATGGACATAGAATGAAATAGACATGGGGTTAGAAAGAAGGCAGCAAAGAGAAATGTAATAACAAATGCAATTTCACTAAAAGACAAAAATTGAATTCCAGATCTGCTGCTTACTTGATAGAAGTTTGTAACTATCAGGCAGTCTGATGTTCTTAAAAATTAGAAAATTTATTCTCAAGGTTCTTGAAGTATTAAATTTGTTAATGTATAAGCAAATCTTTTCATGCTTATTAAATTATAAACTTATAATTTGCTGAATGTAGGTACTACATAGTAACTTTATATATGCCATCTCATATAAGTACTAAGATGACCCTAGCTAATGTGGATGCTATAGATGAGAACATGGAGGTCAGAGGGTTTTATACCTTTCCCAGGACAATTCAAACAGCAAGTCTTAGACCTAGAATTCAAGTCAAAACTGACCACCTCCATCAGATTGAGATATATTTAGAGGATATTAACTATGTCTTGTTTAATATAAAATTCATAAATTAAACAATAGTAATAAAATCATTTTCCTGTCTTACCTTCAATTTAGTTATTGTTTCCTCATATTTACCTTTTTATAAAAACATCAGAGACTGTCAAAAAAGAGTGTTATTGAAATTAATCTTTCTTTTTAGTGAATCAGTTTTACATATACATATGCCCACTCTTTTTAGACTCTTCTCCCATATAGGTCATTACAGAGTATTGAGTAGAGTTCCCTGTGCTGCACAGTAGATCCTTATTGGTTATCTGTTTTATAAACAGTAGTGTGTATATGTTAATCCCAATCTCCCAATTTATCCCTTCCCTTCACTTTCCCTCCTGGTAACCATAAGTTTGTTTTCTACATCTGTGATTCTATTTCAGTTTTGTAAATTAGTTCTTTTGTACCATTTGTTTAGATTCCACATATAAGTGATATCATATGATATTTGCCTTTCTCTGTCTGACTTACTTCACTCAGTATGACAATCTCTAGGTCCACCCATGTTGCTGCAAATGGCATTATTTCATTCTTTTTTATGGCTGAGTAATATTTCATATGTGTATGTGGTACACATACACTTATGGCTGAGTATATGTGTGCCACATCTTCTTTATCCAATCCACTGTCAATGAACATTTAGGTTGCTTCCATGTCCTGACTATTGTAAATAGTGCTGCAATGAACATTGGGTTGCATGTATCTTTTGGAATTATGGTTTGCTCTGAATATATGTCCAGGAGTGTGATTACTGCATCTTAAGACAGCTCTATTTTTAGTTTTTTAAGGAAACTATATACTGTTTTCCATAGTGACTGTACCATATTAAATTTCCAGCAACAGTGTAGGAGGGTTCCTTTTTTCACCACATCCTCTCCAGCATTTATTATTTGTAGACTTTTTTTTTTTAAAGGAGGTAGTCTGCTTAAAGGAGTGGAGTCTTTTTTTTTTTTTAATTTTATTTATTTATTTATTTATTTATGGCTGTGTTGGGTCTTCGTTTCTTTGTGAGGCTTTCTCTAGTTGCGGCAAGTGGGGGCCACTCTTCATCATGGTGCCCGGGCCTCTCACTACCGCGGCCTCTCTTGTTGCGGAGCACAGGCTCCAGACGCACAGGCTCAGTAATTGTGGCTCACGGGCCTAGTTGCTCCGTGGCATGTGGGATCTTCCCAGACCAAGGCTCGAACCTGTGTCCCTGCATTGGCAGGCAAATTCTCAACCACTGCACCACCAGGGAAACCCTATTATTTGTAGACTTTTTGATGATAGTCTTTCTGAATGGTGTGAGTTGATACCTCATTGTAGTTTTGATTTGCATTTCTCTAATAAATATTGGTGTTGAGGATATTTTCATGTGTTTGTTGGCCAGCTGTATGTCTTCTTGGGAGAAATGTCTATTTAAGTCTTCTGCCCATTTTTTGATTTGTTTGTTTATTTTTTTGTTATTGAGCTGCCTGAGCTATTTGTATATTTTGGAGATCAATCCTTTGTCAACTGCTTTGTTTGCAGATATTTTCTCCCATTCTGAAGGTTGTCTTTTTGTCTCATTTATGGTTTCCTTTGCTGTGCAAAAGCTTTTAAGTTTCATTAGGTCCCATTTGTTTATTTTTGTTTTTATTTCCATTACTCTAGGAGCTGGGTCAAAAAGGATTTTTTGATTTATGTCATAGAGTGTTCTGCTTAAGAGTTTTATAGTGTCTGGTCTTACATTTAGTTCTTTAATCCATTTTGAGTTTATTTTTGTGTATGGTGTTAAGAAGTGTTCTAATTTCATTCTTTTATGTGTAGCTGTCCAGTTTTCACAGTATGATAGAAAGCACAGAGATAATCCCGTGCACCCATGGTCACCTAACCTTTGACAAAGGAAGCAAGAATATACAATGGAGAAAAGACAGCCTCTCTAATAAGTGGTGCTGTCAAGTCCTCTGACCTGAGGACTAGTTATTGTTTATCTGAGAATATGTATATAAACAGGCTGTATCTGTTTGGTTATCTAAAAGTATGATTTCTTTTTTTCTTTGCAATCTCAGTGTATTGCTGGAATGCACATCTGAAACTGTTCTAATGCCTATTCAATAATAATTTTCTTTTCTCTACTACATTTGTGGAGAGAATTTCTGGGCTGTTTTGAATTATATTTTCCTAACACTATCCTTCTCTGTAATTCTGTATTTATCTATGCATCTATGCATCTATCTATGTATCTATCTATGCATCTATCTATCATCTATCTATACATCTCTTTTTAACTTACTAGGATAATTAGAAGATTACATCCATTAACATTCTCAGAGAAACATGATATGGTGAAAAAGACACTGTATGATACTTAAGAAGCCTAATTTCATGTCCCCCACTCAAACTCAGTTTGCATTGGTGTTAGTTGATCTGTCTATGAATCAAATTTCAATGATACATTAATAAGTGCTTGCCTAATTACCAACATTGTTTTCAAGGGCAAACTTATAATGATTGGAGAAATTATTTTTAAGTTTAATACAGAATCTAAAAATGTTTAATTATGATGAACAACTATATTAACCCTATTCTTTCTACAACTTGCTCATCCTATTATACCTGATGCCAAGACCATCACTACACTAAGTTAAATTCATTTTTCTTCATAAATATTTGTCAATTCTTTGCTCATGGAAATATGATTTAACTTTAGAAATCTACAGAACTATAGAGAAAGTATTTTAGCTATCTTCACAGGGCTTCCTGAACAATTTTTACTGAAAATTGTTACCTGTGCTAAAAACAAACCTTGGGAGATAATGTATGATGGATTATATAGTGAGAGAACTCCAGAGATTTTACCTCCCCAGAGATATATATTTACATAGTGATGAGTGATGAGACCTTGTAGTTATATTCTTGAGTTGCAAAGTTGGTAATTATGATCTTATCTTTTCCCTGAGGAGATTTATTTATATACCAATAATATAGAGTAAGAAAACAGGAATCCTTCCAATTATATTTTAAAGGAAACTTTCTTACCTGGAGAGGAGGGACAGCTGCCTCTTTCTCTATATTTTGTAGAGAAAAATCACTTATTGTTGGCTCTTTTCTTGTAATGAAGAATGGTGTGTATGGCAATATCTGAATTTCATCATGTCATGCCAGAGGTAACAATTAGGACAAAGGGGAACCATGCAGATATTTTTTACCCTAAGTAAATAATAGCAATATTCTCAGCTCTAGAAAACTTGTGTGCTTGTTAATATACAAGTTAAAAACTTGAAATCCCATAAATATGAATTATGCTTGTCCTATGAATACATTTGACCATAAGGGTTTTATTTTGAGTAAGTGTACAAAAGTTTTTAACATTGATGCCAAGATATAGGGACATGATTGTTATTGTGAAACAAATATAGAATTACAGTAACACTTCCATGATGCATTTGTGTAAGTTATTTTGTTTAATAACAATCATCAAAATTTAATACTGAAGCATTTAAAAATCACATACAACTGAGCCCCACCCCAGCCAGAGCCTCCGCTATCCATGCAGGTACCAGGCCTGAGCCTTGCCTCTGCCTCTGCCTCCTCTGGCTGTGCAGGTCCTGGTGAAACCAAGCACAGCCACCCCCATGGCCTCTCCTGGTGGCCAACATGCTGCCCCTGATGGGGTCTCCTCCCACTGTGCTGGGCCCTGAAGTCACACACATAGAGTTCTGCACCCCAGGTGGTCTGCACAGGGACATGTGGTCCAGGCCAGCTTCAGGAGCAGATGCTTTTGAAAGGAACACACAGAGACATGAGGCTGACACAGCAGATCCTGAGACCTACCTAGAGGTTTGGAGGGCCTCCTGGGGAGGTGGGAGTTACATGAAGCTCACAGTGGGGACAAGGACACAGATAGTGGAGGCACCAGAGAATTTCTACTTTTTATCTTTTTATTATTTTTAAATTTTTTTAATTAAAAAAAATTTTATTTATTTTTTGCTGTTGTGTTTTGTTTTGTTGTTTCAGTTTTATTTTTTCTAAGATTTTTTTTATTTTCTAATTTTATTTAATTTTTTATTTTTTTTTCTTGTTATTTTCTGCTCTTTTTATTTGTTGTCTAGTTTTTCTTTTAATTTCTTTTGTTTTTTGTTTTCTGTTGGTTTGCTCTTTCGATATTTTTATGTAGTTTTGTTTCAGTTTTTTTGTTTTGTTTTTATCTTTTTTTACCTCTTTTATGGTTTGTTTTTGTCTTTTTTGTGTGTTTCTCATGTCTTCTCTTAACTTGTATTGGTTTGTTTATTTATTTTATTTTCTGTTTTCTCTTTAGGCTAGTTTTGTTTTTATTATTGTCTTTGGTTTGGAAATGTTGTTGTTTGTTTGGGTATCTTCTGCGTTTTTTTGCTTTCCTTGTGGTTTTGTTCTTATTTGCTTGTTGGTTTCTCTTTTGTTTACTTGGATTTATTTTGTGATTTCTTTGGGTTTTATTTGTCTGTTTTCTTTTCTTTTTCTGTTTGTGTGGTTGTTTCTTTTTGTTTGTTGGGTTTTGTTTTTACTATTTGTCATGGGATTTGTTTGTCTGTTTCTGTTTTTGTGGGGTTTGTTTTTGGTTTTTTGCCATGCCATGTGGCTTGTGGTGTCTTTGTTCGCAGGCCATGGGTCAGGCCTGAGCTCCTGTGGTAGGAACGCCAAGTCAAACCCACTAGACTAACAGAGACTTCAGATCCCAGAGAATATTAATCAGTGTGAGGTCTCCTGGAGGTATTCAACTCAGCAAGAAGACACAGCTCCACCGAACTGCCTGCAAACCCCTGTGCTGGAAGCTCAGGCCAAACAACCATCAAGACAGGAACAAAGCCCCAACCAACAACAAAAATGAGATGACAGAAAAATATGTTACAGATGAAGAAACAAGGTAAAAACCTACAAAAACAAATAAATGAAGGTGAAATAGGCAATCTAAATGAAAAAGAATTCAGAGTAATGTTAGTAAAGGTGATCCAAAATCTCGGATAGTATAAAGGCACGGATCAAGAAAATACAAGAAATGTATAATGAGAACCTAGAACACCTAAAAAAGAAACAGTGTTGAACAACACAATAATTGAAACAAAAAATACACTAGAAGAAATCAGTAGCAGAATAACTGAGCAAGAACAAATAAATGAGCTGGAAGATAGAAGGATGGAAATAACTGCCAAGGAGCAGAATAAAGCAAAAGGATAAAAAGAAATGAGGACAGTCTCAGAGACTTCTGGGACAACATGAAATGCACCAACATTGGAATTATAGGGGTCCCAGAAGAACAAGAGAAAGAGAGAGGGTCTGAGAAAATGTGTGAAAAGACTATAATTGAAAACTTTCCTAACATGAGAAAAGAAATAGCCACCCAGGTCCAGGAGGCACAGAGAGTCCCATACAGAATAAACCCCAAAAGAAACACGTTGAGAAACATATTAATCAAACTAACAAAAATTAAATTCAAAGAAAAAATAGTAAAAGGAGCAAAGGAAAAGCAACACATAACATACAAGGGAATCACCATAAGGTTATCAGCCGATTTTTCAGCAGAAACTCTGCAGGCCAAAAGGGAGTGCCAGGATATAATTAAAGTGATGAAAAACCTACAACCAAGATTACTCTACCCAGCAAGGATATCATTCAGATTTGATGGAGAAATCAAAAGATTTACAAACAAGCAAAAGCTAAGAGAATTCAGCACCACCAATCCAGCTTTACAACAAATGTTAAACGAACATCTCTAGGTGGGAAACACAAGAAAAGAAGAAGACCTAAAACAACAAACCCAAAACACTTAAGAAAATGGTAATAGGAACATACATATTGATAATAACCTTAATGTAAATGGATTAAATTCTCCAACCAAAAGACACAGACTGGCTGAATGGATAAAAAAAAACCAAAAACCTGTATATATGCTGTCAACAAGAAACTCAAGTCAGACATTGGGACACATACAGGATGAAAGTGAGGGGATGGAGAAAGATATTCTATGCAAATAGAAATCAAAAAAAGCTGAAGTAACAATACTCATATCAGACAAAATAGACTTTAAAATAAAGACTGTTACAAGAAACAAGGAAGGACACTGAATAATGATCAAGGGATTAATTCAAGAAGAATTTATAACAATTATAAATGTTTTTGCACCCAACATAGGAGCACCTCAATACATAAGGCAAATTCTAACAGCCATAAAAGGGGAAATCTACAGTAACACAATAATAGTGGGGGACGTTAATACCCCACTTATACCAATGGACAGATAATCAAGACAGAAAATTAACAAGGAAACACAAGCTTTAAATGACACAATAGACCAGGTAGACTTAATTGATACTTATAGGACCTTCCATCTGAAAGCAGTAGAATACATTATCTTCTCAAGTGTACATGGAACATTCTCCAGAATAGAGGACATCTTGGGTCACAAAACAAGTCTCAATAAATTTAAGGAAATTGAAATCATATCAAGCATCTTTTCTGACCAAAATATGATGAGATTGGAAATCAATTACAGGAAAAAAAAAGCTGTAAAAAACACAAACACGTGGAAGCTAAACAATATGCAACTAGATAACCAAGAGATCACTGAAGAAATGAAAGGAGAAATAAAAAAATACTTAGAAACAAAAGACAATGAAAACACAATGACCCAAAACCTATAAAATGCAGCAAAATCAGTTCTCAGTGGGAAGTTTATAGCGATACAATCTTACATCAAGAAACAAGAAAAACTCAAATAAACAACTTACTCTTACACCTAAAGCAACTAGAGAAAGAAGAAGAAACAAAGCCCAAAGTTAGTAGAAGGAAAGAAATTATAAAAATCAGAGCAGAAATAAATGAAATAGAAATGAAGACATCAATAGCAAAGATCAATGAAAGTAAAAGCTGGTTCTTTGAGAAGATAAACAAAATTGTTAACCTTTAGCCAGACTCATCAAGAAAAATGAGAGTGGATTCAAATCAATAAAATTAGAAATGAAAAAGGATAAATTACAACTGACATTGCTGAAATACAAAGGATCATAAGACACTACTACAAACAATTATATGCCAATAAAATGGACAACCTGGAGGAAATGGAAAAATTCTTAGAAATGTACAGTCTTCCAAGACTGAACCAGGAAGAAATAGAAAATATAAACAAACCAATTACAGGTAATGAAATTGAAGCTGTGATTTAAAAATCTTTCAACAAAAGAAATTCAGGACCAGATGGCTTCACAGGTGAATTCTATTAAAAATTTAGAAAAGAGCTAACACACACCTTTCTCAAACTCTTCCAAAAAATTGCAGAGGGAGGAAAACTGCCAAGCTCATTCTACAAGACCACCATCACCGTGATACCAAAACCAGATAAAGATATCATAAAAAAAGAAAATTGCAGACCAATATCTCTGATGAACATAGATGCAAATATCCTTAACCAAATACTAGCAAACAGAATCCAGCAACACATTAAAAGGATCATACACCATGATCAAGTGGGATTTATTCCTGCGATGCAAGGATTCTTCAGTACATGCAAATCAATCAATGTGATACACCACATTAACAAATTGAAGGTAAAAACCATATGATCATCTCAGTAGATGCAGAAAAAGCTTTTGACAAAATTCAATACCCACTTATGAAAAAACTCTCCAGAAAGTGGGCATAGAGGGAACCTACCTTTACATAATAGAGGACATATATGACAAACCCACAGTAAACATCATTCTCAATGGTGAAAAACTGAAAACATTTCCTCTAAGATCAGGAACAAGACAAGGATATCTACTCTTGCCACTATAATTCAACATAATTTTGGAAGTCCTAGCCAAGGCAATCATAGTAGAAAAAGAAACAAAAGAAATCCAAAATGGAAAAGAAGAAGTAAAACTGTCACTGTTTGCAGATGGCATGATACTATACATAGAAAATCCTAAAGATGCCACCAGGAAACCATTGGTGCTAATCAATGAATTTGGTAAAGTTGCAGGATACAAAATTAATGCAAAGAAATCTCTTGCATTCCTATACACTAACAATGGAAGATCAGAAAGAGAAATTAAGGAAACAATCCCATTTACCATTGCAACAAAAAGAATAAAATACCTAGGAATAAACCTACCTATGGAGACAAAAGACCTGTACTCAGAAAACTATAAAACACTGATGAAAAAAATCAAAGATTACACAAACAGATGGCGAGATATACCATATTCTTGGATTGGGCGAATAAATATTGTGAAAATGACTATATGACACAAAGCAATCTACAGATTCAAAGTAATCTCTATCAAATTACCAATGGCATTTTTCACAGAATTAGAACAAAAATATTTACAGTTTTAATGGAAACACAAAAGACCCCGAATAGCAAAAACAATCTTGAGAAAGAAAAATGGAGCTGAGGAATCAGGATCCCTGACTTCAGACTATACTACAAAGCTACAGTAATCAAGACAGTATTGCACTGGCACAAAACAGAAGTATAGATCAATGGAACATGACAGAAAGCCCCGATATAAACCCATGCACCTATGGTCAACTAAACTTTGAGAAAGGAAGCAAGAATGGAGAAAAGACAACCTCTTCAATAAGTGGTGTTGGGAAAACTGGACAGCTACATATAAAAGAATGAAATTAGAACACTCCCTAACACCATACACAAAAATAAACCCCAAATGGATTAAAAACTTAAATGTGAGGCCAGACACTATAAAGCTCTTAGAAGAAAACATAGGCAGAACATTCTTTGACATAAATCACAGAAAGATCTTTTTTGACCCAGCTCCTAGAGAAATGAAAAGAAAAACCCAAATAAACAAATGGGACCTAATCAAACTCAAAAGCTTTTGCACATCAAAGGAAACCATAAACAAGACAAAAGGCAATCCTCATAATGGGAGAAAATATTTGCAAACAAAGCAACTGACAAGGGCTTAATTTCCAAAATATACAAACAGCTCATACAACTCAACAACAATAAAACAAACAACACTATGCAAAAATGGACAGAAGACCTAAACAGACATTTCTCCAAAGAAGACATATAGATGGCCAAGAGGCATATGAAAAGATGCTCAACATCAGTAATTATTAGAGAAATTCAAACCAGAACTACAATGAGGTATCATCTCACACTGGTCAGAATGGCCATCATCAAAAAAATCTACAAACAATAAATGCTGAAGAGGGTGTTGAGAATAGGAAACCCTCTTGTGCTCTTGGTGGGAATGTAAATTGATACAGCCATTATGGAGAACAGTATGGAGAGTCCTTTAAAAACTAAGAATAGAATTACCATATGACCCAGAAATCCCACGACTGGACACATACCCTGAGAAAACCATAATTTAAAAAGATACATGCACCCCAATATTCATTGCAGCACTGACACAAACAGCCAGGACATGGAAGTAACCTAAATGTCCATCGACAGAGGAATGAATAAAGAAGATGTGGTACATATATTCAATGGAATGTTACTCAGACATATAAAGGAATAAAATTGTGCCATTTTCAGAGACATAGATGGACCTAGAGACTGTCATACACAGTGAAGTAAGCCAGAAAGACAAAAACAAATATCATATATTAATGCATATATGTGGAATTCAGAAAAATGGGACAGATGAACCTATTTGTAAAGCAGAAATAGAGACACAGATGTAGAGAACAAATGTATTGACACCAAGGGTGTGGGGGTGGAGGGATGAACTGGGAAATTGAGATTCACATATATACACTACTATGTATAAATAGATAACTAATAAGAACCTACTGTATAGCACAGGGAACTCTACTCAGTGCTCTGTGGTGACCTAAATGGGAAGGAAGTCCAAAAAGTAGGGATATATGTATACATATAGCTGATTCACTTTGCTGTACATCAGAAACTAACACAACATTGTAAAGCAACCAAACACCGATTTTAAAAAATAAAATAAAATAAATAAAAATGACATACGAAGTTCAATTACATATGTTTTAATTTTTGAATTTTCATTTTTAACTTTAAACACCCATCAGGGAGCAAGATGGAAGGTTAGAAAGACATGAAGGAGATTGTTGAGCTTTTAAACCTCAAAGCAATAAACAAATTGTATGGCATTCATCGAGCTGTAAATCTAGTTCATATATGCTAATTAGTTTGAAAGTAAATTTTTGCATTAGTATTATTTTTAAATAACTTTATTCCTTTTGTTTAAAGATGATACTGTATGTGCAGGAAAATATGACTGAAATAGTGCAGATCAGTTCCAGTTGGAACTCCTAAGGCCAAATGTATACATTTGAGGTTAAAATAATTTGTGATGTGAATCTTTGTTTTTTCTTCTCTATATGTTCTTCCATTCCATAAGGTTTTATTTTCAGTGTCCTAGAGAAGAGATAGATGGTCAGGCAACGAAGTTGCTTATCAAACACTTTCTAATTTTTTCTTCTAAAAGTTTATGTAACTAGATATTTGGAAGGTGTGCTTATACTTTTGCACCAGCTGAGAACCTAGAGTCCAGTTTCAGTGGGTTTCCTTTTTTGTTCCCTCAGCATGACTTAGTTCACAGTAATCATAGTACTTGTAAGATGACTGGGTCTAGGGAGTTGGGAGAAGTGGGAGTGGGAAGTGGAATGTGGAACTCTAGAGCAACTTCTTAAAGTTCTGTCTTTTTCTGCTTTTCCTTGAAGAGCTTATTCAGTTTCCTCCCTCTCTTTAATTCCACCTTTCCCCAACCTTTATTCATCCTCCTGAGGAGATGCAGGTGGGAAACTGCATTCAGGCTTCATGTGTGTCCCTAAATAACAGTCTTTTTCACTGTACCTGGACAGTCTGGATTTCTGCACTGAGAATTGAATTACATCATCTGGATTGATTTGAATATCTTCAATAAAATAAATATTAACACTTTTTAATATTATTTATTTTATTTTATACAAGTTTAATTTATGTACAGTAATGCACATGAATTTCAAGTATAGGACAATAATTTTGTACATATCTACACAGAATCAAAACCTCCACTGTGATCAAGATATAGAACATTTCCATAACTTCATATAATTTACACACTCCACTTTCCAATCAGTATTTTCATCCCACCTCAACTCATGTATGTATGTATTAACATTATATACATATATCTATATATCTCTTTATGTATGATTATCTTAAGCTAATGATCTCTTAAATTCAAATGTATCTACCCTGAATTTTTATACCACTTTACAAGCTTTAATATTTTATACTTCATATTTTACATTTTTTTTTGTTTTGTGTATCCCTTTACTACTTAGTGTGATTAGATAATAGATTATCTTACTACTTTTATCTTTTAATCTTTCTACTAGCTTTATAAGTGATTGATCTACTGCTTTCACTGTATGTTTTTCTTTAAAAAACAGTGACATTTTTTCTTTCATAATTTTCTTGCAGGCAGGCAGGGTAGAGAGTGACTGAAGCTGACAGCTGCCATGTTACCACACTTCCCAGCTCAAGACATATGCCTGCTGATGAATGCAGTGACTGGTGTTGAAACTTGGGCTTGAATAGTCAGACCCAGGGAGAGTACTCAGTTTGGCTGCATGGAGACAGCCCAAAGGGCCTGGAAAGTGTTCCCAACCACAATTGTTCACATGCACAAGACGGAGCACAGGTCCACCACTGAAGCCCCATTGGCAGCATGCTTATGGTGAGGCACAGCTCTGGTGGTGACCATAGGCATTGGAAATGTGCACATGTCCAAGGTACAGCTGACATATGATCTGATTGTCAGCACTCCCACAGCAGCAGGTGAGGCTCCCTCAGCAGTAGGCTTTGGGAGCTCACAATTACTGAAGTCAAAGCTGACATCCAAGCCATTTATCTGCACTCCCACAGTGGGGGTGGATCCAGGATGGTGCCAGCAGCAGCAGACTTTGTGGGCACACACAGCAAGTGGTGCGCAGTGTCACAGAATTGCACATCCCCAACAGATGGTCCCTAGGGAGCTATATGCAGGAGCTCCTTCCCAGCGGGAGTGCTCCAGTCCAGCCTACCTTACATTGCAGCTTAGAACTGGATCTTTGGGCTTTTATTCCAACAACTAGAGAGTAGACTCTGCCCCTGACAGGGTAGTGACAGCCAGAGTAAAGAGAAGGCTCCACCCAACATCCAGTGCAGGGTCTGGTCACCACGGCATCAAACACATCCCCTATCGAGGCGACAACAGCCAGCACACTCTGAAGAGAGATGTGGCAGGAATCCATAACAAAAACAGGCCTCTCACCAAAAATATTGGACTCACATAGTCTACACAGGGATGCTCCCACATAAGAACAGCCTTTCAAGACCACAGTAGATAACCATTTCTCCTAAATTCATAGAGTCAGGGAAATTAAGTAAAATGAAAAAGCAGAGGATCTACTTCCAATTAAAAAAAAAGAAAGAAAGAAAGAAAGTGAAGAAAAATCCCAGAAAGAACAAACAATGAAACAGACTTCTCCAATCTACCATATCTCAAGTTCAAAAAACAGGTTATAAAAATGCTAAAGGAATTAAGAAAGATTGTTGATAGAAATGTGGCTCACTGTAACAATAACTAGAAACTATAAAGAGGAAAAAATCAAAATTAGACAACTCAATTGCTAAGATAAAAATCAAGCTAATGGCAATAAATAGCATACTAAATAATGCAGAAGAACTAGTAAGTGGTCTCAAAGATAGAATAATGGATATCACCCAATCAGAACAGCAGACAGAAAGACAAATGAAAACAAAATAAAAGCAACCTACAAGATATATGGGATAATATGAAGCATGTCACCCTTCACATAATACGGATTCCAGAGACAGAAGATAGGGACAAGAGGACGGAAAATGTATTTGATGAAATTATGGCTGAAAACTTCCCAAACCTAAAAAAACGAAATGGATATCCAGGTACAGGAATCACAGAGGATCCCAAAGAAGATGAACCCAAATAGACCCACACCAAGACATGTAATAATTAAGATTGCAAAATTTAAAGATGAAGAGTGGATTCTAAAGGTAGCAAGGGAACCCTCATAAGGCTACCAGCTGATTTATCTACAGAAACTCTGTAGGCCAGAAGGGAGTAGCATGATATATTCAAAGGCCAGAAGGGAGTAGCATGATATATTCAAAGTCCTGAAAGGGAAAAACCTGTGACCCAGCAAGATTATAATTTAGAAAGGAAGGCAAAACTAAGGTTTTCTCAGGTAAGCAAAAACTAAAAGAATACAGCAATACTAAACCTAACCTAAAAGAAATATTGAAAGGTCTTCTCTTTACAGAAAAGAAACAATAATCTATAGGAAAGGGAAAAACAATAGGAAAGGCAAATATACAAAAGGGTTGAAGCTCACTTAAATAAGCCAATATGTAGATTAAAAAAATCAAAAAAATTTATAAAAGAGATTATAACTACAATGGGCAGCAAAAGGATAAACATGAAGATGTAAAAGAAGACATCAAAATCACAAAATGTGAGGGAGAGGAGTAAAAAATATAAATGTGTTATAATGTGTTTGGACTTATATGATTTTCATTCTAAAGCAAGTAGATATAGTTACGGGTTAACACACTTGAAAACCAGGGTAACCACAGATCAAAAGCATACAAAAGATTTACAGGAACCAAAAAAAAAGTAACTCAATCATAATACAGAAGAAAACCATTAAACCACAGAAGGAAAAGCAAAAAGAAAAGGAAAGGAACAAAGAAGAACTACAAAATCAATTGCAAAGCAAGATTTTAAATGGTAGTAAATGCACACTTAATAATTACTTTAAATGTCAATGGAGTGAATGCTCCATTCAAAGTACATAGAGTGTCAGCCTGGATAAAAGAACAAGAAACTATAATGTGCTGCCTACAAGAGATCCATTTTAGGGTGAAAGACACACATAGATTGAAAGTGAAGGGATGGAAAAAGATATTTCATGCAAATGGAAATGACAGACAAAATCGACCTTAAAACAAAGTTTATAAAGAAAGACATGAAAGGATCATATATAATGATAAAGGATCAACACAAGAAGAGAATATTACACTTGTTAACATATATGTACCCAATATAAGAGCACCTAAAACATAAAACAAATACTAACAGACATAAAAGGAGAAACTGGCAGGAATACAATAATAGTAGGAGAAGTTAACACCCCACTGACATCAATGGACAGATCTTCCAGAAGAAAATCAATAAAGCAACAGAGATCCTAAATGACATGGTAGAATAGTAGAATGGTTGGATTTAATTGATATCTACAGGACAGTCCATCAAAACAAAACAAAAAAAGACTTTTTTTTCAAATCTGCAACATTCTCTAGGATAGACCACATACTAGGACATAAAACAAGCATCAATAAATTTAAGAGGATAGAAATTATTTCAAGCATCTTTTCTGACCACAATGGTATGAAACTAGAAATTGACCACAGTGAGAAAAAAACAAGAAAAAAATGATTACATGAAGACTAAACAATATGCTACTAAAAAAAATTAGGTCACCAGTGAAATCAGAGGAAATAAAATACATCAAGAAAAATGACAATGAAAGCACAACGTTACAAAATCTATAGGATGCAGCCAAAGCAGTTCTAAGAGGGAAGTTCATAGCGATACAGGCCTTTCTCAAAAACAAGAAAAATCTCAAATAAACAACTTAACCTACCACCTAAAACAATTAGAAAAGGAAGAACAAACAAAACCCAATGTCAGATGAAGGAAGGAAATAATAAAGATCAGAGAGGAAATAAATAAAACAAACACCAAAAAATAGAAAATATCAGTTAAAGGAAGAGATGGGTTTTTGAAAGTAAAAAAAAATTTGACAAACCTCTAGTCAGGCTCACCAGGAAGAAAAGAGAGGACCCAAATAAACAAAATAATATGTGAAAGAGGAGAAATAAAAACTGTTACCTCAGAAATAGAAAACATCATAAGAAAATAATATGAAGAGTTACATACCAACAAATTGGACAGCCTAGCAGAAATGACAAGTTTCTAGAAACAATAGTCAGCTATAATTTAGTCAAGAAGAAAGATGAATTTGAACACAGAACAATCACTAGAAGTGAAATAGAATCTGCAAAATAACCAAAACAAAACAAAACAAAAACTCCATGCAAACAAAAGTCCAGGACCTGATGGCTTCATTAGGAAATTCTACCAAACATGCAAAGAAGAATTTATACCTATCTTTCTCAACCTCTTCCAAAAGTTTGAAGAGGAAGGAATACTCCCACAGGCATTCTATGAAACCAACATTACCATGATATCAAAACCAAAGACACCACCAAAAAAAGAAAATTACAGGCTAATATTTCTGATGAATATAGATGCAAAAATTCTCAAACAACATTAGAAAATTGAATTCAACAACACATAAAAAGGATCATACACAATAATAAAGCTGGAATCATTCCAGGTTGCAGGTATGGTTCAACTAAGGTAAATCAATCAATGTGATACACCACATCAAAAAAAGAAAAGACAAAAATCACATGATCATCTCAACAGATGCAGAAAAAGTATTTGATAAAATTAAACATCCATTCATGATATAAACTCTTACCAAGTGGATGGAGAGAAAGCATATCTCAATATGATAAAAGCCATTTATGACAACGCCACAGCAGATATGAAACTCAATGGTGAAAAGCTGAAAACCTTCTTGCTAAATTCTGGAACAAGACAAAGATGTGCACTCTCACCACTTCTATTCAAAATAGTATTGAAAGTCCTTGCCTCAGCAGTCAGAAAAGAAAAAGAAAAAAATATATCTAAATTGGAAAGGAAGAAGTAAAATTTTCATTACATACAGATTACATGAACTCTATATAGAAAGCCCTAAAGACTTCATATAAAACCAATTAGAACTAATAAATGAATTCAGCAAGGTAGCAATATATAAGATTAACATACAGAAATCTGTTGCATTTATTTACACTAACAATAAAATATCAGAAAAGGAATGTCATAAAAACAAAACCTTTTAAAATTCCACCAAAAAAAAAAAAATTAGGAACAAACCTGACCAAGGAAGTGAAAGACATATTCTGAGAACTATGAAACATTAATAAAGGAAATTGAAGATGACTCAAAGAAAGGGAAAGATATCACATACTTTTGGATTATAAAATTAATATTGTTAAAAGGGGTATACTACCCAAAACAATCTATAGATTTAATGCTATCCCTATCAAATTACCAATGACAAAAGACCAAGAATTGCAAAAGCAACCTTGAGGAAAAAGAACAAAGATGGAGACATAAATCTCTCAGGCTTCAAACAATTCTACAAAGCTACAATCATCAAAACACCTTGGCATTGGCATAAAAACAAACATATTAGATCAATGGAGCAGAATGGAGAGCCCAGAAATGAATCCACACACCTATGGTCAATTAATCTTCAACAAAGGAGTCAAGAACTTACAATGGAGAAAAGACAATCTTTTCAGCATGTAGTGCTGGTAAAGACTCATGTAAATAAATTAAGTTAGAACACTCCCTCACACCATATACAATGATTTAAAGACATAGTATAAGACATGACACCACAGGGGCTTCCCTGGTGGTGCAGTGGTTAAGAATCCGCCTGCCAATGCAGGGGACACGGGTCCGAGCCCTGGTCCAGGAAGATCCCACATGCCGTGGAGCAACTATGCCCGTGCACCACAACTACTGAGCCTGCGCTCTAGAGCCTGCGAACTGCAACTACTGAGGCCTGCGAGCCACAACTACTAGGCCCCGTGTGCCTAGAGCCTGTGCTCCACAACAGGAGAAGCCACCGCAATGAGAAGCCCACACACCCCAACAAAAGAGCAGCCCCCGCTCGCCGCAACTAGAGAAAGCCCGCGCACAGCAATGGAGACCCAACACGCCAAAATAAATAAATAAATAAATTTATTAAAAAAAAAAAAAAGACATGACACCACAAAACTTCGAGAAGAGAACATAGGTAAGACATTCTCTGCCATAAATTATAGCACTATTTCTTAGAGCAATCTCCCAAGGACAAAGAAATAAAAGCAAAAATAAGCAAACGGGACCTAATCAAGCTCTAAAACCTATTGCACAGCAAAGGAAACCATAAACAAAATGAAAAGACAACCTATGGAATGGGAGAAAATATTTGTAAACAATGAGACTGACAAGAGTTAATTTGCAAAATATACAATCAGCTCATACAACTCAATATCAAAAAAAACCAACCCAATAAAAAAAAAAGGGCAGAAGGCCTGAGTAGACATTTCTCCAAGAAGACATACAGATGGCCAAGAAGGCATGAGAAAAGATGTTCCATATTGTGAATTATTAGAGAAATGTAAATCAAAACTACAATGAGGTATCACCTCATATCAGTTGGAATGGCCATCATCAAAAGTCTACAAACTATAAATCCTGGAGAGGGAATGGAGAAAAGGGAACCCTCCTACACTCTTGATGAGAATGTAAATTGGTACAAACACTATGGAGAGCAGTATGGAGGTTCTTTAAAAAAAAGTAACAAAAAACTACCATATGACCCAGGAATCCCACTCCTGTGCATATATTCAGAGAGAAACATAATTCCAAAAAACATACATGCACCCCCCAATGTTTATTACAGCAGTATTTACAATACCAAGACATGGACAACCCTAGTGTCCATCAAGTGATGAATGGATAAAGAGGATGTGGTATAAATATACAATGGAATATTACTCTGGCATAAAAAAAGAATGAAATACTGCTATTTGCAGCAACATGGATGGATACAGAGATTATCATACTGAGTGAAGTAAGACACACAGAGAAAGACAAATGTTATATGATATCACTTATACGTGGAATTTTAAAAATAATACAAATGAATTTATTAACAAAAGAGAAACAGAATCACAGACATTGAAAAAAAACTTATTGTTACCAAAGGGGAAAAAGGCAGGGGAGGGATAAATTAGAATTATGGCATTAACAGATACACACCACTATATATAAAATAAATAAACAACAAGGACTAACAGTATTGCAGAGGGAAATATATTCAATATCCTGTCATAACCTATAATGAAAAATAATCTGAATTTATATGTATATACATAATTGAATCATTTTGTTGTGTACCTGAAAGTAACACATTATTGTAAGTCAAATTGTACTTCATCAACATGAACTTATGCTGTGTGTCAACCTGGATATGGGAGACTGCTGCCACAAAGCTTGTTCTCCCATTTTGAAAGCTCCATTCATGAGGCCTCAAAGCTCCCTGAAAAGCATTGTTGTTACCGGGATTTTAGTTACTGCCTGCATGGCTCAGAAAAGAAAATGAGTTTACTGGAAAGAAACTGTGTGCTTCCAGTTCCTAGTCGGAAGCTCATCCTGCTCTGCTCCATACCAAAAGTGAAAGTCAACGTTAGCACTAGCCTCGAAGTAAGGCCCTGGTTTGCCATGCCAAATGGGAGGCATGCAGCAGCTCCATGAGGCCTTCATCACTGTTCTGCTTTACTTTAATGGTATTAAGCTTTTCAGGTCTCCGAGGACTCTCGCATCAGCACCCGTTTCCGTTCCAGAACACTAGTTACCCCCAGGATGCCCTGGGCCTGTTAAACAACATCCAGCCCCATAGGGCCTTTGGAGGACCCCTGTGTTTGCCGAGTGAGGGGCAACACACTGCACTCTTCCTTGGGAATGATAGATTTCCTCAGCTCTACAACAGATTCAGGAACACAGATTTAGAATCTCCAGCACGCCAAAGAACACGGCCTCCTTGCCCGAGCTGAGCTAAACTGAGAAAAACACTCTGCTTATAATTCCTTCTAACACCTCTTACCTGAATCACCCATCCCTCAAGGAGAGGGCTGGAGCGCGTTCCAACTGCAACATAAGCATAGTTCTTGGTGTAACCTTGCAGGCTTTCTGAAGATGCACAGGCCCCTTTGAGGACCTCCAGCATTCTTCCTTTAGGAAGCTCACTACACACACAATAGCGGGTGGAGATAATGGTGATTCACGGGAGGGCCCAGGGGGTAACTTGTATCTCTTTTGAGTTGTTAGAATCAACATGTACTTATGCTGCCTGTCAAGCTGGAAAAGGGAGACTGATGGCACAAGGCTTGTTTTCCCATTTTGAAAGATCCATTCTTTGGGGCCTTGAAGCTACGTGAAAAGCATTGTTGTTGCCAGGGTTTTATTCACTGTCGGCATGGTTCTGAGAAGAAAATGAGTTTTCCCGAAAGAAATCTTGTGCTTCCAGCTCCTACATGGAAGCTCATCCTGCTCTGCTCTATACCTAAAGTGAAACTCAACGTGAGCACTAGCCTCGAAGTAAGGCCCTGATTTCCCTTGCCGAATGAAAGGCATGCAGCAACTCCTTGAGGCCTTAATCACTCTTCTGCTTTAGTTCAATGGTAGTAAGCTTTTCAGGTCTCCTAAGACTCTCGTGTCAGCACCCGTTTCCGTTCCAGAACACTAGGTACCCGCAGGATGCCCCGGGCCTTTTAAGCAACATCCAGACGCATAGGCCCTTCGGAGGACCCCTGCTTTTGCCGAGTGAGAGGCAACACAGTTCACTCATCCTTGGGAATGATAGATTTCCTCAGCGCTACAACAGCTTCAGGAACACAGGTCTTGATTCTCCAGCACGCCAAAGATGTCGGCCTCCTTGCCCTAGCTGGGCCAAAATGAGAAAAACACTCTGCTTATACTCCTTCTAAAACCTCTTACCTGAATCACCAATCCCTCAAGGAGACGGTCGGAGTGCGTTCCAACTGCAACATAAGCACAATCCTTGGTCTAACACTTCAGGCTTTTGGAAGATGCACAGGCCCCTTTTCAGACCTTGAGCATTCTTCTTTTATGTAGCTCACTACATGCGCAATAGCGGGCGGAGAAAAAGGTGATTCAGGGGAGGGCCCAGGGGGTAACTTGAATCTCCTTTGAGTTGTTGGAATCAACATGTACTTATGCTGCCTGTCAACCTGGAAAAGGGAGACTGATGACACAAGGCTAGTTTTCCCATTTTGAAAGCTCCGTTCATGTGGCCTTGAAGGTACCTGAAAAGCACTGTTGCCCTGGTTTTAGTCACTGCTGGCGTGGTTCTGAGTACAAAATGAGTTTTCCTGAAAGAAACCATGTGCTTCCAGTTACTAGTTTGAAGCTCATCCTGCTCTGCTCTATACCTAAAGTGAAACTCAACGTGAGCACTAGCCTCGAAGTAAGTAACTGATTTGCCTTGCCAAACGGAAGGCGTGCAAAAGCTCCCTGAGGCCCTCATCGCTGTTCTGCTTTAGTTTAATGGTAGGAAGTTTTTCAAGACGCCAAGGGACCTTGCTTTAGCACCCTTTTCGTTACCAGAACACTGAGTAGAGCCAGGACGCTCTGCTTTTGTTAAGCAACATCCAGCACCATAGGCCTTTTGGAACACCCCAGTGTTGGCTAGAGAAAGGCAACACACTGCACTCCTCCTTGGGAGAGCCAGATTACCTCAGCTCTACACAGGATTCAGGAAAACAGTTGTACATTGTCCTCCATGCAATGGATGTAAACTCATTCCCCTAGTTGAATTCTATTGAGAAAAAAACTCTGCATCTAATACCTTTTCACATTTCAAAAATAGAGTCACGCATCCTCAAGGAGGTTGTCGGCATGCATTCCAAGTAAAATGTAAGCACTGTTCTCGGTGTAACACTGCAGGCCTTTGGAAGAAGCACTGGGCCCTAAGTCTCCCTCACGCATCCTTTGTTCAGGCACTTCGCTGCACGCAGATCACAGGTCGGGCAAAAAATTTGATTCAGGGAAAGCCCCAGTGGGTATCATGAATCTCTTTTGACTTGTTAGCATCAACATGTAATTATGCTGCGTGTCAACCTGGAAATGGGAGACTGATGGCACAAGGCTTGTTTTCCCATTTTGAAAGCTCCGTTCATGCGGCCTCGAAGCTACATGAAAAGCATTGTTGTGACCGGACTCTTAGTTACTGGCGTCACGGCTCAGAGAAGAAAATGAGTTTTCTCGAAAGAAACCTTGTGCTTCCAGTTCCTAGTTGGAAGCTCATCCTGCTCTGCTCTATACCGAAAGTGAAACTCAATGTGAGCACTAGCCTCGAAGTAAGGCCCTGATTTGCGTTGCCGAACGGGAGGCGTGCTGCAGCTCCATGAGGCCCTCATCGCTGTTCTGCTTTAGTTTAATGGTAGTAAGCTTTTCAGGTCTCCTAGATCACTCGCGTCAGCACCTGTTTCAGTTCCAGAACTTTAGGTACCCCCAGGATGCACCGGGCCTGTTAAGCAACATCCAGACGCGTAGGCCCTTCGGAGGACCTCTGTTTTTGCCGAGTGAAGGGCAACACACTTCACTCTTCCTTGGGAATGATAGATTTTCTCAGCTCTACAACAGCTTCAGGAACACAGGTCTTGATTCTCCAGCACGCCAAAGAAGTCGACCTCCTTGCTCGAGCTGGGCCAAACTGAGGAAAACACTCTGCTTATTTTCCTTCTAACACCTCTTACCTGAATCACCCATCCCTCAAGGAGACGGTCAGAGTGCGTTCCAACTGCAACATAAGCACAGTTCTTGGTCTAACACTTCAGGCTTTTGGAAGATGCACAGGCCCCTTTTCAGACTTTGAGCATTCTTCCTTTAGGTAGTTCACTACATACACAATAGCGGGCGGAGCAAAAGGTTATTCAGGGGAGGGCCCAGGGGGTAACTTGAATCTCCTTTGAGTTGTCGGAATCAACATGTACTTATGCTGCCTGTCAACCTGGAAAAAGGAGACTGATGACACAAGGCTAGTTTTCCCATTTTGAAAGCTCCATTCATGTGGCCTTGAAGGTTACTGAAAAGCATTGTTGTTGCCCTGGTTTTAGACACTGCTGGCGTGGTTCTGAGTAGAAAATGAGTTTTCCTGAAAGAAACCTTGTGCTTCCAGTTCCTAGTTTGAAGCTCATCCTGCTCTGCTCTATACCTAAAGTGAAACTCAACGTGAGCACTAGACTCGAAGTAAGTCCCTGATTTGCCTTGCCAAACGGGAGAAGTGCAGCAGCTCCCTGAGGCCTTCATCGCTGTTCTGCTTTAGTTTAATGGTAGGAAGCTTTTCAAGACTCCAAGGGACCTTGCTTCAGCACCCTTTTCATTACCAGAACACTGAGTAGAGCCAGGACGCGCTGGTCCTGTTAAGCAACATTCAGCCCCATAGGCCTTTTGGAACACCCCAGTGTTGGCTAGAGAAAGGCAACACACTGCACTCTTCCTTGGGAGAGCCAGATTACCTCAGCTCTACACAGGATTCAGGAACACACTTCTAGACTGTCCTCCATGCAATGGATGTAACCTCATTCCCCTAGCTGAATTCTATTGAGAAAAGTACTCTGCTTCTAATACCTTTTCACATTTCACACTTCCAGTCACGCATCCTCAAGGAGGAGGCCGGCTTGCATTCCAAGTTCAACGTAAGCACAGTTCTTGGTGTAACACTGAACGCATTTGGAGGATGCTCTGGGCTCTATGTCTCCCTTGCGCATCCTTTGTTTAGGCACTTCGCTGCACGCAGAACACCGGCCAGAGAAAACATTTGATTCAGGGAAAGCCCCAGTGGGTATCGTGAATCTCTACTGACTTTCTAGCATCAACATGTACTTATACTGCGTGTCAACCTGGAAGTGGGAGTCTGATGACAAAAGGCTTGTTTTCCCATTATGAAAGCTCCGTTCATGCGGCCTCGAAGCTACCTGAAAAGCATTGTTGCTACCGGGCTTTTGTCACTGCCGACATGGATCAGAGAATAAAATGAGTTTTCTCGAAAGAAACCTTGTGCTTCCAGTTCCTAGTTGGAAGCTCATCCTGCTCTGCTCTAGACCTAAAGTGAAACTCAACCAGAGCCCTAGCTTCGAAGTAAGGCCCTGATTTCCCTAGCCAAAAGGAAGGCATGCAGGAACATCATGAGGCCTTAATCGCTCTTCTGCTTTAGTTTAATGGTTGTAAGCTTTTCAGATCTCCTAGGACTCTCGCATCAGCACCCGTTTCCTTTCCAGAACACTAGGTACCCCCAGGATGCCCCGGGCCTGTTAAGCAACATCCAGCCCCGTAGGCCCTTTGGAGGAACCCTGGTTTACCAAGTGAGGAGCAAAACACTGCACTCTTCCTAGGGAATGATACATTTCCTCAGCTCTACAACAGCTTCAGCAACACAGGTCTAGAATCTCCAGCACGCCAAAGAATTCGGCCTCCTTGCCCGAGCTAGGCTAAAGTGAGAAAAACACTCTCCTTATACTTCCTTCTAACACCTCTTACGTGAATCACCCATCCCACAAGGAGACTGTGGGAGTGCATTCAAACTGCAAATTAAGCACAGTTCTTTGTGTAACCCTGCAGACTTTTAGAAGATGCACAGGCCCCTTTGAGAACCAGGAGCATTCTTCCTTTAGGCAGCTCACCACACGCACAATAGCCTGCGGAGGAAATGGTGAATCAGGGGAGAGCCCAGGGTGTAACTTGAGTCTCTTTTGAGTTGCTAGAATCAACATGTAGTTATGCTGCCTGTCAACCTGGAAATGGGAGACTGATGGCATAAGGCTTGGTTTCCCATTTTTGAAAGCTCCATTTATGAGGCCTTGAAGCTACCTGAAAAGCACTGTTGTTGTGGGGGTTTTAGACACTGCCGGCATGGTTCTGAGAAGAAAATAACTTTTCCCGAAAAAAACCTTGTGCTTCTACTTCCTAGATAGGAACGTTATCCTGCTCTGCTCTATACCTAAAGTGAAAAACAGTGGGAGCACTAGCCTCGAAGTAAGGCCCTGATTTGCCATGCCAAACTGGAGGCATGCCGCAGCTCCATGAGGCCTTCATTGCTGTTCTGCTTTAGTTTCACAGAAGTCAGATTTTCAAGACTCCTAGGGACCTTTCTTCAGCCCCCGTTTCCGTAGCAGAACACTGAGTACAGCCAGGAAGCTGTGGTCCTGCTAAGCAACTTCCAGCCCCGTAGGCCTTTTGAACATCCCCGGGTTGGCTAGCGAAAGGCAACCCACTGCACTATTCCTTGGGAGAGCCAGATTACCTCAGTTTTACACAGGATTCAGGAAGACAGTTCCAGACTGTCCTACATGCAATGGATGTAATCTCATTCCCTTAGCTGAACTCTATAGAGAAAAACACACTGTTTCTAATCCATTTTCACATTTCACTCTTAGAGCCACGCATCCTCAAGGAAGCGGTCGGCTTGCATTCCAAGTAAAACATAAACACGGTTCTTGGTGTAACACTGCAGGCCTGTGGAAGATGAACAGGGCCCTAAGTCTCCCTCGCCCATCCTTTGCTTAGGCACTTCACTGCACGCAGAACACCGGTCGAAGACACAATTTGATTCAGTGAAAGCCCCAGTGAGTAACTTGAGTCTCTTTGGACGTTTAGCGTCGACATGTGCTTAGGCTGCGTGTCAACCTAGAAATGGGAGACTGATGGCACAAGGCTTGTTTTCCCATTTGGAAAGCTCCGTTCAGGCGGCCTCGAAGCTACCTGAAAAGCATTGTTGTGACCGGGCTTTTACTCACTGCCGGCATGGCTCAGAGAAGAAAATGAGTTTTCGCGAAGGAAACCTTGGGCTTCCAGTTCCTACTTGGAGGCTCGTCCTGCTCTGCCCTATACGTAAAGTGAAAGTCAACGTGAGCACTAGCCTCGAAGGAAGGCCCTGATTTCCCTTGCCGAAAGGAAGTCATGCAGCAACTCCATGAGGCCTTAATGGCTCTTCTGCTTTAGTTTAAGGTAGTAAGCTTTTCAGGTCTCCTAGGACTGTCGCGTCAGCACCTGTTTCCGTTCCAGAATATTGGGTACCCCCAGGATGCCCTGGGCCTGTTAAGCAACCTCCAGCCCCGTAGGCCCTTTGGAGGACCCCTGTGTTTGCCGAGTGAGGGGCAACACACTGCACTCTTCCTTGGGAATGATACATTTCCTCAGCTCTACAGCAGCTTCAGGAACACAGGTCTAGAATCTCCAGCCCTCCAAGGAAGTCGGCCTCCTTGCCCGAGGTGGGCTAACGTGAGGAAATCACTCTGCTTATATTTCCTTCTAACACCTCTTACCTGAATCACCATTCCCTCAAGGAGACTGTCGGAGTGCGTTCCAACGGCAACATAAGCACAGTTCTTGGTGTAACCCTGCAGGCTTTCGGAAGATTGACAGGCCCCTTTGCGGACCTCGAGCATTCCTCCTTTAGGCAGCTCACTACACGCACAATAGCGGGCGGAGGAAAGGGTGATTCAGGGGAGGGCCCAGGAGGTAACTTGAGTCTCCTTTGAGTTGTTGGAATCCACATGTACTTCTGCAGCCTGTCAACACGGAAAAGGGAGAGTGATGGCACAAGGCTTCTTTTCCCAGTTTGAAAGCTCCATTGATGCGGACTTGACGCTACCTGAAAAGCATTGTTGTTGTCGTGGTTTTCCTCACTGTCGGCATGGTTCTGAGAAGGAGATGAATTTGCCCGGAAGAAACCTTTGGCTTCCAGTTCCTACTTGGAAGCTCATCCTGCTCTGCTCTATACCTAAAGTGAAACACAATGGGAGCACGAGCCTCGAAGTAAGGCCCTGATTTGCTTTGCCAAACTGGAGGCGTGCCGCAGCTCCATGAGGCCTTCATCGCTGTTCGGCTTTAGTTTCACGGAAGTAAGCTTTTCAAGACTCCTAGGGACCTTTCTTCAGGCCCCGTTTCGGTACCAGAACACTGAGTACAGCCAGGAAGCTCTGGTCCTGTTAAGCAACTTCCAGCCCCGTAGGCCTTTTGGAACACCCCCGGGTTGGCTAGCGAAATGCAACCCACTGCACACTTCCTTGGGAGAGCCAGATTACCTCAGGTTTACACAGGATTCAGGAAGACAGTTCCGGACTGTCCTACATGCAATGGATGTAATCTCGTTCCCTTAGCTGAACTCTATAGAGAAAAACACACTGTTTCTAATCCATTTTCACATTTCACTCTTAGAGCCACGCATCCTCAAGGAAGCGGTCGGCTTGCATTCCAAGTAAAACATAAACACGGTTCTTGGTGTAACACTGCAGGCCTGTGGAAGATGAACAGGGCCCTAAGTCTCCCTCGCCCATCCTTTGCTTAGGCACTTCACTGCACGCAGAACACCGGTCGAAGAACCAATTTGATTCAGTGAAAGCCCCAGTGAGTAACTCGTGTCTCTTTGGACGTTTAGCGTCGACATGATGTGCTTAGGCTGCGTGTCAACCTGGAAATGGGAGACTGATGGCACAAGGCTTGTTTTCCCATTTGGAAAGCTCCGTTCAGGCGGCCTCGAAGCTACCTGAAAAGCATTGTTGTGACCGGGCTTTTACTCACTGCCGGCATGGCTCAGAGAAGAAAACGAGTTTTCGCGAAGGAAACCTTGGGCTTCCAGTTCCTACTTGGAGGCTCGTCCTGCTCTGCCCTATACGTAACGTGAAAGTCAACGTGAGCACTAGCCTCGAAGGAAGGCCCTGATTTCCCTTGCCGAAAGGAAGGCATGCAGCAACTCCATGAGGCCTTAATGGCTCTTCTGCTTTAGTTTAAGGTAGTAAGCTTTTCAGGTCTCCTAGGACTGTCGCGTCAGCACCCGTTTCCGTTCCAGAATATTGGGTACCCCCAGGATGCCCTGGGCCTGTTAAGCAACCTCCAGCCCCGTAGGCCCTTTGGAGGACCCCTGTGTTTGCCGAGTGAGGGGCAACACACTGCACTCTTCCTTGGGAATGATACATTTCCTCAGCTCTACAGCAGCTTCAGGAACACAGGTCTAGAATCTCCAGCCCTCCAAGGAAGTCGGCCTCCTTGCCCGAGGTGGGCTAACGTGAGGAAATCACTCTGCTTATATTTCCTTCTAACACCTCTTACCTGAATCACCATTCCCTCAAGGAGACTGTCGGAGTGCGTTCCAACGGCAACATAAGCACAGTTCTTGGTGTAACCCTGCAGGCTTTCGGAAGATTGACAGGCCCCTTTGCGGACCTCGAGCATTCCTCCTTTAGGCAGCTCACTACACGCACAATAGCGGGCGGAGGAAAGGGTGATTCAGGGGAGGGCCCAGGAGGTAACTTGAGTCTCCTTTGAGTTGTTGGAATCCACATGTACTTCTGCAGCCTGTCAACACGGAAAAGGGAGAGTGATGGCACAAGGCTTCTTTTCCCAGTTTGAAAGCTCCATTGATGCGGACTTGACGCTACCTGAAAAGCATTGTTGTTGTCGTGGTTTTCCTCACTGTCGGCATGGTTCTGAGCAGGAGATGAGTTTGCCCGGAAGAAACCTTTGGCTTCCAGTTCCTACTTGGAAGCTCATCCTGCTCTGCTCTATACCTAAAGTGAAACACAATGGGAGCACTAGCCTCGAAGTAAGGCCCTGATTTGCTTTGCCAAACTGGAGGCGTGCCGCAGCTCCATGAGGCCTTCATCGCTGTTCGGCTTTAGTTTCACGGTAGTAAGCTTTTCAAGACTCCTAGGGACCTTTCTTCAGGCCCCGTTTCGGTACCAGAACACTGAGTACAGCCAGGAAGCTCTGGTCCTGTTAAGCAACTTCCAGCCCCGTAGGCCTTTTGGAACACCCCCGGGTTGGCTAGCGAAATGCAACCCACTGCACACTTCCTTGGGAGAGCCAGATTACCTCAGGTTTACACAGGATTCAGGAAGACAGTTCCGGACTGTCCTACATGCAATGGATGTAATCTCGTTCCCCTAGCCGAACTCCATAGAGAAAAACACTCTCTGTCTAATCCCTTTTCAGATTTCACTCTTAGAGCCTCGCATCCTCAAGGAGGTGGTCGGCTTGCATTCCAAGTAACACACAAACACCGTTCTTTGTGTAACACTGCAGGCCTGTGGAAGATGAACAGGGCCCTAAGTCTCCCTCGCCCATCCTTTGTTTAGGCACTTCACTGCACGCAGAACACCGGTCGAAGAACCAATTTGATTCAGTGAAAGCCCCAGTGAGTAACTCGTGTCTCTTTGGACGTTTAGCGTCGACATGATGTGCTTAGGCTGCGTGTCAACCTGGAAATGGGAGACTGATGGCACAAGGCTTGTTTTCCCATTTGGAAAGCTCCGTTCAGGCGGCCTCGAAGCTACCTGAAAAGCATTGTTGTGACCGGGCTTTTACTCACTGCCGGCATGGCTCAGAGAAGAAAACGAGTTTTCGCGAAGGAAACCTTGGGCTTCCAGTTCCTACTTGGAGGCTCGTCCTGCTCTGCCCTATACGTAACGTGAAAGTCAACGTGAGCACTAGCCTCGAAGGAAGGCCCTGATTTCCCTTGCCGAAAGGAAGGCATGCAGCAACTCCATGAGGCCTTAATGGCTCTTCTGCTTTAGTTTAAGGTAGTAAGCTTTTCAGGTCTCCTAGGACTGTCGCGTCAGCACCCGTTTCCGTTCCAGAATATTGGGTACCCCCAGGATGCCCTGGGCCTGTTAAGCAACCTCCAGCCCCGTAGGCCCTTTGGAGGACCCCTGTGTTTGCCGAGTGAGGGGCAACACACTGCACTCTTCCTTGGGAATGATACATTTCCTCAGCTCTACAGCAGCTTCAGGAACACAGGTCTAGAATCTCCAGCCCTCCAAGGAAGTCGGCCTCCTTGCCCGAGGTGGGCTAACGTGAGGAAATCACTCTGCTTATATTTCCTTCTAACACCTCTTACCTGAATCACCATTCCCTCAAGGAGACTGTCGGAGTGCGTTCCAACGGCAACATAAGCACAGTTCTTGGTGTAACCCTGCAGGCTTTCGGAAGATTGACAGGCCCCTTTGCGGACCTCGAGCATTCCTCCTTTAGGCAGCTCACTACACGCACAATAGCGGGCGGAGGAAAGGGTGATTCAGGGGAGGGCCCAGGAGGTAACTTGAGTCTCCTTTGAGTTGTTGGAATCCACATGTACTTCTGCAGCCTGTCAACACGGAAAAGGGAGAGTGATGGCACAAGGCTTCTTTTCCCAGTTTGAAAGCTCCATTGATGCGGACTTGACGCTACCTGAAAAGCATTGTTGTTGTCGTGGTTTTCCTCACTGTCGGCATGGTTCTGAGAAGGAGATGAGTTTGCCCGGAAGAAACCTTTGGCTTCCAGTTCCTACTTGGAAGCTCATCCTGCTCTGCTCTATACCTAAAGTGAAACACAATGGGAGCACTAGCCTCGAAGTAAGGCCCTGATTTGCTTTGCCAAACTGGAGGCGTGCCGCAGCTCCATGAGGCCTTCATCGCTGTTCGGCTTTAGTTTCACGGAAGTAAGCTTTTCAAGACTCCTAGGGACCTTTCTTCAGGCCCCGTTTCGGTACCAGAACACTGAGTACAGCCAGGAAGCTCTGGTCCTGTTAAGCAACTTCCAGCCCCGTAGGCCTTTTGGAACACCCCCGGGTTGGCTAGCGAAATGCAACCCACTGCACACTTCCTTGGGAGAGCCAGATTACCTTAGGTTTACACAGGATTCAGGAAGACAGTTCCGGACTGTCCTACATGCAATGGATGTAATCTCGTTCCCCTAGCCGAACTCCATAGAGAAAAACATTCTCTGTCTAATCCCTTTTCAGATTTCACTCTTAGAGCCTCGCATCCTCAAGGAGGTGGTCGGCTTGCATTCCAAGTAACACACAAACACGGTTCTTGGTGTAACACTGCAGGCCTGTGGAAGATGAACAGGGCCCTAAGTCTCCCTCGCCCATCCTTTGTTTAGGCACTTCACTGCACGCAGAACACCGGTCGAAGAACCAATTTGATTCAGTGAAAGCCCCAGTGAGTAACTCGTGTCTCTTTGGACGTTTAGCGTCGACATGATGTGCTTAGGCTGCGTGTCAACCTGGAAATGGGAGACTGATGGCACAAGGCTTGTTTTCCCATTTGGAAAGCTCCGTTCAGGCGGCCTCGAAGCTACCTGAAAAGCATTGTTGTGACGGGGCTTTTACTCACTGCCGGCATGGCTCAGAGAAGAAAACGAGTTTTCGCGAAGGAAACCTTGGGCTTCCAGTTCCTACTTGGAGGCTCGTCCTGCTCTGCCCTATACGTAACGTGAAAGTCAACGTGAGCACTAGCCTCGAAGGAAGGCCCTGATTTCCCTTGCCGAAAGGAAGGCATGCAGCAACTCCATGAGGCCTTAATGGCTCTTCTGCTTTAGTTTAAGGTAGTAAGCTTTTCAGGTCTCCTAGGACTGTCGCGTCAGCACCCGTTTCCGTTCCAGAATATTGGGTACCCCCAGGATGCCCTGGGCCTGTTAAGCAACCTCCAGCCCCGTAGGCCCTTTGGAGGACCCCTGTGTTTGCCGAGTGAGGGGCAACACACTGCACTCTTCCTTGGGAATGATACATTTCCTCAGCTCTACAGCAGCTTCAGGAACACAGGTCTAGAATCTCCAGCCCTCCAAGGAAGTCGGCCTCCTTGCCCGAGGTGGGCTAACGTGAGGAAATCACTCTGCTTATATTTCCTTCTAACACCTCTTACCTGAATCACCATTCCCTCAAGGAGACTGTCGGAGTGCGTTCCAACGGCAACATAAGCACAGTTCTTGGTGTAACCCTGCAGGCTTTCGGAAGATTGACAGGCCCCTTTGCGGACCTCGAGCATTCCTCCTTTAGGCAGCTCACTACACGCACAATAGCGGGCGGAGGAAAGGGTGATTCAGGGGAGGGCCCAGGAGGTAACTTGAGTCTCCTTTGAGTTGTTGGAATCCACATGTACTTCTGCAGCCTGTCAACACGGAAAAGGGAGAGTGATGGCACAAGGCTTCTTTTCCCAGTTTGAAAGCTCCATTGATGCGGACTTGACGCTACCTGAAAAGCATTGTTGTTGTCGTGGTTTTCCTCACTGTCGGCATGGTTCTGAGAAGGAGATGAGTTTGCCCGGAAGAAACCTTTGGCTTCCAGTTCCTACTTGGAAGCTCATCCTGCTCTGCTCTATACCTAAAGTGAAACACAATGGGAGCACTAGCCTCGAAGTAAGGCCCTGATTTGCTTTGCCAAACTGGAGGCGTGCCGCAGCTCCATGAGGCCTTCATCGCTGTTCGGCTTTAGTTTCACGGAAGTAAGCTTTTCAAGACTCCTAGGGACCTTTCTTCAGGCCCCGTTTCGGTACCAGAACACTGAGTACAGCCAGGAAGCTCTGGTCCTGTTAAGCAACTTCCAGCCCCGTAGGCCTTTTGGAACACCCCCGGGTTGGCTAGCGAAATGCAACCCACTGCACACTTCCTTGGGAGAGCCAGATTACCTCAGGTTTACACAGGATTCAGGAAGACAGTTCCGGACTGTCCTACATGCAATGGATGTAATCTCGTTCCCTTAGCTGAACTCTATAGAGAAAAACACACTGTTTCTAATCCATTTTCACATTTCACTCTTAGAGCCACGCATCCTCAAGGAAGCGGTCGGCTTGCATTCCAAGTAAAACATAAACACGGTTCTTGGTGTAACACTGCAGGCCTGTGGAAGATGAACAGGGCCCTAAGTCTCCCTCGCCCATCCTTTGCTTAGGCACTTCACTGCACGCAGAACACCGGTCGAAGAACCAATTTGATTCAGTGAAAGCCCCAGTGAGTAACTCGTGTCTCTTTGGACGTTTAGCGTCGACATGATGTGCTTAGGCTGCGTGTCAACCTGGAAATGGGAGACTGATGGCACAAGGCTTGTTTTCCCATTTGGAAAGCTCCGTTCAGGCGGCCTCGAAGCTACCTGAAAAGCATTGTTGTGACCGGGCTTTTACTCACTGCCGGCATGGCTCAGAGAAGAAAACGAGTTTTCGCGAAGGAAACCTTGGGCTTCCAGTTCCTACTTGGAGGCTCGTCCTGCTCTGCCCTATACGTAACGTGAAAGTCAACGTGAGCACTAGCCTCGAAGGAAGGCCCTGATTTCCCTTGCCGAAAGGAAGGCATGCAGCAACTCCATGAGGCCTTAATGGCTCTTCTGCTTTAGTTTAAGGTAGTAAGCTTTTCAGGTCTCCTAGGACTGTCGCGTCAGCACCCGTTTCCGTTCCAGAATATTGGGTACCCCCAGGATGCCCTGGGCCTGTTAAGCAACCTCCAGCCCCGTAGGCCCTTTGGAGGACCCCTGTGTTTGCCGAGTGAGGGGCAACACACTGCACTCTTCCTTGGGAATGATACATTTCCTCAGCTCTACAGCAGCTTCAGGAACACAGGTCTAGAATCTCCAGCCCTCCAAGGAAGTCGGCCTCCTTGCCCGAGGTGGGCTAACGTGAGGAAATCACTCTGCTTATATTTCCTTCTAACACCTCTTACCTGAATCACCATTCCCTCAAGGAGACTGTCGGAGTGCGTTCCAACGGCAACATAAGCACAGTTCTTGGTGTAACCCTGCAGGCTTTCGGAAGATTGACAGGCCCCTTTGCGGACCTCGAGCATTCCTCCTTTAGGCAGCTCACTACACGCACAATAGCGGGCGGAGGAAAGGGTGATTCAGGGGAGGGCCCAGGAGGTAACTTGAGTCTCCTTTGAGTTGTTGGAATCCACATGTACTTCTGCAGCCTGTCAACACGGAAAAGGGAGAGTGATGGCACAAGGCTTCTTTTCCCAGTTTGAAAGCTCCATTGATGCGGACTTGACGCTACCTGAAAAGCATTGTTGTTGTCGTGGTTTTCCTCACTGTCGGCATGGTTCTGAGCAGGAGATGAGTTTGCCCGGAAGAAACCTTTGGCTTCCAGTTCCTACTTGGAAGCTCATCCTGCTCTGCTCTATACCTAAAGTGAAACACAATGGGAGCACTAGCCTCGAAGTAAGGCCCTGATTTGCTTTGCCAAACTGGAGGCGTGCCGCAGCTCCATGAGGCCTTCATCGCTGTTCGGCTTTAGTTTCACGGTAGTAAGCTTTTCAAGACTCCTAGGGACCTTTCTTCAGGCCCCGTTTCGGTACCAGAACACTGAGTACAGCCAGGAAGCTCTGGTCCTGTTAAGCAACTTCCAGCCCCGTAGGCCTTTTGGAACACCCCCGGGTTGGCTAGCGAAATGCAACCCACTGCACACTTCCTTGGGAGAGCCAGATTACCTCAGGTTTACACAGGATTCAGGAAGACAGTTCCGGACTGTCCTACATGCAATGGATGTAATCTCGTTCCCCTAGCCGAACTCCATAGAGAAAAACACTCTCTGTCTAATCCCTTTTCAGATTTCACTCTTAGAGCCTCGCATCCTCAAGGAGGTGGTCGGCTTGCATTCCAAGTAACACACAAACACCGTTCTTTGTGTAACACTGCAGGCCTGTGGAAGATGAACAGGGCCCTAAGTCTCCCTCGCCCATCCTTTGTTTAGGCACTTCACTGCACGCAGAACACCGGTCGAAGAACCAATTTGATTCAGTGAAAGCCCCAGTGAGTAACTCGTGTCTCTTTGGACGTTTAGCGTCGACATGATGTGCTTAGGCTGCGTGTCAACCTGGAAATGGGAGACTGATGGCACAAGGCTTGTTTTCCCATTTGGAAAGCTCCGTTCAGGCGGCCTCGAAGCTACCTGAAAAGCATTGTTGTGACCGGGCTTTTACTCACTGCCGGCATGGCTCAGAGAAGAAAACGAGTTTTCGCGAAGGAAACCTTGGGCTTCCAGTTCCTACTTGGAGGCTCGTCCTGCTCTGCCCTATACGTAACGTGAAAGTCAACGTGAGCACTAGCCTCGAAGGAAGGCCCTGATTTCCCTTGCCGAAAGGAAGGCATGCAGCAACTCCATGAGGCCTTAATGGCTCTTCTGCTTTAGTTTAAGGTAGTAAGCTTTTCAGGTCTCCTAGGACTGTCGCGTCAGCACCCGTTTCCGTTCCAGAATATTGGGTACCCCCAGGATGCCCTGGGCCTGTTAAGCAACCTCCAGCCCCGTAGGCCCTTTGGAGGACCCCTGTGTTTGCCGAGTGAGGGGCAACACACTGCACTCTTCCTTGGGAATGATACATTTCCTCAGCTCTACAGCAGCTTCAGGAACACAGGTCTAGAATCTCCAGCCCTCCAAGGAAGTCGGCCTCCTTGCCCGAGGTGGGCTAACGTGAGGAAATCACTCTGCTTATATTTCCTTCTAACACCTCTTACCTGAATCACCATTCCCTCAAGGAGACTGTCGGAGTGCGTTCCAACGGCAACATAAGCACAGTTCTTGGTGTAACCCTGCAGGCTTTCGGAAGATTGACAGGCCCCTTTGCGGACCTCGAGCATTCCTCCTTTAGGCAGCTCACTACACGCACAATAGCGGGCGGAGGAAAGGGTGATTCAGGGGAGGGCCCAGGAGGTAACTTGAGTCTCCTTTGAGTTGTTGGAATCCACATGTACTTCTGCAGCCTGTCAACACGGAAAAGGGAGAGTGATGGCACAAGGCTTCTTTTCCCAGTTTGAAAGCTCCATTGATGCGGACTTGACGCTACCTGAAAAGCATTGTTGTTGTCGTGGTTTTCCTCACTGTCGGCATGGTTCTGAGAAGGAGATGAGTTTGCCCGGAAGAAACCTTTGGCTTCCAGTTCCTACTTGGAAGCTCATCCTGCTCTGCTCTATACCTAAAGTGAAACACAATGGGAGCACTAGCCTCGAAGTAAGGCCCTGATTTGCTTTGCCAAACTGGAGGCGTGCCGCAGCTCCATGAGGCCTTCATCGCTGTTCGGCTTTAGTTTCACGGAAGTAAGCTTTTCAAGACTCCTAGGGACCTTTCTTCAGGCCCCGTTTCGGTACCAGAACACTGAGTACAGCCAGGAAGCTCTGGTCCTGTTAAGCAACTTCCAGCCCCGTAGGCCTTTTGGAACACCCCCGGGTTGGCTAGCGAAATGCAACCCACTGCACACTTCCTTGGGAGAGCCAGATTACCTTAGGTTTACACAGGATTCAGGAAGACAGTTCCGGACTGTCCTACATGCAATGGATGTAATCTCGTTCCCCTAGCCGAACTCCATAGAGAAAAACATTCTCTGTCTAATCCCTTTTCAGATTTCACTCTTAGAGCCTCGCATCCTCAAGGAGGTGGTCGGCTTGCATTCCAAGTAACACACAAACACGGTTCTTGGTGTAACACTGCAGGCCTGTGGAAGATGAACAGGGCCCTAAGTCTCCCTCGCCCATCCTTTGTTTAGGCACTTCACTGCACGCAGAACACCGGTCGAAGAACCAATTTGATTCAGTGAAAGCCCCAGTGAGTAACTCGTGTCTCTTTGGACGTTTAGCGTCGACATGATGTGCTTAGGCTGCGTGTCAACCTGGAAATGGGAGACTGATGGCACAAGGCTTGTTTTCCCATTTGGAAAGCTCCGTTCAGGCGGCCTCGAAGCTACCTGAAAAGCATTGTTGTGACGGGGCTTTTACTCACTGCCGGCATGGCTCAGAGAAGAAAACGAGTTTTCGCGAAGGAAACCTTGGGCTTCCAGTTCCTACTTGGAGGCTCGTCCTGCTCTGCCCTATACGTAACGTGAAAGTCAACGTGAGCACTAGCCTCGAAGGAAGGCCCTGATTTCCCTTGCCGAAAGGAAGGCATGCAGCAACTCCATGAGGCCTTAATGGCTCTTCTGCTTTAGTTTAAGGTAGTAAGCTTTTCAGGTCTCCTAGGACTGTCGCGTCAGCACCCGTTTCCGTTCCAGAATATTGGGTACCCCCAGGATGCCCTGGGCCTGTTAAGCAACCTCCAGCCCCGTAGGCCCTTTGGAGGACCCCTGTGTTTGCCGAGTGAGGGGCAACACACTGCACTCTTCCTTGGGAATGATACATTTCCTCAGCTCTACAGCAGCTTCAGGAACACAGGTCTAGAATCTCCAGCCCTCCAAGGAAGTCGGCCTCCTTGCCCGAGGTGGGCTAACGTGAGGAAATCACTCTGCTTATATTTCCTTCTAACACCTCTTACCTGAATCACCATTCCCTCAAGGAGACTGTCGGAGTGCGTTCCAACGGCAACATAAGCACAGTTCTTGGTGTAACCCTGCAGGCTTTCGGAAGATTGACAGGCCCCTTTGCGGACCTCGAGCATTCCTCCTTTAGGCAGCTCACTACACGCACAATAGCGGGCGGAGGAAAGGGTGATTCAGGGGAGGGCCCAGGAGGTAACTTGAGTCTCCTTTGAGTTGTTGGAATCCACATGTACTTCTGCAGCCTGTCAACACGGAAAAGGGAGAGTGATGGCACAAGGCTTCTTTTCCCAGTTTGAAAGCTCCATTGATGCGGACTTGACGCTACCTGAAAAGCATTGTTGTTGTCGTGGTTTTCCTCACTGTCGGCATGGTTCTGAGAAGGAGATGAGTTTGCCCGGAAGAAACCTTTGGCTTCCAGTTCCTACTTGGAAGCTCATCCTGCTCTGCTCTATACCTAAAGTGAAACACAATGGGAGCACTAGCCTCGAAGTAAGGCCCTGATTTGCTTTGCCAAACTGGAGGCGTGCCGCAGCTCCATGAGGCCTTCATCGCTGTTCGGCTTTAGTTTCACGGAAGTAAGCTTTTCAAGACTCCTAGGGACCTTTCTTCAGGCCCCGTTTCGGTACCAGAACACTGAGTACAGCCAGGAAGCTCTGGTCCTGTTAAGCAACTTCCAGCCCCGTAGGCCTTTTGGAACACCCCCGGGTTGGCTAGCGAAATGCAACCCACTGCACACTTCCTTGGGAGAGCCAGATTACCTCAGGTTTACACAGGATTCAGGAAGACAGTTCCAGACTGTCCTACATGCAATGGATGTAATCTCGTTCCCCTAGCCGAACTCCATAGAGAAAAACACTCTCTGTCTAATCCCTTTTCAGATTTCACTCTTAGAGCCTCGCATCCTCAAGGAGGTGGTCGGCTTGCATTCCAAGTAACACACAAACACGGTTCTTGGTGTAACACTGCAGGCCTGTGGAAGATGAACAGGGCCCTAAGTCTCCCTCGCCCATCCTTTGTTTAGGCACTTCACTGCACGCAGAACACCGGTCGAAGAACCAATTTGATTCAGTGAAAGCCCCAGTGAGTAACTCGTGTCTCTTTGGACGTTTAGCGTCGACATGATGTGCTTAGGCTGCGTGTCAACCTGGAAATGGGAGACTGATGGCACAAGGCTTGTTTTCCCATTTGGAAAGCTCCGTTCAGGCGGCCTCGAAGCTACCTGAAAAGCATTGTTGTGACCGGGCTTTTACTCACTGCCGGCATGGCTCAGAGAAGAAAACGAGTTTTCGCGAAGGAAACCTTGGGCTTCCAGTTCCTACTTGGAGGCTCGTCCTGCTCTGCCCTATACGTAACGTGAAAGTCAACGTGAGCACTAGCCTCGAAGGAAGGCCCTGATTTCCCTTGCCGAAAGGAAGGCATGCAGCAACTCCATGAGGCCTTAATGGCTCTTCTGCTTTAGTTTAAGGTAGTAAGCTTTTCAGGTCTCCTAGGACTGTCGCGTCAGCACCCGTTTCCGTTCCAGAATATTGGGTACCCCCAGGATGCCCTGGGCCTGTTAAGCAACCTCCAGCCCCGTAGGCCCTTTGGAGGACCCCTGTGTTTGCCGAGTGAGGGGCAACACACTGCACTCTTCCTTGGGAATGATACATTTCCTCAGCTCTACAGCAGCTTCAGGAACACAGGTCTAGAATCTCCAGCCCTCCAAGGAAGTCGGCCTCCTTGCCCGAGGTGGGCTAACGTGAGGAAATCACTCTGCTTATATTTCCTTCTAACACCTCTTACCTGAATCACCATTCCCTCAAGGAGACTGTCGGAGTGCGTTCCAACGGCAACATAAGCACAGTTCTTGGTGTAACCCTGCAGGCTTTCGGAAGATTGACAGGCCCCTTTGCGGACCTCGAGCATTCCTCCTTTAGGCAGCTCACTACACGCACAATAGCGGGCGGAGGAAAGGGTGATTCAGGGGAGGGCCCAGGAGGTAACTTGAGTCTCCTTTGAGTTGTTGGAATCCACATGTACTTCTGCAGCCTGTCAACACGGAAAAGGGAGAGTGATGGCACAAGGCTTCTTTTCCCAGTTTGAAAGCTCCATTGATGCGGACTTGACGCTACCTGAAAAGCATTGTTGTTGTCGTGGTTTTCCTCACTGTCGGCATGGTTCTGAGAAGGAGATGAGTTTGCCCGGAAGAAACCTTTGGCTTCCAGTTCCTACTTGGAAGCTCATCCTGCTCTGCTCTATACCTAAAGTGAAACACAATGGGAGCACTAGCCTCGAAGTAAGGCCCTGATTTGCTTTGCCAAACTGGAGGCGTGCCGCAGCTCCATGAGGCCTTCATCGCTGTTCGGCTTTAGTTTCACGGAAGTAAGCTTTTCAAGACTCCTAGGGACCTTTCTTCAGGCCCCGTTTCGGTACCAGAACACTGAGTACAGCCAGGAAGCTCTGGTCCTGTTAAGCAACTTCCAGCCCCGTAGGCCTTTTGGAACACCCCCGGGTTGGCTAGCGAAATGCAACCCACTGCACACTTCCTTGGGAGAGCCAGATTACCTCAGGTTTACACAGGATTCAGGAAGACAGTTCCGGACTGTCCTACATGCAATGGATGTAATCTCGTTCCCCTAGCCGAACTCCATAGAGAAAAACACTCTCTGTCTAATCCCTTTTCAGATTTCACTCTTAGAGCCTCGCATCCTCAAGGAGGTGGTCGGCTTGCATTCCAAGTAACACACAAACACGGTTCTTGGTGTAACACTGCAGGCCTGTGGAAGATGAACAGGGCCCTAAGTCTCCCTCGCCCATCCTTTGTTTAGGCACTTCACTGCACGCAGAACACCGGTCGAAGAACCAATTTGATTCAGTGAAAGCCCCAGTGAGTAACTCGTGTCTCTTTGGACGTTTAGCGTCGACATGATGTGCTTAGGCTGCGTGTCAACCTGGAAATGGGAGACTGATGGCACAAGGCTTGTTTTCCCATTTGGAAAGCTCCGTTCAGGCGGCCTCGAAGCTACCTGAAAAGCATTGTTGTGACCGGGCTTTTACTCACTGCCGGCATGGCTCAGAGAAGAAAACGAGTTTTCGCGAAGGAAACCTTGGGCTTCCAGTTCCTACTTGGAGGCTCGTCCTGCTCTGCCCTATACGTAACGTGAAAGTCAACGTGAGCACTAGCCTCGAAGGAAGGCCCTGATTTCCCTTGCCGAAAGGAAGGCATGCAGCAACTCCATGAGGCCTTAATGGCTCTTCTGCTTTAGTTTAAGGTAGTAAGCTTTTCAGGTCTCCTAGGACTGTCGCGTCAGCACCCGTTTCCGTTCCAGAATATTGGGTACCCCCAGGATGCCCTGGGCCTGTTAAGCAACCTCCAGCCCCGTAGGCCCTTTGGAGGACCCCTGTGTTTGCCGAGTGAGGGGCAACACACTGCACTCTTCCTTGGGAATGATACATTTCCTCAGCTCTACAGCAGCTTCAGGAACACAGGTCTAGAATCTCCAGCCCTCCAAGGAAGTCGGCCTCCTTGCCCGAGGTGGGCTAACGTGAGGAAATCACTCTGCTTATATTTCCTTCTAACACCTCTTACCTGAATCACCATTCCCTCAAGGAGACTGTCGGAGTGCGTTCCAACGGCAACATAAGCACAGTTCTTGGTGTAACCCTGCAGGCTTTCGGAAGATTGACAGGCCCCTTTGCGGACCTCGAGCATTCCTCCTTTAGGCAGCTCACTACACGCACAATAGCGGGCGGAGGAAAGGGTGATTCAGGGGAGGGCCCAGGAGGTAACTTGAGTCTCCTTTGAGTTGTTGGAATCCACATGTACTTCTGCAGCCTGTCAACACGGAAAAGGGAGAGTGATGGCACAAGGCTTCTTTTCCCAGTTTGAAAGCTCCATTGATGCGGACTTGACGCTACCTGAAAAGCATTGTTGTTGTCGTGGTTTTCCTCACTGTCGGCATGGTTCTGAGAAGGAGATGAGTTTGCCCGGAAGAAACCTTTGGCTTCCAGTTCCTACTTGGAAGCTCATCCTGCTCTGCTCTATACCTAAAGTGAAACACAATGGGAGCACTAGCCTCGAAGTAAGGCCCTGATTTGCTTTGCCAAACTGGAGGCGTGCCGCAGCTCCATGAGGCCTTCATCGCTGTTCGGCTTTAGTTTCACGGAAGTAAGCTTTTCAAGACTCCTAGGGACCTTTCTTCAGGCCCCGTTTCGGTACCAGAACACTGAGTACAGCCAGGAAGCTCTGGTCCTGTTAAGCAACTTCCAGCCCCGTAGGCCTTTTGGAACACCCCCGGGTTGGCTAGCGAAATGCAACCCACTGCACACTTCCTTGGGAGAGCCAGATTACCTCAGGTTTACACAGGATTCAGGAAGACAGTTCCGGACTGTCCTACATGCAATGGATGTAATCTCGTTCCCCTAGCCGAACTCCATAGAGAAAAACACTCTCTGTCTAATCCCTTTTCAGATTTCACTCTTAGAGCCTCGCATCCTCAAGGAGGTGGTCGGCTTGCATTCCAAGTAACACACAAACACGGTTCTTGGTGTAACACTGCAGGCCTGTGGAAGATGAACAGGGCCCTAAGTCTCCCTCGCCCATCCTTTGTTTAGGCACTTCACTGCACGCAGAACACCCGTCGAAGAACCAATTTGATTCAGTGAAAGCCCCAGTGAGTAACTCGTGTCTCTTTGGACGTTTAGCGTCGACATGATGTGCTTAGGCTGCGTGTCAACCTGGAAATGGGAGACTGATGGCACAAGGCTTGTTTTCCCATTTGGAAAGCTCCGTTCAGGCGGCCTCGAAGCTACCTGAAAAGCATTGTTGTGACGGGGCTTTTACTCACTGCCGGCATGGCTCAGAGAAGAAAACGAGTTTTCGCGAAGGAAACCTTGGGCTTCCAGTTCCTACTTGGAGGCTCGTCCTGCTCTGCCCTATACGTAACGTGAAAGTCAACGTGAGCACTAGCCTCGAAGGAAGGCCCTGATTTCCCTTGCCGAAAGGAAGGCATGCAGCAACTCCATGAGGCCTTAATGGCTCTTCTGCTTTAGTTTAAGGTAGTAAGCTTTTCAGGTCTCCTAGGACTGTCGCGTCAGCACCCGTTTCCGTTCCAGAATATTGGGTACCCCCAGGATGCCCTGGGCCTGTTAAGCAACCTCCAGCCCCGTAGGCCCTTTGGAGGACCCCTGTGTTTGCCGAGTGAGGGGCAACACACTGCACTCTTCCTTGGGAATGATACATTTCCTCAGCTCTACAGCAGCTTCAGGAACACAGGTCTAGAATCTCCAGCCCTCCAAGGAAGTCGGCCTCCTTGCCCGAGGTGGGCTAACGTGAGGAAATCACTCTGCTTATATTTCCTTCTAACACCTCTTACCTGAATCACCATTCCCTCAAGGAGACTGTCGGAGTGCGTTCCAACGGCAACATAAGCACAGTTCTTGGTGTAACCCTGCAGGCTTTCGGAAGATTGACAGGCCCCTTTGCGGACCTCGAGCATTCCTCCTTTAGGCAGCTCACTACACGCACAATAGCGGGCGGAGGAAAGGGTGATTCAGGGGAGGGCCCAGGAGGTAACTTGAGTCTCCTTTGAGTTGTTGGAATCCACATGTACTTCTGCAGCCTGTCAACACGGAAAAGGGAGAGTGATGGCACAAGGCTTCTTTTCCCAGTTTGAAAGCTCCATTGATGCGGACTTGACGCTACCTGAAAAGCATTGTTGTTGTCGTGGTTTTCCTCACTGTCGGCATGGTTCTGAGAAGGAGATGAGTTTGCCCGGAAGAAACCTTTGGCTTCCAGTTCCTACTTGGAAGCTCATCCTGCTCTGCTCTATACCTAAAGTGAAACACAATGGGAGCACTAGCCTCGAAGTAAGGCCCTGATTTGCTTTGCCAAACTGGAGGCGTGCCGCAGCTCCATGAGGCCTTCATCGCTGTTCGGCTTTAGTTTCACGGAAGTAAGCTTTTCAAGACTCCTAGGGACCTTTCTTCAGGCCCCGTTTCGGTACCAGAACACTGAGTACAGCCAGGAAGCTCTGGTCCTGTTAAGCAACTTCCAGCCCCGTAGGCCTTTTGGAACACCCCCGGGTTGGCTAGCGAAATGCAACCCACTGCACACTTCCTTGGGAGAGCCAGATTACCTCAGGTTTACACAGGATTCAGGAAGACAGTTCCAGACTGTCCTACATGCAATGGATGTAATCTCGTTCCCCTAGCCGAACTCCATAGAGAAAAACACTCTCTGTCTAATCCCTTTTCAGATTTCACTCTTAGAGCCTCGCATCCTCAAGGAGGTGGTCGGCTTGCATTCCAAGTAACACACAAACACGGTTCTTGGTGTAACACTGCAGGCCTGTGGAAGATGAACAGGGCCCTAAGTCTCCCTCGCCCATCCTTTGTTTAGGCACTTCACTGCACGCAGAACACCGGTCGAAGAACCAATTTGATTCAGTGAAAGCCCCAGTGAGTAACTCGTGTCTCTTTGGACGTTTAGCGTCGACATGATGTGCTTAGGCTGCGTGTCAACCTGGAAATGGGAGACTGATGGCACAAGGCTTGTTTTCCCATTTGGAAAGCTCCGTTCAGGCGGCCTCGAAGCTACCTGAAAAGCATTGTTGTGACCGGGCTTTTACTCACTGCCGGCATGGCTCAGAGAAGAAAACGAGTTTTCGCGAAGGAAACCTTGGGCTTCCAGTTCCTACTTGGAGGCTCGTCCTGCTCTGCCCTATACGTAACGTGAAAGTCAACGTGAGCACTAGCCTCGAAGGAAGGCCCTGATTTCCCTTGCCGAAAGGAAGGCATGCAGCAACTCCATGAGGCCTTAATGGCTCTTCTGCTTTAGTTTAAGGTAGTAAGCTTTTCAGGTCTCCTAGGACTGTCGCGTCAGCACCCGTTTCCGTTCCAGAATATTGGGTACCCCCAGGATGCCCTGGGCCTGTTAAGCAACCTCCAGCCCCGTAGGCCCTTTGGAGGACCCCTGTGTTTGCCGAGTGAGGGGCAACACACTGCACTCTTCCTTGGGAATGATACATTTCCTCAGCTCTACAGCAGCTTCAGGAACACAGGTCTAGAATCTCCAGCCCTCCAAGGAAGTCGGCCTCCTTGCCCGAGGTGGGCTAACGTGAGGAAATCACTCTGCTTATATTTCCTTCTAACACCTCTTACCTGAATCACCATTCCCTCAAGGAGACTGTCGGAGTGCGTTCCAACGGCAACATAAGCACAGTTCTTGGTGTAACCCTGCAGGCTTTCGGAAGATTGACAGGCCCCTTTGCGGACCTCGAGCATTCCTCCTTTAGGCAGCTCACTACACGCACAATAGCGGGCGGAGGAAAGGGTGATTCAGGGGAGGGCCCAGGAGGTAACTTGAGTCTCCTTTGAGTTGTTGGAATCCACATGTACTTCTGCAGCCTGTCAACACGGAAAAGGGAGAGTGATGGCACAAGGCTTCTTTTCCCAGTTTGAAAGCTCCATTGATGCGGACTTGACGCTACCTGAAAAGCATTGTTGTTGTCGTGGTTTTCCTCACTGTCGGCATGGTTCTGAGAAGGAGATGAGTTTGCCCGGAAGAAACCTTTGGCTTCCAGTTCCTACTTGGAAGCTCATCCTGCTCTGCTCTATACCTAAAGTGAAACACAATGGGAGCACTAGCCTCGAAGTAAGGCCCTGATTTGCTTTGCCAAACTGGAGGCGTGCCGCAGCTCCATGAGGCCTTCATCGCTGTTCGGCTTTAGTTTCACGGAAGTAAGCTTTTCAAGACTCCTAGGGACCTTTCTTCAGGCCCCGTTTCGGTACCAGAACACTGAGTACAGCCAGGAAGCTCTGGTCCTGTTAAGCAACTTCCAGCCCCGTAGGCCTTTTGGAACACCCCCGGGTTGGCTAGCGAAATGCAACCCACTGCACACTTCCTTGGGAGAGCCAGATTACCTCAGGTTTACACAGGATTCAGGAAGACAGTTCCGGACTGTCCTACATGCAATGGATGTAATCTCGTTCCCCTAGCCGAACTCCATAGAGAAAAACACTCTCTGTCTAATCCCTTTTCAGATTTCACTCTTAGAGCCTCGCATCCTCAAGGAGGTGGTCGGCTTGCATTCCAAGTAACACACAAACACGGTTCTTGGTGTAACACTGCAGGCCTGTGGAAGATGAACAGGGCCCTAAGTCTCCCTCGCCCATCCTTTGTTTAGGCACTTCACTGCACGCAGAACACCGGTCGAAGAACCAATTTGATTCAGTGAAAGCCCCAGTGAGTAACTCGTGTCTCTTTGGACGTTTAGCGTCGACATGATGTGCTTAGGCTGCGTGTCAACCTGGAAATGGGAGACTGATGGCACAAGGCTTGTTTTCCCATTTGGAAAGCTCCGTTCAGGCGGCCTCGAAGCTACCTGAAAAGCATTGTTGTGACCGGGCTTTTACTCACTGCCGGCATGGCTCAGAGAAGAAAACGAGTTTTCGCGAAGGAAACCTTGGGCTTCCAGTTCCTACTTGGAGGCTCGTCCTGCTCTGCCCTATACGTAACGTGAAAGTCAACGTGAGCACTAGCCTCGAAGGAAGGCCCTGATTTCCCTTGCCGAAAGGAAGGCATGCAGCAACTCCATGAGGCCTTAATGGCTCTTCTGCTTTAGTTTAAGGTAGTAAGCTTTTCAGGTCTCCTAGGACTGTCGCGTCAGCACCCGTTTCCGTTCCAGAATATTGGGTACCCCCAGGATGCCCTGGGCCTGTTAAGCAACCTCCAGCCCCGTAGGCCCTTTGGAGGACCCCTGTGTTTGCCGAGTGAGGGGCAACACACTGCACTCTTCCTTGGGAATGATACATTTCCTCAGCTCTACAGCAGCTTCAGGAACACAGGTCTAGAATCTCCAGCCCTCCAAGGAAGTCGGCCTCCTTGCCCGAGGTGGGCTAACGTGAGGAAATCACTCTGCTTATATTTCCTTCTAACACCTCTTACCTGAATCACCATTCCCTCAAGGAGACTGTCGGAGTGCGTTCCAACGGCAACATAAGCACAGTTCTTGGTGTAACCCTGCAGGCTTTCGGAAGATTGACAGGCCCCTTTGCGGACCTCGAGCATTCCTCCTTTAGGCAGCTCACTACACGCACAATAGCGGGCGGAGGAAAGGGTGATTCAGGGGAGGGCCCAGGAGGTAACTTGAGTCTCCTTTGAGTTGTTGGAATCCACATGTACTTCTGCAGCCTGTCAACACGGAAAAGGGAGAGTGATGGCACAAGGCTTCTTTTCCCAGTTTGAAAGCTCCATTGATGCGGACTTGACGCTACCTGAAAAGCATTGTTGTTGTCGTGGTTTTCCTCACTGTCGGCATGGTTCTGAGAAGGAGATGAGTTTGCCCGGAAGAAACCTTTGGCTTCCAGTTCCTACTTGGAAGCTCATCCTGCTCTGCTCTATACCTAAAGTGAAACACAATGGGAGCACTAGCCTCGAAGTAAGGCCCTGATTTGCTTTGCCAAACTGGAGGCGTGCCGCAGCTCCATGAGGCCTTCATCGCTGTTCGGCTTTAGTTTCACGGAAGTAAGCTTTTCAAGACTCCTAGGGACCTTTCTTCAGGCCCCGTTTCGGTACCAGAACACTGAGTACAGCCAGGAAGCTCTGGTCCTGTTAAGCAACTTCCAGCCCCGTAGGCCTTTTGGAACACCCCCGGGTTGGCTAGCGAAATGCAACCCACTGCACACTTCCTTGGGAGAGCCAGATTACCTCAGGTTTACACAGGATTCAGGAAGACAGTTCCGGACTGTCCTACATGCAATGGATGTAATCTCGTTCCCCTAGCCGAACTCCATAGAGAAAAACACTCTCTGTCTAATCCCTTTTCAGATTTCACTCTTAGAGCCTCGCATCCTCAAGGAGGTGGTCGGCTTGCATTCCAAGTAACACACAAACACGGTTCTTGGTGTAACACTGCAGGCCTGTGGAAGATGAACAGGGCCCTAAGTCTCCCTCGCCCATCCTTTGTTTAGGCACTTCACTGCACGCAGAACACCGGTCGAAGAACCAATTTGATTCAGTGAAAGCCCCAGTGAGTAACTCGTGTCTCTTTGGACGTTTAGCGTCGACATGATGTGCTTAGGCTGCGTGTCAACCTGGAAATGGGAGACTGATGGCACAAGGCTTGTTTTCCCATTTGGAAAGCTCCGTTCAGGCGGCCTCGAAGCTACCTGAAAAGCATTGTTGTGACCGGGCTTTTACTCACTGCCGGCATGGCTCAGAGAAGAAAACGAGTTTTCGCGAAGGAAACCTTGGGCTTCCAGTTCCTACTTGGAGGCTCGTCCTGCTCTGCCCTATACGTAACGTGAAAGTCAACGTGAGCACTAGCCTCGAAGGAAGGCCCTGATTTCCCTTGCCGAAAGGAAGGCATGCAGCAACTCCATGAGGCCTTAATGGCTCTTCTGCTTTAGTTTAAGGTAGTAAGCTTTTCAGGTCTCCTAGGACTGTCGCGTCAGCACCCGTTTCCGTTCCAGAATATTGGGTACCCCCAGGATGCCCTGGGCCTGTTAAGCAACCTCCAGCCCCGTAGGCCCTTTGGAGGACCCCTGTGTTTGCCGAGTGAGGGGCAACACACTGCACTCTTCCTTGGGAATGATACATTTCCTCAGCTCTACAGCAGCTTCAGGAACACAGGTCTAGAATCTCCAGCCCTCCAAGGAAGTCGGCCTCCTTGCCCGAGGTGGGCTAACGTGAGGAGATCACTCTGCTTATATTTCCTTCTAACACCTCTTACCTGAATCACCCATCCCTCAAGGAGACTGTCGGATTGCGTTCCAACGGCAACATAAGCACAGTTCTTGGTGTAACCCTGCAGGCTTTCGGAAGATTGACAGGCCCCTTTGCGGACCTCGAGCATTCCTCCTTTAGGCAGCTCACTACACGCACAATAGCGGGCGGAGGAAAGGGTGATTCAGGGGAGGGCCCAGGAGGTAACTTGAGTCTCCTTTGAGTTGTTGGAATCCACATGTACTTCTGCAGCCTGTCAACACGGAAAAGGGAGAGTGATGGCACAAGGCTTCTTTTCCCAGTTTGAAAGCTCCATTGATGCGGACTTGACGCTACCTGAAAAGCATTGTTGTTGTCGTGGTTTTCCTCACTGTCGGCATGGTTCTGAGAAGGAGATGAGTTTGCCCGGAAGAAACCTTTGGCTTCCAGTTCCTACTTGGAAGCTCATCCTGCTCTGCTCTATACCTAAAGTGAAACACAATGGGAGCACTAGCCTCGAAGTAAGGCCCTGATTTGCTTTGCCAAACTGGAGGCGTGCCGCAGCTCCATGAGGCCTTCATCGCTGTTCGGCTTTAGTTTCACGGAAGTAAGCTTTTCAAGACTCCTAGGGACCTTTCTTCAGGCCCCGTTTCGGTACCAGAACACTGAGTACAGCCAGGAAGCTCTGGTCCTGTTAAGCAACTTCCAGCCCCGTAGGCCTTTTGGAACACCCCCGGGTTGGCTAGCGAAATGCAACCCACTGCACACTTCCTTGGGAGAGCCAGATTACCTTAGGTTTACACAGGATTCAGGAAGACAGTTCCGGACTGTCCTACATGCAATGGATGTAATCTCGTTCCCCTAGCCGAACTCCATAGAGAAAAACATTCTCTGTCTAATCCCTTTTCAGATTTCACTCTTAGAGCCTCGCATCCTCAAGGAGGTGGTCGGCTTGCATTCCAAGTAACACACAAACACGGTTCTTGGTGTAACACTGCAGGCCTGTGGAAGATGAACAGGGCCCTAAGTCTCCCTCGCCCATCCTTTGTTTAGGCACTTCACTGCACGCAGAACACCGGTCGAAGAACCAATTTGATTCAGTGAAAGCCCCAGTGAGTAACTCGTGTCTCTTTGGACGTTTAGCGTCGACATGATGTGCTTAGGCTGCGTGTCAACCTGGAAATGGGAGACTGATGGCACAAGGCTTGTTTTCCCATTTGGAAAGCTCCGTTCAGGCGGCCTCGAAGCTACCTGAAAAGCATTGTTGTGACCGGGCTTTTACTCACTGCCGGCATGGCTCAGAGAAGAAAACGAGTTTTCGCGAAGGAAACCTTGGGCTTCCAGTTCCTACTTGGAGGCTCGTCCTGCTCTGCCCTATACGTAACGTGAAAGTCAACGTGAGCACTAGCCTCGAAGGAAGGCCCTGATTTCCCTTGCCGAAAGGAAGGCATGCAGCAACTCCATGAGGCCTTAATGGCTCTTCTGCTTTAGTTTAAGGTAGTAAGCTTTTCAGGTCTCCTAGGACTGTCGCGTCAGCACCCGTTTCCGTTCCAGAATATTGGGTACCCCCAGGATGCCCTGGGCCTGTTAAGCAACCTCCAGCCCCGTAGGCCCTTTGGAGGACCCCTGTGTTTGCCGAGTGAGGGGCAACACACTGCACTCTTCCTTGGGAATGATACATTTCCTCAGCTCTACAGCAGCTTCAGGAACACAGGTCTAGAATCTCCAGCCCTCCAAGGAAGTCGGCCTCCTTGCCCGAGGTGGGCTAACGTGAGGAAATCACTCTGCTTATATTTCCTTCTAACACCTCTTACCTGAATCACCATTCCCTCAAGGAGACTGTCGGAGTGCGTTCCAACGGCAACATAAGCACAGTTCTTGGTGTAACCCTGCAGGCTTTCGGAAGATTGACAGGCCCCTTTGCGGACCTCGAGCATTCCTCCTTTAGGCAGCTCACTACACGCACAATAGCGGGCGGAGGAAAGGGTGATTCAGGGGAGGGCCCAGGAGGTAACTTGAGTCTCCTTTGAGTTGTTGGAATCCACATGTACTTCTGCAGCCTGTCAACACGGAAAAGGGAGAGTGATGGCACAAGGCTTCTTTTCCCAGTTTGAAAGCTCCATTGATGCGGACTTGACGCTACCTGAAAAGCATTGTTGTTGTCGTGGTTTTCCTCACTGTCGGCATGGTTCTGAGAAGGAGATGAGTTTGCCCGGAAGAAACCTTTGGCTTCCAGTTCCTACTTGGAAGCTCATCCTGCTCTGCTCTATACCTAAAGTGAAACACAATGGGAGCACTAGCCTCGAAGTAAGGCCCTGATTTGCTTTGCCAAACTGGAGGCGTGCCGCAGCTCCATGAGGCCTTCATCGCTGTTCGGCTTTAGTTTCACGGAAGTAAGCTTTTCAAGACTCCTAGGGACCTTTCTTCAGGCCCCGTTTCGGTACCAGAACACTGAGTACAGCCAGGAAGCTCTGGTCCTGTTAAGCAACTTCCAGCCCCGTAGGCCTTTTGGAACACCCCCGGGTTGGCTAGCGAAATGCAACCCACTGCACACTTCCTTGGGAGAGCCAGATTACCTCAGGTTTACACAGGATTCAGGAAGACAGTTCCAGACTGTCCTACATGCAATGGATGTAATCTCGTTCCCCTAGCCGAACTCCATAGAGAAAAACACTCTCTGTCTAATCCCTTTTCAGATTTCACTCTTAGAGCCTCGCATCCTCAAGGAGGTGGTCGGCTTGCATTCCAAGTAACACACAAACACGGTTCTTGGTGTAACACTGCAGGCCTGTGGAAGATGAACAGGGCCCTAAGTCTCCCTCGCCCATCCTTTGTTTAGGCACTTCACTGCACGCAGAACACCGGTCGAAGAACCAATTTGATTCAGTGAAAGCCCCAGTGAGTAACTCGTGTCTCTTTGGACGTTTAGCGTCGACATGATGTGCTTAGGCTGCGTGTCAACCTGGAAATGGGAGACTGATGGCACAAGGCTTGTTTTCCCATTTGGAAAGCTCCGTTCAGGCGGCCTCGAAGCTACCTGAAAAGCATTGTTGTGACCGGGCTTTTACTCACTGCCGGCATGGCTCAGAGAAGAAAACGAGTTTTCGCGAAGGAAACCTTGGGCTTCCAGTTCCTACTTGGAGGCTCGTCCTGCTCTGCCCTATACGTAACGTGAAAGTCAACGTGAGCACTAGCCTCGAAGGAAGGCCCTGATTTCCCTTGCCGAAAGGAAGGCATGCAGCAACTCCATGAGGCCTTAATGGCTCTTCTGCTTTAGTTTAAGGTAGTAAGCTTTTCAGGTCTCCTAGGACTGTCGCGTCAGCACCCGTTTCCGTTCCAGAATATTGGGTACCCCCAGGATGCCCTGGGCCTGTTAAGCAACCTCCAGCCCCGTAGGCCCTTTGGAGGACCCCTGTGTTTGCCGAGTGAGGGGCAACACACTGCACTCTTCCTTGGGAATGATACATTTCCTCAGCTCTACAGCAGCTTCAGGAACACAGGTCTAGAATCTCCAGCCCTCCAAGGAAGTCGGCCTCCTTGCCCGAGGTGGGCTAACGTGAGGAAATCACTCTGCTTATATTTCCTTCTAACACCTCTTACCTGAATCACCATTCCCTCAAGGAGACTGTCGGAGTGCGTTCCAACGGCAACATAAGCACAGTTCTTGGTGTAACCCTGCAGGCTTTCGGAAGATTGACAGGCCCCTTTGCGGACCTCGAGCATTCCTCCTTTAGGCAGCTCACTACACGCACAATAGCAGGCGGAGGAAAGGGTGATTCAGGGGAGGGCCCAGGAGGTAACTTGAGTCTCCTTTGAGTTGTTGGAATCCACATGTACTTCTGCAGCCTGTCAACACGGAAAAGGGAGAGTGATGGCACAAGGCTTCTTTTCCCAGTTTGAAAGCTCCATTGATGCGGACTTGACGCTACCTGAAAAGCATTGTTGTTGTCGTGGTTTTCCTCACTGTCGGCATGGTTCTGAGAAGGAGATGAGTTTGCCCGGAAGAAACCTTTGGCTTCCAGTTCCTACTTGGAAGCTCATCCTGCTCTGCTCTATACCTAAAGTGAAACACAATGGGAGCACTAGCCTCGAAGTAAGGCCCTGATTTGCTTTGCCAAACTGGAGGCGTGCCGCAGCTCCATGAGGCCTTCATCGCTGTTCGGCCTTAGTTTCACGGAAGTAAGCTTTTCAAGACTCCTAGGGACCTTTCTTCAGGCCCCGTTTCGGTACCAGAACACTGAGTACAGCCAGGAAGCTCTGGTCCTGTTAAGCAACTTCCAGCCCCGTAGGCCTTTTGGAACACCCCCGGGTTGGCTAGCGAAATGCAACCCACTGCACACTTCCTTGGGAGAGCCAGATTACCTCAGGTTTACACAGGATTCAGGAAGACAGTTCCGGACTGTCCTACATGCAATGGATGTAATCTCGTTCCCCTAGCCGAACTCCATAGAGAAAAACACTCTCTGTCTAATCCCTTTTCAGATTTCACTCTTAGAGCCTCGCATCCTCAAGGAGGTGGTCGGCTTGCATTCCAAGTAACACACAAACACGGTTCTTGGTGTAACACTGCAGGCCTGTGGAAGATGAACAGGGCCCTAAGTCTCCCTCGCCCATCCTTTGTTTAGGCACTTCACTGCACGCAGAACACCGGTCGAAGAACCAATTTGATTCAGTGAAAGCCCCAGTGAGTAACTCGTGTCTCTTTGGACGTTTAGCGTCGACATGATGTGCTTAGGCTGCGTGTCAACCTGGAAATGGGAGACTGATGGCACAAGGCTTGTTTTCCCATTTGGAAAGCTCCGTTCAGGCGGCCTCGAAGCTACCTGAAAAGCATTGTTGTGACCGGGCTTTTACTCACTGCCGGCATGGCTCAGAGAAGAAAACGAGTTTTCGCGAAGGAAACCTTGGGCTTCCAGTTCCTACTTGGAGGCTCGTCCTGCTCTGCCCTATACGTAACGTGAAAGTCAACGTGAGCACTAGCCTCGAAGGAAGGCCCTGATTTCCCTTGCCGAAAGGAAGGCATGCAGCAACTCCATGAGGCCTTAATGGCTCTTCTGCTTTAGTTTAAGGTAGTAAGCTTTTCAGGTCTCCTAGGACTGTCGCGTCAGCACCCGTTTCCGTTCCAGAATATTGGGTACCCCCAGGATGCCCTGGGCCTGTTAAGCAACCTCCAGCCCCGTAGGCCCTTTGGAGGACCCCTGTGTTTGCCGAGTGAGGGGCAACACACTGCACTCTTCCTTGGGAATGATACATTTCCTCAGCTCTACAGCAGCTTCAGGAACACAGGTCTAGAATCTCCAGCCCTCCAAGGAAGTCGGCCTCCTTGCCCGAGGTGGGCTAACGTGAGGAGATCACTCTGCTTATATTTCCTTCTAACACCTCTTACCTGAATCACCCATCCCTCAAGGAGACTGTCGGATTGCGTTCCAACGGCAACATAAGCACAGTTCTTGGTGTAACCCTGCAGGCTTTCGGAAGATTGACAGGCCCCTTTGCGGACCTCGAGCATTCCTCCTTTAGGCAGCTCACTACACGCACAATAGCGGGCGGAGGAAAGGGTGATTCAGGGGAGGGCCCAGGAGGTAACTTGAGTCTCCTTTGAGTTGTTGGAATCCACATGTACTTCTGCAGCCTGTCAACACGGAAAAGGGAGAGTGATGGCACAAGGCTTCTTTTCCCAGTTTGAAAGCTCCATTGATGCGGACTTGACGCTACCTGAAAAGCATTGTTGTTGTCGTGGTTTTCCTCACTGTCGGCATGGTTCTGAGAAGGAGATGAGTTTGCCCGGAAGAAACCTTTGGCTTCCAGTTCCTACTTGGAAGCTCATCCTGCTCTGCTCTATACCTAAAGTGAAACACAATGGGAGCACTAGCCTCGAAGTAAGGCCCTGATTTGCTTTGCCAAACTGGAGGCGTGCCGCAGCTCCATGAGGCCTTCATCGCTGTTCGGCCTTAGTTTCACGGAAGTAAGCTTTTCAAGACTCCTAGGGACCTTTCTTCAGGCCCCGTTTCGGTACCAGAACACTGAGTACAGCCAGGAAGCTCTGGTCCTGTTAAGCAACTTCCAGCCCCGTAGGCCTTTTGGAACACCCCCGGGTTGGCTAGCGAAATGCAACCCACTGCACACTTCCTTGGGAGAGCCAGATTACCTCAGGTTTACACAGGATTCAGGAAGACAGTTCCAGACTGTCCTACATGCAATGGATGTAATCTCGTTCCCCTAGCCGAACTCCATAGAGAAAAACACTCTCTGTCTAATCCCTTTTCAGATTTCACTCTTAGAGCCACGCCTCCTCAAGGAGGTGGTCGGCTTGCATTCCAAGTAAAACACAAACACGGTTCTTGGTGTAACACTGCAGGCCTGTGGAAGATGAACAGGGCCCTAAGTCTCCCTCGCCCATCCTTTGTTTAGGCACTTCACTGCACGCAGAACACCGGTCGAAGAACCAATTTGATTCAGTGAAAGCCCCAGTGAGTAACTCGTGTCTCTTTGGACGTTTAGCGTCGACATGATGTGCTTAGGCTGCGTGTCAACCTGGAAATGGGAGACTGATGGCACAAGGCTTGTTTTCCCATTTGGAAAGCTCCGTTCAGGCGGCCTCGAAGCTACCTGAAAAGCATTGTTGTGACCGGGCTTTTACTCACTGCCGGCATGGCTCAGAGAAGAAAACGAGTTTTCGCGAAGGAAACCTTGGGCTTCCAGTTCCTACTTGGAGGCTCGTCCTGCTCTGCCGTATACGTAACGTGAAAGTCAACGTGAGCACTAGCCTCGAAGGAAGGCCCTGATTTCCCTTGCCGAAAGGAAGGCATGCAGCAACTCCATGAGGCCTTAATGGCTCTTCTGCTTTAGTTTAAGGTAGTAAGCTTTTCAGGCCTCCTAGGACTGTCGCGTCAGCACCCGTTTCCGTTCCAGAATATTGGGTACCCCCAGGATGCCCTGGGCCTGTTAAGCAACCTCCAGCCCCGTAGGCCCTTTGGAGGACCCCTGTGTTTGCCGAGTGAGGGGCAACACACTGCACTCTTCCTTGGGAATGATACATTTCCTCAGCTCTACAGCAGCTTCAGGAACACAGGTCTAGAATCTCCAGCCCTCCAAGGAAGTCGGCCTCCTTGCCCGAGGTGGGCTAACGTGAGGAAATCACTCTGCTCATATTTCCTTCTAACACCTCTTACCTGAATCAACCATCCCTCAAGGAGACTGTCGGAGTGCGTTCCAACGGCAACATAAGCACAGTTCTTGGTGTAACCCTGCAGGCTTTCGGAAGATTGACAGGCCCCTTTGCGGACCTCGAGCATTCCTCCTTTAGGCAGCTCACTACACGCACAATAGCGGGCGGAGGAAAGGGTGATTCAGGGGAGGGCCCAGGAGGTAACTTGAGTCTCCTTTGAGTTGTTGGAATCCACATGTACTTCTGCATCCTGTCAACACGGAAAAGGGAGAGTGATGGCACAAGGCTTCTTTCCCCAGTTTGAAAGCTCCATTGATGCGGACTTGACGCTACCTGAAAAGCATTGTTGTTGTCGTGGTTTTCCTCACTGTCGGCATGGTTCTGAGAAGGAGATGAGTTTGCCCGGAAGAAACCTTTGGCTTCCAGTTCCTACTTGGAAGCTCATCCTGCTCTGCTCTATACCTAAAGTGAAACACAATGGGAGCACTAGCCTCGAAGTAAGGCCCTGATTTGCTTTGCCAAACTGGAGGCGTGCCGCAGCTCCATGAGGCCTTCATCGCTGTTCGACCTTAGTTTCACGGAAGTAAGCTTTTCAAGACTCCTAGGGACCTTTCTTCAGGCCCCGTTTCGGTACCAGAACACTGAGTACAGCCAGGAAGCTCTGGTCCTGTTAAGCAACTTCCAGCCCCGTAGGCCTTTTGGAACACCCCCGGGTTGGCTAGCGAAATGCAACCCACTGCACACTTCCTTGGGAGAGCCAGATTACCTCAGGTTTACACAGGATTCAGGAAGACAGTTCCAGACTGTCCTACATGCAATGGATGTAATCTCGTTCCCCTAGCCGAACTCCATAGAGAAAAACACTCTCTGTCTAATCCCTTTTCAGATTTCACTCTTAGAGCCACGCCTCCTCAAGGAGGTGGTCGGCTTGCATTCCAAGTAAAACACAAACACGGTTCTTGGTGTAACACTGCAGGCCTGTGGAAGATGAACAGGGCCCTAAGTCTCCCTCGCCCATCCTTTGTTTAGGCACTTCACTGCACGCAGAACACCGGTCGAAGAACCAATTTGATTCAGTGAAAGCCCCAGTGAGTAACTCGTGTCTCTTTGGACGTTTAGCGTCGACATGATGTGCTTAGGCTGCGTGTCAACCTGGAAATGGGAGACTGATGGCACAAGGCTTGTTTTCCCATTTGGAAAGCTCCGTTCAGGCGGCCTCGAAGCTACCTGAAAAGCATTGTTGTGACCGGGCTTTTACTCACTGCCGGCATGGCTCAGAGAAGAAAACGAGTTTTCGCGAAGGAAACCTTGGGCTTCCAGTTCCTACTTGGAGGCTCGTCCTGCTCTGCCCTATACGTAACGTGAAAGTCAACGTGAGCACTAGCCTCGAAGGAAGGCCCTGATTTCCCTTGCCGAAAGGAAGGCATGCAGCAACTCCATGAGGCCTTAATGGCTCTTCTGCTTTAGTTTAAGGTAGTAAGCTTTTCAGGTCTCCTAGGACTGTCGCGTCAGCACCCGTTTCCGTTCCAGAATATTGGGTACCCCCAGGATGCCCTGGGCCTGTTAAGCAACCTCCAGCCCCGTAGGCCCTTTGGAGGACCCCTGTGTTTGCCGAGTGAGGGGCAACACACTGCACTCTTCCTTGGGAATGATACATTTCCTCAGCTCTACAGCAGCTTCAGGAACACAGGTCTAGAATCTCCAGCCCTCCAAGGAAGTCGGCCTCCTTGCCCGAGGTGGGCTAACGTGAGGAGATCACTCTGCTTATATTTCCTTCTAACACCTCTTACCTGAATCACCCATCCCTCAAGGAGACTGTCGGAGTGCGTTCCAACGGCAACATAAGCACAGTTCTTGGTGTAACCCTGCAGGCTTTCGGAAGATTGACAGGCCCCTTTGCGGACCTCGAGCATTCCTCCTTTAGGCAGCTCACTACACGCACAATAGCGGGCGGAGGAAAGGGTGATTCAGGGGAGGGCCCAGGAGGTAACTTGAGTCTCCTTTGAGTTGTTGGAATCCACATGTACTTCTGCAGCCTGTCAACACGGAAAAGGGAGAGTGATGGCACAAGGCTTCTTTTCCCAGTTTGAAAGCTCCATTGATGCGGACTTGACGCTACCTGAAAAGCATTGTTGTTGTCGTGGTTTTCCTCACTGTCGGCATGGTTCTGAGCAGGAGATGAGTTTGCCCGGAAGAAACCTTTGGCTTCCAGTTCCTACTTGGAAGCTCATCCTGCTCTGCTCTATACCTAAAGTGAAACACAATGGGAGCACTAGCCTCGAAGTAAGGCCCTGATTTGCTTTGCCAAACTGGAGGCGTGCCGCAGCTCCATGAGGCCTTCATCGCTGTTCGGCTTTAGTTTCACGGAAGTAAGCTTTTCAAGACTCCTAGGGACCTTTCTTCAGGCCCCGTTTCGGTACCAGAACACTGAGTACAGCCAGGAAGCTCTGGTCCTGTTAAGCAACTTCCAGCCCCGTAGGCCTTTTGGAACACCCCCGGGTTGGCTAGCGAAATGCAACCCACTGCACACTTCCTTGGGAGAGCCAGATTACCTCAGGTTTACACAGGATTCAGGAAGACAGTTCCGGACTGTCCTACATGCAATGGATGTAATCTCGTTCCCCTAGCCGAACTCCATAGAGAAAAACACTCTCTGTCTAATCCCTTTTCAGATTTCACTCTTAGAGCCTCGCATCCTCAAGGAGGTGGTCGGCTTGCATTCCAAGTAACACACAAACACGGTTCTTGGTGTAACACTGCAGGCCTGTGGAAGATGAACAGGGCCCTAAGTCTCCCTCGCCCATCCTTTGTTTAGGCACTTCACTGCACGCAGAACACCGGTCGAAGAACCAATTTGATTCAGTGAAAGCCCCAGTGAGTAACTCGTGTCTCTTTGGACGTTTAGCGTCGACATGATGTGCTTAGGCTGCGTGTCAACCTGGAAATGGGAGACTGATGGCACAAGGCTTGTTTTCCCATTTGGAAAGCTCCGTTCAGGCGGCCTCGAAGCTACCTGAAAAGCATTGTTGTGACGGGGCTTTTACTCACTGCCGGCATGGCTCAGAGAAGAAAACGAGTTTTCGCGAAGGAAACCTTGGGCTTCCAGTTCCTACTTGGAGGCTCGTCCTGCTCTGCCCTATACGTAACGTGAAAGTCAACGTGAGCACTAGCCTCGAAGGAAGGCCCTGATTTCCCTTGCCGAAAGGAAGGCATGCAGCAACTCCATGAGGCCTTAATGGCTCTTCTGCTTTAGTTTAAGGTAGTAAGCTTTTCAGGTCTCCTAGGACTGTCGCGTCAGCACCCGTTTCCGTTCCAGAATATTGGGTACCCCCAGGATGCCCTGGGCCTGTTAAGCAACCTCCAGCCCCGTAGGCCCTTTGGAGGACCCCTGTGTTTGCCGAGTGAGGGGCAACACACTGCACTCTTCCTTGGGAATGATACATTTCCTCAGCTCTACAGCAGCTTCAGGAACACAGGTCTAGAATCTCCAGCCCTCCAAGGAAGTCGGCCTCCTTGCCCGAGGTGGGCTAACGTGAGGAGATCACTCTGCTTATATTTCCTTCTAACACCTCTTACCTGAATCACCCATCCCTCAAGGAGACTGTCGGAGTGCGTTCCAACGGCAACATAAGCACAGTTCTTGGTGTAACCCTGCAGGCTTTCGGAAGATTGACAGGCCCCTTTGCGGACCTCGAGCATTCCTCCTTTAGGCAGCTCACTACACGCACAATAGCGGGCGGAGGAAAGGGTGATTCAGGGGAGGGCCCAGGAGGTAACTTGAGTCTCCTTTGAGTTGTTGGAATCCACATGTACTTCTGCAGCCTGTCAACACGGAAAAGGGAGAGTGATGGCACAAGGCTTCTTTTCCCAGTTTGAAAGCTCCATTGATGCGGACTTGACGCTACCCGAAAAGCATTGTTGTTGTCGTGGTTTTCCTCACTGTCGGCATGGTTCTGAGCAGGAGATGAGTTTGCCCGGAAGAAACCTTTGGCTTCCAGTTCCTACTTGGAAGCTCATCCTGCTCTGCTCTATACCTAAAGTGAAACACAATGGGAGCACTAGCCTCGAAGTAAGGCGCTGATTTGCTTTGCCAAACTGGAGGCGTGCCGCAGCTCCATGAGGCCTTCATCGCTGTTCGGCTTTAGTTTCACGGTAGTAAGCTTTTCAAGACTCCTAGGGACCTTTCTTCAGGCCCCGTTTCGGTACCAGAACACTGAGTACAGCCAGGAAGCTCTGGTCCTGTTAAGCAACTTCCAGCCCCGTAGGCCTTTTGGAACACCCCCGGGTTGGCTAGCGAAATGCAACCCACTGCACACTTCCTTGGGAGAGCCAGATTACCTCAGGTTTACACAGGATTCAGGAAGACAGTTCCAGACTGTCCTACATGCAATGGATGTAATCTCGTTCCCCTAGCCGAACTCCATAGAGAAAAACACTCTCTGTCTAATCCCTTTTCAGATTTCACTCTTAGAGCCTCGCATCCTCAAGGAGGTGGTCGGCTTGCATTCCAAGTAACACACAAACACGGTTCTTGGTGTAACACTGCAGGCCTGTGGAAGATGAACAGGGCCCTAAGTCTCCCTCGCCCATCCTTTGTTTAGGCACTTCACTGCACGCAGAACACCGGTCGAAGAACCAATTTGATTCAGTGAAAGCCCCAGTGAGTAACTCGTGTCTCTTTGGACGTTTAGCGTCGACATGATGTGCTTAGGCTGCGTGTCAACCTGGAAATGGGAGACTGATGGCACAAGGCTTGTTTTCCCATTTGGAAAGCTCCGTTCAGGCGGCCTCGAAGCTACCTGAAAAGCATTGTTGTGACCGGGCTTTTACTCACTGCCGGCATGGCTCAGAGAAGAAAACGAGTTTTCGCGAAGGAAACCTTGGGCTTCCAGTTCCTACTTGGAGGCTCGTCCTGCTCTGCCCTATACGTAACGTGAAAGTCAACGTGAGCACTAGCCTCGAAGGAAGGCCCTGATTTCCCTTGCCGAAAGGAAGGCATGCAGCAGCTCCATGAGGCCTTAATGGCTCTTCTGCTTTAGTTTAAGGTAGTAAGCTTTTCAGGTCTCCTAGGACTGTCGCGTCAGCACCCGTTTCCGTTCCAGAATATTGGGTACCCCCAGGATGCCCTGGGCCTGTTAAGCAACCTCCAGCCCCGTAGGCCCTTTGGAGGACCCCTGTGTTTGCCGAGTGAGGGGCAACACACTGCACTCTTCCTTGGGAATGATACATTTCCTCAGCTCTACAGCAGCTTCAGGAACACAGGTCTAGAATCTCCAGCCCTCCAAGGAAGTCGGCCTCCTTGCCCGAGGTGGGCTAACGTGAGGAAATCACTCTGCTTATATTTCCTTCTAACACCTCTTACCTGAATCACCCATCCCTCAAGGAGACTGTCGGAGTGCGTTCCAACGGCAACATAAGCACAGTTCTTGGTGTAACCCTGCAGGCTTTCGGAAGATTGACAGGCCCCTTTGCGGACCTCGAGCATTCCTCCTTTAGGCAGCTCACTACACGCACAATAGCGGGCGGAGGAAAGGGTGATTCAGGGGAGGGCCCAGGAGGTAACTTGAGTCTCCTTTGAGTTGTTGGAATCCACATGTACTTCTGCAGCCTGTCAACACGGAAAAGGGAGAGTGATGGCACAAGGCTTCTTTTCCCAGTTTGAAAGCTCCATTGATGCGGACTTGACGCTACCTGAAAAGCATTGTTGTTGTCGTGGTTTTCCTCACTGTCGGCATGGTTCTGAGCAGGAGATGAGTTTGCCCGGAAGAAACCTTTGGCTTCCAGTTCCTACTTGGAAGCTCATCCTGCTCTGCTCTATACCTAAAGTGAAACACAATGGGAGCACGAGCCTCGAAGTAAGGCCCTGATTTGCTTTGCCAAACTGGAGGCGTGCCGCAGCTCCATGAGGCCTTCATCGCTGTTCGGCTTTAGTTTCACGGAAGTAAGCTTTTCAAGACTCCTAGGGACCTTTCTTCAGGCCCCGTTTCGGTACCAGAACACTGAGTACAGCCAGGAAGCTCTGGTCCTGTTAAGCAACTTCCAGCCCCGTAGGCCTTTTGGAACACCCCCGGGTTGGCTAGCGAAATGCAACCCACTGCACACTTCCTTGGGAGAGCCAGATTACCTCAGGTTTACACAGGATTCAGGAAGACAGTTCCAGACTGTCCTACATGCAATGGATGTAATCTCGTTCCCCTAGCCGAACTCCATAGAGAAAAACACTCTCTGTCTAATCCCTTTTCAGATTTCACTCTTAGAGCCTCGCATCCTCAAGGAGGTGGTCGGCTTGCATTCCAAGTAACACACAAACACGGTTCTTGGTGTAACACTGCAGGCCTGTGGAAGATGAACAGGGCCCTAAGTCTCCCTCGCCCATCCTTTGTTTAGGCACTTCACTGCACGCAGAACACCGGTCGAAGAACCAATTTGATTCAGTGAAAGCCCCAGTGAGTAACTCGTGTCTCTTTGGACGTTTAGCGTCGACATGATGTGCTTAGGCTGCGTGTCAACCTGGAAATGGGAGACTGATGGCACAAGGCTTGTTTTCCCATTTGGAAAGCTCCGTTCAGGCGGCCTCGAAGCTACCTGAAAAGCATTGTTGTGACCGGGCTTTTACTCACTGCCGGCATGGCTCAGAGAAGAAAACGAGTTTTCGCGAAGGAAACCTTGGGCTTCCAGTTCCTACTTGGAGGCTCGTCCTGCTCTGCCCTATACGTAACGTGAAAGTCAACGTGAGCACTAGCCTCGAAGGAAGGCCCTGATTTCCCTTGCCGAAAGGAAGGCATGCAGCAACTCCATGAGGCCTTAATGGCTCTTCTGCTTTAGTTTAAGGTAGTAAGCTTTTCAGGTCTCCTAGGACTGTCGCGTCAGCACCCGTTTCCGTTCCAGAATATTGGGTACCCCCAGGATGCCCTGGGCCTGTTAAGCAACCTCCAGCCCCGTAGGCCCTTTGGAGGACCCCTGTGTTTGCCGAGTGAGGGGCAACACACTGCACTCTTCCTTGGGAATGATACATTTCCTCAGCTCTACAGCAGCTTCAGGAACACAGGTCTAGAATCTCCAGCCCTCCAAGGAAGTCAGCCTCCTTGCCCGAGGTGGGCTAACGTGAGGAAATCACTCTGCTTATATTTCCTTCTAACACCTCTTACCTGAATCACCCATCCCTCAAGGAGACTGTCGGAGTGCGTTCCAACGGCAACATAAGCACAGTTCTTGGTGTAACCCTGCAGGCTTTCGGAAGATTGACAGGCCCCTTTGCGGACCTCGAGCATTCCTCCTTTAGGCAGCTCACTACACGCACAATAGCGGGCGGAGGAAAGGGTGATTCAGGGGAGGGCCCAGGAGGTAACTTGAGTCTCCTTTGAGTTGTTGGAATCCACATGTACTTCTGCAGCCTGTCAACACGGAAAAGGGAGAGTGATGGCACAAGGCTTCTTTTCCCAGTTTGAAAGCTCCATTGATGCGGACTTGACGCTACCTGAAAAGCATTGTTGTTGTCGTGGTTTTCCTCACGGTCGGCATGGTTCTGAGAAGGAGATGAGTTTGCCCGGAAGAAACCTTTGGCTTCCAGTTCCTACTTGGAAGCTCATCCTGCTCTGCTCTATACCTAAAGTGAAACACAATGGGAGCACTAGCCTCGAAGTAAGGCCCTGATTTGCTTTGCCAAACTGGAGGCGTGCCGCAGCTCCATGAGGCCTTCATCGCTGTTCGGCTTTAGTTTCACGGAAGTAAGCTTTTCAAGACTCCTAGGGACCTTTCTTCAGGCCCCGTTTCGGTACCAGAACACTGAGTACAGCCAGGAAGCTCTGGTCCTGTTAAGCAACTTCCAGCCCCGTAGGCCTTTTGGAACACCCCCGGGTTGGCTAGCGAAATGCAACCCACTGCACACTTCCTTGGGAGAGCCAGATTACCTCAGGTTTACACAGGATTCAGGAAGACAGTTCCGGACTGTCCTACATGCAATGGATGTAATCTCGTTCCCCTAGCCGAACTCCATAGAGAAAAACACTCTCTGTCTAATCCCTTTTCAGATTTCACTCTTAGAGCCTCGCATCCTCAAGGAGGTGGTCGGCTTGCATTCCAAGTAACACACAAACACGGTTCTTGGTGTAACACTGCAGGCCTGTGGAAGATGAACAGGGCCCTAAGTCTCCCTCGCCCATCCTTTGTTTAGGCACTTCACTGCACGCAGAACACCGGTCGAAGAACCAATTTGATTCAGTGAAAGCCCCAGTGAGTAACTCGTGTCTCTTTGGACGTTTAGCGTCGACATGATGTGCTTAGGCTGCGTGTCAACCTGGAAATGGGAGACTGATGGCACAAGGCTTGTTTTCCCATTTGGAAAGCTCCGTTCAGGCGGCCTCGAAGCTACCTGAAAAGCATTGTTGTGACCGGGCTTTTACTCACTGCCGGCATGGCTCAGAGAAGAAAACGAGTTTTCGCGAAGGAAACCTTGGGCTTCCAGTTCCTACTTGGAGGCTCGTCCTGCTCTGCCCTATACGTAACGTGAAAGTCAACGTGAGCACTAGCCTCGAAGGAAGGCCCTGATTTCCCTTGCCGAAAGGAAGGCATGCAGCAGCTCCATGAGGCCTTAATGGCTCTTCTGCTTTAGTTTAAGGTAGTAAGCTTTTCAGGTCTCCTAGGACTGTCGCGTCAGCACCCGTTTCCGTTCCAGAATATTGGGTACCCCCAGGATGCCCTGGGCCTGTTAAGCAACCTCCAGCCCCGTAGGCCCTTTGGAGGACCCCTGTGTTTGCCGAGTGAGGGGCAACACACTGCACTCTTCCTTGGGAATGATACATTTCCTCAGCTCTACAGCAGCTTCAGGAACACAGGTCTAGAATCTCCAGCCCTCCAAGGAAGTCGGCCTCCTTGCCCGAGGTGGGCTAACGTGAGGAAATCACTCTGCTTATATTTCCTTCTAACACCTCTTACCTGAATCACCCATCCCTCAAGGAGACTGTCGGAGTGCGTTCCAACGGCAACATAAGCACAGTTCTTGGTGTAACCCTGCAGGCTTTCGGAAGATTGACAGGCCCCTTTGCGGACCTCGAGCATTCCTCCTTTAGGCAGCTCACTACACGCACAATAGCGGGCGGAGGAAAGGGTGATTCAGGGGAGGGCCCAGGAGGTAACTTGAGTCTCCTTTGAGTTGTTGGAATCCACATGTACTTCTGCAGCCTGTCAACACGGAAAAGGGAGAGTGATGGCACAAGGCTTCTTTTCCCAGTTTGAAAGCTCCATTGATGCGGACTTGATGCTACCTGAAAAGCATTGTTGTTGTCGTGGTTTTCCTCACTGTCGGCATGGTTCTGAGCAGGAGATGAGTTTGCCCGGAAGAAACCTTTGGCTTCCAGTTCCTACTTGGAAGCTCATCCTGCTCTGCTCTATACCTAAAGTGAAACACAATGGGAGCACTAGCCTCGAAGTAAGGCCCTGATTTGCTTTGCCAAACTGGAGGCGTGCCGCAGCTCCATGAGGCCTTCATCGCTGTTCGGCTTTAGTTTCACGGAAGTAAGCTTTTCAAGACTCCTAGGGACCTTTCTTCAGGCCCCGTTTCGGTACCAGAACACTGAGTACAGCCAGGAAGCTCTGGTCCTGTTAAGCAACTTCCAGCCCCGTAGGCCTTTTGGAACACCCCCGGGTTGGCTAGCGAAATGCAACCCACTGCACACTTCCTTGGGAGAGCCAGATTACCTCAGGTTTACACAGGATTCAGGAAGACAGTTCCAGACTGTCCTACATGCAATGGATGTAATCTCGTTCCCCTAGCCGAACTCCATAGAGAAAAACACTCTCTGTCTAATCCCTTTTCAGATTTCACTCTTAGAGCCTCGCATCCTCAAGGAGGTGGTCGGCTTGCATTCCAAGTAACACACAAACACGGTTCTTGGTGTAACACTGCAGGCCTGTGGAAGATGAACAGGGCCCTAAGTCTCCCTCGCCCATCCTTTGTTTAGGCACTTCACTGCACGCAGAACACCGGTCGAAGAACCAATTTGATTCAGTGAAAGCCCCAGTGAGTAACTCGTGTCTCTTTGGACGTTTAGCGTCGACATGATGTGCTTAGGCTGCGTGTCAACCTGGAAATGGGAGACTGATGGCACAAGGCTTGTTTTCCCATTTGGAAAGCTCCGTTCAGGCGGCCTCGAAGCTACCTGAAAAGCATTGTTGTGACCGGGCTTTTACTCACTGCCGGCATGGCTCAGAGAAGAAAACGAGTTTTCGCGAAGGAAACCTTGGGCTTCCAGTTCCTACTTGGAGGCTCGTCCTGCTCTGCCCTATACGTAACGTGAAAGTCAACGTGAGCACTAGCCTCGAAGGAAGGCCCTGATTTCCCTTGCCGAAAGGAAGGCATGCAGCAGCTCCATGAGGCCTTAATGGCTCTTCTGCTTTAGTTTAAGGTAGTAAGCTTTTCAGGTCTCCTAGGACTGTCGCGTCAGCACCCGTTTCCGTTCCAGAATATTGGGTACCCCCAGGATGCCCTGGGCCTGTTAAGCAACCTCCAGCCCCGTAGGCCCTTTGGAGGACCCCTGTGTTTGCCGAGTGAGGGGCAACACACTGCACTCTTCCTTGGGAATGATACATTTCCTCAGCTCTACAGCAGCTTCAGGAACACAGGTCTAGAATCTCCAGCCCTCCAAGGAAGTCGGCCTCCTTGCCCGAGGTGGGCTAACGTGAGGAAATCACTCTGCTTATATTTCCTTCTAACACCTCTTACCTGAATCACCCATCCCTCAAGGAGACTGTCGGAGTGCGTTCCAACGGCAACATAAGCACAGTTCTTGGTGTAACCCTGCAGGCTTTCGGAAGATTGACAGGCCCCTTTGCGGACCTCGAGCATTCCTCCTTTAGGCAGCTCACTACACGCACAATAGCGGGCGGAGGAAAGGGTGATTCAGGGGAGGGCCCAGGAGGTAACTTGAGTCTCCTTTGAGTTGTTGGAATCCACATGTACTTCTGCAGCCTGTCAACACGGAAAAGGGAGAGTGATGGCACAAGGCTTCTTTTCCCAGTTTGAAAGCTCCATTGATGCGGACTTGACGCTACCTGAAAAGCATTGTTGTTGTCGTGGTTTTCCTCACTGTCGGCATGGTTCTGAGCAGGAGATGAGTTTGCCCGGAAGAAACCTTTGGCTTCCAGTTCCTACTTGGAAGCTCATCCTGCTCTGCTCTATACCTAAAGTGAAACACAATGGGAGCACTAGCCTCGAAGTAAGGCCCTGATTTGCTTTGCCAAACTGGAGGCGTGCCGCAGCTCCATGAGGCCTTCATCGCTGTTCGGCTTTAGTTTCACGGAAGTAAGCTTTTCAAGACTCCTAGGGACCTTTCTTCAGGCCCCGTTTCGGTACCAGAACACTGAGTACAGCCAGGAAGCTCTGGTCCTGTTAAGCAACTTCCAGCCCCGTAGGCCTTTTGGAACACCCCCGGGTTGGCTAGCGAAATGCAACCCACTGCACACTTCCTTGGGAGAGCCAGATTACCTCAGGTTTACACAGGATTCAGGAAGACAGTTCCAGACTGTCCTACATGCAATGGATGTAATCTCGTTCCCCTAGCCGAACTCCATAGAGAAAAACACTCTCTGTCTAATCCCTTTTCAGATTTCACTCTTAGAGCCTCGCATCCTCAAGGAGGTGGTCGGCTTGCATTCCAAGTAACACACAAACACGGTTCTTGGTGTAACACTGCAGGCCTGTGGAAGATGAACAGGGCCCTAAGTCTCCCTCGCCCATCCTTTGTTTAGGCACTTCACTGCACGCAGAACACCGGTCGAAGAACCAATTTGATTCAGTGAAAGCCCCAGTGAGTAACTCGTGTCTCTTTGGACGTTTAGCGTCGACATGATGTGCTTAGGCTGCGTGTCAACCTGGAAATGGGAGACTGATGGCACAAGGCTTGTTTTCCCATTTGGAAAGCTCCGTTCAGGCGGCCTCGAAGCTACCTGAAAAGCATTGTTGTGACCGGGCTTTTACTCACTGCCGGCATGGCTCAGAGAAGAAAACGAGTTTTCGCGAAGGAAACCTTGGGCTTCCAGTTCCTACTTGGAGGCTCGTCCTGCTCTGCCCTATACGTAACGTGAAAGTCAACGTGAGCACTAGCCTCGAAGGAAGGCCCTGATTTCCCTTGCCGAAAGGAAGGCATGCAGCAACTCCATGAGGCCTTAATGGCTCTTCTGCTTTAGTTTAAGGTAGTAAGCTTTTCAGGTCTCCTAGGACTGTCGCGTCAGCACCCGTTTCCGTTCCAGAATATTGGGTACCCCCAGGATGCCCTGGGCCTGTTAAGCAACCTCCAGCCCCGTAGGCCCTTTGGAGGACCCCTGTGTTTGCCGAGTGAGGGGCAACACACTGCACTCTTCCTTGGGAATGATACATTTCCTCAGCTCTACAGCAGCTTCAGGAACACAGGTCTAGAATCTCCAGCCCTCCAAGGAAGTCAGCCTCCTTGCCCGAGGTGGGCTAACGTGAGGAAATCACTCTGCTTATATTTCCTTCTAACACCTCTTACCTGAATCACCCATCCCTCAAGGAGACTGTCGGAGTGCGTTCCAACGGCAACATAAGCACAGTTCTTGGTGTAACCCTGCAGGCTTTCGGAAGATTGACAGGCCCCTTTGCGGACCTCGAGCATTCCTCCTTTAGGCAGCTCACTACACGCACAATAGCGGGCGGAGGAAAGGGTGATTCAGGGGAGGGCCCAGGAGGTAACTTGAGTCTCCTTTGAGTTGTTGGAATCCACATGTACTTCTGCAGCCTGTCAACACGGAAAAGGGAGAGTGATGGCACAAGGCTTCTTTTCCCAGTTTGAAAGCTCCATTGATGCGGACTTGACGCTACCTGAAAAGCATTGTTGTTGTCGTGGTTTTCCTCACGGTCGGCATGGTTCTGAGAAGGAGATGAGTTTGCCCGGAAGAAACCTTTGGCTTCCAGTTCCTACTTGGAAGCTCATCCTGCTCTGCTCTATACCTAAAGTGAAACACAATGGGAGCACTAGCCTCGAAGTAAGGCCCTGATTTGCTTTGCCAAACTGGAGGCGTGCCGCAGCTCCATGAGGCCTTCATCGCTGTTCGGCTTTAGTTTCACGGAAGTAAGCTTTTCAAGACTCCTAGGGACCTTTCTTCAGGCCCCGTTTCGGTACCAGAACACTGAGTACAGCCAGGAAGCTCTGGTCCTGTTAAGCAACTTCCAGCCCCGTAGGCCTTTTGGAACACCCCCGGGTTGGCTAGCGAAATGCAACCCACTGCACACTTCCTTGGGAGAGCCAGATTACCTCAGGTTTACACAGGATTCAGGAAGACAGTTCCGGACTGTCCTACATGCAATGGATGTAATCTCGTTCCCCTAGCCGAACTCCATAGAGAAAAACACTCTCTGTCTAATCCCTTTTCAGATTTCACTCTTAGAGCCTCGCATCCTCAAGGAGGTGGTCGGCTTGCATTCCAAGTAACACACAAACACGGTTCTTGGTGTAACACTGCAGGCCTGTGGAAGATGAACAGGGCCCTAAGTCTCCCTCGCCCATCCTTTGTTTAGGCACTTCACTGCACGCAGAACACCGGTCGAAGAACCAATTTGATTCAGTGAAAGCCCCAGTGAGTAACTCGTGTCTCTTTGGACGTTTAGCGTCGACATGATGTGCTTAGGCTGCGTGTCAACCTGGAAATGGGAGACTGATGGCACAAGGCTTGTTTTCCCATTTGGAAAGCTCCGTTCAGGCGGCCTCGAAGCTACCTGAAAAGCATTGTTGTGACCGGGCTTTTACTCACTGCCGGCATGGCTCAGAGAAGAAAACGAGTTTTCACGAAGGAAACCTTGGGCTTCCAGTTCCTACTTGGAGGCTCGTCCTGCTCTGCCCTATACGTAACGTGAAAGTCAACGTGAGCACTAGCCTCGAAGGAAGGCCCTGATTTCCCTTGCCGAAAGGAAGGCATGCAGCAACTCCATGAGGCCTTAATGGCTCTTCTGCTTTAGTTTAAGGTAGTAAGCTTTTCAGGTCTCCTAGGACTGTCGCGTCAGCACCCGTTTCCGTTCCAGAATATTGGGTACCCCCAGGATGCCCTGGGCATGTTAAGCAACCTCCAGCCCCGTAGGCCCTTTGGAGGACCCCTGTGTTTGCCGAGTGAGGGGCAACACACTGCACTCTTCCTTGGGAATGATACATTTCCTCAGCTCTACAGCAGCTTCAGGAACACAGGTCTAGAATCTCCAGCCCTCCAAGGAAGTCGGCCTCCTTGCCCGAGGTGGGCTAACGTGAGGAAATCACTCTGCTTATATTTCCTTCTAACACCTCTTACCTGAATCACCCATCCCTCAAGGAGACTGTCGGAGTGCGTTCCAACGGCAACATAAGCACAGTTCTTGGTGTAACCCTGCAGGCTTTCGGAAGATTGACAGGCCCCTTTGCGGACCTCGAGCATTCCTCCTTTAGGCAGCTCACTACACGCACAATAGCGGGCGGAGGAAAGGGTGATTCAGGGGAGGGCCCAGGAGGTAACTTGAGTCTCCTTTGAGTTGTTGGAATCCACATGTACTTCTGCAGCCTGTCAACACGGAAAAGGGAGAGTGATGGCACAAGGCTTCTTTTCCCAGTTTGAAAGCTCCATTGATGCGGACTTGACGCTACCTGAAAAGCATTGTTGTTGTCGTGGTTTTCCTCACTGTCGGCATGGTTCTGAGAAGGAGATGAGTTTGCCCGGAAGAAACCTTTGGCTTCCAGTTCCTACTTGGAAGCTCATCCTGCTCTGCTCTATACCTAAAGTGAAACACAATGGGAGCACGAGCCTCGAAGTAAGGCCCTGATTTGCTTTGCCAAACTGGAGGCGTGCCGCAGCTCCATGAGGCCTTCATCGCTGTTCGGCTTTAGTTTCACGGTAGTAAGCTTTTCAAGACTCCTAGGGACCTTTCTTCAGGCCCCGTTTCGGTACCAGAACACTGAGTACAGCCAGGAAGCTCTGGTCCTGTTAAGCAACTTCCAGCCCCGTAGGCCTTTTGGAACACCCCCGGGTTGGCTAGCGAAATGCAACCCACTGCACACTTCCTTGGGAGAGCCAGATTACCTCAGGTTTACACAGGATTCAGGAAGACAGTTCCAGACTGTCCTACATGCAATGGATGTAATCTCGTTCCCCTAGCCGAACTCCATAGAGAAAAACACTCTCTGTCTAATCCCTTTTCAGATTTCACTCTTAGAGCCTCGCATCCTCAAGGAGGTGGTCGGCTTGCATTCCAAGTAACACACAAACACGGTTCTTGGTGTAACACTGCAGGCCTGTGGAAGATGAACAGGGCCCTAAGTCTCCCTCGCCCATCCTTTGTTTAGGCACTTCACTGCACGCAGAACACCGGTCGAAGAACCAATTTGATTCAGTGAAAGCCCCAGTGAGTAACTCGTGTCTCTTTGGACGTTTAGCGTCGACATGATGTGCTTAGGCTGCGTGTCAACCTGGAAATGGGAGACTGATGGCACAAGGCTTGTTTTCCCATTTGGAAAGCTCCGTTCAGGCGGCCTCGAAGCTACCTGAAAAGCATTGTTGTGACCGGGCTTTTACTCACTGCCGGCATGGCTCAGAGAAGAAAACGAGTTTTCGCGAAGGAAACCTTGGGCTTCCAGTTCCTACTTGGAGGCTCGTCCTGCTCTGCCCTATACGTAACGTGAAAGTCAACGTGAGCACTAGCCTCGAAGGAAGGCCCTGATTTCCCTTGCCGAAAGGAAGGCATGCAGCAACTCCATGAGGCCTTAATGGCTCTTCTGCTTTAGTTTAAGGTAGTAAGCTTTTCAGGTCTCCTAGGACTGTCGCGTCAGCACCCGTTTCCGTTCCAGAATATTGGGTACCCCCAGGATGCCCTGGGTCTGTTAAGCAACCTCCAGCCCCGTAGGCCCTTTGGAGGACCCCTGTGTTTGCCGAGTGAGGGGCAACACACTGCACTCTTCCTTGGGAATGATACATTTCCTCAGCTCTACAGCAGCTTCAGGAACACAGGTCTAGAATCTCCAGCCCTCCAAGGAAGTCGGCCTCCTTGCCCGAGGTGGGCTAACGTGAGGAAATCACTCTGCTTATATTTCCTTCTAACACCTCTTACCTGAATCACCCATCCCTCAAGGAGACTGTCGGAGTGCGTTCCAACGGCAACATAAGCACAGTTCTTGGTGTAACCCTGCAGGCTTTCGGAAGATTGACAGGCCCCTTTGCGGACCTCGAGCATTCCTCCTTTAGGCAGCTCACTACACGCACAATAGCGGGCGGAGGAAAGGGTGATTCAGGGGAGGGCCCAGGAGGTAACTTGAGTCTCCTTTGAGTTGTTGGAATCCACATGTACTTCTGCATCCTGTCAACACGGAAAAGGGAGAGTGATGGCACAAGGCTTCTTTCCCCAGTTTGAAAGCTCCATTGATGCGGACTTGACGCTACCTGAAAAGCATTGTTGTTGTCGTGGTTTTCCTCACTGTCGGCATGGTTCTGAGAAGGAGATGAGTTTGCCAGGAAGAAACCTTTGGCTTCCAGTTCCTACTTGGAAGCTCATCCTGCTCTGCTCTATACCTAAAGTGAAACACAATGGGAGCACTAGCCTCGAAGTAAGGCCCTGATTTGCTTTGCCAAACTGGAGGCGTGCCGCAGCTCCATGAGGCCTTCATCGCTGTTCGGCCTTAGTTTCACGGAAGTAAGCTTTTCAAGACTCCTAGGGACCTTTCTTCAGGCCCCGTTTCGGTACCAGAACACTGAGTACAGCCAGGAAGCTCTGGTCCTGTTAAGCAACTTCCAGCCCCGTAGGCCTTTTGGAACACCCCCGGGTTGGCTAGCGAAATGCAACCCACTGCACACTTCCTTGGGAGAGCCAGATTACCTCAGGTTTACACAGGATTCAGGAAGACAGTTCCAGACTGTCCTACATGCAATGGATGTAATCTCGTTCCCCTAGCCGAACTCCATAGAGAAAAACACTCTCTGTCTAATCCCTTTTCAGATTTCACTCTTAGAGCCTCGCATCCTCAAGGAGGTGGTCGGCTTGCATTCCAAGTAACACACAAACACGGTTCTTGGTGTAACACTGCAGGCCTGTGGAAGATGAACAGGGCCCTAAGTCTCCCTCGCCCATCCTTTGTTTAGGCACTTCACTGCACGCAGAACACCGGTCGAAGAACCAATTTGATTCAGTGAAAGCCCCAGTGAGTAACTCGTGTCTCTTTGGACGTTTAGCGTCGACATGATGTGCTTAGGCTGCGTGTCAACCTGGAAATGGGAGACTGATGGCACAAGGCTTGTTTTCCCATTTGGAAAGCTCCGTTCAGGCGGCCTCGAAGCTACCTGAAAAGCATTGTTGTGACCGGGCTTTTACTCACTGCCGGCATGGCTCAGAGAAGAAAACGAGTTTTCGCGAAGGAAACCTTGGGCTTCCAGTTCCTACTTGGAGGCTCGTCCTGCTCTGCCCTATACGTAACGTGAAAGTCAACGTGAGCACTAGCCTCGAAGGAAGGCCCTGATTTCCCTTGCCGAAAGGAAGGCATGCAGCAACTCCATGAGGCCTTAATGGCTCTTCTGCTTTAGTTTAAGGTAGTAAGCTTTTCAGGTCTCCTAGGACTGTCGCGTCAGCACCCGTTTCCGTTCCAGAATATTGGGTACCCCCAGGATGCCCTGGGTCTGTTAAGCAACCTCCAGCCCCGTAGGCCCTTTGGAGGACCCCTGTGTTTGCCGAGTGAGGGGCAACACACTGCACTCTTCCTTGGGAATGATACATTTCCTCAGCTCTACAGCAGCTTCAGGAACACAGGTCTAGAATCTCCAGCCCTCCAAGGAAGTCGGCCTCCTTGCCCGAGGTGGGCTAACGTGAGGAAATCACTCTGCTTATATTTCCTTCTAACACCTCTTACCTGAATCACCCATCCCTCAAGGAGACTGTCGGAGTGCGTTCCAACGGCAACATAAGCACAGTTCTTGGTGTAACCCTGCAGGCTTTCGGAAGATTGACAGGCCCCTTTGCGGACCTCGAGCATTCCTCCTTTAGGCAGCTCACTACACGCACAATAGCGGGCGGAGGAAAGGGTGATTCAGGGGAGGGCCCAGGAGGTAACTTGAGTCTCCTTTGAGTTGTTGGAATCCACATGTACTTCTGCATCCTGTCAACACGGAAAAGGGAGAGTGATGGCACAAGGCTTCTTTCCCCAGTTTGAAAGCTCCATTGATGCGGACTTGACGCTACCTGAAAAGCATTGTTGTTGTCGTGGTTTTCCTCACTGTCGGCATGGTTCTGAGAAGGAGATGAGTTTGCCCGGAAGAAACCTTTGGCTTCCAGTTCCTACTTGGAAGCTCATCCTGCTCTGCTCTATACCTAAAGTGAAACACAATGGGAGCACTAGCCTCGAAGTAAGGCCCTGATTTGCTTTGCCAAACTGGAGGCGTGCCGCAGCTCCATGAGGCCTTCATCGCTGTTCGGCCTTAGTTTCACGGAAGTAAGCTTTTCAAGACTCCTAGGGACCTTTCTTCAGGCCCCGTTTCGGTACCAGAACACTGAGTACAGCCAGGAAGCTCTGGTCCTGTTAAGCAACTTCCAGCCCCGTAGGCCTTTTGGAACACCCCCGGGTTGGCTAGCGAAATGCAACCCACTGCACACTTCCTTGGGAGAGCCAGATTACCTCAGGTTTACACAGGATTCAGGAAGACAGTTCCAGACTGTCCTACATGCAATGGATGTAATCTCGTTCCCCTAGCCGAACTCCATAGAGAAAAACACTCTCTGTCTAATCCCTTTTCAGATTTCACTCTTAGAGCCACGCCTCCTCAAGGAGGTGGTCGGCTTGCATTCCAAGTAAAACACAAACACGGTTCTTGGTGTAACACTGCAGGCCTGTGGAAGATGAACAGGGCCCTAAGTCTCCCTCGCCCATCCTTTGTTTAGGCACTTCACTGCACGCAGAACACCGGTCGAAGAACCAATTTGATTCAGTGAAAGCCCCAGTGAGTAACTCGTGTCTCTTTGGACGTTTAGCGTCGACATGATGTGCTTTGGCTGCGTGTCAACCTGGAAATGGAAGACTGATGGCACAAGGCTTGTTTTCCCATTTGGAAAGCTCCGTTCAGGCGGCCTCGAAGCTACCTGAAAAGCATTGTTGTGACCGGGCTTTTACTCACTGCCAGCATGGCTCAGAGAAGAAAACGAGTTTTCGCGAAGGAAACCTTGGGCTTCCAGTTCCTACTTGGAGGCTCGTCCTGCTCTGCCCTATACGTAACGTGAAAGTCAACGTGAGCACTAGCCTCGAAGGAAGGCCCTGATTTCCCTTGCCGAAAGGAAGGCATGCAGCAACTCCATGAGGCCTTAATGGCTCTTCTGCTTTAGTTTAAGGTAGTAAGCTTTTCAGGTCTCCTAGGACTGTCGCGTCAGCACCCGTTTCCGTTCCAGAATATTGGGTACCCCCAGGATGCCCTGGGCCTGTTAAGCAACCTCCAGCCCCGTAGGCCCTTTAGCGGACCCCTGTGTTTGCCGAGTGAGGGGCAACACACTGCACTCTTCCTTGGGAATGATACATTTCCTCAGCTCTACAGCAGCTTCAGGAACACAGGTCTAGAATCTCCAGCCGTCCAAGGATGTCGGCCTCCTTGCCCGAGGTGGGCTAACGTGAGGAAATCACTCTGCTTATATTTCCTTCTAACACCTCTTACCTGAATCACCCATCCCTCAAGGAGACTGTCGGAGTGCGTTCCAACGGCAACATAAGCACAGTTCTTGGTGTAACCCTGCAGGCTTTCGGAAGATTGACAGGCCCCTTTGCGGACCTCGAGCATTCCTCCTTTAGGCAGCTCACTACACGCACAATAGCGGGCGGAAGAAAGGGTGATTCAGGGGAGGGCCCAGGAGGTAACTTGAGTCTCCTTTGAGTTGTTGGAATCCACATGTACTTCTGCATCCTGTCAACACGGAAAAGGGAGAGTGATGGCACAAGGCTTCTTTCCCCAGTTTGAAAGCTCCATTGATGCGGACTTGACGCTACCTGAAAAGCATTGTTGTTGTCGTGGTTTTCCTCACTGTCGGCATGGTTCTGAGAAGGAGATGAGTTTGCCCGGAAGAAACCTTTGGCTTCCAGTTCCTACTTGGAAGCTCATCCTGCTCTGCTCTATACCTAAAGTGAAACACAATGGGAGCACTAGCCTCGAAGTAAGGCCCTGATTTGCTTTGCCAAACTGGAGGCGTGCCGCAGCTCCATGAGGCCTTCATCGCTGTTCGGCCTTAGTTTCACGGAAGTAAGCTTTTCAAGACTCCTAGGGACCTTTCTTCAGGCCCCGTTTCGGTACCAGAACACTGAGTACAGCCAGGAAGCTCTGGTCCTGTTAAGCAACTTCCAGCCCCGTAGGCCTTTTGGAACACCCCCGGGTTGGCTAGCGAAATGCAACCCACTGCACACTTCCTTGGGAGAGCCAGATTACCTCAGGTTTACACAGGATTCAGGAAGACAGTTCCAGACTGTCCTACATGCAATGGATGTAATCTCGTTCCCCTAGCCGAACTCCATAGAGAAAAACACTCTCTGTCTAATCCCTTTTCAGATTTCACTCTTAGAGCCACGCCTCCTCAAGGAGGTGGTCGGCTTGCATTCCAAGTAAAACACAAACACGGTTCTTGGTGTAACACTGCAGGCCTGTGGAAGATGAACAGGGCCCTAAGTCTCCCTCGCCCATCCTTTCTTTAGGCACTTCACTGCACGCAGAACACCGGTCGAAGAACCAATTTGATTCAGTGAAAGCCCCAGTGAGTAACTCGTGTCTCTTTGGACGTTTAGCGTCGACATGATGTGCTTAGGCTGCGTGTCAACCTGGAAATGGGAGACTGATGGCACAAGGCTTGTTTTCCCATTTGGAAAGCTCCGTTCAGGCGGCCTCGAAGCTACCTGAAAAGCATTGTTGTGACCGGGCTTTTACTCACTGCCAGCATGGCTCAGAGAAGAAAACGAGTTTTCGCGAAGGAAACCTTGGGCTTCCAGTTCCTACTTGGAGGCTCGTCCTGCTCTGCCCTATACGTAACGTGAAAGTCAACGTGAGCACTAGCCTCGAAGGAAGGCCCTGATTTCCCTTGCCGAAAGGAAGGCATGCAGCAACTCCATGAGGCCTTAATGGCTCTTCTGCTTTAGTTTAAGGTAGTAAGCTTTTCAGGTCTCCTAGGACTGTCGCGTCAGCACCCGTTTCCGTTCCAGAATATTGGGTACCCCCAGGATGCCCTGGGCCTGTTAAGCAACCTCCAGCCCCGTAGGCCCTTTGGAGGACCCCTGTGTTTGCCGAGTGAGGGGCAACACACTGCACTCTTCCTTGGGAATGATACATTTCCTCAGCTCTACAGCAGCTTCAGGAACACAGGTCTAGAATCTCCAGCCCTCCAAGGAAGTCGGCCTCCTTGCCCGAGGTGGGCTAACGTGAGGAAATCACTCTGCTTATATTTCCTTCTAACACCTCTTACCTGAATCACCCATCCCTCAAGGAGACTGTCGGAGTGCGTTCCAACGGCAACATAAGCACAGTTCTTGGTGTAACCCTGCAGGCTTTCGGAAGATTGACAGGCCCCTTTGCGGACCTCGAGCATTCCTCCTTTAGGCAGCTCACTACACGCACAATAGCGGGCGGAGGAAAGGGTGATTCAGGGGAGGGCCCAGGAGGTAACTTGAGTCTCCTTTGAGTTGTTGGAATCCACATGTACTTCTGCATCCTGTCAACACGGAAAAGGGAGAGTGATGGCACAAGGCTTCTTTCCCCAGTTTGAAAGCTCCATTGATGCGGACTTGACGCTACCTGAAAAGCATTGTTGTTGTCGTGGTTTTCCTCACTGTCGGCATGGTTCTGAGAAGGAGATGAGTTTGCCCGGAAGAAACCTTTGGCTTCCAGTTCCTACTTGGAAGCTCATCCTGCTCTGCTCTATACCTAAAGTGAAACACAATGGGAGCACTAGCCTCGAAGTAAGGCCCTGATTTGCTTTGCCAAACTGGAGGCGTGCCGCAGCTCCATGAGGCCTTCATCGCTGTTCGGCCTTAGTTTCACGGAAGTAAGCTTTTCAAGACTCCTAGGGACCTTTCTTCAGGCCCCGTTTCGGTACCAGAACACTGAGTACAGCCAGGAAGCTCTGGTCCTGTTAAGCAACTTCCAGCCCCGTAGGCCTTTTGGAACACCCCCGGGTTGGCTAGCGAAATGCAACCCACTGCACACTTCCTTGGGAGAGCCAGATTACCTCAGGTTTACACAGGATTCAGGAAGACAGTTCCAGACTGTCCTACATGCAATGGATGTAATCTCGTTCCCCTAGCCGAACTCCATAGAGAAAAACACTCTCTGTCTAATCCCTTTTCAGATTTCACTCTTAGAGCCACGCCTCCTCAAGGAGGTGGTCGGCTTGCATTCCAAGTAAAACACAAACACGGTTCTTGGTGTAACACTGCAGGCCTGTGGAAGATGAACAGGGCCCTAAGTCTCCCTCGCCCATCCTTTCTTTAGGCACTTCACTGCACGCAGAACACCGGTCGAAGAACCAATTTGATTCAGTGAAAGCCCCAGTGAGTAACTCGTGTCTCTTTGGACGTTTAGCGTCGACATGATGTGCTTAGGCTGCGTGTCAACCTGGAAATGGAAGACTGATGGCACAAGGCTTGTTTTCCCATTTGGAAAGCTCCGTTCAGGCGGCCTCGAAGCTACCTGAAAAGCATTGTTGTGACCGGGCTTTTACTCACTGCCAGCATGGCTCAGAGAAGAAAAGGAGTTTTCGCGAAGGAAACCTTGGGCTTCCAGTTCCTACTTGGAGGCTCGTCCTGCTCTGCCCTATACGTAACGTGAAAGTCAACGTGAGCACTAGCCTCGAAGGAAGGCCCTGATTTCCCTTGCCGAAAGGAAGGCATGCAGCAACTCCATGAGGCCTTAATGGCTCTTCTGCTTTAGTTTAAGGTAGTAAGCTTTTCAGGTCTCCTAGGACTGTCGCGTCAGCACCCGTTTCCGTTCCAGAATATTGGGTACCCCCAGGATGCCCTGGGCCTGTTAAGCAACCTCCAGCCCCGTAGGCCCTTTAGCGGACCCCTGTGTTTGCCGAGTGAGGGGCAACACACTGCACTCTTCCTTGGGAATGATACATTTCCTCAGCTCTACAGCAGCTTCAGGAACACAGGTCTAGAATCTCCAGCCGTCCAAGGATGTCGGCCTCCTTGCCCGAGGTGGGCTAACGTGAGGAAATCACTCTGCTTATATTTCCTTCTAACACTTCTTACCTGAATCACCCATCCCTCAAGGAGACTGTCGGAGTGCGTTCCAACGGCAACATAAGCACAGTTCTTGGTGTAACCCTGTAGGCTTTCGGAAGATTGACAGGCCACTTTGCGGACCTCGAGCATTCCTCCTTTAGGCAGCTCACTACACGCACAATAGCGGGCGGAAGAAAGGGTGATTCAGGGGAGGGCCCAGGAGGTAACTTGAGTCTCCTTTGAGTTGTTGGAATCCACATGTACTTCTGCATCCTGTCAACACGGAAAAGGGAGAGTGATGGCACAAGGCTTCTTTCCCCAGTTTGAAAGCTCCATTGATGCGGACTTGACGCTACCTGAAAAGCATTGTTGTTGTCGTGGTTTTCCTCACTGTCGGCATGGTTCTGAGAAGAAGATGAGTTTGCCCGGAAGAAACCTTTGGCTTCCAGTTCCTACTTGGAAGCTCATCCTGCTCTGCTCTATACCTAAAGTGAAACACAATGGGAGCACTAGCCTCGAAGTAAGGCCCTGATTTGCTTTGCCAAACTGGAGGCGTGCCGCAGCTCCATGAGGCCTTCATCGCTGTTCGGCCTTAGTTTCACGGAAGTAAGCTTTTCAAGACTCCTAGGGACCTTTCTTCAGGCCCCGTTTCGGTACCAGAACACTGAGTACAGCCAGGAAGCTCTGGTCCTGTTAAGCAACTTCCAGCCCCGTAGGCCTTTTGGAACACCCCCGGGTTGGCTAGCGAAATGCAACCCACTGCACACTTCCTTGGGAGAGCCAGATTACCTCAGGTTTACACAGGATTCAGGAAGACAGTTCCAGACTGTCCTACATGCAATGGATGTAATCTCGTTCCCCTAGCCGAACTCCATAGAGAAAAACACTCTCTGTCTAATCCCTTTTCAGATTTCACTCTTAGAGCCACGCCTCCTCAAGGAGGTGGTCGGCTTGCATTCCAAGTAAAACACAAACACGGTTCTTGGTGTAACACTGCAGGCCTGTGGAAGATGAACAGGGCCCTAAGTCTCCCTCGCCCATCCTTTGTTTAGGCACTTCACTGCACGCAGAACACCGGTCGAAGAACCAATTTGATTCAGTGAAAGCCCCAGTGAGTAACTCGTGTCTCTTTGGACGTTTAGCGTCGACATGATGTGCTTAGGCTGCGTGTCAACCTGGAAATGGGAGACTGATGGCACAAGGCTTGTTTTCCCATTTGGAAAGCTCCGTTCAGGCGGCCTCGAAGCTACCTGAAAAGCATTGTTGTGACCGGGCTTTTACTCACTGCCGGCATGGCTCAGAGAAGAAAACGAGTTTTCGCGAAGGAAACATTGGGCTTCCAGTTCCTACTTGGAGGCTCGTCCTGCTCTGCCCTATACGTAACGTGAAAGTCAACGTGAGCACTAGCCTCGAAGGAAGGCCCTGATTTCCCTTGCCGAAAGGAAGGCATGCAGCAACTCCATGAGGCCTTAATGGCTCTTCTGCTTTAGTTTAAGGTAGTAAGCTTTTCAGGTCTCCTAGGACTGTCGCGTCAGCACCCGTTTCCGTTCCAGAATATTGGGTACCCCCAGGATGCCCTGGGCCTGTTAAGCAACCTCCAGCCCCGTAGGCCCTTTAGCGGACCCCTGTGTTTGCCGAGTGAGGGGCAACACACTGCACTCTTCCTTGGGAATGATACATTTCCTCACCTCTACAGCAGCTTCAGGAACACAGGTCTAGAATCTCCAGCCGTCCAAGGATGTCGGCCTCCTTGCCCGAGGTGGGCTAACGTGAGGAGATCACTCTGCTTATATTTCCTTCTAACACTTCTTACCTGAATCACCCATCCCTCAAGGAGACTGTCGGAGTGCGTTCCAACGGCAACATAAGCACAGTTCTTGGTGTAACCCTGTAGGCTTTCGGAAGATTGACAGGCCCCTTTGCGGACCTCGAGCATTCCTCCTTTAGGCAGCTCACTACACGCACAATAGCGGGCGGAAGAAAGGGTGATTCAGGGGAGGGCCCAGGAGGTAACTTGAGTCTCCTTTGAGTTGTTGGAATCCACATGTACTTCTGCAGCCTGTCAACACGGAAAAGGGAGAGTGATGGCACAAGGCTTCTTTTCCCAGTTTGAAAGCTCCATTGATGCGGACTTGACGCTACCTGAAAAGCATTGTTGTTGTCGTGGTTTTCCTCACTGTCGGCATGGTTCTGAGAAGGAGATGAGTTTGCCCGGAAGAAACCTTTGGCTTCCAGTTCCTACTTGGAAGCTCATCCTGCTCTGCTCTATACCTAAAGTGAAACACAATGGGAGCACGAGCCTCGAAGTAAGGCCCTGATTTGCTTTGCCAAACTGGAGGCGTGCCGCAGCTCCATGAGGCCTTCATCGCTGTTCGGCTTTAGTTTCACGGAAGTAAGCTTTTCAAGACTCCTAGGGACCTTTCTTCAGGCCCCGTTTCGGTACCAGAACACTGAGTACAGCCAGGAAGCTCTGGTCCTGTTAAGCAACTTCCAGCCCCGTAGGCCTTTTGGAACACCCCCGGGTTGGCTAGCGAAATGCAACCCACTGCACACTTCCTTGGGAGAGCCAGATTACCTCAGGTTTACACAGGATTCAGGAAGACAGTTCCAGACTGTCCTACATGCAATGGATGTAATCTCGTTCCCCTAGCCGAACTCCATAGAGAAAAACACTCTCTGTCTAATCCCTTTTCAGATTTCACTCTTAGAGCCTCGCATCCTCAAGGAGGTGGTCGGCTTGCATTCCAAGTAACACACAAACACGGTTCTTGGTGTAACACTGCAGGCCTGTGGAAGATGAACAGGGCCCTAAGTCTCCCTCGCCCATCCTTTCTTTAGGCACTTCACTGCACGCAGAACACCGGTCGAAGAACCAATTTGATTCAGTGAAAGCCCCAGTGAGTAACTCGAGTCTCTTTGGACGTTTAGCGTCGACATGTGCTTAGGCTGCGTGTCAACCTGGAAATGGGAGACTGATGGCACAAGGCTTGTTTTCCCATTTGGAAAGCTCCGTTCATGCGGCCTCGAAGCTACCTGAAAAGCATTGTTGTGACCGGGCTTTTACTCACTGCCGGCATGGCTTAGAGAAGAAAACGAGTTTTCGCGAAGGAAACCTTGGGCTTCCAGTTCCTACTTGGAGGCTCGTCCTGCTCTGCCCTTATACGTAAAGTGAAAGTCAACGTGAGCACTAGCCTCGAAGGAAGGCCCTGATTTCCCTTGCCGAAAGGAAGGCATGCAGCAACTCCATGAGGCCTTAATGGCTCTTCTGCTTTAGTTTAAGGTAGTAAGCTTTTCAGGTCTCCCTAGGACTGTCGCGTCAGCACCCGTTTCCGTTCCAGAATATTGGGTACCCCCAGGATGCCCTGGGCCTGTTAAGCAACATCCAGCCCCGTAGGCCCTTTGGAGGACCCCTGTGTTTGCCGAGTGAGGGGCAACACCCTGCACTCTTCCTTGGGAATGATACATTTCCTCAGCTCTACAGCAGCTTCAGGAACACAGGTCTAGAATCTCCAGCCCTCCAAGGAAGTCGGCCTCCTTGCCCGAGGTGGGTAACATGAGGAGATCACTCTGCTCATATTTCCTTCTAACACCTCTTACCTGAATCACCCATCCCTCAAGGAGACTGTCGGAGTGCGTTCCAACGGCAACATAAGCACAGTTCTTGGTGTAACCCTGCAGGCTTTCGGAAGATTGACAGGCCCCTTTCCGGACCTCGAGCATTCCTCCTTTAGGCAGCTCACTACACGCACAATAGCGGGCGGAGGAAAGGGTGATTCAGGGGAGGGCCCAGGAGGTAACTTGAGTCTCCTTTGAGTTGTTGGAATCCACATGTACTTCTGCAGCCTGTCAACATGGAAAAGGGAGAGTGATGGCACAAGGCTTCTTTTCCCAGTTTGAAAGCTCCATTGATGCGGACTTGACGCTACCTGAAAAGCATTGTTGTTGTCGTGGTTTTCCTCACTGTCGGCATGGTTCTGAGAAGAAGATGAGTTTGCCCGGAAGAAACCTTTGGCTTCCAGTTCCTACTTGGAAGCTCATCCTGCTCTGCTCTATACCTAAAGTGAAACACAATGGGAGCACGAGCCTCGAAGTAAGGCCCTGATTTGCTTTGCCAAACTGGAGGCGTGCCGCAGCTCCACGAGGCCTTCATCGCTGTTCGGCTTTAGTTTCACGGTAGTAAGCTTTTCAAGACTCCTAGGGACCTTTCTTCAGCCCCCGTTTCGGTACCAGAACACTGAGTACAGCCAGGAAGCTCTGGTCCTGTTAAGCAACCTCCAGCCCCGTAGGCCTTTTGGAACACCCCCGGGTTGGCTAGCGAAATGCAACCCACTGCACACTTCCTTGGGAGAGCCAGATTACCTCAGGTTTACACAGGATTCAGGAAGACAGTTCCAGACTGTCCTACATGCAACGGATGTAATCTCGTTCCCCTAGCCGAACTCCATAGAGAAACACACTCTCTTTCTAATCCCTTTTCAGATTTCACTCTTAGAGCCACGCCTCCTCAAGGAGGTGGTCGGCTTGCATTCCAAGTAAAATACAAACACGGTTCTTGGTGTAACACTGCAGGCCTGTGGAAGATGAACAGGGCCCTAAGTCTCCCTCGCCCATCCTTTCTTTAGGCACTTCACTGCACGCAGAACACCGGTCGAAGAACCAATTTGATTCAGTGAAAGCCCCAGTGAGTAACTCGAGTCTCTTTGGACGTTTAGCGTCGACATGTGCTTAGGCTGCGTGTCAACCTGGAAATGGGAGACTGATGGCACAAGGCTTGTTTTCCCATTTGGAAAGCTCCGTTCATGCGGCCTCGAAGCTACCTGAAAAGCATTGTTGTGACCGGGCTTTTACTCACTGCCGGCATGGCTCAGAGAGGAAAACGAGTTTTCGCGAAGGAAACCTTGGGCTTCCAGTTCCTACTTGGAGGCTCGTCCTGCTCTGCCCTTATACGTAAAGTGAAAGTCAACGTGAGCACTAGCCTCGAAGGAAGGCCCTGATTTCCCTTGCCGAAAGGAAGGCATGCAGCAACTCCATGAGGCCTTAATGGCTCTTCTGCTTTAGTTTAAGGTAGTAAGCTTTTCAGGTCTCCCTAGGACTGTCGCGTCAGCACCCGTTTCCGTTCCAGAATATTGGGTACCCCCAGGATGCCCTGGGCCTGTTAAGCAACATCCAACCCCGTAGGCCCTTTGGAGGACCCCTGTGTTTGCCGATTGAGGGGCAACACCCTGCACTCTTCCTTGGGAATGATACAATTCCTCAGCTCTACAGCAGCTTCAGGAACACAGGTCTAGAATCTCCAGCCCTCCAAGGAAGTCGGCCTCCTTGCCCGAGGTGGGCTAACGTGAGGAGATCACTCTGCTCATATTTCCTTCTAACACCTCTTACCTGAATCACCCATCCCTCAAGGAGACTGTCGGAGTGCGTTCCAACGGCAACATAAGCACAGTTCTTGGTGTAACCCTGCAGGCTTTCGGAAGATTGACAGGCCCCTTTGCGGACCTCGAGCATTCCTCCTTTAGGCAGCTCACTACACGCACAATAGCGGGCGGAGGAAAGGGTGATTCAGGGGAGGGCCCAGGAGGTAACTTGAGTCTCCTTTGAGTTGTTGGAATCCACATGTACTTCTGCAGCCTGTCAACACGGAAAAGGGAGAGTGATGGCACAAGGCTTCTTTTCCCAGTTTGAAAGCTCCATTGATGCGGACTTGACGCTACCTGAAAAGCATTGTTGTTGTCGTGGTTTTCCTCACTGTCGGCATGGTTCTGAGAAGAAGATGAGTTTGCCCGGAAGAAACCTTTGGCTTCCAGTCCCTACTTGGAAGCTCATCCTGCTCTGCTCTATACCTAAAGTGAAACACAATGGGAGCACGAGCCTCGAAGTAAGGCCCTGATTTGCTTTGCCAAACTGGAGGCGTGCCGCAGCTCCACGAGGCCTTCATCGCTGTTCGGCTTTAGTTTCACGGTAGTAAGCTTTTCAAGACTCCTAGGGACCTTTCTTCAGCCCCCGTTTCGGTACCAGAACACTGAGTACAGCCAGGAAGCTCTGGTCCTGTTAAGCAACTTCCAGCCCCGTAGGCCTTTTGGAACACCCCCGGGTTGGCTAGCGAAATGCAACCCACTGCACACTTCCTTGGGAGAGCCAGATTACCTCAGGTTTACACAGGATTCAGGAAGACAGTTCCAGACTGTCCTACATGCAACGGATGTAATCTCGTTCCCCTAGCCGAACTCCATAGAGAAACACACTCTCTTTCTAATCCCTTTTCAGATTTCACTCTTAGAGCCACGCCTCCTCAAGGAGGTGGTCGGCTTGCATTCCAAGTAAAACACAAACACGGTTCTTGGTGTAACACTGCAGGCCTGTGGAAGATGAACAGGGCCCTAAGTCTCCCTCGCCCATCCTTTCTTTAGGCACTTCACTGCACGCAGAACACCGGTCGAAGAACCAATTTGATTCAGTGAAAGCCCCAGTGAGTAACTCGAGTCTCTTTGGACGTTTAGCGTCGACATGTGCTTAGGCTGCGTGTCAACCTGGAAATGGGAGACTGATGGCACAAGGCTTGTTTTCCCATTTGGAAAGCTCCGTTCATGCGGCCTCGAAGCTACCTGAAAAGCATTGTTGTGACCGGGCTTTTACTCACTGCCGGCATGGCTCAGAGAAGAAAACGAGTTTTCGCGAAGGAAACCTTGGGCTTCCAGTTCCTACTTGGAGGCTCGTCCTGCTCTGCCCTTATACGTAAAGTGAAAGTCAACGTGAGCACTAGCCTCGAAGGAAGGCCCTGATTTCCCTTGCCGAAAGGAAGGCATGCAGCAACTCCATGAGGCCTTAATGGCTCTTCTGCTTTAGTTTAAGGTAGTAAGCTTTACAGGTCTCCCTAGGACTGTCGCGTCAGCACCCGTTTCCGTTCCAGAATATTGGGTACCCCCAGGATGCCCTGGGCCTGTTAAGCAACATCCAGCCCCGTAGGCCCTTTGGAGGACCCCTGTGTTTGCCGAGTGAGGGGCAACACCCTGCACTCTTCCTTGGGAATGATACATTTCCTCAGCTCTACAGCAGCTTCAGGAACACAGGTCTAGAATCTCCAGCCCTCCAAGGAAGTCGGCCTCCTTGCCCGAGGTGGGCTAACGTGAGGAGATCACTCTGCTCATATTTCCTTCTAACACCTCTTACCTGAATCACCCATCCCTCAAGGAGACTGTCGGAGTGCGTTCCAACGGCAACATAAGCACAGTTCTTGGTGTAACCCTGCAGGCTTTCGGAAGATTGACAGGCCCCTTTGCGGACCTCGAGCATTCCTCCTTTAGGCAGCTCACTACACGCACAATAGCGGGCGGAGGAAAGGGTGATTCAGGGGAGGGCCCAGGAGGTAACTTGAGTCTCCTTTGAGTTGTTGGAATCCACATGTACTTCTGCAGCCTGTCAACACGGAAAAGGGAGAGTGATGGCACAAGGCTTCTTTTCCCAGTTTGAAAGCTCCATTGATGCGGACTTGACGCTACCTGAAAAGCATTGTTGTTGTCGTGGTTTTCCTCACTGTCGGCATGGTTCTGAGAAGAAGATGAGTTTGCCCGGAAGAAACCTTTGGCTTCCAGTCCCTACTTGGAAGCTCATCCTGCTCTGCTCTATACCTAAAGTGAAACACAATGGGAGCACGAGCCTCGAAGTAAGGCCCTGATTTGCTTTGCCAAACTGGAGGCGTGCCGCAGCTCCACGAGGCCTTCATCGCTGTTCGGCTTTAGTTTCACGGTAGTAAGCTTTTCAAGACTCCTAGGGACCTTTCTTCAGCCCCCGTTTCGGTACCAGAACACTGAGTACAGCCAGGAAGCTCTGGTCCTGTTAAGCAACTTCCAGCCCCGTAGGCCTTTTGGAACACCCCCGGGTTGGCTAGCGAAATGCAACCCACTGCACACTTCCTTGGGAGAGCCAGATTACCTCAGGTTTACACAGGATTCAGGAAGACAGTTCCAGACTGTCCTACATGCAACGGATGTAATCTCGTTCCCCTAGCCGAACTCCATAGAGAAACACACTCTCTTTCTAATCCCTTTTCAGATTTCACTCTTAGAGCCACGCCTCCTCAAGGAGGTGGTCGGCTTGCATTCCAAGTAAAACACAAACACGGTTCTTGGTGTAACACTGCAGGCCTGTGGAAGATGAACAGGGCCCTAAGTCTCCCTCGCCCATCCTTTCTTTAGGCACTTCACTGCACGCAGAACACCGGTCGAAGAACCAATTTGATTCAGTGAAAGCCCCAGTGAGTAACTCGAGTCTCTTTGGACGTTTAGCGTCGACATGTGCTTAGGCTGCGTGTCAACCTGGAAATGGGAGACTGATGGCACAAGGCTTGTTTTCCCATTTGGAAAGCTCCGTTCATGCGGCCTCGAAGCTACCTGAAAAGCATTGTTGTGACCGGGCTTTTACTCACTGCCGGCATGGCTCAGAGAAGAAAACGAGTTTTCGCGAAGGAAACCTTGGGCTTCCAGTTCCTACTTGGAGGCTCGTCCTGCTCTGCCCTTATACGTAAAGTGAAAGTCAACGTGAGCACTAGCCTCGAAGGAAGGCCCTGATTTCCCTTGCCGAAAGGAAGGCATGCAGCAACTCCATGAGGCCTTAATGGCTCTTCTGCTTTAGTTTAAGGTAGTAAGCTTTACAGGTCTCCCTACGACTGTCGCGTCAGCACCCGTTTCCGTTCCAGAATATTGGGTACCCCCAGGATGCCCTGGGCCTGTTAAGCAACATCCAGCCCCGTAGGCCCTTTGGAGGACCCCTGTGTTTGCCGAGTGAGGGGCAACACCCTGCACTCTTCCTTGGGAATGATACATTTCCTCAGCTCTACAGCAGCTTCAGGAACACAGGTCTAGAATCTCCAGCCCTCCAAGGAAGTCGGCCTCCTTGCCCGAGGTGGGCTAACGTGAGGAGATCACTCTGCTCATATTTCCTTCTAACACCTCTTACCTGAATCACCCATCCCTCAAGGAGACTGTCGGAGTGCGTTCCAACGGCAACATAAGCACAGTTCTTGGTGTAACCCTGCAGGCTTTCGGAAGATTGACAGGCCCCTTTGCGGACCTCGAGCATTCCTCCTTTAGGCAGCTCACTACACGCACAATAGCGGGCGGAGGAAAGGGTGATTCAGGGGAGGGCCCAGGAGGTAACTTGAGTCTCCTTTGAGTTGTTGGAATCCACATGTACTTCTGCAGCCTGTCAACACGGAAAAGGGAGAGTGATGGCACAAGGCTTCTTTTCCCAGTTTGAAAGCTCCATTGATGCGGACTTGACGCTACCTGAAAAGCATTGTTGTTGTCGTGGTTTTCCTCACTGTCGGCATGGTTCTGAGAAGAAGATGAGTTTGCCCGGAAGAAACCTTTGGCTTCCAGTTCCTACTTGGAAGCTCATCCTGCTCTGCTCTATACCTAAAGTGAAACACAATGGGAGCACGAGCCTCGAAGTAAGGCCCTGATTTGCTTTGCCAAACTGGAGGCGTGCCGCAGCTCCACGAGGCCTTCATCGCTGTTCGGCTTTAGTTTCACGGTAGTAAGCTTTTCAAGACTCCTAGGGACCTTTCTTCAGCCCCCGTTTCGGTACCAGAACACTGAGTACAGCCAGGAAGCTCTGGTCCTGTTAAGCAACTTCCAGCCCCGTAGGCCTTTTGGAACACCCCCGGGTTGGCTAGCGAAATGCAACCCACTGCACACTTCCTTGGGAGAGCCAGATTACCTCAGGTTTACACAGGATTCAGGAAGACAGTTCCAGACTGTCCTACATGCAACGGATGTAATCTCGTTCCCCTAGCCGAACTCCATAGAGAAACACACTCTCTTTCTAATCCCTTTTCAGATTTCACTCTTAGAGCCACGCCTCCTCAAGGAGGTGGTCGGCTTGCATTCCAAGTAAAACACAAACACGGTTCTTGGTGTAACACTGCAGGCCTGTGGAAGATGAACAGGGCCCTAAGTCTCCCTCGCCCATCCTTTCTTTAGGCACTTCACTGCACGCAGAACACCGGTCGAAGAACCAATTTGATTCAGTGAAAGCCCCAGTGAGTAACTCGAGTCTCTTTGGACGTTTAGCGTCGACATGTGCTTAGGCTGCGTGTCAACCTGGAAATGGGAGACTGATGGCACAAGGCTTGTTTTCCCATTTGGAAAGCTCCGTTCATGCGGCCTCGAAGCTACCTGAAAAGCATTGTTGTGACCGGGCTTTTACTCACTGCCGGCATGGCTCAGAGAAGAAAACGAGTTTTCGCGAAGGAAACCTTGGGCTTCCAGTTCCTACTTGGAGGCTCGTCCTGCTCTGCCCTTATACGTAAAGTGAAAGTCAACGTGAGCACTAGCCTCGAAGGAAGGCCCTGATTTCCCTTGCCGAAAGGAAGGCATGCAGCAACTCCATGAGGCCTTAATGGCTCTTCTGCTTTAGTTTAAGGTAGTAAGCTTTTCAGGTCTCCCTAGGACTGTCGCGTCAGCACCCGTTTCCGTTCCAGAATATTGGGTACCCCCAGGATGCCCTGGGCCTGTTAAGCAACCTCCAGCCCCGTAGGCCCTTTGGAGGACCCCTGTGTTTGCCGAGTGAGGGGCAACACCCTGCACTCTTCCTTGGGAATGATACATTTCCTCAGCTCTACAGCAGCTTCAGGAACACAGGTCTAGAATCTCCAGCCCTCCAAGGAAGTCGGCCTCCTTGCCCGAGGTGGGCTAACGTGAGGAGATCACTCTGCTCATATTTCCTTCTAACACCTCTTACCTGAATCACCCATCCCTCAAGGAGAATGTCGGAGTGCGTTCCAACGGCAACATAAGCACAGTTCTTGGTGTAACCCTGCAGGCTTTCGGAAGATTGACAGGCCCCTTTGCGGACCTCGAGCATTCCTCCTTTAGGCAGCTCACTACACGCACAATAGCGGGCGGAGGAAAGGGTGATTCAGGGGAGGGCCCAGGAGGTAACTTGAGTCTCCTTTGAGTTGTTGGAATCCACATGTACTTCTGCAGCCTGTCAACATGGAAAAGGGAGAGTGATGGCACAAGGCTTCTTTTCCCAGTTTGAAAGCTCCATTGATGCGGACTTGACGCTACCTGAAAAGCATTGTTGTTGTCGTGGTTTTCCTCACTGTCGGCATGGTTCTGAGAAGAAGATGAGTTTGCCCGGAAGAAACCTTTGGCTTCCAGTTCCTACTTGGAAGCTCATCCTGCTCTGCTCTATACCTAAAGTGAAACACAATGGGAGCACGAGCCTCGAAGTAAGGCCCTGATTTGCTTTGCCAAACTGGAGGCGTGCCGCAGCTCCACGAGGCCTTCATCGCTGTTCGGCTTTAGTTTCACGGTAGTAAGCTTTTCAAGACTCCTAGGGACCTTTCTTCAGCCCCCGTTTCGGTACCAGAACACTGACTACAGCCAGGAAGCTCTGGTCCTGTTAAGCAACTTCCAGCCCCGTAGGCCTTTTGGAACACCCCCGGGTTGGCTAGCGAAATGCAACCCACTGCACACTTCCTTGGGAGAGCCAGATTACCTCAGGTTTACACAGGATTCAGGAAGACAGTTCCAGACTGTCCTACATGCAACGGATGTAATCTCGTTCCCCTAGCCGAACTCCATAGAGAAACACACTCTCTTTCTAATCCCTTTTCAGATTTCACTCTTAGAGCCACGCCTCCTCAAGGAGGTGGTCGGCTTGCATTCCAAGTAAAACACAAACAGGGTTCTTGGTGTAACACTGCAGGCCTGTGGAAGATGAACAGGGCCCTAAGTCTCCCTCGCCCATCCTTTCTTTAGGCACTTCACTGCACGCAGAACACCGGTCGAAGAACCAATTTGATTCAGTGAAAGCCCCAGTGAGTAACTCGAGTCTCTTTGGACGTTTAGCGTCGACATGTGCTTAGGCTGCGTGTCAACCTGGAAATGGGAGACTGATGGCACAAGGCTTGTTTTCCCATTTGGAAAGCTCCGTTCATGCGGCCTCGAAGCTACCTGAAAAGCATTGTTGTGACCGGGCTTTTACTCACTGCCGGCATGGCTCAGAGAAGAAAACGAGTTTTCGCGAAGGAAACCTTGGGCTTCCAGTTCCTACTTGGAGGCTCGTCCTGCTCTGCCCTATACGTAACGTGAAAGTCAACGTGAGCACTAGCCTCGAAGGAAGGCCCTGATTTCCCTTGCCGAAAGGAAGGCATGCAGCAACTCCATGAGGCCTTAATGGCTCTTCTGCTTTAGTTTAAGGTAGTAAGCTTTACAGGTCTCCCTAGGACTGTCGCGTCAGCACCCGTTTCCGTTCCAGAATATTGGGTACCCCCAGGATGCCCTGGGCCTGTTAAGCAACATCCAGCCCCGTAGGCCCTTTGGAGGACCCCTGTGTTTGCCGAGTGAGGGGCAACACCCTGCACTCTTCCTTGGGAATGATACAATTCCTCAGCTCTACAGCAGCTTCAGGAACACAGGTCTAGAATCTCCAGCCCTCCAATGAAGTCGGCCTCCTTGCCCGAGGTGGGCTAACGTGAGGAGATCACTCTGCTCATATTTCCTTCTAACACCTCTTACCTGAATCACCCATCCCTCAAGGAGACTGTCGGAGTGCGTTCCAACGGCAACATAAGCACAGTTCTTGGTGTAACCCTGCAGGCTTTCGGAAGATTGACAGGCCCCTTTGCGGACCTCGAGCATTCCTCCTTTAGGCAGCTCACTACACGCACAATAGCGGGCGGAGGAAAGGGTGATTCAGGGGAGGGCCCAGGAGGTAACTTGAGTCTCCTTTGAGTTGTTGGAATCCACATGTACTTCTGCAGCCTGTCAACACGGAAAAGGGAGAGTGATGGCACAAGGCTTCTTTTCCCAGTTTGAAAGCTCCATTGATGCGGACTTGACGCTACCTGAAAAGCATTGTTGTTGTCGTGGTTTTCCTCACTGTCGGCATGGTTCTGAGAAGAAGATGAGTTTGCCCGGAAGAAACCTTTGGCTTCCAGTCCCTACTTGGAAGCTCATCCTGCTCTGCTCTATACCTAAAGTGAAACACAATGGGAGCACGAGCCTCGAAGTAAGGCCCTGATTTGCTTTGCCAAACTGGAGGCGTGCCGCAGCTCCACGAGGCCTTCATCGCTGTTCGGCTTTAGTTTCACGGTAGTAAGCTTTTCAAGACTCCTAGGGACCTTTCTTCAGCCCCCGTTTCGGTACCAGAACACTGAGTACAGCCAGGAAGCTCTGGTCCTGTTAAGCAACTTCCAGCCCCGTAGGCCTTTTGGAACACCCCCGGGTTGGCTAGCGAAATGCAACCCACTGCACACTTCCTTGGGAGAGCCAGATTACCTCAGGTTTACACAGGATTCAGGAAGACAGTTCCAGACTGTCCTACATGCAACGGATGTAATCTCGTTCCCCTAGCCGAACTCCATAGAGAAACACACTCTCTTTCTAATCCCTTTTCAGATTTCACTCTTAGAGCCACGCCTCCTCAAGGAGGTGGTCGGCTTGCATTCCAAGTAAAACACAAACACGGTTCTTGGTGTAACACTGCAGGCCTGTGGAAGATGAACAGGGCCCTAAGTCTCCCTCGCCCATCCTTTCTTTAGGCACTTCACTGCACGCAGAACACCGGTCGAAGAACCAATTTGATTCAGTGAAAGCCCCAGTGAGTAACTCGAGTCTCTTTGGACGTTTAGCGTCGACATGTGCTTAGGCTGCGTGTCAACCTGGAAATGGGAGACTGATGGCACAAGGCTTGTTTTCCCATTTGGAAAGCTCCGTTCATGCGGCCTCGAAGCTACCTGAAAAGCATTGTTGTGACCGGGCTTTTACTCACTGCCGGCATGGCTCAGAGAAGAAAACGAGTTTTCGCGAAGGAAACCTTGGGCTTCCAGTTCCTACTTGGAGGCTCGTCCTGCTCTGCCCTATACGTAACGTGAAAGTCAACGTGAGCACTAGCCTCGAAGGAAGGCCCTGATTTCCCTTGCCGAAAGGAAGGCATGCAGCAGCTCCATGAGGCCTTAATGGCTCTTCTGCTTTAGTTTAAGGTAGTAAGCTTTTCAGGTCTCCTAGGACTGTCGCGTCAGCACCCGTTTCCGTTCCAGAATATTGGGTACCCCCAGGATGCCCTGGGCCTGTTAAGCAACCTCCAGCCCCGTAGGCCCTTTGGAGGACCCCTGTGTTTGCCGAGTGAGGGGCAACACACTGCACTCTTCCTTGGGAATGATACATTTCCTCAGCTCTACAGCAGCTTCAGGAACACAGGTCTAGAATCTCCAGCCCTCCAAGGAAGTCGGCCTCCTTGCCCGAGGTGGGCTAACGTGAGGAAATCACTCTGCTTATATTTCCTTCTAACACCTCTTACCTGAATCACCCATCCCTCAAGGAGACTGTCGGAGTGCGTTCCAACGGCAACATAAGCACAGTTCTTGGTGTAACCCTGCAGGCTTTCGGAAGATTGACAGGCCCCTTTGCGGACCTCGAGCATTCCTCCTTTAGGCAGCTCACTACACGCACAATAGCGGGCGGAGGAAAGGGTGATTCAGGGGAGGGCCCAGGAGGTAACTTGAGTCTCCTTTGAGTTGTTGGAATCCACATGTACTTCTGCAGCCTGTCAACACGGAAAAGGGAGAGTGATGGCACAAGGCTTCTTTTCCCAGTTTGAAAGCTCCATTGATGCGGACTTGACGCTACCTGAAAAGCATTGTTGTTGTCGTGGTTTTCCTCACTGTCGGCATGGTTCTGAGCAGGAGATGAGTTTGCCCGGAAGAAACCTTTGGCTTCCAGTTCCTACTTGGAAGCTCATCCTGCTCTGCTCTATACCTAAAGTGAAACACAATGGGAGCACTAGCCTCGAAGTAAGGCCCTGATTTGCTTTGCCAAACTGGAGGCGTGCCGCAGCTCCATGAGGCCTTCATCGCTGTTCGGCTTTAGTTTCACGGAAGTAAGCTTTTCAAGACTCCTAGGGACCTTTCTTCAGGCCCCGTTTCGGTACCAGAACACTGAGTACAGCCAGGAAGCTCTGGTCCTGTTAAGCAACTTCCAGCCCCGTAGGCCTTTTGGAACACCCCCGGGTTGGCTAGCGAAATGCAACCCACTGCACACTTCCTTGGGAGAGCCAGATTACCTCAGGTTTACACAGGATTCAGGAAGACAGTTCCAGACTGTCCTACATGCAATGGATGTAATCTCGTTCCCCTAGCCGAACTCCATAGAGAAAAACACTCTCTGTCTAATCCCTTTTCAGATTTCACTCTTAGAGCCTCGCATCCTCAAGGAGGTGGTCGGCTTGCATTCCAAGTAACACACAAACACGGTTCTTGGTGTAACACTGCAGGCCTGTGGAAGATGAACAGGGCCCTAAGTCTCCCTCGCCCATCCTTTGTTTAGGCACTTCACTGCACGCAGAACACCGGTCGAAGAACCAATTTGATTCAGTGAAAGCCCCAGTGAGTAACTCGTGTCTCTTTGGACGTTTAGCGTCGACATGATGTGCTTAGGCTGCGTGTCAACCTGGAAATGGGAGACTGATGGCACAAGGCTTGTTTTCCCATTTGGAAAGCTCCGTTCAGGCGGCCTCGAAGCTACCTGAAAAGCATTGTTGTGACCGGGCTTTTACTCACTGCCGGCATGGCTCAGAGAAGAAAACGAGTTTTCGCGAAGGAAACCTTGGGCTTCCAGTTCCTACTTGGAGGCTCGTCCTGCTCTGCCCTATACGTAACGTGAAAGTCAACGTGAGCACTAGCCTCGAAGGAAGGCCCTGATTTCCCTTGCCGAAAGGAAGGCATGCAGCAACTCCATGAGGCCTTAATGGCTCTTCTGCTTTAGTTTAAGGTAGTAAGCTTTTCAGGTCTCCTAGGACTGTCGCGTCAGCACCCGTTTCCGTTCCAGAATATTGGGTACCCCCAGGATGCCCTGGGCCTGTTAAGCAACCTCCAGCCCCGTAGGCCCTTTGGAGGACCCCTGTGTTTGCCGAGTGAGGGGCAACACACTGCACTCTTCCTTGGGAATGATACATTTCCTCAGCTCTACAGCAGCTTCAGGAACACAGGTCTAGAATCTCCAGCCCTCCAAGGAAGTCGGCCTCCTTGCCCGAGGTGGGCTAACGTGAGGAAATCACTCTGCTTATATTTCCTTCTAACACCTCTTACCTGAATCACCCATCCCTCAAGGAGACTGTCGGAGTGCGTTCCAACGGCAACATAAGCACAGTTCTTGGTGTAACCCTGCAGGCTTTCGGAAGATTAACAGGCCCCTTTGCGGACCTCGAGCATTCCTCCTTTAGGCAGCTCACTACACGCACAATAGCGGGCGGAGGAAAGGGTGATTCAGGGGAGGGCCCAGGAGGTAACTTGAGTCTCCTTTGAGTTGTTGGAATCCACATGTACTTCTGCAGCCTGTCAACACGGAAAAGGGAGAGTGATGGCACAAGGCTTCTTTTCCCAGTTTGAAAGCTCCATTGATGCGGACTTGACGCTACCTGAAAAGCATTGTTGTTGTCGTGGTTTTCCTCACTGTCGGCATGGTTCTGAGAAGGAGATGAGTTTGCCCGGAAGAAACCTTTGGCTTCCAGTTCCTACTTGGAAGCTCATCCTGCTCTGCTCTATACCTAAAGTGAAACACAATGGGAGCACTAGCCTCGAAGTAAGGCCCTGATTTGCTTTGCCAAACTGGAGGCGTGCCGCAGCTCCATGAGGCCTTCATCGCTGTTCGGCTTTAGTTTCACGGAAGTAAGCTTTTCAAGACTCCTAGGGACCTTTCTTCAGGCCCCGTTTCGGTACCAGAACACTGAGTACAGCCAGGAAGCTCTGGTCCTGTTAAGCAACTTCCAGCCCCGTAGGCCTTTTGGAACACCCCCGGGTTGGCTAGCGAAATGCAACCCACTGCACACTTCCTTGGGAGAGCCAGATTACCTCAGGTTTACACAGGATTCAGGAAGACAGTTCCGGACTGTCCTACATGCAATGGATGTAATCTCGTTCCCCTAGCCGAACTCCATAGAGAAAAACACTCTCTGTCTAATCCCTTTTCAGATTTCACTCTTAGAGCCTCGCATCCTCAAGGAGGTGGTCGGCTTGCATTCCAAGTAACACACAAACACGGTTCTTGGTGTAACACTGCAGGCCTGTGGAAGATGAACAGGGCCCTAAGTCTCCCTCGCCCATCCTTTGTTTAGGCACTTCACTGCACGCAGAACACCGGTCGAAGAACCAATTTGATTCAGTGAAAGCCCCAGTGAGTAACTCGTGTCTCTTTGGACGTTTAGCGTCGACATGATGTGCTTAGGCTGCGTGTCAACCTGGAAATGGGAGACTGATGGCACAAGGCTTGTTTTCCCATTTGGAAAGCTCCGTTCAGGCGGCCTCGAAGCTACCTGAAAAGCATTGTTGTGACCGGGCTTTTACTCACTGCCGGCATGGCTCAGAGAAGAAAACGAGTTTTCGCGAAGGAAACCTTGGGCTTCCAGTTCCTACTTGGAGGCTCGTCCTGCTCTGCCCTATACGTAACGTGAAAGTCAACGTGAGCACTAGCCTCGAAGGAAGGCCCTGATTTCCCTTGCCGAAAGGAAGGCATGCAGCAGCTCCATGAGGCCTTAATGGCTCTTCTGCTTTAGTTTAAGGTAGTAAGCTTTTCAGGTCTCCTAGGACTGTCGCGTCAGCACCCGTTTCCGTTCCAGAATATTGGGTACCCCCAGGATGCCCTGGGCCTGTTAAGCAACCTCCAGCCCCGTAGGCCCTTTGGAGGACCCCTGTGTTTGCCGAGTGAGGGGCAACACACTGCACTCTTCCTTGGGAATGATACATTTCCTCAGCTCTACAGCAGCTTCAGGAACACAGGTCTAGAATCTCCAGCCCTCCAAGGAAGTCGGCCTCCTTGCCCGAGGTGGGCTAACGTGAGGAAATCACTCTGCTTATATTTCCTTCTAACACCTCTTACCTGAATCACCCATCCCTCAAGGAGACTGTCGGAGTGCGTTCCAACGGCAACATAAGCACAGTTCTTGGTGTAACCCTGCAGGCTTTCGGAAGATTGACAGGCCCCTTTGCGGACCTCGAGCATTCCTCCTTTAGGCAGCTCACTACACGCACAATAGCGGGCGGAGGAAAGGGTGATTCAGGGGAGGGCCCAGGAGGTAACTTGAGTCTCCTTTGAGTTGTTGGAATCCACATGTACTTCTGCAGCCTGTCAACACGGAAAAGGGAGAGTGATGGCACAAGGCTTCTTTTCCCAGTTTGAAAGCTCCATTGATGCGGACTTGACGCTACCTGAAAAGCATTGTTGTTGTCGTGGTTTTCCTCACTGTCGGCATGGTTCTGAGAAGGAGATGAGTTTGCCCGGAAGAAACCTTTGGCTTCCAGTTCCTACTTGGAAGCTCATCCTGCTCTGCTCTATACCTAAAGTGAAACACAATGGGAGCACTAGCCTCGAAGTAAGGCCCTGATTTGCTTTGCCAAACTGGAGGCGTGCCGCAGCTCCATGAGGCCTTCATCGCTGTTCGGCTTTAGTTTCACGGAAGTAAGCTTTTCAAGACTCCTAGGGACCTTTCTTCAGGCCCCGTTTCGGTACCAGAACACTGAGTACAGCCAGGAAGCTCTGGTCCTGTTAAGCAACTTCCAGCCCCGTAGGCCTTTTGGAACACCCCCGGGTTGGCTAGCGAAATGCAACCCACTGCACACTTCCTTGGGAGAGCCAGATTACCTCAGGTTTACACAGGATTCAGGAAGACAGTTCCAGACTGTCCTACATGCAATGGATGTAATCTCGTTCCCCTAGCCGAACTCCATAGAGAAAAACACTCTCTGTCTAATCCCTTTTCAGATTTCACTCTTAGAGCCTCGCATCCTCAAGGAGGTGGTCGGCTTGCATTCCAAGTAACACACAAACACGGTTCTTGGTGTAACACTGCAGGCCTGTGGAAGATGAACAGGGCCCTAAGTCTCCCTCGCCCATCCTTTGTTTAGGCACTTCACTGCACGCAGAACACCGGTCGAAGAACCAATTTGATTCAGTGAAAGCCCCAGTGAGTAACTCGTGTCTCTTTGGACGTTTAGCGTCGACATGATGTGCTTAGGCTGCGTGTCAACCTGGAAATGGGAGACTGATGGCACAAGGCTTGTTTTCCCATTTGGAAAGCTCCGTTCAGGCGGCCTCGAAGCTACCTGAAAAGCATTGTTGTGACCGGGCTTTTACTCACTGCCGGCATGGCTCAGAGAAGAAAACGAGTTTTCGCGAAGGAAACCTTGGGCTTCCAGTTCCTACTTGGAGGCTCGTCCTGCTCTGCCCTATACGTAACGTGAAAGTCAACGTGAGCACTAGCCTCGAAGGAAGGCCCTGATTTCCCTTGCCGAAAGGAAGGCATGCAGCAACTCCATGAGGCCTTAATGGCTCTTCTGCTTTAGTTTAAGGTAGTAAGCTTTTCAGGTCTCCTAGGAATGTCGCGTCAGCACCCGTTTCCGTTCCAGAATATTGGGTACCCCCAGGATGCCCTGGGCCTGTTAAGCAACCTCCAGCCCCGTAGGCCCTTTGGAGGACCCCTGTGTTTGCCGAGTGAGGGGCAACACACTGCACTCTTCCTTGGGAATGATACATTTCCTCAGCTCTACAGCAGCTTCAGGAACACAGGTCTAGAATCTCCAGCCCTCCAAGGAAGTCGGCCTCCTTGCCCGAGGTGGGCTAACGTGAGGAAATCACTCTGCTTATATTTCCTTCTAACACCTCTTACCTGAATCACCCATCCCTCAAGGAGACTGTCGGAGTGCGTTCCAACGGCAACATAAGCACAGTTCTTGGTGTAACCCTGCAGGCTTTCGGAAGATTGACAGGCCCCTTTGCGGACCTCGAGCATTCCTCCTTTAGGCAGCTCACTACACGCACAATAGCGGGCGGAGGAAAGGGTGATTCAGGGGAGGGCCCAGGAGGTAACTTGAGTCTCCTTTGAGTTGTTGGAATCCACATGTACTTCTGCAGCCTGTCAACACGGAAAAGGGAGAGTGATGGCACAAGGCTTCTTTTCCCAGTTTGAAAGCTCCATTGATGCGGACTTGACGCTACCTGAAAAGCATTGTTGTTGTCGTGGTTTTCCTCACTGTCGGCATGGTTCTGAGAAGAAGATGAGTTTGCCCGGAAGAAACCTTTGGCTTCCAGTCCCTACTTGGAAGCTCATCCTGCTCTGCTCTATACCTAAAGTGAAACACAATGGGAGCACGAGCCTCGAAGTAAGGCCCTGATTTGCTTTGCCAAACTGGAGGCGTGCCGCAGCTCCACGAGGCCTTCATCGCTGTTCGGCTTTAGTTTCACGGTAGTAAGCTTTTCAAGACTCCTAGGGACCTTTCTTCAGCCCCCGTTTCGGTACCAGAACACTGAGTACAGCCAGGAAGCTCTGGTCCTGTTAAGCAACTTCCAGCCCCGTAGGCCTTTTGGAACACCCCCGGGTTGGCTAGCGAAATGCAACCCACTGCACACTTCCTTGGGAGAGCCAGATTACCTCAGGTTTACACAGGATTCAGGAAGACAGTTCCAGACTGTCCTACATGCAACGGATGTAATCTCGTTCCCCTAGCCGAACTCCATAGAGAAACACACTCTCTTTCTAATCCCTTTTCAGATTTCACTCTTAGAGCCACGCCTCCTCAAGGAGGTGGTCGGCTTGCATTCCAAGTAAAACACAAACACGGTTCTTGGTGTAACACTGCAGGCCTGTGGAAGATGAACAGGGCCCTAAGTCTCCCTCGCCCATCCTTTCTTTAGGCACTTCACTGCACGCAGAACACCGGTCGAAGAACCAATTTGATTCAGTGAAAGCCCCAGTGAGTAACTCGAGTCTCTTTGGACGTTTAGCGTCGACATGTGCTTAGGCTGCGTGTCAACCTGGAAATGGGAGACTGATGGCACAAGGCTTGTTTTCCCATTTGGAAAGCTCCGTTCATGCGGCCTCGAAGCTACCTGAAAAGCATTGTTGTGACCGGGCTTTTACTCACTGCCGGCATGGCTCAGAGAAGAAAACGAGTTTTCGCGAAGGAAACCTTGGGCTTCCAGTTCCTACTTGGAGGCTCGTCCTGCTCTGCCCTTATACGTAAAGTGAAAGTCAACGTGAGCACTAGCCTCGAAGGAAGGCCCTGATTTCCCTTGCCGAAAGGAAGGCATGCAGCAACTCCATGAGGCCTTAATGGCTCTTCTGCTTTAGTTTAAGGTAGTAAGCTTTACAGGTCTCCCTACGACTGTCGCGTCAGCACCCGTTTCCGTTCCAGAATATTGGGTACCCCCAGGATGCCCTGGGCCTGTTAAGCAACATCCAGCCCCGTAGGCCCTTTGGAGGACCCCTGTGTTTGCCGAGTGAGGGGCAACACCCTGCACTCTTCCTTGGGAATGATACATTTCCTCAGCTCTACAGCAGCTTCAGGAACACAGGTCTAGAATCTCCAGCCCTCCAAGGAAGTCGGCCTCCTTGCCCGAGGTGGGCTAACGTGAGGAGATCACTCTGCTCATATTTCCTTCTAACACCTCTTACCTGAATCACCCATCCCTCAAGGAGACTGTCGGAGTGCGTTCCAACGGCAACATAAGCACAGTTCTTGGTGTAACCCTGCAGGCTTTCGGAAGATTGACAGGCCCCTTTGCGGACCTCGAGCATTCCTCCTTTAGGCAGCTCACTACACGCACAATAGCGGGCGGAGGAAAGGGTGATTCAGGGGAGGGCCCAGGAGGTAACTTGAGTCTCCTTTGAGTTGTTGGAATCCACATGTACTTCTGCAGCCTGTCAACACGGAAAAGGGAGAGTGATGGCACAAGGCTTCTTTTCCCAGTTTGAAAGCTCCATTGATGCGGACTTGACGCTACCTGAAAAGCATTGTTGTTGTCGTGGTTTTCCTCACTGTCGGCATGGTTCTGAGAAGAAGATGAGTTTGCCCGGAAGAAACCTTTGGCTTCCAGTTCCTACTTGGAAGCTCATCCTGCTCTGCTCTATACCTAAAGTGAAACACAATGGGAGCACGAGCCTCGAAGTAAGGCCCTGATTTGCTTTGCCAAACTGGAGGCGTGCCGCAGCTCCACGAGGCCTTCATCGCTGTTCGGCTTTAGTTTCACGGTAGTAAGCTTTTCAAGACTCCTAGGGACCTTTCTTCAGCCCCCGTTTCGGTACCAGAACACTGAGTACAGCCAGGAAGCTCTGGTCCTGTTAAGCAACTTCCAGCCCCGTAGGCCTTTTGGAACACCCCCGGGTTGGCTAGCGAAATGCAACCCACTGCACACTTCCTTGGGAGAGCCAGATTACCTCAGGTTTACACAGGATTCAGGAAGACAGTTCCAGACTGTCCTACATGCAACGGATGTAATCTCGTTCCCCTAGCCGAACTCCATAGAGAAACACACTCTCTTTCTAATCCCTTTTCAGATTTCACTCTTAGAGCCACGCCTCCTCAAGGAGGTGGTCGGCTTGCATTCCAAGTAAAACACAAACACGGTTCTTGGTGTAACACTGCAGGCCTGTGGAAGATGAACAGGGCCCTAAGTCTCCCTCGCCCATCCTTTCTTTAGGCACTTCACTGCACGCAGAACACCGGTCGAAGAACCAATTTGATTCAGTGAAAGCCCCAGTGAGTAACTCGAGTCTCTTTGGACGTTTAGCGTCGACATGTGCTTAGGCTGCGTGTCAACCTGGAAATGGGAGACTGATGGCACAAGGCTTGTTTTCCCATTTGGAAAGCTCCGTTCATGCGGCCTCGAAGCTACCTGAAAAGCATTGTTGTGACCGGGCTTTTACTCACTGCCGGCATGGCTCAGAGAAGAAAACGAGTTTTCGCGAAGGAAACCTTGGGCTTCCAGTTCCTACTTGGAGGCTCGTCCTGCTCTGCCCTTATACGTAAAGTGAAAGTCAACGTGAGCACTAGCCTCGAAGGAAGGCCCTGATTTCCCTTGCCGAAAGGAAGGCATGCAGCAACTCCATGAGGCCTTAATGGCTCTTCTGCTTTAGTTTAAGGTAGTAAGCTTTTCAGGTCTCCCTAGGACTGTCGCGTCAGCACCCGTTTCCGTTCCAGAATATTGGGTACCCCCAGGATGCCCTGGGCCTGTTAAGCAACCTCCAGCCCCGTAGGCCCTTTGGAGGACCCCTGTGTTTGCCGAGTGAGGGGCAACACCCTGCACTCTTCCTTGGGAATGATACATTTCCTCAGCTCTACAGCAGCTTCAGGAACACAGGTCTAGAATCTCCAGCCCTCCAAGGAAGTCGGCCTCCTTGCCCGAGGTGGGCTAACGTGAGGAGATCACTCTGCTCATATTTCCTTCTAACACCTCTTACCTGAATCACCCATCCCTCAAGGAGAATGTCGGAGTGCGTTCCAACGGCAACATAAGCACAGTTCTTGGTGTAACCCTGCAGGCTTTCGGAAGATTGACAGGCCCCTTTGCGGACCTCGAGCATTCCTCCTTTAGGCAGCTCACTACACGCACAATAGCGGGCGGAGGAAAGGGTGATTCAGGGGAGGGCCCAGGAGGTAACTTGAGTCTCCTTTGAGTTGTTGGAATCCACATGTACTTCTGCAGCCTGTCAACATGGAAAAGGGAGAGTGATGGCACAAGGCTTCTTTTCCCAGTTTGAAAGCTCCATTGATGCGGACTTGACGCTACCTGAAAAGCATTGTTGTTGTCGTGGTTTTCCTCACTGTCGGCATGGTTCTGAGAAGAAGATGAGTTTGCCCGGAAGAAACCTTTGGCTTCCAGTTCCTACTTGGAAGCTCATCCTGCTCTGCTCTATACCTAAAGTGAAACACAATGGGAGCACGAGCCTCGAAGTAAGGCCCTGATTTGCTTTGCCAAACTGGAGGCGTGCCGCAGCTCCACGAGGCCTTCATCGCTGTTCGGCTTTAGTTTCACGGTAGTAAGCTTTTCAAGACTCCTAGGGACCTTTCTTCAGCCCCCGTTTCGGTACCAGAACACTGACTACAGCCAGGAAGCTCTGGTCCTGTTAAGCAACTTCCAGCCCCGTAGGCCTTTTGGAACACCCCCGGGTTGGCTAGCGAAATGCAACCCACTGCACACTTCCTTGGGAGAGCCAGATTACCTCAGGTTTACACAGGATTCAGGAAGACAGTTCCAGACTGTCCTACATGCAACGGATGTAATCTCGTTCCCCTAGCCGAACTCCATAGAGAAACACACTCTCTTTCTAATCCCTTTTCAGATTTCACTCTTAGAGCCACGCCTCCTCAAGGAGGTGGTCGGCTTGCATTCCAAGTAAAACACAAACAGGGTTCTTGGTGTAACACTGCAGGCCTGTGGAAGATGAACAGGGCCCTAAGTCTCCCTCGCCCATCCTTTCTTTAGGCACTTCACTGCACGCAGAACACCGGTCGAAGAACCAATTTGATTCAGTGAAAGCCCCAGTGAGTAACTCGAGTCTCTTTGGACGTTTAGCGTCGACATGTGCTTAGGCTGCGTGTCAACCTGGAAATGGGAGACTGATGGCACAAGGCTTGTTTTCCCATTTGGAAAGCTCCGTTCATGCGGCCTCGAAGCTACCTGAAAAGCATTGTTGTGACCGGGCTTTTACTCACTGCCGGCATGGCTCAGAGAAGAAAACGAGTTTTCGCGAAGGAAACCTTGGGCTTCCAGTTCCTACTTGGAGGCTCGTCCTGCTCTGCCCTATACGTAACGTGAAAGTCAACGTGAGCACTAGCCTCGAAGGAAGGCCCTGATTTCCCTTGCCGAAAGGAAGGCATGCAGCAACTCCATGAGGCCTTAATGGCTCTTCTGCTTTAGTTTAAGGTAGTAAGCTTTACAGGTCTCCCTAGGACTGTCGCGTCAGCACCCGTTTCCGTTCCAGAATATTGGGTACCCCCAGGATGCCCTGGGCCTGTTAAGCAACATCCAGCCCCGTAGGCCCTTTGGAGGACCCCTGTGTTTGCCGAGTGAGGGGCAACACCCTGCACTCTTCCTTGGGAATGATACAATTCCTCAGCTCTACAGCAGCTTCAGGAACACAGGTCTAGAATCTCCAGCCCTCCAATGAAGTCGGCCTCCTTGCCCGAGGTGGGCTAACGTGAGGAGATCACTCTGCTCATATTTCCTTCTAACACCTCTTACCTGAATCACCCATCCCTCAAGGAGACTGTCGGAGTGCGTTCCAACGGCAACATAAGCACAGTTCTTGGTGTAACCCTGCAGGCTTTCGGAAGATTGACAGGCCCCTTTGCGGACCTCGAGCATTCCTCCTTTAGGCAGCTCACTACACGCACAATAGCGGGCGGAGGAAAGGGTGATTCAGGGGAGGGCCCAGGAGGTAACTTGAGTCTCCTTTGAGTTGTTGGAATCCACATGTACTTCTGCAGCCTGTCAACACGGAAAAGGGAGAGTGATGGCACAAGGCTTCTTTTCCCAGTTTGAAAGCTCCATTGATGCGGACTTGACGCTACCTGAAAAGCATTGTTGTTGTCGTGGTTTTCCTCACTGTCGGCATGGTTCTGAGAAGAAGATGAGTTTGCCCGGAAGAAACCTTTGGCTTCCAGTCCCTACTTGGAAGCTCATCCTGCTCTGCTCTATACCTAAAGTGAAACACAATGGGAGCACGAGCCTCGAAGTAAGGCCCTGATTTGCTTTGCCAAACTGGAGGCGTGCCGCAGCTCCACGAGGCCTTCATCGCTGTTCGGCTTTAGTTTCACGGTAGTAAGCTTTTCAAGACTCCTAGGGACCTTTCTTCAGCCCCCGTTTCGGTACCAGAACACTGAGTACAGCCAGGAAGCTCTGGTCCTGTTAAGCAACTTCCAGCCCCGTAGGCCTTTTGGAACACCCCCGGGTTGGCTAGCGAAATGCAACCCACTGCACACTTCCTTGGGAGAGCCAGATTACCTCAGGTTTACACAGGATTCAGGAAGACAGTTCCAGACTGTCCTACATGCAACGGATGTAATCTCGTTCCCCTAGCCGAACTCCATAGAGAAACACACTCTCTTTCTAATCCCTTTTCAGATTTCACTCTTAGAGCCACGCCTCCTCAAGGAGGTGGTCGGCTTGCATTCCAAGTAAAACACAAACACGGTTCTTGGTGTAACACTGCAGGCCTGTGGAAGATGAACAGGGCCCTAAGTCTCCCTCGCCCATCCTTTCTTTAGGCACTTCACTGCACGCAGAACACCGGTCGAAGAACCAATTTGATTCAGTGAAAGCCCCAGTGAGTAACTCGAGTCTCTTTGGACGTTTAGCGTCGACATGTGCTTAGGCTGCGTGTCAACCTGGAAATGGGAGACTGATGGCACAAGGCTTGTTTTCCCATTTGGAAAGCTCCGTTCATGCGGCCTCGAAGCTACCTGAAAAGCATTGTTGTGACCGGGCTTTTACTCACTGCCGGCATGGCTCAGAGAAGAAAACGAGTTTTCGCGAAGGAAACCTTGGGCTTCCAGTTCCTACTTGGAGGCTCGTCCTGCTCTGCCCTATACGTAACGTGAAAGTCAACGTGAGCACTAGCCTCGAAGGAAGGCCCTGATTTCCCTTGCCGAAAGGAAGGCATGCAGCAGCTCCATGAGGCCTTAATGGCTCTTCTGCTTTAGTTTAAGGTAGTAAGCTTTTCAGGTCTCCTAGGACTGTCGCGTCAGCACCCGTTTCCGTTCCAGAATATTGGGTACCCCCAGGATGCCCTGGGCCTGTTAAGCAACCTCCAGCCCCGTAGGCCCTTTGGAGGACCCCTGTGTTTGCCGAGTGAGGGGCAACACACTGCACTCTTCCTTGGGAATGATACATTTCCTCAGCTCTACAGCAGCTTCAGGAACACAGGTCTAGAATCTCCAGCCCTCCAAGGAAGTCGGCCTCCTTGCCCGAGGTGGGCTAACGTGAGGAAATCACTCTGCTTATATTTCCTTCTAACACCTCTTACCTGAATCACCCATCCCTCAAGGAGACTGTCGGAGTGCGTTCCAACGGCAACATAAGCACAGTTCTTGGTGTAACCCTGCAGGCTTTCGGAAGATTGACAGGCCCCTTTGCGGACCTCGAGCATTCCTCCTTTAGGCAGCTCACTACACGCACAATAGCGGGCGGAGGAAAGGGTGATTCAGGGGAGGGCCCAGGAGGTAACTTGAGTCTCCTTTGAGTTGTTGGAATCCACATGTACTTCTGCAGCCTGTCAACACGGAAAAGGGAGAGTGATGGCACAAGGCTTCTTTTCCCAGTTTGAAAGCTCCATTGATGCGGACTTGACGCTACCTGAAAAGCATTGTTGTTGTCGTGGTTTTCCTCACTGTCGGCATGGTTCTGAGCAGGAGATGAGTTTGCCCGGAAGAAACCTTTGGCTTCCAGTTCCTACTTGGAAGCTCATCCTGCTCTGCTCTATACCTAAAGTGAAACACAATGGGAGCACTAGCCTCGAAGTAAGGCCCTGATTTGCTTTGCCAAACTGGAGGCGTGCCGCAGCTCCATGAGGCCTTCATCGCTGTTCGGCTTTAGTTTCACGGAAGTAAGCTTTTCAAGACTCCTAGGGACCTTTCTTCAGGCCCCGTTTCGGTACCAGAACACTGAGTACAGCCAGGAAGCTCTGGTCCTGTTAAGCAACTTCCAGCCCCGTAGGCCTTTTGGAACACCCCCGGGTTGGCTAGCGAAATGCAACCCACTGCACACTTCCTTGGGAGAGCCAGATTACCTCAGGTTTACACAGGATTCAGGAAGACAGTTCCAGACTGTCCTACATGCAATGGATGTAATCTCGTTCCCCTAGCCGAACTCCATAGAGAAAAACACTCTCTGTCTAATCCCTTTTCAGATTTCACTCTTAGAGCCTCGCATCCTCAAGGAGGTGGTCGGCTTGCATTCCAAGTAACACACAAACACGGTTCTTGGTGTAACACTGCAGGCCTGTGGAAGATGAACAGGGCCCTAAGTCTCCCTCGCCCATCCTTTGTTTAGGCACTTCACTGCACGCAGAACACCGGTCGAAGAACCAATTTGATTCAGTGAAAGCCCCAGTGAGTAACTCGTGTCTCTTTGGACGTTTAGCGTCGACATGATGTGCTTAGGCTGCGTGTCAACCTGGAAATGGGAGACTGATGGCACAAGGCTTGTTTTCCCATTTGGAAAGCTCCGTTCAGGCGGCCTCGAAGCTACCTGAAAAGCATTGTTGTGACCGGGCTTTTACTCACTGCCGGCATGGCTCAGAGAAGAAAACGAGTTTTCGCGAAGGAAACCTTGGGCTTCCAGTTCCTACTTGGAGGCTCGTCCTGCTCTGCCCTATACGTAACGTGAAAGTCAACGTGAGCACTAGCCTCGAAGGAAGGCCCTGATTTCCCTTGCCGAAAGGAAGGCATGCAGCAACTCCATGAGGCCTTAATGGCTCTTCTGCTTTAGTTTAAGGTAGTAAGCTTTTCAGGTCTCCTAGGACTGTCGCGTCAGCACCCGTTTCCGTTCCAGAATATTGGGTACCCCCAGGATGCCCTGGGCCTGTTAAGCAACCTCCAGCCCCGTAGGCCCTTTGGAGGACCCCTGTGTTTGCCGAGTGAGGGGCAACACACTGCACTCTTCCTTGGGAATGATACATTTCCTCAGCTCTACAGCAGCTTCAGGAACACAGGTCTAGAATCTCCAGCCCTCCAAGGAAGTCGGCCTCCTTGCCCGAGGTGGGCTAACGTGAGGAAATCACTCTGCTTATATTTCCTTCTAACACCTCTTACCTGAATCACCCATCCCTCAAGGAGACTGTCGGAGTGCGTTCCAACGGCAACATAAGCACAGTTCTTGGTGTAACCCTGCAGGCTTTCGGAAGATTAACAGGCCCCTTTGCGGACCTCGAGCATTCCTCCTTTAGGCAGCTCACTACACGCACAATAGCGGGCGGAGGAAAGGGTGATTCAGGGGAGGGCCCAGGAGGTAACTTGAGTCTCCTTTGAGTTGTTGGAATCCACATGTACTTCTGCAGCCTGTCAACACGGAAAAGGGAGAGTGATGGCACAAGGCTTCTTTTCCCAGTTTGAAAGCTCCATTGATGCGGACTTGACGCTACCTGAAAAGCATTGTTGTTGTCGTGGTTTTCCTCACTGTCGGCATGGTTCTGAGAAGGAGATGAGTTTGCCCGGAAGAAACCTTTGGCTTCCAGTTCCTACTTGGAAGCTCATCCTGCTCTGCTCTATACCTAAAGTGAAACACAATGGGAGCACTAGCCTCGAAGTAAGGCCCTGATTTGCTTTGCCAAACTGGAGGCGTGCCGCAGCTCCATGAGGCCTTCATCGCTGTTCGGCTTTAGTTTCACGGAAGTAAGCTTTTCAAGACTCCTAGGGACCTTTCTTCAGGCCCCGTTTCGGTACCAGAACACTGAGTACAGCCAGGAAGCTCTGGTCCTGTTAAGCAACTTCCAGCCCCGTAGGCCTTTTGGAACACCCCCGGGTTGGCTAGCGAAATGCAACCCACTGCACACTTCCTTGGGAGAGCCAGATTACCTCAGGTTTACACAGGATTCAGGAAGACAGTTCCGGACTGTCCTACATGCAATGGATGTAATCTCGTTCCCCTAGCCGAACTCCATAGAGAAAAACACTCTCTGTCTAATCCCTTTTCAGATTTCACTCTTAGAGCCTCGCATCCTCAAGGAGGTGGTCGGCTTGCATTCCAAGTAACACACAAACACGGTTCTTGGTGTAACACTGCAGGCCTGTGGAAGATGAACAGGGCCCTAAGTCTCCCTCGCCCATCCTTTGTTTAGGCACTTCACTGCACGCAGAACACCGGTCGAAGAACCAATTTGATTCAGTGAAAGCCCCAGTGAGTAACTCGTGTCTCTTTGGACGTTTAGCGTCGACATGATGTGCTTAGGCTGCGTGTCAACCTGGAAATGGGAGACTGATGGCACAAGGCTTGTTTTCCCATTTGGAAAGCTCCGTTCAGGCGGCCTCGAAGCTACCTGAAAAGCATTGTTGTGACCGGGCTTTTACTCACTGCCGGCATGGCTCAGAGAAGAAAACGAGTTTTCGCGAAGGAAACCTTGGGCTTCCAGTTCCTACTTGGAGGCTCGTCCTGCTCTGCCCTATACGTAACGTGAAAGTCAACGTGAGCACTAGCCTCGAAGGAAGGCCCTGATTTCCCTTGCCGAAAGGAAGGCATGCAGCAGCTCCATGAGGCCTTAATGGCTCTTCTGCTTTAGTTTAAGGTAGTAAGCTTTTCAGGTCTCCTAGGACTGTCGCGTCAGCACCCGTTTCCGTTCCAGAATATTGGGTACCCCCAGGATGCCCTGGGCCTGTTAAGCAACCTCCAGCCCCGTAGGCCCTTTGGAGGACCCCTGTGTTTGCCGAGTGAGGGGCAACACACTGCACTCTTCCTTGGGAATGATACATTTCCTCAGCTCTACAGCAGCTTCAGGAACACAGGTCTAGAATCTCCAGCCCTCCAAGGAAGTCGGCCTCCTTGCCCGAGGTGGGCTAACGTGAGGAAATCACTCTGCTTATATTTCCTTCTAACACCTCTTACCTGAATCACCCATCCCTCAAGGAGACTGTCGGAGTGCGTTCCAACGGCAACATAAGCACAGTTCTTGGTGTAACCCTGCAGGCTTTCGGAAGATTGACAGGCCCCTTTGCGGACCTCGAGCATTCCTCCTTTAGGCAGCTCACTACACGCACAATAGCGGGCGGAGGAAATGGTGATTCAGGGGAGGGCCCAGGAGGTAACTTGAGTCTCCTTTGAGTTGTTGGAATCCACATGTACTTCTGCAGCCTGTCAACACGGAAAAGGGAGAGTGATGGCACAAGGCTTCTTTTCCCAGTTTGAAAGCTCCATTGATGCGGACTTGACGCTACCTGAAAAGCATTGTTGTTGTCGTGGTTTTCCTCACTGTCGGCATGGTTCTGAGAAGGAGATGAGTTTGCCCGGAAGAAACCTTTGGCTTCCAGTTCCTACTTGGAAGCTCATCCTGCTCTGCTCTATACCTAAAGTGAAACACAATGGGAGCACTAGCCTCGAAGTAAGGCCCTGATTTGCTTTGCCAAACTGGAGGCGTGCCGCAGCTCCATGAGGCCTTCATCGCTGTTCGGCTTTAGTTTCACGGAAGTAAGCTTTTCAAGACTCCTAGGGACCTTTCTTCAGGCCCCGTTTCGGTACCAGAACACTGAGTACAGCCAGGAAGCTCTGGTCCTGTTAAGCAACTTCCAGCCCCGTAGGCCTTTTGGAACACCCCCGGGTTGGCTAGCGAAATGCAACCCACTGCACACTTCCTTGGGAGAGCCAGATTACCTCAGGTTTACACAGGATTCAGGAAGACAGTTCCAGACTGTCCTACATGCAATGGATGTAATCTCGTTCCCCTAGCCGAACTCCATAGAGAAAAACACTCTCTGTCTAATCCCTTTTCAGATTTCACTCTTAGAGCCTCGCATCCTCAAGGAGGTGGTCGGCTTGCATTCCAAGTAACACACAAACACGGTTCTTGGTGTAACACTGCAGGCCTGTGGAAGATGAACAGGGCCCTAAGTCTCCCTCGCCCATCCTTTGTTTAGGCACTTCACTGCACGCAGAACACCGGTCGAAGAACCAATTTGATTCAGTGAAAGCCCCAGTGAGTAACTCGTGTCTCTTTGGACGTTTAGCGTCGACATGATGTGCTTAGGCTGCGTGTCAACCTGGAAATGGGAGACTGATGGCACAAGGCTTGTTTTCCCATTTGGAAAGCTCCGTTCAGGCGGCCTCGAAGCTACCTGAAAAGCATTGTTGTGACCGGGCTTTTACTCACTGCCGGCATGGCTCAGAGAAGAAAACGAGTTTTCGCGAAGGAAACCTTGGGCTTCCAGTTCCTACTTGGAGGCTCGTCCTGCTCTGCCCTATACGTAACGTGAAAGTCAACGTGAGCACTAGCCTCGAAGGAAGGCCCTGATTTCCCTTGCCGAAAGGAAGGCATGCAGCAACTCCATGAGGCCTTAATGGCTCTTCTGCTTTAGTTTAAGGTAGTAAGCTTTTCAGGTCTCCTAGGAATGTCGCGTCAGCACCCGTTTCCGTTCCAGAATATTGGGTACCCCCAGGATGCCCTGGGCCTGTTAAGCAACCTCCAGCCCCGTAGGCCCTTTGGAGGACCCCTGTGTTTGCCGAGTGAGGGGCAACACACTGCACTCTTCCTTGGGAATGATACATTTCCTCAGCTCTACAGCAGCTTCAGGAACACAGGTCTAGAATCTCCAGCCCTCCAAGGAAGTCGGCCTCCTTGCCCGAGGTGGGCTAACGTGAGGAAATCACTCTGCTTATATTTCCTTCTAACACCTCTTACCTGAATCACCCATCCCTCAAGGAGACTGTCGGAGTGCGTTCCAACGGCAACATAAGCACAGTTCTTGGTGTAACCCTGCAGGCTTTCGGAAGATTGACAGGCCCCTTTGCGGACCTCGAGCATTCCTCCTTTAGGCAGCTCACTACACGCACAATAGCGGGCGGAGGAAAGGGTGATTCAGGGGAGGGCCCAGGAGGTAACTTGAGTCTCCTTTGAGTTGTTGGAATCCACATGTACTTCTGCAGCCTGTCAACACGGAAAAGGGAGAGTGATGGCACAAGGCTTCTTTTCCCAGTTTGAAAGCTCCATTGATGCGGACTTGACGCTACCTGAAAAGCATTGTTGTTGTCGTGGTTTTCCTCACTGTCGGCATGGTTCTGAGAAGGAGATGAGTTTGCCCGGAAGAAACCTTTGGCTTCCAGTTCCTACTTGGAAGCTCATCCTGCTCTGCTCTATACCTAAAGTGAAACACAATGGGAGCACTAGCCTCGAAGTAAGGCCCTGATTTGCTTTGCCAAACTGGAGGCGTGCCGCAGCTCCATGAGGCCTTCATCGCTGTTCGGCTTTAGTTTCACGGAAGTAAGCTTTTCAAGACTCCTAGGGACCTTTCTTCAGGCCCCGTTTCGGTACCAGAACACTGAGTACAGCCAGGAAGCTCTGGTCCTGTTAAGCAACTTCCAGCCCCGTAGGCCTTTTGGAACACCCCCGGGTTGGCTAGCGAAATGCAACCCACTGCACACTTCCTTGGGAGAGCCAGATTACCTCAGGTTTACACAGGATTCAGGAAGACAGTTCCGGACTGTCCTACATGCAATGGATGTAATCTCGTTCCCCTAGCCGAACTCCATAGAGAAAAACACTCTCTGTCTAATCCCTTTTCAGATTTCACTCTTAGAGCCTCGCATCCTCAAGGAGGTGGTCGGCTTGCATTCCAAGTAACACACAAACACGGTTCTTGGTGTAACACTGCAGGCCTGTGGAAGATGAACAGGGCCCTAAGTCTCCCTCGCCCATCCTTTGTTTAGGCACTTCACTGCACGCAGAACACCGGTCGAAGAACCAATTTGATTCAGTGAAAGCCCCAGTGAGTAACTCGTGTCTCTTTGGACGTTTAGCGTCGACATGATGTGCTTAGGCTGCGTGTCAACCTGGAAATGGGAGACTGATGGCACAAGGCTTGTTTTCCCATTTGGAAAGCTCCGTTCAGGCGGCCTCGAAGCTACCTGAAAAGCATTGTTGTGACCGGGCTTTTACTCACTGCCGGCATGGCTCAGAGAAGAAAACGAGTTTTCACGAAGGAAACCTTGGGCTTCCAGTTCCTACTTGGAGGCTCGTCCTGCTCTGCCCTATACGTAACGTGAAAGTCAACGTGAGCACTAGCCTCGAAGGAAGGCCCTGATTTCCCTTGCCGAAAGGAAGGCATGCAGCAACTCCATGAGGCCTTAATGGCTCTTCTGCTTTAGTTTAAGGTAGTAAGCTTTTCAGGTCTCCTAGGACTGTCGCGTCAGCACCCGTTTCCGTTCCAGAATATTGGGTACCCCCAGGATGCCCTGGGCATGTTAAGCAACCTCCAGCCCCGTAGGCCCTTTGGAGGACCCCTGTGTTTGCCGAGTGAGGGGCAACACACTGCACTCTTCCTTGGGAATGATACATTTCCTCAGCTCTACAGCAGCTTCAGGAACACAGGTCTAGAATCTCCAGCCCTCCAAGGAAGTCGGCCTCCTTGCCCGAGGTGGGCTAACGTGAGGAAATCACTCTGCTTATATTTCCTTCTAACACCTCTTACCTGAATCACCCATCCCTCAAGGAGACTGTCGGAGTGCGTTCCAACGGCAACATAAGCACAGTTCTTGGTGTAACCCTGCAGGCTTTCGGAAGATTGACAGGCCCCTTTGCGGACCTCGAGCATTCCTCCTTTAGGCAGCTCACTACACGCACAATAGCGGGCGGAGGAAAGGGTGATTCAGGGGAGGGCCCAGGAGGTAACTTGAGTCTCCTTTGAGTTGTTGGAATCCACATGTACTTCTGCAGCCTGTCAACACGGAAAAGGGAGAGTGATGGCACAAGGCTTCTTTTCCCAGTTTGAAAGCTCCATTGATGCGGACTTGACGCTACCTGAAAAGCATTGTTGTTGTCGTGGTTTTCCTCACTGTCGGCATGGTTCTGAGAAGGAGATGAGTTTGCCCGGAAGAAACCTTTGGCTTCCAGTTCCTACTTGGAAGCTCATCCTGCTCTGCTCTATACCTAAAGTGAAACACAATGGGAGCACGAGCCTCGAAGTAAGGCCCTGATTTGCTTTGCCAAACTGGAGGCGTGCCGCAGCTCCATGAGGCCTTCATCGCTGTTCGGCTTTAGTTTCACGGTAGTAAGCTTTTCAAGACTCCTAGGGACCTTTCTTCAGGCCCCGTTTCGGTACCAGAACACTGAGTACAGCCAGGAAGCTCTGGTCCTGTTAAGCAACTTCCAGCCCCGTAGGCCTTTTGGAACACCCCCGGGTTGGCTAGCGAAATGCAACCCACTGCACACTTCCTTGGGAGAGCCAGATTACCTCAGGTTTACACAGGATTCAGGAAGACAGTTCCAGACTGTCCTACATGCAATGGATGTAATCTCGTTCCCCTAGCCGAACTCCATAGAGAAAAACACTCTCTGTCTAATCCCTTTTCAGATTTCACTCTTAGAGCCTCGCATCCTCAAGGAGGTGGTCGGCTTGCATTCCAAGTAACACACAAACACGGTTCTTGGTGTAACACTGCAGGCCTGTGGAAGATGAACAGGGCCCTAAGTCTCCCTCGCCCATCCTTTGTTTAGGCACTTCACTGCACGCAGAACACCGGTCGAAGAACCAATTTGATTCAGTGAAAGCCCCAGTGAGTAACTCGTGTCTCTTTGGACGTTTAGCGTCGACATGATGTGCTTAGGCTGCGTGTCAACCTGGAAATGGGAGACTGATGGCACAAGGCTTGTTTTCCCATTTGGAAAGCTCCGTTCAGGCGGCCTCGAAGCTACCTGAAAAGCATTGTTGTGACCGGGCTTTTACTCACTGCCGGCATGGCTCAGAGAAGAAAACGAGTTTTCGCGAAGGAAACCTTGGGCTTCCAGTTCCTACTTGGAGGCTCGTCCTGCTCTGCCCTATACGTAACGTGAAAGTCAACGTGAGCACTAGCCTCGAAGGAAGGCCCTGATTTCCCTTGCCGAAAGGAAGGCATGCAGCAACTCCATGAGGCCTTAATGGCTCTTCTGCTTTAGTTTAAGGTAGTAAGCTTTTCAGGTCTCCTAGGACTGTCGCGTCAGCACCCGTTTCCGTTCCAGAATATTGGGTACCCCCAGGATGCCCTGGGCCTGTTAAGCAACCTCCAGCCCCGTAGGCCCTTTGGAGGACCCCTGTGTTTGCCGAGTGAGGGGCAACACACTGCACTCTTCCTTGGGAATGATACATTTCCTCAGCTCTACAGCAGCTTCAGGAACACAGGTCTAGAATCTCCAGCCCTCCAAGGAAGTCGGCCTCCTTGCCCGAGGTGGGCTAACGTGAGGAAATCACTCTGCTTATATTTCCTTCTAACACCTCTTACCTGAATCACCATTCCCTCAAGGAGACTGTCGGAGTGCGTTCCAACGGCAACATAAGCACAGTTCTTGGTGTAACCCTGCAGGCTTTCGGAAGATTGACAGGCCCCTTTGCGGACCTCGAGCATTCCTCCTTTAGGCAGCTCACTACACGCACAATAGCAGGCGGAGGAAAGGGTGATTCAGGGGAGGGCCCAGGAGGTAACTTGAGTCTCCTTTGAGTTGTTGGAATCCACATGTACTTCTGCAGCCTGTCAACACGGAAAAGGGAGAGTGATGGCACAAGGCTTCTTTTCCCAGTTTGAAAGCTCCATTGATGCGGACTTGACGCTACCTGAAAAGCATTGTTGTTGTCGTGGTTTTCCTCACTGTCGGCATGGTTCTGAGAAGGAGATGAGTTTGCCCGGAAGAAACCTTTGGCTTCCAGTTCCTACTTGGAAGCTCATCCTGCTCTGCTCTATACCTAAAGTGAAACACAATGGGAGCACTAGCCTCGAAGTAAGGCCCTGATTTGCTTTGCCAAACTGGAGGCGTGCCGCAGCTCCATGAGGCCTTCATCGCTGTTCGGCTTTAGTTTCACGGAAGTAAGCTTTTCAAGACTCCTAGGGACCTTTCTTCAGGCCCCGTTTCGGTACCAGAACACTGAGTACAGCCAGGAAGCTCTGGTCCTGTTAAGCAACTTCCAGCCCCGTAGGCCTTTTGGAACACCCCCGGGTTGGCTAGCGAAATGCAACCCACTGCACACTTCCTTGGGAGAGCCAGATTACCTCAGGTTTACACAGGATTCAGGAAGACAGTTCCAGACTGTCCTACATGCAATGGATGTAATCTCGTTCCCCTAGCCGAACTCCATAGAGAAAAACACTCTCTGTCTAATCCCTTTTCAGATTTCACTCTTAGAGCCTCGCATCCTCAAGGAGGTGGTCGGCTTGCATTCCAAGTAACACACAAACACGGTTCTTGGTGTAACACTGCAGGCCTGTGGAAGATGAACAGGGCCCTAAGTCTCCCTCGCCCATCCTTTGTTTAGGCACTTCACTGCACGCAGAACACCGGTCGAAGAACCAATTTGATTCAGTGAAAGCCCCAGTGAGTAACTCGTGTCTCTTTGGACGTTTAGCGTCGACATGATGTGCTTAGGCTGCGTGTCAACCTGGAAATGGGAGACTGATGGCACAAGGCTTGTTTTCCCATTTGGAAAGCTCCGTTCAGGCGGCCTCGAAGCTACCTGAAAAGCATTGTTGTGACCGGGCTTTTACTCACTGCCGGCATGGCTCAGAGAAGAAAACGAGTTTTCGCGAAGGAAACCTTGGGCTTCCAGTTCCTACTTGGAGGCTCGTCCTGCTCTGCCCTATACGTAACGTGAAAGTCAACGTGAGCACTAGCCTCGAAGGAAGGCCCTGATTTCCCTTGCCGAAAGGAAGGCATGCAGCAACTCCATGAGGCCTTAATGGCTCTTCTGCTTTAGTTTAAGGTAGTAAGCTTTTCAGGTCTCCTAGGACTGTCGCGTCAGCACCCGTTTCCGTTCCAGAATATTGGGTACCCCCAGGATGCCCTGGGTCTGTTAAGCAACCTCCAGCCCCGTAGGCCCTTTGGAGGACCCCTGTGTTTGCCGAGTGAGGGGCAACACACTGCACTCTTCCTTGGGAATGATACATTTCCTCAGCTCTACAGCAGCTTCAGGAACACAGGTCTAGAATCTCCAGCCCTCCAAGGAAGTCGGCCTCCTTGCCCGAGGTGGGCTAACGTGAGGAAATCACTCTGCTTATATTTCCTTCTAACACCTCTTACCTGAATCACCCATCCCTCAAGGAGACTGTCGGAGTGCGTTCCAACGGCAACATAAGCACAGTTCTTGGTGTAACCCTGCAGGCTTTCGGAAGATTGACAGGCCCCTTTGCGGACCTCGAGCATTCCTCCTTTAGGCAGCTCACTACACGCACAATAGCGGGCGGAGGAAAGGGTGATTCAGGGGAGGGCCCAGGAGGTAACTTGAGTCTCCTTTGAGTTGTTGGAATCCACATGTACTTCTGCATCCTGTCAACACGGAAAAGGGAGAGTGATGGCACAAGGCTTCTTTCCCCAGTTTGAAAGCTCCATTGATGCGGACTTGACGCTACCTGAAAAGCATTGTTGTTGTCGTGGTTTTCCTCACTGTCGGCATGGTTCTGAGAAGGAGATGAGTTTGCCCGGAAGAAACCTTTGGCTTCCAGTTCCTACTTGGAAGCTCATCCTGCTCTGCTCTATACCTAAAGTGAAACACAATGGGAGCACTAGCCTCGAAGTAAGGCCCTGATTTGCTTTGCCAAACTGGAGGCGTGCCGCAGCTCCATGAGGCCTTCATCGCTGTTCGGCCTTAGTTTCACGGAAGTAAGCTTTTCAAGACTCCTAGGGACCTTTCTTCAGGCCCCGTTTCGGTACCAGAACACTGAGTACAGCCAGGAAGCTCTGGTCCTGTTAAGCAACTTCCAGCCCCGTAGGCCTTTTGGAACACCCCCGGGTTGGCTAGCGAAATGCAACCCACTGCACACTTCCTTGGGAGAGCCAGATTACCTCAGGTTTACACAGGATTCAGGAAGACAGTTCCAGACTGTCCTACATGCAATGGATGTAATCTCGTTCCCCTAGCCGAACTCCATAGAGAAAAACACTCTCTGTCTAATCCCTTTTCAGATTTCACTCTTAGAGCCACGCCTCCTCAAGGAGGTGGTCGGCTTGCATTCCAAGTAAAACACAAACACGGTTCTTGGTGTAACACTGCAGGCCTGTGGAAGATGAACAGGGCCCTAAGTCTCCCTCGCCCATCCTTTGTTTAGGCACTTCACTGCACGCAGAACACCGGTCGAAGAACCAATTTGATTCAGTGAAAGCCCCAGTGAGTAACTCGTGTCTCTTTGGACGTTTAGCGTCGACATGATGTGCTTAGGCTGCGTGTCAACCTGGAAATGGGAGACTGATTGCACAAGGCTTGTTTTCCCATTTGGAAAGCTCCGTTCAGGCGGCCTCGAAGCTACCTGAAAAGCATTGTTGTGACCGGGCTTTTACTCACTGCCAGCATGGCTCAGAGAAGAAAACGAGTTTTCGCGAAGGAAACCTTGGGCTTCCAGTTCCTACTTGGAGGCTCGTCCTGCTCTGCCCTATACGTAACGTGAAAGTCAACGTGAGCACTAGCCTCGAAGGAAGGCCCTGATTTCCCTTGCCGAAAGGAAGGCATGCAGCAACTCCATGAGGCCTTAATGGCTCTTCTGCTTTAGTTTAAGGTAGTAAGCTTTTCAGGTCTCCTAGGACTGTCGCGTCAGCACCCGTTTCCGTTCCAGAATATTGGGTACCCCCAGGATGCCCTGGGCCTGTTAAGCAACCTCCAGCCCCGTAGGCCCTTTGGAGGACCCCTGTGTTTGCCGAGTGAGGGGCAACACACTGCACTCTTCCTTGGGAATGATACATTTCCTCAGCTCTACAGCAGCTTCAGGAACACAGGTCTAGAATCTCCAGCCCTCCAAGGAAGTCGGCCTCCTTGCCCGAGGTGGGCTAACGTGAGGAAATCACTCTGCTTATATTTCCTTCTAACACCTCTTACCTGAATCACCCATCCCTCAAGGAGACTGTCGGAGTGCGTTCCAACGGCAACATAAGCACAGTTCTTGGTGTAACCCTGCAGGCTTTCGGAAGATTGACAGGCCCCTTTGCGGACCTCGAGCATTCCTCCTTTAGGCAGCTCACTACACGCACAATAGCGGGCGGAGGAAAGGGTGATTCAGGGGAGGGCCCAGGAGGTAACTTGAGTCTCCTTTGAGTTGTTGGAATCCACATGTACTTCTGCAGCCTGTCAACACGGAAAAGGGAGAGTGATGGCACAAGGCTTCTTTCCCCAGTTTGAAAGCTCCATTGATGCGGACTTGACGCTACCTGAAAAGCATTGTTGTTGTCGTGGTTTTCCTCACTGTCGGCATGGTTCTGAGAAGGAGATGAGTTTGCCCGGAAGAAACCTTTGGCTTCCAGTTCCTACTTGGAAGCTCATCCTGCTCTGCTCTATACCTAAAGTGAAACACAATGGGAGCACTAGCCTCGAAGTAAGGCCCTGATTTGCTTTGCCAAACTGGAGGCGTGCCGCAGCTCCATGAGGCCTTCATCGCTGTTCGGCCTTAGTTTCACGGAAGTAAGCTTTTCAAGACTCCTAGGGACCTTTCTTCAGGCCCCGTTTCGGTACCAGAACACTGAGTACAGCCAGGAAGCTCTGGTCCTGTTAAGCAACTTCCAGCCCCGTAGGCCTTTTGGAACACCCCCGGGTTGGCTAGCGAAATGCAACCCACTGCACACTTCCTTGGGAGAGCCAGATTACCTCAGGTTTACACAGGATTCAGGAAGACAGTTCCAGACTGTCCTACATGCAACGGATGTAATCTCGTTCCCCTAGCCGAACTCCATAGAGAAACACACTCTCTTTCTAATCCCTTTTCAGATTTCACTCTTAGCGCCACGCCTCCTCAAGGAGGTGGTCGGCTTGCATTCCAAGTAAAACACAAACACGGTTCTTGGTGTAACACTGCAGGCCTGTGGAAGATGAACAGGGCCCTAAGTCTCCCTCGCCCATCCATTCTTTAGGCACTTCACTGCACGCAGAACACCGGTCGAAGAACCAATTTGATTCAGTGAAAGCCCCAGTGAGTAACTCGAGTCTCTTTGGACGTTTAGCGTCGACATGTGCTTAGGCTGCGTGTCAACCTGGAAATGGGAGACTGATGGCACAAGGCTTGTTTTCCCATTTGGAAAGCTCCGTTCATGCGGCCTCGAAGCTACCTGAAAAGCATTGTTGTGACCGGGCTTTTACTCACTGCCGGCATGGCTCAGAGAAGAAAACGAGTTTTCGCGAAGGAAACCTTGGGCTTCCAGTTCCTACTTGGAGGCTCGTCCTGCTCTGCCCTTATACGTAAAGTGAAAGTCAACGTGAGCACTAGCCTCGAAGGAAGGCCCTGATTTCCCTTGCCGAAAGGAAGGCATGCAGCAACTCCATGAGGCCTTAATGGCTCTTCTGCTTTAGTTTAAGGTAGTAAGCTTTACAGGTCTCCCTAGGACTGTCGCGTCAGCACCCGTTTCCGTTCCAGAATATTGGGTACCCCCAGGATGCCCTGGGCCTGTTAAGCAACATCCAGCCCCGTAGGCCCTTTGGAGGACCCCTGTGTTTGCCGAGTGAGGGGCAACACCCTGCACTCTTCCTTGGGAATGATACATTTCCTCAGCTCTACAGCAGCTTCAGGAACACAGGTCTAGAATCTCCAGCCCTCCAAGGAAGTCGGCCTCCTTGCCCGAGGTGGGCTAACGTGAGGAGATCACTCTGCTCATATTTCCTTCTAACACCTCTTACCTGAATCACCCATCCCTCAAGGAGACTGTCGGAGTGCGTTCCAACGGCAACATAAGCACAGTTCTTGGTGTAACCCTGCAGGCTTTCGGAAGATTGACAGGCCCCTTTGCGGACCTCGAGCATTCCTCCTTTAGGCAGCTCACTACACGCACAATAGCGGGCGGAGGAAAGGGTGATTCAGGGGAGGGCCCAGGAGGTAACTTGAGTCTCCTTTGAGTTGTTGGAATCCACATGTACTTCTGCAGCCTGTCAACACGGAAAAGGGAGAGTGATGGCACAAGGCTTCTTTTCCCAGTTTGAAAGCTCCATTGATGCGGACTTGACGCTACCTGAAAAGCATTGTTGTTGTCGTGGTTTTCCTCACTGTCGGCATGGTTCTGAGAAGAAGATGAGTTTGCCCGGAAGAAACCTTTGGCTTCCAGTCCCTACTTGGAAGCTCATCCTGCTCTGCTCTATACCTAAAGTGAAACACAATGGGAGCACGAGCCTCGAAGTAAGGCCCTGATTTGCTTTGCCAAACTGGAGGCGTGCCGCAGCTCCACGAGGCCTTCATCGCTGTTCGGCTTTAGTTTCACGGTAGTAAGCTTTTCAAGACTCCTAGGGACCTTTCTTCAGCCCCCGTTTCGGTACCAGAACACTGAGTACAGCCAGGAAGCTCTGGTCCTGTTAAGCAACTTCCAGCCCCGTAGGCCTTTTGGAACACCCCCGGGTTGGCTAGCGAAATGCAACCCACTGCACACTTCCTTGGGAGAGCCAGATTACCTCAGGTTTACACAGGATTCAGGAAGACAGTTCCAGACTGTCCTACATGCAACGGATGTAATCTCGTTCCCCTAGCCGAACTCCATAGAGAAACACACTCTCTTTCTAATCCCTTTTCAGATTTCACTCTTAGAGCCACGCCTCCTCAAGGAGGTGGTCGGCTTGCATTCCAAGTAAAACACAAACACGGTTCTTGGTGTAACACTGCAGGCCTGTGGAAGATGAACAGGGCCCTAAGTCTCCCTCGCCCATCCTTTCTTTAGGCACTTCACTGCACGCAGAACACCGGTCGAAGAACCAATTTGATTCAGTGAAAGCCCCAGTGAGTAACTCGAGTCTCTTTGGACGTTTAGCGTCGACATGTGCTTAGGCTGCGTGTCAACCTGGAAATGGGAGACTGATGGCACAAGGCTTGTTTTCCCATTTGGAAAGCTCCGTTCATGCGGCCTCGAAGCTACCTGAAAAGCATTGTTGTGACCGGGCTTTTACTCACTGCCGGCATGGCTCAGAGAAGAAAACGAGTTTTCGCGAAGGAAACCTTGGGCTTCCAGTTCCTACTTGGAGGCTCGTCCTGCTCTGCCCTTATACGTAAAGTGAAAGTCAACGTGAGCACTAGCCTCGAAGGAAGGCCCTGATTTCCCTTGCCGAAAGGAAGGCATGCAGCAACTCCATGAGGCCTTAATGGCTCTTCTGCTTTAGTTTAAGGTAGTAAGCTTTTCAGGTCTCCCTAGGACTGTCGCGTCAGCACCCGTTTCCGTTCCAGAATATTGGGTACCCCCAGGATGCCCTGGGCCTGTTAAGCAACCTCCAGCCCCGTAGGCCCTTTGGAGGACCCCTGTGTTTGCCGAGTGAGGGGCAACACCCTGCACTCTTCCTTGGGAATGATACATTTCCTCAGCTCTACAGCAGCTTCAGGAACACAGGTCTAGAATCTCCAGCCCTCCAAGGAAGTCGGCCTCCTTGCCCGAGGTGGGCTAACGTGAGGAGATCACTCTGCTCATATTTCCTTCTAACACCTCTTACCTGAATCACCCATCCCTCAAGGAGAATGTCGGAGTGCGTTCCAACGGCAACATAAGCACAGTTCTTGGTGTAACCCTGCAGGCTTTCGGAAGATTGACAGGCCCCTTTGCGGACCTCGAGCATTCCTCCTTTAGGCAGCTCACTACACGCACAATAGCGGGCGGAGGAAAGGGTGATTCAGGGGAGGGCCCAGGAGGTAACTTGAGTCTCCTTTGAGTTGTTGGAATCCACATGTACTTCTGCAGCCTGTCAACATGGAAAAGGGAGAGTGATGGCACAAGGCTTCTTTTCCCAGTTTGAAAGCTCCATTGATGCGGACTTGACGCTACCTGAAAAGCATTGTTGTTGTCGTGGTTTTCCTCACTGTCGGCATGGTTCTGAGAAGAAGATGAGTTTGCCCGGAAGAAACCTTTGGCTTCCAGTTCCTACTTGGAAGCTCATCCTGCTCTGCTCTATACCTAAAGTGAAACACAATGGGAGCACGAGCCTCGAAGTAAGGCCCTGATTTGCTTTGCCAAACTGGAGGCGTGCCGCAGCTCCACGAGGCCTTCATCGCTGTTCGGCTTTAGTTTCACGGTAGTAAGCTTTTCAAGACTCCTAGGGACCTTTCTTCAGCCCCCGTTTCGGTACCAGAACACTGACTACAGCCAGGAAGCTCTGGTCCTGTTAAGCAACTTCCAGCCCCGTAGGCCTTTTGGAACACCCCCGGGTTGGCTAGCGAAATGCAACCCACTGCACACTTCCTTGGGAGAGCCAGATTACCTCAGGTTTACACAGGATTCAGGAAGACAGTTCCAGACTGTCCTACATGCAACGGATGTAATCTCGTTCCCCTAGCCGAACTCCATAGAGAAACACACTCTCTTTCTAATCCCTTTTCAGATTTCACTCTTAGAGCCACGCCTCCTCAAGGAGGTGGTCGGCTTGCATTCCAAGTAAAACACAAACAGGGTTCTTGGTGTAACACTGCAGGCCTGTGGAAGATGAACAGGGCCCTAAGTCTCCCTCGCCCATCCTTTCTTTAGGCACTTCACTGCACGCAGAACACCGGTCGAAGAACCAATTTGATTCAGTGAAAGCCCCAGTGAGTAACTCGAGTCTCTTTGGACGTTTAGCGTCGACATGTGCTTAGGCTGCGTGTCAACCTGGAAATGGGAGACTGATGGCACAAGGCTTGTTTTCCCATTTGGAAAGCTCCGTTCATGCGGCCTCGAAGCTACCTGAAAAGCATTGTTGTGACCGGGCTTTTACTCACTGCCGGCATGGCTCAGAGAAGAAAACGAGTTTTCGCGAAGGAAACCTTGGGCTTCCAGTTCCTACTTGGAGGCTCGTCCTGCTCTGCCCTATACGTAACGTGAAAGTCAACGTGAGCACTAGCCTCGAAGGAAGGCCCTGATTTCCCTTGCCGAAAGGAAGGCATGCAGCAACTCCATGAGGCCTTAATGGCTCTTCTGCTTTAGTTTAAGGTAGTAAGCTTTACAGGTCTCCCTAGGACTGTCGCGTCAGCACCCGTTTCCGTTCCAGAATATTGGGTACCCCCAGGATGCCCTGGGCCTGTTAAGCAACATCCAGCCCCGTAGGCCCTTTGGAGGACCCCTGTGTTTGCCGAGTGAGGGGCAACACCCTGCACTCTTCCTTGGGAATGATACAATTCCTCAGCTCTACAGCAGCTTCAGGAACACAGGTCTAGAATCTCCAGCCCTCCAAGGAAGTCGGCCTCCTTGCCCGAGGTGGGCTAACGTGAGGAGATCACTCTGCTCATATTTCCTTCTAACACCTCTTACCTGAATCACCCATCCCTCAAGGAGACTGTCGGAGTGCGTTCCAACGGCAACATAAGCACAGTTCTTGGTGTAACCCTGCAGGCTTTCGGAAGATTGACAGGCCCCTTTGCGGACCTCGAGCATTCCTCCTTTAGGCAGCTCACTACACGCACAATAGCGGGCGGAGGAAAGGGTGATTCAGGGGAGGGCCCAGGAGGTAACTTGAGTCTCCTTTGAGTTGTTGGAATCCACATGTACTTCTGCAGCCTGTCAACACGGAAAAGGGAGAGTGATGGCACAAGGCTTCTTTTCCCAGTTTGAAAGCTCCATTGATGCGGACTTGACGCTACCTGAAAAGCATTGTTGTTGTCGTGGTTTTCCTCACTGTCGGCATGGTTCTGAGAAGAAGATGAGTTTGCCCGGAAGAAACCTTTGGCTTCCAGTCCCTACTTGGAAGCTCATCCTGCTCTGCTCTATACCTAAAGTGAAACACAATGGGAGCACGAGCCTCGAAGTAAGGCCCTGATTTGCTTTGCCAAACTGGAGGCGTGCCGCAGCTCCACGAGGCCTTCATCGCTGTTCGGCTTTAGTTTCACGGTAGTAAGCTTTTCAAGACTCCTAGGGACCTTTCTTCAGCCCCCGTTTCGGTACCAGAACACTGAGTACAGCCAGGAAGCTCTGGTCCTGTTAAGCAACTTCCAGCCCCGTAGGCCTTTTGGAACACCCCCGGGTTGGCTAGCGAAATGCAACCCACTGCACACTTCCTTGGGAGAGCCAGATTACCTCAGGTTTACACAGGATTCAGGAAGACAGTTCCGGACTGTCCTACATGCAACGGATGTAATCTCGTTCCCCTAGCCGAACTCCATAGAGAAACACACTCTCTTTCTAATCCCTTTTCAGATTTCACTCTTAGAGCCACGCCTCCTCAAGGAGGTGGTCGGCTTGCATTCCAAGTAAAACACAAACACGGTTCTTGGTGTAACACTGCAGGCCTGTGGAAGATGAACAGGGCCCTAAGTCTCCCTCGCCCATCCTTTCTTTAGGCACTTCACTGCACGCAGAACACCGGTCGAAGAACCAATTTGATTCAGTGAAAGCCCCAGTGAGTAACTCGAGTCTCTTTGGACGTTTAGCGTCGACATGTGCTTAGGCTGCGTGTCAACCTGGAAATGGGAGACTGATGGCACAAGGCTTGTTTTCCCATTTGGAAAGCTCCGTTCATGCGGCCTCGAAGCTACCTGAAAAGCATTGTTGTGACCGGGCTTTTACTCACTGCCGGCATGGCTCAGAGAAGAAAACGAGTTTTCGCGAAGGAAACCTTGGGCTTCCAGTTCCTACTTGGAGGCTCGTCCTGCTCTGCCCTATACGTAACGTGAAAGTCAACGTGAGCACTAGCCTCGAAGGAAGGCCCTGATTTCCCTTGCCGAAAGGAAGGCATGCAGCAGCTCCATGAGGCCTTAATGGCTCTTCTGCTTTAGTTTAAGGTAGTAAGCTTTTCAGGTCTCCTAGGACTGTCGCGTCAGCACCCGTTTCCGTTCCAGAATATTGGGTACCCCCAGGATGCCCTGGGCCTGTTAAGCAACCTCCAGCCCCGTAGGCCCTTTGGAGGACCCCTGTGTTTGCCGAGTGAGGGGCAACACACTGCACTCTTCCTTGGGAATGATACATTTCCTCAGCTCTACAGCAGCTTCAGGAACACAGGTCTAGAATCTCCAGCCCTCCAAGGAAGTCGGCCTCCTTGCCCGAGGTGGGCTAACGTGAGGAAATCACTCTGCTTATATTTCCTTCTAACACCTCTTACCTGAATCACCCATCCCTCAAGGAGACTGTCGGAGTGCGTTCCAACGGCAACATAAGCACAGTTCTTGGTGTAACCCTGCAGGCTTTCGGAAGATTGACAGGCCCCTTTGCGGACCTCGAGCATTCCTCCTTTAGGCAGCTCACTACACGCACAATAGCGGGCGGAGGAAAGGGTGATTCAGGGGAGGGCCCAGGAGGTAACTTGAGTCTCCTTTGAGTTGTTGGAATCCACATGTACTTCTGCAGCCTGTCAACACGGAAAAGGGAGAGTGATGGCACAAGGCTTCTTTTCCCAGTTTGAAAGATCCATTGATGCGGACTTGACGCTACCTGAAAAGCATTGTTGTTGTCGTGGTTTTCCTCACTGTCGGCATGGTTCTGAGAAGGAGATGAGTTTGCCCGGAAGAAACCTTTGGCTTCCAGTTCCTACTTGGAAGCTCATCCTGCTCTGCTCTATACCTAAAGTGAAACACAATGGGAGCACGAGCCTCGAAGTAAGGCCCTGATTTGCTTTGCCAAACTGGAGGCGTGCCGCAGCTCCATGAGGCCTTCATCGCTGTTCGGCTTTAGTTTCACGGTAGTAAGCTTTTCAAGACTCCTAGGGACCTTTCTTCAGGCCCCGTTTCGGTACCAGAACACTGAGTACAGCCAGGAAGCTCTGGTCCTGTTAAGCAACTTCCAGCCCCGTAGGCCTTTTGGAACACCCCCGGGTTGGCTAGCGAAATGCAACCCACTGCACACTTCCTTGGGAGAGCCAGATTACCTCAGGTTTACACAGGATTCAGGAAGACAGTTCCAGACTGTCCTACATGCAATGGATGTAATCTCGTTCCCCTAGCCGAACTCCATAGAGAAAAACACTCTCTGTCTAATCCCTTTTCAGATTTCACTCTTAGAGCCTCGCATCCTCAAGGAGGTGGTCGGCTTGCATTCCAAGTAACACACAAACACGGTTCTTGGTGTAACACTGCAGGCCTGTGGAAGATGAACAGGGCCCTAAGTCTCCCTCGCCCATCCTTTGTTTAGGCACTTCACTGCACGCAGAACACCGGTCGAAGAACCAATTTGATTCAGTGAAAGCCCCAGTGAGTAACTCGTGTCTCTTTGGACGTTTAGCGTCGACATGATGTGCTTAGGCTGCGTGTCAACCTGGAAATGGGAGACTGATGGCACAAGGCTTGTTTTCCCATTTGGAAAGCTCCGTTCAGGCGGCCTCGAAGCTACCTGAAAAGCATTGTTGTGACCGGGCTTTTACTCACTGCCGGCATGGCTCAGAGAAGAAAACGAGTTTTCGCGAAGGAAACCTTGGGCTTCCAGTTCCTACTTGGAGGCTCGTCCTGCTCTGCCCTATACGTAACGTGAAAGTCAACGTGAGCACTAGCCTCGAAGGAAGGCCCTGATTTCCCTTGCCGAAAGGAAGGCATGCAGCAACTCCATGAGGCCTTAATGGCTCTTCTGCTTTAGTTTAAGGTAGTAAGCTTTTCAGGTCTCCTAGGACTGTCGCGTCAGCACCCGTTTCCGTTCCAGAATATTGGGTACCCCCAGGATGCCCTGGGCCTGTTAAGCAACCTCCAGCCCCGTAGGCCCTTTGGAGGACCCCTGTGTTTGCCGAGTGAGGGGCAACACACTGCACTCTTCCTTGGGAATGATACATTTCCTCAGCTCTACAGCAGCTTCAGGAACACAGGTCTAGAATCTCCAGCCCTCCAAGGAAGTCGGCCTCCTTGCCCGAGGTGGGCTAACGTGAGGAAATCACTCTGCTTATATTTCCTTCTAACACCTCTTACCTGAATCACCATTCCCTCAAGGAGACTGTCGGAGTGCGTTCCAACGGCAACATAAGCACAGTTCTTGGTGTAACCCTGCAGGCTTTCGGAAGATTGACAGGCCCCTTTGCGGACCTCGAGCATTCCTCCTTTAGGCAGCTCACTACACGCACAATAGCAGGCGGAGGAAAGGGTGATTCAGGGGAGGGCCCAGGAGGTAACTTGAGTCTCCTTTGAGTTGTTGGAATCCACATGTACTTCTGCAGCCTGTCAACACGGAAAAGGGAGAGTGATGGCACAAGGCTTCTTTTCCCAGTTTGAAAGCTCCATTGATGCGGACTTGACGCTACCTGAAAAGCATTGTTGTTGTCGTGGTTTTCCTCACTGTCGGCATGGTTCTGAGAAGGAGATGAGTTTGCCCGGAAGAAACCTTTGGCTTCCAGTTCCTACTTGGAAGCTCATCCTGCTCTGCTCTATACCTAAAGTGAAACACAATGGGAGCACTAGCCTCGAAGTAAGGCCCTGATTTGCTTTGCCAAACTGGAGGCGTGCCGCAGCTCCATGAGGCCTTCATCGCTGTTCGGCTTTAGTTTCACGGAAGTAAGCTTTTCAAGACTCCTAGGGACCTTTCTTCAGGCCCCGTTTCGGTACCAGAACACTGAGTACAGCCAGGAAGCTCTGGTCCTGTTAAGCAACTTCCAGCCCCGTAGGCCTTTTGGAACACCCCCGGGTTGGCTAGCGAAATGCAACCCACTGCACACTTCCTTGGGAGAGCCAGATTACCTCAGGTTTACACAGGATTCAGGAAGACAGTTCCAGACTGTCCTACATGCAATGGATGTAATCTCGTTCCCCTAGCCGAACTCCATAGAGAAAAACACTCTCTGTCTAATCCCTTTTCAGATTTCACTCTTAGAGCCTCGCATCCTCAAGGAGGTGGTCGGCTTGCATTCCAAGTAACACACAAACACGGTTCTTGGTGTAACACTGCAGGCCTGTGGAAGATGAACAGGGCCCTAAGTCTCCCTCGCCCATCCTTTGTTTAGGCACTTCACTGCACGCAGAACACCGGTCGAAGAACCAATTTGATTCAGTGAAAGCCCCAGTGAGTAACTCGTGTCTCTTTGGACGTTTAGCGTCGACATGATGTGCTTAGGCTGCGTGTCAACCTGGAAATGGGAGACTGATGGCACAAGGCTTGTTTTCCCATTTGGAAAGCTCCGTTCAGGCGGCCTCGAAGCTACCTGAAAAGCATTGTTGTGACCGGGCTTTTACTCACTGCCGGCATGGCTCAGAGAAGAAAACGAGTTTTCGCGAAGGAAACCTTGGGCTTCCAGTTCCTACTTGGAGGCTCGTCCTGCTCTGCCCTATACGTAACGTGAAAGTCAACGTGAGCACTAGCCTCGAAGGAAGGCCCTGATTTCCCTTGCCGAAAGGAAGGCATGCAGCAACTCCATGAGGCCTTAATGGCTCTTCTGCTTTAGTTTAAGGTAGTAAGCTTTTCAGGTCTCCTAGGACTGTCGCGTCAGCACCCGTTTCCGTTCCAGAATATTGGGTACCCCCAGGATGCCCTGGGCCTGTTAAGCAACCTCCAGCCCCGTAGGCCCTTTGGAGGACCCCTGTGTTTGCCGAGTGAGGGGCAACACACTGCACTCTTCCTTGGGAATGATACATTTCCTCAGCTCTACAGCAGCTTCAGGAACACAGGTCTAGAATCTCCAGCCCTCCAAGGAAGTCGGCCTCCTTGCCCGAGGTGGGCTAACGTGAGGAAATCACTCTGCTTATATTTCCTTCTAACACCTCTTACCTGAATCACCCATCCCTCAAGGAGACTGTCGGAGTGCGTTCCAACGGCAACATAAGCACAGTTCTTGGTGTAACCCTGCAGGCTTTCGGAAGATTGACAGGCCCCTTTGCGGACCTCGAGCATTCCTCCTTTAGGCAGCTCACTACACGCACAATAGCGGGCGGAGGAAAGGGTGATTCAGGGGAGGGCCCAGGAGGTAACTTGAGTCTCCTTTGAGTTGTTGGAATCCACATGTACTTCTGCAGCCTGTCAACACGGAAAAGGGAGAGTGATGGCACAAGGCTTCTTTTCCCAGTTTGAAAGCTCCATTGATGCGGACTTGACGCTACCTGAAAAGCATTGTTGTTGTCGTGGTTTTCCTCACTGTCGGCATGGTTCTGAGAAGGAGATGAGTTTGCCCGGAAGAAACCTTTGGCTTCCAGTTCCTACTTGGAAGCTCATCCTGCTCTGCTCTATACCTAAAGTGAAACACAATGGGAGCACTAGCCTCGAAGTAAGGCCCTGATTTGCTTTGCCAAACTGGAGGCGTGCCGCAGCTCCATGAGGCCTTCATCGCTGTTCGGCTTTAGTTTCACGGAAGTAAGCTTTTCAAGACTCCTAGGGACCTTTCTTCAGGCCCCGTTTCGGTACCAGAACACTGAGTACAGCCAGGAAGCTCTGGTCCTGTTAAGCAACTTCCAGCCCCGTAGGCCTTTTGGAACACCCCCGGGTTGGCTAGCGAAATGCAACCCACTGCACACTTCCTTGGGAGAGCCAGATTACCTCAGGTTTACACAGGATTCAGGAAGACAGTTCCGGACTGTCCTACATGCAATGGATGTAATCTCGTTCCCCTAGCCGAACTCCATAGAGAAAAACACTCTCTGTCTAATCCCTTTTCAGATTTCACTCTTAGAGCCTCGCATCCTCAAGGAGGTGGTCGGCTTGCATTCCAAGTAACACACAAACACGGTTCTTGGTGTAACACTGCAGGCCTGTGGAAGATGAACAGGGCCCTAAGTCTCCCTCGCCCATCCTTTGTTTAGGCACTTCACTGCACGCAGAACACCGGTCGAAGAACCAATTTGATTCAGTGAAAGCCCCAGTGAGTAACTCGTGTCTCTTTGGACGTTTAGCGTCGACATGATGTGCTTAGGCTGCGTGTCAACCTGGAAATGGGAGACTGATGGCACAAGGCTTGTTTTCCCATTTGGAAAGCTCCGTTCAGGCGGCCTCGAAGCTACCTGAAAAGCATTGTTGTGACCGGGCTTTTACTCACTGCCGGCATGGCTCAGAGAAGAAAACGAGTTTTCACGAAGGAAACCTTGGGCTTCCAGTTCCTACTTGGAGGCTCGTCCTGCTCTGCCCTATACGTAACGTGAAAGTCAACGTGAGCACTAGCCTCGAAGGAAGGCCCTGATTTCCCTTGCCGAAAGGAAGGCATGCAGCAACTCCATGAGGCCTTAATGGCTCTTCTGCTTTAGTTTAAGGTAGTAAGCTTTTCAGGTCTACTAGGACTGTCGCGTCAGCACCCGTTTCCGTTCCAGAATATTGGGTACCCCCAGGATGCCCTGGGCATGTTAAGCAACCTCCAGCCCCGTAGGCCCTTTGGAGGACCCCTGTGTTTGCCGAGTGAGGGGCAACACACTGCACTCTTCCTTGGGAATGATACATTTCCTCAGCTCTACAGCAGCTTCAGGAACACAGGTCTAGAATCTCCAGCCCTCCAAGGAAGTCGGCCTCCTTGCCCGAGGTGGGCTAACGTGAGGAAATCACTCTGCTTATATTTCCTTCTAACACCTCTTACCTGAATCACCCATCCCTCAAGGAGACTGTCGGAGTGCGTTCCAACGGCAACATAAGCACAGTTCTTGGTGTAACCCTGCAGGCTTTCGGAAGATTGACAGGCCCCTTTGCGGACCTCGAGCATTCCTCCTTTAGGCAGCTCACTACACGCACAATAGCGGGCGGAGGAAAGGGTGATTCAGGGGAGGGCCCAGGAGGTAACTTGAGTCTCCTTTGAGTTGTTGGAATCCACATGTACTTCTGCAGCCTGTCAACACGGAAAAGGGAGAGTGATGGCACAAGGCTTCTTTTCCCAGTTTGAAAGCTCCATTGATGCGGACTTGACGCTACCTGAAAAGCATTGTTGTTGTCGTGGTTTTCCTCACTGTCGGCATGGTTCTGAGAAGGAGATGAGTTTGCCCGGAAGAAACCTTTGGCTTCCAGTTCCTACTTGGAAGCTCATCCTGCTCTGCTCTATACCTAAAGTGAAACACAATGGGAGCACGAGCCTCGAAGTAAGGCCCTGATTTGCTTTGCCAAACTGGAGGCGTGCCGCAGCTCCATGAGGCCTTCATCGCTGTTCGGCTTTAGTTTCACGGTAGTAAGCTTTTCAAGACTCCTAGGGACCTTTCTTCAGGCCCCGTTTCGGTACCAGAACACTGAGTACAGCCAGGAAGCTCTGGTCCTGTTAAGCAACTTCCAGCCCCGTAGGCCTTTTGGAACACCCCCGGGTTGGCTAGCGAAATGCAACCCACTGCACACTTCCTTGGGAGAGCCAGATTACCTCAGGTTTACACAGGATTCAGGAAGACAGTTCCAGACTGTCCTACATGCAATGGATGTAATCTCGTTCCCCTAGCCGAACTCCATAGAGAAAAACACTCTCTGTCTAATCCCTTTTCAGATTTCACTCTTAGAGCCTCGCATCCTCAAGGAGGTGGTCGGCTTGCATTCCAAGTAACACACAAACACGGTTCTTGGTGTAACACTGCAGGCCTGTGGAAGATGAACAGGGCCCTAAGTCTCCCTCGCCCATCCTTTGTTTAGGCACTTCACTGCACGCAGAACACCGGTCGAAGAACCAATTTGATTCAGTGAAAGCCCCAGTGAGTAACTCGTGTCTCTTTGGACGTTTAGCGTCGACATGATGTGCTTAGGCTGCGTGTCAACCTGGAAATGGGAGACTGATGGCACAAGGCTTGTTTTCCCATTTGGAAAGCTCCGTTCAGGCGGCCTCGAAGCTACCTGAAAAGCATTGTTGTGACCGGGCTTTTACTCACTGCCGGCATGGCTCAGAGAAGAAAACGAGTTTTCGCGAAGGAAACCTTGGGCTTCCAGTTCCTACTTGGAGGCTCGTCCTGCTCTGCCCTATACGTAACGTGAAAGTCAACGTGAGCACTAGCCTCGAAGGAAGGCCCTGATTTCCCTTGCCGAAAGGAAGGCATGCAGCAACTCCATGAGGCCTTAATGGCTCTTCTGCTTTAGTTTAAGGTAGTAAGCTTTTCAGGTCTCCTAGGACTGTCGCGTCAGCACCCGTTTCCGTTCCAGAATATTGGGTACCCCCAGGATGCCCTGGGCCTGTTAAGCAACCTCCAGCCCCGTAGGCCCTTTGGAGGACCCCTGTGTTTGCCGAGTGAGGGGCAACACACTGCACTCTTCCTTGGGAATGATACATTTCCTCAGCTCTACAGCAGCTTCAGGAACACAGGTCTAGAATCTCCAGCCCTCCAAGGAAGTCGGCCTCCTTGCCCGAGGTGGGCTAACGTGAGGAAATCACTCTGCTTATATTTCCTTCTAACACCTCTTACCTGAATCACCATTCCCTCAAGGAGACTGTCGGAGTGCGTTCCAACGGCAACATAAGCACAGTTCTTGGTGTAACCCTGCAGGCTTTCGGAAGATTGACAGGCCCCTTTGCGGACCTCGAGCATTCCTCCTTTAGGCAGCTCACTACACGCACAATAGCAGGCGGAGGAAAGGGTGATTCAGGGGAGGGCCCAGGAGGTAACTTGAGTCTCCTTTGAGTTGTTGGAATCCACATGTACTTCTGCAGCCTGTCAACACGGAAAAGGGAGAGTGATGGCACAAGGCTTCTTTTCCCAGTTTGAAAGCTCCATTGATGCGGACTTGACGCTACCTGAAAAGCATTGTTGTTGTCGTGGTTTTCCTCACTGTCGGCATGGTTCTGAGAAGGAGATGAGTTTGCCCGGAAGAAACCTTTGGCTTCCAGTTCCTACTTGGAAGCTCATCCTGCTCTGCTCTATACCTAAAGTGAAACACAATGGGAGCACTAGCCTCGAAGTAAGGCCCTGATTTGCTTTGCCAAACTGGAGGCGTGCCGCAGCTCCATGAGGCCTTCATCGCTGTTCGGCTTTAGTTTCACGGAAGTAAGCTTTTCAAGACTCCTAGGGACCTTTCTTCAGGCCCCGTTTCGGTACCAGAACACTGAGTACAGCCAGGAAGCTCTGGTCCTGTTAAGCAACTTCCAGCCCCGTAGGCCTTTTGGAACACCCCCGGGTTGGCTAGCGAAATGCAACCCACTGCACACTTCCTTGGGAGAGCCAGATTACCTCAGGTTTACACAGGATTCAGGAAGACAGTTCCAGACTGTCCTACATGCAATGGATGTAATCTCGTTCCCCTAGCCGAACTCCATAGAGAAAAACACTCTCTGTCTAATCCCTTTTCAGATTTCACTCTTAGAGCCTCGCATCCTCAAGGAGGTGGTCGGCTTGCATTCCAAGTAACACACAAACACGGTTCTTGGTGTAACACTGCAGGCCTGTGGAAGATGAACAGGGCCCTAAGTCTCCCTCGCCCATCCTTTGTTTAGGCACTTCACTGCACGCAGAACACCGGTCGAAGAACCAATTTGATTCAGTGAAAGCCCCAGTGAGTAACTCGTGTCTCTTTGGACGTTTAGCGTCGACATGATGTGCTTAGGCTGCGTGTCAACCTGGAAATGGGAGACTGATGGCACAAGGCTTGTTTTCCCATTTGGAAAGCTCCGTTCAGGCGGCCTCGAAGCTACCTGAAAAGCATTGTTGTGACCGGGCTTTTACTCACTGCCGGCATGGCTCAGAGAAGAAAACGAGTTTTCGCGAAGGAAACCTTGGGCTTCCAGTTCCTACTTGGAGGCTCGTCCTGCTCTGCCCTATACGTAACGTGAAAGTCAACGTGAGCACTAGCCTCGAAGGAAGGCCCTGATTTCCCTTGCCGAAAGGAAGGCATGCAGCAACTCCATGAGGCCTTAATGGCTCTTCTGCTTTAGTTTAAGGTAGTAAGCTTTTCAGGTCTCCTAGGACTGTCGCGTCAGCACCCGTTTCCGTTCCAGAATATTGGGTACCCCCAGGATGCCCTGGGTCTGTTAAGCAACCTCCAGCCCCGTAGGCCCTTTGGAGGACCCCTGTGTTTGCCGAGTGAGGGGCAACACACTGCACTCTTCCTTGGGAATGATACATTTCCTCAGCTCTACAGCAGCTTCAGGAACACAGGTCTAGAATCTCCAGCCCTCCAAGGAAGTCGGCCTCCTTGCCCGAGGTGGGCTAACGTGAGGAAATCACTCTGCTTATATTTCCTTCTAACACCTCTTACCTGAATCACCCATCCCTCAAGGAGACTGTCGGAGTGCGTTCCAACGGCAACATAAGCACAGTTCTTGGTGTAACCCTGCAGGCTTTCGGAAGATTGACAGGCCCCTTTGCGGACCTCGAGCATTCCTCCTTTAGGCAGCTCACTACACGCACAATAGCGGGCGGAGGAAAGGGTGATTCAGGGGAGGGCCCAGGAGGTAACTTGAGTCTCCTTTGAGTTGTTGGAATCCACATGTACTTCTGCATCCTGTCAACACGGAAAAGGGAGAGTGATGGCACAAGGCTTCTTTCCCCAGTTTGAAAGCTCCATTGATGCGGACTTGACGCTACCTGAAAAGCATTGTTGTTGTCGTGGTTTTCCTCACTGTCGGCATGGTTCTGAGAAGGAGATGAGTTTGCCCGGAAGAAACCTTTGGCTTCCAGTTCCTACTTGGAAGCTCATCCTGCTCTGCTCTATACCTAAAGTGAAACACAATGGGAGCACTAGCCTCGAAGTAAGGCCCTGATTTGCTTTGCCAAACTGGAGGCGTGCCGCAGCTCCATGAGGCCTTCATCGCTGTTCGGCCTTAGTTTCACGGAAGTAAGCTTTTCAAGACTCCTAGGGACCTTTCTTCAGGCCCCGTTTCGGTACCAGAACACTGAGTACAGCCAGGAAGCTCTGGTCCTGTTAAGCAACTTCCAGCCCCGTAGGCCTTTTGGAACACCCCCGGGTTGGCTAGCGAAATGCAACCCACTGCACACTTCCTTGGGAGAGCCAGATTACCTCAGGTTTACACAGGATTCAGGAAGACAGTTCCAGACTGTCCTACATGCAATGGATGTAATCTCGTTCCCCTAGCCGAACTCCATAGAGAAAAACACTCTCTGTCTAATCCCTTTTCAGATTTCACTCTTAGAGCCACGCCTCCTCAAGGAGGTGGTCGGCTTGCATTCCAAGTAAAACACAAACACGGTTCTTGGTGTAACACTGCAGGCCTGTGGAAGATGAACAGGGCCCTAAGTCTCCCTCGCCCATCCTTTGTTTAGGCACTTCACTGCACGCAGAACACCGGTCGAAGAACCAATTTGATTCAGTGAAAGCCCCAGTGAGTAACTCGTGTCTCTTTGGACGTTTAGCGTCGACATGATGTGCTTAGGCTGCGTGTCAACCTGGAAATGGGAGACTGATTGCACAAGGCTTGTTTTCCCATTTGGAAAGCTCCGTTCAGGCGGCCTCGAAGCTACCTGAAAAGCATTGTTGTGACCGGGCTTTTACTCACTGCCAGCATGGCTCAGAGAAGAAAACGAGTTTTCGCGAAGGAAACCTTGGGCTTCCAGTTCCTACTTGGAGGCTCGTCCTGCTCTGCCCTATACGTAACGTGAAAGTCAACGTGAGCACTAGCCTCGAAGGAAGGCCCTGATTTCCCTTGCCGAAAGGAAGGCATGCAGCAACTCCATGAGGCCTTAATGGCTCTTCTGCTTTAGTTTAAGGTAGTAAGCTTTTCAGGTCTCCTAGGACTGTCGCGTCAGCACCCGTTTCCGTTCCAGAATATTGGGTACCCCCAGGATGCCCTGGGCCTGTTAAGCAACCTCCAGCCCCGTAGGCCCTTTGGAGGACCCCTGTGTTTGCCGAGTGAGGGGCAACACACTGCACTCTTCCTTGGGAATGATACATTTCCTCAGCTCTACAGCAGCTTCAGGAACACAGGTCTAGAATCTCCAGCCCTCCAAGGAAGTCGGCCTCCTTGCCCGAGGTGGGCTAACGTGAGGAAATCACTCTGCTTATATTTCCTTCTAACACCTCTTACCTGAATCACCCATCCCTCAAGGAGACTGTCGGAGTGCGTTCCAACGGCAACATAAGCACAGTTCTTGGTGTAACCCTGCAGGCTTTCGGAAGATTGACAGGCCCCTTTGCGGACCTCGAGCATTCCTCCTTTAGGCAGCTCACTACACGCACAATAGCGGGCGGAGGAAAGGGTGATTCAGGGGAGGGCCCAGGAGGTAACTTGAGTCTCCTTTGAGTTGTTGGAATCCACATGTACTTCTGCAGCCTGTCAACACGGAAAAGGGAGAGTGATGGCACAAGGCTTCTTTCCCCAGTTTGAAAGCTCCATTGATGCGGACTTGACGCTACCTGAAAAGCATTGTTGTTGTCGTGGTTTTCCTCACTGTCGGCATGGTTCTGAGAAGGAGATGAGTTTGCCCGGAAGAAACCTTTGGCTTCCAGTTCCTACTTGGAAGCTCATCCTGCTCTGCTCTATACCTAAAGTGAAACACAATGGGAGCACTAGCCTCGAAGTAAGGCCCTGATTTGCTTTGCCAAACTGGAGGCGTGCCGCAGCTCCATGAGGCCTTCATCGCTGTTCGGCCTTAGTTTCACGGAAGTAAGCTTTTCAAGACTCCTAGGGACCTTTCTTCAGGCCCCGTTTCGGTACCAGAACACTGAGTACAGCCAGGAAGCTCTGGTCCTGTTAAGCAACTTCCAGCCCCGTAGGCCTTTTGGAACACCCCCGGGTTGGCTAGCGAAATGCAACCCACTGCACACTTCCTTGGGAGAGCCAGATTACCTCAGGTTTACACAGGATTCAGGAAGACAGTTCCAGACTGTCCTACATGCAATGGATGTAATCTCGTTCCCCTAGCCGAACTCCATAGAGAAAAACACTCTCTGTCTAATCCCTTTTCAGATTTCACTCTTAGAGCCACGCCTCCTCAAGGAGGTGGTCGGCTTGCATTCCAAGTAAAACACAAACACGGTTCTTGGTGTAACACTGCAGGCCTGTGGAAGATGAACAGGGCCCTAAGTCTCCCTCGCCCATCCTTTCTTTAGGCACTTCACTGCACGCAGAACACCGGTCGAAGAACCAATTTGATTCAGTGAAAGCCCCAGTGAGTAACTCGTGTCTCTTTGGACGTTTAGCGTCGACATGATGTGCTTAGGCTGCGTGTCAACCTGGAAATGGAAGACTGATGGCACAAGGCTTGTTTTCCCATTTGGAAAGCTCCGTTCAGGCGGCCTCGAAGCTACCTGAAAAGCATTGTTGTGACCGGGCTTTTACTCACTGCCAGCATGGCTCAGAGAAGAAAACGAGTTTTCGCGAAGGAAACCTTGGGCTTCCAGTTCCTACTTGGAGGCTCGTCCTGCTCTGCCCTATACGTAACGTGAAAGTCAACGTGAGCACTAGCCTCGAAGGAAGGCCCTGATTTCCCTTGCCGAAAGGAAGGCATGCAGCAACTCCATGAGGCCTTAATGGCTCTTCTGCTTTAGTTTAAGGTAGTAAGCTTTTCAGGTCTCCTAGGACTGTCGCGTCAGCACCCGTTTCCGTTCCAGAATATTGGGTACCCCCAGGATGCCCTGGGCCTGTTAAGCAACCTCCAGCCCCGTAGGCCCTTTAGCGGACCCCTGTGTTTGCCGAGTGAGGGGCAACACACTGCACTCTTCCTTGGGAATGATACATTTCCTCAGCTCTACAGCAGCTTCAGGAACACAGGTCTAGAATCTCCAGCCGTCCAAGGATGTCGGCCTCCTTGCCCGAGGTGGGCTAACGTGAGGAAATCACTCTGCTTATATTTCCTTCTAACACTTCTTACCTGAATCACCCATCCCTCAAGGAGACTGTCGGAGTGCGTTCCAACGGCAACATAAGCACAGTTCTTGGTGTAACCCTGTAGGCTTTCGGAAGATTGACAGGCCCCTTTGCGGACCTCGAGCATTCCTCCTTTAGGCAGCTCACTACACGCACAATAGCGGGCGGAAGAAAGGGTGATTCAGGGGAGGGCCCAGGAGGTAACTTGAGTCTCCTTTGAGTTGTTGGAATCCACATGTACTTCTGCATCCTGTCAACACGGAAAAGGGAGAGTGATGGCACAAGGCTTCTTTCCCCAGTTTGAAAGCTCCATTGATGCGGACTTGACGCTACCTGAAAAGCATTGTTGTTGTCGTGGTTTTCCTCACTGTCGGCATGGTTCTGAGAAGGAGATGAGTTTGCCCGGAAGAAACCTTTGGCTTCCAGTTCCTACTTGGAAGCTCATCCTGCTCTGCTCTATACCTAAAGTGAAACACAATGGGAGCACTAGCCTCGAAGTAAGGCCCTGATTTGCTTTGCCAAACTGGAGGCGTGCCGCAGCTCCATGAGGCCTTCATCGCTGTTCGGCCTTAGTTTCACGGAAGTAAGCTTTTCAAGACTCCTAGGGACCTTTCTTCAGGCCCCGTTTCGGTACCAGAACACTGAGTACAGCCAGGAAGCTCTGGTCCTGTTAAGCAACTTCCAGCCCCGTAGGCCTTTTGGAACACCCCCGGGTTGGCTAGCGAAATGCAACCCACTGCACACTTCCTTGGGAGAGCCAGATTACCTCAGGTTTACACAGGATTCAGGAAGACAGTTCCAGACTGTCCTACATGCAATGGATGTAATCTCGTTCCCCTAGCCGAACTCCATAGAGAAAAACACTCTCTGTCTAATCCCTTTTCAGATTTCACTCTTAGAGCCACGCCTCCTCAAGGAGGTGGTCGGCTTGCATTCCAAGTAAAACACAAACACGGTTCTTGGTGTAACACTGCAGGCCTGTGGAAGATGAACAGGGCCCTAAGTCTCCCTCGCCCATCCTTTGTTTAGGCACTTCACTGCACGCAGAACACCGGTCGAAGAACCAATTTGATTCAGTGAAAGCCCCAGTGAGTAACTCGTGTCTCTTTGGACGTTTAGCGTCGACATGATGTGCTTAGGCTGCGTGTCAACCTGGAAATGGGAGACTGATGGCACAAGGCTTGTTTTCCCATTTGGAAAGCTCCGTTCAGGCGGCCTCGAAGCTACCTGAAAAGCATTGTTGTGACCGGGCTTTTACTCACTGCCGGCATGGCTCAGAGAAGAAAACGAGTTTTCGCGAAGGAAACCTTGGGCTTCCAGTTCCTACTTGGAGGCTCGTCCTGCTCTGCCCTATACGTAACGTGAAAGTCAACGTGAGCACTAGCCTCGAAGGAAGGCCCTGATTTCCCTTGCCGAAAGGAAGGCATGCAGCAACTCCATGAGGCCTTAATGGCTCTTCTGCTTTAGTTTAAGGTAGTAAGCTTTTCAGGTCTCCTAGGACTGTCGCGTCAGCACCCGTTTCCGTTCCAGAATATTGGGTACCCCCAGGATGCCCTGGGCCTGTTAAGCAACCTCCAGCCCCGTAGGCCCTTTAGCGGACCCCTGTGTTTGCCGAGTGAGGGGCAACACACTGCACTCTTCCTTGGGAATGATACATTTCCTCACCTCTACAGCAGCTTCAGGAACACAGGTCTAGAATCTCCAGCCGTCCAAGGATGTCGGCCTCCTTGCCCGAGGTGGGCTAACGTGAGGAGATCACTCTGCTTATATTTCCTTCTAACACTTCTTACCTGAATCACCCATCCCTCAAGGAGACTGTCGGAGTGCGTTCCAACGGCAACATAAGCACAGTTCTTGGTGTAACCCTGTAGGCTTTCGGAAGATTGACAGGCCCCTTTGCGGACCTCGAGCATTCCTCCTTTAGGCAGCTCACTACACGCACAATAGCGGGCGGAAGAAAGGGTGATTCAGGGGAGGGCCCAGGAGGTAACTTGAGTCTCCTTTGAGTTGTTGGAATCCACATGTACTTCTGCAGCCTGTCAACACGGAAAAGGGAGAGTGATGGCACAAGGCTTCTTTTCCCAGTTTGAAAGCTCCATTGATGCGGACTTGACGCTACCTGAAAAGCATTGTTGTTGTCGTGGTTTTCCTCACTGTCGGCATGGTTCTGAGAAGGAGATGAGTTTGCCCGGAAGAAACCTTTGGCTTCCAGTTCCTACTTGGAAGCTCATCCTGCTCTGCTCTATACCTAAAGTGAAACACAATGGGAGCACGAGCCTCGAAGTAAGGCCCTGATTTGCTTTGCCAAACTGGAGGCGTGCCGCAGCTCCATGAGGCCTTCATCGCTGTTCGGCTTTAGTTTCACGGTAGTAAGCTTTTCAAGACTCCTAGGGACCTTTCTTCAGGCCCCGTTTCGGTACCAGAACACTGAGTACAGCCAGGAAGCTCTGGTCCTGTTAAGCAACTTCCAGCCCCGTAGGCCTTTTGGAACACCCCCGGGTTGGCTAGCGAAATGCAACCCACTGCACACTTCCTTGGGAGAGCCAGATTACCTCAGGTTTACACAGAATTCAGGAAGACAGTTCCAGACTGTCCTACATGCAATGGATGTAATCTCGTTCCCCTAGCCGAACTCCATAGAGAAAAACACTCTCTGTCTAATCCCTTTTCAGATTTCACTCTTAGAGCCTCGCATCCTCAAGGAGGTGGTCGGCTTGCATTCCAAGTAACACACAAACACGGTTCTTGGTGTAACACTGCAGGCCTGTGGAAGATGAACAGGGCCCTAAGTCTCCCTCGCCCATCCTTTCTTTAGGCACTTCACTGCACGCAGAACACCGGTCGAAGAACCAATTTGATTCAGTGAAAGCCCCAGTGAGTAACTCGAGTCTCTTTGGACGTTTAGCGTCGACATGTGCTTAGGCTGCGTGTCAACCTGGAAATGGGAGACTGATGGCACAAGGCTTGTTTTCCCATTTGGAAAGCTCCGTTCATGCGGCCTCGAAGCTACCTGAAAAGCATTGTTGTGACCGGGCTTTTACTCACTGCCGGCATGGCTTAGAGAAGAAAACGAGTTTTCGCGAAGGAAACCTTGGGCTTCCAGTTCCTACTTGGAGGCTCGTCCTGCTCTGCCCTTATACGTAAAGTGAAAGTCAACGTGAGCACTAGCCTCGAAGGAAGGCCCTGATTTCCCTTGCCGAAAGGAAGGCATGCAGCAACTCCATGAGGCCTTAATGGCTCTTCTGCTTTAGTTTAAGGTAGTAAGCTTTTCAGGTCTCCCTAGGACTGTCGCGTCAGCACCCGTTTCCGTTCCAGAATATTGGGTACCCCCAGGATGCCCTGGGCCTGTTAAGCAACATCCAGCCCCGTAGGCCCTTTGGAGGACCCCTGTGTTTGCCGAGTGAGGGGCAACACCCTGCACTCTTCCTTGGGAATGATACATTTCCTCAGCTCTACAGCAGCTTCAGGAACACAGGTCTAGAATCTCCAGCCCTCCAAGGAAGTCGGCCTCCTTGCCCGAGGTGGGCTAACGTGAGGAGATCACTCTGCTCATATTTCCTTCTAACACCTCTTACCTGAATCACCCATCCCTCAAGGAGACTGTCGGAGTGCGTTCCAACGGCAACATAAGCACAGTTCTTGGTGTAACCCTGCAGGCTTTCGGAAGATTGACAGGCCCCTTTCCGGACCTCGAGCATTCCTCCTTTAGGCAGCTCACTACACGCACAATAGCGGGCGGAGGAAAGGGTGATTCAGGGGAGGGCCCAGGAGGTAACTTGAGTCTCCTTTGAGTTGTTGGAATCCACATGTACTTCTGCAGCCTGTCAACATGGAAAAGGGAGAGTGATGGCACAAGGCTTCTTTTCCCAGTTTGAAAGCTCCATTGATGCGGACTTGACGCTACCTGAAAAGCATTGTTGTTGTCGTGGTTTTCCTCACTGTCGGCATGGTTCTGAGAAGAAGATGAGTTTGCCCGGAAGAAACCTTTGGCTTCCAGTTCCTACTTGGAAGCTCATCCTGCTCTGCTCTATACCTAAAGTGAAACACAATGGGAGCACGAGCCTCGAAGTAAGGCCCTGATTTGCTTTGCCAAACTGGAGGCGTGCCGCAGCTCCACGAGGCCTTCATCGCTGTTCGGCTTTAGTTTCACGGTAGTAAGCTTTTCAAGACTCCTAGGGACCTTTCTTCAGCCCCCGTTTCGGTACCAGAACACTGACTACAGCCAGGAAGCTCTGGTCCTGTTAAGCAACTTCCAGCCCCGTAGGCCTTTTGGAACACCCCCGGGTTGGCTAGCGAAATGCAACCCACTGCACACTTCCTTGGGAGAGCCAGATTACCTCAGGTTTACACAGGATTCAGGAAGACAGTTCCAGACTGTCCTACATGCAACGGATGTAATCTCGTTCCCCTAGCCGAACTCCATAGAGAAACACACTCTCTTTCTAATCCCTTTTCAGATTTCACTCTTAGAGCCACGCCTCCTCAAGGAGGTGGTCGGCTTGCATTCCAAGTAAAACACAAACAGGGTTCTTGGTGTAACACTGCAGGCCTGTGGAAGATGAACAGGGCCCTAAGTCTCCCTCGCCCATCCTTTCTTTAGGCACTTCACTGCACGCAGAACACCGGTCGAAGAACCAATTTGATTCAGTGAAAGCCCCAGTGAGTAATTCGAGTCTCTTTGGACGTTTAGCGTCGACATGTGCTTAGGCTGCGTGTCAACCTAGAAATGGGAGACTGATGGCACAAGGCTTGTTTTCCCATTTGGAAAGCTCCGTTCATGCGGCCTCGAAGCTACCTGAAAAGCATTGTTGTGACCGGGCTTTTACTCACTGCCGGCATGGCTCAGAGAAGAAAACGAGTTTTCGCGAAGGAAACCTTGGGCTTCCAGTTCCTACTTGGAGGCTCGTCCTGCTCTGCCCTTATACGTAAAGTGAAAGTCAACGTGAGCACTAGCCTCGAAGGAAGGCCCTGATTTCCCTTGCCGAAAGGAAGGCATGCAGCAACTCCATGAGGCCTTAATGGCTCTTCTGCTTTAGTTTAAGGTAGTAAGCTTTACAGGTCTCCCTAGGACTGTCGCGTCAGCACCCGTTTCCGTTCCAGAATATTGGGTACCCCCAGGATGCCCTGGGCCTGTTAAGCAACATCCAGCCCCGTAGGCCCTTTGGAGGACCCCTGTGTTTGCCGAGTGAGGGGCAACACCCTGCACTCTTCCTTGGGAATGATACAATTCCTCAGCTCTACAGCAGCTTCAGGAACACAGGTCTAGAATCTCCAGCCCTCCAAGGAAGTCGGCCTCCTTGCCCGAGGTGGGCTAACGTGAGGAGATCACTCTGCTCATATTTCCTTCTAACACCTCTTACCTGAATCACCCATCCCTCAAGGAGACTGTCGGAGTGCGTTCCAACGGCAACATAAGCACAGTTCTTGGTGTAACCCTGCAGGCTTTCGGAAGATTGACAGGCCCCTTTGCGGACCTCGAGCATTCCTCCTTTAGGCAGCTCACTACACGCACAATAGCGGGCGGAGGAAAGGGTGATTCAGGGGAGGGCCCAGGAGGTAACTTGAGTCTCCTTTGAGTTGTTGGAATCCACATGTACTTCTGCAGCCTGTCAACACGGAAAAGGGAGAGTGATGGCACAAGGCTTCTTTTCCCAGTTTGAAAGCTCCATTGATGCGGACTTGACGCTACCTGAAAAGCATTGTTGTTGTCGTGGTTTTCCTCACTGTCGGCATGGTTCTGAGAAGAAGATGAGTTTGCCCGGAAGAAACCTTTGGCTTCCAGTCCCTACTTGGAAGCTCATCCTGCTCTGCTCTATACCTAAAGTGAAACACAATGGGAGCACGAGCCTCGAAGTAAGGCCCTGATTTGCTTTGCCAAACTGGAGGCGTGCCGCAGCTCCACGAGGCCTTCATCGCTGTTCGGCTTTAGTTTCACGGTAGTAAGCTTTTCAAGACTCCTAGGGACCTTTCTTCAGCCCCCGTTTCGGTACCAGAACACTGAGTACAGCCAGGAAGCTCTGGTCCTGTTAAGCAACTTCCAGCCCCGTAGGCCTTTTGGAACACCCCCGGGTTGGCTAGCGAAATGCAACCCACTGCACACTTCCTTGGGAGAGCCAGATTACCTCAGGTTTACACAGGATTCAGGAAGACAGTTCCAGACTGTCCTACATGCAACGGATGTAATCTCGTTCCCCTAGCCGAACTCCATAGAGAAACACACTCTCTTTCTAATCCCTTTTCAGATTTCACTCTTAGAGCCACGCCTCCTCAAGGAGGTGGTCGGCTTGCATTCCAAGTAAAACACAAACACGGTTCTTGGTGTAACACTGCAGGCCTGTGGAAGATGAACAGGGCCCTAAGTCTCCCTCGCCCATCCTTTCTTTAGGCACTTCACTGCACGCAGAACACCGGTCGAAGAACCAATTTGATTCAGTGAAAGCCCCAGTGAGTAACTCGAGTCTCTTTGGACGTTTAGCGTCGACATGTGCTTAGGCTGCGTGTCAACCTGGAAATGGGAGACTGATGGCACAAGGCTTGTTTTCCCATTTGGAAAGCTCCGTTCATGCGGCCTCGAAGCTACCTGAAAAGCATTGTTGTGACCGGGCTTTTACTCACTGCCGGCATGGCTCAGGGAAGAAAACGAGTTTTCGCGAAGGAAACCTTGGGCTTCCAGTTCCTACTTGGAGGCTCGTCCTGCTCTGCCCTATACGTAACGTGAAAGTCAACGTGAGCACTAGCCTCGAAGGAAGGCCCTGATTTCCCTTGCCGAAAGGAAGGCATGCAGCAGCTCCATGAGGCCTTAATGGCTCTTCTGCTTTAGTTTAAGGTAGTAAGCTTTTCAGGTCTCCTAGGACTGTCGCGTCAGCACCCGTTTCCGTTCCAGAATATTGGGTACCCCCAGGATGCCCTGGGCCTGTTAAGCAACCTCCAGCCCCGTAGGCCCTTTGGAGGACCCCTGTGTTTGCCGAGTGAGGGGCAACACACTGCACTCTTCCTTGGGAATGATACATTTCCTCAGCTCTACAGCAGCTTCAGGAACACAGGTCTAGAATCTCCAGCCCTCCAAGGAAGTCGGCCTCCTTGCCCGAGGTGGGCTAACGTGAGGAAATCACTCTGCTTATATTTCCTTCTAACACCTCTTACCTGAATCACCCATCCCTCAAGGAGACTGTCGGAGTGCGTTCCAACGGCAACATAAGCACAGTTCTTGGTGTAACCCTGCAGGCTTTCGGAAGATTGACAGGCCCCTTTGCGGACCTCGAGCATTCCTCCTTTAGGCAGCTCACTACACGCACAATAGCGGGCGGAGGAAAGGGTGATTCAGGGGAGGGCCCAGGAGGTAACTTGAGTCTCCTTTGAGTTGTTGGAATCCACATGTACTTCTGCAGCCTGTCAACACGGAAAAGGGAGAGTGATGGCACAAGGCTTCTTTTCCCAGTTTGAAAGCTCCATTGATGCGGACTTGACGCTACCTGAAAAGCATTGTTGTTGTCGTGGTTTTCCTCACTGTCGGCATGGTTCTGAGCAGGAGATGAGTTTGCCCGGAAGAAACCTTTGGCTTCCAGTTCCTACTTGGAAGCTCATCCTGCTCTGCTCTATACCTAAAGTGAAACACAATGGGAGCACTAGCCTCGAAGTAAGGCCCTGATTTGCTTTGCCAAACTGGAGGCGTGCCGCAGCTCCATGAGGCCTTCATCGCTGTTCGGCTTTAGTTTCACGGAAGTAAGCTTTTCAAGACTCCTAGGGACCTTTCTTCAGGCCCCGTTTCGGTACCAGAACACTGAGTACAGCCAGGAAGCTCTGGTCCTGTTAAGCAACTTCCAGCCCCGTAGGCCTTTTGGAACACCCCCGGGTTGGCTAGCGAAATGCAACCCACTGCACACTTCCTTGGGAGAGCCAGATTACCTCAGGTTTACACAGGATTCAGGAAGACAGTTCCGGACTGTCCTACATGCAATGGATGTAATCTCGTTCCCCTAGCCGAACTCCATAGAGAAAAACACTCTCTGTCTAATCCCTTTTCAGATTTCACTCTTAGAGCCTCGCATCCTCAAGGAGGTGGTCGGCTTGCATTCCAAGTAACACACAAACACGGTTCTTGGTGTAACACTGCAGGCCTGTGGAAGATGAACAGGGCCCTAAGTCTCCCTCGCCCATCCTTTGTTTAGGCACTTCACTGCACGCAGAACACCGGTCGAAGAACCAATTTGATTCAGTGAAAGCCCCAGTGAGTAACTCGTGTCTCTTTGGACGTTTAGCGTCGACATGATGTGCTTAGGCTGCGTGTCAACCTGGAAATGGGAGACTGATGGCACAAGGCTTGTTTTCCCATTTGGAAAGCTCCGTTCAGGCGGCCTCGAAGCTACCTGAAAAGCATTGTTGTGACCGGGCTTTTACTCACTGCCGGCATGGCTCAGAGAAGAAAACGAGTTTTCGCGAAGGAAACCTTGGGCTTCCAGTTCCTACTTGGAGGCTCGTCCTGCTCTGCCCTATACGTAACGTGAAAGTCAACGTGAGCACTAGCCTCGAAGGAAGGCCCTGATTTCCCTTGCCGAAAGGAAGGCATGCAGCAACTCCATGAGGCCTTAATGGCTCTTCTGCTTTAGTTTAAGGTAGTAAGCTTTTCAGGTCTCCTAGGACTGTCGCGTCAGCACCCGTTTCCGTTCCAGAATATTGGGTACCCCCAGGATGCCCTGGGCCTGTTAAGCAACCTCCAGCCCCGTAGGCCCTTTGGAGGACCCCTGTGTTTGCCGAGTGAGGGGCAACACACTGCACTCTTCCTTGGGAATGATACATTTCCTCAGCTCTACAGCAGCTTCAGGAACACAGGTCTAGAATCTCCAGCCCTCCAAGGAAGTCGGCCTCCTTGCCCGAGGTGGGCTAACGTGAGGAAATCACTCTGCTTATATTTCCTTCTAACACCTCTTACCTGAATCACCCATCCCTCAAGGAGACTGTCGGAGTGCGTTCCAACGGCAACATAAGCACAGTTCTTGGTGTAACCCTGCAGGCTTTCGGAAGATTGACAGGCCCCTTTGCGGACCTCGAGCATTCCTCCTTTAGGCAGCTCACTACACGCACAATAGCGGGCGGAGGAAAGGGTGATTCAGGGGAGGGCCCAGGAGGTAACTTGAGTCTCCTTTGAGTTGTTGGAATCCACATGTACTTCTGCAGCCTGTCAACACGGAAAAGGGAGAGTGATGGCACAAGGCTTCTTTTCCCAGTTTGAAAGCTCCATTGATGCGGACTTGACGCTACCTGAAAAGCATTGTTGTTGTCGTGGTTTTCCTCACTGTCGGCATGGTTCTGAGAAGGAGATGAGTTTGCCCGGAAGAAACCTTTGGCTTCCAGTTCCTACTTGGAAGCTCATCCTGCTCTGCTCTATACCTAAAGTGAAACACAATGGGAGCACTAGCCTCGAAGTAAGGCCCTGATTTGCTTTGCCAAACTGGAGGCGTGCCGCAGCTCCATGAGGCCTTCATCGCTGTTCGGCTTTAGTTTCACGGAAGTAAGCTTTTCAAGACTCCTAGGGACCTTTCTTCAGGCCCCGTTTCGGTACCAGAACACTGAGTACAGCCAGGAAGCTCTGGTCCTGTTAAGCAACTTCCAGCCCCGTAGGCCTTTTGGAACACCCCCGGGTTGGCTAGCGAAATGCAACCCACTGCACACTTCCTTGGGAGAGCCAGATTACCTCAGGTTTACACAGGATTCAGGAAGACAGTTCCGGACTGTCCTACATGCAATGGATGTAATCTCGTTCCCCTAGCCGAACTCCATAGAGAAAAACACTCTCTGTCTAATCCCTTTTCAGATTTCACTCTTAGAGCCTCGCATCCTCAAGGAGGTGGTCGGCTTGCATTCCAAGTAACACACAAACACGGTTCTTGGTGTAACACTGCAGGCCTGTGGAAGATGAACAGGGCCCTAAGTCTCCCTCGCCCATCCTTTGTTTAGGCACTTCACTGCACGCAGAACACCGGTCGAAGAACCAATTTGATTCAGTGAAAGCCCCAGTGAGTAACTCGTGTCTCTTTGGACGTTTAGCGTCGACATGATGTGCTTAGGCTGCGTGTCAACCTGGAAATGGGAGACTGATGGCACAAGGCTTGTTTTCCCATTTGGAAAGCTCCGTTCAGGCGGCCTCGAAGCTACCTGAAAAGCATTGTTGTGACCGGGCTTTTACTCACTGCCGGCATGGCTCAGAGAAGAAAACGAGTTTTCACGAAGGAAACCTTGGGCTTCCAGTTCCTACTTGGAGGCTCGTCCTGCTCTGCCCTATACGTAACGTGAAAGTCAACGTGAGCACTAGCCTCGAAGGAAGGCCCTGATTTCCCTTGCCGAAAGGAAGGCATGCAGCAACTCCATGAGGCCTTAATGGCTCTTCTGCTTTAGTTTAAGGTAGTAAGCTTTTCAGGTCTACTAGGACTGTCGCGTCAGCACCCGTTTCCGTTCCAGAATATTGGGTACCCCCAGGATGCCCTGGGCATGTTAAGCAACCTCCAGCCCCGTAGGCCCTTTGGAGGACCCCTGTGTTTGCCGAGTGAGGGGCAACACACTGCACTCTTCCTTGGGAATGATACATTTCCTCAGCTCTACAGCAGCTTCAGGAACACAGGTCTAGAATCTCCAGCCCTCCAAGGAAGTCGGCCTCCTTGCCCGAGGTGGGCTAACGTGAGGAAATCACTCTGCTTATATTTCCTTCTAACACCTCTTACCTGAATCACCCATCCCTCAAGGAGACTGTCGGAGTGCGTTCCAACGGCAACATAAGCACAGTTCTTGGTGTAACCCTGCAGGCTTTCGGAAGATTGACAGGCCCCTTTGCGGACCTCGAGCATTCCTCCTTTAGGCAGCTCACTACACGCACAATAGCGGGCGGAGGAAAGGGTGATTCAGGGGAGGGCCCAGGAGGTAACTTGAGTCTCCTTTGAGTTGTTGGAATCCACATGTACTTCTGCAGCCTGTCAACACGGAAAAGGGAGAGTGATGGCACAAGGCTTCTTTTCCCAGTTTGAAAGCTCCATTGATGCGGACTTGACGCTACCTGAAAAGCATTGTTGTTGTCGTGGTTTTCCTCACTGTCGGCATGGTTCTGAGAAGGAGATGAGTTTGCCCGGAAGAAACCTTTGGCTTCCAGTTCCTACTTGGAAGCTCATCCTGCTCTGCTCTATACCTAAAGTGAAACACAATGGGAGCACGAGCCTCGAAGTAAGGCCCTGATTTGCTTTGCCAAACTGGAGGCGTGCCGCAGCTCCATGAGGCCTTCATCGCTGTTCGGCTTTAGTTTCACGGTAGTAAGCTTTTCAAGACTCCTAGGGACCTTTCTTCAGGCCCCGTTTCGGTACCAGAACACTGAGTACAGCCAGGAAGCTCTGGTCCTGTTAAGCAACTTCCAGCCCCGTAGGCCTTTTGGAACACCCCCGGGTTGGCTAGCGAAATGCAACCCACTGCACACTTCCTTGGGAGAGCCAGATTACCTCAGGTTTACACAGGATTCAGGAAGACAGTTCCAGACTGTCCTACATGCAATGGATGTAATCTCGTTCCCCTAGCCGAACTCCATAGAGAAAAACACTCTCTGTCTAATCCCTTTTCAGATTTCACTCTTAGAGCCTCGCATCCTCAAGGAGGTGGTCGGCTTGCATTCCAAGTAACACACAAACACGGTTCTTGGTGTAACACTGCAGGCCTGTGGAAGATGAACAGGGCCCTAAGTCTCCCTCGCCCATCCTTTGTTTAGGCACTTCACTGCACGCAGAACACCGGTCGAAGAACCAATTTGATTCAGTGAAAGCCCCAGTGAGTAACTCGTGTCTCTTTGGACGTTTAGCGTCGACATGATGTGCTTAGGCTGCGTGTCAACCTGGAAATGGGAGACTGATGGCACAAGGCTTGTTTTCCCATTTGGAAAGCTCCGTTCAGGCGGCCTCGAAGCTACCTGAAAAGCATTGTTGTGACCGGGCTTTTACTCACTGCCGGCATGGCTCAGAGAAGAAAACGAGTTTTCGCGAAGGAAACCTTGGGCTTCCAGTTCCTACTTGGAGGCTCGTCCTGCTCTGCCCTATACGTAACGTGAAAGTCAACGTGAGCACTAGCCTCGAAGGAAGGCCCTGATTTCCCTTGCCGAAAGGAAGGCATGCAGCAACTCCATGAGGCCTTAATGGCTCTTCTGCTTTAGTTTAAGGTAGTAAGCTTTTCAGGTCTCCTAGGACTGTCGCGTCAGCACCCGTTTCCGTTCCAGAATATTGGGTACCCCCAGGATGCCCTGGGCCTGTTAAGCAACCTCCAGCCCCGTAGGCCCTTTGGAGGACCCCTGTGTTTGCCGAGTGAGGGGCAACACACTGCACTCTTCCTTGGGAATGATACATTTCCTCAGCTCTACAGCAGCTTCAGGAACACAGGTCTAGAATCTCCAGCCCTCCAAGGAAGTCGGCCTCCTTGCCCGAGGTGGGCTAACGTGAGGAAATCACTCTGCTTATATTTCCTTCTAACACCTCTTACCTGAATCACCATTCCCTCAAGGAGACTGTCGGAGTGCGTTCCAACGGCAACATAAGCACAGTTCTTGGTGTAACCCTGCAGGCTTTCGGAAGATTGACAGGCCCCTTTGCGGACCTCGAGCATTCCTCCTTTAGGCAGCTCACTACACGCACAATAGCAGGCGGAGGAAAGGGTGATTCAGGGGAGGGCCCAGGAGGTAACTTGAGTCTCCTTTGAGTTGTTGGAATCCACATGTACTTCTGCAGCCTGTCAACACGGAAAAGGGAGAGTGATGGCACAAGGCTTCTTTTCCCAGTTTGAAAGCTCCATTGATGCGGACTTGACGCTACCTGAAAAGCATTGTTGTTGTCGTGGTTTTCCTCACTGTCGGCATGGTTCTGAGAAGGAGATGAGTTTGCCCGGAAGAAACCTTTGGCTTCCAGTTCCTACTTGGAAGCTCATCCTGCTCTGCTCTATACCTAAAGTGAAACACAATGGGAGCACTAGCCTCGAAGTAAGGCCCTGATTTGCTTTGCCAAACTGGAGGCGTGCCGCAGCTCCATGAGGCCTTCATCGCTGTTCGGCTTTAGTTTCACGGAAGTAAGCTTTTCAAGACTCCTAGGGACCTTTCTTCAGGCCCCGTTTCGGTACCAGAACACTGAGTACAGCCAGGAAGCTCTGGTCCTGTTAAGCAACTTCCAGCCCCGTAGGCCTTTTGGAACACCCCCGGGTTGGCTAGCGAAATGCAACCCACTGCACACTTCCTTGGGAGAGCCAGATTACCTCAGGTTTACACAGGATTCAGGAAGACAGTTCCAGACTGTCCTACATGCAATGGATGTAATCTCGTTCCCCTAGCCGAACTCCATAGAGAAAAACACTCTCTGTCTAATCCCTTTTCAGATTTCACTCTTAGAGCCTCGCATCCTCAAGGAGGTGGTCGGCTTGCATTCCAAGTAACACACAAACACGGTTCTTGGTGTAACACTGCAGGCCTGTGGAAGATGAACAGGGCCCTAAGTCTCCCTCGCCCATCCTTTGTTTAGGCACTTCACTGCACGCAGAACACCGGTCGAAGAACCAATTTGATTCAGTGAAAGCCCCAGTGAGTAACTCGTGTCTCTTTGGACGTTTAGCGTCGACATGATGTGCTTAGGCTGCGTGTCAACCTGGAAATGGGAGACTGATGGCACAAGGCTTGTTTTCCCATTTGGAAAGCTCCGTTCAGGCGGCCTCGAAGCTACCTGAAAAGCATTGTTGTGACCGGGCTTTTACTCACTGCCGGCATGGCTCAGAGAAGAAAACGAGTTTTCGCGAAGGAAACCTTGGGCTTCCAGTTCCTACTTGGAGGCTCGTCCTGCTCTGCCCTATACGTAACGTGAAAGTCAACGTGAGCACTAGCCTCGAAGGAAGGCCCTGATTTCCCTTGCCGAAAGGAAGGCATGCAGCAACTCCATGAGGCCTTAATGGCTCTTCTGCTTTAGTTTAAGGTAGTAAGCTTTTCAGGTCTCCTAGGACTGTCGCGTCAGCACCCGTTTCCGTTCCAGAATATTGGGTACCCCCAGGATGCCCTGGGTCTGTTAAGCAACCTCCAGCCCCGTAGGCCCTTTGGAGGACCCCTGTGTTTGCCGAGTGAGGGGCAACACACTGCACTCTTCCTTGGGAATGATACATTTCCTCAGCTCTACAGCAGCTTCAGGAACACAGGTCTAGAATCTCCAGCCCTCCAAGGAAGTCGGCCTCCTTGCCCGAGGTGGGCTAACGTGAGGAAATCACTCTGCTTATATTTCCTTCTAACACCTCTTACCTGAATCACCCATCCCTCAAGGAGACTGTCGGAGTGCGTTCCAACGGCAACATAAGCACAGTTCTTGGTGTAACCCTGCAGGCTTTCGGAAGATTGACAGGCCCCTTTGCGGACCTCGAGCATTCCTCCTTTAGGCAGCTCACTACACGCACAATAGCGGGCGGAGGAAAGGGTGATTCAGGGGAGGGCCCAGGAGGTAACTTGAGTCTCCTTTGAGTTGTTGGAATCCACATGTACTTCTGCATCCTGTCAACACGGAAAAGGGAGAGTGATGGCACAAGGCTTCTTTCCCCAGTTTGAAAGCTCCATTGATGCGGACTTGACGCTACCTGAAAAGCATTGTTGTTGTCGTGGTTTTCCTCACTGTCGGCATGGTTCTGAGAAGGAGATGAGTTTGCCCGGAAGAAACCTTTGGCTTCCAGTTCCTACTTGGAAGCTCATCCTGCTCTGCTCTATACCTAAAGTGAAACACAATGGGAGCACTAGCCTCGAAGTAAGGCCCTGATTTGCTTTGCCAAACTGGAGGCGTGCCGCAGCTCCATGAGGCCTTCATCGCTGTTCGGCCTTAGTTTCACGGAAGTAAGCTTTTCAAGACTCCTAGGGACCTTTCTTCAGGCCCCGTTTCGGTACCAGAACACTGAGTACAGCCAGGAAGCTCTGGTCCTGTTAAGCAACTTCCAGCCCCGTAGGCCTTTTGGAACACCCCCGGGTTGGCTAGCGAAATGCAACCCACTGCACACTTCCTTGGGAGAGCCAGATTACCTCAGGTTTACACAGGATTCAGGAAGACAGTTCCAGACTGTCCTACATGCAATGGATGTAATCTCGTTCCCCTAGCCGAACTCCATAGAGAAAAACACTCTCTGTCTAATCCCTTTTCAGATTTCACTCTTAGAGCCACGCCTCCTCAAGGAGGTGGTCGGCTTGCATTCCAAGTAAAACACAAACACGGTTCTTGGTGTAACACTGCAGGCCTGTGGAAGATGAACAGGGCCCTAAGTCTCCCTCGCCCATCCTTTCTTTAGGCACTTCACTGCACGCAGAACACCGGTCGAAGAACCAATTTGATTCAGTGAAAGCCCCAGTGAGTAATTCGAGTCTCTTTGGACGTTTAGCGTCGACATGTGCTTAGGCTGCGTGTCAACCTAGAAATGGGAGACTGATGGCACAAGGCTTGTTTTCCCATTTGGAAAGCTCCGTTCATGCGGCCTCGAAGCTACCTGAAAAGCATTGTTGTGACCGGGCTTTTACTCACTGCCGGCATGGCTCAGAGAAGAAAACGAGTTTTCGCGAAGGAAACCTTGGGCTTCCAGTTCCTACTTGGAGGCTCGTCCTGCTCTGCCCTTATACGTAAAGTGAAAGTCAACGTGAGCACTAGCCTCGAAGGAAGGCCCTGATTTCCCTTGCCGAAAGGAAGGCATGCAGCAACTCCATGAGGCCTTAATGGCTCTTCTGCTTTAGTTTAAGGTAGTAAGCTTTACAGGTCTCCCTAGGACTGTCGCGTCAGCACCCGTTTCCGTTCCAGAATATTGGGTACCCCCAGGATGCCCTGGGCCTGTTAAGCAACATCCAGCCCCGTAGGCCCTTTGGAGGACCCCTGTGTTTGCCGAGTGAGGGGCAACACCCTGCACTCTTCCTTGGGAATGATACAATTCCTCAGCTCTACAGCAGCTTCAGGAACACAGGTCTAGAATCTCCAGCCCTCCAAGGAAGTCGGCCTCCTTGCCCGAGGTGGGCTAACGTGAGGAGATCACTCTGCTCATATTTCCTTCTAACACCTCTTACCTGAATCACCCATCCCTCAAGGAGACTGTCGGAGTGCGTTCCAACGGCAACATAAGCACAGTTCTTGGTGTAACCCTGCAGGCTTTCGGAAGATTGACAGGCCCCTTTGCGGACCTCGAGCATTCCTCCTTTAGGCAGCTCACTACACGCACAATAGCGGGCGGAGGAAAGGGTGATTCAGGGGAGGGCCCAGGAGGTAACTTGAGTCTCCTTTGAGTTGTTGGAATCCACATGTACTTCTGCAGCCTGTCAACACGGAAAAGGGAGAGTGATGGCACAAGGCTTCTTTTCCCAGTTTGAAAGCTCCATTGATGCGGACTTGACGCTACCTGAAAAGCATTGTTGTTGTCGTGGTTTTCCTCACTGTCGGCATGGTTCTGAGAAGAAGATGAGTTTGCCCGGAAGAAACCTTTGGCTTCCAGTCCCTACTTGGAAGCTCATCCTGCTCTGCTCTATACCTAAAGTGAAACACAATGGGAGCACGAGCCTCGAAGTAAGGCCCTGATTTGCTTTGCCAAACTGGAGGCGTGCCGCAGCTCCACGAGGCCTTCATCGCTGTTCGGCTTTAGTTTCACGGTAGTAAGCTTTTCAAGACTCCTAGGGACCTTTCTTCAGCCCCCGTTTCGGTACCAGAACACTGAGTACAGCCAGGAAGCTCTGGTCCTGTTAAGCAACTTCCAGCCCCGTAGGCCTTTTGGAACACCCCCGGGTTGGCTAGCGAAATGCAACCCACTGCACACTTCCTTGGGAGAGCCAGATTACCTCAGGTTTACACAGGATTCAGGAAGACAGTTCCAGACTGTCCTACATGCAACGGATGTAATCTCGTTCCCCTAGCCGAACTCCATAGAGAAACACACTCTCTTTCTAATCCCTTTTCAGATTTCACTCTTAGAGCCACGCCTCCTCAAGGAGGTGGTCGGCTTGCATTCCAAGTAAAACACAAACACGGTTCTTGGTGTAACACTGCAGGCCTGTGGAAGATGAACAGGGCCCTAAGTCTCCCTCGCCCATCCTTTCTTTAGGCACTTCACTGCACGCAGAACACCGGTCGAAGAACCAATTTGATTCAGTGAAAGCCCCAGTGAGTAACTCGAGTCTCTTTGGACGTTTAGCGTCGACATGTGCTTAGGCTGCGTGTCAACCTGGAAATGGGAGACTGATGGCACAAGGCTTGTTTTCCCATTTGGAAAGCTCCGTTCATGCGGCCTCGAAGCTACCTGAAAAGCATTGTTGTGACCGGGCTTTTACTCACTGCCGGCATGGCTCAGGGAAGAAAACGAGTTTTCGCGAAGGAAACCTTGGGCTTCCAGTTCCTACTTGGAGGCTCGTCCTGCTCTGCCCTATACGTAACGTGAAAGTCAACGTGAGCACTAGCCTCGAAGGAAGGCCCTGATTTCCCTTGCCGAAAGGAAGGCATGCAGCAGCTCCATGAGGCCTTAATGGCTCTTCTGCTTTAGTTTAAGGTAGTAAGCTTTTCAGGTCTCCTAGGACTGTCGCGTCAGCACCCGTTTCCGTTCCAGAATATTGGGTACCCCCAGGATGCCCTGGGCCTGTTAAGCAACCTCCAGCCCCGTAGGCCCTTTGGAGGACCCCTGTGTTTGCCGAGTGAGGGGCAACACACTGCACTCTTCCTTGGGAATGATACATTTCCTCAGCTCTACAGCAGCTTCAGGAACACAGGTCTAGAATCTCCAGCCCTCCAAGGAAGTCGGCCTCCTTGCCCGAGGTGGGCTAACGTGAGGAAATCACTCTGCTTATATTTCCTTCTAACACCTCTTACCTGAATCACCCATCCCTCAAGGAGACTGTCGGAGTGCGTTCCAACGGCAACATAAGCACAGTTCTTGGTGTAACCCTGCAGGCTTTCGGAAGATTGACAGGCCCCTTTGCGGACCTCGAGCATTCCTCCTTTAGGCAGCTCACTACACGCACAATAGCGGGCGGAGGAAAGGGTGATTCAGGGGAGGGCCCAGGAGGTAACTTGAGTCTCCTTTGAGTTGTTGGAATCCACATGTACTTCTGCAGCCTGTCAACACGGAAAAGGGAGAGTGATGGCACAAGGCTTCTTTTCCCAGTTTGAAAGCTCCATTGATGCGGACTTGACGCTACCTGAAAAGCATTGTTGTTGTCGTGGTTTTCCTCACTGTCGGCATGGTTCTGAGCAGGAGATGAGTTTGCCCGGAAGAAACCTTTGGCTTCCAGTTCCTACTTGGAAGCTCATCCTGCTCTGCTCTATACCTAAAGTGAAACACAATGGGAGCACTAGCCTCGAAGTAAGGCCCTGATTTGCTTTGCCAAACTGGAGGCGTGCCGCAGCTCCATGAGGCCTTCATCGCTGTTCGGCTTTAGTTTCACGGAAGTAAGCTTTTCAAGACTCCTAGGGACCTTTCTTCAGGCCCCGTTTCGGTACCAGAACACTGAGTACAGCCAGGAAGCTCTGGTCCTGTTAAGCAACTTCCAGCCCCGTAGGCCTTTTGGAACACCCCCGGGTTGGCTAGCGAAATGCAACCCACTGCACACTTCCTTGGGAGAGCCAGATTACCTCAGGTTTACACAGGATTCAGGAAGACAGTTCCGGACTGTCCTACATGCAATGGATGTAATCTCGTTCCCCTAGCCGAACTCCATAGAGAAAAACACTCTCTGTCTAATCCCTTTTCAGATTTCACTCTTAGAGCCTCGCATCCTCAAGGAGGTGGTCGGCTTGCATTCCAAGTAACACACAAACACGGTTCTTGGTGTAACACTGCAGGCCTGTGGAAGATGAACAGGGCCCTAAGTCTCCCTCGCCCATCCTTTGTTTAGGCACTTCACTGCACGCAGAACACCGGTCGAAGAACCAATTTGATTCAGTGAAAGCCCCAGTGAGTAACTCGTGTCTCTTTGGACGTTTAGCGTCGACATGATGTGCTTAGGCTGCGTGTCAACCTGGAAATGGGAGACTGATGGCACAAGGCTTGTTTTCCCATTTGGAAAGCTCCGTTCAGGCGGCCTCGAAGCTACCTGAAAAGCATTGTTGTGACCGGGCTTTTACTCACTGCCGGCATGGCTCAGAGAAGAAAACGAGTTTTCGCGAAGGAAACCTTGGGCTTCCAGTTCCTACTTGGAGGCTCGTCCTGCTCTGCCCTATACGTAACGTGAAAGTCAACGTGAGCACTAGCCTCGAAGGAAGGCCCTGATTTCCCTTGCCGAAAGGAAGGCATGCAGCAACTCCATGAGGCCTTAATGGCTCTTCTGCTTTAGTTTAAGGTAGTAAGCTTTTCAGGTCTCCTAGGACTGTCGCGTCAGCACCCGTTTCCGTTCCAGAATATTGGGTACCCCCAGGATGCCCTGGGCCTGTTAAGCAACCTCCAGCCCCGTAGGCCCTTTGGAGGACCCCTGTGTTTGCCGAGTGAGGGGCAACACACTGCACTCTTCCTTGGGAATGATACATTTCCTCAGCTCTACAGCAGCTTCAGGAACACAGGTCTAGAATCTCCAGCCCTCCAAGGAAGTCGGCCTCCTTGCCCGAGGTGGGCTAACGTGAGGAAATCACTCTGCTTATATTTCCTTCTAACACCTCTTACCTGAATCACCCATCCCTCAAGGAGACTGTCGGAGTGCGTTCCAACGGCAACATAAGCACAGTTCTTGGTGTAACCCTGCAGGCTTTCGGAAGATTGACAGGCCCCTTTGCGGACCTCGAGCATTCCTCCTTTAGGCAGCTCACTACACGCACAATAGCGGGCGGAGGAAAGGGTGATTCAGGGGAGGGCCCAGGAGGTAACTTGAGTCTCCTTTGAGTTGTTGGAATCCACATGTACTTCTGCAGCCTGTCAACACGGAAAAGGGAGAGTGATGGCACAAGGCTTCTTTTCCCAGTTTGAAAGCTCCATTGATGCGGACTTGACGCTACCTGAAAAGCATTGTTGTTGTCGTGGTTTTCCTCACTGTCGGCATGGTTCTGAGAAGGAGATGAGTTTGCCCGGAAGAAACCTTTGGCTTCCAGTTCCTACTTGGAAGCTCATCCTGCTCTGCTCTATACCTAAAGTGAAACACAATGGGAGCACTAGCCTCGAAGTAAGGCCCTGATTTGCTTTGCCAAACTGGAGGCGTGCCGCAGCTCCATGAGGCCTTCATCGCTGTTCGGCTTTAGTTTCACGGAAGTAAGCTTTTCAAGACTCCTAGGGACCTTTCTTCAGGCCCCGTTTCGGTACCAGAACACTGAGTACAGCCAGGAAGCTCTGGTCCTGTTAAGCAACTTCCAGCCCCGTAGGCCTTTTGGAACACCCCCGGGTTGGCTAGCGAAATGCAACCCACTGCACACTTCCTTGGGAGAGCCAGATTACCTCAGGTTTACACAGGATTCAGGAAGACAGTTCCGGACTGTCCTACATGCAATGGATGTAATCTCGTTCCCCTAGCCGAACTCCATAGAGAAAAACACTCTCTGTCTAATCCCTTTTCAGATTTCACTCTTAGAGCCTCGCATCCTCAAGGAGGTGGTCGGCTTGCATTCCAAGTAACACACAAACACGGTTCTTGGTGTAACACTGCAGGCCTGTGGAAGATGAACAGGGCCCTAAGTCTCCCTCGCCCATCCTTTGTTTAGGCACTTCACTGCACGCAGAACACCGGTCGAAGAACCAATTTGATTCAGTGAAAGCCCCAGTGAGTAACTCGTGTCTCTTTGGACGTTTAGCGTCGACATGATGTGCTTAGGCTGCGTGTCAACCTGGAAATGGGAGACTGATGGCACAAGGCTTGTTTTCCCATTTGGAAAGCTCCGTTCAGGCGGCCTCGAAGCTACCTGAAAAGCATTGTTGTGACCGGGCTTTTACTCACTGCCGGCATGGCTCAGAGAAGAAAACGAGTTTTCACGAAGGAAACCTTGGGCTTCCAGTTCCTACTTGGAGGCTCGTCCTGCTCTGCCCTATACGTAACGTGAAAGTCAACGTGAGCACTAGCCTCGAAGGAAGGCCCTGATTTCCCTTGCCGAAAGGAAGGCATGCAGCAACTCCATGAGGCCTTAATGGCTCTTCTGCTTTAGTTTAAGGTAGTAAGCTTTTCAGGTCTACTAGGACTGTCGCGTCAGCACCCGTTTCCGTTCCAGAATATTGGGTACCCCCAGGATGCCCTGGGCATGTTAAGCAACCTCCAGCCCCGTAGGCCCTTTGGAGGACCCCTGTGTTTGCCGAGTGAGGGGCAACACACTGCACTCTTCCTTGGGAATGATACATTTCCTCAGCTCTACAGCAGCTTCAGGAACACAGGTCTAGAATCTCCAGCCCTCCAAGGAAGTCGGCCTCCTTGCCCGAGGTGGGCTAACGTGAGGAAATCACTCTGCTTATATTTCCTTCTAACACCTCTTACCTGAATCACCCATCCCTCAAGGAGACTGTCGGAGTGCGTTCCAACGGCAACATAAGCACAGTTCTTGGTGTAACCCTGCAGGCTTTCGGAAGATTGACAGGCCCCTTTGCGGACCTCGAGCATTCCTCCTTTAGGCAGCTCACTACACGCACAATAGCGGGCGGAGGAAAGGGTGATTCAGGGGAGGGCCCAGGAGGTAACTTGAGTCTCCTTTGAGTTGTTGGAATCCACATGTACTTCTGCAGCCTGTCAACACGGAAAAGGGAGAGTGATGGCACAAGGCTTCTTTTCCCAGTTTGAAAGCTCCATTGATGCGGACTTGACGCTACCTGAAAAGCATTGTTGTTGTCGTGGTTTTCCTCACTGTCGGCATGGTTCTGAGAAGGAGATGAGTTTGCCCGGAAGAAACCTTTGGCTTCCAGTTCCTACTTGGAAGCTCATCCTGCTCTGCTCTATACCTAAAGTGAAACACAATGGGAGCACGAGCCTCGAAGTAAGGCCCTGATTTGCTTTGCCAAACTGGAGGCGTGCCGCAGCTCCATGAGGCCTTCATCGCTGTTCGGCTTTAGTTTCACGGTAGTAAGCTTTTCAAGACTCCTAGGGACCTTTCTTCAGGCCCCGTTTCGGTACCAGAACACTGAGTACAGCCAGGAAGCTCTGGTCCTGTTAAGCAACTTCCAGCCCCGTAGGCCTTTTGGAACACCCCCGGGTTGGCTAGCGAAATGCAACCCACTGCACACTTCCTTGGGAGAGCCAGATTACCTCAGGTTTACACAGGATTCAGGAAGACAGTTCCAGACTGTCCTACATGCAATGGATGTAATCTCGTTCCCCTAGCCGAACTCCATAGAGAAAAACACTCTCTGTCTAATCCCTTTTCAGATTTCACTCTTAGAGCCTCGCATCCTCAAGGAGGTGGTCGGCTTGCATTCCAAGTAACACACAAACACGGTTCTTGGTGTAACACTGCAGGCCTGTGGAAGATGAACAGGGCCCTAAGTCTCCCTCGCCCATCCTTTGTTTAGGCACTTCACTGCACGCAGAACACCGGTCGAAGAACCAATTTGATTCAGTGAAAGCCCCAGTGAGTAACTCGTGTCTCTTTGGACGTTTAGCGTCGACATGATGTGCTTAGGCTGCGTGTCAACCTGGAAATGGGAGACTGATGGCACAAGGCTTGTTTTCCCATTTGGAAAGCTCCGTTCAGGCGGCCTCGAAGCTACCTGAAAAGCATTGTTGTGACCGGGCTTTTACTCACTGCCGGCATGGCTCAGAGAAGAAAACGAGTTTTCGCGAAGGAAACCTTGGGCTTCCAGTTCCTACTTGGAGGCTCGTCCTGCTCTGCCCTATACGTAACGTGAAAGTCAACGTGAGCACTAGCCTCGAAGGAAGGCCCTGATTTCCCTTGCCGAAAGGAAGGCATGCAGCAACTCCATGAGGCCTTAATGGCTCTTCTGCTTTAGTTTAAGGTAGTAAGCTTTTCAGGTCTCCTAGGACTGTCGCGTCAGCACCCGTTTCCGTTCCAGAATATTGGGTACCCCCAGGATGCCCTGGGCCTGTTAAGCAACCTCCAGCCCCGTAGGCCCTTTGGAGGACCCCTGTGTTTGCCGAGTGAGGGGCAACACACTGCACTCTTCCTTGGGAATGATACATTTCCTCAGCTCTACAGCAGCTTCAGGAACACAGGTCTAGAATCTCCAGCCCTCCAAGGAAGTCGGCCTCCTTGCCCGAGGTGGGCTAACGTGAGGAAATCACTCTGCTTATATTTCCTTCTAACACCTCTTACCTGAATCACCATTCCCTCAAGGAGACTGTCGGAGTGCGTTCCAACGGCAACATAAGCACAGTTCTTGGTGTAACCCTGCAGGCTTTCGGAAGATTGACAGGCCCCTTTGCGGACCTCGAGCATTCCTCCTTTAGGCAGCTCACTACACGCACAATAGCAGGCGGAGGAAAGGGTGATTCAGGGGAGGGCCCAGGAGGTAACTTGAGTCTCCTTTGAGTTGTTGGAATCCACATGTACTTCTGCAGCCTGTCAACACGGAAAAGGGAGAGTGATGGCACAAGGCTTCTTTTCCCAGTTTGAAAGCTCCATTGATGCGGACTTGACGCTACCTGAAAAGCATTGTTGTTGTCGTGGTTTTCCTCACTGTCGGCATGGTTCTGAGAAGGAGATGAGTTTGCCCGGAAGAAACCTTTGGCTTCCAGTTCCTACTTGGAAGCTCATCCTGCTCTGCTCTATACCTAAAGTGAAACACAATGGGAGCACTAGCCTCGAAGTAAGGCCCTGATTTGCTTTGCCAAACTGGAGGCGTGCCGCAGCTCCATGAGGCCTTCATCGCTGTTCGGCTTTAGTTTCACGGAAGTAAGCTTTTCAAGACTCCTAGGGACCTTTCTTCAGGCCCCGTTTCGGTACCAGAACACTGAGTACAGCCAGGAAGCTCTGGTCCTGTTAAGCAACTTCCAGCCCCGTAGGCCTTTTGGAACACCCCCGGGTTGGCTAGCGAAATGCAACCCACTGCACACTTCCTTGGGAGAGCCAGATTACCTCAGGTTTACACAGGATTCAGGAAGACAGTTCCAGACTGTCCTACATGCAATGGATGTAATCTCGTTCCCCTAGCCGAACTCCATAGAGAAAAACACTCTCTGTCTAATCCCTTTTCAGATTTCACTCTTAGAGCCTCGCATCCTCAAGGAGGTGGTCGGCTTGCATTCCAAGTAACACACAAACACGGTTCTTGGTGTAACACTGCAGGCCTGTGGAAGATGAACAGGGCCCTAAGTCTCCCTCGCCCATCCTTTGTTTAGGCACTTCACTGCACGCAGAACACCGGTCGAAGAACCAATTTGATTCAGTGAAAGCCCCAGTGAGTAACTCGTGTCTCTTTGGACGTTTAGCGTCGACATGATGTGCTTAGGCTGCGTGTCAACCTGGAAATGGGAGACTGATGGCACAAGGCTTGTTTTCCCATTTGGAAAGCTCCGTTCAGGCGGCCTCGAAGCTACCTGAAAAGCATTGTTGTGACCGGGCTTTTACTCACTGCCGGCATGGCTCAGAGAAGAAAACGAGTTTTCGCGAAGGAAACCTTGGGCTTCCAGTTCCTACTTGGAGGCTCGTCCTGCTCTGCCCTATACGTAACGTGAAAGTCAACGTGAGCACTAGCCTCGAAGGAAGGCCCTGATTTCCCTTGCCGAAAGGAAGGCATGCAGCAACTCCATGAGGCCTTAATGGCTCTTCTGCTTTAGTTTAAGGTAGTAAGCTTTTCAGGTCTCCTAGGACTGTCGCGTCAGCACCCGTTTCCGTTCCAGAATATTGGGTACCCCCAGGATGCCCTGGGTCTGTTAAGCAACCTCCAGCCCCGTAGGCCCTTTGGAGGACCCCTGTGTTTGCCGAGTGAGGGGCAACACACTGCACTCTTCCTTGGGAATGATACATTTCCTCAGCTCTACAGCAGCTTCAGGAACACAGGTCTAGAATCTCCAGCCCTCCAAGGAAGTCGGCCTCCTTGCCCGAGGTGGGCTAACGTGAGGAAATCACTCTGCTTATATTTCCTTCTAACACCTCTTACCTGAATCACCCATCCCTCAAGGAGACTGTCGGAGTGCGTTCCAACGGCAACATAAGCACAGTTCTTGGTGTAACCCTGCAGGCTTTCGGAAGATTGACAGGCCCCTTTGCGGACCTCGAGCATTCCTCCTTTAGGCAGCTCACTACACGCACAATAGCGGGCGGAGGAAAGGGTGATTCAGGGGAGGGCCCAGGAGGTAACTTGAGTCTCCTTTGAGTTGTTGGAATCCACATGTACTTCTGCATCCTGTCAACACGGAAAAGGGAGAGTGATGGCACAAGGCTTCTTTCCCCAGTTTGAAAGCTCCATTGATGCGGACTTGACGCTACCTGAAAAGCATTGTTGTTGTCGTGGTTTTCCTCACTGTCGGCATGGTTCTGAGAAGGAGATGAGTTTGCCCGGAAGAAACCTTTGGCTTCCAGTTCCTACTTGGAAGCTCATCCTGCTCTGCTCTATACCTAAAGTGAAACACAATGGGAGCACTAGCCTCGAAGTAAGGCCCTGATTTGCTTTGCCAAACTGGAGGCGTGCCGCAGCTCCATGAGGCCTTCATCGCTGTTCGGCCTTAGTTTCACGGAAGTAAGCTTTTCAAGACTCCTAGGGACCTTTCTTCAGGCCCCGTTTCGGTACCAGAACACTGAGTACAGCCAGGAAGCTCTGGTCCTGTTAAGCAACTTCCAGCCCCGTAGGCCTTTTGGAACACCCCCGGGTTGGCTAGCGAAATGCAACCCACTGCACACTTCCTTGGGAGAGCCAGATTACCTCAGGTTTACACAGGATTCAGGAAGACAGTTCCAGACTGTCCTACATGCAATGGATGTAATCTCGTTCCCCTAGCCGAACTCCATAGAGAAAAACACTCTCTGTCTAATCCCTTTTCAGATTTCACTCTTAGAGCCACGCCTCCTCAAGGAGGTGGTCGGCTTGCATTCCAAGTAAAACACAAACACGGTTCTTGGTGTAACACTGCAGGCCTGTGGAAGATGAACAGGGCCCTAAGTCTCCCTCGCCCATCCTTTGTTTAGGCACTTCACTGCACGCAGAACACCGGTCGAAGAACCAATTTGATTCAGTGAAAGCCCCAGTGAGTAACTCGTGTCTCTTTGGACGTTTAGCGTCGACATGATGTGCTTAGGCTGCGTGTCAACCTGGAAATGGGAGACTGATTGCACAAGGCTTGTTTTCCCATTTGGAAAGCTCCGTTCAGGCGGCCTCGAAGCTACCTGAAAAGCATTGTTGTGACCGGGCTTTTACTCACTGCCAGCATGGCTCAGAGAAGAAAACGAGTTTTCGCGAAGGAAACCTTGGGCTTCCAGTTCCTACTTGGAGGCTCGTCCTGCTCTGCCCTATACGTAACGTGAAAGTCAACGTGAGCACTAGCCTCGAAGGAAGGCCCTGATTTCCCTTGCCGAAAGGAAGGCATGCAGCAACTCCATGAGGCCTTAATGGCTCTTCTGCTTTAGTTTAAGGTAGTAAGCTTTTCAGGTCTCCTAGGACTGTCGCGTCAGCACCCGTTTCCGTTCCAGAATATTGGGTACCCCCAGGATGCCCTGGGCCTGTTAAGCAACCTCCAGCCCCGTAGGCCCTTTGGAGGACCCCTGTGTTTGCCGAGTGAGGGGCAACACACTGCACTCTTCCTTGGGAATGATACATTTCCTCAGCTCTACAGCAGCTTCAGGAACACAGGTCTAGAATCTCCAGCCCTCCAAGGAAGTCGGCCTCCTTGCCCGAGGTGGGCTAACGTGAGGAAATCACTCTGCTTATATTTCCTTCTAACACCTCTTACCTGAATCACCCATCCCTCAAGGAGACTGTCGGAGTGCGTTCCAACGGCAACATAAGCACAGTTCTTGGTGTAACCCTGCAGGCTTTCGGAAGATTGACAGGCCCCTTTGCGGACCTCGAGCATTCCTCCTTTAGGCAGCTCACTACACGCACAATAGCGGGCGGAGGAAAGGGTGATTCAGGGGAGGGCCCAGGAGGTAACTTGAGTCTCCTTTGAGTTGTTGGAATCCACATGTACTTCTGCAGCCTGTCAACACGGAAAAGGGAGAGTGATGGCACAAGGCTTCTTTCCCCAGTTTGAAAGCTCCATTGATGCGGACTTGACGCTACCTGAAAAGCATTGTTGTTGTCGTGGTTTTCCTCACTGTCGGCATGGTTCTGAGAAGGAGATGAGTTTGCCCGGAAGAAACCTTTGGCTTCCAGTTCCTACTTGGAAGCTCATCCTGCTCTGCTCTATACCTAAAGTGAAACACAATGGGAGCACTAGCCTCGAAGTAAGGCCCTGATTTGCTTTGCCAAACTGGAGGCGTGCCGCAGCTCCATGAGGCCTTCATCGCTGTTCGGCCTTAGTTTCACGGAAGTAAGCTTTTCAAGACTCCTAGGGACCTTTCTTCAGGCCCCGTTTCGGTACCAGAACACTGAGTACAGCCAGGAAGCTCTGGTCCTGTTAAGCAACTTCCAGCCCCGTAGGCCTTTTGGAACACCCCCGGGTTGGCTAGCGAAATGCAACCCACTGCACACTTCCTTGGGAGAGCCAGATTACCTCAGGTTTACACAGGATTCAGGAAGACAGTTCCAGACTGTCCTACATGCAATGGATGTAATCTCGTTCCCCTAGCCGAACTCCATAGAGAAAAACACTCTCTGTCTAATCCCTTTTCAGATTTCACTCTTAGAGCCACGCCTCCTCAAGGAGGTGGTCGGCTTGCATTCCAAGTAAAACACAAACACGGTTCTTGGTGTAACACTGCAGGCCTGTGGAAGATGAACAGGGCCCTAAGTCTCCCTCGCCCATCCTTTCTTTAGGCACTTCACTGCACGCAGAACACCGGTCGAAGAACCAATTTGATTCAGTGAAAGCCCCAGTGAGTAACTCGTGTCTCTTTGGACGTTTAGCGTCGACATGATGTGCTTAGGCTGCGTGTCAACCTGGAAATGGAAGACTGATGGCACAAGGCTTGTTTTCCCATTTGGAAAGCTCCGTTCAGGCGGCCTCGAAGCTACCTGAAAAGCATTGTTGTGACCGGGCTTTTACTCACTGCCAGCATGGCTCAGAGAAGAAAACGAGTTTTCGCGAAGGAAACCTTGGGCTTCCAGTTCCTACTTGGAGGCTCGTCCTGCTCTGCCCTATACGTAACGTGAAAGTCAACGTGAGCACTAGCCTCGAAGGAAGGCCCTGATTTCCCTTGCCGAAAGGAAGGCATGCAGCAACTCCATGAGGCCTTAATGGCTCTTCTGCTTTAGTTTAAGGTAGTAAGCTTTTCAGGTCTCCTAGGACTGTCGCGTCAGCACCCGTTTCCGTTCCAGAATATTGGGTACCCCCAGGATGCCCTGGGCCTGTTAAGCAACCTCCAGCCCCGTAGGCCCTTTAGCGGACCCCTGTGTTTGCCGAGTGAGGGGCAACACACTGCACTCTTCCTTGGGAATGATACATTTCCTCACCTCTACAGCAGCTTCAGGAACACAGGTCTAGAATCTCCAGCCGTCCAAGGATGTCGGCCTCCTTGCCCGAGGTGGGCTAACGTGAGGAGATCACTCTGCTTATATTTCCTTCTAACACTTCTTACCTGAATCACCCATCCCTCAAGGAGACTGTCGGAGTGCGTTCCAACGGCAACATAAGCACAGTTCTTGGTGTAACCCTGTAGGCTTTCGGAAGATTGACAGGCCCCTTTGCGGACCTCGAGCATTCCTCCTTTAGGCAGCTCACTACACGCACAATAGCGGGCGGAAGAAAGGGTGATTCAGGGGAGGGCCCAGGAGGTAACTTGAGTCTCCTTTGAGTTGTTGGAATCCACATGTACTTCTGCAGCCTGTCAACACGGAAAAGGGAGAGTGATGGCACAAGGCTTCTTTTCCCAGTTTGAAAGCTCCATTGATGCGGACTTGACGCTACCTGAAAAGCATTGTTGTTGTCGTGGTTTTCCTCACTGTCGGCATGGTTCTGAGAAGGAGATGAGTTTGCCCGGAAGAAACCTTTGGCTTCCAGTTCCTACTTGGAAGCTCATCCTGCTCTGCTCTATACCTAAAGTGAAACACAATGGGAGCACGAGCCTCGAAGTAAGGCCCTGATTTGCTTTGCCAAACTGGAGGCGTGCCGCAGCTCCATGAGGCCTTCATCGCTGTTCGGCTTTAGTTTCACGGTAGTAAGCTTTTCAAGACTCCTAGGGACCTTTCTTCAGGCCCCGTTTCGGTACCAGAACACTGAGTACAGCCAGGAAGCTCTGGTCCTGTTAAGCAACTTCCAGCCCCGTAGGCCTTTTGGAACACCCCCGGGTTGGCTAGCGAAATGCAACCCACTGCACACTTCCTTGGGAGAGCCAGATTACCTCAGGTTTACACAGAATTCAGGAAGACAGTTCCAGACTGTCCTACATGCAATGGATGTAATCTCGTTCCCCTAGCCGAACTCCATAGAGAAAAACACTCTCTGTCTAATCCCTTTTCAGATTTCACTCTTAGAGCCTCGCATCCTCAAGGAGGTGGTCGGCTTGCATTCCAAGTAACACACAAACACGGTTCTTGGTGTAACACTGCAGGCCTGTGGAAGATGAACAGGGCCCTAAGTCTCCCTCGCCCATCCTTTCTTTAGGCACTTCACTGCACGCAGAACACCGGTCGAAGAACCAATTTGATTCAGTGAAAGCCCCAGTGAGTAACTCGAGTCTCTTTGGACGTTTAGCGTCGACATGTGCTTAGGCTGCGTGTCAACCTGGAAATGGGAGACTGATGGCACAAGGCTTGTTTTCCCATTTGGAAAGCTCCGTTCATGCGGCCTCGAAGCTACCTGAAAAGCATTGTTGTGACCGGGCTTTTACTCACTGCCGGCATGGCTTAGAGAAGAAAACGAGTTTTCGCGAAGGAAACCTTGGGCTTCCAGTTCCTACTTGGAGGCTCGTCCTGCTCTGCCCTTATACGTAAAGTGAAAGTCAACGTGAGCACTAGCCTCGAAGGAAGGCCCTGATTTCCCTTGCCGAAAGGAAGGCATGCAGCAACTCCATGAGGCCTTAATGGCTCTTCTGCTTTAGTTTAAGGTAGTAAGCTTTTCAGGTCTCCCTAGGACTGTCGCGTCAGCACCCGTTTCCGTTCCAGAATATTGGGTACCCCCAGGATGCCCTGGGCCTGTTAAGCAACATCCAGCCCCGTAGGCCCTTTGGAGGACCCCTGTGTTTGCCGAGTGAGGGGCAACACCCTGCACTCTTCCTTGGGAATGATACATTTCCTCAGCTCTACAGCAGCTTCAGGAACACAGGTCTAGAATCTCCAGCCCTCCAAGGAAGTCGGCCTCCTTGCCCGAGGTGGGCTAACGTGAGGAGATCACTCTGCTCATATTTCCTTCTAACACCTCTTACCTGAATCACCCATCCCTCAAGGAGACTGTCGGAGTGCGTTCCAACGGCAACATAAGCACAGTTCTTGGTGTAACCCTGCAGGCTTTCGGAAGATTGACAGGCCCCTTTCCGGACCTCGAGCATTCCTCCTTTAGGCAGCTCACTACACGCACAATAGCGGGCGGAGGAAAGGGTGATTCAGGGGAGGGCCCAGGAGGTAACTTGAGTCTCCTTTGAGTTGTTGGAATCCACATGTACTTCTGCAGCCTGTCAACATGGAAAAGGGAGAGTGATGGCACAAGGCTTCTTTTCCCAGTTTGAAAGCTCCATTGATGCGGACTTGACGCTACCTGAAAAGCATTGTTGTTGTCGTGGTTTTCCTCACTGTCGGCATGGTTCTGAGAAGAAGATGAGTTTGCCCGGAAGAAACCTTTGGCTTCCAGTTCCTACTTGGAAGCTCATCCTGCTCTGCTCTATACCTAAAGTGAAACACAATGGGAGCACGAGCCTCGAAGTAAGGCCCTGATTTGCTTTGCCAAACTGGAGGCGTGCCGCAGCTCCACGAGGCCTTCATCGCTGTTCGGCTTTAGTTTCACGGTAGTAAGCTTTTCAAGACTCCTAGGGACCTTTCTTCAGCCCCCGTTTCGGTACCAGAACACTGACTACAGCCAGGAAGCTCTGGTCCTGTTAAGCAACTTCCAGCCCCGTAGGCCTTTTGGAACACCCCCGGGTTGGCTAGCGAAATGCAACCCACTGCACACTTCCTTGGGAGAGCCAGATTACCTCAGGTTTACACAGGATTCAGGAAGACAGTTCCAGACTGTCCTACATGCAACGGATGTAATCTCGTTCCCCTAGCCGAACTCCATAGAGAAACACACTCTCTTTCTAATCCCTTTTCAGATTTCACTCTTAGAGCCACGCCTCCTCAAGGAGGTGGTCGGCTTGCATTCCAAGTAAAACACAAACAGGGTTCTTGGTGTAACACTGCAGGCCTGTGGAAGATGAACAGGGCCCTAAGTCTCCCTCGCCCATCCTTTCTTTAGGCACTTCACTGCACGCAGAACACCGGTCGAAGAACCAATTTGATTCAGTGAAAGCCCCAGTGAGTAACTCGAGTCTCTTTGGACGTTTAGCGTCGACATGTGCTTAGGCTGCGTGTCAACCTAGAAATGGGAGACTGATGGCACAAGGCTTGTTTTCCCATTTGGAAAGCTCCGTTCATGCGGCCTCGAAGCTACCTGAAAAGCATTGTTGTGACCGGGCTTTTACTCACTGCCGGCATGGCTCAGAGAAGAAAACGAGTTTTCGCGAAGGAAACCTTGGGCTTCCAGTTCCTACTTGGAGGCTCGTCCTGCTCTGCCCTTATACGTAAAGTGAAAGTCAACGTGAGCACTAGCCTCGAAGGAAGGCCCTGATTTCCCTTGCCGAAAGGAAGGCATGCAGCAACTCCATGAGGCCTTAATGGCTCTTCTGCTTTAGTTTAAGGTAGTAAGCTTTACAGGTCTCCCTAGGACTGTCGCGTCAGCACCCGTTTCCGTTCCAGAATATTGGGTACCCCCAGGATGCCCTGGGCCTGTTAAGCAACATCCAGCCCCGTAGGCCCTTTGGAGGACCCCTGTGTTTGCCGAGTGAGGGGCAACACCCTGCACTCTTCCTTGGGAATGATACAATTCCTCAGCTCTACAGCAGCTTCAGGAACACAGGTCTAGAATCTCCAGCCCTCCAAGGAAGTCGGCCTCCTTGCCCGAGGTGGGCTAACGTGAGGAGATCACTCTGCTCATATTTCCTTCTAACACCTCTTACCTGAATCACCCATCCCTCAAGGAGACTGTCGGAGTGCGTTCCAACGGCAACATAAGCACAGTTCTTGGTGTAACCCTGCAGGCTTTCGGAAGATTGACAGGCCCCTTTGCGGACCTCGAGCATTCCTCCTTTAGGCAGCTCACTACACGCACAATAGCGGGCGGAGGAAAGGGTGATTCAGGGGAGGGCCCAGGAGGTAACTTGAGTCTCCTTTGAGTTGTTGGAATCCACATGTACTTCTGCAGCCTGTCAACACGGAAAAGGGAGAGTGATGGCACAAGGCTTCTTTTCCCAGTTTGAAAGCTCCATTGATGCGGACTTGACGCTACCTGAAAAGCATTGTTGTTGTCGTGGTTTTCCTCACTGTCGGCATGGTTCTGAGAAGAAGATGAGTTTGCCCGGAAGAAACCTTTGGCTTCCAGTCCCTACTTGGAAGCTCATCCTGCTCTGCTCTATACCTAAAGTGAAACACAATGGGAGCACGAGCCTCGAAGTAAGGCCCTGATTTGCTTTGCCAAACTGGAGGCGTGCCGCAGCTCCACGAGGCCTTCATCGCTGTTCGGCTTTAGTTTCACGGTAGTAAGCTTTTCAAGACTCCTAGGGACCTTTCTTCAGCCCCCGTTTCGGTACCAGAACACTGAGTACAGCCAGGAAGCTCTGGTCCTGTTAAGCAACTTCCAGCCCCGTAGGCCTTTTGGAACACCCCCGGGTTGGCTAGCGAAATGCAACCCACTGCACACTTCCTTGGGAGAGCCAGATTACCTCAGGTTTACACAGGATTCAGGAAGACAGTTCCAGACTGTCCTACATGCAACGGATGTAATCTCGTTCCCCTAGCCGAACTCCATAGAGAAACACACTCTCTTTCTAATCCCTTTTCAGATTTCACTCTTAGAGCCACGCCTCCTCAAGGAGGTGGTCGGCTTGCATTCCAAGTAAAACACAAACACGGTTCTTGGTGTAACACTGCAGGCCTGTGGAAGATGAACAGGGCCCTAAGTCTCCCTCGCCCATCCTTTCTTTAGGCACTTCACTGCACGCAGAACACCGGTCGAAGAACCAATTTGATTCAGTGAAAGCCCCAGTGAGTAACTCGAGTCTCTTTGGACGTTTAGCGTCGACATGTGCTTAGGCTGCGTGTCAACCTGGAAATGGGAGACTGATGGCACAAGGCTTGTTTTCCCATTTGGAAAGCTCCGTTCATGCGGCCTCGAAGCTACCTGAAAAGCATTGTTGTGACCGGGCTTTTACTCACTGCCGGCATGGCTCAGGGAAGAAAACGAGTTTTCGCGAAGGAAACCTTGGGCTTCCAGTTCCTACTTGGAGGCTCGTCCTGCTCTGCCCTATACGTAACGTGAAAGTCAACGTGAGCACTAGCCTCGAAGGAAGGCCCTGATTTCCCTTGCCGAAAGGAAGGCATGCAGCAGCTCCATGAGGCCTTAATGGCTCTTCTGCTTTAGTTTAAGGTAGTAAGCTTTTCAGGTCTCCTAGGACTGTCGCGTCAGCACCCGTTTCCGTTCCAGAATATTGGGTACCCCCAGGATGCCCTGGGCCTGTTAAGCAACCTCCAGCCCCGTAGGCCCTTTGGAGGACCCCTGTGTTTGCCGAGTGAGGGGCAACACACTGCACTCTTCCTTGGGAATGATACATTTCCTCAGCTCTACAGCAGCTTCAGGAACACAGGTCTAGAATCTCCAGCCCTCCAAGGAAGTCGGCCTCCTTGCCCGAGGTGGGCTAACGTGAGGAAATCACTCTGCTTATATTTCCTTCTAACACCTCTTACCTGAATCACCCATCCCTCAAGGAGACTGTCGGAGTGCGTTCCAACGGCAACATAAGCACAGTTCTTGGTGTAACCCTGCAGGCTTTCGGAAGATTGACAGGCCCCTTTGCGGACCTCGAGCATTCCTCCTTTAGGCAGCTCACTACACGCACAATAGCGGGCGGAGGAAAGGGTGATTCAGGGGAGGGCCCAGGAGGTAACTTGAGTCTCCTTTGAGTTGTTGGAATCCACATGTACTTCTGCAGCCTGTCAACACGGAAAAGGGAGAGTGATGGCACAAGGCTTCTTTTCCCAGTTTGAAAGCTCCATTGATGCGGACTTGACGCTACCTGAAAAGCATTGTTGTTGTCGTGGTTTTCCTCACTGTCGGCATGGTTCTGAGCAGGAGATGAGTTTGCCCGGAAGAAACCTTTGGCTTCCAGTTCCTACTTGGAAGCTCATCCTGCTCTGCTCTATACCTAAAGTGAAACACAATGGGAGCACTAGCCTCGAAGTAAGGCCCTGATTTGCTTTGCCAAACTGGAGGCGTGCCGCAGCTCCATGAGGCCTTCATCGCTGTTCGGCTTTAGTTTCACGGAAGTAAGCTTTTCAAGACTCCTAGGGACCTTTCTTCAGGCCCCGTTTCGGTACCAGAACACTGAGTACAGCCAGGAAGCTCTGGTCCTGTTAAGCAACTTCCAGCCCCGTAGGCCTTTTGGAACACCCCCGGGTTGGCTAGCGAAATGCAACCCACTGCACACTTCCTTGGGAGAGCCAGATTACCTCAGGTTTACACAGGATTCAGGAAGACAGTTCCGGACTGTCCTACATGCAATGGATGTAATCTCGTTCCCCTAGCCGAACTCCATAGAGAAAAACACTCTCTGTCTAATCCCTTTTCAGATTTCACTCTTAGAGCCTCGCATCCTCAAGGAGGTGGTCGGCTTGCATTCCAAGTAACACACAAACACGGTTCTTGGTGTAACACTGCAGGCCTGTGGAAGATGAACAGGGCCCTAAGTCTCCCTCGCCCATCCTTTGTTTAGGCACTTCACTGCACGCAGAACACCGGTCGAAGAACCAATTTGATTCAGTGAAAGCCCCAGTGAGTAACTCGTGTCTCTTTGGACGTTTAGCGTCGACATGATGTGCTTAGGCTGCGTGTCAACCTGGAAATGGGAGACTGATGGCACAAGGCTTGTTTTCCCATTTGGAAAGCTCCGTTCAGGCGGCCTCGAAGCTACCTGAAAAGCATTGTTGTGACCGGGCTTTTACTCACTGCCGGCATGGCTCAGAGAAGAAAACGAGTTTTCGCGAAGGAAACCTTGGGCTTCCAGTTCCTACTTGGAGGCTCGTCCTGCTCTGCCCTATACGTAACGTGAAAGTCAACGTGAGCACTAGCCTCGAAGGAAGGCCCTGATTTCCCTTGCCGAAAGGAAGGCATGCAGCAACTCCATGAGGCCTTAATGGCTCTTCTGCTTTAGTTTAAGGTAGTAAGCTTTTCAGGTCTCCTAGGACTGTCGCGTCAGCACCCGTTTCCGTTCCAGAATATTGGGTACCCCCAGGATGCCCTGGGCCTGTTAAGCAACCTCCAGCCCCGTAGGCCCTTTGGAGGACCCCTGTGTTTGCCGAGTGAGGGGCAACACACTGCACTCTTCCTTGGGAATGATACATTTCCTCAGCTCTACAGCAGCTTCAGGAACACAGGTCTAGAATCTCCAGCCCTCCAAGGAAGTCGGCCTCCTTGCCCGAGGTGGGCTAACGTGAGGAAATCACTCTGCTTATATTTCCTTCTAACACCTCTTACCTGAATCACCCATCCCTCAAGGAGACTGTCGGAGTGCGTTCCAACGGCAACATAAGCACAGTTCTTGGTGTAACCCTGCAGGCTTTCGGAAGATTAACAGGCCCCTTTGCGGACCTCGAGCATTCCTCCTTTAGGCAGCTCACTACACGCACAATAGCGGGCGGAGGAAAGGGTGATTCAGGGGAGGGCCCAGGAGGTAACTTGAGTCTCCTTTGAGTTGTTGGAATCCACATGTACTTCTGCAGCCTGTCAACACGGAAAAGGGAGAGTGATGGCACAAGGCTTCTTTTCCCAGTTTGAAAGCTCCATTGATGCGGACTTGACGCTACCTGAAAAGCATTGTTGTTGTCGTGGTTTTCCTCACTGTCGGCATGGTTCTGAGAAGGAGATGAGTTTGCCCGGAAGAAACCTTTGGCTTCCAGTTCCTACTTGGAAGCTCATCCTGCTCTGCTCTATACCTAAAGTGAAACACAATGGGAGCACTAGCCTCGAAGTAAGGCCCTGATTTGCTTTGCCAAACTGGAGGCGTGCCGCAGCTCCATGAGGCCTTCATCGCTGTTCGGCTTTAGTTTCAGGGAAGTAACCTTTTCAAGACTCCTAGGGACCTTTCTTCAGGCCCCGTTTCGGTACCAGAACACTGAGTACAGCCAGGAAGCTCTGGTCCTGTTAAGCAACTTCCAGCCCCGTAGGCCTTTTGGAACACCCCCGGGTTGGCTAGCGAAATGCAACCCACTGCACACTTCCTTGGGAGAGCCAGATTACCTCAGGTTTACACAGGATTCAGGAAGACAGTTCCGGACTGTCCTACATGCAATGGATGTAATCTCGTTCCCCTAGCCGAACTCCATAGAGAAAAACACTCTCTGTCTAATCCCTTTTCAGATTTCACTCTTAGAGCCTCGCATCCTCAAGGAGGTGGTCGGCTTGCATTCCAAGTAACACACAAACACGGTTCTTGGTGTAACACTGCAGGCCTGTGGAAGATGAACAGGGCCCTAAGTCTCCCTCGCCCATCCTTTGTTTAGGCACTTCACTGCACGCAGAACACCGGTCGAAGAACCAATTTGATTCAGTGAAAGCCCCAGTGAGTAACTCGTGTCTCTTTGGACGTTTAGCGTCGACATGATGTGCTTAGGCTGCGTGTCAACCTGGAAATGGGAGACTGATGGCACAAGGCTTGTTTTCCCATTTGGAAAGCTCCGTTCAGGCGGCCTCGAAGCTACCTGAAAAGCATTGTTGTGACCGGGCTTTTACTCACTGCCGGCATGGCTCAGAGAAGAAAACGAGTTTTCGCGAAGGAAACCTTGGGCTTCCAGTTCCTACTTGGAGGCTCGTCCTGCTCTGCCCTATACGTAACGTGAAAGTCAACGTGAGCACTAGCCTCGAAGGAAGGCCCTGATTTCCCTTGCCGAAAGGAAGGCATGCAGCAGCTCCATGAGGCCTTAATGGCTCTTCTGCTTTAGTTTAAGGTAGTAAGCTTTTCAGGTCTCCTAGGACTGTCACGTCAGCACCCGTTTCCGTTCCAGAATATTGGGTACCCCCAGGATGCCCTGGGCCTGTTAAGCAACCTCCAGCCCCGTAGGCCCTTTGGAGGACCCCTGTGTTTGCCGAGTGAGGGGCAACACACTGCACTCTTCCTTGGGAATGATACATTTCCTCAGCTCTACAGCAGCTTCAGGAACACAGGTCTAGAATCTCCAGCCCTCCAAGGAAGTCGGCCTCCTTGCCCGAGGTGGGCTAACGTGAGGAAATCACTCTGCTTATATTTCCTTCTAACACCTCTTACCTGAATCACCCATCCCTCAAGGAGACTGTCGGAGTGCGTTCCAACGGCAACATAAGCACAGTTCTTGGTGTAACCCTGCAGGCTTTCGGAAGATTGACAGGCCCCTTTGCGGACCTCGAGCATTCCTCCTTTAGGCAGCTCACTACACGCACAATAGCAGGCGGAGGAAAGGGTGATTCAGGGGAGGGCCCAGGAGGTAACTTGAGTCTCCTTTGAGTTGTTGGAATCCACATGTACTTCTGCAGCCTGTCAACACGGAAAAGGGAGAGTGATGGCACAAGGCTTCTTTTCCCAGTTTGAAAGCTCCATTGATGCGGACTTGACGCTACCTGAAAATCATTGTTGTTGTCGTGGTTTTCCTCACTGTCGGCATGGTTCTGAGCAGGAGATGAGTTTGCCCGGAAGAAACCTTTGGCTTCCAGTTCCTACTTGGAAGCTCATCCTGCTCTGCTCTATACCTAAAGTGAAACACAATGGGAGCACTAGCCTCGAAGTAAGGCCCTGATTTGCTTTGCCAAACGGGAGGCGTGCCGCAGCTCCATGAGGCCTTCATCGCTGTTCGGCTTTAGTTTCACGGAAGTAAGCTTTTCAAGACTCCTAGGGACCTTTCTTCAGGCCCCGTTTCGGTACCAGAACACTGAGTACAGCCAGGAAGCTCTGGTCCTGTTAAGCAACTTCCAGCCCCGTAGGCCTTTTGGAACACCCCCGGGTTGGCTAGCGAAATGCAACCCACTGCACACTTCCTTGGGAGAGCCAGATTACCTCAGGTTTACACAGGATTCAGGAAGACAGTTCCGGACTGTCCTACATGCAATGGATGTAATCTCGTTCCCCTAGCCGAACTCCATAGAGAAAAACACTCTCTGTCTAATCCCTTTTCAGATTTCACTCTTAGAGCCTCGCATCCTCAAGGAGGTGGTCGGCTTGCATTCCAAGTAACACACAAACACGGTTCTTGGTGTAACACTGCAGGCCTGTGGAAGATGAACAGGGCCCTAAGTCTCCCTCGCCCATCCTTTGTTTAGGCACTTCACTGCACGCAGAACACCGGTCGAAGAACCAATTTGATTCAGTGAAAGCCCCAGTGAGTAACTCGTGTCTCTTTGGACGTTTAGCGTCGACATGATGTGCTTAGGCTGCGTGTCAACCTGGAAATGGGAGACTGATGGCACAAGGCTTGTTTTCCCATTTGGAAAGCTCCGTTCAGGCGGCCTCGAAGCTACCTGAAAAGCATTGTTGTGACCGGGCTTTTACTCACTGCCGGCATGGCTCAGAGAAGAAAACGAGTTTTCGCGAAGGAAACCTTGGGCTTCCAGTTCCTACTTGGAGGCTCGTCCTGCTCTGCCCTATACGTAACGTGAAAGTCAACGTGAGCACTAGCCTCGAAGGAAGGCCCTGATTTCCCTTGCCGAAAGGAAGGCATGCAGCAGCTCCATGAGGCCTTAATGGCTCTTCTGCTTTAGTTTAAGGTAGTAAGCTTTTCAGGTCTCCTAGGACTGTCGCGTCAGCACCCGTTTCCGTTCCAGAATATTGGGTACCCCCAGGATGCCCTGGGCCTGTTAAGCAACCTCCAGCCCCGTAGGCCCTTTGGAGGACCCCTGTGTTTGCCGAGTGAGGGGCAACACACTGCACTCTTCCTTGGGAATGATACATTTCCTCAGCTCTACAGCAGCTTCAGGAACACAGGTCTAGAATCTCCAGCCCTCCAAGGAAGTCGGCCTCCTTGCCCGAGGTGGGCTAACGTGAGGAAATCACTCTGCTTATATTTCCTTCTAACACCTCTTACCTGAATCACCCATCCCTCAAGGAGACTGTCGGAGTGCGTTCCAACGGCAACATAAGCACAGTTCTTGGTGTAACCCTGCAGGCTTTCGGAAGATTGACAGGCCCCTTTGCGGACCTCGAGCATTCCTCCTTTAGGCAGCTCACTACACGCACAATAGCGGGCGGAGGAAAGGGTGATTCAGGGGAGGGCCCAGGAGGTAACTTGAGTCTCCTTTGAGTTGTTGGAATCCACATGTACTTCTGCAGCCTGTCAACACGGAAAAGGGAGAGTGATGGCACAAGGCTTCTTTTCCCAGTTTGAAAGCTCCATTGATGCGGACTTGACGCTACCTGAAAAGCATTGTTGTTGTCGTGGTTTTCCTCACTGTCGGCATGGTTCTGAGCAGGAGATGAGTTTGCCCGGAAGAAACCTTTGGCTTCCAGTTCCTACTTGGAAGCTCATCCTGCTCTGCTCTATACCTAAAGTGAAACACAATGGGAGCACTAGCCTCGAAGTAAGGCCCTGATTTGCTTTGCCAAACGGGAGGCGTGCCGCAGCTCCATGAGGCCTTCATCGCTGTTCGGCTTTAGTTTCACGGAAGTAAGCTTTTCAAGACTCCTAGGGACCTTTCTTCAGGCCCCGTTTCGGTACCAGAACACTGAGTACAGCCAGGAAGCTCTGGTCCTGTTAAGCAACTTCCAGCCCCGTAGGCCTTTTGGAACACCCCCGGGTTGGCTAGCGAAATGCAACCCACTGCACACTTCCTTGGGAGAGCCAGATTACCTCAGGTTTACACAGGATTCAGGAAGACAGTTCCGGACTGTCCTACATGCAATGGATGTAATCTCGTTCCCCTAGCCGAACTCCATAGAGAAAAACACTCTCTGTCTAATCCCTTTTCAGATTTCACTCTTAGAGCCTCGCATCCTCAAGGAGGTGGTCGGCTTGCATTCCAAGTAACACACAAACACGGTTCTTGGTGTAACACTGCAGGCCTGTGGAAGATGAACAGGGCCCTAAGTCTCCCTCGCCCATCCTTTGTTTAGGCACTTCACTGCACGCAGAACACCGGTCGAAGAACCAATTTGATTCAGTGAAAGCCCCAGTGAGTAACTCGTGTCTCTTTGGACGTTTAGCGTCGACATGATGTGCTTAGGCTGCGTGTCAACCTGGAAATGGGAGACTGATGGCACAAGGCTTGTTTTCCCATTTGGAAAGCTCCGTTCAGGCGGCCTCGAAGCTACCTGAAAAGCATTGTTGTGACCGGGCTTTTACTCACTGCCGGCATGGCTCAGAGAAGAAAACGAGTTTTCGCGAAGGAAACCTTGGGCTTCCAGTTCCTACTTGGAGGCTCGTCCTGCTCTGCCCTATACGTAACGTGAAAGTCAACGTGAGCACTAGCCTCGAAGGAAGGCCCTGATTTCCCTTGCCGAAAGGAAGGCATGCAGCAGCTCCATGAGGCCTTAATGGCTCTTCTGCTTTAGTTTAAGGTAGTAAGCTTTTCAGGTCTCCTAGGAATGTCGCGTCAGCACCCGTTTCCGTTCCAGAATATTGGGTACCCCCAGGATGCCCTGGGCCTGTTAAGCAACCTCCAGCCCCGTAGGCCCTTTGGAGGACCCCTGTGTTTGCCGAGTGAGGGGCAACACACTGCACTCTTCCTTGGGAATGATACATTTCCTCAGCTCTACAGCAGCTTCAGGAACACAGGTCTAGAATCTCCAGCCCTCCAAGGAAGTCGGCCTCCTTGCCCGAGGTGGGCTAACGTGAGGAAATCACTCTGCTTATATTTCCTTCTAACACCTCTTACCTGAATCACCCATCCCTCAAGGAGACTGTCGGAGTGCGTTCCAACGGCAACATAAGCACAGTTCTTGGTGTAACCCTGCAGGCTTTCGGAAGATTGACAGGCCCCTTTGCGGACCTCGAGCATTCCTCCTTTAGGCAGCTCACTACACGCACAATAGCGGGCGGAGGAAAGGGTGATTCAGGGGAGGGCCCAGGAGGTAACTTGAGTCTCCTTTGAGTTGTTGGAATCCACATGTACTTCTGCAGCCTGTCAACACGGAAAAGGGAGAGTGATGGCACAAGGCTTCTTTTCCCAGTTTGAAAGCTCCATTGATGCGGACTTGACGCTACCTGAAAAGCATTGTTGTTGTCGTGGTTTTCCTCACTGTCGGCATGGTTCTGAGAAGGAGATGAGTTTGCCCGGAAGAAACCTTTGGCTTCCAGTTCCTACTTGGAAGCTCATCCTGCTCTGCTCTATACCTAAAGTGAAACACAATGGGAGCACGAGCCTCGAAGTAAGGCCCTGATTTGCTTTGCCAAACTGGAGGCGTGCCGCAGCTCCATGAGGCCTTCATCGCTGTTCGGCTTTAGTTTCACGGAAGTAAGCTTTTCAAGACTCCTAAGGACCTTTCTTCAGGCCCCGTTTCGGTACCAGAACACTGAGTACAGCCAGGAAGCTCTGGTCCTGTTAAGCAACTTCCAGCCCCGTAGGCCTTTTGGAACACCCCCGGGTTGGCTAGCGAAATGCAACCCACTGCACACTTCCTTGGGAGAGCCAGATTACCTCAGGTTTACACAGGATTCAGGAAGACAGTTCCGGACTGTCCTACATGCAATGGATGTAATCTCGTTCCCCTAGCCGAACTCCATAGAGAAAAACACTCTCTGTCTAATCCCTTTTCAGATTTCACTCTTAGAGCCTCGCATCCTCAAGGAGGTGGTCGGCTTGCATTCCAAGTAACACACAAACACGGTTCTTGGTGTAACACTGCAGGCCTGTGGAAGATGAACAGGGCCCTAAGTCTCCCTCGCCCATCCTTTGTTTAGGCACTTCACTGCACGCAGAACACCGGTCGAAGAACCAATTTGATTCAGTGAAAGCCCCAGTGAGTAACTCGTGTCTCTTTGGACGTTTAGCGTCGACATGATGTGCTTAGGCTGCGTGTCAACCTGGAAATGGGAGACTGATGGCACAAGGCTTGTTTTCCCATTTGGAAAGCTCCGTTCAGGCGGCCTCGAAGCTACCTGAAAAGCATTGTTGTGACCGGGCTTTTACTCACTGCCGGCATGGCTCAGAGAAGAAAACGAGTTTTCGCGAAGGAAACCTTGGGCTTCCAGTTCCTACTTGGAGGCTCGTCCTGCTCTGCCCTATACGTAACGTGAAAGTCAACGTGAGCACTAGCCTCGAAGGAAGGCCCTGATTTCCCTTGCCGAAAGGAAGGCATGCAGCAGCTCCATGAGGCCTTAATGGCTCTTCTGCTTTAGTTTAAGGTAGTAAGCTTTTCAGGTCTCCTAGGACTGTCGCGTCAGCACCCGTTTCCGTTCCAGAATATTGGGTACCCCCAGGATGCCCTGGGCCTGTTAAGCAACCTCCAGCCCCGTAGGCCCTTTGGAGGACCCCTGTGTTTGCCGAGTGAGGGGCAACACACTGCACTCTTCCTTGGGAATGATACATTTCCTCAGCTCTACAGCAGCTTCAGGAACACAGGTCTAGAATCTCCAGCCGTCCAAGGAAGTCGGCCTCCTTGCCCGAGGTGGGCTAACGTGAGGAAATCACTCTGCTTATATTTCCTTCTAACACCTCTTACCTGAATCACCCATCCCTCAAGGAGACTGTCGGAGTGCGTTCCAACGGCAACATAAGCACAGTTCTTGGTGTAACCCTGCAGGCTTTCGGAAGATTGACAGGCCCCTTTGCGGACCTCGAGCATTCCTCCTTTAGGCAGCTCACTACACGCACAATAGCGGGCGGAGGAAAGGGTGATTCAGGGGAGGGCCCAGGAGGTAACTTGAGTCTCCTTTGAGTTGTTGGAATCCACATGTACTTCTGCAGCCTGTCAACACGGAAAAGGGAGAGTGATGGCACAAGGCTTCTTTTCCCAGTTTGAAAGCTCCATTGATGCGGACTTGACGCTACCTGAAAAGCATTGTTGTTGTCGTGGTTTTCCTCACTGTCGGCATGGTTCTGAGAAGGAGATGAGTTTGCCCGGAAGAAACCTTTGGCTTCCAGTTCCTACTTGGAAGCTCATCCTGCTCTGCTCTATACCTAAAGTGAAACACAATGGGAGCACTAGCCTCGAAGTAAGGCCCTGATTTGCTTTGCCAAACTGGAGGCGTGCCGCAGCTCCATGAGGCCTTCATCGCTGTTCGGCTTTAGTTTCACGGTAGTAAGCTTTTCAAGACTCCTAGGGACCTTTCTTCAGGCCCCGTTTCGGTACCAGAACACTGAGTACAGCCAGGAAGCTCTGGTCCTGTTAAGCAACTTCCAGCCCCGTAGGCCTTTTGGAACACCCCCGGGTTGGCTAGCGAAATGCAACCCACTGCACACTTCCTTGGGAGAGCCAGATTACCTCAGGTTTACACAGGATTCAGGAAGACAGTTCCAGACTGTCCTACATGCAATGGATGTAATCTCGTTCCCCTAGCCGAACTCCATAGAGAAAAACACTCTCTGTCTAATCCCTTTTCAGATTTCACTCTTAGAGCCTCGCATCCTCAAGGAGGTGGTCGGCTTGCATTCCAAGTAACACACAAACACGGTTCTTGGTGTAACACTGCAGGCCTGTGGAAGATGAACAGGGCCCTAAGTCTCCCTCGCCCATCCTTTGTTTAGGCACTTCACTGCACGCAGAACACCGTCGAAGAACCAATTTGATTCAGTGAAAGCCCCAGTGAGTAACTCGTGTCTCTTTGGACGTTTAGCGTCGACATGATGTGCTTAGGCTGCGTGTCAACCTGGAAATGGGGAGACTGATGGCACAAGGCTTGTTTTCCCATTTGGAAAGCTCCGTTCAGGCGGCCTCGAAGCTACCTGAAAAGCATTGTTGTGACCGGGCTTTTACTCACTGCCGGCATGGCTCAGAGAAGAAAACGAGTTTTCGCGAAGGAAACCTTGGGCTTCCAGTTCCTACTTGGAGGCTCGTCCTGCTCTGCCCTATACGTAACGTTGAAAGTCAACGTGAGCACTAGCCTCGAAGGAAGGCCCTGATTTCCCTTGCCGAAAGGAAGGCATGCAGCAACTCCATGAGGCCTTAATGGCTCTTCTGCTTTAGTTTAAGGTAGTAAGCTTTTCAGGTCTCCTAGGACTGTCGCGTCAGCACCCGTTTCCGTTCCAGAATATTGGGTACCCCCAGGATGCCCTGGGCATGTTAAGCAACCTCCAGCCCCGTAGGCCCTTTGGAGGACCCCTGTGTTTGCCGAGTGAGGGGCAACACACTGCACTCTTCCTTGGGAATGATACATTTCCTCAGCTCTACAGCAGCTTCAGGAACACAGGTCTAGAATCTCCAGCCCTCCAAGGAAGTCGGCCTCCTTGCCCGAGGTGGGCTAACGTGAGGAAATCACTCTGCTTATATTTCCTTCTAACACCTCTTACCTGAATCACCCATCCCTCAAGGAGACTGTCGGAGTGCGTTCCAACGGCAACATAAGCACAGTTCTTGGTGTAACCCTGCAGGCTTTCGGAAGATTGACAGGCCCCTTTGCGGACCTCGAGCATTCCTCCTTTAGGCAGCTCACTACACGCACAATAGCGGGCGGAGGAAAGGGTGATTCAGGGGAGGGCCCAGGAGGTAACTTGAGTCTCCTTTGAGTTGTTGGAATCCACATGTACTTCTGCAGCCTGTCAACACGGAAAAGGGAGAGTGATGGCACAAGGCTTCTTTTCCCAGTTTGAAAGCTCCATTGATGCGGACTTGACGCTACCTGAAAAGCATTGTTGTTGTCGTGGTTTTCCTCACTGTCGGCATGGTTCTGAGAAGGAGATGAGTTTGCCCGGAAGAAACCTTTGGCTTCCAGTTCCTACTTGGAAGCTCATCCTGCTCTGCTCTATACCTAAAGTGAAACACAATGGGAGCACGAGCCTCGAAGTAAGGCCCTGATTTGCTTTGCCAAACTGGAGGCGTGCCGCAGCTCCATGAGGCCTTCATCGCTGTTCGGCTTTAGTTTCACGGTAGTAAGCTTTTCAAGACTCCTAGGGACCTTTCTTCAGGCCCCGTTTCGGTACCAGAACACTGAGTACAGCCAGGAAGCTCTGGTCCTGTTAAGCAACTTCCAGCCCCGTAGGCCTTTTGGAACACCCCCGGGTTGGCTAGCGAAATGCAACCCACTGCACACTTCCTTGGGAGAGCCAGATTACCTCAGGTTTACACAGGATTCAGGAAGACAGTTCCAGACTGTCCTACATGCAATGGATGTAATCTCGTTCCCCTAGCCGAACTCCATAGAGAAAAACACTCTCTGTCTAATCCCTTTTCAGATTTCACTCTTAGAGCCTCGCATCCTCAAGGAGGTGGTCGGCTTGCATTCCAAGTAACACACAAACACGGTTCTTGGTGTAACACTGCAGGCCTGTGGAAGATGAACAGGGCCCTAAGTCTCCCTCGCCCATCCTTTGTTTAGGCACTTCACTGCACGCAGAACACCGGTCGAAGAACCAATTTGATTCAGTGAAAGCCCCAGTGAGTAACTCGTGTCTCTTTGGACGTTTAGCGTCGACATGATGTGCTTAGGCTGCGTGTCAACCTGGAAATGGGAGACTGATGGCACAAGGCTTGTTTTCCCATTTGGAAAGCTCCGTTCAGGCGGCCTCGAAGCTACCTGAAAAGCATTGTTGTGACCGGGCTTTTACTCACTGCCGGCATGGCTCAGAGAAGAAAACGAGTTTTCGCGAAGGAAACCTTGGGCTTCCAGTTCCTACTTGGAGGCTCGTCCTGCTCTGCCCTATACGTAACGTGAAAGTCAACGTGAGCACTAGCCTCGAAGGAAGGCCCTGATTTCCCTTGCCGAAAGGAAGGCATGCAGCAACTCCATGAGGCCTTAATGGCTCTTCTGCTTTAGTTTAAGGTAGTAAGCTTTTCAGGTCTCCTAGGACTGTCGCGTCAGCACCCGTTTCCGTTCCAGAATATTGGGTACCCCCAGGATGCCCTGGGTCTGTTAAGCAACCTCCAGCCCCGTAGGCCCTTTGGAGGACCCCTGTGTTTGCCGAGTGAGGGGCAACACACTGCACTCTTCCTTGGGAATGATACATTTCCTCAGCTCTACAGCAGCTTCAGGAACACAGGTCTAGAATCTCCAGCCCTCCAAGGAAGTCGGCCTCCTTGCCCGAGGTGGGCTAACGTGAGGAAATCACTCTGCTTATATTTCCTTCTAACACCTCTTACCTGAATCACCCATCCCTCAAGGAGACTGTCGGAGTGCGTTCCAACGGCAACATAAGCACAGTTCTTGGTGTAACCCTGCAGGCTTTCGGAAGATTGACAGGCCCCTTTGCGGACCTCGAGCATTCCTCCTTTAGGCAGCTCACTACACGCACAATAGCGGGCGGAGGAAAGGGTGATTCAGGGGAGGGCCCAGGAGGTAACTTGAGTCTCCTTTGAGTTGTTGGAATCCACATGTACTTCTGCATCCTGTCAACACGGAAAAGGGAGAGTGATGGCACAAGGCTTCTTTCCCCAGTTTGAAAGCTCCATTGATGCGGACTTGACGCTACCTGAAAAGCATTGTTGTTGTCGTGGTTTTCCTCACTGTCGGCATGGTTCTGAGAAGGAGATGAGTTTGCCCGGAAGAAACCTTTGGCTTCCAGTTCCTACTTGGAAGCTCATCCTGCTCTGCTCTATACCTAAAGTGAAACACAATGGGAGCACTAGCCTCGAAGTAAGGCCCTGATTTGCTTTGCCAAACTGGAGGCGTGCCGCAGCTCCATGAGGCCTTCATCGCTGTTCGGCCTTAGTTTCACGGAAGTAAGCTTTTCAAGACTCCTAGGGACCTTTCTTCAGGCCCCGTTTCGGTACCAGAACACTGAGTACAGCCAGGAAGCTCTGGTCCTGTTAAGCAACTTCCAGCCCCGTAGGCCTTTTGGAACACCCCCGGGTTGGCTAGCGAAATGCAACCCACTGCACACTTCCTTGGGAGAGCCAGATTACCTCAGGTTTACACAGGATTCAGGAAGACAGTTCCAGACTGTCCTACATGCAATGGATGTAATCTCGTTCCCCTAGCCGAACTCCATAGAGAAAAACACTCTCTGTCTAATCCCTTTTCAGATTTCACTCTTAGAGCCACGCCTCCTCAAGGAGGTGGTCGGCTTGCATTCCAAGTAAAACACAAACACGGTTCTTGGTGTAACACTGCAGGCCTGTGGAAGATGAACAGGGCCCTAAGTCTCCCTCGCCCATCCTTTGTTTAGGCACTTCACTGCACGCAGGACACCGGTCGAAGAACCAATTTGATTCAGTGAAAGCCCCAGTGAGTAACTCGTGTCTCTTTGGACGTTTAGCGTCGACATGATGTGCTTAGGCTGCGTGTCAACCTGGAAATGGGAGACTGATTGCACAAGGCTTGTTTTCCCATTTGGAAAGCTCCGTTCAGGCGGCCTCGAAGCTACCTGAAAAGCATTGTTGTGACCGGGCTTTTACTCACTGCCAGCATGGCTCAGAGAAGAAAACGAGTTTTCGCGAAGGAAACCTTGGGCTTCCAGTTCCTACTTGGAGGCTCGTCCTGCTCTGCCCTATACGTAACGTGAAAGTCAACGTGAGCACTAGCCTCGAAGGAAGGCCCTGATTTCCCTTGCCGAAAGGAAGGCATGCAGCAACTCCATGAGGCCTTAATGGCTCTTCTGCTTTAGTTTAAGGTAGTAAGCTTTTCAGGTCTCCTAGGACTGTCGCGTCAGCACCCGTTTCCGTTCCAGAATATTGGGTACCCCCAGGATGCCCTGGGCCTGTTAAGCAACCTCCAGCCCCGTAGGCCCTTTGGAGGACCCCTGTGTTTGCCGAGTGAGGGGCAACACACTGCACTCTTCCTTGGGAATGATACATTTCCTCAGCTCTACAGCAGCTTCAGGAACACAGGTCTAGAATCTCCAGCCCTCCAAGGAAGTCGGCCTCCTTGCCCGAGGTGGGCTAACGTGAGGAAATCACTCTGCTTATATTTCCTTCTAACACCTCTTACCTGAATCACCCATCCCTCAAGGAGACTGTCGGAGTGCGTTCCAACGGCAACATAAGCACAGTTCTTGGTGTAACCCTGCAGGCTTTCGGAAGATTGACAGGCCCCTTTGCGGACCTCGAGCATTCCTCCTTTAGGCAGCTCACTACACGCACAATAGCGGGCGGAGGAAAGGGTGATTCAGGGGAGGGCCCAGGAGGTAACTTGAGTCTCCTTTGAGTTGTTGGAATCCACATGTACTTCTGCATCCTGTCAACACGGAAAAGGGAGAGTGATGGCACAAGGCTTCTTTCCCCAGTTTGAAAGCTCCATTGATGCGGACTTGACGCTACCTGAAAAGCATTGTTGTTGTCGTGGTTTTCCTCACTGTCGGCATGGTTCTGAGAAGGAGATGAGTTTGCCCGGAAGAAACCTTTGGCTTCCAGTTCCTACTTGGAAGCTCATCCTGCTCTGCTCTATACCTAAAGTGAAACACAATGGGAGCACTAGCCTCGAAGTAAGGCCCTGATTTGCTTTGCCAAACTGGAGGCGTGCCGCAGCTCCATGAGGCCTTCATCGCTGTTCGGCCTTAGTTTCACGGAAGTAAGCTTTTCAAGACTCCTAGGGACCTTTCTTCAGGCCCCGTTTCGGTACCAGAACACTGAGTACAGCCAGGAAGCTCTGGTCCTGTTAAGCAACTTCCAGCCCCGTAGGCCTTTTGGAACACCCCCGGGTTGGCTAGCGAAATGCAACCCACTGCACACTTCCTTGGGAGAGCCAGATTACCTCAGGTTTACACAGGATTCAGGAAGACAGTTCCAGACTGTCCTACATGCAATGGATGTAATCTCGTTCCCCTAGCCGAACTCCATAGAGAAAAACACTCTCTGTCTAATCCCTTTTCAGATTTCACTCTTAGAGCCACGCCTCCTCAAGGAGGTGGTCGGCTTGCATTCCAAGTAAAACACAAACACGGTTCTTGGTGTAACACTGCAGGCCTGTGGAAGATGAACAGGGCCCTAAGTCTCCCTCGCCCATCCTTTCTTTAGGCACTTCACTGCACGCAGAACACCGGTCGAAGAACCAATTTGATTCAGTGAAAGCCCCAGTGAGTAACTCGTGTCTCTTTGGACGTTTAGCGTCGACATGATGTGCTTAGGCTGCGTGTCAACCTGGAAATGGAAGACTGATGGCACAAGGCTTGTTTTCCCATTTGGAAAGCTCCGTTCAGGCGGCCTCGAAGCTACCTGAAAAGCATTGTTGTGACCGGGCTTTTACTCACTGCCAGCATGGCTCAGAGAAGAAAACGAGTTTTCGCGAAGGAAACCTTGGGCTTCCAGTTCCTACTTGGAGGCTCGTCCTGCTCTGCCCTATACGTAACGTGAAAGTCAACGTGAGCACTAGCCTCGAAGGAAGGCCCTGATTTCCCTTGCCGAAAGGAAGGCATGCAGCAACTCCATGAGGCCTTAATGGCTCTTCTGCTTTAGTTTAAGGTAGTAAGCTTTTCAGGTCTCCTAGGACTGTCGCGTCAGCACCCGTTTCCGTTCCAGAATATTGGGTACCCCCAGGATGCCCTGGGCCTGTTAAGCAACCTCCAGCCCCGTAGGCCCTTTAGCGGACCCCTGTGTTTGCCGAGTGAGGGGCAACACACTGCACTCTTCCTTGGGAATGATACATTTCCTCAGCTCTACAGCAGCTTCAGGAACACAGGTCTAGAATCTCCAGCCGTCCAAGGATGTCGGCCTCCTTGCCCGAGGTGGGCTAACGTGAGGAAATCACTCTGCTTATATTTCCTTCTAACACCTCTTACCTGAATCACCCATCCCTCAAGGAGACTGTCGGAGTGCGTTCCAACGGCAACATAAGCACAGTTCTTGGTGTAACCCTGCAGGCTTTCGGAAGATTGACAGGCCCCTTTGCGGACCTCGAGCATTCCTCCTTTAGGCAGCTCACTACACGCACAATAGCGGGCGGAAGAAAGGGTGATTCAGGGGAGGGCCCAGGAGGTAACTTGAGTCTCCTTTGAGTTGTTGGAATCCACATGTACTTCTGCATCCTGTCAACACGGAAAAGGGAGAGTGATGGCACAAGGCTTCTTTCCCCAGTTTGAAAGCTCCATTGATGCGGACTTGACGCTACCTGAAAAGCATTGTTGTTGTCGTGGTTTTCCTCACTGTCGGCATGGTTCTGAGAAGGAGATGAGTTTGCCCGGAAGAAACCTTTGGCTTCCAGTTCCTACTTGGAAGCTCATCCTGCTCTGCTCTATACCTAAAGTGAAACACAATGGGAGCACTAGCCTCGAAGTAAGGCCCTGATTTGCTTTGCCAAACTGGAGGCGTGCCGCAGCTCCATGAGGCCTTCATCGCTGTTCGGCCTTAGTTTCACGGAAGTAAGCTTTTCAAGACTCCTAGGGACCTTTCTTCAGGCCCCGTTTCGGTACCAGAACACTGAGTACAGCCAGGAAGCTCTGGTCCTGTTAAGCAACTTCCAGCCCCGTAGGCCTTTTGGAACACCCCCGGGTTGGCTAGCGAAATGCAACCCACTGCACACTTCCTTGGGAGAGCCAGATTACCTCAGGTTTACACAGGATTCAGGAAGACAGTTCCAGACTGTCCTACATGCAATGGATGTAATCTCGTTCCCCTAGCCGAACTCCATAGAGAAAAACACTCTCTGTCTAATCCCTTTTCAGATTTCACTCTTAGAGCCACGCCTCCTCAAGGAGGTGGTCGGCTTGCATTCCAAGTAAAACACAAACACGGTTCTTGGTGTAACACTGCAGGCCTGTGGAAGATGAACAGGGCCCTAAGTCTCCCTCGCCCATCCTTTGTTTAGGCACTTCACTGCACGCAGAACACCGGTCGAAGAACCAATTTGATTCAGTGAAAGCCCCAGTGAGTAACTCGTGTCTCTTTGGACGTTTAGCGTCGACATGATGTGCTTAGGCTGCGTGTCAACCTGGAAATGGGAGACTGATGGCACAAGGCTTGTTTTCCCATTTGGAAAGCTCCGTTCAGGCGGCCTCGAAGCTACCTGAAAAGCATTGTTGTGACCGGGCTTTTACTCACTGCCGGCATGGCTCAGAGAAGAAAACGAGTTTTCGCGAAGGAAACATTGGGCTTCCAGTTCCTACTTGGAGGCTCGTCCTGCTCTGCCCTATACGTAACGTGAAAGTCAACGTGAGCACTAGCCTCGAAGGAAGGCCCTGATTTCCCTTGCCGAAAGGAAGGCATGCAGCAACTCCATGAGGCCTTAATGGCTCTTCTGCTTTAGTTTAAGGTAGTAAGCTTTTCAGGTCTCCTAGGACTGTCGCGTCAGCACCCGTTTCCGTTCCAGAATATTGGGTACCCCCAGGATGCCCTGGGCCTGTTAAGCAACCTCCAGCCCCGTAGGCCCTTTAGCGGACCCCTGTGTTTGCCGAGTGAGGGGCAACACACTGCACTCTTCCTTGGGAATGATACATTTCCTCACCTCTACAGCAGCTTCAGGAACACAGGTCTAGAATCTCCAGCCGTCCAAGGATGTCGGCCTCCTTGCCCGAGGTGGGCTAACGTGAGGAGATCACTCTGCTTATATTTCCTTCTAACACTTCTTACCTGAATCACCCATCCCTCAAGGAGACTGTCGGAGTGCGTTCCAACGGCAACATAAGCACAGTTCTTGGTGTAACCCTGTAGGCTTTCGGAAGATTGACAGGCCCCTTTGCGGACCTCGAGCATTCCTCCTTTAGGCAGCTCACTACACGCACAATAGCGGGCGGAAGAAAGGGTGATTCAGGGGAGGGCCCAGGAGGTAACTTGAGTCTCCTTTGAGTTGTTGGAATCCACATGTACTTCTGCAGCCTGTCAACACGGAAAAGGGAGAGTGATGGCACAAGGCTTCTTTTCCCAGTTTGAAAGCTCCATTGATGCGGACTTGATGCTACCTGAAAAGCATTGTTGTTGTCGTGGTTTTCCTCACTGTCGGCATGGTTCTGAGAAGGAGATGAGTTTGCCCGGAAGAAACCTTTGGCTTCCAGTTCCTACTTGGAAGCTCATCCTGCTCTGCTCTATACCTAAAGTGAAACACAATGGGAGCACGAGCCTCGAAGTAAGGCCCTGATTTGCTTTGCCAAACTGGAGGCGTGCCGCAGCTCCATGAGGCCTTCATCGCTGTTCGGCTTTAGTTTCACGGTAGTAAGCTTTTCAAGACTCCTAGGGACCTTTCTTCAGGCCCCGTTTCGGTACCAGAACACTGAGTACAGCCAGGAAGCTCTGGTCCTGTTAAGCAACTTCCAGCCCCGTAGGCCTTTTGGAACACCCCCGGGTTGGCTAGCGAAATGCAACCCACTGCACACTTCCTTGGGAGAGCCAGATTACCTCAGGTTTACACAGGATTCAGGAAGACAGTTCCAGACTGTCCTACATGCAATGGATGTAATCTCGTTCCCCTAGCCGAACTCCATAGAGAAAAACACTCTCTGTCTAATCCCTTTTCAGATTTCACTCTTAGAGCCTCGCATCCTCAAGGAGGTGGTCGGCTTGCATTCCAAGTAACACACAAACACGGTTCTTGGTGTAACACTGCAGGCCTGTGGAAGATGAACAGGGCCCTAAGTCTCCCTCGCCCATCCTTTCTTTAGGCACTTCACTGCACGCAGAACACCGGTCGAAGAACCAATTTGATTCAGTGAAAGCCCCAGTGAGTAACTCGAGTCTCTTTGGACGTTTAGCGTCGACATGTGCTTAGGCTGCGTGTCAACCTGGAAATGGGAGACTGATGGCACAAGGCTTGTTTTCCCATTTGGAAAGCTCCGTTCATGCGGCCTCGAAGCTACCTGAAAAGCATTGTTGTGACCGGGCTTTTACTCACTGCCGGCATGGCTCAGAGAAGAAAACGAGTTTTCGCGAAGGAAACCTTGGGCTTCCAGTTCCTACTTGGAGGCTCGTCCTGCTCTGCCCTTATACGTAAAGTGAAAGTCAACGTGAGCACTAGCCTCGAAGGAAGGCCCTGATTTCCCTTGCCGAAAGGAAGGCATGCAGCAACTCCATGAGGCCTTAATGGCTCTTCTGCTTTAGTTTAAGGTAGTAAGCTTTTCAGGTCTCCCTAGGACTGTCGCGTCAGCACCCGTTTCCGTTCCAGAATATTGGGTACCCCCAGGATGCCCTGGGCCTGTTAAGCAACATCCAGCCCCGTAGGCCCTTTGGAGGACCCCTGTGTTTGCCGAGTGAGGGGCAACACCCTGCACTCTTCCTTGGGAATGATACATTTCCTCAGCTCTACAGCAGCTTCAGGAACACAGGTCTAGAATCTCCAGCCCTCCAAGGAAGTCGGCCTCCTTGCCCGAGGTGGGTAACGTGAGGAGATCACTCTGCTCATATTTCCTTCTAACACCTCTTACCTGAATCACCCATCCCTCAAGGAGACTGTCGGAGTGCGTTCCAACGGCAACATAAGCACAGTTCTTGGTGTAACCCTGCAGGCTTTCGGAAGATTGACAGGCCCCTTTCCGGACCTCGAGCATTCCTCCTTTAGGCAGCTCACTACACGCACAATAGCGGGCGGAGGAAAGGGTGATTCAGGGGAGGGCCCAGGAGGTAACTTGAGTCTCCTTTGAGTTGTTGGAATCCACATGTACTTCTGCAGCCTGTCAACACGGAAAAGGGAGAGTGATGGCACAAGGCTTCTTTTCCCAGTTTGAAAGCTCCATTGATGCGGACTTGACGCTACCTGAAAAGCATTGTTGTTGTCGTGGTTTTCCTCACTGTCGGCATGGTTCTGAGAAGAAGATGAGTTTGCCCGGAAGAAACCTTTGGCTTCCAGTTCCTACTTGGAAGCTCATCCTGCTCTGCTCTATACCTAAAGTGAAACACAATGGGAGCACGAGCCTCGAAGTAAGGCCCTGATTTGCTTTGCCAAACTGGAGGCGTGCCGCAGCTCCACGAGGCCTTCATCGCTGTTCGGCTTTAGTTTCACGGTAGTAAGCTTTTCAAGACTCCTAGGGACCTTTCTTCAGCCCCCGTTTCGGTACCAGAACACTGAGTACAGCCAGGAAGCTCTGGTCCTGTTAAGCAACCTCCAGCCCCGTAGGCCTTTTGGAACACCCCCGGGTTGGCTAGCGAAATGCAACCCACTGCACACTTCCTTGGGAGAGCCAGATTACCTCAGGTTTACACAGGATTCAGGAAGACAGTTCCAGACTGTCCTACATGCAACGGATGTAATCTCGTTCCCCTAGCCGAACTCCATAGAGAAACACACTCTCTTTCTAATCCCTTTTCAGATTTCACTCTTAGAGCCACGCCTCCTCAAGGAGGTGGTCGGCTTGCATTCCAAGTAAAATACAAACACGGTTCTTGGTGTAACACTGCAGGCCTGTGGAAGATGAACAGGGCCCTAAGTCTCCCTCGCCCATCCTTTCTTTAGGCACTTCACTGCACGCAGAACACCGGTCGAAGAACCAATTTGATTCAGTGAAAGCCCCAGTGAGTAACTCGAGTCTCTTTGGACGTTTAGCGTCGACATGTGCTTAGGCTGCGTGTCAACCTGGAAATGGGAGACTGATGGCACAAGGCTTGTTTTCCCATTTGGAAAGCTCCGTTCATGCGGCCTCGAAGCTACCTGAAAAGCATTGTTGTGACCGGGCTTTTACTCACTGCCGGCATGGCTCAGAGAGGAAAACGAGTTTTCGCGAAGGAAACCTTGGGCTTCCAGTTCCTACTTGGAGGCTCGTCCTGCTCTGCCCTTATACGTAAAGTGAAAGTCAACGTGAGCACTAGCCTCGAAGGAAGGCCCTGATTTCCCTTGCCGAAAGGAAGGCATGCAGCAACTCCATGAGGCCTTAATGGCTCTTCTGCTTTAGTTTAAGGTAGTAAGCTTTTCAGGTCTCCCTAGGACTGTCGCGTCAGCACCCGTTTCCGTTCCAGAATATTGGGTACCCCCAGGATGCCCTGGGCCTGTTAAGCAACATCCAACCCCGTAGGCCCTTTGGAAGACCCCTGTGTTTGCCGAGTGAGGGGCAACACCCTGCACTCTTCCTTGGGAATGATACAATTCCTCAGCTCTACAGCAGCTTCAGGAACACAGGTCTAGAATCTCCAGCCCTCCAAGGAAGTCGGCCTCCTTGCCCGAGGTGGGCTAACGTGAGGAGATCACTCTGCTCATATTTCCTTCTAACACCTCTTACCTGAATCACCCATCCCTCAAGGAGACTGTCGGAGTGCGTTCCAACGGCAACATAAGCACAGTTCTTGGTGTAACCCTGCAGGCTTTCGGAAGATTGACAGGCCCCTTTGCGGACCTCGAGCATTCCTCCTTTAGGCAGCTCACTACACGCACAATAGCGGGCGGAGGAAAGGGTGATTCAGGGGAGGGCCCAGGAGGTAACTTGAGTCTCCTTTGAGTTGTTGGAATCCACATGTACTTCTGCAGCCTGTCAACACGGAAAAGGGAGAGTGATGGCACAAGGCTTCTTTTCCCAGTTTGAAAGCTCCATTGATGCGGACTTGACGCTACCTGAAAAGCATTGTTGTTGTCGTGGTTTTCCTCACTGTCGGCATGGTTCTGAGAAGAAGATGAGTTTGCCCGGAAGAAACCTTTGGCTTCCAGTCCCTACTTGGAAGCTCATCCTGCTCTGCTCTATACCTAAATTGAAACACAATGGGAGCACGAGCCTCGAAGTAAGGCCCTGATTTGCTTTGCCAAACTGGAGGCGTGCCGCAGCTCCACGAGGCCTTCATCGCTGTTCGGCTTTAGTTTCACGGTAGTAAGCTTTTCAAGACTCCTAGGGACCTTTCTTCAGCCCCCGTTTCGGTACCAGAACACTGAGTACAGCCAGGAAGCTCTGGTCCTGTTAAGCAACTTCCAGCCCCGTAGGCCTTTTGGAACACCCCCGGGTTGGCTAGCGAAATGCAACCCACTGCACACTTCCTTGGGAGAGCCAGATTACCTCAGGTTTACACAGGATTCAGGAAGACAGTTCCAGACTGTCCTACATGCAACGGATGTAATCTCGTTCCCCTAGCCGAACTCCATAGAGAAACACACTCTCTTTCTAATCCCTTTTCAGATTTCACTCTTAGAGCCACGCCTCCTCAAGGAGGTGGTCGGCTTGCATTCCAAGTAAAACACAAACACGGTTCTTGGTGTAACACTGCAGGCCTGTGGAAGATGAACAGGGCCCTAAGTCTCCCTCGCCCATCCTTTGTTTAGGCACTTCACTGCACGCAGAACACCGGTCGAAGAACCAATTTGATTCAGTGAAAGCCCCAGTTAGTAACTCGTGTCTCTTTGGACGTTTAGCGTCGACATGATGTGCTTAGGCTGCGTGTCAACCTGGAAATGGGAGACTGATGGCACAAGGCTTGTTTTCCCATTTGGAAAGCTCCGTTCAGGCGGCCTCGAAGCTACCTGAAAAGCATTGTTGTGACCGGGCTTTTACTCACTGCCGGCATGGCTCAGAGAAGAAAACGAGTTTTCGCGAAGGAAACCTTGGGCTTCCAGTTCCTACTTGGAGGCTCGTCCTGCTCTGCCCTATACGTAACGTGAAAGTCAACGTGAGCACTAGCCTCGAAGGAAGGCCCTGATTTCCCTTGCCGAAAGGAAGGCATGCAGCAACTCCATGAGGCCTTAATGGCTCTTCTGCTTTAGTTTAAGGTAGTAAGCTTTTCAGGTCTCCTAGGACTGTCGCGTCAGCACCCGTTTCCGTTCCAGAATATTGGGTACCCCCAGGATGCCCTGGGTCTGTTAAGCAACCTCCAGCCCCGTAGGCCCTTTGGAGGACCCCTGTGTTTGCCGAGTGAGGGGCAACACACTGCACTCTTCCTTGGGAATGATACATTTCCTCAGCTCTACAGCAGCTTCAGGAACACAGGTCTAGAATCTCCAGCCCTCCAAGGAAGTCGGCCTCCTTGCCCGAGGTGGGCTAACGTGAGGAAATCACTCTGCTTATATTTCCTTCTAACACCTCTTACCTGAATCACCCATCCCTCAAGGAGACTGTCGGAGTGCGTTCCAACGGCAACATAAGCACAGTTCTTGGTGTAACCCTGCAGGCTTTCGGAAGATTGACAGGCCCCTTTGCGGACCTCGAGCATTCCTCCTTTAGGCAGCTCACTACACGCACAATAGCGGGCGGAGGAAAGGGTGATTCAGGGGAGGGCCCAGGAGGTAACTTGAGTCTCCTTTGAGTTGTTGGAATCCACATGTACTTCTGCATCCTGTCAACACGGAAAAGGGAGAGTGATGGCACAAGGCTTCTTTCCCCAGTTTGAAAGCTCCATTGATGCGGACTTGACGCTACCTGAAAAGCATTGTTGTTGTCGTGGTTTTCCTCACTGTCGGCATGGTTCTGAGAAGGAGATGAGTTTGCCCGGAAGAAACCTTTGGCTTCCAGTTCCTACTTGGAAGCTCATCCTGCTCTGCTCTATACCTAAAGTGAAACACAATGGGAGCACTAGCCTCGAAGTAAGGCCCTGATTTGCTTTGCCAAACTGGAGGCGTGCCGCAGCTCCATGAGGCCTTCATCGCTGTTCGGCCTTAGTTTCACGGAAGTAAGCTTTTCAAGACTCCTAGGGACCTTTCTTCAGGCCCCGTTTCGGTACCAGAACACTGAGTACAGCCAGGAAGCTCTGGTCCTGTTAAGCAACTTCCAGCCCCGTAGGCCTTTTGGAACACCCCCGGGTTGGCTAGCGAAATGCAACCCACTGCACACTTCCTTGGGAGAGCCAGATTACCTCAGGTTTACACAGGATTCAGGAAGACAGTTCCAGACTGTCCTACATGCAATGGATGTAATCTCGTTCCCCTAGCCGAACTCCATAGAGAAAAACACTCTCTGTCTAATCCCTTTTCAGATTTCACTCTTAGAGCCACGCCTCCTCAAGGAGGTGGTCGGCTTGCATTCCAAGTAAAACACAAACACGGTTCTTGGTGTAACACTGCAGGCCTGTGGAAGATGAACAGGGCCCTAAGTCTCCCTCGCCCATCCTTTGTTTAGGCACTTCACTGCACGCAGAACACCGGTCGAAGAACCAATTTGATTCAGTGAAAGCCCCAGTGAGTAACTCGTGTCTCTTTGGACGTTTAGCGTCGACATGATGTGCTTAGGCTGCGTGTCAACCTGGAAATGGGAGACTGATTGCACAAGGCTTGTTTTCCCATTTGGAAAGCTCCGTTCAGGCGGCCTCGAAGCTACCTGAAAAGCATTGTTGTGACCGGGCTTTTACTCACTGCCAGCATGGCTCAGAGAAGAAAACGAGTTTTCGCGAAGGAAACCTTGGGCTTCCAGTTCCTACTTGGAGGCTCGTCCTGCTCTGCCCTATACGTAACGTGAAAGTCAACGTGAGCACTAGCCTCGAAGGAAGGCCCTGATTTCCCTTGCCGAAAGGAAGGCATGCAGCAACTCCATGAGGCCTTAATGGCTCTTCTGCTTTAGTTTAAGGTAGTAAGCTTTTCAGGTCTCCTAGGACTGTCGCGTCAGCACCCGTTTCCGTTCCAGAATATTGGGTACCCCCAGGATGCCCTGGGCCTGTTAAGCAACCTCCAGCCCCGTAGGCCCTTTGGAGGACCCCTGTGTTTGCCGAGTGAGGGGCAACACACTGCACTCTTCCTTGGGAATGATACATTTCCTCAGCTCTACAGCAGCTTCAGGAACACAGGTCTAGAATCTCCAGCCCTCCAAGGAAGTCGGCCTCCTTGCCCGAGGTGGGCTAACGTGAGGAAATCACTCTGCTTATATTTCCTTCTAACACCTCTTACCTGAATCACCCATCCCTCAAGGAGACTGTCGGAGTGCGTTCCAACGGCAACATAAGCACAGTTCTTGGTGTAACCCTGCAGGCTTTCGGAAGATTGACAGGCCCCTTTGCGGACCTCGAGCATTCCTCCTTTAGGCAGCTCACTACACGCACAATAGCGGGCGGAGGAAAGGGTGATTCAGGGGAGGGCCCAGGAGGTAACTTGAGTCTCCTTTGAGTTGTTGGAATCCACATGTACTTCTGCATCCTGTCAACACGGAAAAGGGAGAGTGATGGCACAAGGCTTCTTTCCCCAGTTTGAAAGCTCCATTGATGCGGACTTGACGCTACCTGAAAAGCATTGTTGTTGTCGTGGTTTTCCTCACTGTCGGCATGGTTCTGAGAAGGAGATGAGTTTGCCCGGAAGAAACCTTTGGCTTCCAGTTCCTACTTGGAAGCTCATCCTGCTCTGCTCTATACCTAAAGTGAAACACAATGGGAGCACTAGCCTCGAAGTAAGGCCCTGATTTGCTTTGCCAAACTGGAGGCGTGCCGCAGCTCCATGAGGCCTTCATCGCTGTTCGGCCTTAGTTTCACGGAAGTAAGCTTTTCAAGACTCCTAGGGACCTTTCTTCAGGCCCCGTTTCGGTACCAGAACACTGAGTACAGCCAGGAAGCTCTGGTCCTGTTAAGCAACTTCCAGCCCCGTAGGCCTTTTGGAACACCCCCGGGTTGGCTAGCGAAATGCAACCCACTGCACACTTCCTTGGGAGAGCCAGATTACCTCAGGTTTACACAGGATTCAGGAAGACAGTTCCAGACTGTCCTACATGCAATGGATGTAATCTCGTTCCCCTAGCCGAACTCCATAGAGAAAAACACTCTCTGTCTAATCCCTTTTCAGATTTCACTCTTAGAGCCACGCCTCCTCAAGGAGGTGGTCGGCTTGCATTCCAAGTAAAACACAAACACGGTTCTTGGTGTAACACTGCAGGCCTGTGGAAGATGAACAGGGCCCTAAGTCTCCCTCGCCCATCCTTTGTTTAGGCACTTCACTGCACGCAGAACACCGGTCGAAGAACCAATTTGATTCAGTGAAAGCCCCAGTGAGTAACTCGTGTCTCTTTGGACGTTTAGCGTCGACATGATGTGCTTAGGCTGCGTGTCAACCTGGAAATGGAAGACTGATGGCACAAGGCTTGTTTTCCCATTTGGAAAGCTCCGTTCAGGCGGCCTCGAAGCTACCTGAAAAGCATTGTTGTGACCGGGCTTTTACTCACTGCCAGCATGGCTCAGAGAAGAAAACGAGTTTTCGCGAAGGAAACCTTGGGCTTCCAGTTCCTACTTGGAGGCTCGTCCTGCTCTGCCCTATACGTAACGTGAAAGTCAACGTGAGCACTAGCCTCGAAGGAAGGCCCTGATTTCCCTTGCCGAAAGGAAGGCATGCAGCAACTCCATGAGGCCTTAATGGCTCTTCTGCTTTAGTTTAAGGTAGTAAGCTTTTCAGGTCTCCTAGGACTGTCGCGTCAGCACCCGTTTCCGTTCCAGAATATTGGGTACCCCCAGGATGCCCTGGGCCTGTTAAGCAACCTCCAGCCCCGTAGGCCCTTTAGCGGACCCCTGTGTTTGCCGAGTGAGGGGCAACACACTGCACTCTTCCTTGGGAATGATACATTTCCTCAGCTCTACAGCAGCTTCAGGAACACAGGTCTAGAATCTCCAGCCGTCCAAGGATGTCGGCCTCCTTGCCCGAGGTGGGCTAACGTGAGGAAATCACTCTGCTTATATTTCCTTCTAACACCTCTTACCTGAATCACCCATCCCTCAAGGAGACTGTCGGAGTGCGTTCCAACGGCAACATAAGCACAGTTCTTGGTGTAACCCTGCAGGCTTTCGGAAGATTGACAGGCCCCTTTGCGGACCTCGAGCATTCCTCCTTTAGGCAGCTCACTACACGCACAATAGCGGGCGGAAGAAAGGGTGATTCAGGGGAGGGCCCAGGAGGTAACTTGAGTCTCCTTTGAGTTGTTGGAATCCACATGTACTTCTGCATCCTGTCAACACGGAAAAGGGAGAGTGATGGCACAAGGCTTCTTTCCCCAGTTTGAAAGCTCCATTGATGCGGACTTGACGCTACCTGAAAAGCATTGTTGTTGTCGTGGTTTTCCTCACTGTCGGCATGGTTCTGAGAAGGAGATGAGTTTGCCCGGAAGAAACCTTTGGCTTCCAGTTCCTACTTGGAAGCTCATCCTGCTCTGCTCTATACCTAAAGTGAAACACAATGGGAGCACTAGCCTCGAAGTAAGGCCCTGATTTGCTTTGCCAAACTGGAGGCGTGCCGCAGCTCCATGAGGCCTTCATCGCTGTTCGGCCTTAGTTTCACGGAAGTAAGCTTTTCAAGACTCCTAGGGACCTTTCTTCAGGCCCCGTTTCGGTACCAGAACACTGAGTACAGCCAGGAAGCTCTGGTCCTGTTAAGCAACTTCCAGCCCCGTAGGCCTTTTGGAACACCCCCGGGTTGGCTAGCGAAATGCAACCCACTGCACACTTCCTTGGGAGAGCCAGATTACCTCAGGTTTACACAGGATTCAGGAAGACAGTTCCAGACTGTCCTACATGCAATGGATGTAATCTCGTTCCCCTAGCCGAACTCCATAGAGAAAAACACTCTCTGTCTAATCCCTTTTCAGATTTCACTCTTAGAGCCACGCCTCCTCAAGGAGGTGGTCGGCTTGCATTCCAAGTAAAACACAAACACGGTTCTTGGTGTAACACTGCAGGCCTGTGGAAGATGAACAGGGCCCTAAGTCTCCCTCGCCCATCCTTTGTTTAGGCACTTCACTGCACGCAGAACACCGGTCGAAGAACCAATTTGATTCAGTGAAAGCCCCAGTGAGTAACTCGTGTCTCTTTGGACGTTTAGCGTCGACATGATGTGCTTAGGCTGCGTGTCAACCTGGAAATGGGAGACTGATGGCACAAGGCTTGTTTTCCCATTTGGAAAGCTCCGTTCAGGCGGCCTCGAAGCTACCTGAAAAGCATTGTTGTGACCGGGCTTTTACTCACTGCCGGCATGGCTCAGAGAAGAAAACGAGTTTTCGCGAAGGAAACATTGGGCTTCCAGTTCCTACTTGGAGGCTCGTCCTGCTCTGCCCTATACGTAACGTGAAAGTCAACGTGAGCACTAGCCTCGAAGGAAGGCCCTGATTTCCCTTGCCGAAAGGAAGGCATGCAGCAACTCCATGAGGCCTTAATGGCTCTTCTGCTTTAGTTTAAGGTAGTAAGCTTTTCAGGTCTCCTAGGACTGTCGCGTCAGCACCCGTTTCCGTTCCAGAATATTGGGTACCCCCAGGATGCCCTGGGCCTGTTAAGCAACCTCCAGCCCCGTAGGCCCTTTAGCGGACCCCTGTGTTTGCCGAGTGAGGGGCAACACACTGCACTCTTCCTTGGGAATGATACATTTCCTCAGCTCTACAGCAGCTTCAGGAACACAGGTCTAGAATCTCCAGCCCTCCAAGGAAGTCGGCCTCCTTGCCCGAGGTGGGTAACGTGAGGAGATCACTCTGCTCATATTTCCTTCTAACACCTCTTACCTGAATCACCCATCCCTCAAGGAGACTGTCGGAGTGCGTTCCAACGGCAACATAAGCACAGTTCTTGGTGTAACCCTGCAGGCTTTCGGAAGATTGACAGGCCCCTTTCCGGACCTCGAGCATTCCTCCTTTAGGCAGCTCACTACACGCACAATAGCGGGCGGAGGAAAGGGTGATTCAGGGGAGGGCCCAGGAGGTAACTTGAGTCTCCTTTGAGTTGTTGGAATCCACATGTACTTCTGCAGCCTGTCAACACGGAAAAGGGAGAGTGATGGCACAAGGCTTCTTTTCCCAGTTTGAAAGCTCCATTGATGCGGACTTGACGCTACCTGAAAAGCATTGTTGTTGTCGTGGTTTTCCTCACTGTCGGCATGGTTCTGAGAAGAAGATGAGTTTGCCCGGAAGAAACCTTTGGCTTCCAGTTCCTACTTGGAAGCTCATCCTGCTCTGCTCTATACCTAAAGTGAAACACAATGGGAGCACGAGCCTCGAAGTAAGGCCCTGATTTGCTTTGCCAAACTGGAGGCGTGCCGCAGCTCCACGAGGCCTTCATCGCTGTTCGGCTTTAGTTTCACGGTAGTAAGCTTTTCAAGACTCCTAGGGACCTTTCTTCAGCCCCCGTTTCGGTACCAGAACACTGAGTACAGCCAGGAAGCTCTGGTCCTGTTAAGCAACCTCCAGCCCCGTAGGCCTTTTGGAACACCCCCGGGTTGGCTAGCGAAATGCAACCCACTGCACACTTCCTTGGGAGAGCCAGATTACCTCAGGTTTACACAGGATTCAGGAAGACAGTTCCAGACTGTCCTACATGCAACGGATGTAATCTCGTTCCCCTAGCCGAACTCCATAGAGAAACACACTCTCTTTCTAATCCCTTTTCAGATTTCACTCTTAGAGCCACGCCTCCTCAAGGAGGTGGTCGGCTTGCATTCCAAGTAAAATACAAACACGGTTCTTGGTGTAACACTGCAGGCCTGTGGAAGATGAACAGGGCCCTAAGTCTCCCTCGCCCATCCTTTCTTTAGGCACTTCACTGCACGCAGAACACCGGTCGAAGAACCAATTTGATTCAGTGAAAGCCCCAGTGAGTAACTCGAGTCTCTTTGGACGTTTAGCGTCGACATGTGCTTAGGCTGCGTGTCAACCTGGAAATGGGAGACTGATGGCACAAGGCTTGTTTTCCCATTTGGAAAGCTCCGTTCATGCGGCCTCGAAGCTACCTGAAAAGCATTGTTGTGACCGGGCTTTTACTCACTGCCGGCATGGCTCAGAGAGGAAAACGAGTTTTCGCGAAGGAAACCTTGGGCTTCCAGTTCCTACTTGGAGGCTCGTCCTGCTCTGCCCTTATACGTAAAGTGAAAGTCAACGTGAGCACTAGCCTCGAAGGAAGGCCCTGATTTCCCTTGCCGAAAGGAAGGCATGCAGCAACTCCATGAGGCCTTAATGGCTCTTCTGCTTTAGTTTAAGGTAGTAAGCTTTTCAGGTCTCCCTAGGACTGTCGCGTCAGCACCCGTTTCCGTTCCAGAATATTGGGTACCCCCAGGATGCCCTGGGCCTGTTAAGCAACATCCAACCCCGTAGGCCCTTTGGAAGACCCCTGTGTTTGCCGAGTGAGGGGCAACACCCTGCACTCTTCCTTGGGAATGATACAATTCCTCAGCTCTACAGCAGCTTCAGGAACACAGGTCTAGAATCTCCAGCCCTCCAAGGAAGTCGGCCTCCTTGCCCGAGGTGGGCTAACGTGAGGAGATCACTCTGCTCATATTTCCTTCTAACACCTCTTACCTGAATCACCCATCCCTCAAGGAGACTGTCGGAGTGCGTTCCAACGGCAACATAAGCACAGTTCTTGGTGTAACCCTGCAGGCTTTCGGAAGATTGACAGGCCCCTTTGCGGACCTCGAGCATTCCTCCTTTAGGCAGCTCACTACACGCACAATAGCGGGCGGAGGAAAGGGTGATTCAGGGGAGGGCCCAGGAGGTAACTTGAGTCTCCTTTGAGTTGTTGGAATCCACATGTACTTCTGCAGCCTGTCAACACGGAAAAGGGAGAGTGATGGCACAAGGCTTCTTTTCCCAGTTTGAAAGCTCCATTGATGCGGACTTGACGCTACCTGAAAAGCATTGTTGTTGTCGTGGTTTTCCTCACTGTCGGCATGGTTCTGAGAAGAAGATGAGTTTGCCCGGAAGAAACCTTTGGCTTCCAGTCCCTACTTGGAAGCTCATCCTGCTCTGCTCTATACCTAAAGTGAAACACAATGGGAGCACGAGCCTCGAAGTAAGGCCCTGATTTGCTTTGCCAAACTGGAGGCGTGCCGCAGCTCCACGAGGCCTTCATCGCTGTTCGGCTTTAGTTTCACGGTAGTAAGCTTTTCAAGACTCCTAGGGACCTTTCTTCAGCCCCCGTTTCGGTACCAGAACACTGAGTACAGCCAGGAAGCTCTGGTCCTGTTAAGCAACTTCCAGCCCCGTAGGCCTTTTGGAACACCCCCGGGTTGGCTAGCGAAATGCAACCCACTGCACACTTCCTTGGGAGAGCCAGATTACCTCAGGTTTACACAGGATTCAGGAAGACAGTTCCAGACTGTCCTACATGCAACGGATGTAATCTCGTTCCCCTAGCCGAACTCCATAGAGAAACACACTCTCTTTCTAATCCCTTTTCAGATTTCACTCTTAGAGCCACGCCTCCTCAAGGAGGTGGTCGGCTTGCATTCCAAATAAAACACAAACACGGTTCTTGGTGTAACACTGCAGGCCTGTGGAAGATGAACAGGGCCCTAAGTCTCCCTCGCCCATCCTTTCTTTAGGCACTTCACTGCACGCAGAACACCGGTCGAAGAACCAATTTGATTCAGTGAAAGCCCCAGTGAGTAACTCGAGTCTCTTTGGACGTTTAGCGTCGACATGTGCTTAGGCTGCGTGTCAACCTGGAAATGGGAGACTGATGGCACAAGGCTTGTTTTCCCATTTGGAAAGCTCCGTTCATGCGGCCTCGAAGCTACCTGAAAAGCATTGTTGTGACCGGGCTTTTACTCACTGCCGGCATGGCTCACAGAAGAAAATGAGTTTTCGCGAAGGAAACCTTGGGCTTCCAGTTCCTACTTGGAGGCTCGTCCTGCTCTGCCCTTATACGTAAAGTGAAAGTCAACGTGAGCACTAGCCTCGAAGGAAGGCCCTGATTTCCCTTGCCGAAAGGAAGGCATGCAGCAACTCCATGAGGCCTTAATGGCTCTTCTGCTTTAGTTTAAGGTAGTAAGCTTTACAGGTCTCCCTAGGACTGTCGCGTCAGCACCCGTTTCCGTTCCAGAATATTGGGTACCCCCAGGATGCCCTGGGCCTGTTAAGCAACATCCAGCCCCGTAGGCCCTTTGGAGGACCCCTGTGTTTGCCGAGTGAGGGGCAACACCCTGCACTCTTCCTTGGGAATGATACAATTCCTCAGCTCTACAGCAGCTTCAGGAACACAGGTCTAGAATCTCCAGCCCTCCAAGGAAGTCGGCCTCCTTGCCCGAGGTGGGCTAACGTGAGGAGATCACTCTGCTCATATTTCCTTCTAACACCTCTTACCTGAATCACCCATCCCTCAAGGAGACTGTCGGAGTGCGTTCCAACGGCAACATAAGCACAGTTCTTGGTGTAACCCTGCAGGCTTTCGGAAGATTGACAGGCCCCTTTGCGGACCTCGAGCATTCCTCCTTTAGGCAGCTCACTACACGCACAATAGCGGGCGGAGGAAAGGGTGATTCAGGGGAGGGCCCAGGAGGTAACTTGAGTCTCCTTTGAGTTGTTGGAATCCACATGTACTTCTGCAGCCTGTCAACACGGAAAAGGGAGAGTGATGGCACAAGGCTTCTTTTCCCAGTTTGAAAGCTCCATTGATGCGGACTTGACGCTACCTGAAAAGCATTGTTGTTGTCGTGGTTTTCCTCACTGTCGGCATGGTTCTGAGAAGAAGATGAGTTTGCCCGGAAGAAACCTTTGGCTTCCAGTCCCTACTTGGAAGCTCATCCTGCTCTGCTCTATACCTAAAGTGAAACACAATGGGAGCACGAGCCTCGAAGTAAGGCCCTGATTTGCTTTGCCAAACTGGAGGCGTGCCGCAGCTCCACGAGGCCTTCATCGCTGTTCGGCTTTAGTTTCACGGTAGTAAGCTTTTCAAGACTCCTAGGGACCTTTCTTCAGCCCCCGTTTCGGTACCAGAACACTGAGTACAGCCAGGAAGCTCTGGTCCTGTTAAGCAACTTCCAGCCCCGTAGGCCTTTTGGAACACCCCCGGGTTGGCTAGCGAAATGCAACCCACTGCACACTTCCTTGGGAGAGCCAGATTACCTCAGGTTTACACAGGATTCAGGAAGACAGTTCCAGACTGTCCTACATGCAACGGATGTAATCTCGTTCCCCTAGCCGAACTCCATAGAGAAACACACTCTCTTTCTAATCCCTTTTCAGATTTCACTCTTAGAGCCACGCCTCCTCAAGGAGGTGGTCGGCTTGCATTCCAAGTAAAACACAAACACGGTTCTTGGTGTAACACTGCAGGCCTGTGGAAGATGAACAGGGCCCTAAGTCTCCCTCGCCCATCCTTTCTTTAGGCACTTCACTGCACGCAGAACACCGGTCGAAGAACCAATTTGATTCAGTGAAAGCCCCAGTGAGTAACTCGAGTCTCTTTGGACGTTTAGCGTCGACATGTGCTTAGGCTGCGTGTCAACCTGGAAATGGGAGACTGATGGCACAAGGCTTGTTTTCCCATTTGGAAAGCTCCGTTCATGCGGCCTCGAAGCTACCTGAAAAGCATTGTTGTGACCGGGCTTTTACTCACTGCCGGCATGGCTCACAGAAGAAAATGAGTTTTCGCGAAGGAAACCTTGGGCTTCCAGTTCCTACTTGGAGGCTCGTCCTGCTCTGCCCTTATACGTAAAGTGAAAGTCAACGTGAGCACTAGCCTCGAAGGAAGGCCCTGATTTCCCTTGCCGAAAGGAAGGCATGCAGCAACTCCATGAGGCCTTAATGGCTCTTCTGCTTTAGTTTAAGGTAGTAAGCTTTACAGGTCTCCCTAGGACTGTCGCGTCAGCACCCGTTTCCGTTCCAGAATATTGGGTACCCCCAGGATGCCCTGGGCCTGTTAAGCAACATCCAGCCCCGTAGGCCCTTTGGAGGACCCCTGTGTTTGCCGAGTGAGGGGCAACACCCTGCACTCTTCCTTGGGAATGATACAATTCCTCAGCTCTACAGCAGCTTCAGGAACACAGGTCTAGAATCTCCAGCCCTCCAAGGAAGTCGGCCTCCTTGCCCGAGGTGGGCTAACGTGAGGAGATCACTCTGCTCATATTTCCTTCTAACACCTCTTACCTGAATCACCCATCCCTCAAGGAGACTGTCGGAGTGCGTTCCAACGGCAACATAAGCACAGTTCTTGGTGTAACCCTGCAGGCTTTCGGAAGATTGACAGGCCCCTTTGCGGACCTCGAGCATTCCTCCTTTAGGCAGCTCACTACACGCACAATAGCGGGCGGAGGAAAGGGTGATTCAGGGGAGGGCCCAGGAGGTAACTTGAGTCTCCTTTGAGTTGTTGGAATCCACATGTACTTCTGCAGCCTGTCAACACGGAAAAGGGAGAGTGATGGCACAAGGCTTCTTTTCCCAGTTTGAAAGCTCCATTGATGCGGACTTGACGCTACCTGAAAAGCATTGTTGTTGTCGTGGTTTTCCTCACTGTCGGCATGGTTCTGAGAAGAAGATGAGTTTGCCCGGAAGAAACCTTTGGCTTCCAGTCCCTACTTGGAAGCTCATCCTGCTCTGCTCTATACCTAAAGTGAAACACAATGGGAGCACGAGCCTCGAAGTAAGGCCCTGATTTGCTTTGCCAAACTGGAGGCGTGCCGCAGCTCCACGAGGCCTTCATCGCTGTTCGGCTTTAGTTTCACGGTAGTAAGCTTTTCAAGACTCCTAGGGACCTTTCTTCAGCCCCCGTTTCGGTACCAGAACACTGAGTACAGCCAGGAAGCTCTGGTCCTGTTAAGCAACTTCCAGCCCCGTAGGCCTTTTGGAACACCCCCGGGTTGGCTAGCGAAATGCAACCCACTGCACACTTCCTTGGGAGAGCCAGATTACCTCAGGTTTACACAGGATTCAGGAAGACAGTTCCAGACTGTCCTACATGCAACGGATGTAATCTCGTTCCCCTAGCCGAACTCCATAGAGAAACACACTCTCTTTCTAATCCCTTTTCAGATTTCACTCTTAGAGCCACGCCTCCTCAAGGAGGTGGTCGGCTTGCATTCCAAGTAAAACACAAACACGGTTCTTGGTGTAACACTGCAGGCCTGTGGAAGATGAACAGGGCCCTAAGTCTCCCTCGCCCATCCTTTCTTTAGGCACTTCACTGCACGCAGAACACCGGTCGAAGAACCAATTTGATTCAGTGAAAGCCCCAGTGAGTAACTCGAGTCTCTTTGGACGTTTAGCGTCGACATGTGCTTAGGCTGCGTGTCAACCTGGAAATGGGAGACTGATGGCACAAGGCTTGTTTTCCCATTTGGAAAGCTCCGTTCATGCGGCCTCGAAGCTACCTGAAAAGCATTGTTGTGACCGGGCTTTTACTCACTGCCGGCATGGCTCAGAGAAGAAAACGAGTTTTCGCGAAGGAAACCTTGGGCTTCCAGTTCCTACTTGGAGGCTCGTCCTGCTCTGCCCTTATACGTAAAGTGAAAGTCAACGTGAGCACTAGCCTCGAAGGAAGGCCCTGATTTCCCTTGCCGAAAGGAAGGCATGCAGCAACTCCATGAGGCCTTAATGGCTCTTCTGCTTTAGTTTAAGGTAGTAAGCTTTACAGGTCTCCCTAGGACTGTCGCGTCAGCACCCGTTTCCGTTCCAGAATATTGGGTACCCCCAGGATGCCCTGGGCCTGTTAAGCAACATCCAGCCCCGTAGGCCCTTTGGAGGACCCCTGTGTTTGCCGAGTGAGGGGCAACACCCTGCACTCTTCCTTGGGAATGATACATTTCCTCAGCTCTACAGCAGCTTCAGGAACACAGGTCTAGAATCTCCAGCCCTCCAAGGAAGTCGGCCTCCTTGCCCGAGGTGGGCTAACGTGAGGAGATCACTCTGCTCATATTTCCTTCTAACACCTCTTACCTGAATCACCCATCCCTCAAGGAGACTGTCGGAGTGCGTTCCAACGGCAACATAAGCACAGTTCTTGGTGTAACCCTGCAGGCTTTCGGAAGATTGACAGGCCCCTTTGCGGACCTCGAGCATTCCTCCTTTAGGCAGCTCACTACACGCACAATAGCGGGCGGAGGAAAGGGTGATTCAGGGGAGGGCCCAGGAGGTAACTTGAGTCTCCTTTGAGTTGTTGGAATCCACATGTACTTCTGCAGCCTGTCAACACGGAAAAGGGAGAGTGATGGCACAAGGCTTCTTTTCCCAGTTTGAAAGCTCCATTGATGCGGACTTGACGCTACCTGAAAAGCATTGTTGTTGTCGTGGTTTTCCTCACTGTCGGCATGGTTCTGAGAAGAAGATGAGTTTGCCCGGAAGAAACCTTTGGCTTCCAGTCCCTACTTGGAAGCTCATCCTGCTCTGCTCTATACCTAAAGTGAAACACAATGGGAGCACGAGCCTCGAAGTAAGGCCCTGATTTGCTTTGCCAAACTGGAGGCGTGCCGCAGCTCCACGAGGCCTTCATCGCTGTTCGGCTTTAGTTTCACGGTAGTAAGCTTTTCAAGACTCCTAGGGACCTTTCTTCAGCCCCCGTTTCGGTACCAGAACACTGAGTACAGCCAGGAAGCTCTGGTCCTGTTAAGCAGCTTCCAGCCCCGTAGGCCTTTTGGAACACCCCCGGGTTGGCTAGCGAAATGCAACCCACTGCACACTTCCTTGGGAGAGCCAGATTACCTCAGGTTTACACAGGATTCAGGAAGACAGTTCCAGACTGTCCTACATGCAACGGATGTAATCTCGTTCCCCTAGCCGAACTCCATAGAGAAACACACTCTCTTTCTAATCCCTTTTCAGATTTCACTCTTAGAGCCACGCCTCCTCAAGGAGGTGGTCGGCTTGCATTCCAAGTAAAACACAAACACGGTTCTTGGTGTAACACTGCAGGCCTGTGGAAGATGAACAGGGCCCTAAGTCTCCCTCGCCCATCCTTTCTTTAGGCACTTCACTGCACGCAGAACACCGGTCGAAGAACCAATTTGATTCAGTGAAAGCCCCAGTGAGTAACTCGAGTCTCTTTGGACGTTTAGCGTCGACATGTGCTTAGGCTGCGTGTCAACCTGGAAATGGGAGACTGATGGCACAAGGCTTGTTTTCCCATTTGGAAAGCTCCGTTCATGCGGCCTCGAAGCTACCTGAAAAGCATTGTTGTGACCGGGCTTTTACTCACTGCCGGCATGGCTCAGAGAAGAAAACGAGTTTTCGCGAAGGAAACCTTGGGCTTCCAGTTCCTACTTGGAGGCTCGTCCTGCTCTGCCCTTATACGTAAAGTGAAAGTCAACGTGAGCACTAGCCTCGAAGGAAGGCCCTGATTTCCCTTGCCGAAAGGAAGGCATGCAGCAACTCCATGAGGCCTTAATGGCTCTTCTGCTTTAGTTTAAGGTAGTAAGCTTTACAGGTCTCCCTAGGACTGTCGCGTCAGCACCCGTTTCCGTTCCAGAATATTGGGTACCCCCAGGATGCCCTGGGCCTGTTAAGCAACATCCAGCCCCGTAGGCCCTTTGGAGGACCCCTGTGTTTGCCGAGTGAGGGGCAACACCCTGCACTCTTCCTTGGGAATGATACATTTCCTCAGCTCTACAGCAGCTTCAGGAACACAGGTCTAGAATCTCCAGCCCTCCAAGGAAGTCGGCCTCCTTGCCCGAGGTGGGCTAACGTGAGGAGATCACTCTGCTCATATTTCCTTCTAACACCTCTTACCTGAATCACCCATCCCTCAAGGAGACTGTCGGAGTGCGTTCCAACGGCAACATAAGCACAGTTCTTGGTGTAACCCTGCAGGCTTTCGGAAGATTGACAGGCCCCTTTGCGGACCTCGAGCATTCCTCCTTTAGGCAGCTCACTACACGCACAATAGCGGGCGGAGGAAAGGGTGATTCAGGGGAGGGCCCAGGAGGTAACTTGAGTCTCCTTTGAGTTGTTGGAATCCACATGTACTTCTGCAGCCTGTCAACACGGAAAAGGGAGAGTGATGGCACAAGGCTTCTTTTCCCAGTTTGAAAGCTCCATTGATGCGGACTTGACGCTACCTGAAAAGCATTGTTGTTGTCGTGGTTTTCCTCACTGTCGGCATGGTTCTGAGAAGAAGATGAGTTTGCCCGGAAGAAACCTTTGGCTTCCAGTCCCTACTTGGAAGCTCATCCTGCTCTGCTCTATACCTAAAGTGAAACACAATGGGAGCACGAGCCTCGAAGTAAGGCCCTGATTTGCTTTGCCAAACTGGAGGCGTGCCGCAGCTCCACGAGGCCTTCATCGCTGTTCGGCTTTAGTTTCACGGTAGTAAGCTTTTCAAGACTCCTAGGGACCTTTCTTCAGCCCCCGTTTCGGTACCAGAACACTGAGTACAGCCAGGAAGCTCTGGTCCTGTTAAGCAACTTCCAGCCCCGTAGGCCTTTTGGAACACCCCCGGGTTGGCTAGCGAAATGCAACCCACTGCACACTTCCTTGGGAGAGCCAGATTACCTCAGGTTTACACAGGATTCAGGAAGACAGTTCCAGACTGTCCTACATGCAACGGATGTAATCTCGTTCCCCTAGCCGAACTCCATAGAGAAACACACTCTCTTTCTAATCCCTTTTCAGATTTCACTCTTAGAGCCACGCCTCCTCAAGGAGGTGGTCGGCTTGCATTCCAAGTAAAACACAAACACGGTTCTTGGTGTAACACTGCAGGCCTGTGGAAGATGAACAGGGCCCTAAGTCTCCCTCGCCCATCCTTTCTTTAGGCACTTCACTGCACGCAGAACACCGGTCGAAGAACCAATTTGATTCAGTGAAAGCCCCAGTGAGTAACTCGAGTCTCTTTGGACGTTTAGCGTCGACATGTGCTTAGGCTGCGTGTCAACCTGGAAATGGGAGACTGATGGCACAAGGCTTGTTTTCCCATTTGGAAAGCTCCGTTCATGCGGCCTCGAAGCTACCTGAAAAGCATTGTTGTGACCGGGCTTTTACTCACTGCCGGCATGGCTCACAGAAGAAAATGAGTTTTCGCGAAGGAAACCTTGGGCTTCCAGTTCCTACTTGGAGGCTCGTCCTGCTCTGCCCTTATACGTAAAGTGAAAGTCAACGTGAGCACTAGCCTCGAAGGAAGGCCCTGATTTCCCTTGCCGAAAGGAAGGCATGCAGCAACTCCATGAGGCCTTAATGGCTCTTCTGCTTTAGTTTAAGGTAGTAAGCTTTTCAGGTCTCCCTAGGACTGTCGCGTCAGCACCCGTTTCCGTTCCAGAATATTGGGTACCCCCAGGATGCCCTGGGCCTGTTAAGCAACCTCCAGCCCCGTAGGCCCTTTGGAGGACCCCTGTGTTTGCCGAGTGAGGGGCAACACCCTGCACTCTTCCTTGGGAATGATACATTTCCTCAGCTCTACAGCAGCTTCAGGAACACAGGTCTAGAATCTCCAGCCCTCCAAGGAAGTCGGCCTCCTTGCCCGAGGTGGGCTAACGTGAGGAGATCACTCTGCTCATATTTCCTTCTAACACCTCTTACCTGAATCACCCATCCCTCAAGGAGACTGTCGGAGTGCGTTCCAACGGCAACATAAGCACAGTTCTTGGTGTAACCCTGCAGGCTTTCGGAAGATTGACAGGCCCCTTTGCGGACCTCGAGCATTCCTCCTTTAGGCAGCTCACTACACGCACAATAGCGGGCGGAGGAAAGGGTGATTCAGGGGAGGGCCCAGGAGGTAACTTGAGTCTCCTTTGAGTTGTTGGAATCCACATGTACTTCTGCAGCCTGTCAACACGGAAAAGGGAGAGTGATGGCACAAGGCTTCTTTTCCCAGTTTGAAAGCTCCATTGATGCGGACTTGACGCTACCTGAAAAGCATTGTTGTTGTCGTGGTTTTCCTCACTGTCGGCATGGTTCTGAGAAGAAGATGAGTTTGCCCGGAAGAAACCTTTGGCTTCCAGTCCCTACTTGGAAGCTCATCCTGCTCTGCTCTATACCTAAAGTGAAACACAATGGGAGCACGAGCCTCGAAGTAAGGCCCTGATTTGCTTTGCCAAACTGGAGGCGTGCCGCAGCTCCACGAGGCCTTCATCGCTGTTCGGCTTTAGTTTCACGGTAGTAAGCTTTTCAAGACTCCTAGGGACCTTTCTTCAGCCCCCGTTTCGGTACCAGAACACTGAGTACAGCCAGGAAGCTCTGGTCCTGTTAAGCAACTTCCAGCCCCGTAGGCCTTTTGGAACACCCCCGGGTTGGCTAGCGAAATGCAACCCACTGCACACTTCCTTGGGAGAGCCAGATTACCTCAGGTTTACACAGGATTCAGGAAGACAGTTCCAGACTGTCCTACATGCAACGGATGTAATCTCGTTCCCCTAGCCGAACTCCATAGAGAAACACACTCTCTTTCTAATCCCTTTTCAGATTTCACTCTTAGAGCCACGCCTCCTCAAGGAGGTGGTCGGCTTGCATTCCAAGTAAAACACAAACACGGTTCTTGGTGTAACACTGCAGGCCTGTGGAAGATGAACAGGGCCCTAAGTCTCCCTCGCCCATCCTTTCTTTAGGCACTTCACTGCACGCAGAACACCGGTCGAAGAACCAATTTGATTCAGTGAAAGCCCCAGTGATTAACTCGAGTCTCTTTGGACGTTTAGCGTCGACATGTGCTTAGGCTGCGTGTCAACCTGGAAATGGGAGACTGATGGCACAAGGCTTGTTTTCCCATTTGGAAAGCTCCGTTCATGCGGCCTCGAAGCTACCTGAAAAGCATTGTTGTGACCGGGCTTTTACTCACTGCCGGCATGGCTCAGAGAAGAAAACGAGTTTTCGCGAAGGAAACCTTGGGCTTCCAGTTCCTACTTGGAGGCTCGTCCTGCTCTGCCCTTATACGTAAAGTGAAAGTCAACGCGAGCACTAGCCTCGAAGGAAGGCCCTGATTTCCCTTGCCGAAAGGAAGGCATGCAGCAACTCCATGAGGCCTTAATGGCTCTTCTGCTTTAGTTTAAGGTAGTAAGCTTTTCAGGTCTCCTAGGACTGTCGCATCAGCACCCGTTTCCGTTCCAGAATATTGGGTACCCCCAGGATGCCCTGGGCCGGTTAAGCAACATCCAGCCCCGTAGGCCCTTTGGAGGACCCCTGTGTTTGCCGAGTGAGGGGCAACACACTGCACTCTTCCTTGGGAATGATACATTTCCTCAGCTCTACAGCAGCTTCAGGAACACAGGTCTAGAATCTCCAGCCCTCCAAGGAAGTCGGCCTCCTTGCCCGAGGTGGGCTAACGTGAGGAGATCACTCTGCTCATATTTCCTTCTAACACCTCTTACCTGAATCACCCATCCCTCAAGGAGAATGTCGGAGTGCGTTCCAACGGCAACATAAGCACAGTTCTTGGTGTAACCCTGCAGGCTTTCGGAAGATTGACAGGCCCCTTTGCGGACCTCGAGCATTCCTCCTTTAGGCAGCTCACTACACGCACAATAGCGGGCGGAGGAAAGGGTGATTCAGGGGAGGGCCCAGGAGGTAACTTGAGTCTCCTTTGAGTTGTTGGAATCCACATGTACTTCTGCAGCCTGTCAACACGGAAAAGGGAGAGTGATGGCACAAGGCTTCTTTTCCCAGTTTGAAAGCTCCATTGATGCGGACTTGACGCTACCTGAAAAGCATTGTTGTTGTCGTGGTTTTCCTCACTGTCGGCATGGTTCTGAGAAGAAGATGAGTTTGCCCGGAAGAAACCTTTGGCTTCCAGTTCCTACTTGGAAGCTCATCCTGCTCTGCTCTATACCTAAAGTGAAACACAATGGGAGCACGAGCCTCGAAGTAAGGCCCTGATTTGCTTTGCCAAACTGGAGGCGTGCCGCAGCTCCACGAGGCCTTCATCGCTGTTCGGCTTTAGTTTCACGGTAGTAAGCTTTTCAAGACTCCTAGGGACCTTTCTTCAGCCCCCGTTTCGGTACCAGAACACTGAGTACAGCCAGGAAGCTCTGGTCCTGTTAAGCAACTTCCAGCCCCGTAGGCCTTTTGGAACACCCCCGGGTTGGCTAGCGAAATGCAACCCACTGCACACTTCCTTGGGAGAGCCAGATTACCTCAGGTTTACACAGGATTCAGGAAGACAGTTCCAGACTGTCCTACCTGCAACGGATGTAATCTCGTTCCCCTAGCCGAACTCCATAGAGAAACACACTCTCTTTCTAATCCCTTTTCAGATTTCACTCTTAGAGCCACGCCTCCTCAAGGAGGTGGTCGGCTTGCATTCCAAGTAAAACACAAACACGGTTCTTGGTGTAACACTGCAGGCCTGTGGAAGATGAACAGGGCCCTAAGTCTCCCTCGCCCATCCTTTCTTTAGGCACTTCACTGCACGCAGAACACCGGTCGAAGAACCAATTTGATTCAGTGAAAGCCCCAGTGAGTAACTCGAGTCTCTTTGGACGTTTAGCGTCGACATGTGCTTAGGCTGCGTGTCAACCTGGAAATGGGAGACTGATGGCACAAGGCTTGTTTTCCCATTTGGAAAGCTCCGTTCATGCGGCCTCGAAGCTACCTGAAAAGCATTGTTGTGACCGGGCTTTTACTCACTGCCGGCATGGCTCAGAGAAGAAAACGAGTTTTCGCGAAGGAAACCTTGGGCTTCCAGTTCCTACTTGGAGGCTCGTCCTGCTCTGCCCTTATACGTAAAGTGAAAGTCAACGCGAGCACTAGCCTCGAAGGAAGGCCCTGATTTCCCTTGCCGAAAGGAAGGCATGCAGCAACTCCATGAGGCCTTAATGGCTCTTCTGCTTTAGTTTAAGGTAGTAAGCTTTACAGGTCTCCCTAGGACTGTCGCGTCAGCACCCGTTTCCGTTCCAGAATATTGGGTACCCCCAGGATGCCCTGGGCCTGTTAAGCAACATCCAGCCCCGTAGGCCCTTTGGAGGACCCCTGTGTTTGCCGAGTGAGGGGCAACACACTGCACTCTTCCTTGGGAATGATACATTTCCTCAGCTCTACAGCAGCTTCAGGAACACAGGTCTAGAATCTCCAGCCCTCCAAGGAAGTCGGCCTCCTTGCCCGAGGTGGGCTAACGTGAGGAGATCACTCTGCTCATATTTCCTTCTAACACCTCTTACCTGAATCACCCATCCCTCAAGGAGACTGTCGGAGTGCGTTCCAACGGCAACATAAGCACAGTTCTTGGTGTAACCCTGCAGGCTTTCGGAAGATTGACAGGCCCCTTTGCGGACCTCGAGCATTCCTCCTTTAGGCAGCTCACTACACGCACAATAGCGGGCGGAGGAAAGGGTGATTCAGGGGAGGGCCCAGGAGGTAACTTGAGTCTCCTTTGAGTTGTTGGAATCCACATGTACTTCTGCAGCCTGTCAACACGGAAAAGGGAGAGTGATGGCACAAGGCTTCTTTTCCCAGTTTGAAAGCTCCATTGATGCGGACTTGACGCTACCTGAAAAGCACTGTTGTTGTCGTGGTTTTCCTCACTGTCGGCATGGTTCTGAGAAGAAGATGAGTTTGCCCGGAAGAAACCTTTGGCTTCCAGTTCCTACTTGGAAGCTCATCCTGCTCTGCTCTATACCTAAAGTGAAACACAATGGGAGCACGAGCCTCGAAGTAAGGCCCTGATTTGCTTTGCCAAACTGGAGGCGTGCCGCAGCTCCACGAGGCCTTCATCGCTGTTCGGCTTTAGTTTCACGGTAGTAAGCTTTTCAAGACTCCTAGGGACCTTTCTTCAGCCCCCGTTTCGGTACCAGAACACTGAGTACAGCCAGGAAGCTCTGGTCCTGTTAAGCAACTTCCAGCCCCGTAGGCCTTTTGGAACACCCCCGGGTTGGCTAGCGAAATGCAACCCACTGCACACTTCCTTGGGAGAGCCAGATTACCTCAGGTTTACACAGGATTCAGGAAGACAGTTCCAGACTGTCCTACATGCAACGGATGTAATCTCGTTCCCCTAGCCGAACTCCATAGAGAAACACACTCTCTTTCTAATCCCTTTTCAGATTTCACTCTTAGAGCCACGCCTCCTCAAGGAGGTGGTCGGCTTGCATTCCAAGTAAAACACAAACAGGGTTCTTGGTGTAACACTGCAGGCCTGTGGAAGATGAACAGGGCCCTAAGTCTCCCTCGCCCATCCTTTCTTTAGGCACTTCACTGCACGCAGAACACCGGTCGAAGAACCAATTTGATTCAGTGAAAGCCCCAGTGAGTAACTCGAGTCTCTTTGGACGTTTAGCGTCGACATGTGCTTAGGCTGCGTGTCAACCTGGAAATGGGAGACTGATGGCACAAGGCTTGTTTTCCCATTTGGAAAGCTCCGTTCATGCGGCCTCGAAGCTACCTGAAAAGCATTGTTGTGACCGGGCTTTTACTCACTGCCGGCATGGCTCAGAGAAGAAAACGAGTTTTCGCGAAGGAAACCTTGGGCTTCCAGTTCCTACTTGGAGGCTCGTCCTGCTCTGCCCTTATACGTAAAGTGAAAGTCAACGTGAGCACTAGCCTCGAAGGAAGGCCCTGATTTCCCTTGCCGAAAGGAAGGCATGCAGCAACTCCATGAGGCCTTAATGGCTCTTCTGCTTTAGTTTAAGGTAGTAAGCTTTACAGGTCTCCCTAGGACTGTCGCGTCAGCACCCGTTTCCGTTCCAGAATATTGGGTACCCCCAGGATGCCCTGGGCCTGTTAAGCAACATCCAGCCCCGTAGGCCCTTTGGAGGACCCCTGTGTTTGCCGAGTGAGGGGCAACACCCTGCACTCTTCCTTGGGAATGATACAATTCCTCAGCTCTACAGCAGCTTCAGGAACACAGGTCTAGAATCTCCAGCCCTCCAAGGAAGTCGGCCTCCTTGCCCGAGGTGGGCTAACGTGAGGAGATCACTCTGCTCATATTTCCTTCTAACACCTCTTACCTGAATCACCCATCCCTCAAGGAGACTGTCGGAGTGCGTTCCAACGGCAACATAAGCACAGTTCTTGGTGTAACCCTGCAGGCTTTCGGAAGATTGACAGGCCCCTTTGCGGACCTCGAGCATTCCTCCTTTAGGCAGCTCACTACACGCACAATAGCGGGCGGAGGAAAGGGTGATTCAGGGGAGGGCCCAGGAGGTAACTTGAGTCTCCTTTGAGTTGTTGGAATCCACATGTACTTCTGCAGCCTGTCAACACGGAAAAGGGAGAGTGATGGCACAAGGCTTCTTTTCCCAGTTTGAAAGCTCCATTGATGCGGACTTGACGCTACCTGAAAAGCATTGTTGTTGTCGTGGTTTTCCTCACTGTCGGCATGGTTCTGAGAAGAAGATGAGTTTGCCCGGAAGAAACCTTTGGCTTCCAGTCCCTACTTGGAAGCTCATCCTGTTCTGCTCTATACCTAAAGTGAAACACAATGGGAGCACGAGCCTCGAAGTAAGGCCCTGATTTGCTTTGCCAAACTGGAGGCGTGCCGCAGCTCCACGAGGCCTTCATCGCTGTTCGGCTTTAGTTTCACGGTAGTAAGCTTTTCAAGACTCCTAGGGACCTTTCTTCAGCCCCCGTTTCGGTACCAGAACACTGAGTACAGCCAGGAAGCTCTGGTCCTGTTAAGCAACTTCCAGCCCCGTAGGCCTTTTGGAACACCCCCGGGTTGGCTAGCGAAATGCAACCCACTGCACACTTCCTTGGGAGAGCCAGATTACCTCAGGTTTACACAGGATTCAGGAAGACAGTTCCAGACTGTCCTACATGCAACGGATGTAATCTCGTTCCCCTAGTCGAACTCCATAGAGAAACACACTCTCTTTCTAATCCCTTTTCAGATTTCACTCTTAGAGCCACGCCTCCTCAAGGAGGTGGTCGGCTTGCATTCCAAGTAAAACACAAACACGGTTCTTGGTGTAACACTGCAGGCCTGTGGAAGATGAACAGGGCCCTAAGTCTCCCTCGCCCATCCTTTCTTTAGGCACTTCACTGCACGCAGAACACCGGTCGAAGAACCAATTTGATTCAGTGAAAGCCCCAGTGAGTAACTCGAGTCTCTTTGGACGTTTAGCGTCGACATGTGCTTAGGCTGCGTGTCAACCTGGAAATGGGAGACTGATGGCACAAGGCTTGTTTTCCCATTTGGAAAGCTCCGTTCATGCGGCCTCGAAGCTACCTGAAAAGCATTGTTGTGACCGGGCTTTTACTCACTGCCGGCATGGCTCAGAGAAGAAAACGAGTTTTCGCGAAGGAAACCTTGGGCTTCCAGTTCCTACTTGGAGGCTCGTCCTGCTCTGCCCTTATACGTAAAGTGAAAGTCAACGTGAGCACTAGCCTCGAAGGAAGGCCCTGATTTCCCTTGCCGAAAGGAAGGCATGCAGCAACTCCATGAGGCCTTAATGGCTCTTCTGCTTTAGTTTAAGGTAGTAAGCTTTACAGGTCTCCCTAGGACTGTCGCGTCAGCACCCGTTTCCGTTCCAGAATATTGGGTACCCCCAGGATGCCCTGGGCCTGTTAAGCAACATCCAGCCCCGTAGGCCCTTTGGAGGACCCCTGTGTTTGCCGAGTGAGGGGCAACACCCTGCACTCTTCCTTGGGAATGATACATTTCCTCAGCTCTACAGCAGCTTCAGGAACACAGGTCTAGAATCTCCAGCCCTCCAAGGAAGTCGGCCTCCTTGCCCGAGGTGGGCTAACGTGAGGAGATCACTCTGCTCATATTTCCTTCTAACACCTCTTACCTGAATCACCCATCCCTCAAGGAGACTGTCGGAGTGCGTTCCAACGGCAACATAAGCACAGTTCTTGGTGTAACCCTGCAGGCTTTCGGAAGATTGACAGGCCCCTTTGCGGACCTCGAGCATTCCTCCTTTAGGCAGCTCACTACACGCACAATAGCGGGCGGAGGAAAGGGTGATTCAGGGGAGGGCCCAGGAGGTAACTTGAGTCTCCTTTGAGTTGTTGGAATCCACATGTACTTCTGCAGCCTGTCAACACGGAAAAGGGAGAGTGATGGCACAAGGCTTCTTTTCCCAGTTTGAAAGCTCCATTGATGCGGACTTGACGCTACCTGAAAAGCATTGTTGTTGTCGTGGTTTTCCTCACTGTCGGCATGGTTCTGAGAAGAAGATGAGTTTGCCCGGAAGAAACCTTTGGCTTCCAGTCCCTACTTGGAAGCTCATCCTGCTCTGCTCTATACCTAAAGTGAAACACAATGGGAGCACGAGCCTCGAAGTAAGGCCCTGATTTGCTTTGCCAAACTGGAGGCGTGCCGCAGCTCCACGAGGCCTTCATCGCTGTTCGGCTTTAGTTTCACGGTAGTAAGCTTTTCAAGACTCCTAGGGACCTTTCTTCAGCCCCCGTTTCGGTACCAGAACACTGAGTACAGCCAGGAAGCTCTGGTCCTGTTAAGCAACTTCCAGCCCCGTAGGCCTTTTGGAACACCCCCGGGTTGGCTAGCGAAATGCAACCCACTGCACACTTCCTTGGGAGAGCCAGATTACCTCAGGTTTACACAGGATTCAGGAAGACAGTTCCAGACTGTCCTACATGCAACGGATGTAATCTCGTTCCCCTAGCCGAACTCCATAGAGAAACACACTCTCTTTCTAATCCCTTTTCAGATTTCACTCTTAGAGCCACGCCTCCTCAAGGAGGTGGTCGGCTTGCATTCCAAGTAAAACACAAACACGGTTCTTGGTGTAACACTGCAGGCCTGTGGAAGATGAACAGGGCCCTAAGTCTCCCTCACCCATCCTTTCTTTAGGCACTTCACTGCACGCAGAACACCGGTCGAAGAACCAATTTGATTCAGTGAAAGCCCCAGTGAGTAACTCGAGTCTCTTTGGACGTTTAGCGTCGACATGTGCTTAGGCTGCGTGTCAACCTGGAAATGGGAGACTGATGGCACAAGGCTTGTTTTCCCATTTGGAAAGCTCCGTTCATGCGGCCTCGAAGCTACCTGAAAAGCATTGTTGTGACCGGGCTTTTACTCACTGCCGGCATGGCTCAGAGAAGAAAACGAGTTTTCGCGAAGGAAACCTTGGGCTTCCAGTTCCTACTTGGAGGCTCGTCCTGCTCTGCCCTTATACGTAAAGTGAAAGTCAACGTGAGCACTAGCCTCGAAGGAAGGCCCTGATTTCCCTTGCCGAAAGGAAGGCATGCAGCAACTCCATGAGGCCTTAATGGCTCTTCTGCTTTAGTTTAAGGTAGTAAGCTTTACAGGTCTCCCTAGGACTGTCGCGTCAGCACCCGTTTCCGTTCCAGAATATTGGGTACCCCCAGGATGCCCTGGGCCTGTTAAGCAACATCCAGCCCCGTAGGCCCTTTGGAGGACCCCTGTGTTTGCCGAGTGAGGGGCAACACCCTGCACTCTTCCTTGGGAATGATACATATCCTCAGCTCTACAGCAGCTTCAGGAACACAGGTCTAGAATCTCCAGCCCTCCAAGGAAGTCGGCCTCCTTGCCCGAGGTGGGCTAACGTGAGGAGATCACTCTGCTCATATTTCCTTCTAACACCTCTTACCTGAATCACCCATCCCTCAAGGAGACTGTCGGAGTGCGTTCCAACGGCAACATAAGCACAGTTCTTGGTGTAACCCTGCAGGCTTTCGGAAGATTGACAGGCCCCTTTGCGGACCTCGAGCATTCCTCCTTTAGGCAGCTCACTACACGCACAATAGCGGGCGGAGGAAAGGGTGATTCAGGGGAGGGCCCAGGAGGTAACTTGAGTCTCCTTTGAGTTGTTGGAATCCACATGTACTTCTGCAGCCTGTCAACACGGAAAAGGGAGAGTGATGGCACAAGGCTTCTTTTCCCAGTTTGAAAGCTCCATTGATGCGGACTTGACGCTACCTGAAAAGCATTGTTGTTGTCGTGGTTTTCCTCACTGTCGGCATGGTTCTGAGAAGAAGATGAGTTTGCCCGGAAGAAACCTTTGGCTTCCAGTCCCTACTTGGAAGCTCATCCTGCTCTGCTCTATACCTAAAGTGAAACACAATGGGAGCACGAGCCTCGAAGTAAGGCCCTGATTTGCTTTGCCAAACTGGAGGCGTGCCGCAGCTCCACGAGGCCTTCATCGCTGTTCGGCTTTAGTTTCACGGTAGTAAGCTTTTCAAGACTCCTAGGGACCTTTCTTCAGCCCCCGTTTCGGTACCAGAACACTGAGTACAGCCAGGAAGCTCTGGTCCTGTTAAGCAACTTCCAGCCCCGTAGGCCTTTTGGAACACCCCCGGGTTGGCTAGCGAAATGCAACCCACTGCACACTTCCTTGGGAGAGCCAGATTACCTCAGGTTTACACAGGATTCAGGAAGACAGTTCCAGACTGTCCTACATGCAACGGATGTAATCTCGTTCCCCTAGCCGAACTCCATAGAGAAACACACTCTCTTTCTAATCCCTTTTCAGATTTCACTCTTAGAGCCACGCCTCCTCAAGGAGGTGGTCGGCTTGCATTCCAAGTAAAACACAAACACGGTTCTTGGTGTAACACTGCAGGCCTGTGGAAGATGAACAGGGCCATAAGTCTCCCTCGCCCATCCTTTCTTTAGGCACTTCACTGCACGCAGAACACCGGTCGAAGAACCAATTTGATTCAGTGAAAGCCCCAGTGAGTAACTCGAGTCTCTTTGGACGTTTAGCGTCGACATGTGCTTAGGCTGCGTGTCAACCTGGAAATGGGAGACTGATGGCACAAGGCTTGTTTTCCCATTTGGAAAGCTCCGTTCATGCGGCCTCGAAGCTACCTGAAAAGCATTGTTGTGACCGGGCTTTTACTCACTGCCGGCATGGCTCAGAGAAGAAAACGAGTTTTCGCGAAGGAAACCTTGGGCTTCCAGTTCCTACTTGGAGGCTCGTCCTGCTCTGCCCTTATACGTAAAGTGAAAGTCAACGTGAGCACTAGCCTCGAAGGAAGGCCCTGATTTCCCTTGCCGAAAGGAAGGCATGCAGCAACTCCATGAGGCCTTAATGGCTCTTCTGCTTTAGTTTAAGGTAGTAAGCTTTTCAGGTCTCCCTAGGACTGTCGCGTCAGCACCCGTTTCCGTTCCAGAATATTGGGTACCCCCAGGATGCCCTGGGCCTGTTAAGCAACCTCCAGCCCCGTAGGCCCTTTGGAGGACCCCTGTGTTTGCCGAGTGAGGGGCAACACCCTGCACTCTTCCTTGGGAATGATACATTTCCTCAGCTCTACAGCAGCTTCAGGAACACAGGTCTAGAATCTCCAGCCCTCCAAGGAAGTCGGCCTCCTTGCCCGAGGTGGGCTAACGTGAGGAGATCACTCTGCTCATATTTCCTTCTAACACCTCTTACCTGAATCACCCATCCCTCAAGGAGAATGTCGGAGTGCGTTCCAACGGCAACATAAGCACAGTTCTTGGTGTAACCCTGCAGGCTTTCGGAAGATTGACAGGCCCCTTTGCGGACCTCGAGCATTCCTCCTTTAGGCAGCTCACTACACGCACAATAGCGGGCGGAGGAAAGGGTGATTCAGGGGAGGGCCCAGGAGGTAACTTGAGTCTCCTTTGAGTTGTTGGAATCCACATGTACTTCTGCAGCCTGTCAACATGGAAAAGGGAGAGTGATGGCACAAGGCTTCTTTTCCCAGTTTGAAAGCTCCATTGATGCGGACTTGACGCTACCTGAAAAGCATTGTTGTTGTCGTGGTTTTCCTCACTGTCGGCATGGTTCTGAGAAGAAGATGAGTTTGCCCGGAAGAAACCTTTGGCTTCCAGTTCCTACTTGGAAGCTCATCCTGCTCTGCTCTATACCTAAAGTGAAACACAATGGGAGCACGAGCCTCGAAGTAAGGCCCTGATTTGCTTTGCCAAACTGGAGGCGTGCCGCAGCTCCACGAGGCCTTCATCGCTGTTGGGCTTTAGTTTCACGATAGTAAGCTTTTCAAGACTCCTAGGGACCTTTCTTCAGCCCCCGTTTCGGTACCAGAACACTGACTACAGCCAGGAAGCTCTGGTCCTGTTAAGCAATTTCCAGCCCCGTAGGCCTTTTGGAACACCCCCGGGTTGGCTAGCGAAATGCAACCCACTGCACACTTCCTTGGGAGAGCCAGATTACCTCAGGTTTACACAGGATTCAGGAAGACAGTTCCAGACTGTCCTACATGCAACGGATGTAATCTCGTTCCCCTAGCCGAACTCCATAGAGAAACACACTCTCTTTCTAATCCCTTTTCAGATTTCACTCTTAGAGCCACGCCTCCTCAAGGAGGTGGTCGGCTTGCATTCCAAGTAAAACACAAACAGGGTTCTTGGTGTAACACTGCAGGCCTGTGGAAGATGAACAGGGCCCTAAGTCTCCCTCGCCCATCCTTTCTTTAGGCACTTCACTGCACGCAGAACACCGGTCGAAGAACCAATTTGATTCAGTGAAAGCCCCAGTGATTAACTCGAGTCTCTTTGGACGTTTAGCGTCGACATGTGCTTAGGCTGCGTGTCAACCTGGAAATGGGAGACTGATGGCACAAGGCTTGTTTTCCCATTTGGAAAGCTCCGTTCATGCGGCCTCGAAGCTACCTGAAAAGCATTGTTGTGACCGGGCTTTTACTCACTGCCGGCATGGCTCAGAGAAGAAAACGAGTTTTCGCGAAGGAAACCTTGGGCTTCCAGTTCCTACTTGGAGGCTCGTCCTGCTCTGCCCTTATACGTAAAGTGAAAGTCAATGTGAGCACTAGCCTCGAAGGAAGGCCCTGATTTCCCTTGCCGAAAGGAAGGCATGCAGCAACTCCATGAGGCCTTAATGGCTCTTCTGCTTTAGTTTAAGGTAGTAAGCTTTTCAGGTCTCCTAGGACTGTCGCGTCAGCACCCGTTTCCGTTCCAGAATATTGGGTACCCCCAGGATGCCCTGGGCCTGTTAAGCAACATCCAGCCCCGTAGGCCCTTTGGAGGACCCCTGTGTTTGCCGAGTGAGGGGCAACACACTGCACTCTTCCTTGGGAATGATACATTTCCTCAGCTCTACAGCAGCTTCAGGAACACAGGTCTAGAATCTCCAGCCCTCCAAGGAAGTCGGCCTCCTTGCCCGAGGTGGGCTAACGTGAGGAGATCACTCTGCTCATATTTCCTTCTAACAACTCTTACCTGAATCACCCATCCCTCAAGGAGAATGTCGGAGTGCGTTCCAACGGCAACATAAGCACAGTTCTTGGTGTAACCCTGCAGGCTTTCGGAAGATTGACAGGCCCCTTTGCGGACCTGGAGCATTCCTCCTTTAGGCAGCTCACTACACGCACAATAGCGGGCGGAGGAAAGGGTGATTCAGGGGAGGGCCCAGGAGGTAACTTGAGTCTCCTTTGAGTTGTTGGAATCCACATGTACTTCTGCAGCCTGTCAACATGGAAAAGGGAGAGTGATGGCACAAGGCTTCTTTTCCCAGTTTGAAAGCTCCATTGATGCGGACTTGACGCTACCTGAAAAGCATTGTTGTTGTCGTGGTTGTCCTCACTGTCGGCATGGTTCTGAGAAGAAGATGAGTTTGCCCGGAAGAAACCTTTGGCTTCCAGTTCCTACTTGGAAGCTCATCCTGCTCTGCTCTATACCTAAAGTGAAACACAATGGGAGCACGAGCCTCGAAGTAAGGCCCTGATTTGCTTTGCCAAACTGGAGGCGTGCCGCAGCTCCACGAGGCCTTCATCGCTGTTCGGCTTTAGTTTCATGGTAGTAAGCTTTTCAAGACTCCTAGGGACCTTTCTTCAGCCCCCGTTTCGGTACCAGAACACTGAGTACAGCCAGGAAGCTCTGGTCCTGTTAAGCAACTTCCAGCCCCGTAGGCCTTTTGGAACACCCCCGGGTTGGCTAGCGAAATGCAACCCACTGCACACTTCCTTGGGAGAGCCAGATTACCTCAGGTTTACACAGGATTCAGGAAGACAGTTCCAGACTGTCCTACATGCAACGGATGTAATCTCGTTCCCCTAGCCGAACTCCATAGAGAAACACACTCTCTTTCTAATCCCTTTTCAGATTTCACTCTTAGAGCCACGCCTCCTCAAGGAGGTGGTCGGCTTGCATTCCAAGTAAAACACAAACACGGTTCTTGGTGTAACACTGCAGGCCTGTGGAAGATGAACAGGGCCCTAAGTCTCCCTCGCCCATCCTTTCTTTAGGCACTTCACTGCACGCAGAACACCGGTCGAAGAACCAATTTGATTCAGTGAAAGCCCCAGTGAGTAACTCGAGTCTCTTTGGACGTTTAGCGTCGACATGTGCTTAGGCTGCGTGTCAACCTGGAAATGGGAGACTGATGGCACAAGGCTTGTTTTCCCATTTGGAAAGCTCCGTTCATGCGGCCTCGAAGCTACCTGAAAAGCATTGTTGTGACCGGGCTTTTACTCACTGCCGGCATGGCTCAGAGAAGAAAACGAGTTTTCGCGAAGGAAACCTTGGGCTTCCAGTTCCTACTTGGAGGCTCGTCCTGCTCTGCCCTTATACGTAAAGTGAAAGTCAACGTGAGCACTAGCCTCGAAGGAAGGCCCTGATTTCCCTTGCCGAAAGGAAGGCATGCAGCAACTCCATGAGGCCTTAATGGCTCTTCTGCTTTAGTTTAAGGTAGTAAGCTTTACAGGTCTCCCTAGGACTGTCGCGTCAGCACCCGTTTCCGTTCCAGAATATTGGGTACCCCCAGGATGCCCTGGGCCTGTTAAGCAACATCCAGCCCCGTAGGCCCTTTGGAGGACCCCTGTGTTTGCCGAGTGAGGGGCAACACACTGCACTCTTCCTTGGGAATGATACATTTCCTCAGCTCTACAGCAGCTTCAGGAACACAGGTCTAGAATCTCCAGCCCTCCAAGGAAGTCGGCCTCCTTGCCCGAGGTGGGCTAACGTGAGGAGATCACTCTGCTCATATTTCCTTCTAACACCTCTTACCTGAATCACCCATCCCTCAAGGAGACTGTCGGAGTGCGTTCCAACGGCAACATAAGCACAGTTCTTGGTGTAACCCTGCAGGCTTTCGGAAGATTGACAGGCCCCTTTGCGGACCTCGAGCATTCCTCCTTTAGGCAGCTCACTACACGCACAATAGCGGGCGGAGGAAAGGGTGATTCAGGGGAGGGCCCAGGAGGTAACTTGAGTCTCCTTTGTGTTGTTGGAATCCACATGTACTTCTGCAGCCTGTCAACACGGAAAAGGGAGAGTGATGGCACAAGGCTTCTTTTCCCAGTTTGAAAGCTCCATTGATGCGGACTTGACGCTACCTGAAAAGCACTGTTGTTGTCGTGGTTTTCCTCACTGTCGGCATGGTTCTGAGAAGAAGATGAGTTTGCCCGGAAGAAACCTTTGGCTTCCAGTTCCTACTTGGAAGCTCATCCTGCTCTGCTCTATACCTAAAGTGAAACACAATGGGAGCACGAGCCTCGAAGTAAGGCCCTGATTTGCTTTGCCAAACTGGAGGCGTGCCGCAGCTCCACGAGGCCTTCATCGCTGTTCGGCTTTAGTTTCACGGTAGTAAGCTTTTCAAGACTCCTAGGGACCTTTCTTCAGCCCCCGTTTCGGTACCAGAACACTGAGTACAGCCAGGAAGCTCTGGTCCTGTTAAGCAACTTCCAGCCCCGTAGGCCTTTTGGAACACCCCCGGGTTGGCTAGCGAAATGCAACCCACTGCACACTTCCTTGGGAGAGCCAGATTACCTCAGGTTTACACAGGATTCAGGAAGACAGTTCCAGACTGTCCTACATGCAACGGATGTAATCTCGTTCCCCTAGCCGAACTCCATAGAGAAACACACTCTCTTTCTAATCCCTTTTCAGATTTCACTCTTAGAGCCACGCCTCCTCAAGGAGGTGGTCGGCTTGCATTCCAAGTAAAACACAAACAGGGTTCTTGGTGTAACACTGCAGGCCTGTGGAAGATGAACAGGGCCCTAAGTCTCCCTCGCCCATCCTTTCTTTAGGCACTTCACTGCACGCAGAACACCGGTCGAAGAACCAATTTGATTCAGTGAAAGCCCCAGTGATTAACTGGAGTCTCTTTGGACGTTTAGCGTCGACATGTGCTTAGGCTGCGTGTCAACCTGGAAATGGGAGACTGATGGCACAAGGCTTGTTTTCCCATTTGGAAAGCTCCGTTCATGCGGCCTCGAAGCTACCTGAAAAGCATTGTTGTGACCGGGCTTTTACTCACTGCCGGCATGGCTCAGAGAAGAAAATGAGTTTTCGCGAAGGAAACCTTGGGCTTCCAGTTCCTACTTGGAGGCTCGTCCTGCTCTGCCCTTATACGTAAAGTGAAAGTCAACGTGAGCACTAGCCTCGAAGGAAGGCCCTGATTTCCCTTGCCGAAAGGAAGGCATGCATCAACTCCATGAGGCCTTAATGGCTCTTCTGCTTTAGTTTAAGGTAGTAAGCTTTTCAGGTCTCCTAGGACTGTCGCATCAGCACCCGTTTCCGTTCCAGAATATTGGGTACCCCCAGGATGCCCTGGGCCGGTTAAGCAACATCCAGCCCCGTAGGCCCTTTGGAGGACCCCTGTGTTTGCCGAGTGAGGGGCAACACACTGCACTCTTCCTTGGGAATGATACATTTCCTCAGCTCTACAGCAGCTTCAGGAACACAGGTCTAGAATCTCCAGCCCTCCAAGGAAGTCGGCTTCCTTGCCCGAGGTGGGCTAACGTGAGGAGATCACTCTGCTCATATTTCCTTCTAACACCTCTTACCTGAATCACCCATCCCTCAAGGAGACTGTCGGAGTGCGTTCCAACGGCAACATAAGCACAGTTCTTGGTGTAACCCTGCAGGCTTTCGGAAGATTGACAGGCCCCTTTGCGGACCTCGAGCATTCCTCCTTTAGGCAGCTCACTACACGCACAATAGCGGGCGGAGGAAAGGGTGATTCAGGGGAGGGCCCAGGAGGTAACTTGAGTCTCCTTTGAGTTGTTGGAATCCACATGTACTTCTGCAGCCTGTCAACATGGAAAAGGGAGAGTGATGGCACAAGGCTTCTTTTCCCAGTTTGAAAGCTCCATTGATGCGGACTTGACGCTACCTGAAAAGCATTGTTGTTGTCGTGGTTTTCCTCACTGTCGGCGTGGTTCTGAGAAGAAGATGAGTTTGCCCGGAAGAAACCTTTGGCTTCCAGTTCCTACTTGGAAGCTCATCCTGCTCTGCTCTATACCGAAAGTGAAACACAATGGGAGCACGAGCCTCGAAGTAAGGCCCTGATTTGCTTTGCCAAACTGGAGGCGTGCCGCAGCTCCACGAGGCCTTCATGGCGGTTCGGGTTTAGTTTCACGGTAGTAAGCTTTTCAAGACTCCTAGGGACCTTTCTTCAGCCCCCGTTTCGGTACCAGAACACTGAGTACAGCCAGGAAGCTCTGGTCCTGTTAAGCAACTTCCAGCCCCGTAGGCCTTTTGGAACACCCCCAGGTTGGCTAGCGAAATGCAACCCACTACACACTTCCTTGGGACAGCCAGATTACCTCAGGTTTATACAGGATTCAGGAAGACAGTTCCAGACTGTCCTACATGCAACGGATGTAATCTCGTTCCCGTAGCCGAACTCCATAGAGAAAAACACTCTCTTTCTAATCCCTTTTCAGATTTCACTCTTAGAGCCACGCATCCTCAAGGAGGTGGTCGGCTTGCATTCCAAGTAAAACACAAACACGGTTCTTGGTGTAACACCGCAGGCCTGTGGAAGATGAACAGGACCCTAAGTCTCCCTCTCCCATCCTTTGTTTAGGCACTTCACTGCACGCAGAACACCGGTCGAAGAACCAATTTGATTCAGTGAAAGCCCCAGTGAGTAACTCGAGTCTCTTTGGACGTTTAGCGTCGACATGTGCTTAGGCTGCGTGTCAACCTAGAAATGGGAGACTGATGGCACAAGGCTTGTTTTCCCATTTGGAAAGCTCCGTTCATGCGGCCTCGAAGCTACCTGAAAAGCATTGTTGTGACCGGGCTTTTACTCACTGCCCCCATGGCTCAGAGAAGAAAATGAGTTTTCGCGAAGGAAACCTTGGGCTTCCAGTTCCTACTTGGAGGCTCGTCCTGCTCTGCCCTATACGTAAAGTGAAAGTCAACGTGAGCACTAGCCTCGAAGGAAGGCCCTGATTTCCCTTGCCGAAAGGAAGGCATGCAGCAACTCCATGAGGCCTTAATGGCTCTTCTGCTTTAGTTTAAGGTAGTAAGCTTTTCAGGTCTCCTAGGACTGTCGCGTCAGCACCCGTTTCCGTTCCAGAATATTGGGTACCCCCAGGATGCCCTGGGCCTGTTAAGCAACATCCAGCCCCGTAGGCCCTTTGGAGGACCCCTGTGTTTGCCGAGTGAGGGGCAACACACTGCACTCTTCCTTGGGAATGATACATTTCCTCAGCTATACAGCAGCTTCAGGAACACAGGTCAAGAATCTCCAGCCCTCCAAGGAAGTCGGCCTCCTTGCCCGAGGTGGGCTAACGTGAGGAAATCACTCTGCTCATATTTCCTTCTAACACCTCTTACCTGAATCACCCATCCCTCAAGGAGACTGTCAGAGTGCGTTCCAATGGCAACATAAGCACAGTTCTTGGTGTAACCCTGCAGGCTTTCGGAAGATTGACAGGCCCCTTTGCGGACCTCGAGCATTCCTCCTTTAGGCAGCTCACTACATGCACAATAGCGGGCGGAGGAAAGGGTGATTCAGGGGCGGGCCCAGGAGGTAACTTGAGTCTCCTTTGAGTTGTTGGAATCCACATGTACTTCTGCAGCCTGTCAACATGGAAAAGGGAGAGTGATGGCACAAGGCTTCTTTTCCCAGTTTGAATGCTCCATTGATGCGGACTTGACGCTACCTGAAAAGCATTGTTGTTGTCGTGGTTTTCCTCACTGTCGGCATGGTTCTAGGAAGAAAATGAGTTTGCCCGGAAGAAACCTTTGGCTTCCAGTTCCTACTTGGAATCTCATCCTGCTCTGCTCTATACCGAAAGTGAAACACAATGGGAGCACGAGCCTCGAAGTAAGGCCCTGATTTGCTTTGCCAAACTGGAGGCGTGCCGCAGCTCCACGAGGCCTTCATCGCTGTTCGGCTTTAGTTTCACGGTAGTAAGCTTTTCAAGACTCCTAGGGACCTTTCTTCAGCCCCCGTTTCGGTACCAGAACACTGAGTACAGCCAGGAAGCTCTGGTCCTGTTAAGCAACTTCCAGCCCCGTAGGCCTTTTGGAACACCCCCGGGTTGGCTAGCGAAATGCAACCCACTGCACACTTCCTTGGGAGAGCCAGATTACCTCAGGTTTACACAGGATTCAGGAAGACAGTTCCAGACTGTCCTACATGCAACGGATGTAATCTCGTTCCCCTAGCCGAACTCCATAGAGAAACACACTCTCTTTCTAATCCCTTTTCAGATTTCACTCTTAGAGCCACGCATCCTCAAGGAGGTGGTCGGCTTGCTTTCCAAGTAAAACACAAACACAGTTCTTGGTGTAACACTGCAGGCCTGTGGAAGATGAACAGGACCCTAAGTCTCCCTCGCCCATATTTTCTTTCGGCACTTCACTGCACGCAGAACACCGGTCGAAGAACCAATTTGATTCAGTGAAAGCCCCAGTGAGTAACTCGAGTCTCTTTGGACGTTTAGCGTCGACATGTGCTTAGGCTGCGTGTCAACCTGGAAATGGGAGACTGATGGCAAAAGGCTTGTTTTCCCATTTGGAAAGCTCCGTTCATGCGGCCTCGAAGCTACCTGAAAAGCATTGTTGTGACCGGGCTTTTACTCACTGCCGGCATGGCTCAGAGAAGAAAATGAGTTTTCGCGAAGGAAACCTTGGGCTTCCAGTTCCTACTTGGAGGCTCGTCCTGCTCTGCCCTATACGTAAAGTGAAAGTCAACGTGAGCACTAGCCTCGAAGGAAGGCCCTGATTTCCCTTGCCGAAAGGAAGGCATGCAGCAACTCCATGAGGCCTTAATGGCTCTTCTGCTTTAGTTTAAGGTAGTAAGCTTTTCAGGTCTCCTAGGACTGTCGCGTCAGCACCCGTTTCCGTTCCAGAATATTGGGTACCCCCAGGATGCCCTGGGCCTGTTAAGCAACATCCAGCCCCGTAGGCCCTTTGGAGGACCCCTGTGTTTGCCGAGTGAGGGGCAACACACTGCACTCTTCCTTGGGAATGATACATTTCCTCAGCTCTACAGCAGCTTCAGGAACACAGGTCTAGAATCTCCAGCCCTCCAAGGAAGTCGGCCTCCTTGCCCGAGGTGGGCTAACGTGAGGAGATCACTCTGCTCATATTTCCTTCTAACACCTCTTACCTGAATCACCCATCCCTCAAGGAGACTGTCGGAGTGCGTTCCAAGGGAAACATAAGCACAGTTCTTGGTGTAACCCTGCAGGCTTTCGGAAGATTGACAGGCCCCTTTGCGGACCTCGAGCATTCCTCCTTCAGGCAGCTCACTACACGCACAATAGCGGGCGGAGGAAAGGGTGATTCAGGGGAGGGCCCAGGAGGTAACTTGAGTCTCCTTTGAGTTGTTGGAATCCACATGTACTTCTGCAGCCTGTCAACATGGAAAAGGGAGAGTGATGGCACAAGGCTTCTTTTCCCAGTTTGAAAGCTCCATTGATGCGGACTTGACGCTACCTGAAAAGCATTGTTGTTGTCGTGGTTTTCCTCACTGTCGGCATGGTTCTGAGAAGAAGATGAGTTTGCCCGGAAGAAACCTTTGGCTTCCAGTTCCTACTTGGAAGCTCATCCTGCTCTGCTCTACACCTAAAGTGAAACACAATGGGAGCACGAGCCTCGAAGTAAGGCCCTGATTTGCTTTGCCAAACTGGAGGCGTGCCGCAGCTCCACGAGGTCTTCATCGCGGTTCGGCTTTAGTTTCACGGTAGTAAGCTTTTCAAGACTCCTAGGGACCTTTCTTCAGCCCCCGTTTCGATACCAGAACACTGAGTACAGCCAGGAAGCTCTGGTCCTGTTAAGCAACTTCCAGCCCCGTAGGCCTTTTGGAACACCCCCGGGTTGGCTAGCGAAATGCAACCCACTGCACACTTCCTTGGGAGAGCCAGATTACCTCAGGTTTACACAGGATTCAGGAAGACAGTTCCAGACTGTCCTACATGCAACGGATGTAATCTCGTTCCCCTAGCCGAACTCCATACAGAAAAACACTCTCTGTCTAATCCCTTTTCAGATTTCACTCTTAGAGCCACGCATCCTCAAGGAGGTGGTCGGCTTGCATTCCAAGTAAAACACAAACACGGTTCTTTGTGTAACACCGCAGGCCTGTGGAAGATGAACAGGACCCTAAGTCTCCCTCGCCCATCCTTTCTTTAGGCACTTCACTGCACGCAGAACACCGGTCGAAGAACCAATTTGATTCAGTGAAAGCCCCAGTGAGTAACTCGAGTCTCTTTGGACGTTTAGCGTCGACATGTGCTTAGGCTGCGTGTCAACCTAGAAATGGGAGACTGATGGCACAAGGCTTGTTTTCCCATTTGGAAAGCTCCGTTCATGCGGCCTCGAAGCTACCTGAAAAGCATTGTTGTGACCGGGCTTTTACTCACTGCCGGCATGGCTCAGAGAAGAAAATGAGTTTTCGCGAAGGAAACCTTGGGCTTCCAGTTCCTACTTGGAGGCTCGTCCTGCTCTGCCCTATACGTAAAGTGAAAGTCAACGTGAGCACTAGCCTCGAAGGAAGGCCCTGATTTCCCTTGCCGAAAGGAAGGCATGCAGCAACTCCATGAGGCCTTAATGGCTCTTCTGCTTTAGTTTAAGGTAGTAAGCTTTTCAGGTCTCCTAGGACTGTCGCGTCAGCACCCGTTTCCGTTCCAGAATATTGGGTACCCCCAGGATGCCCTGGGCCTGTTAAGCAACATCCAGCCCCGTAGGCCCTTTGGAGGACCCCTGTGTTTGCCGAGTGAGGGGCAACACACTGCACTCTTCCTTGGGAATGATACATTTCCTCAGCTCTACAGCAGCTTCAGGAACACAGGTCAAGAATCTCCAGCCCTCCAAGGAAGTCGGCCTCCTTGCCCGAGGTGGGCTAAAGTGAGGAGATCACTCTGCTTATATTTCCTTCTAACACCTCTTACCTGAATCACCCATCCCTCAAGGAGACTGTCGGAGTGCGTTCCAATGGCAACATAAGCACAGTTCTTGGTGTAACCCTGCAGGCTTTCGGAAGATTGACAGGCCCCTTTGCGGACCTCGAGCATTCCTCCTTTAGGCAGCTCACTACACGCACAATAGCGGGCGGAGGAAAGGGTGATTCAGGGGCGGGCCCAGAAGGTAACTTGAGTCTCCTTTGAGTTGTTGGAATCCACATGTACTTCTGCAGCCTGTCAACATGGAAAAGGGAGAGTGATGGCACAAGGCTTCTTTTCCCAGTTTGAAAGCTCCATTGATGCGGACTTGACGCTACCTGAAAAGCATTGTTGTTGTCGTGGTTTTCCTCACTGTCGGCATGGTTCTAGGAAGAAAATGAGTTTGCCCGGAAGAAACCTTTGGCTTCCAGTTCCTACTTGGAATCTCATCCTGCTCTGCTCTATACCGAAAGTGAAACACAATGGGAGCACGAGCCTCGAAGTAAGGCCCTGATTTGCTTTGCCAAACTGGAGGCGTGCCGCAGCTCCACGAGGCCTTCATCGCTGTTCGGCTTTAGTTTCACGGTAGTAAGCTTTTCAAGACTCCTAGGGACCTTTCTTCAGCCCCCGTTTCGGTACCAGAACACTGAGTACAGCCAGGAAGCTCTGGTCCTGTTAAGCAACTTCCAGCCCCGTAGGCCTTTTGGAACACCCCCGGGTTGGCTAGCGAAATGCAACCCACTGCACACTTCCTTGGGAGAGCCAGATTACCTCAGGTTTACACAGGATTCAGGAAGACAGTTCCAGACTGTCCTACATGCAACGGATGTAATGTCGTTCCCCTAGCCGAACTCAATAGAGAAACACACTCTCTTTCTAATCCCTTTTCAGATTTCACTCTTAGAGCCACGCATCCTCAAGGAGGTGGTCGGCTTGCATTCCAAGTAAAACACAAACACAGTTCTTGGTGTAACACTGCAGGCCTGTGGAAGATGAACAGGACCCTAAGTCTCCCTCGCCCATCTTTTCTTTAGGCACTTCACTGCACGCAGAACACCGGTCGAAGAACCAATTTGATTCAGTGAAAACCCCAGTGAGTAACTCGAGTCTCTTTGGACGTTTAGCGTCGACATGTGCTTAGGCTGCGTGTCAACCTAGAAATGGGAGACTGATGGCACAAGGCTTGTTTTCCCATTTGGAAAGCTCCGTTCATGCGGCCTCGAAGCTACCTGAACAGCATTGTTGTGACCGGGCTTTTACTCACTGCCCCCATGGCTCAGAGAAGAAAATGAGTTTTCGCGAAGCAAACCTTGGGCTTCCAGTTCCTACTTGGAGGCTCGTCCTGCTCTGCCCTATACGTAAAGTGAAAGTCAACGTGAGCACTAGCCTCGAAGGAAGGCCCTGATTTCCCTTGCCGAAAGGAAGGCATGCAGCAACTCCATGAGGCCTTAATGGCTCTTCTGCTTTAGTTTAAGGTAGTAAGCTTTTCAGGTCTCCTAGGACTGTCGCGTCAGCACCCGTTTCCGTTCCAGAATATTGGGTACCCCCAGGATGCCCTGGGCCTGTTAAGCAACATCCAGCCCCGTAGGCCCTTTGGAGGACCCCTGTGTTTGCCGAGTGAGGGGCAACACACTGCACTCTTCCTTGGGAATGATACATTTCCTCAGCTCTACAGCAGCTTCAGGAACACAGGTCTAGAATCTCCAGCCCTCCAAGGAAGTCGGCTTCCTTGCCCGAGGTGGGCTAACGTGAGGAGATCACTCTGCTCATATTTCCTTCTAACACCTCTTACCTGAATCACCCATCCCTCAAGGAGACTGTCGGAGTGCGTTCCAACGGCAACATAAGCACAGTTCTTGGTGTAACCCTGCAGGCTTTCGGAAGATTGACAGGCCCCTTTGCGGACCTCGAGCATTCCTCCTTTAGGCAGCTCACTACACGCACAATAGCGGGCGGAGGAAAGGGTGATTCAGGGGAGGGCCCAGGAGGTAACTTGAGTCTCCTTTGAGTTGTTGGAATCCACATGTACTTCTGCAGCCTGTCAACATGGAAAAGGGAGAGTGATGGCACAAGGCTTCTTTTCCCAGTTTGAAAGCTCCATTGATGCGGACTTGACGCTACCTGAAAAGCATTGTTGTTGTCGTGGTTTTCCTCACTGTCGGCATGGTTCTGAGAAGAAGATGAGTTTGCCCGGAAGAAACCTTTGGCTTCCAGTTCCTACTTGGAAGCTCATCCTGCTCTGCTCTATACCTAAAGTGAAACACAATGGGAGCACGAGCCTCGAAGTAAGGCCCTGATTTGCTTTGCCAAACTGGAGGCGTGCCGCAGCTCCACGAGGCCTTCATCGCTGTTCGGCTTTAGTTTCACGGTAGTTAGCTTTTCAAGACTCCTAGGGACCTTTCTTCAGCCCCCGTTTCGGTACCAGAACACTGAATACAGCCAGGAAGCTCTGGTCCTGTTAAGCAACTTCCAGCCCCGTAGGCCTTTTGGAACACCCCCGGGTTGGCTAGCGAAATGCAACCCACTGCACACTTCCTTGGGAGAGCCAGATTACCTCAGGTTTACACAGGATTCAGGAAGACAGTTCCAGACTGTCCTACATGCAACGGATGTAATCTCGTTCCCCTAGCCGAACTCCATAGAGAAAAACACTCTCTTTCTAATCCCTTTTCAGATTTCACTCTTAGAGCCACGCATCCTCAAGGAGGTGGTCGGCTTGCATTCCAAGTAAAACACAAACACAGTTCTTGGTGTAACACTGCAGGCCTGTGGAAGATGAACAGGACCCTAAGTCTCCCTCGCCCATCCTTTGTTTAGGCACTTCACTGCACGCAGAACACCGGTCGAAGAACCAATTTGATTCAGTGAAAGCCCCAGTGAGTAACTCGAGTCTCTTTTTACGTTTAGCGTCGACATGTGCTTAGGCTGCGTGTCAACCTAGAAATGGGAGACTGATGGCACAAGGCTTGTTTTCCCATTTGGAAAGCTCCGTTCATGCGGCCTCGAAGCTACCTGAAAAGCATTGTTGTGACCGGGCTTTTACTCACTGCCGGCCTGGCTCAGAGAAGAAAATGAGTTTTCGCGAAGGAAACCTTGGGCTTCCAGTTCCTACTTGGAGGCTCGTCCTGCTCTGCCCTATACGTAAAGTGAAAGTCAACGTGAGCACTAGCCTCGAAGGAAGGCCCTGATTTCCCTTGCCGAAAGGAAGGCATGCAGCAACTCCATGAGGCTTTAATGGCTCTTCTGCTTTAGTTTAAGGTAGTAAGCTTTTCAGGTCTCCTAGGACTGTCGCGTCAGCACCCGTTTCCGTTCCAGAATATTGGGTACCCCCAGGATGCCCTGGGCCTGTTAAGCAACATCCAGCCCCGTAGGCCCTTTGGAGGACCCCTGTGTTTGCCGAGTGAGGGGCAACACACTGCACTCTTCCTTGGGAATGATACATTTCCTCAGCTCTACAGCAGCTTCAGGAACACAGGTCTAGAATCTCCAGCCCTCCAAGGAAGTCGGCCTCCTTGCCCGAGGTGGGCTAACGTGAGGAGATCACTCTGCTCATATTTCCTTCTAACACCTCTTACCTGAATCACCCATCCCTCAAGGAGACTGTCGGAGTGCGTTCCAAGGGAAACATAAGCACAGTTCTTGGTGTAACCCTGCAGGCTTTCGGAAGATTGACAGGCCCCTTTGCGGACCTCGAGCATTCCTCCTTTAGGCAGCTCACTACACGCACAATAGCGGGCGGAGGAAAGGGTGATTCAGGGGAGGGCCCAGGAGGTAACTTGAGTCTCCTTTGAGTTGTTGGAATCCACATGTACTTCTGCAGCCTGTCAACATGGAAAAGGGAGAGTGATGGCACAAGGCTTCTTTTCCCAGTTTGAAAGCTCCATTGATGCGGACTTGACGCTACCTGAAAAGCATTGTTGTTGTCGTGGTTTTCCTCACTGTCGGCATGGTTCTGAGAAGAAGATGAGTTTGCCCGGAAGAAACCTTTGGCTTCCAGTTCCTACTTGGAAGCTCATCCTGCTCTGCTCTATACCTAATGTGAAACACAATGGGAGCACGAGCCTCGAAGTAAGGCCCTGATTTGCTTTGCCAAACTGGAGGCGTGCCGCAGCTCCACGAGGCTTTCATCGCGGTTCGGCTTTAGTTTCACGGTAGTAAGCTTTTCAAGACTCCTAGGGACCTTTCTTCAGCCCCCGTTTCGGTACCAGAACACTGAGTACAGCCAGGAAGCTCTGGTCCTGTTAAGCAACTTCCAGCCCCGTAGGCCTTTTGGAACACCCCCGGGTTGGCTAGCGAAATGCAACCCACTACACACTTCCTTGGGAGAGCCAGATTACCTCAGGTTTACACAGGATTCAGGAAGACAGTTCCAGACTGTCCTACATGCAATGGATGTAATCTCGTTCCCCTAGCCGAACTCCATAGAGAAAAACACTCTCTTTCTAATCCCTTTTCAGATTTCACTCTTAGAGCCACGCATCCTCAAGGAGGTGGTCGGCTTGCATTCCAAGTAAAACACAAACACGGTTCTTGGTGTAACACCGCAGGCCTGTGGAAGATGAACAGGACCCTAAGTCTCCCTCGCCCATCCTTTGTTTAGGCACTTCACTGCACGCAGAACACCGGTCGAAGAACCAATTTGATTCAGTGAAAGCCCCAGTGAGTAACTCGAGTCTCTTTGGACGTTTAGCGTCGACATGTGCTTAGGCTGCGTGTCAACCTAGAAATGGGAGACTGATGGCACAAGGCTTGTTTTCCCATTTGGAAAGCTCCGTTCATGCGGCCTCGAAGCTACCTGAAAAGCATTGTTGTGACCGGGCTTTTACTCACTGCCGGCATGGCTCAGAGAAGAAAATGAGTTTTCGCGAAGGAAACCTTGGGCTTCCAGTTCCTACTTGGAGGCTCGTCCTGCTCTGCCCTTATACGTAAAGTGAAAGTCAATGTGAGCACTAGCCTCGAAGGAAGGCCCTGATTTCCCTTGCCGAAAGGAAGGCATGCAGCAACTCCATGAGGCCTTAATGGCTCTTCTGCTTTAGTTTAAGGTAGTAAGCTTTTCAGGTCTCCTAGGACTGTCGCGTCAGCACCCGTTTCCGTTCCAGAATATTGGGTACCCCCAGGATGCCCTGGGCCTGTTAAGCAACATCCAGCCCCGTAGGCCCTTTGGAGGACCCCTGTGTTTCCCGAGTGAGGGGCAACACACTGCACTCTTCCTTGGGAATGATACATTTCCTCAGCTCTACAGCAGCTTCAGGAACACAGGTCTAGAATCTCCAGCCCTCCAAGGAAGTCGGCCTCCTTGCCCGAGGTGGGCTAACGTGAGGAGATCACTCTGCTCATATTTCCTTCTAACACCTCTTACCTGAATCACCCATCCCTCAAGGAGACTGTCGGAGTGCGTTCCAACGGCAACATAAGCACAGTTCTTGGTGTAACCCTGCAGGCTTTCGGAAGATTGACAGGCCCCTTTGCGGACCTCGAGCATTCCTCCTTTAGGCAGCTCACTACACGCACAATAGCGGGCGGAGGAAAGGGTGATTCAGGGGAGGGCCCAGGAGGTAACTTGAGTCTCCTTTGAGTTGTTGGAATCCACATGTACTTCTGCAGCCTGTCAACATGGAAAAGGGAGAGTGATGGCACAAGGCTTCTTTTCCCAGTTTGAAAGCTCCATTGATGCGGACTTGACGCTACCTGAAAAGCATTGTTGTTGTCGTGGTTTTCCTCACTGTCGGCATGGTTCTGAGAAGAAGATGAGTTTGCCCGGAAGAAACCTTTGGCTTCCAGTTCCTACTTGGAAGCTCATCCTGCTCTGCTCTATACCTAAAGTGAAACACAATGGGAGCACGAGCCTCGAAGTAAGGCCCTGATTTGCTTTGCCAAACTGGAGGCGTGCCGCAGCTCCACGAGGCCTTCATCGCTGTTCGGCTTTAGTTTCACGGTAGTAAGCTTTTCAAGACTCCTAGGGACCTTTCTTCAGCCCCCGTTTCGGTACCAGAACACTGAATACAGCCAGGAAGCTCTGGTCCTGTTAAGCAACTTCCAGCCCCGTAGGCCTTTTGGAACACCCCCGGGTTGGCTAGCGAAATGCAACCCACTGCACACTTCCTTGGGAGAGCCAGATTACCTCAGGTTTACACAGGATTCAGGAAGACAGTTCCAGACTGTCCTACATGCAATGGATGTAATCTCGTTCCCCTAGCCGAACTCCATAGAGAAAAACACTCTCTTTCTAATCCCTTTTCAGATTTCACTCTTAGAGCCACGCATCCTCAAGGAGGTGGTCGGCTTGCATTCCAAGTAAAACACAAACACGGTTCTTGGTGTAACACCGCAGGCCTGTGGAAGATGAACAGGACCCTAAGTCTCCCTCGCCCATCCTTTGTTTAGGCACTTCACTGCACGCAGAACACCGGTCGAAGAACCAATTTGATTCAGTGAAAGCCCCAGTGAGTAACTCGAGTCTCTTTGGACGTTTAGCGTCGACATGTGCTTAGGCTGCGTGTCAACCTAGAAATGGGAGACTGATGGCACAAGGCTTGTTTTCCCATTTGGAAAGCTCCGTTCATGCGGCCTCGAAGCTACCTGAAAAGCATTGTTGTGACCGGGCTTTTACTCACTGCCGGCATGGCTCAGAGAAGAAAATGAGTTTTCGCGAAGGAAACCTTGGGCTTCCAGTTCCTACTTGGAGGCTCGTCCTGCTCTGCCCTTATACGTAAAGTGAAAGTCAATGTGAGCACTAGCCTCGAAGGAAGGCCCTGATTTCCCTTGCCGAAAGGAAGGCATGCAGCAACTCCATGAGGCCTTAATGGCTCTTCTGCTTTAGTTTAAGGTAGTAAGCTTTTCAGGTCTCCTAGGACTGTCGCGTCAGCACCCGTTTCCGTTCCAGAATATTGGGTACCCCCAGGATGCCCTGGGCCTGTTAAGCAACATCCAGCCCCGTAGGCCCTTTGGAGGACCCCTGTGTTTGCCGAGTGAGGGGCAACACACTGCACTCTTCCTTGGGAATGATACATTTCCTCAGCTCTACAGCAGCTTCAGGAACACAGGTCTAGAATCTCCAGCCCTCCAAGGAAGTCGGCTTCCTTGCCCGAGGTGGGCTAACGTGAGGAGATCACTCTGCTCATATTTCCTTCTAACACCTCTTACCTGAATCACCCATCCCTCAAGGAGACTGTCGGAGTGCGTTCCAACGGCAACATAAGCACAGTTCTTGGTGTAACCCTGCAGGCTTTCGGAAGATTCACAGGCCCCTTTGCGGACCTCGAGCATTCCTCCTTTAGGCAGCTCACTACACGCACAATAGCGGGCGGAGGAAAGGGTGATTCAGGGGAGGGCCCAGGAGGTAACTTGAGTCTCCTTTGAGTTGTTGGAATCCACATGTACTTCTGCAGCCTGTCAACATGGAAAAGGGAGAGTGATGGCACAAGGCTTCTTTTCCCAGTTTGAAAGCTCCATTGATGCGGACTTGACGCTACCTGAAAAGCATTGTTGTTGTCGTGGTTTTCCTCACTGTCGGCATGGTTCTGAGAAGAAGATGAGTTTGCCCGGAAGAAACCTTTGGCTTCCAGTTCCTACTTGGAAGCTCATCCTGCTCTGCTCTATACCTAAAGTGAAACACAATGGGAGCACGAGCCTCGAAGTGAGGCCCTGATTTGCTTTGCCAAACTGGAGGCGTGCCGCAGCTCCACGAGGCCTTCATCGCTGTTCGGCTTTAGTTTCACGGTAGTAAGCTTTTCAAGACTCCTAGGGACCTTTCTTCAGCCCCCGTTTCGGTACCAGAACACTGAATACAGCCAGGAAGCTCTGGTCCTGTTAAGCAACTTCCAGCCCCGTAGGCCTTTTGGAACACCCCCGGGTTGGCTAGCGAAATGCAACCCACTGCACACTTCCTTGGGAGAGCCAGATTACCTCAGGTTTACACAGGATTCAGGAAGACAGTTCCAGACTGTCCTACATGCAACGGATGTAATCTCGTTCCCCTAGCCGAACTCCATAGAGAAAAACACTCTCTTTCTAATCCCTTTTCAGATTTCACTCTTAGAGCCACGCATCCTCAAGGAGGTGGTCGGCTTGCATTCCAAGTAAAACACAAACACGGTTCTTGGTGTAACACTGCAGGCCTGTGGAAGATGAACAGGACCCTAAGTCTCCCTCGCCCATCCTTTGTTTAGGCACTTCACTGCACGCAGAACACCGGTCGAAGAACCAATTTGATTCAGTGAAAGCCCCAGTGAGTAACTCGAGTCTCTTTTTACGTTTAGCGTCGACATGTGCTTAGGCTGCGTGTCAACCTAGAAATGGGAGACTGATGGCACAAGGCTTGTTTTCCCATTTGGAAAGCTCCGTTCATGCGGCCTCGAAGCTTCCTGAAAAGCATTGTTGTGACCGGGCTTTTACTCACTGCCCCCATGGCTCAGAGAAGAAAATGAGTTTTCGCGAAGGAAACCTTGGGCTTCCAGTTCCTACTTGGAGGCTCGTCCTGCTCTGCCCTTATACGTAAAGTGAAAGTCAACGTGAGCACTAGCCTCGAAGGAAGGCCCTGATTTCCCTTGCCGAAAGGAAGGCATGCAGCAACTCCATGAGGCTTTAATGGCTCTTCTGCTTTAGTTTAAGGTAGTAAGCTTTTCAGGTCTCCTAGGACTGTCGCGTCAGCACCCGTTTCCGTTCCAGAATATTGGGTACCCCCAGGATGCCCTGGGCCTGTTAAGCAACATCCAGCCCCGTAGGCCCTTTGGAGGACCCCTGTGTTTGCCGAGTGAGGGGCAACACACTGCACTCTTCCTTGGGAATGATACATTTCCTCAGCTCTACAGCAGCTTCAGGAACACAGGTCTAGAATCTCCAGCCCTCCAAGGAAGTCGGCCTCCTTGCCCGAGGTGGGCTAACGTGAGGAGATCACTCTGCTCATATTTCCTTCTAACACCTCTTACCTGAATCACCCATCCCTCAAGGAGACTGTCGGAGTGCGTTCCAAGGGAAACATAAGCACAGTTCTTGGTGTAACCCTGCAGGCTTTCGGAAGATTGACAGGCCCCTTTGCGGACCTCGAGCATTCCTCCTTTAGGCAGCTCACTACACGCACAATAGCGGGCGGAGGAAAGGGTGATTCAGGGGAGGGCCCAGGAGGTAACTTGAGTCTCCTTTGAGTTGTTGGAATCCACATGTACTTCTGCAGCCTGTCAACATGGAAAAGGGAGAGTGATGGCACAAGGCTTCTTTTCCCAGTTTGAAAGCTCCATTGATGCGGACTTGACGCTACCTGAAAAGCATTGTTGTTGTCGTGGTTTTCCTCACTGTCGGCATGGTTCTGAGAAGAAGATGAGTTTGCCCGGAAGAAACCTTTGGCTTCCAGTTCCTACTTGGAAGCTCATCCTGCTCTGCTCTATACCTAAAGTGAAACACAATGGGAGCACGAGCCTCGAAGTAAGGCCCTGATTTGCTTTGCCAAACTGGAGGCGTGCCGCAGCTCCACGAGGCCTTCATCGCTGTTCGGCTTTAGTTTCACGGTAGTAAGCTTTTCAAGACTCCTAGGGACCTTTCTTCAGCCCCCGTTTCGGTACCAGAACACTGAGTACAGCGAGGAAGCTCTGGTCCTGTTAAGCAACTTCCAGCCCCGTAGGCCTTTTGGAACACCCCCGGGTTGGCTAGCGAAATGCAACCCACTGCACACTTCCTTGGGAGAGCCAGATTACCTCAGGTTTACACAGGATTCAGGAAGACAGTTCCAGACTGTCCTACATGCAATGGATGTAATCTCGTTCCCCTAGCCGAACTCCATAGAGAAAAACACTCTCTTTCTAATCCCTTTTCACATTTCACTCTTAGAGCCACGCATCCTCAAGGAGGTGGTCGGCTTGCATTCCAAGTAAAACACAAACACGGTTCTTGGTGTAACACCGCAGGCCTGTGGAAGATGAACAGGACCCTAAGTCTCCCTCGCCCATCCTTTGTTTAGGCACTTCACTGCACGCAGAACACCGGTCGAAGAACCAATTTGATTCAGTGAAAGCCCCAGTGAGTAACTCGAGTCTCTTTGGACGTTTAGCGTCGACATGTGCTTAGGCTGCGTGTCAACCTAGAAATGGGAGACTGATGGCACAAGGCTTGTTTTCCCATTTGGAAAGCTCCGTTCATGCGGCCTCGAAGCTACCTGAAAAGCATTGTTGTGACCGGGCTTTTACTCACTGCCGGCATGGCTCAGAGAAGAAAATGAGTTTTCGCGAAGGAAACCTTGGGCTTCCAGTTCCTACTTGGAGGCTCGTCCTGCTCTGCCCTTATACGTAAAGTGAAAGTCAATGTGAGCACTAGCCTCGAAGGAAGGCCCTGATTTCCCTTGCCGAAAGGAAGGCATGCAGCAACTCCATGAGGCCTTAATGGCTCTTCTGCTTTAGTTTAAGGTAGTAAGCTTTTCAGGTCTCCTAGGACTGTCGCGTCAGCACCCGTTTCCGTTCCAGAATATTGGGTACCCCCAGGATGCCCTGGGCCTGTTAAGCAACATCCAGCCCCGTAGGCCCTTTGGAGGACCCCTGTGTTTGCCGAGTGAGGGGCAACACACTGCACTCTTCCTTGGGAATGATACATTTCCTCAGCTCTACAGCAGCTTCAGGAACACAGGTCTAGAATCTCCAGCCCTCCAAGGAAGTCGGCTTCCTTGCCCGAGGTGGGCTAACGTGAGGAGATCACTCTGCTCATATTTCCTTCTAACACCTCTTACCTGAATCACCCATCCCTCAAGGAGACTGTCGGAGTGCGTTCCAAGGGAAACATAAGCACAGTTCTTGGTGTAACCCTGCAGGCTTTCGGAAGATTGACAGGCCCCTTTGCGGACCTCGAGCATTCCTCCTTTAGGCAGCTCACTACACGCACAATAGCGGGCGGAGGAAAGGGTGATTCAGGGGAGGGCCCAGGAGGTAACTTGAGTCTCCTTTGAGTTGTTGGAATCCACATGTACTTCTGCAGCCTGTCAACATGGAAAAGGGAGAGTGATGGCACAAGGCTTCTTTTCCCAGTTTGAAAGCTCCATTGATGCGGACTTGACGCTACCTGAAAAGCATTGTTGTTGTCGTGGTTTTCCTCACTGTCGGCATGGTTCTGAGAAGAAGATGAGTTTGCCCGGAAGAAACCTTTGGCTTCCAGTTCCTACTTGGAAGCTCATCCTGCTCTGCTCTATACCTAAAGTGAAACACAATGGGAGCACGAGCCTCGAAGTAAGGCCCTGATTTGCTTTGCCAAACTGGAGGCGTGCCGCAGCTCCACGAGGCCTTCATCGCTGTTCGGCTTTAGTTTCACGGTAGTAAGCTTTTCAAGACTCCTAGGGACCTTTCTTCAGCCCCCGTTTCGGTACCAGAACACTGAATACAGCCAGGAAGCTCTGGTCCTGTTAAGCAACTTCCAGCCCCGTAGGCCTTTTGGAACACCCCCGGGTTGGCTAGCGAAATGCAACCCACTGCACACTTCCTTGGGAGAGCCAGATTACCTCAGGTTTACACAGGATTCAGGAAGACAGTTCCAGACTGTCCTACATGCAACGGATGTAATCTCGTTCCCCTAGCCGAACTCCATAGAGAAAAACACTCTCTTTCTAATCCCTTTTCAGATTTCACTCTTAGAGCCACGCATCCTCAAGGAGGTGGTCGGCTTGCATTCCAAGTAAAACACAAACACGGTTCTTGGTGTAACACCGCAGGCCTGTGTAAGATGAACAGGACCCTAAGTCTCCCTCGCCCATCCTTTCTTTAGGCACTTCACTGCACGCAGAACACCGGTCGAAGAACCAATTTGATTCAGTGAAAGCCCCAGTGAGTAACTCGAGTCTCTTTGGACGTTTAGCGTCGACATGTGCTTAGGCTGCGTGTCAACCTAGAAATGGGAGACTGATGGCACAAGGCTTGTTTTCCCATTTGGAAAGCTCCGTTCATGCGGCCTCGAAGCTACCTGAAAAGCATTGTTGTGACCGGGCTTTACTCACTGCCGGCATGGCTCAGAGAAGAAAATGAGTTTTCGCGAAGGAAACCTTGGGCTTCCAGTTCCTACTTGGAGGCTCGTCCTGCTCTGCCCTATACGTAAAGTGAAAGTCAACGTGAGCACTAGCCTCGAAGGAAGGCCCTGATTTCCCTTGCCGAAAGGAAGGCATGCAGCAACTCCATGAGGCCTTAATGGCTCTTCTGCTTTAGTTTAAGGTAGTAAGCTTTTCAGGTCTCCTAGGACTGTCGCGTCAGCACCCGTTTCCGTTCCAGAATATTGGGTACCCCCAGGATGCCCTGGGCCTGTTAAGCAACATCCAGCCCCGTAGGCCCTTTGGAGGACCCCTGTGTTTGCCGAGTGAGGGGCAACACACTGCACTCTTCCTTGGGAATGATACATTTCCTCAGCTCTACAGCAGCTTCAGGAACACAGGTCTAGAATCTCCAGCCCTCCAAGGAAGTCGGCCTCCTTGCCCGAGGTGGGCTAACGTGAGGAGATCACTCTGCTCATATTTCCTTCTAACACCTCTTACCTGAATCACCCATCCCTCAAAGAGACTGTCGGAGTGCGTTCCAAGGGAAACATAAGCACATTTCTTGGTGTAACCCTGCAGGCTTTCGGAAGATTGACAGGCCCCTTTGCGGACCTCGAGCATTCCTCCTTTAGGCAGCTCACTACACGCACAATAGCGGGCGGAGGAAAGGGTGATTCAGGGGAGGGCCCAGGAGGTAACTTGAGTCTCCTTTGAGTTGTTGGAATCCACATGTACTTCTGCAGCCTGTCAACATGGAAAAGGGAGAGCGATGGCACAAGGCTTCTTTTCCCAGTTTGAAAGCTCCATTGATGCGGACTTGACGCTACCTGAAAAGCATTGTTGTTGTCGTGGTTTTCCTCACTGTCGGCATGGTTCTGAGAAGAAGATGAGTTTGCCCGGAAGAAACCTTTGGCTTCCAGTTCCTACTTGGCAGCTCATCCTGCTCTGCTCTATACCTAAAGTGAAACACAATGGGAGCACGAGCCTCGAAGTAAGGCCCTGATTTGCTTTGCCAAACTGGAGGCGTGCCGCAGCTCCACGAGGCCTTCATCGCGGTTCGGCTTTAGTTTCACGGTAGTAAGCTTTTCAAGACTCCTAGGGACCTTTCTTCAGCCCCCGTTTCGGTACCAGAACACTGAGTACAGCCAGGAAGCTCTGGTCCTGTTAAGCAACTTCCAGCCCCGTAGGCCTTTTGGAACACCCCCGGGTTGGCTAGCGAAATGCAACCCACTGCACACTTCCTTGGGAGAGCCAGATTACCTCAGGTTTACACAGGATTCAGGAAGACAGTTCCAGACTGTCCTACATGCAACGGATGTAATCTCGTTCCCCTAGCCGAACTCCATAGAGAAAAACACTCTCTTTCTAATCCCTTTTCAGATTTCACTCTTAGAGCCACGCATCCTCAAGGAGGTGGTCGGCTTGCATTCCAAGTAAAACACAAACACGGTTCTTGGTGTAACACCGCAGGCCTGTGGAAGATGAACAGGACCCTAAGTCTCCCTCGCCCATCCTTTCTTTAGGCACTTCACTGCACGCAGAACACCGGTCGAAGAACCAATTTGATTCAGTGAAAGCCCCAGTGAGTAACTCGAGTCTCTTTGGACGTTTAGCGTCGACATGTGCTTAGGCTGCGTGTCAACCTAGAAATGGGAGACTGATGGCACAAGGCTTGTTTTCCCATTTGGAAAGCTCCGTTCATGCGGCCTCGAAGCTACCTGAAAAGCATTGTTGTGACCGGGCTTTTACTCACTGCCCCCATGGCTCAGAGAAGAAAATGAGTTTTCGCGAAGGAAACCTTGGGCTTCCAGTTCCTACTTGGAGGCTCGTCCTGCTCTGCCCTATACGTAAAGTGAAAGTCAACGTGAGCACTAGCCTCGAAGGAAGGCCCTGATTTCCCTTGCCGAAAGGAAGGCATGCAGCAACTCCATGAGGCCTTAATGGCTCTTCTGCTTTAGTTTAAGGTAGTAAGCTTTTCAGGTCTCCTAGGACTGTCGCGTCAGCACCCGTTTCCGTTCCAGAATATTGGGTACCCCCAGGATGCCCTGGGCCTGTTAAGCAACATCCAGCCCCGTAGGCCCTTTGGAGGACCCCTGTGTTTGCCGAGTGAGGGGCAACACACTGCACACTTCCTTGGGAATGATACATTTCCTCAGCTCTACAGCAGCTTCAGGAACACAGGTCAAGAATCTCCAGCCCTCCAAGGAAGTCGGCCTCCTTGCCCGAGGTGGGCTAACGTGAGGAGATCACTCTGCTCATATTTCCTTCTAACACCTCTTACCTGAATCACCCATCCCTCAAGGAGACTGTCGGAGTGCGTTCCAAGGGAAACATAAGCACAGTTCTTGGTGTAACCCTGCAGGCTTTCGGAAGATTGACAGGCCCCTTTGCGGACCTCGAGCATTCCTCCTTTAGGCAGCTCACTACACGCACAATAGCGGGCGGAGGAAAGGGTGATTCAGGGGAGGGCCCAGGAGGTAACTTGAGTCTCCTTTGAGTTGTTGGAATCCACATGTACTTCTGCAGCCTGTCAACATGGAAAAGGGAGAGTGATGGCACAAGGCTTCTTTTCCCAGTTTGAAAGCTCCATTGATGCGGACTTGACGCTACCTGAAAAGCATTGTTGTTGTCGTGGTTTTCCTCACTGTCGGCATGGTTCTGAGAAGAAGATGAGTTTGCCCGGAAGAAACCTTTGGCTTCCAGTTCCTACTTGGAAGCTCATCCTGCTCTGCTCTATACCTAAAGTGAAACACAATGGGAGCACGAGCCTCGAAGTAAGGCCCTGATTTGCTTTGCCAAACTGGAGGCGTGCCGCAGCTCCACGAGGCCTTCATCGCTGTTCGGCTTTAGTTTCACGGTAGTAAGCTTTTCAAGACTCCTAGGGACCTTTCTTCAGCCCCCGTTTCGGTACCAGAACACTGAGTACAGCCAGGAAGCTCTGGTCCTGTTAAGCAACTTCCAGCCCCGTAGGCCTTTTGGAACACCCCCGGGTTGGCTAGCGAAATGCAACCCACTGCACACTTCCTTGGGAGAGCCAGATTACCTCAGGTTTACACAGGATTCAGGAAGACAGTTCCAGACTGTCCTACATGCAATGGATGTAATCTCGTTCCCCTAGCCGAACTCCATAGAGAAAAACACTCTCTTTCTAATCCCTTTTCAGATTTCACTCTTAGAGCCACGCATCCTCAAGGAGGTGGTCGGCTTGCATTCCAAGTAAAACACAAACACGGTTCTTGGTGTAACACCGCAGGCCTGTGGAAGATGAACAGGACCCTAAGTCTCCCTCGCCCATCCTTTGTTTAGGCACTTCACTGCACGCAGAACACCGGTCGAAGAACCAATTTGATTCAGTGAAAGCCCCAGTGAGTAACTCGAGTCTCTTTGGACGTTTAGCGTCGACATGTGCTTAGGCTGCGTGTCAACCTAGAAATGGGAGACTGATGGCACAAGGCTTGTTTTCCCATTTGGAAAGCTCCGTTCATGCGGCCTCGAAGCTACCTGAAAAGCATTGTTGTGACCGGGCTTTTACTCACTGCCGGCATGGCTCAGAGAAGAAAATGAGTTTTCGCGAAGGAAACCTTGGGCTTCCAGTTCCTACTTGGAGGCTCGTCCTGCTCTGCCCTTATACGTAAAGTGAAAGTCAATGTGAGCACTAGCCTCGAAGGAAGGCCCTGATTTCCCTTGCCGAAAGGAAGGCATGCAGCAACTCCATGAGGCCTTAATGGCTCTTCTGCTTTAGTTTAAGGTAGTAAGCTTTTCAGGTCTCCTAGGACTGTCGCGTCAGCACCCGTTTCCGTTCCAGAATATTGGGTACCCCCAGGATGCCCTGGGCCTGTTAAGCAACATCCAGCCCCGTAGGCCCTTTGGAGGACCCCTGTGTTTGCCGAGTGAGGGGCAACACACTGCACTCTTCCTTGGGAATGATACATTTCCTCAGCTCTACAGCAGCTTCAGGAACACAGGTCTAGAATCTCCAGCCCTCCAAGGAAGTCGGCTTCCTTGCCCGAGGTGGGCTAACGTGAGGAGATCACTCTGCTCATATTTCCTTCTAACACCTCTTACCTGAATCACCCATCCCTCAAGGAGACTGTCGGAGTGCGTTCCAACGGCAACATAAGCACAGTTCTTGGTGTAACCCTGCAGGCTTTCGGAAGATTCACAGGCCCCTTTGCGGACCTCGAGCATTCCTCCTTTAGGCAGCTCACTACACGCACAATAGCGGGCGGAGGAAAGGGTGATTCAGGGGAGGGCCCAGGAGGTAACTTGAGTCTCCTTTGAGTTGTTGGAATCCACATGTACTTCTGCAGCCTGTCAACATGGAAAAGGGAGAGTGATGGCACAAGGCTTCTTTTCCCAGTTTGAAAGCTCCATTGATGCGGACTTGACGCTACCTGAAAAGCATTGTTGTTGTCGTGGTTTTCCTCACTGTCGGCATGGTTCTGAGAAGAAGATGAGTTTGCCCGGAAGAAACCTTTGGCTTCCAGTTCCTACTTGGAAGCTCATCCTGCTCTGCTCTATACCTAAAGTGAAACACAATGGGAGCACGAGCCTCGAAGTAAGGCCCTGATTTGCTTTGCCAAACTGGAGGCGTGCCGCAGCTCCACGAGGCCTTCATCGCTGTTCGGCTTTAGTTTCACGGTAGTAAGCTTTTCAAGACTCCTAGGGACCTTTCTTCAGCCCCCGTTTCGGTACCAGAACACTGAATACAGCCAGGAAGCTCTGGTCCTGTTAAGCAACTTCCAGCCCCGTAGGCCTTTTGGAACACCCCCGGGTTGGCTAGCGAAATGCAACCCACTGCACACTTCCTTGGGAGAGCCAGATTACCTCAGGTTTACACAGGATTCAGGAAGACAGTTCCAGACTGTCCTACATGCAACGGATGTAATCTCGTTCCCCTAGCCGAACTCCATAGAGAAAAACACTCTCTTTCTAATCCCTTTTCAGATTTCACTCTTAGAGCCACGCATCCTCAAGGAGGTGGTCGGCTTGCATTCCAAGTAAAACACAAACACGGTTCTTGGTGTAACACTGCAGGCCTGTGGAAGATGAACAGGACCCTAAGTCTCCCTCGCCCATCCTTTGTTTAGGCACTTCACTGCACGCAGAACACCGGTCGAAGAACCAATTTGATTCAGTGAAAGCCCCAGTGAGTAACTCGAGTCTCTTTTTACGTTTAGCGTCGACATGTGCTTAGGCTGCGTGTCAACCTAGAAATGGGAGACTGATGGCACAAGGCTTGTTTTCCCATTTGGAAAGCTCCGTTCATGCGGCCTCGAAGCTACCTGAAAAGCATTGTTGTGACCGGGCTTTTACTCACTGCCGGCATGGCTCAGAGAAGAAAATGAGTTTTCGCGAAGGAAACCTTGGGCTTCCAGTTCCTACTTGGAGGCTCGTCCTGCTCTGCCCTTATACGTAAAGTGAAAGTCAACGTGAGCACTAGCCTCGAAGGAAGGCCCTGATTTCCCTTGCTGAAAGGAAGGCATGCAGCAACTCCATGAGGCTTTAATGGCTCTTCTGCTTTAGTTTAAGGTAGTAAGCTTTTCAGGTCTCCTAGGACTGTCGCGTCAGCACCCGTTTCCGTTCCAGAATATTGGGTACCCCCAGGATGCCCTGGGCCTGTTAAGCAACATCCAGCCCCGTAGGCCCTTTGGAGGACCCCTGTGTTTGCCGAGTGAGGGGCAACACACTGCACTCTTCCTTGGGAATGATACATTTCCTCAGCTCTACAGCAGCTTCAGGAACACAGGTCTAGAATCTCCAGCCCTCCAAGGAAGTCGGCCTCCTTGCCCGAGGTGGGCTAACGTGAGGAGATCACTCTGCTCATATTTCCTTCTAACACCTCTTACCTGAATCACCCATCCCTCAAGGAGACTGTCGGAGTGCGTTCCAAGGGAAACATAAGCACAGTTCTTGGTGTAACCCTGCAGGCTTTCGGAAGATTGACAGGCCCCTTTGCGGACCTCGAGCATTCCTCCTTTAGGCAGCTCACTACACGCACAATAGCGGGCGGAGGAAAGGGTGATTCAGGGGAGGGCCCAGGAGGTAACTTGAGTCTCCTTTGAGTTGTTGGAATCCACATGTACTTCTGCAGCCTGTCAACATGGAAAAGGGAGAGTGATGGCACAAGGCTTCTTTTCCCAGTTTGAAAGCTCCATTGATGCGGACTTGACGCTACCTGAAAAGCATTGTTGTTGTCGTGGTTTTCCTCACTGTCGGCATGGTTCTGAGAAGAAGATGAGTTTGCCCGGAAGAAACCTTTGGCTTCCAGTTCCTACTTGGAAGCTCATCCTGCTCTGCTCTATACCTAAAGTGAAACACAATGGGAGCACGAGCCTCGAAGTAAGGCCCTGATTTGCTTTGCCAAACTGGAGGCGTGCCGCAGCTCCACGAGGCCTTCATCGCTGTTCGGCTTTAGTTTCACGGTAGTAAGCTTTTCAAGACTCCTAGGGACCTTTCTTCAGCCCCCGTTTCGGTACCAGAACACTGAGTACAGCCAGGAAGCTCTGGTCCTGTTAAGCAACTTCCAGCCCCGTAGGCCTTTTGGAACACCCCCGGGTTGGCTAGCGAAATGCAACCCACTGCACACTTCCTTGGGAGAGCCAGATTACCTCAGGTTTACACAGGATTCAGGAAGACAGTTCCAGACTGTCCTACATGCAATGGATGTAATCTCGTTCCCCTAGCCGAACTCCATAGAGAAAAACACTCTCTTTCTAATCCCTTTTCAGATTTCACTCTTAGAGCCACGCATCCTCAAGGAGGTGGTCGGCTTGCATTCCAAGTAAAACACAAACACGGTTCTTGGTGTAACACTGCAGGCCTGTGGAAGATGAACAGGACCCTAAGTCTCCCTCGCCCATCCTTTGTTTAGGCACTTCACTGCACGCAGAACACCGGTCGAAGAACCAATTTGATTCAGTGAAAGCCCCAGTGAGTAACTCGAGTCTCTTTTTACGTTTAGCGTCGACATGTGCTTAGGCTGCGTGTCAACCTAGAAATGGGAGACTGATGGCACAAGGCTTGTTTTCCCATTTGGAAAGCTCCGTTCATGCGGCCTCGAAGCTACCTGAAAAGCATTGTTGTGACCGGGCTTTTACTCACTGCCGGCATGGCTCAGAGAAGAAAATGAGTTTTCGCGAAGGAAACCTTGGGCTTCCAGTTCCTACTTGGAGGCTCGTCCTGCTCTGCCCTTATACGTAAAGTGAAAGTCAATGTGAGCACTAGCCTCGAAGGAAGGCCCTGATTTCCCTTGCCGAAAGGAAGGCACGCAGCAACTCCATGAGGCCTTAATGGCTCTTCTGCTTTAGTTTAAGGTAGTAAGCTTTTCAGGTCTCCTAGGACTGTCGCGTCAGCACCCGTTTCCGTTCCAGAATATTGGGTACCCCCAGGATGCCCTGGGCCTGTTAAGCAACATCCAGCCCCGTAGGCCCTTTGGAGGACCCCTGTGTTTGCCGAGTGAGGGGCAACACACTGCACTCTTCCTTGGGAATGATACATTTCCTCAGCTCTACAGCAGCTTCAGGAACACAGGTCTAGAATCTCCAGCCCTCCAAGGAAGTCGGCCTCCTTGCCCGAGGTGGGCTAACGTGAGGAGATCACTCTGCTCATATTTCCTTCTAACACCTCTTACCTGAATCACCCATCCCTCAAGGAGACTGTCGGAGTGCGTTCCAAGGGAAACATAAGCACAGTTCTTGGTGTAACCCTGCAGGCTTTCGGAAGATTGACAGGCCCCTTTGCGGACCTCGAGCATTCCTCCTTTAGGCAGCTCACTACACGCACAATAGCGGGCGGAGGAAAGGGTGATTCAGGGGAGGGCCCAGGAGGTAACTTGAGTCTCCTTTGAGTTGTTGGAATCCACATGTACTTCTGCAGCCTGTCAACATGGAAAAGGGAGAGTGATGGCACAAGGCTTCTTTTCCCAGTTTGAAAGCTCCATTGATGCGGACTTGACGCTACCTGAAAAGCATTGTTGTTGTCGTGGTTTTCCTCACTGTCGGCATGGTTCTGAGAAGAAGATGAGTTTGCCCGGAAGAAACCTTTGGCTTCCAGTTCCTACTTGGAAGCTCATCCTGCTCTGCTCTATACCTAAAGTGAAACACAATGGGAGCACGAGCCTCGAAGTAAGGCCCTGATTTGCTTTGCCAAACTGGAGGCGTGCCGCAGCTCCACGAGGCCTTCATCGCTGTTCGGCTTTAGTTTCACGGTAGTAAGCTTTTCAAGACTCCTAGGGACCTTTCTTCAGCCCCCGTTTCGGTACCAGAACACTGAGTACAGCCAGGAAGCTCTGGTCCTGTTAAGCAACTTCCAGCCCCGTAGGCCTTTTGGAACACCCCCGGGTTGGCTAGCGAAATGCAACCCACTGCACACTTCCTTGGGAGAGCCAGATTACCTCAGGTTTACACAGGATTCAGGAAGACAGTTCCAGACTGTCCTACATGCAATGGATGTAATCTCGTTCCCCTAGCCGAACTCCATAGAGAAAAACACTCTCTTTCTAATCCCTTTTCAGATTTCACTCTTAGAGCCACGCATCCTCAAGGAGGTGGTCGGCTTGCATTCCAAGTAAAACACAAACACGGTTCTTGGTGTAACACCGCAGGCCTGTGGAAGATGAACAGGACCCTAAGTCTCCCTCGCCCATCCTTTGTTTAGGCACTTCACTGCACGCAGAACACCGGTCGAAGAACCAATTTGATTCAGTGAAAGCCCCAGTGAGTAACTCGAGTCTCTTTGGACGTTTAGCGTCGACATGTGCTTAGGCTGCGTGTCAACCTAGAAATGGGAGACTGATGGCACAAGGCTTGTTTTCCCATTTGGAAAGCTCCGTTCATGCGGCCTCGAAGCTACCTGAAAAGCATTGTTGTGACCGGGCTTTTACTCACTGCCGGCATGGCTCAGAGAAGAAAATGAGTTTTCGCGAAGGAAACCTTGGGCTTCCAGTTCCTACTTGGAGGCTCGTCCTGCTCTGCCCTATACGTAAAGTGAAAGTCAACGTGAGCACTAGCCTCGAAGGAAGGCCCTGATTTCCCTTGCCGAAAGGAAGGCATGCAGCAACTCCATGAGGCCTTAATGGCTCTTCTGCTTTAGTTTAAGGTAGTAAGCTTTTCAGGTCTCCTAGGACTGTCGCGTCAGCACCCGTTTCCGTTCCAGAATATTGGGTACCCCCAGGATGCCCTGGGCCTGTTAAGCAACATCCAGCCCCGTAGGCCCTTTGGAGGACCCCTGTGTTTGCCGAGTGAGGGGCAACACACTGCACTCTTCCTTGGGAATGATACATTTCCTCAGCTCTACAGCAGCTTCAGGAACACAGGTCTAGAATCTCCAGCCCTCCAAGGAAGTCGGCCTCCTTGCCCGAGGTGGGCTAACGTGAGGAGATCACTCTGCTCATATTTCCTTCTAACACCTCTTACCTGAATCACCCATCCCTCAAAGAGACTGTCGGAGTGCGTTCCAAGGGAAACATAAGCACAGTTCTTGGTGTAACCCTGCAGGCTTTCGGAAGATTGACAGGCCCCTTTGCGGACCTCGAGCATTCCTCCTTTAGGCAGCTCACTACACGCACAATAGCGGGCGGAGGAAAGGGTGATTCAGGGGAGGGCCCAGGAGGTAACTTGAGTCTCCTTTGAGTTGTTGGAATCCACATGTACTTCTGCAGCCTGTCAACATGGAAAAGGGAGAGTGATGGCACAAGGCTTCTTTTCCCAGTTTGAAAGCTCCATTGATGCGGACTTGACGCTACCTGAAAAGCATTGTTGTTGTCGTGGTTTTCCTCACTGTCGGCATGGTTCTGAGAAGAAGATGAGTTTGCCCGGAAGAAACCTTTGGCTTCCAGTTCCTACTTGGCAGCTCATCCTGCTCTGCTCTATACCTAAAGTGAAACACAATGGGAGCACAAGCCTCGAAGTAAGGCCCTGATTTGCTTTGCCAAACTGGAGGCGTGCCGCAGCTCCACGAGGCCTTCATAGCGGTTCGGCTTTAGTTTCACGGTAGTAAGCTTTTCAAGACTCCTAGGGACCTTTCTTCAGCCCCCGTTTCGGTACCAGAACACTGAGTACAGCCAGGATGCTCTGGTCCTGTTAAGCAACTTCCAGCCCCGTAGGCCTTTTGGAACACCCCCGGGTTGGCTAGCGAAATGCAACCCACTGCACACTTCCTTGGGAGAGCCAGATTACCTCAGGTTTACACAGGATTCAGGAAGACAGTTCCAGACTGTCCTACATGCAACGGATGTAATCTCGTTCCCCTAGCCGAACTCCATAGAGAAAAACACTCTCTTTCTAATCCCTTTTCAGATTTCACTCTTAGAGCCACGCATCCTCAAGGAGGTGGTCGGCTTGCATTCCAAGTAAAACACAAACACGGTTCTTGGTGTAACACCGCAGGCCTGTGGAAGATGAACAGGACCCTAAATCTCCCTCGCCCATCCTTTCTTTAGGCACTTCACTGCACGCAGAACACCGGTCGAAGAACCAATTTGATTCAGTGAAAGCCCCAGTGAGTAACTCGAGTCTCTTTGGACGTTTAGCGTCGACATGTGCTTAGGCTGCGTGTCAACCTAGAAATGGGAGACTGATGGCACAAGGCTTGTTTTCCCATTTGGAAAGCTCCGTTCATGCGGCCTCGAAGCTACCTGAAAAGCATTGTTGTGACCGGGCTTTTACTCACTGCCCCCATGGCTCAGAGAAGAAAATGAGTTTTCGCGAAGGAAACCTTGGGCTTCCAGTTCCTACTTGGAGGCTCGTCCTGCTCTGCCCTATACGTAAAGTGAAAGTCAACGTGAGCACTAGCCTCGAAGGAAGGCCCTGATTTCCCTTGCCGAAAGGAAGGCATGCAGCAACTCCATGAGGCCTTAATGGCTCTTCTGCTTTAGTTTAAGGTAGTAAGCTTTTCAGGTCTCCTAGGACTGTCGCGTCAGCACCCGTTTCCGTTCCAGAATATTGGGTACCCCCAGGATGCCCTGGGCCTGTTAAGCAACATCCAGCCCCGTAGGCCCTTTGGAGGACCCCTGTGTTTGCCGAGTGAGGGGCAACACACTGCACACTTCCTTGGGAATGATACATTTCCTCAGCTCTACAGCAGCTTCAGGAACACAGGTCAAGAATCTCCAGCCCTCCAAGGAAGTCGGCCTCCTTGCCCGAGGTGGGCTAACGTGAGGAGATCACTCTGCTCATATTTCCTTCTAACACCTCTTACCTGAATCACCCATCCCTCAAGGAGACTGTCGGAGTGCGTTCCAAGGGAAACATAAGCACAGTTCTTGGTGTAACCCTGCAGGCTTTCGGAAGATTGACAGGCCCCTTTGCGGACCTCGAGCATTCCTCCTTTAGGCAGCTCACTACACGCACAATAGCGGGCGGAGGAAAGGGTGATTCAGGGGAGGGCCCAGGAGGTAACTTGAGTCTCCTTTGAGTTGTTGGAATCCACATGTACTTCTGCAGCCTGTCAACATGGAAAAGGGAGAGTGATGGCACAAGGCTTCTTTTCCCAGTTTGAAAGCTCCATTGATGCGGACTTGACGCTACCTGAAAAGCATTGTTGTTGTCGTGGTTTTCCTCACTGTCGGCATGGTTCTGAGAAGAAGATGAGTTTGCCCGGAAGAAACCTTTGGCTTCCAGTTCCTACTTGGAAGCTCATCCTGCTCTGCTCTATACCTAAAGTGAAACACAATGGGAGCACGAGCCTCGAAGTAAGGCCCTGATTTGCTTTGCCAAACTGGAGGCGTGCCGCAGCTCCACGAGGCCTTCATCGCTGTTCGGCTTTAGTTTCACGGTAGTAAGCTTTTCAAGACTCCTAGGGACCTTTCTTCAGCCCCCGTTTCGGTACCAGAACACTGAGTACAGCCAGGAAGCTCTGGTCCTGTTAAGCAACTTCCAGCCCCGTAGGCCTTTTGGAACACCCCCGGGTTGGCTAGCGAAATGCAACCCACTGCACACTTCCTTGGGAGAGCCAGATTACCTCAGGTTTACACAGGATTCAGGAAGACAGTTCCAGACTGTCCTACATGCAATGGATGTAATCTCGTTCCCCTAGCCGAACTCCATAGAGAAAAACACTCTCTTTCTAATCCCTTTTCAGATTTCACTCTTAGAGCCACGCATCCTCAAGGAGGTGGTCGGCTTGCATTCCAAGTAAAACACAAACACGGTTCTTGGTGTAACACCGCAGGCCTGTGGAAGATGAACAGGACCCTAAGTCTCCCTCGCCCATCCTTTGTTTAGGCACTTCACTGCACGCAGAACACCGGTCGAAGAACCAATTTGATTCAGTGAAAGCCCCAGTGAGTAACTCGAGTCTCTTTGGACGTTTAGCGTCGACATGTGCTTAGGCTGCGTGTCAACCTAGAAATGGGAGACTGATGGCACAAGGCTTGTTTTCCCATTTGGAAAGCTCCGTTCATGCGGCCTCGAAGCTACCTGAAAAGCATTGTTGTGACCGGGCTTTTACTCACTGCCGGCATGGCTCAGAGAAGAAAATGAGTTTTCGCGAAGGAAACCTTGGGCTTCCAGTTCCTACTTGGAGGCTCGTCCTGCTCTGCCCTTATACGTAAAGTGAAAGTCAATGTGAGCACTAGCCTCGAAGGAAGGCCCTGATTTCCCTTGCCGAAAGGAAGGCATGCAGCAACTCCATGAGGCCTTAATGGCTCTTCTGCTTTAGTTTAAGGTAGTAAGCTTTTCAGGTCTCCTAGGACTGTCGCGTCAGCACCCGTTTCCGTTCCAGAATATTGGGTACCCCCAGGATGCCCTGGGCCTGTTAAGCAACATCCAGCCCCGTAGGCCCTTTGGAGGACCCCTGTGTTTGCCGAGTGAGGGGCAACACACTGCACTCTTCCTTGGGAATGATACATTTCCTCAGCTCTACAGCAGCTTCAGGAACACAGGTCTAGAATCTCCAGCCCTCCAAGGAAGTCGGCTTCCTTGCCCGAGGTGGGCTAACGTGAGGAGATCACTCTGCTCATATTTCCTTCTAACACCTCTTACCTGAATCACCCATCCCTCAAGGAGACTGTCGGAGTGCGTTCCAACGGCAACATAAGCACAGTTCTTGGTGTAACCCTGCAGGCTTTCGGAAGATTCACAGGCCCCTTTGCGGACCTCGAGCATTCCTCCTTTAGGCAGCTCACTACACGCACAATAGCGGGCGGAGGAAAGGGTGATTCAGGGGAGGGCCCAGGAGGTAACTTGAGTCTCCTTTGAGTTGTTGGAATCCACATGTACTTCTGCAGCCTGTCAACATGGAAAAGGGAGAGTGATGGCACAAGGCTTCTTTTCCCAGTTTGAAAGCTCCATTGATGCGGACTTGACGCTACCTGAAAAGCATTGTTGTTGTCGTGGTTTTCCTCACTGTCGGCATGGTTCTGAGAAGAAGATGAGTTTGCCCGGAAGAAACCTTTGGCTTCCAGTTCCTACTTGGAAGCTCATCCTGCTCTGCTCTATACCTAAAGTGAAACACAATGGGAGCACGAGCCTCGAAGTAAGGCCCTGATTTGCTTTGCCAAACTGGAGGCGTGCCGCAGCTCCACGAGGCCTTCATCGCTGTTCGGCTTTAGTTTCACGGTAGTAAGCTTTTCAAGACTCCTAGGGACCTTTCTTCAGCCCCCGTTTCGGTACCAGAACACTGAATACAGCCAGGAAGCTCTGGTCCTGTTAAGCAACTTCCAGCCCCGTAGGCCTTTTGGAACACCCCCGGGTTGGCTAGCGAAATGCAACCCACTGCACACTTCCTTGGGAGAGCCAGATTACCTCAGGTTTACACAGGATTCAGGAAGACAGTTCCAGACTGTCCTACATGCAACGGATGTAATCTCGTTCCCCTAGCCGAACTCCATAGAGAAAAACACTCTCTTTCTAATCCCTTTTCAGATTTCACTCTTAGAGCCACGCATCCTCAAGGAGGTGGTCGGCTTGCATTCCAAGTAAAACACAAACACGGTTCTTGGTGTAACACTGCAGGCCTGTGGAAGATGAACAGGACCCTAAGTCTCCCTCGCCCATCCTTTGTTTAGGCACTTCACTGCACGCAGAACACCGGTCGAAGAACCAATTTGATTCAGTGAAAGCCCCAGTGAGTAACTCGAGTCTCTTTTTACGTTTAGCGTCGACATGTGCTTAGGCTGCGTGTCAACCTAGAAATGGGAGACTGATGGCACAAGGCTTGTTTTCCCATTTGGAAAGCTCCGTTCATGCGGCCTCGAAGCTACCTGAAAAGCATTGTTGTGACCGGGCTTTTACTCACTGCCGGCATGGCTCAGAGAAGAAAATGAGTTTTCGCGAAGGAAACCTTGGGCTTCCAGTTCCTACTTGGAGGCTCGTCCTGCTCTGCCCTTATACGTAAAGTGAAAGTCAACGTGAGCACTAGCCTCGAAGGAAGGCCCTGATTTCCCTTGCCGAAAGGAAGGCATGCAGCAACTCCATGAGGCTTTAATGGCTCTTCTGCTTTAGTTTAAGGTAGTAAGCTTTTCAGGTCTCCTAGGACTGTCGCGTCAGCACCCGTTTCCGTTCCAGAATATTGGGTACCCCCAGGATGCCCTGGGCCTGTTAAGCAACATCCAGCCCCGTAGGCCCTTTGGAGGACCCCTGTGTTTGCCGAGTGAGGGGCAACACACTGCACTCTTCCTTGGGAATGATACATTTCCTCAGCTCTACAGCAGCTTCAGGAACACAGGTCTAGAATCTCCAGCCCTCCAAGGAAGTCGGCCTCCTTGCCCGAGGTGGGCTAACGTGAGGAGATCACTCTGCTCATATTTCCTTCTAACACCTCTTACCTGAATCACCCATCCCTCAAGGAGACTGTCGGAGTGCGTTCCAAGGGAAACATAAGCACAGTTCTTGGTGTAACCCTGCAGGCTTTCGGAAGATTGACAGGCCCCTTTGCGGACCTCGAGCATTCCTCCTTTAGGCAGCTCACTACACGCACAATAGCGGGCGGAGGAAAGGGTGATTCAGGGGAGGGCCCAGGAGGTAACTTGAGTCTCCTTTGAGTTGTTGGAATCCACATGTACTTCTGCAGCCTGTCAACATGGAAAAGGGAGAGTGATGGCACAAGGCTTCTTTTCCCAGTTTGAAAGCTCCATTGATGCGGACTTGACGCTACCTGAAAAGCATTGTTGTTGTCGTGGTTTTCCTCACTGTCGGCATGGTTCTGAGAAGAAGATGAGTTTGCCCGGAAGAAACCTTTGGCTTCCAGTTCCTACTTGGAAGCTCATCCTGCTCTGCTCTATACCTAAAGTGAAACACAATGGGAGCACGAGCCTCGAAGTAAGGCCCTGATTTGCTTTGCCAAACTGGAGGCGTGCCGCAGCTCCACGAGGCCTTCATCGCTGTTCGGCTTTAGTTTCACGGTAGTAAGCTTTTCAAGACTCCTAGGGACCTTTCTTCAGCCCCCGTTTCGGTACCAGAACACTGAGTACAGCCAGGAAGCTCTGGTCCTGTTAAGCAACTTCCAGCCCCGTAGGCCTTTTGGAACACCCCCGGGTTGGCTAGCGAAATGCAACCCACTGCACACTTCCTTGGGAGAGCCAGATTACCTCAGGTTTACACAGGATTCAGGAAGACAGTTCCAGACTGTCCTACATGCAATGGATGTAATCTCGTTCCCCTAGCCGAACTCCATAGAGAAAAACACTCTCTTTCTAATCCCTTTTCAGATTTCACTCTTAGAGCCACGCATCCTCAAGGAGGTGGTCGGCTTGCATTCCAAGTAAAACACAAACACGGTTCTTGGTGTAACACCGCAGGCCTGTGGAAGATGAACAGGACCCTAAGTCTCCCTCGCCCATCCTTTGTTTAGGCACTTCACTGCACGCAGAACACCGGTCGAAGAACCAATTTGATTCAGTGAAAGCCCCAGTGAGTAACTCGAGTCTCTTTGGACGTTTAGCGTCGACATGTGCTTAGGCTGCGTGTCAACCTAGAAATGGGAGACTGATGGCACAAGGCTTGTTTTCCCATTTGGAAAGCTCCGTTCATGCGGCCTCGAAGCTACCTGAAAAGCATTGTTGTGACCGGGCTTTTACTCACTGCCGGCATGGCTCAGAGAAGAAAATGAGTTTTCGCGAAGGAAACCTTGGGCTTCCAGTTCCTACTTGGAGGCTCGTCCTGCTCTGCCCTTATACGTAAAGTGAAAGTCAATGTGAGCACTAGCCTCGAAGGAAGGCCCTGATTTCCCTTGCCGAAAGGAAGGCATGCAGCAACTCCATGAGGCCTTAATGGCTCTTCTGCTTTAGTTTAAGGTAGTAAGCTTTTCAGGTCTCCTAGGACTGTCGCGTCAGCACCCGTTTCCGTTCCAGAATATTGGGTACCCCCAGGATGCCCTGGGCCTGTTAAGCAACATCCAGCCCCGTAGGCCCTTTGGAGGACCCCTGTGTTTGCCGAGTGAGGGGCAACACACTGCACTCTTCCTTGGGAATGATACATTTCCTCAGCTCTACAGCAGCTTCAGGAACACAGGTCTAGAATCTCCAGCCCTCCAAGGAAGTCGGCTTCCTTGCCCGAGGTGGGCTAACGTGAGGAGATCACTCTGCTCATATTTCCTTCTAACACCTCTTACCTGAATCACCCATCCCTCAAGGAGACTGTCGGAGTGCGTTCCAACGGCAACATAAGCACAGTTCTTGGTGTAACCCTGCAGGCTTTCGGAAGATTGACAGGCCCCTTTGCGGACCTCGAGCATTCCTCCTTTAGGCAGCTCACTACACGCACAATAGCGGGCGGAGGAAAGGGTGATTCAGGGGAGGGCCCAGGAGGTAACTTGAGTCTCCTTTGAGTTGTTGGAATCCACATGTACTTCTGCAGCCTGTCAACATGGAAAAGGGAGAGTGATGGCACAAGGCTTCTTTTCCCAGTTTGAAAGCTCCATTGATGCGGACTTGACGCTACCTGAAAAGCATTGTTGTTGTCGTGGTTTTCCTCACTGTCGGCATGGTTCTGAGAAGAAGATGAGTTTGCCCGGAAGAAACCTTTGGCTTCCAGTTCCTACTTGGAAGCTCATCCTGCTCTGCTCTATACCTAAAGTGAAACACAATGGGAGCACGAGCCTCGAAGTAAGGCCCTGATTTGCTTTGCCAAACTGGAGGCGTGCCGCAGCTCCACGAGGCCTTCATCGCTGTTCGGCTTTAGTTTCACGGTAGTAAGCTTTTCAAGACTCCTAGGGACCTTTCTTCAGCCCCCGTTTCGGTACCAGAACACTGAATACAGCCAGGAAGCTCTGGTCCTGTTAAGCAACTTCCAGCCCCGTAGGCCTTTTGGAACACCCCCGGGTTGGCTAGCGAAATGCAACCCACTGCACACTTCCTTGGGAGAGCCAGATTACCTCAGGTTTACACAGGATTCAGGAAGACAGTTCCAGACTGTCCTACATGCAACGGATGTAATCTCGTTCCCCTAGCCGAACTCCATAGAGAAAAACACTCTCTTTCTAATCCCTTTTCAGATTTCACTCTTAGAGCCACGCATCCTCAAGGAGGTGGTCGGCTTGCATTCCAAGTAAAACACAAACACGGTTCTTGGTGTAACACTGCAGGCCTGTGGAAGATGAACAGGACCCTAAGTCTCCCTCGCCCATCCTTTGTTTAGGCACTTCACTGCACGCAGAACACCGGTCGAAGAACCAATTTGATTCAGTGAAAGCCCCAGTGAGTAACTCGAGTCTCTTTTTACGTTTAGCGTCGACATGTGCTTAGGCTGCGTGTCAACCTAGAAATGGGAGACTGATGGCACAAGGCTTGTTTTCCCATTTGGAAAGCTCCGTTCATGCGGCCTCGAAGCTACCTGAAAAGCATTGTTGTGACCGGGCTTTTACTCACTGCCCCCATGGCTCAGAGAAGAAAATGAGTTTTCGCGAAGGAAACCTTGGGCTTCCAGTTCCTACTTGGAGGCTCGTCCTGCTCTGCCCTTATACGTAAAGTGAAAGTCAACGTGAGCACTAGCCTCGAAGGAAGGCCCTGATTTCCCTTGCCGAAAGGAAGGCATGCAGCAACTCCATGAGGCTTTAATGGCTCTTCTGCTTTAGTTTAAGGTAGTAAGCTTTTCAGGTCTCCTAGGTCTGTCGCGTCAGCACCCGTTTCCGTTCCAGAATATTGGGTACCCCCAGGATGCCCTGGGCCTGTTAAGCAACATCCAGCCCCGTAGGCCCTTTGGAGGACCCCTGTGTTTGCCGAGTGAGGGGCAACACACTGCACTCTTCCTTGGGAATGATACATTTCCTCAGCTCTACAGCAGCTTCAGGAACACAGGTCTAGAATCTCCAGCCCTCCAAGGAAGTCGGCCTCCTTGCCCGAGGTGGGCTAACGTGAGGAGATCACTCTGCTCATATTTCCTTCTAACACCTCTTACCTGAATCACCCATCCCTCAAGGAGACTGTCGGAGTGCGTTCCAAGGGAAACATAAGCACAGTTCTTGGTGTAACCCTGCAGGCTTTCGGAAGATTGACAGGCCCCTTTGCGGACCTCGAGCATTCCTCCTTTAGGCAGCTCACTACACGCACAATAGCGGGCGGAGGAAAGGGTGATTCAGGGGAGGGCCCAGGAGGTAACTTGAGTCTCCTTTGAGTTGTTGGAATCCACATGTACTTCTGCAGCCTGTCAACATGGAAAAGGGAGAGTGATGGCACAAGGCTTCTTTTCCCAGTTTGAAAGCTCCATTGATGCGGACTTGACGCTACCTGAAAAGCATTGTTGTTGTCGTGGTTTTCCTCACTGTCGGCATGGTTCTGAGAAGAAGATGAGTTTGCCCGGAAGAAACCTTTGGCTTCCAGTTCCTACTTGGAAGCTCATCCTGCTCTGCTCTATACCTAAAGTGAAACACAATGGGAGCACGAGCCTCGAAGTAAGGCCCTGATTTGCTTTGCCAAACTGGAGGCGTGCCGCAGCTCCACGAGGCCTTCATCGCTGTTCGGCTTTAGTTTCACGGTAGTAAGCTTTTCAAGACTCCTAGGGACCTTTCTTCAGCCCCCGTTTCGGTACCAGAACACTGAATACAGCCAGGAAGCTCTGGTCCTGTTAAGCAACTTCCAGCCCCGTAGGCCTTTTGGAACACCCCCGGGTTGGCTAGCGAAATGCAACCCACTGCACACTTCCTTGGGAGAGCCAGATTACCTCAGGTTTACACAGGATTCAGGAAGACAGTTCCAGACTGTCCTACATGCAACGGATGTAATCTCGTTCCCCTAGCCGAACTCCATAGAGAAAAACACTCTCTTTCTAATCCCTTTTCAGATTTCACTCTTAGAGCCACGCATCCTCAAGGAGGTGGTCGGCTTGCATTCCAAGTAAAACACAAACACGGTTCTTGGTGTAACACTGCAGGCCTGTGGAAGATGAACAGGACCCTAAGTCTCCCTCGCCCATCCTTTGTTTAGGCACTTCACTGCACGCAGAACACCGGTCGAAGAACCAATTTGATTCAGTGAAAGCCCCAGTGAGTAACTCGAGTCTCTTTTTACGTTTAGCGTCGACATGTGCTTAGGCTGCGTGTCAACCTAGAAATGGGAGACTGATGGCACAAGGCTTGTTTTCCCATTTGGAAAGCTCCGTTCATGCGGCCTCGAAGCTACCTGAAAAGCATTGTTGTGACCGGGCTTTTACTCACTGCCGGCATGGCTCAGAGAAGAAAATGAGTTTTCGCGAAGGAAACCTTGGGCTTCCAGTTCCTACTTGGAGGCTCGTCCTGCTCTGCCCTTATACGTAAAGTGAAAGTCAACGTGAGCACTAGCCTCGAAGGAAGGCCCTGATTTCCCTTGCTGAAAGGAAGGCATGCAGCAACTCCATGAGGCTTTAATGGCTCTTCTGCTTTAGTTTAAGGTAGTAAGCTTTTCAGGTCTCCTAGGACTGTCGCGTCAGCACCCGTTTCCGTTCCAGAATATTGGGTACCCCCAGGATGCCCTGGGCCTGTTAAGCAACATCCAGCCCCGTAGGCCCTTTGGAGGACCCCTGTGTTTGCCGAGTGAGGGGCAACACACTGCACTCTTCCTTGGGAATGATACATTTCCTCAGCTCTACAGCAGCTTCAGGAACACAGTTCTAGAATCTCCAGCCCTCCAAGGAAGTCGGCCTCCTTGCCCGAGGTGGGCTAACGTGAGGAGATCACTCTGCTCATATTTCCTTCTAACACCTCTTACCTGAATCACCCATCCCTCAAGGAGACTGTCGGAGTGCGTTCCAAGGGAAACATAAGCACAGTTCTTGGTGTAACCCTGCAGGCTTTCGGAAGATTGACAGGCCCCTTTGCGGACCTCGAGCATTCCTCCTTTAGGCAGCTCACTACACGCACAATAGCGGGCGGAGGAAAGGGTGATTCAGGGGAGGGCCCAGGAGGTAACTTGAGTCTCCTTTGAGTTGTTGGAATCCACATGTACTTCTGCAGCCTGTCAACATGGAAAAGGGAGAGTGATGGCACAAGGCTTCTTTTCCCAGTTTGAAAGCTCCATTGATGCGGACTTGACGCTACCTGAAAAGCATTGTTGTTGTCGTGGTTTTCCTCACTGTCGGCATGGTTCTGAGAAGAAGATGAGTTTGCCCGGAAGAAACCTTTGGCTTCCAGTTCCTACTTGGAAGCTCATCCTGCTCTGCTCTATACCTAAAGTGAAACACAATGGGAGCACGAGCCTCGAAGTAAGGCCCTGATTTGCTTTGCCAAACTGGAGGCGTGCCGCAGCTCCACGAGGCCTTCATCGCTGTTCGGCTTTAGTTTCACGGTAGTAAGCTTTTCAAGACTCCTAGGGACCTTTCTTCAGCCCCCGTTTCGGTACCAGAACACTGAGTACAGCCAGGAAGCTCTGGTCCTGTTAAGCAACTTCCAGCCCCGTAGGCCTTTTGGAACACCCCCGGGTTGGCTAGCGAAATGCAACCCACTGCACACTTCCTTGGGAGAGCCAGATTACCTCAGGTTTACACAGGATTCAGGAAGACAGTTCCAGACTGTCCTACATGCAACGGATGTAATCTCGTTCCCCTAGCCGAACTCCATAGAGAAAAACACTCTCTTTCTAATCCCTTTTCAGATTTCACTCTTAGAGCCACGCATCCTCAAGGAGGTGGTCGGCTTGCATTCCAAGTAAAACACAAACACGGTTCTTGGTGTAACACTGCAGGCCTGTGGAAGATGAACAGGACCCTAAGTCTCCCTCGCCCATCCTTTGTTTAGGCACTTCACTGCACGCAGAACACCGGTCGAAGAACCAATTTGATTCAGTGAAAGCCCCAGTGAGTAACTCGAGTCTCTTTTTACGTTTAGCGTCGACATGTGCTTAGGCTGCGTGTCAACCTAGAAATGGGAGACTGATGGCACAAGGCTTGTTTTCCCATTTGGAAAGCTCCGTTCATGCGGCCTCGAAGCTACCTGAAAAGCATTGTTGTGACCGGGCTTTTACTCACTGCCGGCATGGCTCAGAGAAGAAAATGAGTTTTCGCGAAGGAAACCTTGGGCTTCCAGTTCCTACTTGGAGGCTCGTCCTGCTCTGCCCTTATACGTAAAGTGAAAGTCAATGTGAGCACTAGCCTCGAAGGAAGGCCCTGATTTCCCTTGCCGAAAGGAAGGCATGCAGCAACTCCATGAGGCCTTAATGGCTCTTCTGCTTTAGTTTAAGGTAGTAAGCTTTTCAGGTCTCCTAGGACTGTCGCGTCAGCACCCGTTTCCGTTCCAGAATATTGGGTACCCCCAGGATGCCCTGGGCCTGTTAAGCAACATCCAGCCCCGTAGGCCCTTTGGAGGACCCCTGTGTTTGCCGAGTGAGGGGCAACACACTGCACTCTTCCTTGGGAATGATACATTTCCTCAGCTCTACAGCAGCTTCAGGAACACAGGTCTAGAATCTCCAGCCCTCCAAGGAAGTCGGCCTCCTTGCCCGAGGTGGGCTAACGTGAGGAGATCACTCTGCTCATATTTCCTTCTAACACCTCTTACCTGAATCACCCATCCCTCAAGGAGACTGTCGGAGTGCGTTCCAAGGGAAACATAAGCACAGTTCTTGGTGTAACCCTGCAGGCTTTCGGAAGATTGACAGGCCCCTTTGCGGACCTCGAGCATTCCTCCTTTAGGCAGCTCACTACACGCACAATAGCGGGCGGAGGAAAGGGTGATTCAGGGGAGGGCCCAGGAGGTAACTTGAGTCTCCTTTGAGTTGTTGGAATCCACATGTACTTCTGCAGCCTGTCAACATGGAAAAGGGAGAGTGATGGCACAAGGCTTCTTTTCCCAGTTTGAAAGCTCCATTGATGCGGACTTGACGCTACCTGAAAAGCATTGTTGTTGTCGTGGTTTTCCTCACTGTCGGCATGGTTCTGAGAAGAAGATGAGTTTGCCCGGAAGAAACCTTTGGCTTCCAGTTCCTACTTGGAAGCTCATCCTGCTCTGCTCTATACCTAAAGTGAAACACAATGGGAGCACGAGCCTCGAAGTAAGGCCCTGATTTGCTTTGCCAAACTGGAGGCGTGCCGCAGCTCCACGAGGCCTTCATCGCTGTTCGGCTTTAGTTTCACGGTAGTAAGCTTTTCAAGACTCCTAGGGACCTTTCTTCAGCCCCCGTTTCGGTACCAGAACACTGAGTACAGCCAGGAAGCTCTGGTCCTGTTAAGCAACTTCCAGCCCCGTAGGCCTTTTGGAACACCCCCGGGTTGGCTAGCGAAATGCAACCCACTGCACACTTCCTTGGGAGAGCCAGATTACCTCAGGTTTACACAGGATTCAGGAAGACAGTTCCAGACTGTCCTACATGCAATGGATGTAATCTCGTTCCCCTAGCCGAACTCCATAGAGAAAAACACTCTCTTTCTAATCCCTTTTCAGATTTCACTCTTAGAGCCACGCATCCTCAAGGAGGTGGTCGGCTTGCATTCCAAGTAAAACACAAACACGGTTCTTGGTGTAACACCGCAGGCCTGTGGAAGATGAACAGGACCCTAAGTCTCCCTCGCCCATCCTTTGTTTAGGCACTTCACTGCACGCAGAACACCGGTCGAAGAACCAATTTGATTCAGTGAAAGCCCCAGTGAGTAACTCGAGTCTCTTTGGACGTTTAGCGTCGACATGTGCTTAGGCTGCGTGTCAACCTAGAAATGGGAGACTGATGGCACAAGGCTTGTTTTCCCATTTGGAAAGCTCCGTTCATGCGGCCTCGAAGCTACCTGAAAAGCATTGTTGTGACCGGGCTTTTACTCACTGCCGGCATGGCTCAGAGAAGAAAATGAGTTTTCGCGAAGGAAACCTTGGGCTTCCAGTTCCTACTTGGAGGCTCGTCCTGCTCTGCCCTTATACGTAAAGTGAAAGTCAATGTGAGCACTAGCCTCGAAGGAAGGCCCTGATTTCCCTTGCCGAAAGGAAGGCATGCAGCAACTCCATGAGGCCTTAATGGCTCTTCTGCTTTAGTTTAAGGTAGTAAGCTTTTCAGGTCTCCTAGGACTGTCGCGTCAGCACCCGTTTCCGTTCCAGAATATTGGGTACCCCCAGGATGCCCTGGGCCTGTTAAGCAACATCCAGCCCCGTAGGCCCTTTGGAGGACCCCTGTGTTTGCCGAGTGAGGGGCAACACACTGCACTCTTCCTTGGGAATGATACATTTCCTCAGCTCTACAGCAGCTTCAGGAACACAGGTCTAGAATCTCCAGCCCTCCAAGGAAGTCGGCTTCCTTGCCCGAGGTGGGCTAACGTGAGGAGATCACTCTGCTCATATTTCCTTCTAACACCTCTTACCTGAATCACCCATCCCTCAAGGAGACTGTCGGAGTGCGTTCCAACGGCAACATAAGCACAGTTCTTGGTGTAACCCTGCAGGCTTTCGGAAGATTCACAGGCCCCTTTGCGGACCTCGAGCATTCCTCCTTTAGGCAGCTCACTACACGCACAATAGCGGGCGGAGGAAAGGGTGATTCAGGGGAGGGCCCAGGAGGTAACTTGAGTCTCCTTTGAGTTGTTGGAATCCACATGTACTTCTGCAGCCTGTCAACATGGAAAAGGGAGAGTGATGGCACAAGGCTTCTTTTCCCAGTTTGAAAGCTCCATTGATGCGGACTTGACGCTACCTGAAAAGCATTGTTGTTGTCGTGGTTTTCCTCACTGTCGGCATGGTTCTGAGAAGAAGATGAGTTTGCCCGGAAGAAACCTTTGGCTTCCAGTTCCTACTTGGAAGCTCATCCTGCTCTGCTCTATACCTAAAGTGAAACACAATGGGAGCACGAGCCTCGAAGTAAGGCCCTGATTTGCTTTGCCAAACTGGAGGCGTGCCGCAGCTCCACGAGGCCTTCATCGCTGTTCGGCTTTAGTTTCACGGTAGTAAGCTTTTCAAGACTCCTAGGGACCTTTCTTCAGCCCCCGTTTCGGTACCAGAACACTGAATACAGCCAGGAAGCTCTGGTCCTGTTAAGCAACTTCCAGCCCCGTAGGCCTTTTGGAACACCCCCGGGTTGGCTAGCGAAATGCAACCCACTGCACACTTCCTTGGGAGAGCCAGATTACCTCAGGTTTACACAGGATTCAGGAAGACAGTTCCAGACTGTCCTACATGCAACGGATGTAATCTCGTTCCCCTAGCCGAACTCCATAGAGAAAAACACTCTCTTTCTAATCCCTTTTCAGATTTCACTCTTAGAGCCACGCATCCTCAAGGAGGTGGTCGGCTTGCATTCCAAGTAAAACACAAACACGGTTCTTGGTGTAACACTGCAGGCCTGTGGAAGATGAACAGGACCCTAAGTCTCCCTCGCCCATCCTTTGTTTAGGCACTTCACTGCACGCAGAACACCGGTCGAAGAACCAATTTGATTCAGTGAAAGCCCCAGTGAGTAACTCGAGTCTCTTTTTACGTTTAGCGTCGACATGTGCTTAGGCTGCGTGTCAACCTAGAAATGGGAGACTGATGGCACAAGGCTTGTTTTCCCATTTGGAAAGCTCCGTTCATGCGGCCTCGAAGCTACCTGAAAAGCATTGTTGTGACCGGGCTTTTACTCACTGCCCCCATGGCTCAGAGAAGAAAATGAGTTTTCGCGAAGGAAACCTTGGGCTTCCAGTTCCTACTTGGAGGCTCGTCCTGCTCTGCCCTTATACGTAAAGTGAAAGTCAACGTGAGCACTAGCCTCGAAGGAAGGCCCTGATTTCCCTTGCCGAAAGGAAGGCATGCAGCAACTCCATGAGGCTTTAATGGCTCTTCTGCTTTAGTTTAAGGTAGTAAGCTTTTCAGGTCTCCTAGGTCTGTCGCGTCAGCACCCGTTTCCGTTCCAGAATATTGGGTACCCCCAGGATGCCCTGGGCCTGTTAAGCAACATCCAGCCCCGTAGGCCCTTTGGAGGACCCCTGTGTTTGCCGAGTGAGGGGCAACACACTGCACTCTTCCTTGGGAATGATACATTTCCTCAGCTCTACAGCAGCTTCAGGAACACAGGTCTAGAATCTCCAGCCCTCCAAGGAAGTCGGCCTCCTTGCCCGAGGTGGGCTAACGTGAGGAGATCACTCTGCTCATATTTCCTTCTAACACCTCTTACCTGAATCACCCATCCCTCAAGGAGACTGTCGGAGTGCGTTCCAAGGGAAACATAAGCACAGTTCTTGGTGTAACCCTGCAGGCTTTCGGAAGATTGACAGGCCCCTTTGCGGACCTCGAGCATTCCTCCTTTAGGCAGCTCACTACACGCACAATAGCGGGCGGAGGAAAGGGTGATTCAGGGGAGGGCCCAGGAGGTAACTTGAGTCTCCTTTGAGTTGTTGGAATCCACATGTACTTCTGCAGCCTGTCAACATGGAAAAGGGAGAGTGATGGCACAAGGCTTCTTTTCCCAGTTTGAAAGCTCCATTGATGCGGACTTGACGCTACCTGAAAAGCATTGTTGTTGTCGTGGTTTTCCTCACTGTCGGCATGGTTCTGAGAAGAAGACGAGTTTGCCCGGAAGAAACCTTTGGCTTCCAGTTCCTACTTGGAAGCTCATCCTGCTCTGCTCTATACCTAAAGTGAAACACAATGGGAGCACGAGCCTCGAAGTAAGGCCCTGATTTGCTTTGCCAAACTGGAGGCGTGCCGCAGCTCCACGAGGCCTTCATCGCTGTTCGGCTTTAGTTTCACGGTAGTAAGCTTTTCAAGACTCCTAGGGACCTTTCTTCAGCCCCCGTTTCGGTACCAGAACACTGAGTACAGCCAGGAAGCTCTGGTCCTGTTAAGCAACTTCCAGCCCCGTAGGCCTTTTGGAACACCCCCGGGTTGGCTAGCGAAATGCAACCCACTGCACACTTCCTTGGGAGAGCCAGATTACCTCAGGTTTACACAGGATTCAGGAAGACAGTTCCAGACTGTCCTACATGCAATGGATGTAATCTCGTTCCCCTAGCCGAACTCCATAGAGAAAAACACTCTCTTTCTAATCCCTTTTCAGATTTCACTCTTAGAGCCACGCATCCTCAAGGAGGTGGTCGGCTTGCATTCCAAGTAAAACACAAACACGGTTCTTGGTGTAACACCGCAGGCCTGTGGAAGATGAACAGGACCCTAAGTCTCCCTCGCCCATCCTTTGTTTAGGCACTTCACTGCACGCAGAACACCGGTCGAAGAACCAATTTGATTCAGTGAAAGCCCCAGTGAGTAACTCGAGTCTCTTTGGACGTTTAGCGTCGACATGTGCTTAGGCTGCGTGTCAACCTAGAAATGGGAGACTGATGGCACAAGGCTTGTTTTCCCATTTGGAAAGCTCCGTTCATGCGGCCTCGAAGCTACCTGAAAAGCATTGTTGTGACCGGGCTTTTACTCACTGCCGGCATGGCTCAGAGAAGAAAATGAGTTTTCGCGAAGGAAACCTTGGGCTTCCAGTTCCTACTTGGAGGCTCGTCCTGCTCTGCCCTTATACGTAAAGTGAAAGTCAATGTGAGCACTAGCCTCGAAGGAAGGCCCTGATTTCCCTTGCCGAAAGGAAGGCATGCAGCAACTCCATGAGGCCTTAATGGCTCTTCTGCTTTAGTTTAAGGTAGTAAGCTTTTCAGGTCTCCTAGGACTGTCGCGTCAGCACCCGTTTCCGTTCCAGAATATTGGGTACCCCCAGGATGCCCTGGGCCTGTTAAGCAACATCCAGCCCCGTAGGCCCTTTGGAGGACCCCTGTGTTTGCCGAGTGAGGGGCAACACACTGCACTCTTCCTTGGGAATGATACATTTCCTCAGCTCTACAGCAGCTTCAGGAACACAGGTCTAGAATCTCCAGCCCTCCAAGGAAGTCGGCTTCCTTGCCCGAGGTGGGCTAACGTGAGGAGATCACTCTGCTCATATTTCCTTCTAACACCTCTTACCTGAATCACCCATCCCTCAAGGAGACTGTCGGAGTGCGTTCCAACGGCAACATAAGCACAGTTCTTGGTGTAACCCTGCAGGCTTTCGGAAGATTCACAGGCCCCTTTGCGGACCTCGAGCATTCCTCCTTTAGGCAGCTCACTACACGCACAATAGCGGGCGGAGGAAAGGGTGATTCAGGGGAGGGCCCAGGAGGTAACTTGAGTCTCCTTTGAGTTGTTGGAATCCACATGTACTTCTGCAGCCTGTCAACATGGAAAAGGGAGAGTGATGGCACAAGGCTTCTTTTCCCAGTTTGAAAGCTCCATTGATGCGGACTTGACGCTACCTGAAAAGCATTGTTGTTGTCGTGGTTTTCCTCACTGTCGGCATGGTTCTGAGAAGAAGATGAGTTTGCCCGGAAGAAACCTTTGGCTTCCAGTTCCTACTTGGAAGCTCATCCTGCTCTGCTCTATACCTAAAGTGAAACACAATGGGAGCACGAGCCTCGAAGTAAGGCCCTGATTTGCTTTGCCAAACTGGAGGCGTGCCGCAGCTCCACGAGGCCTTCATCGCTGTTCGGCTTTAGTTTCACGGTAGTAAGCTTTTCAAGACTCCTAGGGACCTTTCTTCAGCCCCCGTTTCGGTACCAGAACACTGAATACAGCCAGGAAGCTCTGGTCCTGTTAAGCAACTTCCAGCCCCGTAGGCCTTTTGGAACACCCCCGGGTTGGCTAGCGAAATGCAACCCACTGCACACTTCCTTGGGAGAGCCAGATTACCTCAGGTTTACACAGGATTCAGGAAGACAGTTCCAGACTGTCCTACATGCAACGGATGTAATCTCGTTCCCCTAGCCGAACTCCATAGAGAAAAACACTCTCTTTCTAATCCCTTTTCAGATTTCACTCTTAGAGCCACGCATCCTCAAGGAGGTGGTCGGCTTGCATTCCAAGTAAAACACAAACACGGTTCTTGGTGTAACACCGCAGGCCTGTGGAAGATGAACAGGACCCTAAGTCTCCCTCGCCCATCCTTTGTTTAGGCACTTCACTGCACGCAGAACACCGGTCGAAGAACCAATTTGATTCAGTGAAAGCCCCAGTGAGTAACTCGAGTCTCTTTGGACGTTTAGCGTCGACATGTGCTTAGGCTGCGTGTCAACCTAGAAATGGGAGACTGATGGCACAAGGCTTGTTTTCCCATTTGGAAAGCTCCGTTCATGCGGCCTCGAAGCTACCTGAAAAGCATTGTTGTGACCGGGCTTTTACTCACTGCCGGCATGGCTCAGAGAAGAAAATGAGTTTTCGCGAAGGAAACCTTGGGCTTCCAGTTCCTACTTGGAGGCTCGTCCTGCTCTGCCCTTATACGTAAAGTGAAAGTCAATGTGAGCACTAGCCTCGAAGGAAGGCCCTGATTTCCCTTGCCGAAAGGAAGGCATGCAGCAACTCCATGAGGCCTTAATGGCTCTTCTGCTTTAGTTTAAGGTAGTAAGCTTTTCAGGTCTCCTAGGACTGTCGCGTCAGCACCCGTTTCCGTTCCAGAATATTGGGTACCCCCAGGATGCCCTGGGCCTGTTAAGCAACATCCAGCCCCGTAGGCCCTTTGGAGGACCCCTGTGTTTGCCGAGTGAGGGGCAACACACTGCACTCTTCCTTGGGAATGATACATTTCCTCAGCTCTACAGCAGCTTCAGGAACACAGGTCTAGAATCTCCAGCCCTCCAAGGAAGTCGGCTTCCTTGCCCGAGGTGGGCTAACGTGAGGAGATCACTCTGCTCATATTTCCTTCTAACACCTCTTACCTGAATCACCCATCCCTCAAGGAGACTGTCGGAGTGCGTTCCAACGGCAACATAAGCACAGTTCTTGGTGTAACCCTGCAGGCTTTCGGAAGATTCACAGGCCCCTTTGCGGACCTCAAGCATTCCTCCTTTAGGCAGCTCACTACACGCACAATAGCGGGCGGAGGAAAGGGTGATTCAGGGGAGGGCCCAGGAGGTAACTTGAGTCTCCTTTGAGTTGTTGGAATCCACATGTACTTCTGCAGCCTGTCAACATGGAAAAGGGAGAGTGATGGCACAAGGCTTCTTTTCCCAGTTTGAAAGCTCCATTGATGCGGACTTGACGCTACCTGAAAAGCATTGTTGTTGTCGTGGTTTTCCTCACTGTCGGCATGGTTCTGAGAAGAAGACGAGTTTGCCCGGAAGAAACCTTTGGCTTCCAGTTCCTACTTGGAAGCTCATCCTGCTCTGCTCTATACCTAAAGTGAAACACAATGGGAGCACGAGCCTCGAAGTAAGGCCCTGATTTGCTTTGCCAAACTGGAGGCGTGCCGCAGCTCCACGAGGCCTTCATCGCTGTTCGGCTTTAGTTTCACGGTAGTAAGCTTTTCAAGACTCCTAGGGACCTTTCTTCAGCCCCCGTTTCGGTACCAGAACACTGAATACAGCCAGGAAGCTCTGGTCCTGTTAAGCAACTTCCAGCCCCGTAGGCCTTTTGGAACACCCCCGGGTTGGCTAGCGAAATGCAACCCACTGCACACTTCCTTGGGAGAGCCAGATTACCTCAGGTTTACACAGGATTCAGGAAGACAGTTCCAGACTGTCCTACATGCAACGGATGTAATCTCGTTCCCCTAGCCGAACTCCATAGAGAAAAACACTCTCTTTCTAATCCCTTTTCAGATTTCACTCTTAGAGCCACGCATCCTCAAGGAGGTGGTCGGCTTGCATTCCAAGTAAAACACAAACACGGTTCTTGGTGTAACACTGCAGGCCTGTGGAAGATGAACAGGACCCTAAGTCTCCCTCGCCCATCCTTTGTTTAGGCACTTCACTGCACGCAGAACACCGGTCGAAGAACCAATTTGATTCAGTGAAAGCCCCAGTGAGTAACTCGAGTCTCTTTGGACGTTTAGCGTCGACATGTGCTTAGGCTGCGTGTCAACCTAGAAATGGGAGACTGATGGCACAAGGCTTGTTTTCCCATTTGGAAAGCTCCGTTCATGCGGCCTCGAAGCTACCTGAAAAGCATTGTTGTGACCGGGCTTTTACTCACTGCCGGCATGGCTCAGAGAAGAAAATGAGTTTTCGCGAAGGAAACCTTGGGCTTCCAGTTCCTACTTGGAGGCTCGTCCTGCTCTGCCCTTATACGTAAAGTGAAAGTCAACGTGAGCACTAGCCTCGAAGGAAGGCCCTGATTTCCCTTGCCGAAAGGAAGGCATGCAGCAACTCCATGAGGCTTTAATGGCTCTTCTGCTTTAGTTTAAGGTAGTAAGCTTTTCAGGTCTCCTAGGACTGTCGCGTCAGCACCCGTTTCCGTTCCAGAATATTGGGTACCCCCAGGATGCCCTGGGCCTGTTAAGCAACATCCAGCCCCGTAGGCCCTTTGGAGGACCCCTGTGTTTGCCGAGTGAGGGGCAACACACTGCACTCTTCCTTGGGAATGATACATTTCCTCAGCTCTACAGCAGCTTCAGGAACACAGGTCTAGAATCTCCAGCCCTCCAAGGAAGTCGGCCTCCTTGCCCGAGGTGGGCTAACGTGAGGAGATCACTCTGCTCATATTTCCTTCTAACACCTCTTACCTGAATCACCCATCCCTCAAGGAGACTGTCGGAGTGCGTTCCAAGGGAAACATAAGCACAGTTCTTGGTGTAACCCTGCAGGCTTTCGGAAGATTGACAGGCCCCTTTGCGGACCTCGAGCATTCCTCCTTTAGGCAGCTCACTACACGCACAATAGCGGGCGGAGGAAAGGGTGATTCAGGGGAGGGCCCAGGAGGTAACTTGAGTCTCCTTTGAGTTGTTGGAATCCACATGTACTTCTGCAGCCTGTCAACATGGAAAAGGGAGAGTGATGGCACAAGGCTTCTTTTCCCAGTTTGAAAGCTCCATTGATGCGGACTTGACGCTACCTGAAAAGCATTGTTGTTGTCGTGGTTTTCCTCACTGTCGGCATGGTTCTGAGAAGAAGATGAGTTTGCCCGGAAGAAACCTTTGGCTTCCAGTTCCTACTTGGAAGCTCATCCTGCTCTGCTCTATACCTAAAGTGAAACACAATGGGAGCACGAGCCTCGAAGTAAGGCCCTGATTTGCTTTGCCAAACTGGAGGCGTGCCGCAGCTCCACGAGGCCTTCATCGCTGTTCGGCTTTAGTTTCACGGTAGTAAGCTTTTCAAGACTCCTAGGGACCTTTCTTCAGCCCCCGTTTCGGTACCAGAACACTGAGTACAGCCAGGAAGCTCTGGTCCTGTTAAGCAACTTCCAGCCCCGTAGGCCTTTTGGAACACCCCCGGGTTGGCTAGCGAAATGCAACCCACTGCACACTTCCTTGGGAGAGCCAGATTACCTCAGGTTTACACAGGATTCAGGAAGACAGTTCCAGACTGTCCTACATGCAATGGATGTAATCTCGTTCCCCTAGCCGAACTCCATAGAGAAAAACACTCTCTTTCTAATCCCTTTTCAGATTTCACTCTTAGAGCCACGCATCCTCAAGGAGGTGGTCGGCTTGCATTCCAAGTAAAACACAAACACGGTTCTTGGTGTAACACTGCAGGCCTGTGGAAGATGAACAGGACCCTAAGTCTCCCTCGCCCATCCTTTGTTTAGGCACTTCACTGCACGCAGAACACCGGTCGAAGAACCAATTTGATTCAGTGAAAGCCCCAGTGAGTAACTCGAGTCTCTTTTTACGTTTAGCGTCGACATGTGCTTAGGCTGCGTGTCAACCTAGAAATGGGAGACTGATGGCACAAGGCTTGTTTTCCCATTTGGAAAGCTCCGTTCATGCGGCCTCGAAGCTACCTGAAAAGCATTGTTGTGACCGGGCTTTTACTCACTGCCGGCATGGCTCAGAGAAGAAAATGAGTTTTCGCGAAGGAAACCTTGGGCTTCCAGTTCCTACTTGGAGGCTCGTCCTGCTCTGCCCTTATACGTAAAGTGAAAGTCAATGTGAGCACTAGCCTCGAAGGAAGGCCCTGATTTCCCTTGCCGAAAGGAAGGCATGCAGCAACTCCATGAGGCCTTAATGGCTCTTCTGCTTTAGTTTAAGGTAGTAAGCTTTTCAGGTCTCCTAGGACTGTCGCGTCAGCACCCGTTTCCGTTCCAGAATATTGGGTACCCCCAGGATGCCCTGGGCCTGTTAAGCAACATCCAGCCCCGTAGGCCCTTTGGAGGACCCCTGTGTTTGCCGAGTGAGGGGCAACACACTGCACTCTTCCTTGGGAATGATACATTTCCTCAGCTCTACAGCAGCTTCAGGAACACAGGTCTAGAATCTCCAGCCCTCCAAGGAAGTCGGCCTCCTTGCCCGAGGTGGGCTAACGTGAGGAGATCACTCTGCTCATATTTCCTTCTAACACCTCTTACCTGAATCACCCATCCCTCAAGGAGACTGTCGGAGTGCGTTCCAAGGGAAACATAAGCACAGTTCTTGGTGTAACCCTGCAGGCTTTCGGAAGATTGACAGGCCCCTTTGCGGACCTCGAGCATTCCTCCTTTAGGCAGCTCACTACACGCACAATAGCGGGCGGAGGAAAGGGTGATTCAGGGGAGGGCCCAGGAGGTAACTTGAGTCTCCTTTGAGTTGTTGGAATCCACATGTACTTCTGCAGCCTGTCAACATGGAAAAGGGAGAGTGATGGCACAAGGCTTCTTTTCCCAGTTTGAAAGCTCCATTGATGCGGACTTGACGCTACCTGAAAAGCATTGTTGTTGTCGTGGTTTTCCTCACTGTCGGCATGGTTCTGAGAAGAAGATGAGTTTGCCCGGAAGAAACCTTTGGCTTCCAGTTCCTACTTGGAAGCTCATCCTGCTCTGCTCTATACCTAAAGTGAAACACAATGGGAGCACGAGCCTCGAAGTAAGGCCCTGATTTGCTTTGCCAAACTGGAGGCGTGCCGCAGCTCCACGAGGCCTTCATCGCTGTTCGGCTTTAGTTTCACGGTAGTAAGCTTTTCAAGACTCCTAGGGACCTTTCTTCAGCCCCCGTTTCGGTACCAGAACACTGAGTACAGCCAGGAAGCTCTGGTCCTGTTAAGCAACTTCCAGCCCCGTAGGCCTTTTGGAACACCCCCGGGTTGGCTAGCGAAATGCAACCCACTGCACACTTCCTTGGGAGAGCCAGATTACCTCAGGTTTACACAGGATTCAGGAAGACAGTTCCAGACTGTCCTACATGCAATGGATGTAATCTCGTTCCCCTAGCCGAACTCCATAGAGAAAAACACTCTCTTTCTAATCCCTTTTCAGATTTCACTCTTAGAGCCACGCATCCTCAAGGAGGTGGTCGGCTTGCATTCCAAGTAAAACACAAACACGGTTCTTGGTGTAACACCGCAGGCCTGTGGAAGATGAACAGGACCCTAAGTCTCCCTCGCCCATCCTTTGTTTAGGCACTTCACTGCACGCAGAACACCGGTCGAAGAACCAATTTGATTCAGTGAAAGCCCCAGTGAGTAACTCGAGTCTCTTTGGACGTTTAGCGTCGACATGTGCTTAGGCTGCGTGTCAACCTAGAAATGGGAGACTGATGGCACAAGGCTTGTTTTCCCATTTGGAAAGCTCCGTTCATGCGGCCTCGAAGCTACCTGAAAAGCATTGTTGTGACCGGGCTTTTACTCACTGCCGGCATGGCTCAGAGAAGAAAATGAGTTTTCGCGAAGGAAACCTTGGGCTTCCAGTTCCTACTTGGAGGCTCGTCCTGCTCTGCCCTTATACGTAAAGTGAAAGTCAATGTGAGCACTAGCCTCGAAGGAAGGCCCTGATTTCCCTTGCCGAAAGGAAGGCATGCAGCAACTCCATGAGGCCTTAATGGCTCTTCTGCTTTAGTTTAAGGTAGTAAGCTTTTCAGGTCTCCTAGGACTGTCGCGTCAGCACCCGTTTCCGTTCCAGAATATTGGGTACCCCCAGGATGCCCTGGGCCTGTTAAGCAACATCCAGCCCCGTAGGCCCTTTGGAGGACCCCTGTGTTTGCCGAGTGAGGGGCAACACACTGCACTCTTCCTTGGGAATGATACATTTCCTCAGCTCTACAGCAGCTTCAGGAACACAGGTCTAGAATCTCCAGCCCTCCAAGGAAGTCGGCTTCCTTGCCCGAGGTGGGCTAACGTGAGGAGATCACTCTGCTCATATTTCCTTCTAACACCTCTTACCTGAATCACCCATCCCTCAAGGAGACTGTCGGAGTGCGTTCCAACGGCAACATAAGCACAGTTCTTGGTGTAACCCTGCAGGCTTTCGGAAGATTCACAGGCCCCTTTGCGGACCTCGAGCATTCCTCCTTTAGGCAGCTCACTACACGCACAATAGCGGGCGGAGGAAAGGGTGATTCAGGGGAGGGCCCAGGAGGTAACTTGAGTCTCCTTTGAGTTGTTGGAATCCACATGTACTTCTGCAGCCTGTCAACATGGAAAAGGGAGAGTGATGGCACAAGGCTTCTTTTCCCAGTTTGAAAGCTCCATTGATGCGGACTTGACGCTACCTGAAAAGCATTGTTGTTGTCGTGGTTTTCCTCACTGTCGGCATGGTTCTGAGAAGAAGATGAGTTTGCCCGGAAGAAACCTTTGGCTTCCAGTTCCTACTTGGAAGCTCATCCTGCTCTGCTCTATACCTAAAGTGAAACACAATGGGAGCACGAGCCTCGAAGTAAGGCCCTGATTTGCTTTGCCAAACTGGAGGCGTGCCGCAGCTCCACGAGGCCTTCATCGCTGTTCGGCTTTAGTTTCACGGTAGTAAGCTTTTCAAGACTCCTAGGGACCTTTCTTCAGCCCCCGTTTCGGTACCAGAACACTGAATACAGCCAGGAAGCTCTGGTCCTGTTAAGCAACTTCCAGCCCCGTAGGCCTTTTGGAACACCCCCGGGTTGGCTAGCGAAATGCAACCCACTGCACACTTCCTTGGGAGAGCCAGATTACCTCAGGTTTACACAGGATTCAGGAAGACAGTTCCAGACTGTCCTACATGCAACGGATGTAATCTCGTTCCCCTAGCCGAACTCCATAGAGAAAAACACTCTCTTTCTAATCCCTTTTCAGATTTCACTCTTAGAGCCACGCATCCTCAAGGAGGTGGTCGGCTTGCATTCCAAGTAAAACACAAACACGGTTCTTGGTGTAACACTGCAGGCCTGTGGAAGATGAACAGGACCCTAAGTCTCCCTCGCCCATCCTTTGTTTAGGCACTTCACTGCACGCAGAACACCGGTCGAAGAACCAATTTGATTCAGTGAAAGCCCCAGTGAGTAACTCGAGTCTCTTTTTACGTTTAGCGTCGACATGTGCTTAGGCTGCGTGTCAACCTAGAAATGGGAGACTGATGGCACAAGGCTTGTTTTCCCATTTGGAAAGCTCCGTTCATGCGGCCTCGAAGCTACCTGAAAAGCATTGTTGTGACCGGGCTTTTACTCACTGCCCCCATGGCTCAGAGAAGAAAATGAGTTTTCGCGAAGGAAACCTTGGGCTTCCAGTTCCTACTTGGAGGCTCGTCCTGCTCTGCCCTTATACGTAAAGTGAAAGTCAACGTGAGCACTAGCCTCGAAGGAAGGCCCTGATTTCCCTTGCCGAAAGGAAGGCATGCAGCAACTCCATGAGGCTTTAATGGCTCTTCTGCTTTAGTTTAAGGTAGTAAGCTTTTCAGGTCTCCTAGGTCTGTCGCGTCAGCACCCGTTTCCGTTCCAGAATATTGGGTACCCCCAGGATGCCCTGGGCCTGTTAAGCAACATCCAGCCCCGTAGGCCCTTTGGAGGACCCCTGTGTTTGCCGAGTGAGGGGCAACACACTGCACTCTTCCTTGGGAATGATACATTTCCTCAGCTCTACAGCAGCTTCAGGAACACAGGTCTAGAATCTCCAGCCCTCCAAGGAAGTCGGCCTCCTTGCCCGAGGTGGGCTAACGTGAGGAGATCACTCTGCTCATATTTCCTTCTAACACCTCTTACCTGAATCACCCATCCCTCAAGGAGACTGTCGGAGTGCGTTCCAAGGGAAACATAAGCACAGTTCTTGGTGTAACCCTGCAGGCTTTCGGAAGATTGACAGGCCCCTTTGCGGACCTCGAGCATTCCTCCTTTAGGCAGCTCACTACACGCACAATAGCGGGCGGAGGAAAGGGTGATTCAGGGGAGGGCCCAGGAGGTAACTTGAGTCTCCTTTGAGTTGTTGGAATCCACATGTACTTCTGCAGCCTGTCAACATGGAAAAGGGAGAGTGATGGCACAAGGCTTCTTTTCCCAGTTTGAAAGCTCCATTGATGCGGACTTGACGCTACCTGAAAAGCATTGTTGTTGTCGTGGTTTTCCTCACTGTCGGCATGGTTCTGAGAAGAAGATGAGTTTGCCCGGAAGAAACCTTTGGCTTCCAGTTCCTACTTGGAAGCTCATCCTGCTCTGCTCTATACCTAAAGTGAAACACAATGGGAGCACGAGCCTCGAAGTAAGGCCCTGATTTGCTTTGCCAAACTGGAGGCGTGCCGCAGCTCCACGAGGCCTTCATCGCTGTTCGGCTTTAGTTTCACGGTAGTAAGCTTTTCAAGACTCCTAGGGACCTTTCTTCAGCCCCCGTTTCGGTACCAGAACACTGAATACAGCCAGGAAGCTCTGGTCCTGTTAAGCAACTTCCAGCCCCGTAGGCCTTTTGGAACACCCCCGGGTTGGCTAGCGAAATGCAACCCACTGCACACTTCCTTGGGAGAGCCAGATTACCTCAGGTTTACACAGGATTCAGGAAGACAGTTCCAGACTGTCCTACATGCAACGGATGTAATCTCGTTCCCCTAGCCGAACTCCATAGAGAAAAACACTCTCTTTCTAATCCCTTTTCAGATTTCACTCTTAGAGCCACGCATCCTCAAGGAGGTGGTCGGCTTGCATTCCAAGTAAAACACAAACACGGTTCTTGGTGTAACACTGCAGGCCTGTGGAAGATGAACAGGACCCTAAGTCTCCCTCGCCCATCCTTTGTTTAGGCACTTCACTGCACGCAGAACACCGGTCGAAGAACCAATTTGATTCAGTGAAAGCCCCAGTGAGTAACTCGAGTCTCTTTTTACGTTTAGCGTCGACATGTGCTTAGGCTGCGTGTCAACCTAGAAATGGGAGACTGATGGCACAAGGCTTGTTTTCCCATTTGGAAAGCTCCGTTCATGCGGCCTCGAAGCTACCTGAAAAGCATTGTTGTGACCGGGCTTTTACTCACTGCCCCCATGGCTCAGAGAAGAAAATGAGTTTTCGCGAAGGAAACCTTGGGCTTCCAGTTCCTACTTGGAGGCTCGTCCTGCTCTGCCCTTATACGTAAAGTGAAAGTCAACGTGAGCACTAGCCTCGAAGGAAGGCCCTGATTTCCCTTGCCGAAAGGAAGGCATGCAGCAACTCCATGAGGCTTTAATGGCTCTTCTGCTTTAGTTTAAGGTAGTAAGCTTTTCAGGTCTCCTAGGTCTGTCGCGTCAGCACCCGTTTCCGTTCCAGAATATTGGGTACCCCCAGGATGCCCTGGGCCTGTTAAGCAACATCCAGCCCCGTAGGCCCTTTGGAGGACCCCTGTGTTTGCCGAGTGAGGGGCAACACACTGCACTCTTCCTTGGGAATGATACATTTCCTCAGCTCTACAGCAGCTTCAGGAACACAGGTCTAGAATCTCCAGCCCTCCAAGGAAGTCGGCCTCCTTGCCCGAGGTGGGCTAACGTGAGGAGATCACTCTGCTCATATTTCCTTCTAACACCTCTTACCTGAATCACCCATCCCTCAAGGAGACTGTCGGAGTGCGTTCCAAGGGAAACATAAGCACAGTTCTTGGTGTAACCCTGCAGGCTTTCGGAAGATTGACAGGCCCCTTTGCGGACCTCGAGCATTCCTCCTTTAGGCAGCTCACTACACGCACAATAGCGGGCGGAGGAAAGGGTGATTCAGGGGAGGGCCCAGGAGGTAACTTGAGTCTCCTTTGAGTTGTTGGAATCCACATGTACTTCTGCAGCCTGTCAACATGGAAAAGGGAGAGTGATGGCACAAGGCTTCTTTTCCCAGTTTGAAAGCTCCATTGATGCGGACTTGACGCTACCTGAAAAGCATTGTTGTTGTCGTGGTTTTCCTCACTGTCGGCATGGTTCTGAGAAGAAGACGAGTTTGCCCGGAAGAAACCTTTGGCTTCCAGTTCCTACTTGGAAGCTCATCCTGCTCTGCTCTATACCTAAAGTGAAACACAATGGGAGCACGAGCCTCGAAGTAAGGCCCTGATTTGCTTTGCCAAACTGGAGGCGTGCCGCAGCTCCACGAGGCCTTCATCGCTGTTCGGCTTTAGTTTCACGGTAGTAAGCTTTTCAAGACTCCTAGGGACCTTTCTTCAGCCCCCGTTTCGGTACCAGAACACTGAGTACAGCCAGGAAGCTCTGGTCCTGTTAAGCAACTTCCAGCCCCGTAGGCCTTTTGGAACACCCCCGGGTTGGCTAGCGAAATGCAACCCACTGCACACTTCCTTGGGAGAGCCAGATTACCTCAGGTTTACACAGGATTCAGGAAGACAGTTCCAGACTGTCCTACATGCAATGGATGTAATCTCGTTCCCCTAGCCGAACTCCATAGAGAAAAACACTCTCTTTCTAATCCCTTTTCAGATTTCACTCTTAGAGCCACGCATCCTCAAGGAGGTGGTCGGCTTGCATTCCAAGTAAAACACAAACACGGTTCTTGGTGTAACACCGCAGGCCTGTGGAAGATGAACAGGACCCTAAGTCTCCCTCGCCCATCCTTTGTTTAGGCACTTCACTGCACGCAGAACACCGGTCGAAGAACCAATTTGATTCAGTGAAAGCCCCAGTGAGTAACTCGAGTCTCTTTGGACGTTTAGCGTCGACATGTGCTTAGGCTGCGTGTCAACCTAGAAATGGGAGACTGATGGCACAAGGCTTGTTTTCCCATTTGGAAAGCTCCGTTCATGCGGCCTCGAAGCTACCTGAAAAGCATTGTTGTGACCGGGCTTTTACTCACTGCCGGCATGGCTCAGAGAAGAAAATGAGTTTTCGCGAAGGAAACCTTGGGCTTCCAGTTCCTACTTGGAGGCTCGTCCTGCTCTGCCCTTATACGTAAAGTGAAAGTCAATGTGAGCACTAGCCTCGAAGGAAGGCCCTGATTTCCCTTGCCGAAAGGAAGGCATGCAGCAACTCCATGAGGCCTTAATGGCTCTTCTGCTTTAGTTTAAGGTAGTAAGCTTTTCAGGTCTCCTAGGACTGTCGCGTCAGCACCCGTTTCCGTTCCAGAATATTGGGTACCCCCAGGATGCCCTGGGCCTGTTAAGCAACATCCAGCCCCGTAGGCCCTTTGGAGGACCCCTGTGTTTGCCGAGTGAGGGGCAACACACTGCACTCTTCCTTGGGAATGATACATTTCCTCAGCTCTACAGCAGCTTCAGGAACACAGGTCTAGAATCTCCAGCCCTCCAAGGAAGTCGGCTTCCTTGCCCGAGGTGGGCTAACGTGAGGAGATCACTCTGCTCATATTTCCTTCTAACACCTCTTACCTGAATCACCCATCCCTCAAGGAGACTGTCGGAGTGCGTTCCAACGGCAACATAAGCACAGTTCTTGGTGTAACCCTGCAGGCTTTCGGAAGATTCACAGGCCCCTTTGCGGACCTCGAGCATTCCTCCTTTAGGCAGCTCACTACACGCACAATAGCGGGCGGAGGAAAGGGTGATTCAGGGGAGGGCCCAGGAGGTAACTTGAGTCTCCTTTGAGTTGTTGGAATCCACATGTACTTCTGCAGCCTGTCAACATGGAAAAGGGAGAGTGATGGCACAAGGCTTCTTTTCCCAGTTTGAAAGCTCCATTGATGCGGACTTGACGCTACCTGAAAAGCATTGTTGTTGTCGTGGTTTTCCTCACTGTCGGCATGGTTCTGAGAAGAAGATGAGTTTGCCCGGAAGAAACCTTTGGCTTCCAGTTCCTACTTGGAAGCTCATCCTGCTCTGCTCTATACCTAAAGTGAAACACAATGGGAGCACGAGCCTCGAAGTAAGGCCCTGATTTGCTTTGCCAAACTGGAGGCGTGCCGCAGCTCCACGAGGCCTTCATCGCTGTTCGGCTTTAGTTTCACGGTAGTAAGCTTTTCAAGACTCCTAGGGACCTTTCTTCAGCCCCCGTTTCGGTACCAGAACACTGAATACAGCCAGGAAGCTCTGGTCCTGTTAAGCAACTTCCAGCCCCGTAGGCCTTTTGGAACACCCCCGGGTTGGCTAGCGAAATGCAACCCACTGCACACTTCCTTGGGAGAGCCAGATTACCTCAGGTTTACACAGGATTCAGGAAGACAGTTCCAGACTGTCCTACATGCAACGGATGTAATCTCGTTCCCCTAGCCGAACTCCATAGAGAAAAACACTCTCTTTCTAATCCCTTTTCAGATTTCACTCTTAGAGCCACGCATCCTCAAGGAGGTGGTCGGCTTGCATTCCAAGTAAAACACAAACACGGTTCTTGGTGTAACACCGCAGGCCTGTGGAAGATGAACAGGACCCTAAGTCTCCCTCGCCCATCCTTTGTTTAGGCACTTCACTGCACGCAGAACACCGGTCGAAGAACCAATTTGATTCAGTGAAAGCCCCAGTGAGTAACTCGAGTCTCTTTGGACGTTTAGCGTCGACATGTGCTTAGGCTGCGTGTCAACCTAGAAATGGGAGACTGATGGCACAAGGCTTGTTTTCCCATTTGGAAAGCTCCGTTCATGCGGCCTCGAAGCTACCTGAAAAGCATTGTTGTGACCGGGCTTTTACTCACTGCCGGCATGGCTCAGAGAAGAAAATGAGTTTTCGCGAAGGAAACCTTGGGCTTCCAGTTCCTACTTGGAGGCTCGTCCTGCTCTGCCCTTATACGTAAAGTGAAAGTCAATGTGAGCACTAGCCTCGAAGGAAGGCCCTGATTTCCCTTGCCGAAAGGAAGGCATGCAGCAACTCCATGAGGCCTTAATGGCTCTTCTGCTTTAGTTTAAGGTAGTAAGCTTTTCAGGTCTCCTAGGACTGTCGCGTCAGCACCCGTTTCCGTTCCAGAATATTGGGTACCCCCAGGATGCCCTGGGCCTGTTAAGCAACATCCAGCCCCGTAGGCCCTTTGGAGGACCCCTGTGTTTGCCGAGTGAGGGGCAACACACTGCACTCTTCCTTGGGAATGATACATTTCCTCAGCTCTACAGCAGCTTCAGGAACACAGGTCTAGAATCTCCAGCCCTCCAAGGAAGTCGGCTTCCTTGCCCGAGGTGGGCTAACGTGAGGAGATCACTCTGCTCATATTTCCTTCTAACACCTCTTACCTGAATCACCCATCCCTCAAGGAGACTGTCGGAGTGCGTTCCAACGGCAACATAAGCACAGTTCTTGGTGTAACCCTGCAGGCTTTCGGAAGATTCACAGGCCCCTTTGCGGACCTCAAGCATTCCTCCTTTAGGCAGCTCACTACACGCACAATAGCGGGCGGAGGAAAGGGTGATTCAGGGGAGGGCCCAGGAGGTAACTTGAGTCTCCTTTGAGTTGTTGGAATCCACATGTACTTCTGCAGCCTGTCAACATGGAAAAGGGAGAGTGATGGCACAAGGCTTCTTTTCCCAGTTTGAAAGCTCCATTGATGCGGACTTGACGCTACCTGAAAAGCATTGTTGTTGTCGTGGTTTTCCTCACTGTCGGCATGGTTCTGAGAAGAAGACGAGTTTGCCCGGAAGAAACCTTTGGCTTCCAGTTCCTACTTGGAAGCTCATCCTGCTCTGCTCTATACCTAAAGTGAAACACAATGGGAGCACGAGCCTCGAAGTAAGGCCCTGATTTGCTTTGCCAAACTGGAGGCGTGCCGCAGCTCCACGAGGCCTTCATCGCTGTTCGGCTTTAGTTTCACGGTAGTAAGCTTTTCAAGACTCCTAGGGACCTTTCTTCAGCCCCCGTTTCGGTACCAGAACACTGAATACAGCCAGGAAGCTCTGGTCCTGTTAAGCAACTTCCAGCCCCGTAGGCCTTTTGGAACACCCCCGGGTTGGCTAGCGAAATGCAACCCACTGCACACTTCCTTGGGAGAGCCAGATTACCTCAGGTTTACACAGGATTCAGGAAGACAGTTCCAGACTGTCCTACATGCAACGGATGTAATCTCGTTCCCCTAGCCGAACTCCATAGAGAAAAACACTCTCTTTCTAATCCCTTTTCAGATTTCACTCTTAGAGCCACGCATCCTCAAGGAGGTGGTCGGCTTGCATTCCAAGTAAAACACAAACACGGTTCTTGGTGTAACACTGCAGGCCTGTGGAAGATGAACAGGACCCTAAGTCTCCCTCGCCCATCCTTTGTTTAGGCACTTCACTGCACGCAGAACACCGGTCGAAGAACCAATTTGATTCAGTGAAAGCCCCAGTGAGTAACTCGAGTCTCTTTGGACGTTTAGCGTCGACATGTGCTTAGGCTGCGTGTCAACCTAGAAATGGGAGACTGATGGCACAAGGCTTGTTTTCCCATTTGGAAAGCTCCGTTCATGCGGCCTCGAAGCTACCTGAAAAGCATTGTTGTGACCGGGCTTTTACTCACTGCCGGCATGGCTCAGAGAAGAAAATGAGTTTTCGCGAAGGAAACCTTGGGCTTCCAGTTCCTACTTGGAGGCTCGTCCTGCTCTGCCCTTATACGTAAAGTGAAAGTCAACGTGAGCACTAGCCTCGAAGGAAGGCCCTGATTTCCCTTGCCGAAAGGAAGGCATGCAGCAACTCCATGAGGCTTTAATGGCTCTTCTGCTTTAGTTTAAGGTAGTAAGCTTTTCAGGTCTCCTAGGACTGTCGCGTCAGCACCCGTTTCCGTTCCAGAATATTGGGTACCCCCAGGATGCCCTGGGCCTGTTAAGCAACATCCAGCCCCGTAGGCCCTTTGGAGGACCCCTGTGTTTGCCGAGTGAGGGGCAACACACTGCACTCTTCCTTGGGAATGATACATTTCCTCAGCTCTACAGCAGCTTCAGGAACACAGGTCTAGAATCTCCAGCCCTCCAAGGAAGTCGGCCTCCTTGCCCGAGGTGGGCTAACGTGAGGAGATCACTCTGCTCATATTTCCTTCTAACACCTCTTACCTGAATCACCCATCCCTCAAGGAGACTGTCGGAGTGCGTTCCAAGGGAAACATAAGCACAGTTCTTGGTGTAACCCTGCAGGCTTTCGGAAGATTGACAGGCCCCTTTGCGGACCTCGAGCATTCCTCCTTTAGGCAGCTCACTACACGCACAATAGCGGGCGGAGGAAAGGGTGATTCAGGGGAGGGCCCAGGAGGTAACTTGAGTCTCCTTTGAGTTGTTGGAATCCACATGTACTTCTGCAGCCTGTCAACATGGAAAAGGGAGAGTGATGGCACAAGGCTTCTTTTCCCAGTTTGAAAGCTCCATTGATGCGGACTTGACGCTACCTGAAAAGCATTGTTGTTGTCGTGGTTTTCCTCACTGTCGGCATGGTTCTGAGAAGAAGATGAGTTTGCCCGGAAGAAACCTTTGGCTTCCAGTTCCTACTTGGAAGCTCATCCTGCTCTGCTCTATACCTAAAGTGAAACACAATGGGAGCACGAGCCTCGAAGTAAGGCCCTGATTTGCTTTGCCAAACTGGAGGCGTGCCGCAGCTCCACGAGGCCTTCATCGCTGTTCGGCTTTAGTTTCACGGTAGTAAGCTTTTCAAGACTCCTAGGGACCTTTCTTCAGCCCCCGTTTCGGTACCAGAACACTGAGTACAGCCAGGAAGCTCTGGTCCTGTTAAGCAACTTCCAGCCCCGTAGGCCTTTTGGAACACCCCCGGGTTGGCTAGCGAAATGCAACCCACTGCACACTTCCTTGGGAGAGCCAGATTACCTCAGGTTTACACAGGATTCAGGAAGACAGTTCCAGACTGTCCTACATGCAATGGATGTAATCTCGTTCCCCTAGCCGAACTCCATAGAGAAAAACACTCTCTTTCTAATCCCTTTTCAGATTTCACTCTTAGAGCCACGCATCCTCAAGGAGGTGGTCGGCTTGCATTCCAAGTAAAACACAAACACGGTTCTTGGTGTAACACTGCAGGCCTGTGGAAGATGAACAGGACCCTAAGTCTCCCTCGCCCATCCTTTGTTTAGGCACTTCACTGCACGCAGAACACCGGTCGAAGAACCAATTTGATTCAGTGAAAGCCCCAGTGAGTAACTCGAGTCTCTTTTTACGTTTAGCGTCGACATGTGCTTAGGCTGCGTGTCAACCTAGAAATGGGAGACTGATGGCACAAGGCTTGTTTTCCCATTTGGAAAGCTCCGTTCATGCGGCCTCGAAGCTACCTGAAAAGCATTGTTGTGACCGGGCTTTTACTCACTGCCGGCATGGCTCAGAGAAGAAAATGAGTTTTCGCGAAGGAAACCTTGGGCTTCCAGTTCCTACTTGGAGGCTCGTCCTGCTCTGCCCTTATACGTAAAGTGAAAGTCAATGTGAGCACTAGCCTCGAAGGAAGGCCCTGATTTCCCTTGCCGAAAGGAAGGCATGCAGCAACTCCATGAGGCCTTAATGGCTCTTCTGCTTTAGTTTAAGGTAGTAAGCTTTTCAGGTCTCCTAGGACTGTCGCGTCAGCACCCGTTTCCGTTCCAGAATATTGGGTACCCCCAGGATGCCCTGGGCCTGTTAAGCAACATCCAGCCCCGTAGGCCCTTTGGAGGACCCCTGTGTTTGCCGAGTGAGGGGCAACACACTGCACTCTTCCTTGGGAATGATACATTTCCTCAGCTCTACAGCAGCTTCAGGAACACAGGTCTAGAATCTCCAGCCCTCCAAGGAAGTCGGCCTCCTTGCCCGAGGTGGGCTAACGTGAGGAGATCACTCTGCTCATATTTCCTTCTAACACCTCTTACCTGAATCACCCATCCCTCAAGGAGACTGTCGGAGTGCGTTCCAAGGGAAACATAAGCACAGTTCTTGGTGTAACCCTGCAGGCTTTCGGAAGATTGACAGGCCCCTTTGCGGACCTCGAGCATTCCTCCTTTAGGCAGCTCACTACACGCACAATAGCGGGCGGAGGAAAGGGTGATTCAGGGGAGGGCCCAGGAGGTAACTTGAGTCTCCTTTGAGTTGTTGGAATCCACATGTACTTCTGCAGCCTGTCAACATGGAAAAGGGAGAGTGATGGCACAAGGCTTCTTTTCCCAGTTTGAAAGCTCCATTGATGCGGACTTGACGCTACCTGAAAAGCATTGTTGTTGTCGTGGTTTTCCTCACTGTCGGCATGGTTCTGAGAAGAAGATGAGTTTGCCCGGAAGAAACCTTTGGCTTCCAGTTCCTACTTGGAAGCTCATCCTGCTCTGCTCTATACCTAAAGTGAAACACAATGGGAGCACGAGCCTCGAAGTAAGGCCCTGATTTGCTTTGCCAAACTGGAGGCGTGCCGCAGCTCCACGAGGCCTTCATCGCTGTTCGGCTTTAGTTTCACGGTAGTAAGCTTTTCAAGACTCCTAGGGACCTTTCTTCAGCCCCCGTTTCGGTACCAGAACACTGAGTACAGCCAGGAAGCTCTGGTCCTGTTAAGCAACTTCCAGCCCCGTAGGCCTTTTGGAACACCCCCGGGTTGGCTAGCGAAATGCAACCCACTGCACACTTCCTTGGGAGAGCCAGATTACCTCAGGTTTACACAGGATTCAGGAAGACAGTTCCAGACTGTCCTACATGCAATGGATGTAATCTCGTTCCCCTAGCCGAACTCCATAGAGAAAAACACTCTCTTTCTAATCCCTTTTCAGATTTCACTCTTAGAGCCACGCATCCTCAAGGAGGTGGTCGGCTTGCATTCCAAGTAAAACACAAACACGGTTCTTGGTGTAACACCGCAGGCCTGTGGAAGATGAACAGGACCCTAAGTCTCCCTCGCCCATCCTTTGTTTAGGCACTTCACTGCACGCAGAACACCGGTCGAAGAACCAATTTGATTCAGTGAAAGCCCCAGTGAGTAACTCGAGTCTCTTTGGACGTTTAGCGTCGACATGTGCTTAGGCTGCGTGTCAACCTAGAAATGGGAGACTGATGGCACAAGGCTTGTTTTCCCATTTGGAAAGCTCCGTTCATGCGGCCTCGAAGCTACCTGAAAAGCATTGTTGTGACCGGGCTTTTACTCACTGCCGGCATGGCTCAGAGAAGAAAATGAGTTTTCGCGAAGGAAACCTTGGGCTTCCAGTTCCTACTTGGAGGCTCGTCCTGCTCTGCCCTTATACGTAAAGTGAAAGTCAATGTGAGCACTAGCCTCGAAGGAAGGCCCTGATTTCCCTTGCCGAAAGGAAGGCATGCAGCAACTCCATGAGGCCTTAATGGCTCTTCTGCTTTAGTTTAAGGTAGTAAGCTTTTCAGGTCTCCTAGGACTGTCGCGTCAGCACCCGTTTCCGTTCCAGAATATTGGGTACCCCCAGGATGCCCTGGGCCTGTTAAGCAACATCCAGCCCCGTAGGCCCTTTGGAGGACCCCTGTGTTTGCCGAGTGAGGGGCAACACACTGCACTCTTCCTTGGGAATGATACATTTCCTCAGCTCTACAGCAGCTTCAGGAACACAGGTCTAGAATCTCCAGCCCTCCAAGGAAGTCGGCTTCCTTGCCCGAGGTGGGCTAACGTGAGGAGATCACTCTGCTCATATTTCCTTCTAACACCTCTTACCTGAATCACCCATCCCTCAAGGAGACTGTCGGAGTGCGTTCCAACGGCAACATAAGCACAGTTCTTGGTGTAACCCTGCAGGCTTTCGGAAGATTCACAGGCCCCTTTGCGGACCTCGAGCATTCCTCCTTTAGGCAGCTCACTACACGCACAATAGCGGGCGGAGGAAAGGGTGATTCAGGGGAGGGCCCAGGAGGTAACTTGAGTCTCCTTTGAGTTGTTGGAATCCACATGTACTTCTGCAGCCTGTCAACATGGAAAAGGGAGAGTGATGGCACAAGGCTTCTTTTCCCAGTTTGAAAGCTCCATTGATGCGGACTTGACGCTACCTGAAAAGCATTGTTGTTGTCGTGGTTTTCCTCACTGTCGGCATGGTTCTGAGAAGAAGATGAGTTTGCCCGGAAGAAACCTTTGGCTTCCAGTTCCTACTTGGAAGCTCATCCTGCTCTGCTCTATACCTAAAGTGAAACACAATGGGAGCACGAGCCTCGAAGTAAGGCCCTGATTTGCTTTGCCAAACTGGAGGCGTGCCGCAGCTCCACGAGGCCTTCATCGCTGTTCGGCTTTAGTTTCACGGTAGTAAGCTTTTCAAGACTCCTAGGGACCTTTCTTCAGCCCCCGTTTCGGTACCAGAACACTGAATACAGCCAGGAAGCTCTGGTCCTGTTAAGCAACTTCCAGCCCCGTAGGCCTTTTGGAACACCCCCGGGTTGGCTAGCGAAATGCAACCCACTGCACACTTCCTTGGGAGAGCCAGATTACCTCAGGTTTACACAGGATTCAGGAAGACAGTTCCAGACTGTCCTACATGCAACGGATGTAATCTCGTTCCCCTAGCCGAACTCCATAGAGAAAAACACTCTCTTTCTAATCCCTTTTCAGATTTCACTCTTAGAGCCACGCATCCTCAAGGAGGTGGTCGGCTTGCATTCCAAGTAAAACACAAACACGGTTCTTGGTGTAACACTGCAGGCCTGTGGAAGATGAACAGGACCCTAAGTCTCCCTCGCCCATCCTTTGTTTAGGCACTTCACTGCACGCAGAACACCGGTCGAAGAACCAATTTGATTCAGTGAAAGCCCCAGTGAGTAACTCGAGTCTCTTTTTACGTTTAGCGTCGACATGTGCTTAGGCTGCGTGTCAACCTAGAAATGGGAGACTGATGGCACAAGGCTTGTTTTCCCATTTGGAAAGCTCCGTTCATGCGGCCTCGAAGCTACCTGAAAAGCATTGTTGTGACCGGGCTTTTACTCACTGCCCCCATGGCTCAGAGAAGAAAATGAGTTTTCGCGAAGGAAACCTTGGGCTTCCAGTTCCTACTTGGAGGCTCGTCCTGCTCTGCCCTTATACGTAAAGTGAAAGTCAACGTGAGCACTAGCCTCGAAGGAAGGCCCTGATTTCCCTTGCCGAAAGGAAGGCATGCAGCAACTCCATGAGGCTTTAATGGCTCTTCTGCTTTAGTTTAAGGTAGTAAGCTTTTCAGGTCTCCTAGGTCTGTCGCGTCAGCACCCGTTTCCGTTCCAGAATATTGGGTACCCCCAGGATGCCCTGGGCCTGTTAAGCAACATCCAGCCCCGTAGGCCCTTTGGAGGACCCCTGTGTTTGCCGAGTGAGGGGCAACACACTGCACTCTTCCTTGGGAATGATACATTTCCTCAGCTCTACAGCAGCTTCAGGAACACAGGTCTAGAATCTCCAGCCCTCCAAGGAAGTCGGCCTCCTTGCCCGAGGTGGGCTAACGTGAGGAGATCACTCTGCTCATATTTCCTTCTAACACCTCTTACCTGAATCACCCATCCCTCAAGGAGACTGTCGGAGTGCGTTCCAAGGGAAACATAAGCACAGTTCTTGGTGTAACCCTGCAGGCTTTCGGAAGATTGACAGGCCCCTTTGCGGACCTCGAGCATTCCTCCTTTAGGCAGCTCACTACACGCACAATAGCGGGCGGAGGAAAGGGTGATTCAGGGGAGGGCCCAGGAGGTAACTTGAGTCTCCTTTGAGTTGTTGGAATCCACATGTACTTCTGCAGCCTGTCAACATGGAAAAGGGAGAGTGATGGCACAAGGCTTCTTTTCCCAGTTTGAAAGCTCCATTGATGCGGACTTGACGCTACCTGAAAAGCATTGTTGTTGTCGTGGTTTTCCTCACTGTCGGCATGGTTCTGAGAAGAAGATGAGTTTGCCCGGAAGAAACCTTTGGCTTCCAGTTCCTACTTGGAAGCTCATCCTGCTCTGCTCTATACCTAAAGTGAAACACAATGGGAGCACGAGCCTCGAAGTAAGGCCCTGATTTGCTTTGCCAAACTGGAGGCGTGCCGCAGCTCCACGAGGCCTTCATCGCTGTTCGGCTTTAGTTTCACGGTAGTAAGCTTTTCAAGACTCCTAGGGACCTTTCTTCAGCCCCCGTTTCGGTACCAGAACACTGAATACAGCCAGGAAGCTCTGGTCCTGTTAAGCAACTTCCAGCCCCGTAGGCCTTTTGGAACACCCCCGGGTTGGCTAGCGAAATGCAACCCACTGCACACTTCCTTGGGAGAGCCAGATTACCTCAGGTTTACACAGGATTCAGGAAGACAGTTCCAGACTGTCCTACATGCAACGGATGTAATCTCGTTCCCCTAGCCGAACTCCATAGAGAAAAACACTCTCTTTCTAATCCCTTTTCAGATTTCACTCTTAGAGCCACGCATCCTCAAGGAGGTGGTCGGCTTGCATTCCAAGTAAAACACAAACACGGTTCTTGGTGTAACACTGCAGGCCTGTGGAAGATGAACAGGACCCTAAGTCTCCCTCGCCCATCCTTTGTTTAGGCACTTCACTGCACGCAGAACACCGGTCGAAGAACCAATTTGATTCAGTGAAAGCCCCAGTGAGTAACTCGAGTCTCTTTTTACGTTTAGCGTCGACATGTGCTTAGGCTGCGTGTCAACCTAGAAATGGGAGACTGATGGCACAAGGCTTGTTTTCCCATTTGGAAAGCTCCGTTCATGCGGCCTCGAAGCTACCTGAAAAGCATTGTTGTGACCGGGCTTTTACTCACTGCCGGCATGGCTCAGAGAAGAAAATGAGTTTTCGCGAAGGAAACCTTGGGCTTCCAGTTCCTACTTGGAGGCTCGTCCTGCTCTGCCCTTATACGTAAAGTGAAAGTCAACGTGAGCACTAGCCTCGAAGGAAGGCCCTGATTTCCCTTGCTGAAAGGAAGGCATGCAGCAACTCCATGAGGCTTTAATGGCTCTTCTGCTTTAGTTTAAGGTAGTAAGCTTTTCAGGTCTCCTAGGACTGTCGCGTCAGCACCCGTTTCCGTTCCAGAATATTGGGTACCCCCAGGATGCCCTGGGCCTGTTAAGCAACATCCAGCCCCGTAGGCCCTTTGGAGGACCCCTGTGTTTGCCGAGTGAGGGGCAACACACTGCACTCTTCCTTGGGAATGATACATTTCCTCAGCTCTACAGCAGCTTCAGGAACACAGGTCTAGAATCTCCAGCCCTCCAAGGAAGTCGGCCTCCTTGCCCGAGGTGGGCTAACGTGAGGAGATCACTCTGCTCATATTTCCTTCTAACACCTCTTACCTGAATCACCCATCCCTCAAGGAGACTGTCGGAGTGCGTTCCAAGGGAAACATAAGCACAGTTCTTGGTGTAACCCTGCAGGCTTTCGGAAGATTGACAGGCCCCTTTGCGGACCTCGAGCATTCCTCCTTTAGGCAGCTCACTACACGCACAATAGCGGGCGGAGGAAAGGGTGATTCAGGGGAGGGCCCAGGAGGTAACTTGAGTCTCCTTTGAGTTGTTGGAATCCACATGTACTTCTGCAGCCTGTCAACATGGAAAAGGGAGAGTGATGGCACAAGGCTTCTTTTCCCAGTTTGAAAGCTCCATTGATGCGGACTTGACGCTACCTGAAAAGCATTGTTGTTGTCGTGGTTTTCCTCACTGTCGGCATGGTTCTGAGAAGAAGATGAGTTTGCCCGGAAGAAACCTTTGGCTTCCAGTTCCTACTTGGAAGCTCATCCTGCTCTGCTCTATACCTAAAGTGAAACACAATGGGAGCACGAGCCTCGAAGTAAGGCCCTGATTTGCTTTGCCAAACTGGAGGCGTGCCGCAGCTCCACGAGGCCTTCATCGCTGTTCGGCTTTAGTTTCACGGTAGTAAGCTTTTCAAGACTCCTAGGGACCTTTCTTCAGCCCCCGTTTCGGTACCAGAACACTGAGTACAGCCAGGAAGCTCTGGTCCTGTTAAGCAACTTCCAGCCCCGTAGGCCTTTTGGAACACCCCCGGGTTGGCTAGCGAAATGCAACCCACTGCACACTTCCTTGGGAGAGCCAGATTACCTCAGGTTTACACAGGATTCAGGAAGACAGTTCCAGACTGTCCTACATGCAACGGATGTAATCTCGTTCCCCTAGCCGAACTCCATAGAGAAAAACACTCTCTTTCTAATCCCTTTTCAGATTTCACTCTTAGAGCCACGCATCCTCAAGGAGGTGGTCGGCTTGCATTCCAAGTAAAACACAAACACGGTTCTTGGTGTAACACTGCAGGCCTGTGGAAGATGAACAGGACCCTAAGTCTCCCTCGCCCATCCTTTGTTTAGGCACTTCACTGCACGCAGAACACCGGTCGAAGAACCAATTTGATTCAGTGAAAGCCCCAGTGAGTAACTCGAGTCTCTTTTTACGTTTAGCGTCGACATGTGCTTAGGCTGCGTGTCAACCTAGAAATGGGAGACTGATGGCACAAGGCTTGTTTTCCCATTTGGAAAGCTCCGTTCATGCGGCCTCGAAGCTACCTGAAAAGCATTGTTGTGACCGGGCTTTTACTCACTGCCGGCATGGCTCAGAGAAGAAAATGAGTTTTCGCGAAGGAAACCTTGGGCTTCCAGTTCCTACTTGGAGGCTCGTCCTGCTCTGCCCTTATACGTAAAGTGAAAGTCAATGTGAGCACTAGCCTCGAAGGAAGGCCCTGATTTCCCTTGCCGAAAGGAAGGCATGCAGCAACTCCATGAGGCCTTAATGGCTCTTCTGCTTTAGTTTAAGGTAGTAAGCTTTTCAGGTCTCCTAGGACTGTCGCGTCAGCACCCGTTTCCGTTCCAGAATATTGGGTACCCCCAGGATGCCCTGGGCCTGTTAAGCAACATCCAGCCCCGTAGGCCCTTTGGAGGACCCCTGTGTTTGCCGAGTGAGGGGCAACACACTGCACTCTTCCTTGGGAATGATACATTTCCTCAGCTCTACAGCAGCTTCAGGAACACAGGTCTAGAATCTCCAGCCCTCCAAGGAAGTCGGCCTCCTTGCCCGAGGTGGGCTAACGTGAGGAGATCACTCTGCTCATATTTCCTTCTAACACCTCTTACCTGAATCACCCATCCCTCAAGGAGACTGTCGGAGTGCGTTCCAAGGGAAACATAAGCACAGTTCTTGGTGTAACCCTGCAGGCTTTCGGAAGATTGACAGGCCCCTTTGCGGACCTCGAGCATTCCTCCTTTAGGCAGCTCACTACACGCACAATAGCGGGCGGAGGAAAGGGTGATTCAGGGGAGGGCCCAGGAGGTAACTTGAGTCTCCTTTGAGTTGTTGGAATCCACATGTACTTCTGCAGCCTGTCAACATGGAAAAGGGAGAGTGATGGCACAAGGCTTCTTTTCCCAGTTTGAAAGCTCCATTGATGCGGACTTGACGCTACCTGAAAAGCATTGTTGTTGTCGTGGTTTTCCTCACTGTCGGCATGGTTCTGAGAAGAAGATGAGTTTGCCCGGAAGAAACCTTTGGCTTCCAGTTCCTACTTGGAAGCTCATCCTGCTCTGCTCTATACCTAAAGTGAAACACAATGGGAGCACGAGCCTCGAAGTAAGGCCCTGATTTGCTTTGCCAAACTGGAGGCGTGCCGCAGCTCCACGAGGCCTTCATCGCTGTTCGGCTTTAGTTTCACGGTAGTAAGCTTTTCAAGACTCCTAGGGACCTTTCTTCAGCCCCCGTTTCGGTACCAGAACACTGAGTACAGCCAGGAAGCTCTGGTCCTGTTAAGCAACTTCCAGCCCCGTAGGCCTTTTGGAACACCCCCGGGTTGGCTAGCGAAATGCAACCCACTGCACACTTCCTTGGGAGAGCCAGATTACCTCAGGTTTACACAGGATTCAGGAAGACAGTTCCAGACTGTCCTACATGCAATGGATGTAATCTCGTTCCCCTAGCCGAACTCCATAGAGAAAAACACTCTCTTTCTAATCCCTTTTCAGATTTCACTCTTAGAGCCACGCATCCTCAAGGAGGTGGTCGGCTTGCATTCCAAGTAAAACACAAACACGGTTCTTGGTGTAACACCGCAGGCCTGTGGAAGATGAACAGGACCCTAAGTCTCCCTCGCCCATCCTTTGTTTAGGCACTTCACTGCACGCAGAACACCGGTCGAAGAACCAATTTGATTCAGTGAAAGCCCCAGTGAGTAACTCGAGTCTCTTTGGACGTTTAGCGTCGACATGTGCTTAGGCTGCGTGTCAACCTAGAAATGGGAGACTGATGGCACAAGGCTTGTTTTCCCATTTGGAAAGCTCCGTTCATGCGGCCTCGAAGCTACCTGAAAAGCATTGTTGTGACCGGGCTTTTACTCACTGCCGGCATGGCTCAGAGAAGAAAATGAGTTTTCGCGAAGGAAACCTTGGGCTTCCAGTTCCTACTTGGAGGCTCGTCCTGCTCTGCCCTTATACGTAAAGTGAAAGTCAATGTGAGCACTAGCCTCGAAGGAAGGCCCTGATTTCCCTTGCCGAAAGGAAGGCATGCAGCAACTCCATGAGGCCTTAATGGCTCTTCTGCTTTAGTTTAAGGTAGTAAGCTTTTCAGGTCTCCTAGGACTGTCGCGTCAGCACCCGTTTCCGTTCCAGAATATTGGGTACCCCCAGGATGCCCTGGGCCTGTTAAGCAACATCCAGCCCCGTAGGCCCTTTGGAGGACCCCTGTGTTTGCCGAGTGAGGGGCAACACACTGCACTCTTCCTTGGGAATGATACATTTCCTCAGCTCTACAGCAGCTTCAGGAACACAGGTCTAGAATCTCCAGCCCTCCAAGGAAGTCGGCTTCCTTGCCCGAGGTGGGCTAACGTGAGGAGATCACTCTGCTCATATTTCCTTCTAACACCTCTTACCTGAATCACCCATCCCTCAAGGAGACTGTCGGAGTGCGTTCCAACGGCAACATAAGCACAGTTCTTGGTGTAACCCTGCAGGCTTTCGGAAGATTCACAGGCCCCTTTGCGGACCTCGAGCATTCCTCCTTTAGGCAGCTCACTACACGCACAATAGCGGGCGGAGGAAAGGGTGATTCAGGGGAGGGCCCAGGAGGTAACTTGAGTCTCCTTTGAGTTGTTGGAATCCACATGTACTTCTGCAGCCTGTCAACATGGAAAAGGGAGAGTGATGGCACAAGGCTTCTTTTCCCAGTTTGAAAGCTCCATTGATGCGGACTTGACGCTACCTGAAAAGCATTGTTGTTGTCGTGGTTTTCCTCACTGTCGGCATGGTTCTGAGAAGAAGATGAGTTTGCCCGGAAGAAACCTTTGGCTTCCAGTTCCTACTTGGAAGCTCATCCTGCTCTGCTCTATACCTAAAGTGAAACACAATGGGAGCACGAGCCTCGAAGTAAGGCCCTGATTTGCTTTGCCAAACTGGAGGCGTGCCGCAGCTCCACGAGGCCTTCATCGCTGTTCGGCTTTAGTTTCACGGTAGTAAGCTTTTCAAGACTCCTAGGGACCTTTCTTCAGCCCCCGTTTCGGTACCAGAACACTGAGTACAGCCAGGAAGCTCTGGTCCTGTTAAGCAACTTCCAGCCCCGTAGGCCTTTTGGAACACCCCCGGGTTGGCTAGCGAAATGCAACCCACTGCACACTTCCTTGGGAGAGCCAGATTACCTCAGGTTTACACAGGATTCAGGAAGACAGTTCCAGACTGTCCTACATGCAACGGATGTAATCTCGTTCCCCTAGCCGAACTCCATAGAGAAAAACACTCTCTTTCTAATCCCTTTTCAGATTTCACTCTTAGAGCCACGCATCCTCAAGGAGGTGGTCGGCTTGCATTCCAAGTAAAACACAAACACGGTTCTTGGTGTAACACTGCAGGCCTGTGGAAGATGAACAGGACCCTAAGTCTCCCTCGCCCATCCTTTGTTTAGGCACTTCACTGCACGCAGAACACCGGTCGAAGAACCAATTTGATTCAGTGAAAGCCCCAGTGAGTAACTCGAGTCTCTTTTTACGTTTAGCGTCGACATGTGCTTAGGCTGCGTGTCAACCTAGAAATGGGAGACTGATGGCACAAGGCTTGTTTTCCCATTTGGAAAGCTCCGTTCATGCGGCCTCGAAGCTACCTGAAAAGCATTGTTGTGACCGGGCTTTTACTCACTGCCGGCATGGCTCAGAGAAGAAAATGAGTTTTCGCGAAGGAAACCTTGGGCTTCCAGTTCCTACTTGGAGGCTCGTCCTGCTCTGCCCTTATACGTAAAGTGAAAGTCAATGTGAGCACTAGCCTCGAAGGAAGGCCCTGATTTCCCTTGCCGAAAGGAAGGCATGCAGCAACTCCATGAGGCCTTAATGGCTCTTCTGCTTTAGTTTAAGGTAGTAAGCTTTTCAGGTCTCCTAGGACTGTCGCGTCAGCACCCGTTTCCGTTCCAGAATATTGGGTACCCCCAGGATGCCCTGGGCCTGTTAAGCAACATCCAGCCCCGTAGGCCCTTTGGAGGACCCCTGTGTTTGCCGAGTGAGGGGCAACACACTGCACTCTTCCTTGGGAATGATACATTTCCTCAGCTCTACAGCAGCTTCAGGAACACAGGTCTAGAATCTCCAGCCCTCCAAGGAAGTCGGCCTCCTTGCCCGAGGTGGGCTAACGTGAGGAGATCACTCTGCTCATATTTCCTTCTAACACCTCTTACCTGAATCACCCATCCCTCAAGGAGACTGTCGGAGTGCGTTCCAAGGGAAACATAAGCACAGTTCTTGGTGTAACCCTGCAGGCTTTCGGAAGATTGACAGGCCCCTTTGCGGACCTCGAGCATTCCTCCTTTAGGCAGCTCACTACACGCACAATAGCGGGCGGAGGAAAGGGTGATTCAGGGGAGGGCCCAGGAGGTAACTTGAGTCTCCTTTGAGTTGTTGGAATCCACATGTACTTCTGCAGCCTGTCAACATGGAAAAGGGAGAGTGATGGCACAAGGCTTCTTTTCCCAGTTTGAAAGCTCCATTGATGCGGACTTGACGCTACCTGAAAAGCATTGTTGTTGTCGTGGTTTTCCTCACTGTCGGCATGGTTCTGAGAAGAAGATGAGTTTGCCCGGAAGAAACCTTTGGCTTCCAGTTCCTACTTGGAAGCTCATCCTGCTCTGCTCTATACCTAAAGTGAAACACAATGGGAGCACGAGCCTCGAAGTAAGGCCCTGATTTGCTTTGCCAAACTGGAGGCGTGCCGCAGCTCCACGAGGCCTTCATCGCTGTTCGGCTTTAGTTTCACGGTAGTAAGCTTTTCAAGACTCCTAGGGACCTTTCTTCAGCCCCCGTTTCGGTACCAGAACACTGAGTACAGCCAGGAAGCTCTGGTCCTGTTAAGCAACTTCCAGCCCCGTAGGCCTTTTGGAACACCCCCGGGTTGGCTAGCGAAATGCAACCCACTGCACACTTCCTTGGGAGAGCCAGATTACCTCAGGTTTACACAGGATTCAGGAAGACAGTTCCAGACTGTCCTACATGCAATGGATGTAATCTCGTTCCCCTAGCCGAACTCCATAGAGAAAAACACTCTCTTTCTAATCCCTTTTCAGATTTCACTCTTAGAGCCACGCATCCTCAAGGAGGTGGTCGGCTTGCATTCCAAGTAAAACACAAACACGGTTCTTGGTGTAACAGCGCAGGCCTGTGGAAGATGAACAGGACCCTAAGTCTCCCTCGCCCATCCTTTGTTTAGGCACTTCACTGCACGCAGAACACCGGTCGAAGAACCAATTTGATTCAGTGAAAGCCCCAGTGAGTAACTCGAGTCTCTTTGGACGTTTAGCGTCGACATGTGCTTAGGCTGCGTGTCAACCTAGAAATGGGAGACTGATGGCACAAGGCTTGTTTTCCCATTTGGAAAGCTCCGTTCATGCGGCCTCGAAGCTACCTGAAAAGCATTGTTGTGACCGGGCTTTTACTCACTGCCGGCATGGCTCAGAGAAGAAAATGAGTTTTCGCGAAGGAAACCTTGGGCTTCCAGTTCCTACTTGGAGGCTCGTCCTGCTCTGCCCTTATACGTAAAGTGAAAGTCAATGTGAGCACTAGCCTCGAAGGAAGGCCCTGATTTCCCTTGCCGAAAGGAAGGCATGCAGCAACTCCATGAGGCCTTAATGGCTCTTCTGCTTTAGTTTAAGGTAGTAAGCTTTTCAGGTCTCCTAGGACTGTCGCGTCAGCACCCGTTTCCGTTCCAGAATATTGGGTACCCCCAGGATGCCCTGGGCCTGTTAAGCAACATCCAGCCCCGTAGGCCCTTTGGAGGACCCCTGTGTTTGCCGAGTGAGGGGCAACACACTGCACTCTTCCTTGGGAATGATACATTTCCTCAGCTCTACAGCAGCTTCAGGAACACAGGTCTAGAATCTCCAGCCCTCCAAGGAAGTCGGCTTCCTTGCCCGAGGTGGGCTAACGTGAGGAGATCACTCTGCTCATATTTCCTTCTAACACCTCTTACCTGAATCACCCATCCCTCAAGGAGACTGTCGGAGTGCGTTCCAACGGCAACATAAGCACAGTTCTTGGTGTAACCCTGCAGGCTTTCGGAAGATTCACAGGCCCCTTTGCGGACCTCGAGCATTCCTCCTTTAGGCAGCTCACTACACGCACAATAGCGGGCGGAGGAAAGGGTGATTCAGGGGAGGGCCCAGGAGGTAACTTGAGTCTCCTTTGAGTTGTTGGAATCCACATGTACTTCTGCAGCCTGTCAACATGGAAAAGGGAGAGTGATGGCACAAGGCTTCTTTTCCCAGTTTGAAAGCTCCATTGATGCGGACTTGACGCTACCTGAAAAGCATTGTTGTTGTCGTGGTTTTCCTCACTGTCGGCATGGTTCTGAGAAGAAGATGAGTTTGCCCGGAAGAAACCTTTGGCTTCCAGTTCCTACTTGGAAGCTCATCCTGCTCTGCTCTATACCTAAAGTGAAACACAATGGGAGCACGAGCCTCGAAGTAAGGCCCTGATTTGCTTTGCCAAACTGGAGGCGTGCCGCAGCTCCACGAGGCCTTCATCGCTGTTCGGCTTTAGTTTCACGGTAGTAAGCTTTTCAAGACTCCTAGGGACCTTTCTTCAGCCCCCGTTTCGGTACCAGAACACTGAATACAGCCAGGAAGCTCTGGTCCTGTTAAGCAACTTCCAGCCCCGTAGGCCTTTTGGAACACCCCCGGGTTGGCTAGCGAAATGCAACCCACTGCACACTTCCTTGGGAGAGCCAGATTACCTCAGGTTTACACAGGATTCAGGAAGACAGTTCCAGACTGTCCTACATGCAACGGATGTAATCTCGTTCCCCTAGCCGAACTCCATAGAGAAAAACACTCTCTTTCTAATCCCTTTTCAGATTTCACTCTTAGAGCCACGCATCCTCAAGGAGGTGGTCGGCTTGCATTCCAAGTAAAACACAAACACGGTTCTTGGTGTAACACTGCAGGCCTGTGGAAGATGAACAGGACCCTAAGTCTCCCTCGCCCATCCTTTGTTTAGGCACTTCACTGCACGCAGAACACCGGTCGAAGAACCAATTTGATTCAGTGAAAGCCCCAGTGAGTAACTCGAGTCTCTTTTTACGTTTAGCGTCGACATGTGCTTAGGCTGCGTGTCAACCTAGAAATGGGAGACTGATGGCACAAGGCTTGTTTTCCCATTTGGAAAGCTCCGTTCATGCGGCCTCGAAGCTACCTGAAAAGCATTGTTGTGACCGGGCTTTTACTCACTGCCCCCATGGCTCAGAGAAGAAAATGAGTTTTCGCGAAGGAAACCTTGGGCTTCCAGTTCCTACTTGGAGGCTCGTCCTGCTCTGCCCTTATACGTAAAGTGAAAGTCAACGTGAGCACTAGCCTCGAAGGAAGGCCCTGATTTCCCTTGCCGAAAGGAAGGCATGCAGCAACTCCATGAGGCTTTAATGGCTCTTCTGCTTTAGTTTAAGGTAGTAAGCTTTTCAGGTCTCCTAGGTCTGTCGCGTCAGCACCCGTTTCCGTTCCAGAATATTGGGTACCCCCAGGATGCCCTGGGCCTGTTAAGCAACATCCAGCCCCGTAGGCCCTTTGGAGGACCCCTGTGTTTGCCGAGTGAGGGGCAACACACTGCACTCTTCCTTGGGAATGATACATTTCCTCAGCTCTACAGCAGCTTCAGGAACACAGGTCTAGAATCTCCAGCCCTCCAAGGAAGTCGGCCTCCTTGCCCGAGGTGGGCTAACGTGAGGAGATCACTCTGCTCATATTTCCTTCTAACACCTCTTACCTGAATCACCCATCCCTCAAGGAGACTGTCGGAGTGCGTTCCAAGGGAAACATAAGCACAGTTCTTGGTGTAACCCTGCAGGCTTTCGGAAGATTGACAGGCCCCTTTGCGGACCTCGAGCATTCCTCCTTTAGGCAGCTCACTACACGCACAATAGCGGGCGGAGGAAAGGGTGATTCAGGGGAGGGCCCAGGAGGTAACTTGAGTCTCCTTTGAGTTGTTGGAATCCACATGTACTTCTGCAGCCTGTCAACATGGAAAAGGGAGAGTGATGGCACAAGGCTTCTTTTCCCAGTTTGAAAGCTCCATTGATGCGGACTTGACGCTACCTGAAAAGCATTGTTGTTGTCGTGGTTTTCCTCACTGTCGGCATGGTTCTGAGAAGAAGATGAGTTTGCCCGGAAGAAACCTTTGGCATCCAGTTCCTACTTGGAAGCTCATCCTGCTCTGCTCTATACCTAAAGTGAAACACAATGGGAGCACGAGCCTCGAAGTAAGGCCCTGATTTGCTTTGCCAAACTGGAGGCGTGCCGCAGCTCCACGAGGCCTTCATCGCTGTTCGGCTTTAGTTTCACGGTAGTAAGCTTTTCAAGACTCCTAGGGACCTTTCTTCAGCCCCCGTTTCGGTACCAGAACACTGAGTACAGCGAGGAAGCTCTGGTCCTGTTAAGCAACTTCCAGCCCCGTAGGCCTTTTGGAACACCCCCGGGTTGGCTAGCGAAATGCAACCCACTGCACACTTCCTTGGGAGAGCCAGATTACCTCAGGTTTACACAGGATTCAGGAAGACAGTTCCAGACTGTCCTACATGCAATGGATGTAATCTCGTTCCCCTAGCCGAACTCCATAGAGAAAAACACTCTCTTTCTAATCCCTTTTCACATTTCACTCTTAGAGCCACGCATCCTCAAGGAGGTGGTCGGCTTGCATTCCAAGTAAAACACAAACACGGTTCTTGGTGTAACACCGCAGGCCTGTGGAAGATGAACAGGACCCTAAGTCTCCCTCGCCCATCCTTTGTTTAGGCACTTCACTGCACGCAGAACACCGGTCGAAGAACCAATTTGATTCAGTGAAAGCCCCAGTGAGTAACTCGAGTCTCTTTGGACGTTTAGCGTCGACATGTGCTTAGGCTGCGTGTCAACCTAGAAATGGGAGACTGATGGCACAAGGCTTGTTTTCCCATTTGGAAAGCTCCGTTCATGCGGCCTCGAAGCTACCTGAAAAGCATTGTTGTGACCGGGCTTTTACTCACTGCCGGCATGGCTCAGAGAAGAAAATGAGTTTTCGCGAAGGAAACCTTGGGCTTCCAGTTCCTACTTGGAGGCTCGTCCTGCTCTGCCCTTATACGTAAAGTGAAAGTCAATGTGAGCACTAGCCTCGAAGGAAGGCCCTGATTTCCCTTGCCGAAAGGAAGGCATGCAGCAACTCCATGAGGCCTTAATGGCTCTTCTGCTTTAGTTTAAGGTAGTAAGCTTTTCAGGTCTCCTAGGACTGTCGCGTCAGCACCCGTTTCCGTTCCAGAATATTGGGTACCCCCAGGATGCCCTGGGCCTGTTAAGCAACATCCAGCCCCGTAGGCCCTTTGGAGGACCCCTGTGTTTGCCGAGTGAGGGGCAACACACTGCACTCTTCCTTGGGAATGATACATTTCCTCAGCTCTACAGCAGCTTCAGGAACACAGGTCTAGAATCTCCAGCCCTCCAAGGAAGTCGGCTTCCTTGCCCGAGGTGGGCTAACGTGAGGAGATCACTCTGCTCATATTTCCTTCTAACACCTCTTACCTGAATCACCCATCCCTCAAGGAGACTGTCGGAGTGCGTTCCAACGGCAACATAAGCACAGTTCTTGGTGTAACCCTGCAGGCTTTCGGAAGATTCACAGGCCCCTTTGCGGACCTCGAGCATTCCTCCTTTAGGCAGCTCACTACACGCACAATAGCGGCCGGAGGAAAGGGTGATTCAGGGGAGGGCCCAGGAGGTAACTTGAGTCTCCTTTGAGTTGTTGGAATCCACATGTACTTCTGCAGCCTGTCAACATGGAAAAGGGAGAGTGATGGCACAAGGCTTCTTTTCCCAGTTTGAAAGCTCCATTGATGCGGACTTGACGCTACCTGAAAAGCATTGTTGTTGTCGTGGTTTTCCTCACTGTCGGCATGGTTCTGAGAAGAAGATGAGTTTGCCCGGAAGAAACCTTTGGCTTCCAGTTCCTACTTGGAAGCTCATCCTGCTCTGCTCTATACCTAAAGTGAAACACAATGGGAGCACGAGCCTCGAAGTAAGGCCCTGATTTGCTTTGCCAAACTGGAGGCGTGCCGCAGCTCCACGAGGCCTTCATCGCTGTTCGGCTTTAGTTTCACGGTAGTAAGCTTTTCAAGACTCCTAGGGACCTTTCTTCAGCCCCCGTTTCGGTACCAGAACACTGAATACAGCCAGGAAGCTCTGGTCCTGTTAAGCAACTTCCAGCCCCGTAGGCCTTTTGGAACACCCCCGGGTTGGCTAGCGAAATGCAACCCACTGCACACTTCCTTGGGAGAGCCAGATTACCTCAGGTTTACACAGGATTCAGGAAGACAGTTCCAGACTGTCCTACATGCAACGGATGTAATCTCGTTCCCCTAGCCGAACTCCATAGAGAAAAACACTCTCTTTCTAATCCCTTTTCAGATTTCACTCTTAGAGCCACGCATCCTCAAGGAGGTGGTCGGCTTGCATTCCAAGTAAAACACAAACACGGTTCTTGGTGTAACACTGCAGGCCTGTGGAAGATGAACAGGACCCTAAGTCTCCCTCGCCCATCCTTTGTTTAGGCACTTCACTGCACGCAGAACACCGGTCGAAGAACCAATTTGATTCAGTGAAAGCCCCAGTGAGTAACTCGAGTCTCTTTTTACGTTTAGCGTCGACATGTGCTTAGGCTGCGTGTCAACCTAGAAATGGGAGACTGATGGCACAAGGCTTGTTTTCCCATTTGGAAAGCTCCGTTCATGCGGCCTCGAAGCTACCTGAAAAGCATTGTTGTGACCGGGCTTTTACTCACTGCCGGCATGGCTCAGAGAAGAAAATGAGTTTTCGCGAAGGAAACCTTGGGCTTCCAGTTCCTACTTGGAGGCTCGTCCTGCTCTGCCCTTATACGTAAAGTGAAAGTCAACGTGAGCACTAGCCTCGAAGGAAGGCCCTGATTTCCCTTGCCGAAAGGAAGGCATGCAGCAACTCCATGAGGCCTTAATGGCTCTTCTGCTTTAGTTTAAGGTAGTAAGCTTTTCAGGTCTCCTAGGACTGTCGCGTCAGCACCCGTTTCCGTTCCAGAATATTGGGTACCCCCAGGATGCCCTGGGCCTGTTAAGCAACATCCAGCCCCGTAGGCCCTTTGGAGGACCCCTGTGTTTGCCGAGTGAGGGGCAACACACTGCACTCTTCCTTGGGAATGATACATTTCCTCAGCTCTACAGCAGCTTCAGGAACACAGGTCTAGAATCTCCAGCCCTCCAAGGAAGTCGGCCTCCTTGCCCGAGGTGGGCTAACGTGAGGAGATCACTCTGCTCATATTTCCTTCTAACACCTCTTACCTGAATCACCCATCCCTCAAGGAGACTGTCGGAGTGCGTTCCAAGGGAAACATAAGCACAGTTCTTGGTGTAACCCTGCAGGCTTTCGGAAGATTGACAGGCCCCTTTGCGGACCTCGAGCATTCCTCCTTTAGGCAGCTCACTACACGCACAATAGCGGGCGGAGGAAAGGGTGATTCAGGGGAGGGCCCAGGAGGTAACTTGAGTCTCCTTTGAGTTGTTGGAATCCACATGTACTTCTGCAGCCTGTCAACATGGAAAAGGGAGAGTGATGGCACAAGGCTTCTTTTCCCAGTTTGAAAGCTCCATTGATGCGGACTTGACGCTACCTGAAAAGCATTGTTGTTGTCGTGGTTTTCCTCACTGTCGGCATGGTTCTGAGAAGAAGACGAGTTTGCCCGGAAGAAACCTTTGGCTTCCAGTTCCTACTTGGAAGCTCATCCTGCTCTGCTCTATACCTAAAGTGAAACACAATGGGAGCACGAGCCTCGAAGTAAGGCCCTGATTTGCTTTGCCAAACTGGAGGCGTGCCGCAGCTCCACGAGGCCTTCATCGCTGTTCGGCTTTAGTTTCACGGTAGTAAGCTTTTCAAGACTCCTAGGGACCTTTCTTCAGCCCCCGTTTCGGTACCAGAACACTGAGTACAGCCAGGAAGCTCTGGTCCTGTTAAGCAACTTCCAGCCCCGTAGGCCTTTTGGAACACCCCCGGGTTGGCTAGCGAAATGCAACCCACTGCACACTTCCTTGGGAGAGCCAGATTACCTCAGGTTTACACAGGATTCAGGAAGACAGTTCCAGACTGTCCTACATGCAATGGATGTAATCTCGTTCCCCTAGCCGAACTCCATAGAGAAAAACACTCTCTTTCTAATCCCTTTTCACATTTCACTCTTAGAGCCACGCATCCTCAAGGAGGTGGTCGGCTTGCATTCCAAGTAAAACACAAACACGGTTCTTGGTGTAACACCGCAGGCCTGTGGAAGATGAACAGGACCCTAAGTCTCCCTCGCCCATCCTTTGTTTAGGCACTTCACTGCACGCAGAACACCGGTCGAAGAACCAATTTGATTCAGTGAAAGCCCCAGTGAGTAACTCGAGTCTCTTTGGACGTTTAGCGTCGACATGTGCTTAGGCTGCGTGTCAACCTAGAAATGGGAGACTGATGGCACAAGGCTTGTTTTCCCATTTGGAAAGCTCCGTTCATGCGGCCTCGAAGCTACCTGAAAAGCATTGTTGTGACCGGGCTTTTACTCACTGCCGGCATGGCTCAGAGAAGAAAATGAGTTTTCGCGAAGGAAACCTTGGGCTTCCAGTTCCTACTTGGAGGCTCGTCCTGCTCTGCCCTTATACGTAAAGTGAAAGTCAATGTGAGCACTAGCCTCGAAGGAAGGCCCTGATTTCCCTTGCCGAAAGGAAGGCATGCAGCAACTCCATGAGGCCTTAATGGCTCTTCTGCTTTAGTTTAAGGTAGTAAGCTTTTCAGGTCTCCTAGGACTGTCGCGTCAGCACCCGTTTCCGTTCCAGAATATTGGGTACCCCCAGGATGCCCTGGGCCTGTTAAGCAACATCCAGCCCCGTAGGCCCTTTGGAGGACCCCTGTGTTTGCCGAGTGAGGGGCAACACACTGCACTCTTCCTTGGGAATGATACATTTCCTCAGCTCTACAGCAGCTTCAGGAACACAGGTCTAGAATCTCCAGCCCTCCAAGGAAGTCGGCTTCCTTGCCCGAGGTGGGCTAACGTGAGGAGATCACTCTGCTCATATTTCCTTCTAACACCTCTTACCTGAATCACCCATCCCTCAAGGAGACTGTCGGAGTGCGTTCCAACGGCAACATAAGCACAGTTCTTGGTGTAACCCTGCAGGCTTTCGGAAGATTCACAGGCCCCTTTGCGGACCTCGAGCATTCCTCCTTTAGGCAGCTCACTACACGCACAATAGCGGGCGGAGGAAAGGGTGATTCAGGGGAGGGCCCAGGAGGTAACTTGAGTCTCCTTTGAGTTGTTGGAATCCACATGTACTTCTGCAGCCTGTCAACATGGAAAAGGGAGAGTGATGGCACAAGGCTTCTTTTCCCAGTTTGAAAGCTCCATTGATGCGGACTTGACGCTACCTGAAAAGCATTGTTGTTGTCGTGGTTTTCCTCACTGTCGGCATGGTTCTGAGAAGAAGATGAGTTTGCCCGGAAGAAACCTTTGGCTTCCAGTTCCTACTTGGAAGCTCATCCTGCTCTGCTCTATACCTAAAGTGAAACACAATGGGAGCACGAGCCTCGAAGTAAGGCCCTGATTTGCTTTGCCAAACTGGAGGCGTGCCGCAGCTCCACGAGGCCTTCATCGCTGTTCGGCTTTAGTTTCACGGTAGTAAGCTTTTCAAGACTCCTAGGGACCTTTCTTCAGCCCCCGTTTCGGTACCAGAACACTGAATACAGCCAGGAAGCTCTGGTCCTGTTAAGCAACTTCCAGCCCCGTAGGCCTTTTGGAACACCCCCGGGTTGGCTAGCGAAATGCAACCCACTGCACACTTCCTTGGGAGAGCCAGATTACCTCAGGTTTACACAGGATTCAGGAAGACAGTTCCAGACTGTCCTACATGCAACGGATGTAATCTCGTTCCCCTAGCCGAACTCCATAGAGAAAAACACTCTCTTTCTAATCCCTTTTCAGATTTCACTCTTAGAGCCACGCATCCTCAAGGAGGTGGTCGGCTTGCATTCCAAGTAAAACACAAACACGGTTCTTGGTGTAACACTGCAGGCCTGTGGAAGATGAACAGGACCCTAAGTCTCCCTCGCCCATCCTTTGTTTAGGCACTTCACTGCACGCAGAACACCGGTCGAAGAACCAATTTGATTCAGTGAAAGCCCCAGTGAGTAACTCGAGTCTCTTTTTACGTTTAGCGTCGACATGTGCTTAGGCTGCGTGTCAACCTAGAAATGGGAGACTGATGGCACAAGGCTTGTTTTCCCATTTGGAAAGCTCCGTTCATGCGGCCTCGAAGCTACCTGAAAAGCATTGTTGTGACCGGGCTTTTACTCACTGCCCCCATGGCTCAGAGAAGAAAATGAGTTTTCGCGAAGGAAACCTTGGGCTTCCAGTTCCTACTTGGAGGCTCGTCCTGCTCTGCCCTTATACGTAAAGTGAAAGTCAACGTGAGCACTAGCCTCGAAGGAAGGCCCTGATTTCCCTTGCCGAAAGGAAGGCATGCAGCAACTCCATGAGGCTTTAATGGCTCTTCTGCTTTAGTTTAAGGTAGTAAGCTTTTCAGGTCTCCTAGGTCTGTCGCGTCAGCACCCGTTTCCGTTCCAGAATATTGGGTACCCCCAGGATGCCCTGGGCCTGTTAAGCAACATCCAGCCCCGTAGGCCCTTTGGAGGACCCCTGTGTTTGCCGAGTGAGGGGCAACACACTGCACTCTTCCTTGGGAATGATACATTTCCTCAGCTCTACAGCAGCTTCAGGAACACAGGTCTAGAATCTCCAGCCCTCCAAGGAAGTCGGCCTCCTTGCCCGAGGTGGGCTAACGTGAGGAGATCACTCTGCTCATATTTCCTTCTAACACCTCTTACCTGAATCACCCATCCCTCAAGGAGACTGTCGGAGTGCGTTCCAAGGGAAACATAAGCACAGTTCTTGGTGTAACCCTGCAGGCTTTCGGAAGATTGACAGGCCCCTTTGCGGACCTCGAGCATTCCTCCTTTAGGCAGCTCACTACACGCACAATAGCGGGCGGAGGAAAGGGTGATTCAGGGGAGGGCCCAGGAGGTAACTTGAGTCTCCTTTGAGTTGTTGGAATCCACATGTACTTCTGCAGCCTGTCAACATGGAAAAGGGAGAGTGATGGCACAAGGCTTCTTTTCCCAGTTTGAAAGCTCCATTGATGCGGACTTGACGCTACCTGAAAAGCATTGTTGTTGTCGTGGTTTTCCTCACTGTCGGCATGGTTCTGAGAAGAAGATGAGTTTGCCCGGAAGAAACCTTTGGCATCCAGTTCCTACTTGGAAGCTCATCCTGCTCTGCTCTATACCTAAAGTGAAACACAATGGGAGCACGAGCCTCGAAGTAAGGCCCTGATTTGCTTTGCCAAACTGGAGGCGTGCCGCAGCTCCACGAGGCCTTCATCGCTGTTCGGCTTTAGTTTCACGGTAGTAAGCTTTTCAAGACTCCTAGGGACCTTTCTTCAGCCCCCGTTTCGGTACCAGAACACTGAGTACAGCGAGGAAGCTCTGGTCCTGTTAAGCAACTTCCAGCCCCGTAGGCCTTTTGGAACACCCCCGGGTTGGCTAGCGAAATGCAACCCACTGCACACTTCCTTGGGAGAGCCAGATTACCTCAGGTTTACACAGGATTCAGGAAGACAGTTCCAGACTGTCCTACATGCAATGGATGTAATCTCGTTCCCCTAGCCGAACTCCATAGAGAAAAACACTCTCTTTCTAATCCCTTTTCACATTTCACTCTTAGAGCCACGCATCCTCAAGGAGGTGGTCGGCTTGCATTCCAAGTAAAACACAAACACGGTTCTTGGTGTAACACCGCAGGCCTGTGGAAGATGAACAGGACCCTAAGTCTCCCTCGCCCATCCTTTGTTTAGGCACTTCACTGCACGCAGAACACCGGTCGAAGAACCAATTTGATTCAGTGAAAGCCCCAGTGAGTAACTCGAGTCTCTTTGGACGTTTAGCGTCGACATGTGCTTAGGCTGCGTGTCAACCTAGAAATGGGAGACTGATGGCACAAGGCTTGTTTTCCCATTTGGAAAGCTCCGTTCATGCGGCCTCGAAGCTACCTGAAAAGCATTGTTGTGACCGGGCTTTTACTCACTGCCGGCATGGCTCAGAGAAGAAAATGAGTTTTCGCGAAGGAAACCTTGGGCTTCCAGTTCCTACTTGGAGGCTCGTCCTGCTCTGCCCTTATACGTAAAGTGAAAGTCAATGTGAGCACTAGCCTCGAAGGAAGGCCCTGATTTCCCTTGCCGAAAGGAAGGCATGCAGCAACTCCATGAGGCCTTAATGGCTCTTCTGCTTTAGTTTAAGGTAGTAAGCTTTTCAGGTCTCCTAGGACTGTCGCGTCAGCACCCGTTTCCGTTCCAGAATATTGGGTACCCCCAGGATGCCCTGGGCCTGTTAAGCAACATCCAGCCCCGTAGGCCCTTTGGAGGACCCCTGTGTTTGCCGAGTGAGGGGCAACACACTGCACTCTTCCTTGGGAATGATACATTTCCTCAGCTCTACAGCAGCTTCAGGAACACAGGTCTAGAATCTCCAGCCCTCCAAGGAAGTCGGCTTCCTTGCCCGAGGTGGGCTAACGTGAGGAGATCACTCTGCTCATATTTCCTTCTAACACCTCTTACCTGAATCACCCATCCCTCAAGGAGACTGTCGGAGTGCGTTCCAACGGCAACATAAGCACAGTTCTTGGTGTAACCCTGCAGGCTTTCGGAAGATTCACAGGCCCCTTTGCGGACCTCGAGCATTCCTCCTTTAGGCAGCTCACTACACGCACAATAGCGGCCGGAGGAAAGGGTGATTCAGGGGAGGGCCCAGGAGGTAACTTGAGTCTCCTTTGAGTTGTTGGAATCCACATGTACTTCTGCAGCCTGTCAACATGGAAAAGGGAGAGTGATGGCACAAGGCTTCTTTTCCCAGTTTGAAAGCTCCATTGATGCGGACTTGACGCTACCTGAAAAGCATTGTTGTTGTCGTGGTTTTCCTCACTGTCGGCATGGTTCTGAGAAGAAGATGAGTTTGCCCGGAAGAAACCTTTGGCTTCCAGTTCCTACTTGGAAGCTCATCCTGCTCTGCTCTATACCTAAAGTGAAACACAATGGGAGCACGAGCCTCGAAGTAAGGCCCTGATTTGCTTTGCCAAACTGGAGGCGTGCCGCAGCTCCACGAGGCCTTCATCGCTGTTCGGCTTTAGTTTCACGGTAGTAAGCTTTTCAAGACTCCTAGGGACCTTTCTTCAGCCCCCGTTTCGGTACCAGAACACTGAATACAGCCAGGAAGCTCTGGTCCTGTTAAGCAACTTCCAGCCCCGTAGGCCTTTTGGAACACCCCCGGGTTGGCTAGCGAAATGCAACCCACTGCACACTTCCTTGGGAGAGCCAGATTACCTCAGGTTTACACAGGATTCAGGAAGACAGTTCCAGACTGTCCTACATGCAACGGATGTAATCTCGTTCCCCTAGCCGAACTCCATAGAGAAAAACACTCTCTTTCTAATCCCTTTTCAGATTTCACTCTTAGAGCCACGCATCCTCAAGGAGGTGGTCGGCTTGCATTCCAAGTAAAACACAAACACGGTTCTTGGTGTAACACTGCAGGCCTGTGGAAGATGAACAGGACCCTAAGTCTCCCTCGCCCATCCTTTGTTTAGGCACTTCACTGCACGCAGAACACCGGTCGAAGAACCAATTTGATTCAGTGAAAGCCCCAGTGAGTAACTCGAGTCTCTTTTTACGTTTAGCGTCGACATGTGCTTAGGCTGCGTGTCAACCTAGAAATGGGAGACTGATGGCACAAGGCTTGTTTTCCCATTTGGAAAGCTCCGTTCATGCGGCCTCGAAGCTACCTGAAAAGCATTGTTGTGACCGGGCTTTTACTCACTGCCGGCATGGCTCAGAGAAGAAAATGAGTTTTCGCGAAGGAAACCTTGGGCTTCCAGTTCCTACTTGGAGGCTCGTCCTGCTCTGCCCTTATACGTAAAGTGAAAGTCAACGTGAGCACTAGCCTCGAAGGAAGGCCCTGATTTCCCTTGCCGAAAGGAAGGCATGCAGCAACTCCATGAGGCCTTAATGGCTCTTCTGCTTTAGTTTAAGGTAGTAAGCTTTTCAGGTCTCCTAGGACTGTCGCGTCAGCACCCGTTTCCGTTCCAGAATATTGGGTACCCCCAGGATGCCCTGGGCCTGTTAAGCAACATCCAGCCCCGTAGGCCCTTTGGAGGACCCCTGTGTTTGCCGAGTGAGGGGCAACACACTGCACTCTTCCTTGGGAATGATACATTTCCTCAGCTCTACAGCAGCTTCAGGAACACAGGTCTAGAATCTCCAGCCCTCCAAGGAAGTCGGCCTCCTTGCCCGAGGTGGGCTAACGTGAGGAGATCACTCTGCTCATATTTCCTTCTAACACCTCTTACCTGAATCACCCATCCCTCAAGGAGACTGTCGGAGTGCGTTCCAAGGGAAACATAAGCACAGTTCTTGGTGTAACCCTGCAGGCTTTCGGAAGATTGACAGGCCCCTTTGCGGACCTCGAGCATTCCTCCTTTAGGCAGCTCACTACACGCACAATAGCGGGCGGAGGAAAGGGTGATTCAGGGGAGGGCCCAGGAGGTAACTTGAGTCTCCTTTGAGTTGTTGGAATCCACATGTACTTCTGCAGCCTGTCAACATGGAAAAGGGAGAGTGATGGCACAAGGCTTCTTTTCCCAGTTTGAAAGCTCCATTGATGCGGACTTGACGCTACCTGAAAAGCATTGTTGTTGTCGTGGTTTTCCTCACTGTCGGCATGGTTCTGAGAAGAAGACGAGTTTGCCCGGAAGAAACCTTTGGCTTCCAGTTCCTACTTGGAAGCTCATCCTGCTCTGCTCTATACCTAAAGTGAAACACAATGGGAGCACGAGCCTCGAAGTAAGGCCCTGATTTGCTTTGCCAAACTGGAGGCGTGCCGCAGCTCCACGAGGCCTTCATCGCTGTTCGGCTTTAGTTTCACGGTAGTAAGCTTTTCAAGACTCCTAGGGACCTTTCTTCAGCCCCCGTTTCGGTACCAGAACACTGAGTACAGCCAGGAAGCTCTGGTCCTGTTAAGCAACTTCCAGCCCCGTAGGCCTTTTGGAACACCCCCGGGTTGGCTAGCGAAATGCAACCCACTGCACACTTCCTTGGGAGAGCCAGATTACCTCAGGTTTACACAGGATTCAGGAAGACAGTTCCAGACTGTCCTACATGCAATGGATGTAATCTCGTTCCCCTAGCCGAACTCCATAGAGAAAAACACTCTCTTTCTAATCCCTTTTCACATTTCACTCTTAGAGCCACGCATCCTCAAGGAGGTGGTCGGCTTGCATTCCAAGTAAAACACAAACACGGTTCTTGGTGTAACACCGCAGGCCTGTGGAAGATGAACAGGACCCTAAGTCTCCCTCGCCCATCCTTTGTTTAGGCACTTCACTGCACGCAGAACACCGGTCGAAGAACCAATTTGATTCAGTGAAAGCCCCAGTGAGTAACTCGAGTCTCTTTGGACGTTTAGCGTCGACATGTGCTTAGGCTGCGTGTCAACCTAGAAATGGGAGACTGATGGCACAAGGCTTGTTTTCCCATTTGGAAAGCTCCGTTCATGCGGCCTCGAAGCTACCTGAAAAGCATTGTTGTGACCGGGCTTTTACTCACTGCCGGCATGGCTCAGAGAAGAAAATGAGTTTTCGCGAAGGAAACCTTGGGCTTCCAGTTCCTACTTGGAGGCTCGTCCTGCTCTGCCCTTATACGTAAAGTGAAAGTCAATGTGAGCACTAGCCTCGAAGGAAGGCCCTGATTTCCCTTGCCGAAAGGAAGGCATGCAGCAACTCCATGAGGCCTTAATGGCTCTTCTGCTTTAGTTTAAGGTAGTAAGCTTTTCAGGTCTCCTAGGACTGTCGCGTCAGCACCCGTTTCCGTTCCAGAATATTGGGTACCCCCAGGATGCCCTGGGCCTGTTAAGCAACATCCAGCCCCGTAGGCCCTTTGGAGGACCCCTGTGTTTGCCGAGTGAGGGGCAACACACTGCACTCTTCCTTGGGAATGATACATTTCCTCAGCTCTACAGCAGCTTCAGGAACACAGGTCTAGAATCTCCAGCCCTCCAAGGAAGTCGGCTTCCTTGCCCGAGGTGGGCTAACGTGAGGAGATCACTCTGCTCATATTTCCTTCTAACACCTCTTACCTGAATCACCCATCCCTCAAGGAGACTGTCGGAGTGCGTTCCAACGGCAACATAAGCACAGTTCTTGGTGTAACCCTGCAGGCTTTCGGAAGATTCACAGGCCCCTTTGCGGACCTCGAGCATTCCTCCTTTAGGCAGCTCACTACACGCACAATAGCGGGCGGAGGAAAGGGTGATTCAGGGGAGGGCCCAGGAGGTAACTTGAGTCTCCTTTGAGTTGTTGGAATCCACATGTACTTCTGCAGCCTGTCAACATGGAAAAGGGAGAGTGATGGCACAAGGCTTCTTTTCCCAGTTTGAAAGCTCCATTGATGCGGACTTGACGCTACCTGAAAAGCATTGTTGTTGTCGTGGTTTTCCTCACTGTCGGCATGGTTCTGAGAAGAAGATGAGTTTGCCCGGAAGAAACCTTTGGCTTCCAGTTCCTACTTGGAAGCTCATCCTGCTCTGCTCTATACCTAAAGTGAAACACAATGGGAGCACGAGCCTCGAAGTAAGGCCCTGATTTGCTTTGCCAAACTGGAGGCGTGCCGCAGCTCCACGAGGCCTTCATCGCTGTTCGGCTTTAGTTTCACGGTAGTAAGCTTTTCAAGACTCCTAGGGACCTTTCTTCAGCCCCCGTTTCGGTACCAGAACACTGAATACAGCCAGGAAGCTCTGGTCCTGTTAAGCAACTTCCAGCCCCGTAGGCCTTTTGGAACACCCCCGGGTTGGCTAGCGAAATGCAACCCACTGCACACTTCCTTGGGAGAGCCAGATTACCTCAGGTTTACACAGGATTCAGGAAGACAGTTCCAGACTGTCCTACATGCAACGGATGTAATCTCGTTCCCCTAGCCGAACTCCATAGAGAAAAACACTCTCTTTCTAATCCCTTTTCAGATTTCACTCTTAGAGCCACGCATCCTCAAGGAGGTGGTCGGCTTGCATTCCAAGTAAAACACAAACACGGTTCTTGGTGTAACACTGCAGGCCTGTGGAAGATGAACAGGACCCTAAGTCTCCCTCGCCCATCCTTTGTTTAGGCACTTCACTGCACGCAGAACACCGGTCGAAGAACCAATTTGATTCAGTGAAAGCCCCAGTGAGTAACTCGAGTCTCTTTTTACGTTTAGCGTCGACATGTGCTTAGGCTGCGTGTCAACCTAGAAATGGGAGACTGATGGCACAAGGCTTGTTTTCCCATTTGGAAAGCTCCGTTCATGCGGCCTCGAAGCTACCTGAAAAGCATTGTTGTGACCGGGCTTTTACTCACTGCCGGCATGGCTCAGAGAAGAAAATGAGTTTTCGCGAAGGAAACCTTGGGCTTCCAGTTCCTACTTGGAGGCTCGTCCTGCTCTGCCCTTATACGTAAAGTGAAAGTCAACGTGAGCACTAGCCTCGAAGGAAGGCCCTGATTTCCCTTGCCGAAAGGAAGGCATGCAGCAACTCCATGAGGCCTTAATGGCTCTTCTGCTTTAGTTTAAGGTAGTAAGCTTTTCAGGTCTCCTAGGACTGTCGCGTCAGCACCCGTTTCCGTTCCAGAATATTGGGTACCCCCAGGATGCCCTGGGCCTGTTAAGCAACATCCAGCCCCGTAGGCCCTTTGGAGGACCCCTGTGTTTGCCGAGTGAGGGGCAACACACTGCACTCTTCCTTGGGAATGATACATTTCCTCAGCTCTACAGCAGCTTCAGGAACACAGGTCTAGAATCTCCAGCCCTCCAAGGAAGTCGGCCTCCTTGCCCGAGGTGGGCTAACGTGAGGAGATCACTCTGCTCATATTTCCTTCTAACACCTCTTACCTGAATCACCCATCCCTCAAGGAGACTGTCGGAGTGCGTTCCAAGGGAAACATAAGCACAGTTCTTGGTGTAACCCTGCAGGCTTTCGGAAGATTGACAGGCCCCTTTGCGGACCTCGAGCATTCCTCCTTTAGGCAGCTCACTACACGCACAATAGCGGGCGGAGGAAAGGGTGATTCAGGGGAGGGCCCAGGAGGTAACTTGAGTCTCCTTTGAGTTGTTGGAATCCACATGTACTTCTGCAGCCTGTCAACATGGAAAAGGGAGAGTGATGGCACAAGGCTTCTTTTCCCAGTTTGAAAGCTCCATTGATGCGGACTTGACGCTACCTGAAAAGCATTGTTGTTGTCGTGGTTTTCCTCACTGTCGGCATGGTTCTGAGAAGAAGACGAGTTTGCCCGGAAGAAACCTTTGGCTTCCAGTTCCTACTTGGAAGCTCATCCTGCTCTGCTCTATACCTAAAGTGAAACACAATGGGAGCACGAGCCTCGAAGTAAGGCCCTGATTTGCTTTGCCAAACTGGAGGCGTGCCGCAGCTCCACGAGGCCTTCATCGCTGTTCGGCTTTAGTTTCACGGTAGTAAGCTTTTCAAGACTCCTAGGGACCTTTCTTCAGCCCCCGTTTCGGTACCAGAACACTGAGTACAGCCAGGAAGCTCTGGTCCTGTTAAGCAACTTCCAGCCCCGTAGGCCTTTTGGAACACCCCCGGGTTGGCTAGCGAAATGCAACCCACTGCACACTTCCTTGGGAGAGCCAGATTACCTCAGGTTTACACAGGATTCAGGAAGACAGTTCCAGACTGTCCTACATGCAATGGATGTAATCTCGTTCCCCTAGCCGAACTCCATAGAGAAAAACACTCTCTTTCTAATCCCTTTTCAGATTTCACTCTTAGAGCCACGCATCCTCAAGGAGGTGGTCGGCTTGCATTCCAAGTAAAACACAAACACGGTTCTTGGTGTAACACCGCAGGCCTGTGGAAGATGAACAGGACCCTAAGTCTCCCTCGCCCATCCTTTGTTTAGGCACTTCACTGCACGCAGAACACCGGTCGAAGAACCAATTTGATTCAGTGAAAGCCCCAGTGAGTAACTCGAGTCTCTTTGGACGTTTAGCGTCGACATGTGCTTAGGCTGCGTGTCAACCTAGAAATGGGAGACTGATGGCACAAGGCTTGTTTTCCCATTTGGAAAGCTCCGTTCATGCGGCCTCGAAGCTACCTGAAAAGCATTGTTGTGACCGGGCTTTTACTCACTGCCGGCATGGCTCAGAGAAGAAAATGAGTTTTCGCGAAGGAAACCTTGGGCTTCCAGTTCCTACTTGGAGGCTCGTCCTGCTCTGCCCTTATACGTAAAGTGAAAGTCAATGTGAGCACTAGCCTCGAAGGAAGGCCCTGATTTCCCTTGCCGAAAGGAAGGCATGCAGCAACTCCATGAGGCCTTAATGGCTCTTCTGCTTTAGTTTAAGGTAGTAAGCTTTTCAGGTCTCCTAGGACTGTCGCGTCAGCACCCGTTTCCGTTCCAGAATATTGGGTACCCCCAGGATGCCCTGGGCCTGTTAAGCAACATCCAGCCCCGTAGGCCCTTTGGAGGACCCCTGTGTTTGCCGAGTGAGGGGCAACACACTGCACTCTTCCTTGGGAATGATACATTTCCTCAGCTCTACAGCAGCTTCAGGAACACAGGTCTAGAATCTCCAGCCCTCCAAGGAAGTCGGCTTCCTTGCCCGAGGTGGGCTAACGTGAGGAGATCACTCTGCTCATATTTCCTTCTAACACCTCTTACCTGAATCACCCATCCCTCAAGGAGACTGTCGGAGTGCGTTCCAACGGCAACATAAGCACAGTTCTTGGTGTAACCCTGCAGGCTTTCGGAAGATTCACAGGCCCCTTTGCGGACCTCGAGCATTCCTCCTTTAGGCAGCTCACTACACGCACAATAGCGGGCGGAGGAAAGGGTGATTCAGGGGAGGGCCCAGGAGGTAACTTGAGTCTCCTTTGAGTTGTTGGAATCCACATGTACTTCTGCAGCCTGTCAACATGGAAAAGGGAGAGTGATGGCACAAGGCTTCTTTTCCCAGTTTGAAAGCTCCATTGATGCGGACTTGACGCTACCTGAAAAGCATTGTTGTTGTCGTGGTTTTCCTCACTGTCGGCATGGTTCTGAGAAGAAGATGAGTTTGCCCGGAAGAAACCTTTGGCTTCCAGTTCCTACTTGGAAGCTCATCCTGCTCTGCTCTATACCTAAAGTGAAACACAATGGGAGCACGAGCCTCGAAGTAAGGCCCTGATTTGCTTTGCCAAACTGGAGGCGTGCCGCAGCTCCACGAGGCCTTCATCGCTGTTCGGCTTTAGTTTCACGGTAGTAAGCTTTTCAAGACTCCTAGGGACCTTTCTTCAGCCCCCGTTTCGGTACCAGAACACTGAATACAGCCAGGAAGCTCTGGTCCTGTTAAGCAACTTCCAGCCCCGTAGGCCTTTTGGAACACCCCCGGGTTGGCTAGCGAAATGCAACCCACTGCACACTTCCTTGGGAGAGCCAGATTACCTCAGGTTTACACAGGATTCAGGAAGACAGTTCCAGACTGTCCTACATGCAACGGATGTAATCTTGTTCCCCTAGCCGAACTCCATAGAGAAAAACACTCTCTTTCTAATCCCTTTTCAGATTTCACTCTTAGAGCCACGCATCCTCAAGGAGGTGGTCGGCTTGCATTCCAAGTAAAACACAAACACGGTTCTTGGTGTAACACTGCAGGCCTGTGGAAGATGAACAGGACCCTAAGTCTCCCTCGCCCATCCTTTGTTTAGGCACTTCACTGCACGCAGAACACCGGTCGAAGAACCAATTTGATTCAGTGAAAGCCCCAGTGAGTAACTCGAGTCTCTTTTTACGTTTAGCGTCGACATGTGCTTAGGCTGCGTGTCAACCTAGAAATGGGAGACTGATGGCACAAGGCTTGTTTTCCCATTTGGAAAGCTCCGTTCATGCGGCCTCGAAGCTACCTGAAAAGCATTGTTGTGACCGGGCTTTTACTCACTGCCCCCATGGCTCAGAGAAGAAAATGAGTTTTCGCGAAGGAAACCTTGGGCTTCCAGTTCCTACTTGGAGGCTCGTCCTGCTCTGCCCTTATACGTAAAGTGAAAGTCAACGTGAGCACTAGCCTCGAAGGAAGGCCCTGATTTCCCTTGCCGAAAGGAAGGCATGCAGCAACTCCATGAGGCTTTAATGGCTCTTCTGCTTTAGTTTAAGGTAGTAAGCTTTTCAGGTCTCCTAGGTCTGTCGCGTCAGCACCCGTTTCCGTTCCAGAATATTGGGTACCCCCAGGATGCCCTGGGCCTGTTAAGCAACATCCAGCCCCGTAGGCCCTTTGGAGGACCCCTGTGTTTGCCGAGTGAGGGGCAACACACTGCACTCTTCCTTGGGAATGATACATTTCCTCAGCTCTACAGCAGCTTCAGGAACACAGGTCTAGAATCTCCAGCCCTCCAAGGAAGTCGGCCTCCTTGCCCGAGGTGGGCTAACGTGAGGAGATCACTCTGCTCATATTTCCTTCTAACACCTCTTACCTGAATCACCCATCCCTCAAGGAGACTGTCGGAGTGCGTTCCAAGGGAAACATAAGCACAGTTCTTGGTGTAACCCTGCAGGCTTTCGGAAGATTGACAGGCCCCTTTGCGGACCTCGAGCATTCCTCCTTTAGGCAGCTCACTACACGCACAATAGCGGGCGGAGGAAAGGGTGATTCAGGGGAGGGCCCAGGAGGTAACTTGAGTCTCCTTTGAGTTGTTGGAATCCACATGTACTTCTGCAGCCTGTCAACATGGAAAAGGGAGAGTGATGGCACAAGGCTTCTTTTCCCAGTTTGAAAGCTCCATTGATGCGGACTTGACGCTACCTGAAAAGCATTGTTGTTGTCGTAGTTTTCCTCACTGTCGGCATGGTTCTGAGAAGAAGATGAGTTTGCCCGGAAGAAACCTTTGGCTTCCAGTTCCTACTTGGAAGCTCATCCTTCTCTGCTCTATACCTAAAGTGAAACACAATGGGAGCACGAGCCTCGAAGTAAGGCCCTGATTTGCTTTGCCAAACTGGAGGCGTGCCGCAGCTCCACGAGGCCTTCATCGCTGTTCGGCTTTAGTTTCACGGTAGTAAGCTTTTCAAGACTCCTAGGGACCTTTCTTCAGCCCCCGTTTCGGTACCAGAACACTGAGTACAGCGAGGAAGCTCTGGTCCTGTTAAGCAACTTCCAGCCCCGTAGGCCTTTTGGAACACCCCCGGGTTGGCTAGCGAAATGCAACCCACTGCACACTTCCTTGGGAGAGCCAGATTACCTCAGGTTTACACAGGATTCAGGAAGACAGTTCCAGACTGTCCTACATGCAATGGATGTAATCTCGTTCCCCTAGCCGAACTCCATAGAGAAAAACACTCTCTTTCTAATCCCTTTTCAGATTTCACTCTTAGAGCCACGCATCCTCAAGGAGGTGGTCGGCTTGCATTCCAAGTAAAACACAAACACGGTTCTTGGTGTAACACCGCAGGCCTGTGGAAGATGAACAGGACCCTAAGTCTCCCTCGCCCATCCTTTGTTTAGGCACTTCACTGCACGCAGAACACCGGTCGAAGAACCAATTTGATTCAGTGAAAGCCCCAGTGAGTAACTCGAGTCTCTTTGGACGTTTAGCGTCGACATGTGCTTAGGCTGCGTGTCAACCTAGAAATGGGAGACTGATGGCACAAGGCTTGTTTTCCCATTTGGAAAGCTCCGTTCATGCGGCCTCGAAGCTACCTGAAAAGCATTGTTGTGACCGGGCTTTTACTCACTGCCGGCATGGCTCAGAGAAGAAAATGAGTTTTCGCGAAGGAAACCTTGGGCTTCCAGTTCCTACTTGGAGGCTCGTCCTGCTCTGCCCTTATACGTAAAGTGAAAGTCAATGTGAGCACTAGCCTCGAAGGAAGGCCCTGATTTCCCTTGCCGAAAGGAAGGCATGCAGCAACTCCATGAGGCCTTAATGGCTCTTCTGCTTTAGTTTAAGGTAGTAAGCTTTTCAGGTCTCCTAGGACTGTCGCGTCAGCACCCGTTTCCGTTCCAGAATATTGGGTACCCCCAGGATGCCCTGGGCCTGTTAAGCAACATCCAGCCCCGTAGGCCCTTTGGAGGACCCCTGTGTTTGCCGAGTGAGGGGCAACACACTGCACTCTTCCTTGGGAATGATACATTTCCTCAGCTCTACAGCAGCTTCAGGAACACAGGTCTAGAATCTCCAGCCCTCCAAGGAAGTCGGCTTCCTTGCCCGAGGTGGGCTAACGTGAGGAGATCACTCTGCTCATATTTCCTTCTAACACCTCTTACCTGAATCACCCATCCCTCAAGGAGACTGTCGGAGTGCGTTCCAACGGCAACATAAGCACAGTTCTTGGTGTAACCCTGCAGGCTTTCGGAAGATTCACAGGCCCCTTTGCGGACCTCGAGCATTCCTCCTTTAGGCAGCTCACTACACGCACAATAGCGGGCGGAGGAAAGGGTGATTCAGGGGAGGGCCCAGGAGGTAACTTGAGTCTCCTTTGAGTTGTTGGAATCCACATGTACTTCTGCAGCCTGTCAACATGGAAAAGGGAGAGTGATGGCACAAGGCTTCTTTTCCCAGTTTGAAAGCTCCATTGATGCGGACTTGACGCTACCTGAAAAGCATTGTTGTTGTCGTGGTTTTCCTCACTGTCGGCATGGTTCTGAGAAGAAGATGAGTTTGCCCGGAAGAAACCTTTGGCTTCCAGTTCCTACTTGGAAGCTCATCCTGCTCTGCTCTATACCTAAAGTGAAACACAATGGGAGCACGAGCCTCGAAGTAAGGCCCTGATTTGCTTTGCCAAACTGGAGGCGTGCCGCAGCTCCACGAGGCCTTCATCGCTGTTCGGCTTTAGTTTCACGGTAGTAAGCTTTTCAAGACTCCTAGGGACCTTTCTTCAGCCCCCGTTTCGGTACCAGAACACTGAATACAGCCAGGAAGCTCTGGTCCTGTTAAGCAACTTCCAGCCCCGTAGGCCTTTTGGAACACCCCCGGGTTGGCTAGCGAAATGCAACCCACTGCACACTTCCTTGGAAGAGCCAGATTACCTCAGGTTTACACAGGATTCAGGAAGACAGTTCCAGACTGTCCTACATGCAACGGATGTAATCTCGTTCCCCTAGCCGAACTCCATAGAGAAAAACACTCTCTTTCTAATCCCTTTTCAGATTTCACTCTTAGAGCCACGCATCCTCAAGGAGGTGGTCGGCTTGCATTCCAAGTAAAACACAAACACGGTTCTTGGTGTAACACTGCAGGCCTGTGGAAGATGAACAGGACCCTAAGTCTCCCTCGCCCATCCTTTGTTTAGGCACTTCACTGCACGCAGAACACCGGTCGAAGAACCAATTTGATTCAGTGAAAGCCCCAGTGAGTAACTCGAGTCTCTTTTTACGTTTAGCGTCGACATGTGCTTAGGCTGCGTGTCAACCTAGAAATGGGAGACTGATGGCACAAGGCTTGTTTTCCCATTTGGAAAGCTCCGTTCATGCGGCCTCGAAGCTACCTGAAAAGCATTGTTGTGACCGGGCTTTTACTCACTGCCGGCATGGCTCAGAGAAGAAAATGAGTTTTCGCGAAGGAAACCTTGGGCTTCCAGTTCCTACTTGGAGGCTCGGCCTGCTCTGCCCTTATACGTAAAGTGAAAGTCAACGTGAGCACTAGCCTCGAAGGAAGGCCCTGATTTCCCTTGCCGAAAGGAAGGCATGCAGCAACTCCATGAGGCTTTAATGGCTCTTCTGCTTTAGTTTAAGGTAGTAAGCTTTTCAGGTCTCCTAGGACTGTCGCGTCAGCACCCGTTTCCGTTCCAGAATATTGGGTACCCCCAGGATGCCCTGGGCCTGTTAAGCAACATCCAGCCCCGTAGGCCCTTTGGAGGACCCCTGTGTTTGCCGAGTGAGGGGCAACACACTGCACTCTTCCTTGGGAATGATACATTTCCTCAGCTCTACAGCAGCTTCAGGAACACAGGTCTAGAATCTCCAGCCCTCCAAGGAAGTCGGCCTCCTTGCCCGAGGTGGGCTAACGTGAGGAGATCACTCTGCTCATATTTCCTTCTAACACCTCTTACCTGAATCACCCATCCCTCAAGGAGACTGTCGGAGTGCGTTCCAAGGGAAACATAAGCACAGTTCTTGGTGTAACCCTGCAGGCTTTCGGAAGATTGACAGGCCCCTTTGCGGACCTCGAGCATTCCTCCTTTAGGCAGCTCACTACACGCACAATAGCGGGCGGAGGAAAGGGTGATTCAGGGGAGGGCCCAGGAGGTAACTTGAGTCTCCTTTGAGTTGTTGGAATCCACATGTACTTCTGCAGCCTGTCAACATGGAAAAGGGAGAGTGATGGCACAAGGCTTCTTTTCCCAGTTTGAAAGCTCCATTGATGCGGACTTGACGCTACCTGAAAAGCATTGTTGTTGTCGTGGTTTTCCTCACTGTCGGCATGGTTCTGAGAAGAAGATGAGTTTGCCCGGAAGAAACCTTTGGCTTCCAGTTCCTACTTGGAAGCTCATCCTGCTCTGCTCTATACCTAAAGTGAAACACAATGGGAGCACGAGCCTCGAAGTAAGGCCCTGATTTGCTTTGCCAAACTGGAGGCGTGCCGCAGCTCCACGAGGCCTTCATCGCGGTTCGGCTTTAGTTTCACGGTAGTAAGCTTTTCAAGACTCCTAGGGACCTTTCTTCAGCCCCCGTTTCGGTACCAGAACACTGAGTACAGCCAGGAAGCTCTGGTCCTGTTAAGCAACTTCCAGCCGCGTAGGCCTTTTGGAACACCCCCGGGTTGGCTAGCGAAATGCAACCCACTGCACACTTCCTTGGGAGAGCCAGATTACCTCAGGTTTACACAGGATTCAGGAAGACAGTTCCAGACTGTCCTACATGCAACGGATGTAATCTCGTTCCCCTAGCCGAACTCCATAGAGAAAAACACTCTCTTTCTAATCCCTTTTCAGATTTCACTCTTAGAGCCACGCATCCTCAAGGAGGTGGTCGGCTTGCATTCCAAGTAAAACACAAACACGGTTCTTGGTGTAACACCGCAGGCCTGTGGAAGATGAACAGGACCCTAAGTCTCCCTCGCCCATCCTTTCTTTAGGCACTTCACTGCACGCAGAACACCGGTCGAAGAACCAATTTGATTCAGTGAAAGCCCCAGTGAGTAACTCGAGTCTCTTTGGACGTTTAGCGTCGACATGTGCTTAGGCTGCGTGTCAACCTAGAAATGGGAGACTGATGGCACAAGGCTTGTTTTCCCATTTGGAAAGCTCCGTTCATGCGGCCTCGAAGCTACCTGAAAAGCATTGTTGTGACCGGGCTTTTACTCACTGCCCCCATGGCTCAGAGAAGAAAATGAGTTTTCGCGAAGGAAACCTTGGGCTTCCAGTTCCTACTTGGAGGCTCGTCCTGCTCTGCCCTTATACGTAAAGTGAAAGTCAATGTGAGCACTAGCCTCGAAGGAAGGCCCTGATTTCCCTTGCCGAAAGGAAGGCATGCAGCAACTCCATGAGGCCTTAATGGCTCTTCTGCTTTAGTTTAAGGTAGTAAGCTTTTCAGGTCTCCTAGGACTGTCGCGTCAGCACCCGTTTCCGTTCCAGAATATTGGGTACCCCCAGGATGCCCTGGGCCTGTTAAGCAACATCCAGCCCCGTAGGCCCTTTGGAGGACCCCTGTGTTTGCCGAGTGAGGGGCAACACACTGCACTCTTCCTTGGGAATGATACATTTCCTCAGCTCTACAGCAGCTTCAGGAACACAGGTCTAGAATCTCCAGCCCTCCAAGGAAGTCGGCTTCCTTGCCCGAGGTGGGCTAACGTGAGGAGATCACTCTGCTCATATTTCCTTCTAACACCTCTTACCTGAATCACCCATCCCTCAAGGAGACTGTCGGAGTGCGTTCCAACGGCAACATAAGCACAGTTCTTGGTGTAACCCTGCAGGCTTTCGGAAGATTCACAGGCCCCTTTGCGGACCTCGAGCATTCCTCCTTTAGGCAGCTCACTACACGCACAATAGCGGGCGGAGGAAAGGGTGATTCAGGGGAGGGCCCAGGAGGTAACTTGAGTCTCCTTTGAGTTGTTGGAATCCACATGTACTTCTGCAGCCTGTCAACATGGAAAAGGGAGAGTGATGGCACAAGGCTTCTTTTCCCAGTTTGAAAGCTCCATTGATGCGGACTTGACGCTACCTGAAAAGCATTGTTGTTGTCGTGGTTTTCCTCACTGTCGGCATGGTTCTGAGAAGAAGATGAGTTTGCCCGGAAGAAACCTTTGGCTTCCAGTTCCTACTTGGAAGCTCATCCTGCTCTGCTCTATACCTAAAGTGAAACACAATGGGAGCACGAGCCTCGAAGTAAGGCCCTGATTTGCTTTGCCAAACTGGAGGCGTGCCGCAGCTCCACGAGGCCTTCATCGCTGTTCGGCTTTAGTTTCACGGTAGTAAGCTTTTCAAGACTCCTAGGGACCTTTCTTCAGCCCCCGTTTCGGTACCAGAACACTGAATACAGCCAGGAAGCTCTGGTCCTGTTAAGCAACTTCCAGCCCCGTAGGCCTTTTGGAACACCCCCGGGTTGGCTAGCGAAATGCAACCCACTGCACACTTCCTTGGGAGAGCCAGATTACCTCAGGTTTACACAGGATTCAGGAAGACAGTTCCAGACTGTCCTACATGCAACGGATGTAATCTCGTTCCCCTAGCCGAACTCCATAGAGAAACACACTCTCTTTCTAATCCCTTTTCAGATTTCACTCTTAGAGCCACGCATCCTCAAGGAGGTGGTCGGCTTGCATTCCAAGTAAAACACAAACACGGTTCTTGGTGTAACACTGCAGGCCTGTGGAAGATGAACAGGACCCTAAGTCTCCCTCGCCCATCCTTTGTTTAGGCACTTCACTGCACGCAGAACACCGGTCGAAGAACCAATTTGATTCAGTGAAAGCCCCAGTGAGTAACTCGAGTCTCTTTTTACGTTTAGCGTCGACATGTGCTTAGGCTGCGTGTCAACCTAGAAATGGGAGACTGATGGCACAAGGCTTGTTTTCCCATTTGGAAAGCTCCGTTCATGCGGCCACGAAGCTACCTGAAAAGCATTGTTGTGACCGGGCTTTACTCACTGCCGGCATGGCTCAGAGAAGAAAATGAGTTTTCGCGAAAGAAACCTTGGGCTTCCAGTTCCTACTTGGAGGCTCGTCCTGCTCTGCCCTATACGTAAAGTGAAAGTCAACGTGAGCACTAGCCTCGAAGGAAGGCCCTGATTTCCCTTGCCGAAAGGAAGGCATGCAGCAACTCCATGAGGCCTTAATGGCTCTTCTGCTTTAGTTTAAGGTAGTAAGCTTTTCAGGTCTCCTAGGACTGTCGCGTCAGCACCCGTTTCCGTTCCAGAATATTGGGTACCCCCAGGATGCCCTGGGCCTGTTAAGCAACATCCAGCCCCGTAGGCCCTTTGGAGGACCCCTGTGTTTGCCGAGTGAGGGGCAACACACTGCACTCTTCCTTGGGAATGATACATTTCCTCAGCTCTACAGCAGCTTCAGGAACACAGGTCTAGAATCTCCAGCCCTCCAAGGAAGTCGGCCTCCTTGCCCGAGGTGGGCTAACGTGAGGAGATCACTCTGCTCATATTTCCTTCTAACACCTCTTACCTGAATCACCCATCCCTCAAAGAGACTGTCGGAGTGCGTTCCAAGGGAAACATAAGCACAGTTCTTGGTGTAACCCTGCAGGCTTTCGGAAGATTGACAGGCCCCTTTGCGGACCTGGAGCATTCCTCCTTTAGGCAGCTCACTACACGCACAATAGCGGGCGGAGGAAAGGGTGATTCAGGGGAGGGCCCAGGAGGTAACTTGAGTCTCCTTTGAGTTGTTGGAATCCACATGTACTTCTGCAGCCTGTCAACATGGAAAAGGGAGAGTGATGGCACAAGGCTTCTTTTCCCAGTTTGAAAGTTCCATTGATGCGGACTTGACGCTACCTGAAAAGCATTGTTGTTGTCGTGGTTTTCCTCACTGTCGGCATGGTTCTGAGAAGAAGATGAGTTTGCCCGGAAGAAACCTTTGGCTTCCAGTTCCTACTTGGCAGCTCATCCTGCTCTGCTCTATACCTAAAGTGAAACACAATGGGAGCACGAGCCTCGAAGTAAGGCCCTGATTTGCTTTGCCAAACTGGAGGCGTGCCGCAGCTCCACGAGGCCTTCATCGCGGTTCGGCTTTAGTTTCACGGTAGTAAGCTTTTCAAGACTCCTAGGGACCTTTCTTCAGCCCCCGTTTCGGTACCAGAACACTGAGTACAGCCAGGAAGCTCTGGTCCTGTTAAGCAACTTCCAGCCCCGTAGGCCTTTTGGAACACCCCCGGGTTGGCTAGCAAAATGCAACCCACTGCACACTTCCTTGGGAGAGCCAGATTACCTCAGGTTTACACAGGATTCAGGAAGACAGTTCCAGACTGTCCTACATGCAACGGATGTAATCTCGTTCCCCTAGCCGAACTCCATAGAGAAAAACACTCTCTTTCTAATCCCTTTTCAGATTTCACTCTTAGAGCCACGCATCCTCAAGGAGGTGGTCGGCTTGCATTCCAAGTAAAACACAAACACGGTTCTTGGTGTAACACCGCAGGCCTGTGGAAGATGAACAGGACCCTAAGTCTTCCTCGCCCATCCTTTCTTTAGGCACTTCACTGCACGCAGAACACCGGTCGAAGAACCAATTTGATTCAGTGAAAGCCCCAGTGAGTAACTCGAGTCTCTTTGGACGTTTAGCGTCGACATGTGCTTAGGCTGCGTGTCAACCTAGAAATGGGAGACTGATGGCACAAGGCTTGTTTTCCCATTTGGAAAGCTCCGTTCATGCGGCCTCGAAGCTACCTGAAAAGCATTGTTGTGACCGGGCTTTTACTCACTGCCCCCATGGCTCAGAGAAGAAAATGAGTTTTCGCGAAGGAAACCATGGGCTTCCAGTTCCTACTTGGAGGCTCGTCCTGCTCTGCCCTATACGTAAAGTGAAAGTCAACGTGAGCACTAGCCTCGAAGGAAGGCCCTGATTTCCCTTGCCGAAAGGAAGGCATGCAGCAACTCCATGAGGCCTTAATGGCTCTTCTGCTTTAGTTTAAGGTAGTAAGCTTTTCAGGTCTCCTAGGACTGTCGCGTCAGCACCCGTTTCCGTTCCAGAATATTGGGTACCCCCAGGATGCCCTGGGCCTGTTAAGCAACATCCAGCCCCGTAGGCCCTTTGGAGGACCCCTGTGTTTGCCGAGTGAGGGGCAACACACTGCACACTTCCTTGGGAATGATACATTTCCTCAGCTCTACAGCAGCTTCAGGAACACAGGTCAAGAATCTCCAGCCCTCCAAGGAAGTCGGCCTCCTTGCCCGAGGTGGGCTAACGTGAGGAGATCACTCTGCTCATATTTCCTTCTAACACCTCTTACCTGAATCACCCATCCCTCAAGGAGACTGTCGGAGTGCGTTCCAACGGCAACATAAGCACAGTTCTTGGTGTAACCCTGCAGGCTTTCGGAAGATTCACAGGCCCCTTTGCGGACCTCGAGCATTCCTCCTTTAGGCAGCTCACTACACGCACAATAGCGGGCGGAGGAAAGGGTGATTCAGGGGAGGGCCCAGGAGGTAACTTGAGTCTCCTTTGAGTTGTTGGAATCCACATGTACTTCTGCAGCCTGTCAACATGGAAAAGGGAGAGTGATGGCACAAGGCTTCTTTTCCCAGTTTGAAAGCTCCATTGATGCGGACTTGACGCTACCTGAAAAGCATTGTTGTTGTCGTGGTTTTCCTCACTGTCGGCATGGTTCTGAGAAGAAGATGAGTTTGCCCGGAAGAAACCTTTGGCTTCCAGTTCCTACTTGGAAGCTCATCCTGCTCTGCTCTATACCTAAAGTGAAACACAATGGGAGCACGAGCCTCGAAGTAAGGCCCTGATTTGCTTTGCCAAACTGGAGGCGTGCCGCAGCTCCACGAGGCCTTCATCGCTGTTCGGCTTTAGTTTCACGGTAGTAAGCTTTTCAAGACTCCTAGGGACCTTTCTTCAGCCCCCGTTTCGGTACCAGAACACTGAATACAGCCAGGAAGCTCTGGTCCTGTTAAGCAACTTCCAGCCCCGTAGGCCTTTTGGAACACCCCCGGGTTGGCTAGCGAAATGCAACCCACTGCACACTTCCTTGGGAGAGCCAGATTACCTCAGGTTTACACAGGATTCAGGAAGACAGTTCCAGACTGTCCTACATGCAACGGATGTAATCTCGTTCCCCTAGCCGAACTCCATAGAGAAAAACACTCTCTTTCTAATCCCTTTTCAGATTTCACTCTTAGAGCCACGCATCCTCAAGGAGGTGGTCGGCTTGCATTCCAAGTAAAACACAAACACGGTTCTTGGTGTAACACTGCAGGCCTGTGGAAGATGAACAGGACCCTAAGTCTCCCTCGCCCATCCTTTGTTTCGGCACTTCACTGCACGCAGAACACCGGTCGAAGAACCAATTTGATTCAGTGAAAGCCCCAGTGAGTAACTCGAGTCTCTTTGGACGTTTAGCGTCGACATGTGCTTAGGCTGCGTGTCAACCTAGAAATGGGAGACTGATGGCACAAGGCTTGTTTTCCCATTTGGAAAGCTCCGTTCATGCGGCCTCGAAGCTACCTGAAAAGCATTGTTGTGACCGGGCTTTTACTCACTGCCGGCATGGCTCAGAGAAGAAAATGAGTTTTCGCGAAGGAAACCTTGGGCTTCCAGTTCCTACTTGGAGGCTCGTCCTGCTCTGCCCTATACGTAAAGTGAAAGTCAACGTGAGCACTAGCCTCGAAGGAAGGCCCTGATTTCCCTTGCCGAAAGGAAGGCATGCAGCAACTCCATGAGGCTTTAATGGCTCTTCTGCTTTAGTTTAAGGTAGTAAGCTTTTCAGGTCTCCTAGGACTGTCGCGTCAGCACCCGTTTCCGTTCCAGAATATTGGGTACCCCCAGGATGCCCTGGGCCTGTTAAGCAACATCCAGCCCCGTAGGCCCTTTGGAGGACCCCTGTGTTTGCCGAGTGAGGGGCAACACACTGCACTCTTCCTTGGGAATGATACATTTCCTCAGCTCTACAGCAGCTTCAGGAACACAGGTCTAGAATCTCCAGCCCTCCAAGGAAGTCGGCCTCCTTGCCCGAGGTGGGCTAACGTGAGGAGATCACTCTGCTCATATTTCCTTCTAACACCTCTTACCTGAATCACCCATCCCTCAAGGAGACTGTCGGAGTGCGTTCCAAGGGAAACATAAGCACAGTTCTTGGTGTAACCCTGCAGGCTTTCGGAAGATTGACAGGCCCCTTTGCGGACCTCGAGCATTCCTCCTTTAGGCAGCTCACTACACGCACAATAGCGGGCGGAGGAAAGGGTGATTCAGGGGAGGGCCCAGGAGGTAACATGAGTCTCCTTTGAGTTGTTGGAATCCACATGTACTTCTGCAGCCTGTCAACATGGAAAAGGGAGAGTGATGGCACAAGGCTTCTTTTCCCAGTTTGAAAGCTCCATTGATGCGGACTTGACGCTACCTGAAAAGCATTGTTGTTGTCGTGGTTTTCCTCACTGTCGGCATGGTTCTGAGAAGAAGATGAGTTTGCCCGGAAGAAACCTTTGGCTTCCAGTTCCTACTTGGAAGCTCATCCTGCTCTGCTCTATACCTAAAGTGAAACACAATGGGAGCACGAGCCTCGAAGTAAGGCCCTGATTTGCTTTGCCAAACTGGAGGCGTGCCGCAGCTCCACGAGGCCTTCATCGCGGTTCGGCTTTAGTTTCACGGTAGTAAGCTTTTCAAGACTCCTAGGGACCTTTCTTCAGCCCCCGTTTCGGTACCAGAACACTGAGTACAGCCAGGAAGCTCTGGTCCGGTTAAGCAACTTCCAGCCCCGTAGGCCTTTTGGAACAGCCCCGGGTTGGCTAGCGAAATGCAACCCACTGCACACTTCCTTGGGAGAGCCAGATTACCTCAGGTTTACACAGGATTCAGGAAGACAGTTCCAGACTGTCCTACATGCAACGGATGTAATCTCGTTCCGCTAGCCGAACTCCATAGAGAAAAACACTCTCTTTCTAATCCCTTTTCAGATTTCACTCTTAGAGCCACGCATCCTCAAGGAGGTGGTCGGCTTGCATTCCAAGTAAAACACAAACACGGTTCTTGGTGTAACACCGCAGGCCTGTGGAAGATGAACAGGACCCTAAGTCTCCCTCGCCCATCCTTTCTTTAGGCACTTCACTGCACGCAGAACACCGGTCGAAGAACCAATTTGATTCAGTGAAAGCCCCAGTGAGTAACTCGAGTCTCTTTGGACGTTTAGCGTCGACATGTGCTTAGGCTGCGTGTCAACCTAGAAATGGGAGACTGATGGCACAAGGCTTGTTTTCCCATTTGGAAAGCTCCGTTCATGCGGCCTCGAAGCTACCTGAAAAGCATTGTTGTGACCGGGCTTTTACTCACTGCCCCCATGGCTCAGAGAAGAAAATGAGTTTTCGCGAAGGAAACCTTGGGCTTCCAGTTCCTACTTGGAGGCTCGTCCTGCTCTGCCCTATACGTAAAGTGAAAGTCAACGTGAGCACTAGCCTCGAAGGAAGGCCCTGATTTCCCTTGCCGAAAGGAAGGCATGCAGCAACTCCATGAGGCCTTAATGGCTCTTCTGCTTTAGTTTAAGGTAGTAAGCTTTTCAGGTCTCCTAGGACTGTCGCGTCAGCACCCGTTTCCGTTCCAGAATATTGGGTACCCCCAGGATGCCCTGGGCCTGTTAAGCAACATCCAGCCCCGTAGGCCCTTTGGAGGACCCCTGTGTTTGCCGAGTGAGGGGCAACACACTGCACACTTCCTTGGGAATGATACATTTCCTCAGCTCTACAGCAGCTTCAGGAACACAGGTCAAGAATCTCCAGCCCTCCAAGGAAGTCAGCCTCCTTGCCCGAGGTGGGCTAACGTGAGGAAATCACTCTGCTCATATTTCCTTCTAACACCTCTTACCTGAATCACCCATCCCTCAAGGAGACTGTCGGAGTGCGTTCCAATGGCAACATAAGCACAGTTCTTGGTGTAACCCTGCAGGCTTTCGGAAGATTGACAGGCCCCTTTGAGGACCTCGAGCATTCCTCCTTTAGGCAGCTCACTACACGCACAATAGCGGGCGGAGGAAAGGGTGATTCAGGGGAGGGCCCAGGAGGTAACTTGAGTCTCCTTTGAGTTGTTGGAATCCACATGTACTTCTGCAGCCTGTCAACATGGAAAAGGGAGAGTGATGGCACAAGGCTTCTTTTCCCAGTTTGAAAGCTCCATTGATGCGGACTTGACGCTACCTGAAAAGCATTGTTGTTGTCGTGGTTTTCCTCACTGTCGGCATGGTTCTAGGAAGAAAATGAGTTTGCCCGGAAGAAACCTTTGGCTTCCAGTTCCTACTTGGAATCTCATCCTGCTCTGCTCTATACCGAAAGTGAAACACAATGGGAGCACGAGCCTCGAAGTAAGGCGCTGATTTGCTTTGCCAAACTGGAGGCGTTCCGCAGCTCCACGAGGCCTTCATCGCTGTTCGGCTTTAGTTTCACGGTAGTAAGCTTTTCAAGACTCCTAGGGACCTTTCTTCAGCCCCCGTTTCGGTACCAGAACACTGAGTACAGCCAGGAAGCTCTGGTCCTGTTAAGCAACTTCCAGCCCCGTAGGCCTTTTGGAACACCCCCGGGTTGGCTAGCGAAATGCAACCCACTGCACACTTCCTTGGGAGAGCCAGATTACCTCAGGTTTACACAGGATTCAGGAAGACAGTTCCAGACTGTCCTACATGCAACGGATGTAATCTCGTTCCCCTAGCCGAACTCCATAGAGAAACACACTCTCTTTCTAATCCCTTTTCAGATTTCACTCTTAGAGCCACGCATCCTCAAGGAGGTGGTCGGCTTGCATTCCAAGTAAAACACAAACACGGTTCTTGGTGTAACACTGCAGGCCTGTGGAAGATGAACAGGACCCTAAGTCTCCCTCGCCCATCCTTTGTTTAGGCACTTCACTGCACGCAGAACACCGGTCGAAGAACCAATTTGATTCAGTGAAAGCCCCAGTGAGTAACTCGAGTCTCTTTTTACGTTTAGCGTCGACATGTGCTTAGGCTGCGTGTCAACCTAGAAATGGGAGACTGATGGCACAAGGCTTGTTTTCCCATTTGGAAAGCTCCGTTCATGCGGCCTCGAAGCTACCTGAAAAGCATTGTTGTGACCGGGCTTTTACTCACTGCCGGCATGGCTCAGAGAAGAAAATGAGTTTTCGCGAAGGAAACCTTGGGCTTCCAGTTCCTACTTGGAGGCTCGTCCTGCTCTGCCCTTATACGTAAAGTGAAAGTCAACGTGAGCACTAGCCTCGAAGGAAGGCCCTGATTTCCCTTGCCGAAAGGAAGGCATGCAGCAACTCCATGAGGCTTTAATGGCTCTTCTGCTTTAGTTTAAGGTAGTAAGCTTTTCAGGTCTCCTAGGACTGTCGCGTCAGCACCCGTTTCCGTTCCAGAATATTGGGTACCCCCAGGATGCCCTGGGCCTGTTAAGCAACATCCAGCCCCGTAGGCCCTTTGGAGGACCCCTGTGTTTGCCGAGTGAGGGGCAACACACTGCACTCTTCCTTGGGAATGATACATTTCCTCAGCTCTACAGCAGCTTCAGGAACACAGGTCTAGAATCTCCAGCCCTCCAAGGAAGTCGGCCTCCTTGCCCGAGGTGGGCTAACGTGAGGAGATCACTCTGCTCATATTTCCTTCTAACACCTCTTACCTGAATCACCCATCCCTCAAGGAGACTGTCGGAGTGCGTTCCAAGGGAAACATAAGCACAGTTCTTGGTGTAACCCTGCAGGCTTTCGGAAGATTGACAGGCCCCTTTGCGGACCTCGAGCATTCCTCCTTTAGGCAGCTCACTACACGCACAATAGCGGGCGGAGGAAAGGGTGATTCAGGGGAGGGCCCAGGAGGTAACTTGAGTCTCCTTTGAGTTGTTGGAATCCACATGTACTTCTGCAGCCTGTCAACATGGAAAAGGGAGAGTGATGGCACAAGGCTTCTTTTCCCAGTTTGAAAGCTCCATTGATGCGGACTTGACGCTACCTGAAAAGCATTGTTGTTGTCGTGGTTTTCCTCACTGTCGGCATGGTTCTGAGAAGAAGATGAGTTTGCCCGGAAGAAACCTTTGGCTTCCAGTTCCTACTTGGAAGCTCATCCTGCTCTGCTCTATACCTAAAGTGAAACACAATGGGAGCACGAGCCTCGAAGTAAGGCCCTGATTTGCTTTGCCAAACTGGAGGCGTGCCGCAGCTCCACGAGGCCTTCATCGCGGTTCGGCTTTAGTTTCACGGTAGTAAGCTTTTCAAGACTCCTAGGGACCTTTCTTCAGCCCCCGTTTCGGTACCAGAACACTGAGTACAGCCAGGAAGCTCTGGTCCTGTTAAGCAACTTCCAGCCGCGTAGGCCTTTTGGAACACCCCCGGGTTGGCTAGCGAAATGCAACCCACTGCACACTTCCTTGGGAGAGCCAGATTACCTCAGGTTTACACAGGATTCAGGAAGACAGTTCCAGACTGTCCTACATGCAACGGATGTAATCTCGTTCCCCTAGCCGAACTCCATAGAGAAAAACACTCTCTTTCTAATCCCTTTTCAGATTTCACTCTTAGAGCCACGCATCCTCAAGGAGGTGGTCGGCTTGCATTCCAAGTAAAACACAAACACGGTTCTTGGTGTAACACCGCAGGCCTGTGGAAGATGAACAGGACCCTAAGTCTCCCTCGCCCATCCTTTCTTTAGGCACTTCACTGCACGCAGAACACCGGTCGAAGAACCAATTTGATTCAGTGAAAGCCCCAGTGAGTAACTCGAGTCTCTTTGGACGTTTAGCGTCGACATGTGCTTAGGCTGCGTGTCAACCTAGAAATGGGAGACTGATGGCACAAGGCTTGTTTTCCCATTTGGAAAGCTCCGTTCATGCGGCCTCGAAGCTACCTGAAAAGCATTGTTGTGACCGGGCTTTTAATCACTGCCGGCATGGCTCAGAGAAGAAAATGAGTTTTCGCGAAGGAAACCTTGGGCTTCCAGTTCCTACTTGGAGGCTCGTCCTGCTCTGCCCTTATACGTAAAGTGAAAGTCAATGTGAGCACTAGCCTCGAAGGAAGGCCCTGATTTCCCTTGCCGAAAGGAAGGCATGCAGCAACTCCATGAGGCCTTAATGGCTCTTCTGCTTTAGTTTAAGGTAGTAAGCTTTTCAGGTCTCCTAGGACTGTCGCGTCAGCACCCGTTTCCGTTCCAGAATATTGGGTACCCCCAGGATGCCCTGGGCCTGTTAAGCAACATCCAGCCCCGTAGGCCCTTTGGAGGACCCCTGTGTTTGCCGAGTGAGGGGCAACACACTGCACTCTTCCTTGGGAATGATACATTTCCTCAGCTCTACAGCAGCTTCAGGAACACAGGTCTAGAATCTCCAGCCCTCCAAGGAAGTCGGCTTCCTTGCCCGAGGTGGGCTAACGTGAGGAGATCACTCTGCTCATATTTCCTTCTAACACCTCTTACCTGAATCACCCATCCCTCAAGGAGACTGTCGGAGTGCGTTCCAACGGCAACATAAGCACATTTCTTGGTGTAACCCTGCAGGCTTTCGGAAGATTCACAGGCCCCTTTGCGGACCTCGAGCATTCCTCCTTTAGGCAGCTCACTACACGCACAATAGCGGGCGGAGGAAAGGGTGATTCAGGGGAGGGCCCAGGAGGTAACTTGAGTCTCCTTTGAGTTGTTGGAATCCACATGTACTTCTGCAGCCTGTCAACATGGAAAAGGGAGAGTGATGGCACAAGGCTTCTTTTCCCAGTTTGAAAGCTCCATTGATGCGGACTTGACGCTACCTGAAAAGCATTGTTGTTGTCGTGGTTTTCCTCACTGTCGGCATGGTTCTGAGAAGAAGATGAGTTTGCCCGGAAGAAACCTTTGGCTTCCAGTTCCTACTTGGAAGCTCATCCTGCTCTGCTCTATACCTAAAGTGAAACACAATGGGAGCACGAGCCTCGAAGTAAGGCCCTGATTTGCTTTGCCAAACTGGAGGCGTGCCGCAGCTCCACGAGGCCTTCATCGCTGTTCGGCTTTAGTTTCACGGTAGTAAGCTTTTCAAGACTCCTAGGGACCTTTCTTCAGCCCCCGTTTCGGTACCAGAACACTGAATACAGCCAGGAAGCTCTGGTCCTGTTAAGCAACTTCCAGCCCCGTAGGCCTTTTGGAACACCCCCGGGTTGGCTAGCGAAATGCAACCCACTGCACACTTCCTTGGGAGAGCCAGATTACCTCAGGTTTACACAGGATTCAGGAAGACAGTTCCAGACTGTCCTACATGCAACGGATGTAATCTCGTTCCCCTAGCCGAACTCCATAGAGAAAAACACTCTCTTTCTAATCCCTTTTCAGATTTCACTCTTAGAGCCACGCATCCTCAAGGAGGTGGTCGGCTTGCATTCCAAGTAAAACACAAACACGGTTCTTGGTGTAACACTGCAGGCCTGTGGAAGATGAACAGGACCCTAAGTCTCCCTCGCCCATCCTTTGTTTAGGCACTTCACTGCACGCAGAACACCGGTCGAAGAACCAATTTGATTCAGTGAAAGCCCCAGTGAGTAACTCGAGTCTCTTTTTACGTTTAGCGTCGACATGTGCTTAGGCTGCGTGTCAACCTAGAAATGGGAGACTGATGGCACAAGGCTTGTTTTCCCATTTGGAAAGCTCCGTTCATGCGGCCTCGAAGCTACCTGAAAAGCATTGTTGTGACCGGGCTTTTACTCACTGCCGGCATGGCTCAGAGAAGAAAATGAGTTTTCGCGAAGGAAACCTTGGGCTTCCAGTTCCTACTTGGAGGCTCGTCCTGCTCTGCCCTATACGTAAAGTGAAAGTCAACGTGAGCACTAGCCTCGAAGGAAGGCCCTGATTTCCCTTGCCGAAAGGAAGGCATGCAGCAACTCCATGAGGCTTTAATGGCTCTTCTGCTTTAGTTTAAGGTAGTAAGCTTTTCAGGTCTCCTAGGACTGTCGCGTCAGCACCCGTTTCCGTTCCAGAATATTGGGTACCCCCAGGATGCCCTGGGCCTGTTAAGCAACATCCAGCCCCGTAGGCCCTTTGGAGGACCCCTGTGTTTGCCGAGTGAGGGGCAACACACTGCACTCTTCCTTGGGAATGATACATTTCCTCAGCTCTACAGCAGCTTCAGGAACACAGGTCTAGAATCTCCAGCCCTCCAAGGAAGTCGGCCTCCTTGCCCGAGGTGGGCTAACGTGAGGAGATCACTCTGCTCATATTTCCTTCTAACACCTCTTACCTGAATCACCCATCCCTCAAGGAGACTGTCGGAGTGCGTTCCAAGGGAAACATAAGCACAGTTCTTGGTGTAACCCTGCAGGCTTTCGGAAGATTCACAGGCCCCTTTGCGGACCTCGAGCATTCCTCCTTTAGGCAGCTCACTACACGCACAATAGCGGGCGGAGGAAAGGGTGATTCAGGGGAGGGCCCAGGAGGTAACTTGAGTCTCCTTTGAGTTGTTGGAATCCACATGTACTTCTGCAGCCTGTCAACATGGAAAAGGGAGAGTGATGGCACAAGGCTTCTTTTCCCAGTTTGAAAGCTCCATTGATGCGGACTTGACGCTACCTGAAAAGCATTGTTGTTGTCGTGGTTTTCCTCACTGTCGGCATGGTTCTGAGAAGAAGATGAGTTTGCCCGGAAGAAACCTTTGGCTTCCAGTTCCTACTTGGAAGCTCATCCTGCTCTGCTCTATACCTAAAGTGAAACACAATGGGAGCACGAGCCTCGAAGTAAGGCCCTGATTTGCTTTGCCAAACTGGAGGCGTGCCGCAGCTCCACGAGGCCTTCATCGCGGTTCGGCTTTAGTTTCACGGTAGTAAGCTTTTCAAGACTCCTAGGGACCTTTCTTCAGCCCCCGTTTCGGTACCAGAACACTGAGTACAGCCAGGAAGCTCTGGTCCGGTTAAGCAACTTCCAGCCCCGTAGGCCTTTTGGAACACCCCCGGGTTGGCTAGCGAAATGCAACCCACTGCACACTTCCTTGGGAGAGCCAGATTACCTCAGGTTTACACAGGATTCAGGAAGACAGTTCCAGACTGTCCTACATGCAACGGATGTAATCTCGTTCCGCTAGCCGAACTCCATAGAGAAAAACACTCTCTTTCTAATCCCTTTTCAGATTTCACTCTTAGAGCCACGCATCCTCAAGGAGGTGGTCGGCTTGCATTCCAAGTAAAACACAAACACGGTTCTTGGTGTAACACTGCAGGCCTGTGGAAGATGAACAGGACCCTAAGTCTCCCTCGCCCATCCTTTGTTTAGGCACTTCACTGCACGCAGAACACCGGTCGAAGAACCAATTTGATTCAGTGAAAGCCCCAGTGAGTAACTCGAGTCTCTTTTTACGTTTAGCGTCGACATGTGCTTAGGCTGCGTGTCAACCTAGAAATGGGAGACTGATGGCACAAGGCTTGTTTTCCCATTTGGAAAGCTCCGTTCATGCGGCCTCGAAGCTACCTGAAAAGCATTGTTGTGACCGGGCTTTTACTCACTGCCGGCATGGCTCAGAGAAGAAAATGAGTTTTCGCGAAGGAAACCTTGGGCTTCCAGTTCCTACTTGGAGGCTCGTCCTGCTCTGCCCTATACGTAAAGTGAAAGTCAACGTGAGCACTAGCCTCGAAGGAAGGCCCTGATTTCCCTTGCCGAAAGGAAGGCATGCAGCAACTCCATGAGGCTTTAATGGCTCTTCTGCTTTAGTTTAAGGTAGTAAGCTTTTCAGGTCTCCTAGGACTGTCGCGTCAGCACCCGTTTCCGTTCCAGAATATTGGGTACCCCCAGGATGCCCTGGGCCTGTTAAGCAACATCCAGCCCCGTAGGCCCTTTGGAGGACCCCTGTGTTTGCCGAGTGAGGGGCAACACACTGCACTCTTCCTTGGGAATGATACATTTCCTCAGCTCTACAGCAGCTTCAGGAACACAGGTCTAGAATCTCCAGCCCTCCAAGGAAGTCGGCCTCCTTGCCCGAGGTGGGCTAACGTGAGGAGATCACTCTGCTCATATTTCCTTCTAACACCTCTTACCTGAATCACCCATCCCTCAAGGAGACTGTCGGAGTGCGTTCCAAGGGAAACATAAGCACAGTTCTTGGTGTAACCCTGCAGGCTTTCGGAAGATTCACAGGCCCCTTTGCGGACCTCGAGCATTCCTCCTTTAGGCAGCTCACTACACGCACAATAGCGGGCGGAGGAAAGGGTGATTCAGGGGAGGGCCCAGGAGGTAACTTGAGTCTCCTTTGAGTTGTTGGAATCCACATGTACTTCTGCAGCCTGTCAACATGGAAAAGGGAGAGTGATGGCACAAGGCTTCTTTTCCCAGTTTGAAAGCTCCATTGATGCGGACTTGACGCTACCTGAAAAGCATTGTTGTTGTCGTGGTTTTCCTCACTGTCGGCATGGTTCTGAGAAGAAGATGAGTTTGCCCGGAAGAAACCTTTGGCTTCCAGTTCCTACTTGGAAGCTCATCCTGCTCTGCTCTATACCTAAAGTGAAACACAATGGGAGCACGAGCCTCGAAGTAAGGCCCTGATTTGCTTTGCCAAACTGGAGGCGTGCCGCAGCTCCACGAGGCCTTCATCGCGGTTCGGCTTTAGTTTCACGGTAGTAAGCTTTTCAAGACTCCTAGGGACCTTTCTTCAGCCCCCGTTTCGGTACCAGAACACTGAGTACAGCCAGGAAGCTCTGGTCCGGTTAAGCAACTTCCAGCCCCGTAGGCCTTTTGGAACACCCCCGGGTTGGCTAGCGAAATGCAACCCACTGCACACTTCCTTGGGAGAGCCAGATTACCTCAGGTTTACACAGGATTCAGGAAGACAGTTCCAGACTGTCCTACATGCAACGGATGTAATCTCGTTCCGCTAGCCGAACTCCATAGAGAAAAACACTCTCTTTCTAATCCCTTTTCAGATTTCACTCTTAGAGCCACGCATCCTCAAGGAGGTGGTCGGCTTGCATTCCAAGTAAAACACAAACACGGTTCTTGGTGTAACACCGCAGGCCTGTGGAAGATGAACAGGACCCTAAGTCTCCCTCGCCCATCCTTTCTTTAGGCACTTCACTGCACGCAGAACACCGGTCGAAGAACCAATTTGATTCAGTGAAAGCCCCAGTGAGTAACTCGAGTCTCTTTGGACGTTTAGCGTCGACATGTGCTTAGGCTGCGTGTCAACCTAGAAATGGGAGACTGATGGCACAAGGCTTGTTTTCCCATTTGGAAAGCTCCGTTCATGCGGCCTCGAAGCTACCTGAAAAGCATTGTTGTGACCGGGCTTTTACTCACTGCCCCTATGGCTCAGAGAAGAAAATGAGTTTTCGCGAAGGAAACCTTGGGCTTCCAGTTCCTACTTGGAGGCTCGTCCTGCTCTGCCCTATACGTAAAGTGAAAGTCAACGTGAGCACTAGCCTCGAAGGAAGGCCCTGATTTCCCTTGCCGAAAGGAAGGCATGCAGCAACTCCATGAGGCCTTAATGGCTCTTCTGCTTTAGTTTAAGGTAGTAAGCTTTTCAGGTCTCCTAGGACTGTCGCGTCAGCACCCGTTTCCGTTCCAGAATATTGGGTACCCCCAGGATGCCCTGGGCCTGTTAAGCAACATCCAGCCCCGTAGGCCCTTTGGAGGACCCCTGTGTTTGCCGAGTGAGGGGCAACACACTGCACACTTCCTTGGGAATGATACATTTCCTCAGCTCTACAGCAGCTTCAGGAACACAGGTCAAGAATCTCCAGCTCTCCAAGGAAGTCGGCCTCCTTGCCCGAGGTGGGCTAACGTGAGGAGATCACTCTGCTCATATTTCCTTCTAACACCTCTTACCTGAATCACCCATCCCTCAAGGAGACTGTCGGAGTGCGTTCCAACGGCAACATAAGCACAGTTCTTGGTGTAACCCTGCAGGCTTTCGGAAGATTCACAGGCCCCTTTGCGGACCTCGAGCATTCCTCCTTTAGGCAGCTCACTACACGCACAATAGCGGGCGGAGGAAAGGGTGATTCAGGGGAGGGCCCAGGAGGTAACTTGAGTCTCCTTTGAGTTGTTGGAATCCACATGTACTTCTGCAGCCTGTCAACATGGAAAAGGGAGAGTGATGGCACAAGGCTTCTTTTCCCAGTTTGAAAGCTCCATTGATGCGGACTTGACGCTACCTGAAAAGCATTGTTGTTGTCGTGGTTTTCCTCACTGTCGGCATGGTTCTGAGAAGAAGATGAGTTTGCCCGGAAGAAACCTTTGGCTTCCAGTTCCTACTTGGAAGCTCATCCTGCTCTGCTCTATACCTAAAGTGAAACACAATGGGAGCACGAGCCTCGAAGTAAGGCCCTGATTTGCTTTGCCAAACTGGAGGCGTGCCGCAGCTCCACGAGGCCTTCATCGCTGTTCGGCTTTAGTTTCACGGTAGTAAGCTTTTCAAGACTCCTAGGGACCTTTCTTCAGCCCCCGTTTCGGTACCAGAACACTGAATACAGCCAGGAAGCTCTGGTCCTGTTAAGCAACTTCCAGCCCCGTAGGCCTTTTGGAACACCCCCGGGTTGGCTAGCGAAATGCAACCCACTGCACACTTCCTTGGGAGAGCCAGATTACCTCAGGTTTACACAGGATTCAGGAAGACAGTTCCAGACTGTCCTACATGCAACGGATGTAATCTCGTTCCGCTAGCCGAACTCCATAGAGAAAAACACTCTCTTTCTAATCCCTTTTCAGATTTCACTCTTAGAGCCACGCATCCTCAAGGAGGTGGTCGGCTTGCATTCCAAGTAAAACACAAACACGGTTCTTGGTGTAACACTGCAGGCCTGTGGAAGATGAACAGGACCCTAAGTCTCCCTCGCCCATCCTTTGTTTAGGCACTTCACTGCACGCAGAACACCGGTCGAAGAACCAATTTGATTCAGTGAAAGCCCCAGTGAGTAACTCGAGTCTCTTTGGACGTTTAGCGTCGACATGTGCTTAGGCTGCGTGTCAACCTAGAAATGGGAGACTGATGGCACAAGGCTTGTTTTCCCATTTGGAAAGCTCCGTTCATGCGGCCTCGAAGCTACCTGAAAAGCATTGTTGTGACCGGGCTTTTACTCACTGCCGGCATGGCTCAGAGAAGAAAATGAGTTTTCGCGAAGGAAACCTTGGGCTTCCAGTTCCTACTTGGAGGCTCGTCCTGCTCTGCCCTATACGTAAAGTGAAAGTCAACGTGAGCACTAGCCTCGAAGGAAGGCCCTGATTTCCCTTGCCGAAAGGAAGGCATGCAGCAACTCCATGAGGCTTTAATGGCTCTTCTGCTTTAGTTTAAGGTAGTAAGCTTTTCAGGTCTCCTAGGACTGTCGCGTCAGCACCCGTTTCCGTTCCAGAATATTGGGTACCCCCAGGATGCCCTGGGCCTGTTAAGCAACATCCAGCCCCGTAGGCCCTTTGGAGGACCCCTGTGTTTGCCGAGTGAGGGGCAACACACTGCACTCTTCCTTGGGAATGATACATTTCCTCAGCTCTACAGCAGCTTCAGGAACACAGGTCTAGAATCTCCAGCCCTCCAAGGAAATCGGCCTCCTTGCCCGAGGTGGGCTAACGTGAGGAGATCACTCTGCTCATATTTCCTTCTAACACCTCTTACCTGAATCACCCATCCCTCAAGGAGACTGTCGGAGTGCGTTCCAAGGGAAACATAAGCACAGTTCTTGGTGTAACCCTGCAGGCTTTCGGAAGATTGACAGGCCCCTTTGCGGACCTCGAGCATTCCTCCTTTAGGCAGCTCACTACACGCACAATAGCGGGCGGAGGAAAGGGTGATTCAGGGGAGGGCCCAGGAGGTAACATGAGTCTCCTTTGAGTTGTTGGAATCCACATGTACTTCTGCAGCCTGTCAACATGGAAAAGGGAGAGTGATGGCACAAGGCTTCTTTTCCCAGTTTGAAAGCCCCATTGATGCGGACTTGACGCTACCTGAAAAGCATTGTTGTTGTCGTGGTTTTCCTCACTGTCGGCATGGTTCTGAGAAGAAGATGAGTTTGCCCGGAAGAAACCTTTGGCTTCCAGTTCCTACTTGGAAGCTCATCCTGCTCTGCTCTATACCTAAAGTGAAACACAATGGGAGCACGAGCCTCGAAGTAAGGCCCTGATTTGCTTTGCCAAACTGGAGGCGTGCCGCAGCTCCACGAGGCCTTCATCGCGGTTCGGCTTTAGTTTCACGGTAGTAAGCTTTTCAAGACTCCTAGGGACCTTTCTTCAGCCCCCGTTTCGGTACCAGAACACTGAGTACAGCCAGGAAGCTCTGGTCCGGTTAAGCAACTTCCAGCCCCGTAGGCCTTTTGGAACAGCCCCGGGTTGGCTAGCGAAATGCAACCCACTGCACACTTCCTTGGGAGAGCCAGATTACCTCAGGTTTACACAGGATTCAGGAAGACAGTTCCAGACTGTCCTACATGCAACGGATGTAATCTCGTTCCGCTAGCCGAACTCCATAGAGAAAAACACTCTCTTTCTAATCCCTTTTCAGATTTCACTCTTAGAGCCACGCATCCTCAAGGAGGTGGTCGGCTTGCATTCCAAGTAAAACACAAACACGGTTCTTGGTGTAACACCGCAGGCCTGTGGAAGATGAACAGGACCCTAAGTCTCCCTCGCCCATCCTTTCTTTAGGCACTTCACTGCACGCAGAACACCGGTCGAAGAACCAATTTGATTCAGTGAAAGCCCCAGTGAGTAACTCGAGTCTCTTTGGACGTTTAGCGTCGACATGTGCTTAGGCTGCGTGTCAACCTAGAAATGGGAGACTGATGGCACAAGGCTTGTTTTCCCATTTGGAAAGCTCCGTTCATGCGGCCTCGAAGCTACCTGAAAAGCATTGTTGTGACCGGGCTTTTACTCACTGCCCCCATGGCTCAGAGAAGAAAATGAGTTTTCGCGAAGGAAACCTTGGGCTTCCAGTTCCTACTTGGAGGCTCGTCCTGCTCTGCCCTATACGTAAAGTGAAAGTCAACGTGAGCACTAGCCTCGAAGGAAGGCCCTGATTTCCCTTGCCGAAAGGAAGGCATGCAGCAACTCCATGAGGCCTTAATGGCTCTTCTGCTTTAGTTTAAGGTAGTAAGCTTTTCAGGTCTCCTAGGACTGTCGCGTCAGCACCCGTTTCCGTTCCAGAATATTGGGTACCCCCAGGATGCCCTGGGCCTGTTAAGCAACATCCAGCCCCGTAGGCCCTTTGGAGGACCCCTGTGTTTGCCGAGTGAGGGGCAACACACTGCACACTTCCTTGGGAATGATACATTTCCTCAGCTCTACAGCAGCTTCAGGAACACAGGTCAAGAATCTCCAGCCCTCCAAGGAAGTCGGCCTCCTTGCCCGAGGTGGGCTAACGTGAGGAGATCACTCTGCTCATATTTCCTTCTAACACCTCTTACCTGAATCACCCATCCCTCAAGGAGACTGTCGGAGTGCGTTCCAACGGCAACATAAGCACAGTTCTTGGTGTAACCCTGCAGGCTTTCGGAAGATTCACAGGCCCCTTTGCGGACCTCGAGCATTCCTCCTTTAGGCAGCTCACTACACGCACAATAGCGGGCGGAGGAAAGGGTGATTCAGGGGAGGGCCCAGGAGGTAACTTGAGTCTCCTTTGAGTTGTTGGAATCCACATGTACTTCTGCAGCCTGTCAACATGGAAAAGGGAGAGTGATGGCACAAGGCTTCTTTTCCCAGTTTGAAAGCTCCATTGATGCGGACTTGACGCTACCTGAAAAGCATTGTTGTTGTCGTGGTTTTCCTCACTGTCGGCATGGTTCTGAGAAGAAGATGAGTTTGCCCGGAAGAAACCTTTGGCTTCCAGTTCCTACTTGGAAGCTCATCCTGCTCTGCTCTATACCTAAAGTGAAACACAATGGGAGCACGAGCCTCGAAGTAAGGCCCTGATTTGCTTTGCCAAACTGGAGGCGTGCCGCAGCTCCACGAGGCCTTCATCGCTGTTCGGCTTTAGTTTCACGGTAGTAAGCTTTTCAAGACTCCTAGGGACCTTTCTTCAGCCCCCGTTTCGGTACCAGAACACTGAATACAGCCAGGAAGCTCTGGTCCTGTTAAGCAACTTCCAGCCCCGTAGGCCTTTTGGAACACCCCCGGGTTGGCTAGCGAAATGCAACCCACTGCACACTTCCTTGGGAGAGCCAGATTACCTCAGGTTTACACAGGATTCAGGAAGACAGTTCCAGACTGTCCTACATGCAACGGATGTAATCTCGTTCCCCTAGCCGAACTCCATAGAGAAAAACACTCTCTTTCTAATCCCTTTTCAGATTTCACTCTTAGAGCCACGCATCCTCAAGGAGGTGGTCGGCTTGCATTCCAAGTAAAACACAAACACGGTTCTTGGTGTAACACTGCAGGCCTGTGGAAGATGAACAGGACCCTAAGTCTCCCTCGCCCATCCTTTGTTTAGGCACTTCACTGCACGCAGAACACCGGTCGAAGAACCAATTTGATTCAGTGAAAGCCCCAGTGAGTAACTCGAGTCTCTTTGGACGTTTAGCGTCGACATGTGCTTAGGCTGCGTGTCAACCTAGAAATGGGAGACTGATGGCACAAGGCTTGTTTTCCCATTTGGAAAGCTCCGTTCATGCGGCCTCGAAGCTACCTGAAAAGCATTGTTGTGACCGGGCTTTTACTCACTGCCGGCATGGCTCAGAGAAGAAAATGAGTTTTCGCGAAGGAAACCTTGGGCTTCCAGTTCCTACTTGGAGGCTCGTCCTGCTCTGCCCTATACGTAAAGTGAAAGTCAACGTGAGCACTAGCCTCGAAGGAAGGCCCTGATTTCCCTTGCCGAAAGGAAGGCATGCAGCAACTCCATGAGGCTTTAATGGCTCTTCTGCTTTAGTTTAAGGTAGTAAGCTTTTCAGGTCTCCTAGGACTGTCGCGTCAGCACCCGTTTCCGTTCCAGAATATTGGGTACCCCCAGGATGCCCTGGGCCTGTTAAGCAACATCCAGCCCCGTAGGCCCTTTGGAGGACCCCTGTGTTTGCCGAGTGAGGGGCAACACACTGCACTCTTCCTTGGGAATGATACATTTCCTCAGCTCTACAGCAGCTTCAGGAACACAGGTCTAGAATCTCCAGCCCTCCAAGGAAGTCGGCCTCCTTGCCCGAGGTGGGCTAACGTGAGGAGATCACTCTGCTCATATTTCCTTCTAACACCTCTTACCTGAATGACCCATCCCTCAAGGAGACTGTCGGAGTGCGTTCCAAGGGAAACATAAGCACAGTTCTTGGTGTAACCCTGCAGGCTTTCGGAAGATTGACAGGCCCCTTTGCGGACCTCGAGCATTCCTCCTTTAGGCAGCTCACTACACGCACAATAGCGGGCGGAGGAAAGGGTGATTCAGGGGAGGGCCCAGGAGGTAACATGAGTCTCCTTTGAGTTGTTGGAATCCACATGTACTTCTGCAGCCTGTCAACATGGAAAAGGGAGAGTGATGGCACAAGGCTTCTTTTCCCAGTTTGAAAGCTCCATTGATGCGGACTTGACGCTACCTGAAAAGCATTGTTGTTGTCGTGGTTTTCCTCACTGTCGGCATGGTTCTGAGAAGAAGATGAGTTTGCCCGGAAGAAACCTTTGGCTTCCAGTTCCTACTTGGAAGCTCATCCTGCTCTGCTCTATACCTAAAGTGAAACACAATGGGAGCACGAGCCTCGAAGTAAGGCCCTGATTTGCTTTGCCAAACTGGAGGCGTGCCGCAGCTCCACGAGGCCTTCATCGCGGTTCGGCTTTAGTTTCACGGTAGTAAGCTTTTCAAGACTCCTAGGGACCTTTCTTCAGCCCCCGTTTCGGTACCAGAACACTGAGTACAGCCAGGAAGCTCTGGTCCGGTTAAGCAACTTCCAGCCCCGTAGGCCTTTTGGAACAGCCCCGGGTTGGCTAGCGAAATGCAACCCACTGCACACTTCCTTGGGAGAGCCAGATTACCTCAGGTTTACACAGGATTCAGGAAGACAGTTCCAGACTGTCCTACATGCAACGGATGTAATCTCGTTCCGCTAGCCGAACTCCATAGAGAAAAACACTCTCTTTCTAATCCCTTTTCAGATTTCACTCTTAGAGCCACGCATCCTCAAGGAGGTGGTCGGCTTGCATTCCAAGTAAAACACAAACACGGTTCTTGGTGTAACACCGCAGGCCTGTGGAAGATGAACAGGACCCTAAGTCTCCCTCGCCCATCCTTTCTTTAGGCACTTCACTGCACGCAGAACACCGGTCGAAGAACCAATTTGATTCAGTGAAAGCCCCAGTGAGTAACTCGAGTCTCTTTGGACGTTTAGCGTCGACATGTGCTTAGGCTGCGTGTCAACCTAGAAATGGGAGACTGATGGCACAAGGCTTGTTTTCCCATTTGGAAAGCTCCGTTCATGCGGCCTCGAAGCTACCTGAAAAGCATTGTTGTGACCGGGCTTTTACTCACTGCCCCCATGGCTCAGAGAAGAAAATGAGTTTTCGCGAAGGAAACCTTGGGCTTCCAGTTCCTACTTGGAGGCTCGTCCTGCTCTGCCCTATACGTAAAGTGAAAGTCAACGTGAGCACTAGCCTCGAAGGAAGGCCCTGATTTCCCTTGCCGAAAGGAAGGCATGCAGCAACTCCATGAGGCCTTAATGGCTCTTCTGCTTTAGTTTAAGGTAGTAAGCTTTTCAGGTCTCCTAGGACTGTCGCGTCAGCACCCGTTTCCGTTCCAGAATATTGGGTACCCCCAGGATGCCCTGGGCCTGTTAAGCAACATCCAGCCCCGTAGGCCCTTTGGAGGACCCCTGTGTTTGCCGAGTGAGGGGCAACACACTGCACACTTCCTTGGGAATGATACATTTCCTCAGCTCTACAGCAGCTTCAGGAACACAGGTCAAGAATCTCCAGCCCTCCAAGGAAGTCAGCCTCCTTGCCCGAGGTGGGCTAACGTGAGGAAATCACTCTGCTCATATTTCCTTCTAACACCTCTTACCTGAATCACCCATCCCTCAAGGAGACTGTCGGAGTGCGTTCCAATGGCAACATAAGCACAGTTCTTGGTGTAACCCTGCAGGCTTTCGGAAGATTGACAGGCCCCTTTGAGGACCTCGAGCATTCCTCCTTTAGGCAGCTCACTACACGCACAATAGCGGGCGGAGGAAAGGGTGATTCAGGGGAGGGCCCAGGAGGTAACTTGAGTCTCCTTTGAGTTGTTGGAATCCACATGTACTTCTGCAGCCTGTCAACATGGAAAAGGGAGAGTGATGGCACAAGGCTTCTTTTCCCAGTTTGAAAGCTCCATTGATGCGGACTTGACGCTACCTGAAAAGCATTGTTGTTGTCGTGGTTTTCCTCACTGTCGGCATGGTTCTGAGAAGAAGATGAGTTTGCCCGGAAGAAACCTTTGGCTTCCAGTTCCTACTTGGAAGCTCATCCTGCTCTGCTCTATACCTAAAGTGAAACACAATGGGAGCACGAGCCTCGAAGTAAGGCCCTGATTTGCTTTGCCAAACTGGAGGCGTGCCGCAGCTCCACGAGGCCTTCATCGCTGTTCGGCTTTAGTTTCACGGTAGTAAGCTTTTCAAGACTCCTAGGGACCTTTCTTCAGCCCCCGTTTCGGTACCAGAACACTGAATACAGCCAGGAAGCTCTGGTCCTGTTAAGCAACTTCCAGCCCCGTAGGCCTTTTGGAACACCCCCGGGTTGGCTAGCGAAATGCAACCCACTGCACACTTCCTTGGGAGAGCCAGATTACCTCAGGTTTACACAGGATTCAGGAAGACAGTTCCAGACTGTCCTACATGCAACGGATGTAATCTCGTTCCCCTAGCCGAACTCCATAGAGAAAAACACTCTCTTTCTAATCCCTTTTCAGATTTCACTCTTAGAGCCACGCATCCTCAAGGAGGTGGTCGGCTTGCATTCCAAGTAAAACACAAACACGGTTCTTGGTGTAACACTGCAGGCCTGTGGAAGATGAACAGGACCCTAAGTCTCCCTCGCCCATCCTTTGTTTAGGCACTTCACTGCACGCAGAACACCGGTCGAAGAACCAATTTGATTCAGTGAAAGCCCCAGTGAGTAACTCGAGTCTCTTTTTACGTTTAGCGTCGACATGTGCTTAGGCTGCGTGTCAACCTAGAAATGGGAGACTGATGGCACAAGGCTTGTTTTCCCATTTGGAAAGCTCCGTTCATGCGGCCTCGAAGCTACCTGAAAAGCATTGTTGTGACCGGGCTTTTACTCACTGCCGGCATGGCTCAGAGAAGAAACTGAGTTTTCGCGAAGGAAACCTTGGGCTTCCAGTTCCTACTTGGAGGCTCGTCCTGCTCTGCCCTTATACGTAAAGTGAAAGTCAACGTGAGCACTAGCCTCGAAGGAAGGCCCTGATTTCCCTTGCCGAAAGGAAGGCATGCAGCAACTCCATGAGGCTTTAATGGCTCTTCTGCTTTAGTTTAAGGTAGTAAGCTTTTCAGGTCTCCTAGGACTGTCGCGTCAGCACCCGTTTCCGTTCCAGAATATTGGGTACCCCCAGGATGCCCTGGGCCTGTTAAGCAACATCCAGCCCCGTAGGCCCTTTGGAGGACCCCTGTGTTTGCCGAGTGAGGGGCAACACACTGCACTCTTCCTTGGGAATGATACATTTCCTCAGCTCTACAGCAGCTTCAGGAACACAGGTCTAGAATCTCCAGCCCTCCAAGGAAGTCGGCCTCCTTGCCCGAGGTGGGCTAACGTGAGGAGATCACTCTGCTCATATTTCCTTCTAACACCTCTTACCTGAATCACCCATCCCTCAAGGAGACTGTCGGAGTGCGTTCCAAGGGAAACATAAGCACAGTTCTTGGTGTAACCCTGCAGGCTTTCGGAAGATTGACAGGCCCCTTTGCGGACCTCGAGCATTCCTCCTTTAGGCAGCTCACTACACGCACAATAGCGGGCGGAGGAAAGGGTGATTCAGGGGAGGGCCCAGGAGGTAACTTGAGTCTCCTTTGAGTTGTTGGAATCCACATGTACTTCTGCAGCCTGTCAACATGGAAAAGGGAGAGTGATGGCACAAGGCTTCTTTTCCCAGTTTGAAAGCTCCATTGATGCGGACTTGACGCTACCTGAAAAGCATTGTTGTTGTCGTGGTTTTCCTCACTGTCGGCATGGTTCTGAGAAGAAGATGAGTTTGCCCGGAAGAAACCTTTGGCTTCCAGTTCCTACTTGGAAGCTCATCCTGCTCTGCTCTATACCTAAAGTGAAACACAATGGGAGCACGAGCCTCGAAGTAAGGCCCTGATTTGCTTTGCCAAACTGGAGGCGTGCCGCAGCTCCACGAGGCCTTCATCGCGGTTCGGCTTTAGTTTCACGGTAGTAAGCTTTTCAAGACTCCTAGGGACCTTTCTTCAGCCCCCGTTTCGGTACCAGAACACTGAGTACAGCCAGGAAGCTCTGGTCCTGTTAAGCAACTTCCAGCCGCGTAGGCCTTTTGGAACACCCCCGGGTTGGCTAGCGAAATGCAACCCACTGCACACTTCCTTGGGAGAGCCAGATTACCTCAGGTTTACACAGGATTCAGGAAGACAGTTCCAGACTGTCCTACATGCAACGGATGTAATCTCGTTCCCCTAGCCGAACTCCATAGAGAAAAACACTCTCTTTCTAATCCCTTTTCAGATTTCACTCTTAGAGCCACGCATCCTCAAGGAGGTGGTCGGCTTGCATTCCAAGTAAAACACAAACACGGTTCTTGGTGTAACACCGCAGGCCTGTGGAAGATGAACAGGACCCTAAGTCTCCCTCGCCCATCCTTTCTTTAGGCACTTCACTGCACGCAGAACACCGGTCGAAGAACCAATTTGATTCAGTGAAAGCCCCAGTGAGTAACTCGAGTCTCTTTGGACGTTTAGCGTCGACATGTGCTTAGGCTGCGTGTCAACCTAGAAATGGGAGACTGATGGCACAAGGCTTGTTTTCCCATTTGGAAAGCTCCGTTCATGCGGCCTCGAAGCTACCTGAAAAGCATTGTTGTGACCGGGCTTTTAATCACTGCCGGCATGGCTCAGAGAAGAAAATGAGTTTTCGCGAAGGAAACCTTGGGCTTCCAGTTCCTACTTGGAGGCTCGTCCTGCTCTGCCCTTATACGTAAAGTGAAAGTCAATGTGAGCACTAGCCTCGAAGGAAGGCCCTGATTTCCCTTGCCGAAAGGAAGGCATGCAGCAACTCCATGAGGCCTTAATGGCTCTTCTGCTTTAGTTTAAGGTAGTAAGCTTTTCAGGTCTCCTAGGACTGTCGCGTCAGCACCCGTTTCCGTTCCAGAATATTGGGTACCCCCAGGATGCCCTGGGCCTGTTAAGCAACATCCAGCCCCGTAGGCCCTTTGGAGGACCCCTGTGTTTGCCGAGTGAGGGGCAACACACTGCACTCTTCCTTGGGAATGATACATTTCCTCAGCTCTACAGCAGCTTCAGGAACACAGGTCTAGAATCTCCAGCCCTCCAAGGAAGTCGGCTTCCTTGCCCGAGGTGGGCTAACGTGAGGAGATCACTCTGCTCATATTTCCTTCTAACACCTCTTACCTGAATCACCCATCCCTCAAGGAGACTGTCGGAGTGCGTTCCAACGGCAACATAAGCACAGTTCTTGGTGTAACCCTGCAGGCTTTCGGAAGATTCACAGGCCCCTTTGCGGACCTCGAGCATTCCTCCTTTAGGCAGCTCACTACACGCACAATAGCGGGCGGAGGAAAGGGTGATTCAGGGGAGGGCCCAGGAGGTAACTTGAGTCTCCTTTGAGTTGTTGGAATCCACATGTACTTCTGCAGCCTGTCAACATGGAAAAGGGAGAGTGATGGCACAAGGCTTCTTTTCCCAGTTTGAAAGCTCCATTGATGCGGACTTGACGCTACCTGAAAAGCATTGTTGTTGTCGTGGTTTTCCTCACTGTCGGCATGGTTCTGAGAAGAAGATGAGTTTGCCCGGAAGAAACCTTTGGCTTCCAGTTCCTACTTGGAAGCTCATCCTGCTCTGCTCTATACCTAAAGTGAAACACAATGGGAGCACGAGCCTCGAAGTAAGGCCCTGATTTGCTTTGCCAAACTGGAGGCGTGCCGCAGCTCCACGAGGCCTTCATCGCTGTTCGGCTTTAGTTTCACGGTAGTAAGCTTTTCAAGACTCCTAGGGACCTTTCTTCAGCCCCCGTTTCGGTACCAGAACACTGAATACAGCCAGGAAGCTCTGGTCCTGTTAAGCAACTTCCAGCCCCGTAGGCCTTTTGGAACACCCCCGGGTTGGCTAGCGAAATGCAACCCACTGCACACTTCCTTGGGAGAGCCAGATTACCTCAGGTTTACACAGGATTCAGGAAGACAGTTCCAGACTGTCCTACATGCAACGGATGTAATCTCGTTCCCCTAGCCGAACTCCATAGAGAAAAACACTCTCTTTCTAATCCCTTTTCAGATTTCACTCTTAGAGCCACGCATCCTCAAGGAGGTGGTCGGCTTGCATTCCAAGTAAAACACAAACACGGTTCTTGGTGTAACACTGCAGGCCTGTGGAAGATGAACAGGACCCTAAGTCTCCCTCGCCCATCCTTTGTTTAGGCACTTCACTGCACGCAGAACACCGGTCGAAGAACCAATTTGATTCAGTGAAAGCCCCAGTGAGTAACTCGAGTCTCTTTTTACGTTTAGCGTCGACATGTGCTTAGGCTGCGTGTCAACCTAGAAATGGGAGACTGATGGCACAAGGCTTGTTTTCCCATTTGGAAAGCTCCGTTCATGCGGCCTCGAAGCTACCTGAAAAGCATTGTTGTGACCGGGCTTTTACTCACTGCCGGCATGGCTCAGAGAAGAAAATGAGTTTTCGCGAAGGAAACCTTGGGCTTCCAGTTCCTACTTGGAGGCTCGTCCTGCTCTGCCCTATACGTAAAGTGAAAGTCAACGTGAGCACTAGCCTCGAAGGAAGGCCCTGATTTCCCTTGCCGAAAGGAAGGCATGCAGCAACTCCATGAGGCCTTAATGGCTCTTCTGCTTTAGTTTAAGGTAGTAAGCTTTTCAGGTCTCCTAGGACTGTCGCGTCAGCACCCGTTTCCGTTCCAGAATATTGGGTACCCCCAGGATGCCCTGGGCCTGTTAAGCAACATCCAGCCCCGTAGGCCCTTTGGAGGACCCCTGTGTTTGCCGAGTGAGGGGCAACACACTGCACACTTCCTTGGGAATGATACATTTCCTCAGCTCTACAGCAGCTTCAGGAACACAGGTCAAGAATCTCCAGCCCTCCAAGGAAGTCAGCCTCCTTGCCCGAGGTGGGCTAACGTGAGGAAATCACTCTGCTCATATTTCCTTCTAACACCTCTTACCTGAATCACCCATCCCTCAAGGAGACTGTCGGAGTGCGTTCCAATGGCAACATAAGCACAGTTCTTGGTGTAACCCTGCAGGCTTTCGGAAGATTGACAGGCCCCTTTGAGGACCTCGAGCATTCCTCCTTTAGGCAGCTCACTACACGCACAATAGCGGGCGGAGGAAAGGGTGATTCAGGGGAGGGCCCAGGAGGTAACTTGAGTCTCCTTTGAGTTGTTGGAATCCACATGTACTTCTGCAGCCTGTCAACATGGAAAAGGGAGAGTGATGGCACAAGGCTTCTTTTCCCAGTTTGAAAGCTCCATTGATGCGGACTTGACGCTACCTGAAAAGCATTGTTGTTGTCGTGGTTTTCCTCACTGTCGGCATGGTTCTGAGAAGAAGATGAGTTTGCCCGGAAGAAACCTTTGGCTTCCAGTTCCTACTTGGAAGCTCATCCTGCTCTGCTCTATACCTAAAGTGAAACACAATGGGAGCACGAGCCTCGAAGTAAGGCCCTGATTTGCTTTGCCAAACTGGAGGCGTGCCGCAGCTCCACGAGGCCTTCATCGCTGTTCGGCTTTAGTTTCACGGTAGTAAGCTTTTCAAGACTCCTAGGGACCTTTCTTCAGCCCCCGTTTCGGTACCAGAACACTGAGTACAGCCAGGAAGCTCTGGTCCTGTTAAGCAACTTCCAGCCCCGTAGGCCTTTTGGAACACCCCCGGGTTGGCTAGCGAAATGCAACCCACTGCACACTTCCTTGGGAGAGCCAGATTACCTCAGGTTTACACAGGATTCAGGAAGACAGTTCCAGACTGTCCTACATGCAACGGATGTAATCTCGTTCCCCTAGCCGAACTCCATAGAGAAAAACACTCTCTTTCTAATCCCTTTTCAGATTTCACTCTTAGAGCCACGCATCCTCAAGGAGGTGGTCGGCTTGCATTCCAAGTAAAACACAAACACGGTTCTTGGTGTAACACTGCAGGCCTGTGGAAGATGAACAGGACCCTAAGTCTCCCTCGCCCATCCTTTGTTTAGGCACTTCACTGCACGCAGAACACCGGTCGAAGAACCAATTTGATTCAGTGAAAGCCCCAGTGAGTAACTCGAGTCTCTTTTTACGTTTAGCGTCGACATGTGCTTAGGCTGCGTGTCAACCTAGAAATGGGAGACTGATGGCACAAGGCTTGTTTTCCCATTTGGAAAGCTCCGTTCATGCGGCCTCGAAGCTACCTGAAAAGCATTGTTGTGACCGGGCTTTTACTCACTGCCGGCATGGCTCAGAGAAGAAAATGAGTTTTCGCGAAGGAAACCTTGGGCTTCCAGTTCCTACTTGGAGGCTCGTCCTGCTCTGCCCTTATACGTAAAGTGAAAGTCAACGTGAGCACTAGCCTCGAAGGAAGGCCCTGATTTCCCTTGCCGAAAGGAAGGCATGCAGCAACTCCATGAGGCTTTAATGGCTCTTCTGCTTTAGTTTAAGGTAGTAAGCTTTTCAGGTCTCCTAGGACTGTCGCGTCAGCACCCGTTTCCGTTCCAGAATATTGGGTACCCCCAGGATGCCCTGGGCCTGTTAAGCAACATCCAGCCCCGTAGGCCCTTTGGAGGACCCCTGTGTTTGCCGAGTGAGGGGCAACACACTGCACTCTTCCTTGGGAATGATACATTTCCTCAGCTCTACAGCAGCTTCAGGAACACAGGTCTAGAATCTCCAGCCCTCCAAGGAAGTCGGCCTCCTTGCCCGAGGTGGGCTAACGTGAGGAGATCACTCTGCTCATATTTCCTTCTAACACCTCTTACCTGAATCACCCATCCCTCAAGGAGACTGTCGGAGTGCGTTCCAACGGCAACATAAGCACAGTTCTTGGTGTAACCCTGCAGGCTTTCGGAAGATTGACAGGCCCCTTTGCGGACCTCGAGCATTCCTCCTTTAGGCAGCTCACTACACGCACAATAGCGGGCGGAGGAAAGGGTGATTCAGGGGAGGGCCCAGGAGGTAACTTGAGTCTCCTTTGAGTTGTTGGAATCCACATGTACTTCTGCAGCCTGTCAACATGGAAAAGGGAGAGTGATGGCACAAGGCTTCTTTTCCCAGTTTGAAAGCTCCATTGATGCGGACTTGACGCTACCTGAAAAGCATTGTTGTTGTCGTGGTTTTCCTCACTGTCGGCATGGTTCTGAGAAGAAGATGAGTTTGCCCGGAAGAAACCTTTGGCTTCCAGTTCCTACTTGGAAGCTCATCCTGCTCTGCTCTATACCTAAAGTGAAACACAATGGGAGCACGAGCCTCGAAGTAAGGCCCTGATTTGCTTTGCCAAACTGGAGGCGTGCCGCAGCTCCACGAGGCCTTCATCGCGGTTCGGCTTTAGTTTCACGGTAGTAAGCTTTTCAAGACTCCTAGGGACCTTTCTTCAGCCCCCGTTTCGGTACCAGAACACTGAGTACAGCCAGGAAGCTCTGGTCCTGTTAAGCAACTTCCAGCCGCGTAGGCCTTTTGGAACACCCCCGGGTTGGCTAGCGAAATGCAACCCACTGCACACTTCCTTGGGAGAGCCAGATTACCTCAGGTTTACACAGGATTCAGGAAGACAGTTCCAGACTGTCCTACATGCAACGGATGTAATCTCGTTCCCCTAGCCGAACTCCATAGAGAAAAACACTCTCTTTCTAATCCCTTTTCAGATTTCACTCTTAGAGCCACGCATCCTCAAGGAGGTGGTCGGCTTGCATTCCAAGTAAAACACAAACACGGTTCTTGGTGTAACACCGCAGGCCTGTGGAAGATGAACAGGACCCTAAGTCTCCCTCGCCCATCCTTTCTTTAGGCACTTCACTGCACGCAGAACACCGGTCGAAGAACCAATTTGATTCAGTGAAAGCCCCAGTGAGTAACTCGAGTCTCTTTGGACGTTTAGCGTCGACATGTGCTTAGGCTGCGTGTCAACCTAGAAATGGGAGACTGATGGCACAAGGCTTGTTTTCCCATTTGGAAAGCTCCGTTCATGCGGCCTCGAAGCTACCTGAAAAGCATTGTTGTGACCGGGCTTTTAATCACTGCCGGCATGGCTCAGAGAAGAAAATGAGTTTTCGCGAAGGAAACCTTGGGCTTCCAGTTCCTACTTGGAGGCTCGTCCTGCTCTGCCCTTATACGTAAAGTGAAAGTCAATGTGAGCACTAGCCTCGAAGGAAGGCCCTGATTTCCCTTGCCGAAAGGAAGGCATGCAGCAACTCCATGAGGCCTTAATGGCTCTTCTGCTTTAGTTTAAGGTAGTAAGCTTTTCAGGTCTCCTAGGACTGTCGCGTCAGCACCCGTTTCCGTTCCAGAATATTGGGTACCCCCAGGATGCCCTGGGCCTGTTAAGCAACATCCAGCCCCGTAGGCCCTTTGGAGGACCCCTGTGTTTGCCGAGTGAGGGGCAACACACTGCACTCTTCCTTGGGAATGATACATTTCCTCAGCTCTACAGCAGCTTCAGGAACACAGGTCTAGAATCTCCAGCCCTCCAAGGAAGTCGGCTTCCTTGCCCGAGGTGGGCTAACGTGAGGAGATCACTCTGCTCATATTTCCTTCTAACACCTCTTACCTGAATCACCCATCCCTCAAGGAGACTGTCGGAGTGCGTTCCAACGGCAACATAAGCACAGTTCTTGGTGTAACCCTGCAGGCTTTCGGAAGATTCACAGGCCCCTTTGCGGACCTCGAGCATTCCTCCTTTAGGCAGCTCACTACACGCACAATAGCGGGCGGAGGAAAGGGTGATTCAGGGGAGGGCCCAGGAGGTAACTTGAGTCTCCTTTGAGTTGTTGGAATCCACATGTACTTCTGCAGCCTGTCAACATGGAAAAGGGAGAGTGATGGCACAAGGCTTCTTTTCCCAGTTTGAAAGCTCCATTGATGCGGACTTGACGCTACCTGAAAAGCATTGTTGTTGTCGTGGTTTTCCTCACTGTCGGCATGGTTCTGAGAAGAAGATGAGTTTGCCCGGAAGAAACCTTTGGCTTCCAGTTCCTACTTGGAAGCTCATCCTGCTCTGCTCTATACCTAAAGTGAAACACAATGGGAGCACGAGCCTCGAAGTAAGGCCCTGATTTGCTTTGCCAAACTGGAGGCGTGCCGCAGCTCCACGAGGCCTTCATCGCTGTTCGGCTTTAGTTTCACGGTAGTAAGCTTTTCAAGACTCCTAGGGACCTTTCTTCAGCCCCCGTTTCGGTACCAGAACACTGAATACAGCCAGGAAGCTCTGGTCCTGTTAAGCAACTTCCAGCCCCGTAGGCCTTTTGGAACACCCCCGGGTTGGCTAGCGAAATGCAACCCACTGCACACTTCCTTGGGAGAGCCAGATTACCTCAGGTTTACACAGGATTCAGGAAGACAGTTCCAGACTGTCCTACATGCAACGGATGTAATCTCGTTCCCCTAGCCGAACTCCATAGAGAAAAACACTCTCTTTCTAATCCCTTTTCAGATTTCACTCTTAGAGCCACGCATCCTCAAGGAGGTGGTCGGCTTGCATTCCAAGTAAAACACAAACACGGTTCTTGGTGTAACACTGCAGGCCTGTGGAAGATGAACAGGACCCTAAGTCTCCCTCGCCCATCCTTTGTTTAGGCACTTCACTGCACGCAGAACACCGGTCGAAGAACCAATTTGATTCAGTGAAAGCCCCAGTGAGTAACTCGAGTCTCTTTTTACGTTTAGCGTCGACATGTGCTTAGGCTGCGTGTCAACCTAGAAATGGGAGACTGATGGCACAAGGCTTGTTTTCCCATTTGGAAAGCTCCGTTCATGCGGCCTCGAAGCTACCTGAAAAGCATTGTTGTGACCGGGCTTTTACTCACTGCCCCCATGGCTCAGAGAAGAAAATGAGTTTTCGCGAAGGAAACCTTGGGCTTCCAGTTCCTACTTGGAGGCTCGTCCTGCTCTGCCCTATACGTAAAGTGAAAGTCAACGTGAGCACTAGCCTCGAAGGAAGGCCCTGATTTCCCTTGCCGAAAGGAAGGCATGCAGCAACTCCATGAGGCCTTAATGGCTCTTCTGCTTTAGTTTAAGGTAGTAAGCTTTTCAGGTCTCCTAGGACTGTCGCGTCAGCACCCGTTTCCGTTCCAGAATATTGGGTACCCCCAGGATGCCCTGGGCCTGTTAAGCAACATCCAGCCCCGTAGGCCCTTTGGAGGACCCCTGTGTTTGCCGAGTGAGGGGCAACACACTGCACACTTCCTTGGGAATGATACATTTCCTCAGCTCTACAGCAGCTTCAGGAACACAGGTCAAGAATCTCCAGCCCTCCAAGGAAGTCAGCCTCCTTGCCCGAGGTGGGCTAACGTGAGGAAATCACTCTGCTCATATTTCCTTCTAACACCTCTTACCTGAATCACCCATCCCTCAAGGAGACTGTCGGAGTGCGTTCCAATGGCAACATAAGCACAGTTCTTGGTGTAACCCTGCAGGCTTTCGGAAGATTGACAGGCCCCTTTGAGGACCTCGAGCATTCCTCCTTTAGGCAGCTCACTACACGCACAATAGCGGGCGGAGGAAAGGGTGATTCAGGGGAGGGCCCAGGAGGTAACTTGAGTCTCCTTTGAGTTGTTGGAATCCACATGTACTTCTGCAGCCTGTCAACATGGAAAAGGGAGAGTGATGGCACAAGGCTTCTTTTCCCAGTTTGAAAGCTCCATTGATGCGGACTTGACGCTACCTGAAAAGCATTGTTGTTGTCGTGGTTTTCCTCACTGTCGGCATGGTTCTAGGAAGAAAATGAGTTTGCCCGGAAGAAACCTTTGGCTTCCAGTTCCTACTTGGAATCTCATCCTGCTCTGCTCTATACCGAAAGTGAAACACAATGGGAGCACGAGCCTCGAAGTAAGGCGCTGATTTGCTTTGCCAAACTGGAGGCGTTCCGCAGCTCCACGAGGCCTTCATCGCTGTTCGGCTTTAGTTTCACGGTAGTAAGCTTTTCAAGACTCCTAGGGACCTTTCTTCAGCCCCCGTTTCGGTACCAGAACACTGAGTACAGCCAGGAAGCTCTGGTCCTGTTAAGCAACTTCCAGCCCCGTAGGCCTTTTGGAACACCCCCGGGTTGGCTAGCGAAATGCAACCCACTGCACACTTCCTTGGGAGAGCCAGATTACCTCAGGTTTACACAGGATTCAGGAAGACAGTTCCAGACTGTCCTACATGCAACGGATGTAATCTCGTTCCCCTAGCCGAACTCCATAGAGAAACACACTCTCTTTCTAATCCCTTTTCAGATTTCACTCTTAGAGCCACGCATCCTCAAGGAGGTGGTCGGCTTGCATTCCAAGTAAAACACAAACACGGTTCTTGGTGTAACACTGCAGGCCTGTGGAAGATGAACAGGACCCTAAGTCTCCCTCGCCCATCCTTTGTTTAGGCACTTCACTTGCCGCAGAACACCGGTCGAAGAACCAATTTGATTCAGTGAAAGCCCCAGTGAGTAACTCGAGTCTCTTTTTACGTTTAGCGTCGACATGTGCTTAGGCTGCGTGTCAACCTAGAAATGGGAGACTGATGGCACAAGGCTTGTTTTCCCATTTGGAAAGCTCCGTTCATGCGGCCTCGAAGCTACCTGAAAAGCATTGTTGTGACCGGGCTTTTACTCACTGCCGGCATGGCTCAGAGAAGAAAATGAGTTTTCGCGAAGGAAACCTTGGGCTTCCAGTTCCTACTTGGAGGCTCGTCCTGCTCTGCCCTTATACGTAAAGTGAAAGTCAACGTGAGCACTAGCCTCGAAGGAAGGCCCTGATTTCCCTTGCCGAAAGGAAGGCATGCAGCAACTCCATGAGGCTTTAATGGCTCTTCTGCTTTAGTTTAAGGTAGTAAGCTTTTCAGGTCTCCTAGGACTGTCGCGTCAGCACCCGTTTCCGTTCCAGAATATTGGGTACCCCCAGGATGCCCTGGGCCTGTTAAGCAACATCCAGCCCCGTAGGCCCTTTGGAGGACCCCTGTGTTTGCCGAGTGAGGGGCAACACACTGCACTCTTCCTTGGGAATGATACATTTCCTCAGCTCTACAGCAGCTTCAGGAACACAGGTCTAGAATCTCCAGCCCTCCAAGGAAGTCGGCCTCCTTGCCCGAGGTGGGCTAACGTGAGGAGATCACTCTGCTCATATTTCCTTCTAACACCTCTTACCTGAATCACCCATCCCTCAAGGAGACTGTCGGAGTGCGTTCCAAGGGAAACATAAGCACAGTTCTTGGTGTAACCCTGCAGGCTTTCGGAAGATTGACAGGCCCCTTTGCGGACCTCGAGCATTCCTCCTTTAGGCAGCTCACTACACGCACAATAGCGGGCGGAGGAAAGGGTGATTCAGGGGAGGGCCCAGGAGGTAACTTGAGTCTCCTTTGAGTTGTTGGAATCCACATGTACTTCTGCAGCCTGTCAACATGGAAAAGGGAGAGTGATGGCACAAGGCTTCTTTTCCCAGTTTGAAAGCTCCATTGATGCGGACTTGACGCTACCTGAAAAGCATTGTTGTTGTCGTGGTTTTCCTCACTGTCGGCATGGTTCTGAGAAGAAGATGAGTTTGCCCGGAAGAAACCTTTGGCTTCCAGTTCCTACTTGGAAGCTCATCCTGCTCTGCTCTATACCTAAAGTGAAACACAATGGGAGCACGAGCCTCGAAGTAAGGCCCTGATTTGCTTTGCCAAACTGGAGGCGTGCCGCAGCTCCACGAGGCCTTCATCGCGGTTCGGCTTTAGTTTCACGGTAGTAAGCTTTTCAAGACTCCTAGGGACCTTTCTTCAGCCCCCGTTTCGGTACCAGAACACTGAGTACAGCCAGGAAGCTCTGGTCCTGTTAAGCAACTTCCAGCCGCGTAGGCCTTTTGGAACACCCCCGGGTTGGCTAGCGAAATGCAACCCACTGCACACTTCCTTGGGAGAGCCAGATTACCTCAGGTTTACACAGGATTCAGGAAGACAGTTCCAGACTGTCCTACATGCAACGGATGTAATCTCGTTCCCCTAGCCGAACTCCATAGAGAAAAACACTCTCTTTCTAATCCCTTTTCAGATTTCACTCTTAGAGCCACGCATCCTCAAGGAGGTGGTCGGCTTGCATTCCAAGTAAAACACAAACACGGTTCTTGGTGTAACACCGCAGGCCTGTGGAAGATGAACAGGACCCTAAGTCTCCCTCGCCCATCCTTTCTTTAGGCACTTCACTGCACGCAGAACACCGGTCGAAGAACCAATTTGATTCAGTGAAAGCCCCAGTGAGTAACTCGAGTCTCTTTGGACGTTTAGCGTCGACATGTGCTTAGGCTGCGTGTCAACCTAGAAATGGGAGACTGATGGCACAAGGCTTGTTTTCCCATTTGGAAAGCTCCGTTCATGCGGCCTCGAAGCTACCTGAAAAGCATTGTTGTGACCGGGCTTTTAATCACTGCCGGCATGGCTCAGAGAAGAAAATGAGTTTTCGCGAAGGAAACCTTGGGCTTCCAGTTCCTACTTGGAGGCTCGTCCTGCTCTGCCCTTATACGTAAAGTGAAAGTCAATGTGAGCACTAGCCTCGAAGGAAGGCCCTGATTTCCCTTGCCGAAAGGAAGGCATGCAGCAACTCCATGAGGCCTTAATGGCTCTTCTGCTTTAGTTTAAGGTAGTAAGCTTTTCAGGTCTCCTAGGACTGTCGCGTCAGCACCCGTTTCCGTTCCAGAATATTGGGTACCCCCAGGATGCCCTGGGCCTGTTAAGCAACATCCAGCCCCGTAGGCCCTTTGGAGGACCCCTGTGTTTGCCGAGTGAGGGGCAACACACTGCACTCTTCCTTGGGAATGATACATTTCCTCAGCTCTACAGCAGCTTCAGGAACACAGGTCTAGAATCTCCAGCCCTCCAAGGAAGTCGGCTTCCTTGCCCGAGGTGGGCTAACGTGAGGAGATCACTCTGCTCATATTTCCTTCTAACACCTCTTACCTGAATCACCCATCCCTCAAGGAGACTGTCGGAGTGCGTTCCAACGGCAACATAAGCACAGTTCTTGGTGTAACCCTGCAGGCTTTCGGAAGATTCACAGGCCCCTTTGCGGACCTCGAGCATTCCTCCTTTAGGCAGCTCACTACACGCACAATAGCGGGCGGAGGAAAGGGTGATTCAGGGGAGGGCCCAGGAGGTAACTTGAGTCTCCTTTGAGTTGTTGGAATCCACATGTACTTCTGCAGCCTGTCAACATGGAAAAGGGAGAGTGATGGCACAAGGCTTCTTTTCCCAGTTTGAAAGCTCCATTGATGCGGACTTGACGCTACCTGAAAAGCATTGTTGTTGTCGTGGTTTTCCTCACTGTCGGCATGGTTCTGAGAAGAAGATGAGTTTGCCCGGAAGAAACCTTTGGCTTCCAGTTCCTACTTGGAAGCTCATCCTGCTCTGCTCTATACCTAAAGTGAAACACAATGGGAGCACGAGCCTCGAAGTAAGGCCCTGATTTGCTTTGCCAAACTGGAGGCGTGCCGCAGCTCCACGAGGCCTTCATCGCTGTTCGGCTTTAGTTTCACGGTAGTAAGCTTTTCAAGACTCCTAGGGACCTTTCTTCAGCCCCCGTTTCGGTACCAGAACACTGAATACAGCCAGGAAGCTCTGGTCCTGTTAAGCAACTTCCAGCCCCGTAGGCCTTTTGGAACACCCCCGGGTTGGCTAGCGAAATGCAACCCACTGCACACTTCCTTGGGAGAGCCAGATTACCTCAGGTTTACACAGGATTCAGGAAGACAGTTCCAGACTGTCCTACATGCAACGGATGTAATCTCGTTCCCCTAGCCGAACTCCATAGAGAAAAACACTCTCTTTCTAATCCCTTTTCAGATTTCACTCTTAGAGCCACGCATCCTCAAGGAGGTGGTCGGCTTGCATTCCAAGTAAAACACAAACACGGTTCTTGGTGTAACACTGCAGGCCTGTGGAAGATGAACAGGACCCTAAGTCTCCCTCGCCCATCCTTTGTTTAGGCACTTCACTGCACGCAGAACACCGGTCGAAGAACCAATTTGATTCAGTGAAAGCCCCAGTGAGTAACTCGAGTCTCTTTTTACGTTTAGCGTCGACATGTGCTTAGGCTGCGTGTCAACCTAGAAATGGGAGACTGATGGCACAAGGCTTGTTTTCCCATTTGGAAAGCTCCGTTCATGCGGCCTCGAAGCTACCTGAAAAGCATTGTTGTGACCGGGCTTTTACTCACTGCCGGCATGGCTCAGAGAAGAAAATGAGTTTTCGCGAAGGAAACCTTGGGCTTCCAGTTCCTACTTGGAGGCTCGTCCTGCTCTGCCCTATACGTAAAGTGAAAGTCAACGTGAGCACTAGCCTCGAAGGAAGGCCCTGATTTCCCTTGCCGAAAGGAAGGCATGCAGCAACTCCATGAGGCCTTAATGGCTCTTCTGCTTTAGTTTAAGGTAGTAAGCTTTTCAGGTCTCCTAGGACTGTCGCGTCAGCACCCGTTTCCGTTCCAGAATATTGGGTACCCCCAGGATGCCCTGGGCCTGTTAAGCAACATCCAGCCCCGTAGGCCCTTTGGAGGACCCCTGTGTTTGCCGAGTGAGGGGCAACACACTGCACACTTCCTTGGGAATGATACATTTCCTCAGCTCTACAGCAGCTTCAGGAACACAGGTCAAGAATCTCCAGCCCTCCAAGGAAGTCAGCCTCCTTGCCCGAGGTGGGCTAACGTGAGGAAATCACTCTGCTCATATTTCCTTCTAACACCTCTTACCTGAATCACCCATCCCTCAAGGAGACTGTCGGAGTGCGTTCCAATGGCAACATAAGCACAGTTCTTGGTGTAACCCTGCAGGCTTTCGGAAGATTGACAGGCCCCTTTGAGGACCTCGAGCATTCCTCCTTTAGGCAGCTCACTACACGCACAATAGCGGGCGGAGGAAAGGGTGATTCAGGGGAGGGCCCAGGAGGTAACTTGAGTCTCCTTTGAGTTGTTGGAATCCACATGTACTTCTGCAGCCTGTCAACATGGAAAAGGGAGAGTGATGGCACAAGGCTTCTTTTCCCAGTTTGAAAGCTCCATTGATGCGGACTTGACGCTACCTGAAAAGCATTGTTGTTGTCGTGGTTTTCCTCACTGTCGGCATGGTTCTGAGAAGAAGATGAGTTTGCCCGGAAGAAACCTTTGGCTTCCAGTTCCTACTTGGAAGCTCATCCTGCTCTGCTCTATACCTAAAGTGAAACACAATGGGAGCACGAGCCTCGAAGTAAGGCCCTGATTTGCTTTGCCAAACTGGAGGCGTGCCGCAGCTCCACGAGGCCTTCATCGCTGTTCGGCTTTAGTTTCACGGTAGTAAGCTTTTCAAGACTCCTAGGGACCTTTCTTCAGCCCCCGTTTCGGTACCAGAACACTGAATACAGCCAGGAAGCTCTGGTCCTGTTAAGCAACTTCCAGCCCCGTAGGCCTTTTGGAACACCCCCGGGTTGGCTAGCGAAATGCAACCCACTGCACACTTCCTTGGGAGAGCCAGATTACCTCAGGTTTACACAGGATTCAGGAAGACAGTTCCAGACTGTCCTACATGCAACGGATGTAATCTCGTTCCCCTAGCCGAACTCCATAGAGAAAAACACTCTCTTTCTAATCCCTTTTCAGATTTCACTCTTAGAGCCACGCATCCTCAAGGAGGTGGTCGGCTTGCATTCCAAGTAAAACACAAACACGGTTCTTGGTGTAACACTGCAGGCCTGTGGAAGATGAACAGGACCCTAAGTCTCCCTCGCCCATCCTTTGTTTAGGCACTTCACTGCACGCAGAACACCGGTCGAAGAACCAATTTGATTCAGTGAAAGCCCCAGTGAGTAACTCGAGTCTCTTTTTACGTTTAGCGTCGACATGTGCTTAGGCTGCGTGTCAACCTAGAAATGGGAGACTGATGGCACAAGGCTTGTTTTCCCATTTGGAAAGCTCCGTTCATGCGGCCTCGAAGCTACCTGAAAAGCATTGTTGTGACCGGGCTTTTACTCACTGCCGGCATGGCTCAGAGAAGAAAATGAGTTTTCGCGAAGGAAACCTTGGGCTTCCAGTTCCTACTTGGAGGCTCGTCCTGCTCTGCCCTTATACGTAAAGTGAAAGTCAACGTGAGCACTAGCCTCGAAGGAAGGCCCTGATTTCCCTTGCCGAAAGGAAGGCATGCAGCAACTCCATGAGGCTTTAATGGCTCTTCTGCTTTAGTTTAAGGTAGTAAGCTTTTCAGGTCTCCTAGGACTGTCGCGTCAGCACCCGTTTCCGTTCCAGAATATTGGGTACCCCCAGGATGCCCTGGGCCTGTTAAGCAACATCCAGCCCCGTAGGCCCTTTGGAGGACCCCTGTGTTTGCCGAGTGAGGGGCAACACACTGCACTCTTCCTTGGGAATGATACATTTCCTCAGCTCTACAGCAGCTTCAGGAACACAGGTCTAGAATCTCCAGCCCTCCAAGGAAATCGGCCTCCTTGCCCGAGGTGGGCTAACGTGAGGAGATCACTCTGCTCATATTTCCTTCTAACACCTCTTACCTGAATCACCCATCCCTCAAGGAGACTGTCGGAGTGCGTTCCAACGGCAACATAAGCACAGTTCTTGGTGTAACCCTGCAGGCTTTCGGAAGATTCACAGGCCCCTTTGCGGACCTCGAGCATTCCTCCTTTAGGCAGCTCACTACACGCACAATAGCGGGCGGAGGAAAGGGTGATTCAGGGGAGGGCCCAGGAGGTAACTTGAGTCTCCTTTGAGTTGTTGGAATCCACATGTACTTCTGCAGCCTGTCAACATGGAAAAGGGAGAGTGATGGCACAAGGCTTCTTTTCCCAGTTTGAAAGCTCCATTGATGCGGACTTGACGCTACCTGAAAAGCATTGTTGTTGTCGTGGTTTTCCTCACTGTCGGCATGGTTCTGAGAAGAAGATGAGTTTGCCCGGAAGAAACCTTTGGCTTCCAGTTCCTACTTGGAAGCTCATCCTGCTCTGCTCTATACCTAAAGTGAAACACAATGGGAGCACGAGCCTCGAAGTAAGGCCCTGATTTGCTTTGCCAAACTGGAGGCGTGCCGCAGCTCCACGAGGCCTTCATCGCTGTTCGGCTTTAGTTTCACGGTAGTAAGCTTTTCAAGACTCCTAGGGACCTTTCTTCAGCCCCCGTTTCGGTACCAGAACACTGAATACAGCCAGGAAGCTCTGGTCCTGTTAAGCAACTTCCAGCCCCGTAGGCCTTTTGGAACACCCCCGGGTTGGCTAGCGAAATGCAACCCACTGCACACTTCCTTGGGAGAGCCAGATTACCTCAGGTTTACACAGGATTCAGGAAGACAGTTCCAGACTGTCCTACATGCAACGGATGTAATCTCGTTCCCCTAGCCGAACTCCATAGAGAAACACACTCTCTTTCTAATCCCTTTTCAGATTTCACTCTTAGAGCCACGCATCCTCAAGGAGGTGGTCGGCTTGCATTCCAAGTAAAACACAAACACGGTTCTTGGTGTAACACTGCAGGCCTGTGGAAGATGAACAGGACCCTAAGTCTCCCTCGCCCATCCTTTGTTTAGGCACTTCACTGCACGCAGAACACCGGTCGAAGAACCAATTTGATTCAGTGAAAGCCCCAGTGAGTAACTCGAGTCTCTTTTTACGTTTAGCGTCGACATGTGCTTAGGCTGCGTGTCAACCTAGAAATGGGAGACTGATGGCACAAGGCTTGTTTTCCCATTTGGAAAGCTCCGTTCATGCGGCCTCGAAGCTACCTGAAAAGCATTGTTGTGACCGGGCTTTTACTCACTGCCGGCATGGCTCAGAGAAGAAAATGAGTTTTCGCGAAGGAAACCTTGGGCTTCCAGTTCCTACTTGGAGGCTCGTCCTGCTCTGCCCTATACGTAAAGTGAAAGTCAACGTGAGCACTAGCCTCGAAGGAAGGCCCTGATTTCCCTTGCCGAAAGGAAGGCATGCAGCAACTCCATGAGGCTTTAATGGCTCTTCTGCTTTAGTTTAAGGTAGTAAGCTTTTCAGGTCTCCTAGGACTGTCGCGTCAGCACCCGTTTCCGTTCCAGAATATTGGGTACCCCCAGGATGCCCTGGGCCTGTTAAGCAACATCCAGCCCCGTAGGCCCTTTGGAGGACCCCTGTGTTTGCCGAGTGAGGGGCAACACACTGCACTCTTCCTTGGGAATGATACATTTCCTCAGCTCTACAGCAGCTTCAGGAACACAGGTCTAGAATCTCCAGCCCTCCAAGGAAGTCGGCCTCCTTGCCCGAGGTGGGCTAACGTGAGGAGATCACTCTGCTCATATTTCCTTCTAACACCTCTTACCTGAATCACCCATCCCTCAAGGAGACTGTCGGAGTGCGTTCCAAGGGAAACATAAGCACAGTTCTTGGTGTAACCCTGCAGGCTTTCGGAAGATTGACAGGCCCCTTTGCGGACCTCGAGCATTCCTCCTTTAGGCAGCTCACTACACGCACAATAGCGGGCGGAGGAAAGGGTGATTCAGGGGAGGGCCCAGGAGGTAACTTGAGTCTCCTTTGAGTTGTTGGAATCCACATGTACTTCTGCAGCCTGTCAACATGGAAAAGGGAGAGTGATGGCACAAGGCTTCTTTTCCCAGTTTGAAAGCTCCATTGATGCGGACTTGACGCTACCTGAAAAGCATTGTTGTTGTCGTGGTTTTCCTCACTGTCGGCATGGTTCTGAGAAGAAGATGAGTTTGCCCGGAAGAAACCTTTGGCTTCCAGTTCCTACTTGGAAGCTCATCCTGCTCTGCTCTATACCTAAAGTGAAACACAATGGGAGCACGAGCCTCGAAGTAAGGCCCTGATTTGCTTTGCCAAACTGGAGGCGTGCCGCAGCTCCACGAGGCCTTCATCGCGGTTCGGCTTTAGTTTCACGGTAGTAAGCTTTTCAAGACTCCTAGGGACCTTTCTTCAGCCCCCGTTTCGGTACCAGAACACTGAGTACAGCCAGGAAGCTCTGGTCCGGTTAAGCAACTTCCAGCCCCGTAGGCCTTTTGGAACACCCCCGGGTTGGCTAGCGAAATGCAACCCACTGCACACTTCCTTGGGAGAGCCAGATTATCTCAGGTTTACACAGGATTCAGGAAGACAGTTCCAGACTGTCCTACATGCAACGGATGTAATCTCGTTCCGCTAGCCGAACTCCATAGAGAAAAACACTCTCTTTCTAATCCCTTTTCAGATTTCACTCTTAGAGCCACGCATCCTCAAGGAGGTGGTCGGCTTGCATTCCAAGTAAAACACAAACACGGTTCTTGGTGTAACACCGCAGGCCTGTGGAAGATGAACAGGACCCTAAGTCTCCCTCGCCCATCCTTTCTTTAGGCACTTCACTGCACGCAGAACACCGGTCGAAGAACCAATTTGATTCAGTGAAAGCCCCAGTGAGTAACTCGAGTCTCTTTGGACGTTTAGCGTCGACATGTGCTTAGGCTGCGTGTCAACCTAGAAATGGGAGACTGATGGCACAAGGCTTGTTTTCCCATTTGGAAAGCTCCGTTCATGCGGCCTCGAAGCTACCTGAAAAGCATTGTTGTGACCGGGCTTTTACTCACTGCCCCCATGGCTCAGAGAAGAAAATGAGTTTTCGCGAAGGAAACCTTGGCCTTCCAGTTCCTACTTGGAGGCTCGTCCTGCTCTGCCCTATACGTAAAGTGAAAGTCAACGTGAGCACTAGCCTCGAAGGAAGGCCCTGATTTCCCTTGCCGAAAGGAAGGCATGCAGCAACTCCATGAGGCCTTAATGGCTCTTCTGCTTTAGTTTAAGGTAGTAAGATTTTCAGGTCTCCTAGGACTGTCGCATCAGCACCCGTTTCCGTTCCAGAATATTGGGTACCCCCAGGATGCCCTGGGCCTGTTAAGCAACATCCAGCCCCGTAGGCCCTTTGGAGGACCCCTGTGTTTGCCGAGTGAGGGGCAACACACTGCACACTTCCTTGGGAATGATACATTTCCTCAGCTCTACAGCAGCTTCAGGAACACAGGTCAAGAATCTCCAGCTCTCCAAGGAAGTCGGCCTCCTTGCCCGAGGTGGGCTAACGTGAGGAGATCACTCTGCTCATATTTCCTTCTAACACCTCTTACCTGAATCACCCATCCCTCAAGGAGACTGTCGGAGTGCGTTCCAACGGCAACATAAGCACAGTTCTTGGTGTAACCCTGCAGGCTTTCGGAAGATTGACAGGCCCCTTTGCGGACCTCGAGCATTCCTCCTTTAGGCAGCTCACTACACGCACAATAGCGGGCGGAGGAAAGGGTGATTCAGGGGAGGGCCCAGGAGGTAACTTGAGTCTCCTTTGAGTTGTTGGAATCCACATGTACTTCTGCAGCCTGTCAACATGGAAAAGGGAGAGTGATGGCACAAGGCTTCTTTTCCCAGTTTGAAAGCTCCATTGATGCGGACTTGACGCTACCTGAAAAGCATTGTTGTTGTCGTGGTTTTCCTCACTGTCGGCATGGTTCTGAGAAGAAGATGAGTTTGCCCGGAAGAAACCTTTGGCTTCCAGTTCCTACTTGGAAGCTCATCCTGCTCTGCTCTATACCTAAAGTGAAACACAATGGGAGCACGAGCCTCGAAGTAAGGCCCTGATTTGCTTTGCCAAACTGGAGGCGTGCCGCAGCTCCACGAGGCCTTCATCGCTGTTCGGCTTTAGTTTCACGGTAGTAAGCTTTTCAAGACTCCTAGGGACCTTTCTTCAGCCCCCGTTTCGGTACCAGAACACTGAATACAGCCAGGAAGCTCTGGTCCTGTTAAGCAACTTCCAGCCCCGTAGGCCTTTTGGAACACCCCCGGGTTGGCTAGCGAAATGCAACCCACTGCACACTTCCTTGGGAGAGCCAGATTACCTCAGGTTTACACAGGATTCAGGAAGACAGTTCCAGACTGTCCTACATGCAACGGATGTAATCTCGTTCCGCTAGCCGAACTCCATAGAGAAAAACACTCTCTTTCTAATCCCTTTTCAGATTTCACTCTTAGAGCCACGCATCCTCAAGGAGGTGGTCGGCTTGCATTCCAAGTAAAACACAAACACGGTTCTTGGTGTAACACTGCAGGCCTGTGGAAGATGAACAGGACCCTAAGTCTCCCTCGCCCATCCTTTGTTTAGGCACTTCACTGCACGCAGAACACCGGTCGAAGAACCAATTTGATTCAGTGAAAGCCCCAGTGAGTAACTCGAGTCTCTTTGGACGTTTAGCGTCGACATGTGCTTAGGCTGCGTGTCAACCTAGAAATGGGAGACTGATGGCACAAGGCTTGTTTTCCCATTTGGAAAGCTCCGTTCATGCGGCCTCGAAGCTACCTGAAAAGCATTGTTGTGACCGGGCTTTTACTCACTGCCGGCATGGCTCAGAGAAGAAAATGAGTTTTCGCGAAGGAAACCTTGGGCTTCCAGTTCCTACTTGGAGGCTCGTCCTGCTCTGCCCTATACGTAAAGTGAAAGTCAACGTGAGCACTAGCCTCGAAGGAAGGCCCTGATTTCCCTTGCCGAAAGGAAGGCATGCAGCAACTCCATGAGGCTTTAATGGCTCTTCTGCTTTAGTTTAAGGTAGTAAGCTTTTCAGGTCTCCTAGGACTGTCGCGTCAGCACCCGTTTCCGTTCCAGAATATTGGGTACCCCCAGGATGCCCTGGGCCTGTTAAGCAACATCCAGCCCCGTAGGCCCTTTGGAGGACCCCTGTGTTTGCCGAGTGAGGGGCAACACACTGCACTCTTCCTTGGGAATGATACATTTCCTCAGCTCTACAGCAGCTTCAGGAACACAGGTCTAGAATCTCCAGCCCTCCAAGGAAGTCGGCCTCCTTGCCCGAGGTGGGCTAACGTGAGGAGATCACTCTGCTCATATTTCCTTCTAACACCTCTTACCTGAATCACCCATCCCTCAAGGAGACTGTCGGAGTGCGTTCCAAGGGAAACATAAGCACAGTTCTTGGTGTAACCCTGCAGGCTTTCGGAAGATTGACAGGCCCCTTTGCGGACCTCGAGCATTCCTCCTTTAGGCAGCTCACTACACGCACAATAGCGGGCGGAGGAAAGGGTGATTCAGGGGAGGGCCCAGGAGGTAACATGAGTCTCCTTTGAGTTGTTGGAATCCACATGTACTTCTGCAGCCTGTCAACATGGAAAAGGGAGAGTGATGGCACAAGGCTTCTTTTCCCAGTTTGAAAGCTCCATTGATGCGGACTTGACGCTACCTGAAAAGCATTGTTGTTGTCGTGGTTTTCCTCACTGTCGGCATGGTTCTGAGAAGAAGATGAGTTTGCCCGGAAGAAACCTTTGGCTTCCAGTTCCTACTTGGAAGCTCATCCTGCTCTGCTCTATACCTAAAGTGAAACACAATGGGAGCACGAGCCTCGAAGTAAGGCCCTGATTTGCTTTGCCAAACTGGAGGCGTGCCGCAGCTCCACGAGGCCTTCATCGCGGTTCGGCTTTAGTTTCACGGTAGTAAGCTTTTCAAGACTCCTAGGGACCTTTCTTCAGCCCCCGTTTCGGTACCAGAACACTGAGTACAGCCAGGAAGCTCTGGTCCGGTTAAGCAACTTCCAGCCCCGTAGGCCTTTTGGAACAGCCCCGGGTTGGCTAGCGAAATGCAACCCACTGCACACTTCCTTGGGAGAGCCAGATTACCTCAGGTTTACACAGGATTCAGGAAGACAGTTCCAGACTGTCCTACATGCAACGGATGTAATCTCGTTCCGCTAGCCGAACTCCATAGAGAAAAACACTCTCTTTCTAATCCCTTTTCAGATTTCACTCTTAGAGCCACGCATCCTCAAGGAGGTGGTCGGCTTGCATTCCAAGTAAAACACAAACACGGTTCTTGGTGTAACACCGCAGGCCTGTGGAAGATGAACAGGACCCTAAGTCTCCCTCGCCCATCCTTTCTTTAGGCACTTCACTGCACGCAGAACACCGGTCGAAGAACCAATTTGATTCAGTGAAAGCCCCAGTGAGTAACTCGAGTCTCTTTGGACGTTTAGCGTCGACATGTGCTTAGGCTGCGTGTCAACCTAGAAATGGGAGACTGATGGCACAAGGCTTGTTTTCCCATTTGGAAAGCTCCGTTCATGCGGCCTCGAAGCTACCTGAAAAGCATTGTTGTGACCGGGCTTTTACTCACTGCCCCCATGGCTCAGAGAAGAAAATGAGTTTTCGCGAAGGAAACCTTGGGCTTCTAGTTCCTACTTGGAGGCTCGTCCTGCTCTGCCCTATACGTAAAGTGAAAGTCAACGTGAGCACTAGCCTCGAAGGAAGGCCCTGATTTCCCTTGCCGAAAGGAAGGCATGCAGCAACTCCATGAGGCCTTAATGGCTCTTCTGCTTTAGTTTAAGGTAGTAAGCTTTTCAGGTCTCCTAGGACTGTCGCGTCAGCACCCGTTTCCGTTCCAGAATATTGGGTACCCCCAGGATGCCCTGGGCCTGTTAAGCAACATCCAGCCCCGTAGGCCCTTTGGAGGACCCCTGTGTTTGCCGAGTGAGGGGCAACACACTGCACACTTCCTTGGGAATGATACATTTCCTCAGCTCTACAGCAGCTTCAGAAACACAGGTCAAGAATCTCCAGCCCTCCAAGGAAGTCAGCCTCCTTGCCCGAGGTGGGCTAACGTGAGGAAATCACTCTGCTCATATTTCCTTCTAACACCTCTTACCTGAATCACCCATCCCTCAAGGAGACTGTCGGAGTGCGTTCCAATGGCAACATAAGCACAGTTCTTGGTGTAACCCTGCAGGCTTTCGGAAGATTGACAGGCCCCTTTGAGGACCTCGAGCATTCCTCCTTTAGGCAGCTCACTACACGCACAATAGCGGGCGGAGGAAAGGGTGATTCAGGGGAGGGCCCAGGAGGTAACTTGAGTCTCCTTTGAGTTGTTGGAATCCACATGTACTTCTGCAGCCTGTCAACATGGAAAAGGGAGAGTGATGGCACAAGGCTTCTTTTCCCAGTTTGAAAGCTCCATTGATGCGGACTTGACGCTACCTGAAAAGCATTGTTGTTGTCGTGGTTTTCCTCACTGTCGGCATGGTTCTAGGAAGAAAATGAGTTTGCCCGGAAGAAACCTTTGGCTTCCAGTTCCTACTTGGAATCTCATCCTGCTCTGCTCTATACCGAAAGTGAAACACAATGGGAGCACGAGCCTCGAAGTAAGGCGCTGATTTGCTTTGCCAAACTGGAGGCGTTCCGCAGCTCCACGAGGCCTTCATCACTGTTCGGCTTTAGTTTCACGGTAGTAAGCTTTTCAAGACTCCTAGGGACCTTTCTTCAGCCCCCGTTTCGGTACCAGAACACTGAGTACAGCCAGGAAGCTCTGGTCCTGTTAAGCAACTTCCAGCCCCATAGGCCTTTTGGAACACCCCCGGGTTGGCTAGCGAAATGCAACCCACTGCACACTTCCTTGGGAGAGCCAGATTACCTCAGGTTTACACAGGATTCAGGAAGACAGTTCCAGACTGTCCTACATGCAACGGATGTAATCTCGTTCCCCTAGCCGAACTCCATAGAGAAACACACTCTCTTTCTAATCCCTTTTCAGATTTCACTCTTAGAGCCACGCATCCTCAAGGAGGTGGTCGGCTTGCATTCCAAGTAAAACACAAACACGGTTCTTGGTGTAACACTGCAGGCCTGTGGAAGATGAACAGGACCCTAAGTCTCCCTCGCCCATCCTTTGTTTAGGCACTTCACTGCACGCAGAACACCGGTCGAAGAACCAATTTGATTCAGTGAAAGCCCCAGTGAGTAACTCGAGTCTCTTTTTACGTTTAGCGTCGACATGTGCTTAGGCTGCGTGTCAACCTAGAAATGGGAGACTGATGGCACAAGGCTTGTTTTCCCATTTGGAAAGCTCCGTTCATGCGGCCTCGAAGCTACCTGAAAAGCATTGTTGTGACCGGGCTTTTACTCACTGCCGGCATGGCTCAGAGAAGAAAATGAGTTTTCGCGAAGGAAACCTTGGGCTTCCAGTTCCTACTTGGAGGCTCGTCCTGCTCTGCCCTTATACGTAAAGTGAAAGTCAACGTGAGCACTAGCCTCGAAGGAAGGCCCTGATTTCCCTTGCCGAAAGGAAGGCATGCAGCAACTCCATGAGGCTTTAATGGCTCTTCTGCTTTAGTTTAAGGTAGTAAGCTTTTCAGGTCTCCTAGGACTGTCGCGTCAGCACCCGTTTCCGTTCCAGAATATTGGGTACCCCCAGGATGCCCTGGGCCTGTTAAGCAACATCCAGCCCCGTAGGCCCTTTGGAGGACCCCTGTGTTTGCCGAGTGAGGGGCAACACACTGCACTCTTCCTTGGGAATGATACATTTCCTCAGCTCTACAGCAGCTTCAGGAACACAGGTCTAGAATCTCCAGCCCTCCAAGGAAGTCGGCCTCCTTGCCCGAGGTGGGCTAACGTGAGGAGATCACTCTGCTCATATTTCCTTCTAACACCTCTTACCTGAATCACCCATCCCTCAAGGAGACTGTCGGAGTGCGTTCCAAGGGAAACATAAGCACAGTTCTTGGTGTAACCCTGCAGGCTTTCGGAAGATTGACAGGCCCCTTTGCGGACCTCGAGCATTCCTCCTTTAGGCAGCTCACTACACGCACAATAGCGGGCGGAGGAAAGGGTGATTCAGGGGAGGGCCCAGGAGGTAACTTGAGTCTCCTTTGAGTTGTTGGAATCCACATGTACTTCTGCAGCCTGTCAACATGGAAAAGGGAGAGTGATGGCACAAGGCTTCTTTTCCCAGTTTGAAAGCTCCATTGATGCGGACTTGACGCTACCTGAAAAGCATTGTTGTTGTCGTGGTTTTCCTCACTGTCGGCATGGTTCTGAGAAGAAGATGAGTTTGCCCGGAAGAAACCTTTGGCTTCCAGTTCCTACTTGGAAGCTCATCCTGCTCTGCTCTATACCTAAAGTGAAACACAATGGGAGCACGAGCCTCGAAGTAAGGCCCTGATTTGCTTTGCCAAACTGGAGGCGTGCCGCAGCTCCACGAGGCCTTCATCGCGGTTCGGCTTTAGTTTCACGGTAGTAAGCTTTTCAAGACTCCTAGGGACCTTTCTTCAGCCCCCGTTTCGGTACCAGAACACTGAGTACAGCCAGGAAGCTCTGGTCCTGTTAAGCAACTTCCAGCCGCGTAGGCCTTTTGGAACACCCCCGGGTTGGCTAGCGAAATCCAACCCACTGCACACTTCCTTGGGAGAGCCAGATTACCTCAGGTTTACACAGGATTCAGGAAGACAGTTCCAGACTGTCCTACATGCAACGGATGTAATCTCGTTCCCCTAGCCGAACTCCATAGAGAAAAACACTCTCTTTCTAATCCCTTTTCAGATTTCACTCTTAGAGCCACGCATCCTCAAGGAGGTGGTCGGCTTGCATTCCAAGTAAAACACAAACACGGTTCTTGGTGTAACACCGCAGGCCTGTGGAAGATGAACAGGACCCTAAGTCTCCCTCGCCCATCCTTTCTTTAGGCACTTCACTGCACGCAGAACACCGGTCGAAGAACCAATTTGATTCAGTGAAAGCCCCAGTGAGTAACTCGAGTCTCTTTGGACGTTTAGCGTCGACATGTGCTTAGGCTGCGTGTCAACCTAGAAATGGGAGACTGATGGCACAAGGCTTGTTTTCCCATTTGGAAAGCTCCGTTCATGCGGCCTCGAAGCTACCTGAAAAGCATTGTTGTGACCGGGCTTTTAATCACTGCCGGCATGGCTCAGAGAAGAAAATGAGTTTTCGCGAAGGAAACCTTGGGCTTCCAGTTCCTACTTGGAGGCTCGTCCTGCTCTGCCCTTATACGTAAAGTGAAAGTCAATGTGAGCACTAGCCTCGAAGGAAGGCCCTGATTTCCCTTGCCGAAAGGAAGGCATGCAGCAACTCCATGAGGCCTTAATGGCTCTTCTGCTTTAGTTTAAGGTAGTAAGCTTTTCAGGTCTCCTAGGACTGTCGCGTCAGCACCCGTTTCCGTTCCAGAATATTGGGTACCCCCAGGATGCCCTGGGCCTGTTAAGCAACATCCAGCCCCGTAGGCCCTTTGGAGGACCCCTGTGTTTGCCGAGTGAGGGGCAACACACTGCACTCTTCCTTGGGAATGATACATTTCCTCAGCTCTACAGCAGCTTCAGGAACACAGGTCTAGAATCTCCAGCCCTCCAAGGAAGTCGGCTTCCTTGCCCGAGGTGGGCTAACGTGAGGAGATCACTCTGCTCATATTTCCTTCTAACACCTCTTACCTGAATCACCCATCCCTCAAGGAGACTGTCGGAGTGCGTTCCAACGGCAACATAAGCACATTTCTTGGTGTAACCCTGCAGGCTTTCGGAAGATTCACAGGCCCCTTTGCGGACCTCGAGCATTCCTCCTTTAGGCAGCTCACTACACGCACAATAGCGGGCGGAGGAAAGGGTGATTCAGGGGAGGGCCCAGGAGGTAACTTGAGTCTCCTTTGAGTTGTTGGAATCCACATGTACTTCTGCAGCCTGTCAACATGGAAAAGGGAGAGTGATGGCACAAGGCTTCTTTTCCCAGTTTGAAAGCTCCATTGATGCGGACTTGACGCTACCTGAAAAGCATTGTTGTTGTCGTGGTTTTCCTCACTGTCGGCATGGTTCTGAGAAGAAGATGAGTTTGCCCGGAAGAAACCTTTGGCTTCCAGTTCCTACTTGGAAGCTCATCCTGCTCTGCTCTATACCTAAAGTGAAACACAATGGGAGCACGAGCCTCGAAGTAAGGCCCTGATTTGCTTTGCCAAACTGGAGGCGTGCCGCAGCTCCACGAGGCCTTCATCGCTTTTCGGCTTTAGTTTCACGGTAGTAAGCTTTTCAAGACTCCTAGGGACCTTTCTTCAGCCCCCGTTTCGGTACCAGAACACTGAATACAGCCAGGAAGCTCTGGTCCTGTTAAGCAACTTCCAGCCCCGTAGGCCTTTTGGAACACCCCCGGGTTGGCTAGCGAAATGCAACCCACTGCACACTTCCTTGGGAGAGCCAGATTACCTCAGGTTTACACAGGATTCAGGAAGACAGTTCCAGACTGTCCTACATGCAACGGATGTAATCTCGTTCCCCTAGCCGAACTCCATAGAGAAAAACACTCTCTTTCTAATCCCTTTTCAGATTTCACTCTTAGAGCCACGCATCCTCAAGGAGGTGGTCGGCTTGCATTCCAAGTAAAACACAAACACGGTTCTTGGTGTAACACTGCAGGCCTGTGGAAGATGAACAGGACCCTAAGTCTCCCTCGCCCATCCTTTGTTTAGGCACTTCACTGCACGCAGAACACCGGTCGAAGAACCAATTTGATTCAGTGAAAGCCCCAGTGAGTAACTCGAGTCTCTTTTTACGTTTAGCGTCGACATGTGCTTAGGCTGCGTGTCAACCTAGAAATGGGAGACTGATGGCACAAGGCTTGTTTTCCCATTTGGAAAGCTCCGTTCATGCGGCCTCGAAGCTACCTGAAAAGCATTGTTGTGACCGGGCTTTTACTCACTGCCGGCATGGCTCAGAGAAGAAAATGAGTTTTCGCGAAGGAAACCTTGGGCTTCCAGTTCCTACTTGGAGGCTCGTCCTGCTCTGCCCTATACGTAAAGTGAAAGTCAACGTGAGCACTAGCCTCGAAGGAAGGCCCTGATTTCCCTTGCCGAAAGGAAGGCATGCAGCAACTCCATGAGGCCTTAATGGCTCTTCTGCTTTAGTTTAAGGTAGTAAGCTTTTCAGGTCTCCTAGGACTGTCGCGTCAGCACCCGTTTCCGTTCCAGAATATTGGGTACCCCCAGGATGCCCTGGGCCTGTTAAGCAACATCCAGCCCCGTAGGCCCTTTGGAGGACCCCTGTGTTTGCCGAGTGAGGGGCAACACACTGCACACTTCCTTGGGAATGATACATTTCCTCAGCTCTACAGCAGCTTCAGGAACACAGGTCAAGAATCTCCAGCTCTCCAAGGAAGTCGGCCTCCTTGCCCGAGGTGGGCTAACGTGAGGAGATCACTCTGCTCATATTTCCTTCTAACACCTCTTACCTGAATCACCCATCCCTCAAGGAGACTGTCGGAGTGCGTTCCAACGGCAACATAAGCACAGTTCTTGGTGTAACCCTGCAGGCTTTCGGAAGATTCACAGGCCCCTTTGCGGACCTCGAGCATTCCTCCTTTAGGCAGCTCACTACACGCACAATAGCGGGCGGAGGAAAGGGTGATTCAGGGGAGGGCCCAGGAGGTAACTTGAGTCTCCTTTGAGTTGTTGGAATCCACATGTACTTCTGCAGCCTGTCAACATGGAAAAGGGAGAGTGATGGCACAAGGCTTCTTTTCCCAGTTTGAAAGCTCCATTGATGCGGACTTGACGCTACCTGAAAAGCATTGTTGTTGTCGTGGTTTTCCTCACTGTCGGCATGGTTCTGAGAAGAAGATGAGTTTGCCCGGAAGAAACCTTTGGCTTCCAGTTCCTACTTGGAAGCTCATCCTGCTCTGCTCTATACCTAAAGTGAAACACAATGGGAGCACGAGCCTCGAAGTAAGGCCCTGATTTGCTTTGCCAAACTGGAGGCGTGCCGCAGCTCCACGAGGCCTTCATCGCTGTTCGGCTTTAGTTTCACGGTAGTAAGCTTTTCAAGACTCCTAGGGACCTTTCTTCAGCCCCCGTTTCGGTACCAGAACACTGAATACAGCCAGGAAGCTCTGGTCCTGTTAAGCAACTTCCAGCCCCGTAGGCCTTTTGGAACACCCCCGGGTTGGCTAGCGAAATGCAACCCACTGCACACTTCCTTGGGAGAGCCAGATTACCTCAGGTTTACACAGGATTCAGGAAGACAGTTCCAGACTGTCCTACATGCAACGGATGTAATCTCGTTCCGCTAGCCGAACTCCATAGAGAAAAACACTCTCTTTCTAATCCCTTTTCAGATTTCACTCTTAGAGCCACGCATCCTCAAGGAGGTGGTCGGCTTGCATTCCAAGTAAAACACAAACACGGTTCTTGGTGTAACACTGCAGGCCTGTGGAAGATGAACAGGACCCTAAGTCTCCCTCGCCCATCCTTTGTTTAGGCACTTCACTGCACGCAGAACACCGGTCGAAGAACCAATTTGATTCAGTGAAAGCCCCAGTGAGTAACTCGAGTCTCTTTGGACGTTTAGCGTCGACATGTGCTTAGGCTGCGTGTCAACCTAGAAATGGGAGACTGATGGCACAAGGCTTGTTTTCCCATTTGGAAAGCTCCGTTCATGCGGCCTCGAAGCTACCTGAAAAGCATTGTTGTGACCGGGCTTTTACTCACTGCCGGCATGGCTCAGAGAAGAAAATGAGTTTTCGCGAAGGAAACCTTGGGCTTCCAGTTCCTACTTGGAGGCTCGTCCTGCTCTGCCCTATACGTAAAGTGAAAGTCAACGTGAGCACTAGCCTCGAAGGAAGGCCCTGATTTCCCTTGCCGAAAGGAAGGCATGCAGCAACTCCATGAGGCTTTAATGGCTCTTCTGCTTTAGTTTAAGGTAGTAAGCTTTTCAGGTCTCCTAGGACTGTCGCGTCAGCACCCGTTTCCGTTCCAGAATATTGGGTACCCCCAGGATGCCCTGGGCCTGTTAAGCAACATCCAGCCCCGTAGGCCCTTTGGAGGACCCCTGTGTTTGCCGAGTGAGGGGCAACACACTGCACTCTTCCTTGGGAATGATACATTTCCTCAGCTCTACAGCAGCTTCAGGAACACAGGTCTAGAATCTCCAGCCCTCCAAGGAAATCGGCCTCCTTGCCCGAGGTGGGCTAACGTGAGGAGATCACTCTGCTCATATTTCCTTCTAACACCTCTTACCTGAATCACCCATCCCTCAAGGAAACTGTCGGAGTGCGTTCCAAGGGAAACATAAGCACAGTTCTTGGTGTAACCCTGCAGGCTTTCGGAAGATTGACAGGCCCCTTTGCGGACCTCGAGCATTCCTCCTTTAGGCAGCTCACTACACGCACAATAGCGGGCGGAGGAAAGGGTGATTCAGGGGAGGGCCCAGGAGGTAACATGAGTCTCCTTTGAGTTGTTGGAATCCACATGTACTTCTGCAGCCTGTCAACATGGAAAAGGGAGAGTGATGGCACAAGGCTTCTTTTCCCAGTTTGAAAGCCCCATTGATGCGGACTTGACGCTACCTGAAAAGCATTGTTGTTGTCGTGGTTTTCCTCACTGTCGGCATGGTTCTGAGAAGAAGATGAGTTTGCCCGGAAGAAACCTTTGGCTTCCAGTTCCTACTTGGAAGCTCATCCTGCTCTGCTCTATACCTAAAGTGAAACACAATGGGAGCACGAGCCTCGAAGTAAGGCCCTGATTTGCTTTGCCAAACTGGAGGCGTGCCGCAGCTCCACGAGGCCTTCATCGCGGTTCGGCTTTAGTTTCACGGTAGTAAGCTTTTCAAGACTCCTAGGGACCTTTCTTCAGCCCCCGTTTCGGTACCAGAACACTGAGTACAGCCAGGAAGCTCTGGTCCGGTTAAGCAACTTCCAGCCCCGTAGGCCTTTTGGAACAGCCCCGGGTTGGCTAGCGAAATGCAACCCACTGCACACTTCCTTGGGAGAGCCAGATTACCTCAGGTTTACACAGGATTCAGGAAGACAGTTCCAGACTGTCCTACATGCAACGGATGTAATCTCGTTCCGCTAGCCGAACTCCATAGAGAAAAACACTCTCTTTCTAATCCCTTTTCAGATTTCACTCTTAGAGCCACGCATCCTCAAGGAGGTGGTCGGCTTGCATTCCAAGTAAAACACAAACACGGTTCTTGGTGTAACACCGCAGGCCTGTGGAAGATGAACAGGACCCTAAGTCTCCCTCGCCCATCCTTTCTTTAGGCACTTCACTGCACGCAGAACACCGGTCGAAGAACCAATTTGATTCAGTGAAAGCCCCAGTGAGTAACTCGAGTCTCTTTGGACGTTTAGCGTCGACATGTGCTTAGGCTGCGTGTCAACCTAGAAATGGGAGACTGATGGCACAAGGCTTGTTTTCCCATTTGGAAAGCTCCGTTCATGCGGCCTCGAAGCTACCTGAAAAGCATTGTTGTGACCGGGCTTTTACTCACTGCCCCCATGGCTCAGAGAAGAAAATGAGTTTTCGCGAAGGAAACCTTGGGCTTCCAGTTCCTACTTGGAGGCTCGTCCTGCTCTGCCCTATACGTAAAGTGAAAGTCAACGTGAGCACTAGCCTCGAAGGAAGGCCCTGATTTCCCTTGCCGAAAGGAAGGCATGCAGCAACTCCATGAGGCCTTAATGGCTCTTCTGCTTTAGTTTAAGGTAGTAAGCTTTTCAGGTCTCCTAGGACTGTCGCGTCAGCACCCGTTTCCGTTCCAGAATATTGGGTACCCCCAGGATGCCCTGGGCCTGTTAAGCAACATCCAGCCCCGTAGGCCCTTTGGAGGACCCCTGTGTTTGCCGAGTGAGGGGCAACACACTGCACACTTCCTTGGGAATGATACATTTCCTCAGCTCTACAGCAGCTTCAGGAACACAGGTCAAGAATCTCCAGCCCTCCAAGGAAGTCGGCCTCCTTGCCCGAGGTGGGCTAACGTGAGGAGATCACTCTGCTCATATTTCCTTCTAACACCTCTTACCTGAATCACCCATCCCTCAAGGAGACTGTCGGAGTGCGTTCCAACGGCAACATAAGCACAGTTCTTGGTGTAACCCTGCAGGCTTTCGGAAGATTGACAGGCCCCTTTGCGGACCTCGAGCATTCCTCCTTTAGGCAGCTCACTACACGCACAATAGCGGGCGGAGGAAAGGGTGATTCAGGGGAGGGCCCAGGAGGTAACATGAGTCTCCTTTGAGTTGTTGGAATCCACATGTACTTCTGCAGCCTGTCAACATGGAAAAGGGAGAGTGATGGCACAAGGCTTCTTTTCCCAGTTTGAAAGCTCCATTGATGCGGACTTGACGCTACCTGAAAAGCATTGTTGTTGTCGTGGTTTTCCTCACTGTCGGCATGGTTCTGAGAAGAAGATGAGTTTGCCCGGAAGAAACCTTTGGCTTCCAGTTCCTACTTGGAAGCTCATCCTGCTCTGCTCTATACCTAAAGTGAAACACAATGGGAACACGAGCCTCGAAGTAAGGCCCTGATTTGCTTTGCCAAACTGGAGGCGTGCCGCAGCTCCACGAGGCCTTCATCGCGGTTCGGCTTTAGTTTCACGGTAGTAAGCTTTTCAAGACTCCTAGGGACCTTTCTTCAGCCCCCGTTTCTGTACCAGAACACTGAGTACAGCCAGGAAGCTCTGGTCCGGTTAAGCAACTTCCAGCCCCGTAGGCCTTTTGGAACAGCCCCGGGTTGGCTAGCGAAATGCAACCCACTGCACACTTCCTTGGGAGAGCCAGATTACCTCAGGTTTACACAGGATTCAGGAAGACAGTTCCAGACTGTCCTACATGCAACGGATGTAATCTCGTTCCGCTAGCCGAACTCCATAGAGAAAAACACTCTCTTTCTAATCCCTTTTCAGATTTCACTCTTAGAGCCACGCATCCTCAAGGAGGTGGTCGGCTTGCATTCCAAGTAAAACACAAACACGGTTCTTGGTGTAACACCGCAGGCCTGTGGAAGATGAACAGGACCCTAAGTCTCCCTCGCCCATCCTTTCTTTAGGCACTTCACTGCACGCAGAACACCGGTCGAAGAACCAATTTGATTCAGTGAAAGCCCCAGTGAGTAACTCGAGTCTCTTTGGACGTTTAGCGTCGACATGTGCTTAGGCTGCGTGTCAACCTAGAAATGGGAGACTGATGGCACAAGGCTTGTTTTCCCATTTGGAAAGCTCCGTTCATGCGGCCTCGAAGCTACCTGAAAAGCATTGTTGTGACCGGGCTTTTACTCACTGCCCCCATGGCTCAGAGAAGAAAATGAGTTTTCGCGAAGGAAACCTTGGGCTTCCAGTTCCTACTTGGAGGCTCGTCCTGCTCTGCCCTATACGTAAAGTGAAAGTCAACGTGAGCACTAGCCTCGAAGGAAGGCCCTGATTTCCCTTGCCGAAAGGAAGGCATGCAGCAACTCCATGAGGCCTTAATGGCTCTTCTGCTTTAGTTTAAGGTAGTAAGCTTTTCAGGTCTCCTAGGACTGTCGCGTCAGCACCCGTTTCCGTTCCAGAATATTGGGTACCCCCAGGATGCCCTGGGCCTGTTAAGCAACATCCAGCCCCGTAGGCCCTTTGGAGGACCCCTGTGTTTGCCGAGTGAGGGGCAACACACTGCACACTTCCTTGGGAATGATACATTTCCTCAGCTCTACAGCAGCTTCAGGAACACAGGTCAAGAATCTCCAGCCCTCCAAGGAAGTCAGCCTCCTTGCCCGAGGTGGGCTAACGTGAGGAAATCACTCTGCTCATATTTCCTTCTAACACCTCTTACCTGAATCACCCATCCCTCAAGGAGACTGTCGGAGTGCGTTCCAATGGCAACATAAGCACAGTTCTTGGTGTAACCCTGCAGGCTTTCAGAAGATTGACAGGCCCCTTTGAGGACCTCGAGCATTCCTCCTTTAGGCAGCTCACTACACGCACAATAGCGGGCGGAGGAAAGGGTGATTCAGGGGAGGGCCCAGGAGGTAACTTGAGTCTCCTTTGAGTTGTTGGAATCCACATGTACTTCTGCAGCCTGTCAACATGGAAAAGGGAGAGTGATGGCACAAGGCTTCTTTTCCCAGTTTGAAAGCTCCATTGATGCGGACTTGACGCTACCTGAAAAGCATTGTTGTTGTCGTGGTTTTCCTCACTGTCGGCATGGTTCTGAGAAGAAGATGAGTTTGCCCGGAAGAAACCTTTGGCTTCCAGTTCCTACTTGGAAGCTCATCCTGCTCTGCTCTATACCTAAAGTGAAACACAATGGGAGCACGAGCCTCGAAGTAAGGCCCTGATTTGCTTTGCCAAACTGGAGGCGTGCCGCAGCTCCACGAGGCCTTCATCGCTGTTCGGCTTTAGTTTCACGGTAGTAAGCTTTTCAAGACTCCTAGGGACCTTTCTTCAGCCCCCGTTTCGGTACCAGAACACTGAATACAGCCAGGAAGCTCTGGTCCTGTTAAGCAACTTCCAGCCCCGTAGGCCTTTTGGAACACCCCCGGGTTGGCTAGCGAAATGCAACCCACTGCACACTTCCTTGGGAGAGCCAGATTACCTCAGGTTTACACAGGATTCAGGAAGACAGTTCCAGACTGTCCTACATGCAACGGATGTAATCTCGTTCCCCTAGCCGAACTCCATAGAGAAAAACACTCTCTTTCTAATCCCTTTTCAGATTTCACTCTTAGAGCCACGCATCCTCAAGGAGGTGGTCGGCTTGCATTCCAAGTAAAACACAAACACGGTTCTTGGTGTAACACTGCAGGCCTGTGGAAGATGAACAGGACCCTAAGTCTCCCTCGCCCATCCTTTGTTTAGGCACTTCACTGCACGCAGAACACCGGTCGAAGAACCAATTTGATTCAGTGAAAGCCCCAGTGAGTAACTCGAGTCTCTTTTTACGTTTAGCGTCGACATGTGCTTAGGCTGCGTGTCAACCTAGAAATGGGAGACTGATGGCACAAGGCTTGTTTTCCCATTTGGAAAGCTCCGTTCATGCGGCCTCGAAGCTACCTGAAAAGCATTGTTGTGACCGGGCTTTTACTCACTGCCGGCATGGCTCAGAGAAGAAAATGAGTTTTCGCGAAGGAAACCTTGGGCTTCCAGTTCCTACTTGGAGGCTCGTCCTGCTCTGCCCTTATACGTAAAGTGAAAGTCAACGTGAGCACTAGCCTCGAAGGAAGGCCCTGATTTCCCTTGCCGAAAGGAAGGCATGCAGCAACTCCATGAGGCTTTAATGGCTCTTCTGCTTTAGTTTAAGGTAGTAAGCTTTTCAGGTCTCCTAGGACTGTCGCGTCAGCACCCGTTTCCGTTCCAGAATATTGGGTACCCCCAGGATGCCCTGGGCCTGTTAAGCAACATCCAGCCCCGTAGGCCCTTTGGAGGACCCCTGTGTTTGCCGAGTGAGGGGCAACACACTGCACTCTTCCTTGGGAATGATACATTTCCTCAGCTCTACAGCAGCTTCAGGAACACAGGTCTAGAATCTCCAGCCCTCCAAGGAAGTCGGCCTCCTTGCCCGAGGTGGGCTAACGTGAGGAGATCACTCTGCTCATATTTCCTTCTAACACCTCTTACCTGAATCACCCATCCCTCAAGGAGACTGTCGGAGTGCGTTCCAAGGGAAACATAAGCACAGTTCTTGGTGTAACCCTGCAGGCTTTCGGAAGATTGACAGGCCCCTTTGCGGACCTCGAGCATTCCTCCTTTAGGCAGCTCACTACACGCACAATAGCGGGCGGAGGAAAGGGTGATTCAGGGGAGGGCCCAGGAGGTAACATGAGTCTCCTTTGAGTTGTTGGAATCCACATGTACTTCTGCAGCCTGTCAACATGGAAAAGGGAGAGTGATGGCACAAGGCTTCTTTTCCCAGTTTGAAAGCTCCATTGATGCGGACTTGACGCTACCTGAAAAGCATTGTTGTTGTCGTGGTTTTCCTCACTGTCGGCATGGTTCTGAGAAGAAGATGAGTTTGCCCGGAAGAAACCTTTGGCTTCCAGTTCCTACTTGGAAGCTCATCCTGCTCTGCTCTATACCTAAAGTGAAACACAATGGGAGCACGAGCCTCGAAGTAAGGCCCTGATTTGCTTTGCCAAACTGGAGGCGTGCCGCAGCTCCACGAGGCCTTCATCGCGGTTCGGCTTTAGTTTCACGGTAGTAAGCTTTTCAAGACTCCTAGGGACCTTTCTTCAGCCCCCGTTTCGGTACCAGAACACTGAGTACAGCCAGGAAGCTCTGGTCCTGTTAAGCAACTTCCAGCCGCGTAGGCCTTTTGGAACACCCCCGGGTTGGCTAGCGAAATGCAACCCACTGCACACTTCCTTGGGAGAGCCAGATTACCTCAGGTTTACACAGGATTCAGGAAGACAGTTCCAGACTGTCCTACATGCAACGGATGTAATCTCGTTCCCCTAGCCGAACTCCATAGAGAAAAACACTCTCTTTCTAATCCCTTTTCAGATTTCACTCTTAGAGCCACGCATCCTCAAGGAGGTGGTCGGCTTGCATTCCAAGTAAAACACAAACACGGTTCTTGGTGTAACACCGCAGGCCTGTGGAAGATGAACAGGACCCTAAGTCTCCCTCGCCCATCCTTTCTTTAGGCACTTCACTGCACGCAGAACACCGGTCGAAGAACCAATTTGATTCAGTGAAAGCCCCAGTGAGTAACTCGAGTCTCTTTGGACGTTTAGCGTCGACATGTGCTTAGGCTGCGTGTCAACCTAGAAATGGGAGACTGATGGCACAAGGCTTGTTTTCCCATTTGGAAAGCTCCGTTCATGCGGCCTCGAAGCTACCTGAAAAGCATTGTTGTGACCGGGCTTTTAATCACTGCCGGCATGGCTCAGAGAAGAAAATGAGTTTTCGCGAAGGAAACCTTGGGCTTCCAGTTCCTACTTGGAGGCTCGTCCTGCTCTGCCCTTATACGTAAAGTGAAAGTCAATGTGAGCACTAGCCTCGAAGGAAGGCCCTGATTTCCCTTGCCGAAAGGAAGGCATGCAGCAACTCCATGAGGCCTTAATGGCTCTTCTGCTTTAGTTTAAGGTAGTAAGCTTTTCAGGTCTCCTAGGACTGTCGCGTCAGCACCCGTTTCCGTTCCAGAATATTGGGTACCCCCAGGATGCCCTGGGCCTGTTAAGCAACATCCAGCCCCGTAGGCCCTTTGGAGGACCCCTGTGTTTGCCGAGTGAGGGGCAACACACTGCACTCTTCCTTGGGAATGATACATTTCCTCAGCTCTACAGCAGCTTCAGGAACACAGGTCTAGAATCTCCAGCCCTCCAAGGAAGTCGGCTTCCTTGCCCGAGGTGGGCTAACGTGAGGAGATCACTCTGCTCATATTTCCTTCTAACACCTCTTACCTGAATCACCCATCCCTCAAGGAGACTGTCGGAGTGCGTTCCAACGGCAACATAAGCACAGTTCTTGGTGTAACCCTGCAGGCTTTCGGAAGATTCACAGGCCCCTTTGTGGACCTCGAGCATTCCTCCTTTAGGCAGCTCACTACACGCACAATAGCGGGCGGAGGAAAGGGTGATTCAGGGGAGGGCCCAGGAGGTAACTTGAGTCTCCTTTGAGTTGTTGGAATCCACATGTACTTCTGCAGCCTGTCAACATGGAAAAGGGAGAGTGATGGCACAAGGCTTCTTTTCCCAGTTTGAAAGCTCCATTGATGCGGACTTGACGCTACCTGAAAAGCATTGTTGTTGTCGTGGTTTTCCTCACTGTCGGCATGGTTCTGAGAAGAAGATGAGTTTGCCCGGAAGAAACCTTTGGCTTCCAGTTCCTACTTGGAAGCTCATCCTGCTCTGCTCTATACCTAAAGTGAAACACAATGGGAGCACGAGCCTCGAAGTAAGGCCCTGATTTGCTTTGCCAAACTGGAGGCGTGCCGCAGCTCCACGAGGCCTTCATCGCTGTTCGGCTTTAGTTTCACGGTAGTAAGCTTTTCAAGACTCCTAGGGACCTTTCTTCAGCCCCCGTTTCGGTACCAGAACACTGAATACAGCCAGGAAGCTCTGGTCCTGTTAAGCAACTTCCAGCCCCGTAGTCCTTTTGGAACACCCCCGGGTTGGCTAGCGAAATGCAACCCACTGCACACTTCCTTGGGAGAGCCAGATTACCTCAGGTTTACACAGGATTCAGGAAGACAGTTCCAGACTGTCCTACATGCAACGGATGTAATCTCGTTCCCCTAGCCGAACTCCATAGAGAAAAACACTCTCTTTCTAATCCCTTTTCAGATTTCACTCTTAGAGCCACGCATCCTCAAGGAGGTGGTCGGCTTGCATTCCAAGTAAAACACAAACACGGTTCTTGGTGTAACACTGCAGGCCTGTGGAAGATGAACAGGACCCTAAGTCTCCCTCGCCCATCCTTTGTTTAGGCACTTCACTGCACGCAGAACACCGGTCGAAGAACCAATTTGATTCAGTGAAAGCCCCAGTGAGTAACTCGAGTCTCTTTTTACGTTTAGCGTCGACATGTGCTTAGGCTGCGTGTCAACCTAGAAATGGGAGACTGATGGCACAAGGCTTGTTTTCCCATTTGGAAAGCTCCGTTCATGCGGCCTCGAAGCTACCTGAAAAGCATTGTTGTGACCGGGCTTTTACTCACTGCCGGCATGGCTCAGAGAAGAAAATGAGTTTTCGCGAAGGAAACCTTGGGCTTCCAGTTCCTACTTGGAGGCTCGTCCTGCTCTGCCCTATACGTAAAGTGAAAGTCAACGTGAGCACTAGCCTCGAAGGAAGGCCCTGATTTCCCTTGCCGAAAGGAAGGCATGCAGCAACTCCATGAGGCCTTAATGGCTCTTCTGCTTTAGTTTAAGGTAGTAAGCTTTTCAGGTCTCCTAGGACTGTCGCGTCAGCACCCGTTTCCGTTCCAGAATATTGGGTACCCCCAGGATGCCCTGGGCCTGTTAAGCAACATCCAGCCCCGTAGGCCCTTTGGAGGACCCCTGTGTTTGCCGAGTGAGGGGCAACACACTGCACTCTTCCTTGGGAATGATACATTTCCTCAGCTCTACAGCAGCTTCAGGAACACAGGTCTAGAATCTCCAGCCCTCCAAGGAAGTCGGCCTCCTTGCCCGAGGTGGGCTAACGTGAGGAGATCACTCTGCTCATATTTCCTTCTAACACCTCTTACCTGAATCACCCATCCCTCAAGGAGACTGTCGGAGTGCGTTCCAAGGGAAACATAAGCACAGTTCTTGGTGTAACCCTGCAGGCTTTCGGAAGATTGACAGGCCCCTTTGCGGACCTCGAGCATTCCTCCTTTAGGCAGCTCACTACACGCACAATAGCGGGCGGAGGAAAGGGTGATTCAGGGGAGGGCCCAGGAGGTAACATGAGTCTCCTTTGAGTTGTTGGAATCCACATGTACTTCTGCAGCCTGTCAACATGGAAAAGGGAGAGTGATGGCACAAGGCTTCTTTTCCCAGTTTGAAAGCTCCATTGATGCGGACTTGACGCTACCTGAAAAGCATTGTTGTTGTCGTGGTTTTCCTCACTGTCGGCATGGTTCTGAGAAGAAGATGAGTTTGCCCGGAAGAAACCTTTGGCTTCCAGTTCCTACTTGGAAGCTCATCCTGCTCTGCTCTATACCTAAAGTGAAACACAATGGGAGCACGAGCCTCGAAGTAAGGCCCTGATTTGCTTTGCCAAACTGGAGGCGTGCCGCAGCTCCACGAGGCCTTCATCGCGGTTCGGCTTTAGTTTCACGGTAGTAAGCTTTTCAAGACTCCTAGGGACCTTTCTTCAGCCCCCGTTTCGGTACCAGAACACTGAGTACAGCCAGGAAGCTCTGGTCCTGTTAAGCAACTTCCAGCCGCGTAGGCCTTTTGGAACACCCCCGGGTTGGCTAGCGAAATGCAACCCACTGCACACTTCCTTGGGAGAGCCAGATTACCTCAGGTTTACACAGGATTCAGGAAGACAGTTCCAGACTGTCCTACATGCAACGGATGTAATCTCGTTCCCCTAGCCGAACTCCATAGAGAAAAACACTCTCTTTCTAATCCCTTTTCAGATTTCACTCTTAGAGCCACGCATCCTCAAGGAGGTGGTCGGCTTGCATTCCAAGTAAAACACAAACACGGTTCTTGGTGTAACACCGCAGGCCTGTGGAAGATGAACAGGACCCTAAGTCTCCCTCGCCCATCCTTTCTTTAGGCACTTCACTGCACGCAGAACACCGGTCGAAGAACCAATTTGATTCAGTGAAAGCCCCAGTGAGTAACTCGAGTCTCTTTGGACGTTTAGCGTCGACATGTGCTTAGGCTGCGTGTCAACCTAGAAATGGGAGACTGATGGCACAAGGCTTGTTTTCCCATTTGGAAAGCTCCGTTCATGCGGCCTCGAAGCTACCTGAAAAGCATTGTTGTGACCGGGCTTTTAATCACTGCCGGCATGGCTCAGAGAAGAAAATGAGTTTTCGCGAAGGAAACCTTGGGCTTCCAGTTCCTACTTGGAGGCTCGTCCTGCTCTGCCCTTATACGTAAAGTGAAAGTCAATGTGAGCACTAGCCTCGAAGGAAGGCCCTGATTTCCCTTGCCGAAAGGAAGGCATGCAGCAACTCCATGAGGCCTTAATGGCTCTTCTGCTTTAGTTTAAGGTAGTAAGCTTTTCAGGTCTCCTAGGACTGTCGCGTCAGCACCCGTTTCCGTTCCAGAATATTGGGTACCCCCAGGATGCCCTGGGCCTGTTAAGCAACATCCAGCCCCGTAGGCCCTTTGGAGGACCCCTGTGTTTGCCGAGTGAGGGGCAACACACTGCACTCTTCCTTGGGAATGATACATTTCCTCAGCTCTACAGCAGCTTCAGGAACACAGGTCTAGAATCTCCAGCCCTCCAAGGAAGTCGGCTTCCTTGCCCGAGGTGGGCTAACGTGAGGAGATCACTCTGCTCATATTTCCTTCTAACACCTCTTACCTGAATCACCCATCCCTCAAGGAGACTGTCGGAGTGCGTTCCAACGGCAACATAAGCACAGTTCTTGGTGTAACCCTGCAGGCTTTCGGAAGATTCACAGGCCCCTTTGTGGACCTCGAGCATTCCTCCTTTAGGCAGCTCACTACACGCACAATAGCGGGCGGAGGAAAGGGTGATTCAGGGGAGGGCCCAGGAGGTAACTTGAGTCTCCTTTGAGTTGTTGGAATCCACATGTACTTCTGCAGCCTGTCAACATGGAAAAGGGAGAGTGATGGCACAAGGCTTCTTTTCCCAGTTTGAAAGCTCCATTGATGCGGACTTGACGCTACCTGAAAAGCATTGTTGTTGTCGTGGTTTTCCTCACTGTCGGCATGGTTCTGAGAAGAAGATGAGTTTGCCCGGAAGAAACCTTTGGCTTCCAGTTCCTACTTGGAAGCTCATCCTGCTCTGCTCTATACCTAAAGTGAAACACAATGGGAGCACGAGCCTCGAAGTAAGGCCCTGATTTGCTTTGCCAAACTGGAGGCGTGCCGCAGCTCCACGAGGCCTTCATCGCTGTTCGGCTTTAGTTTCACGGTAGTAAGCTTTTCAAGACTCCTAGGGACCTTTCTTCAGCCCCCGTTTCGGTACCAGAACACTGAATACAGCCAGGAAGCTCTGGTCCTGTTAAGCAACTTCCAGCCCCGTAGTCCTTTTGGAACACCCCCGGGTTGGCTAGCGAAATGCAACCCACTGCACACTTCCTTGGGAGAGCCAGATTACCTCAGGTTTACACAGGATTCAGGAAGACAGTTCCAGACTGTCCTACATGCAACGGATGTAATCTCGTTCCCCTAGCCGAACTCCATAGAGAAAAACACTCTCTTTCTAATCCCTTTTCAGATTTCACTCTTAGAGCCACGCATCCTCAAGGAGGTGGTCGGCTTGCATTCCAAGTAAAACACAAACACGGTTCTTGGTGTAACACTGCAGGCCTGTGGAAGATGAACAGGACCCTAAGTCTCCCTCGCCCATCCTTTGTTTAGGCACTTCACTGCACGCAGAACACCGGTCGAAGAACCAATTTGATTCAGTGAAAGCCCCAGTGAGTAACTCGAGTCTCTTTTTACGTTTAGCGTCGACATGTGCTTAGGCTGCGTGTCAACCTAGAAATGGGAGACTGATGGCACAAGGCTTGTTTTCCCATTTGGAAAGCTCCGTTCATGCGGCCTCGAAGCTACCTGAAAAGCATTGTTGTGACCGGGCTTTTACTCACTGCCGGCATGGCTCAGAGAAGAAAATGAGTTTTCGCGAAGGAAACCTTGGGCTTCCAGTTCCTACTTGGAGGCTCGTCCTGCTCTGCCCTATACGTAAAGTGAAAGTCAACGTGAGCACTAGCCTCGAAGGAAGGCCCTGATTTCCCTTGCCGAAAGGAAGGCATGCAGCAACTCCATGAGGCCTTAATGGCTCTTCTGCTTTAGTTTAAGGTAGTAAGCTTTTCAGGTCTCCTAGGACTGTCGCGTCAGCACCCGTTTCCGTTCCAGAATATTGGGTACCCCCAGGATGCCCTGGGCCTGTTAAGCAACATCCAGCCCCGTAGGCCCTTTGGAGGACCCCTGTGTTTGCCGAGTGAGGGGCAACACACTGCACACTTCCTTGGGAATGATACATTTCCTCAGCTCTACAGCAGCTTCAGGAACACAGGTCAAGAATCTCCAGCCCTCCAAGGAAGTCAGCCTCCTTGCCCGAGGTGGGCTAACGTGAGGAAATCACTCTGCTCATATTTCCTTCTAACACCTCTTACCTGAATCACCCATCCCTCAAGGAGACTGTCGGAGTGCGTTCCAATGGCAACATAAGCACAGTTCTTGGTGTAACCCTGCAGGCTTTCGGAAGATTGACAGGCCCCTTTGAGGACCTCGAGCATTCCTCCTTTAGGCAGCTCACTACACGCACAATAGCGGGCGGAGGAAAGGGTGATTCAGGGGAGGGCCCAGGAGGTAACTTGAGTCTCCTTTGAGTTGTTGGAATCCACATGTACTTCTGCAGCCTGTCAACATGGAAAAGGGAGAGTGATGGCACAAGGCTTCTTTTCCCAGTTTGAAAGCTCCATTGATGCGGACTTGACGCTACCTGAAAAGCATTGTTGTTGTCGTGGTTTTCCTCACTGTCGGCATGGTTCTGAGAAGAAGATGAGTTTGCCCGGAAGAAACCTTTGGCTTCCAGTTCCTACTTGGAAGCTCATCCTGCTCTGCTCTATACCTAAAGTGAAACACAATGGGAGCACGAGCCTCGAAGTAAGGCCCTGATTTGCTTTGCCAAACTGGAGGCGTGCCGCAGCTCCACGAGGCCTTCATCGCTGTTCGGCTTTAGTTTCACGGTAGTAAGCTTTTCAAGACTCCTAGGGACCTTTCTTCAGCCCCCGTTTCGGTACCAGAACACTGAATACAGCCAGGAAGCTCTGGTCCTGTTAAGCAACTTCCAGCCCCGTAGGCCTTTTGGAACACCCCCGGGTTGGCTAGCGAAATGCAACCCACTGCACACTTCCTTGGGAGAGCCAGATTACCTCAGGTTTACACAGGATTCAGGAAGACAGTTCCAGACTGTCCTACATGCAACGGATGTAATCTCGTTCCCCTAGCCGAACTCCATAGAGAAAAACACTCTCTTTCTAATCCCTTTTCAGATTTCACTCTTAGAGCCACGCATCCTCAAGGAGGTGGTCGGCTTGCATTCCAAGTAAAACACAAACACGGTTCTTGGTGTAACACTGCAGGCCTGTGGAAGATGAACAGGACCCTAAGTCTCCCTCGCCCATCCTTTGTTTAGGCACTTCACTGCACGCAGAACACCGGTCGAAGAACCAATTTGATTCAGTGAAAGCCCCAGTGAGTAACTCGAGTCTCTTTTTACGTTTAGCGTCGACATGTGCTTAGGCTGCGTGTCAACCTAGAAATGGGAGACTGATGGCACAAGGCTTGTTTTCCCATTTGGAAAGCTCCGTTCATGCGGCCTCGAAGCTACCTGAAAAGCATTGTTGTGACCGGGCTTTTACTCACTGCCGGCATGGCTCAGAGAAGAAAATGAGTTTTCGCGAAGGAAACCTTGGGCTTCCAGTTCCTACTTGGAGGCTCGTCCTGCTCTGCCCTTATACGTAAAGTGAAAGTCAACGTGAGCACTAGCCTCGAAGGAAGGCCCTGATTTCCCTTGCCGAAAGGAAGGCATGCAGCAACTCCATGAGGCTTTAATGGCTCTTCTGCTTTAGTTTAAGGTAGTAAGCTTTTCAGGTCTCCTAGGACTGTCGCGTCAGCACCCGTTTCCGTTCCAGAATATTGGGTACCCCCAGGATGCCCTGGGCCTGTTAAGCAACATCCAGCCCCGTAGGCCCTTTGGAGGACCCCTGTGTTTGCCGAGTGAGGGGCAACACACTGCACTCTTCCTTGGGAATGATACATTTCCTCAGCTCTACAGCAGCTTCAGGAACACAGGTCTAGAATCTCCAGCCCTCCAAGGAAGTCGGCCTCCTTGCCCGAGGTGGGCTAACGTGAGGAGATCACTCTGCTCATATTTCCTTCTAACACCTCTTACCTGAATCACCCATCCCTCAAGGAGACTGTCGGAGTGCGTTCCAAGGGAAACATAAGCACAGTTCTTGGTGTAACCCTGCAGGCTTTCGGAAGATTGACAGGCCCCTTTGCGGACCTCGAGCATTCCTCCTTTAGGCAGCTCACTACACGCACAATAGCGGGCGGAGGAAAGGGTGATTCAGGGGAGGGCCCAGGAGGTAACTTGAGTCTCCTTTGAGTTGTTGGAATCCACATGTACTTCTGCAGCCTGTCAACATGGAAAAGGGAGAGTGATGGCACAAGGCTTCTTTTCCCAGTTTGAAAGCTCCATTGATGCGGACTTGACGCTACCTGAAAAGCATTGTTGTTGTCGTGGTTTTCCTCACTGTCGGCATGGTTCTGAGAAGAAGATGAGTTTGCCCGGAAGAAACCTTTGGCTTCCAGTTCCTACTTGGAAGCTCATCCTGCTCTGCTCTATACCTAAAGTGAAACACAATGGGAGCACGAGCCTCGAAGTAAGGCCCTGATTTGCTTTGCCAAACTGGAGGCGTGCCGCAGCTCCACGAGGCCTTCATCGCGGTTCGGCTTTAGTTTCACGGTAGTAAGCTTTTCAAGACTCCTAGGGACCTTTCTTCAGCCCCCGTTTCGGTACCAGAACACTGAGTACAGCCAGGAAGCTCTGGTCCTGTTAAGCAACTTCCAGCCGCGTAGGCCTTTTGGAACACCCCCGGGTTGGCTAGCGAAATGCAACCCACTGCACACTTCCTTGGGAGAGCCAGATTACCTCAGGTTTACACAGGATTCAGGAAGACAGTTCCAGACTGTCCTACATGCAACGGATGTAATCTCGTTCCCCTAGCCGAACTCCATAGAGAAAAACACTCTCTTTCTAATCCCTTTTCAGATTTCACTCTTAGAGCCACGCATCCTCAAGGAGGTGGTCGGCTTGCATTCCAAGTAAAACACAAACACGGTTCTTGGTGTAACACCGCAGGCCTGTGGAAGATGAACAGGACCCTAAGTCTCCCTCGCCCATCCTTTCTTTAGGCACTTCACTGCACGCAGAACACCGGTCGAAGAACCAATTTGATTCAGTGAAAGCCCCAGTGAGTAACTCGAGTCTCTTTGGACGTTTAGCGTCGACATGTGCTTAGGCTGCGTGTCAACCTAGAAATGGGAGACTGATGGCACAAGGCTTGTTTTCCCATTTGGAAAGCTCCGTTCATGCGGCCTCGAAGCTACCTGAAAAGCATTGTTGTGACCGGGCTTTTAATCACTGCCGGCATGGCTCAGAGAAGAAAATGAGTTTTCGCGAAGGAAACCTTGGGCTTCCAGTTCCTACTTGGAGGCTCGTCCTGCTCTGCCCTTATACGTAAAGTGAAAGTCAATGTGAGCACTAGCCTCGAAGGAAGGCCCTGATTTCCCTTGCCGAAAGGAAGGCATGCAGCAACTCCATGAGGCTTTAATGGCTCTTCTGCTTTAGTTTAAGGTAGTAAGCTTTTCAGGTCTCCTAGGACTGTCGCGTCAGCACCCGTTTCCGTTCCAGAATATTGGGTACCCCCAGGATGCCCTGGGCCTGTTAAGCAACATCCAGCCCCGTAGGCCCTTTGGAGGACCCCTGTGTTTGCCGAGTGAGGGGCAACACACTGCACTCTTCCTTGGGAATGATACATTTCCTCAGCTCTACAGCAGCTTCAGGAACACAGGTCTAGAATCTCCAGCCCTCCAAGGAAGTCGGCTTCCTTGCCCGAGGTGGGCTAACGTGAGGAGATCACTCTGCTCATATTTCCTTCTAACACCTCTTACCTGAATCACCCATCCCTCAAGGAGACTGTCGGAGTGCGTTCCAACGGCAACATAAGCACAGTTCTTGGTGTAACCCTGCAGGCTTTCGGAAGATTCACAGGCCCCTTTGCGGACCTCGAGCATTCCTCCTTTAGGCAGCTCACTACACGCACAATAGCGGGCGGAGGAAAGGGTGATTCAGGGGAGGGCCCAGGAGGTAACTTGAGTCTCCTTTGAGTTGTTGGAATCCACATGTACTTCTGCAGCCTGTCAACATGGAAAAGGGAGAGTGATGGCACAAGGCTTCTTTTCCCAGTTTGAAAGCTCCATTGATGCGGACTTGACGCTACCTGAAAAGCATTGTTGTTGTCGTGGTTTTCCTCACTGTCGGCATGGTTCTGAGAAGAAGATGAGTTTGCCCGGAAGAAACCTTTGGCTTCCAGTTCCTACTTGGAAGCTCATCCTGCTCTGCTCTATACCTAAAGTGAAACACAATGGGAGCACGAGCCTCGAAGTAAGGCCCTGATTTGCTTTGCCAAACTGGAGGCGTGCCGCAGCTCCACGAGGCCTTCATCGCTGTTCGGCTTTAGTTTCACGGTAGTAAGCTTTTCAAGACTCCTAGGGACCTTTCTTCAGCCCCCGTTTCGGTACCAGAACACTGAATACAGCCAGGAAGCTCTGGTCCTGTTAAGCAACTTCCAGCCCCGTAGGCCTTTTGGAACACCCCCGGGTTGGCTAGCGAAATGCAACCCACTGCACACTTCCTTGGGAGAGCCAGATTACCTCAGGTTTACACAGGATTCAGGAAGACAGTTCCAGACTGTCCTACATGCAACGGATGTAATCTCGTTCCCCTAGCCGAACTCCATAGAGAAAAACACTCTCTTTCTAATCCCTTTTCAGATTTCACTCTTAGAGCCACGCATCCTCAAGGAGGTGGTCGGCTTGCATTCCAAGTAAAACACAAACACGGTTCTTGGTGTAACACTGCAGGCCTGTGGAAGATGAACAGGACCCTAAGTCTCCCTCGCCCATCCTTTGTTTAGGCACTTCACTGCACGCAGAACACCGGTCGAAGAACCAATTTGATTCAGTGAAAGCCCCAGTGAGTAACTCGAGTCTCTTTTTACGTTTAGCGTCGACATGTGCTTAGGCTGCGTGTCAACCTAGAAATGGGAGACTGATGGCACAAGGCTTGTTTTCCCATTTGGAAAGCTCCGTTCATGCGGCCTCGAAGCTACCTGAAAAGCATTGTTGTGACCGGGCTTTTACTCACTGCCGGCATGGCTCAGAGAAGAAAATGAGTTTTCGCGAAGGAAACCTTGGGCTTCCAGTTCCTACTTGGAGGCTCGTCCTGCTCTGCCCTATACGTAAAGTGAAAGTCAACGTGAGCACTAGCCTCGAAGGAAGGCCCTGATTTCCCTTGCCGAAAGGAAGGCATGCAGCAACTCCATGAGGCCTTAATGGCTCTTCTGCTTTAGTTTAAGGTAGTAAGCTTTTCAGGTCTCCTAGGACTGTCGCGTCAGCACCCGTTTCCGTTCCAGAATATTGGGTACCCCCAGGATGCCCTGGGCCTGTTAAGCAACATCCAGCCCCGTAGGCCCTTTGGAGGACCCCTGTGTTTGCCGAGTGAGGGGCAACACACTGCACACTTCCTTGGGAATGATACATTTCCTCAGCTCTACAGCAGCTTCAGGAACACAGGTCAAGAATCTCCAGCCCTCCAAGGAAGTCAGCCTCCTTGCCCGAGGTGGGCTAACGTGAGGAAATCACTCTGCTCATATTTCCTTCTAACACCTCTTACCTGAATCACCCATCCCTCAAGGAGACTGTCGGAGTGCGTTCCAATGGCAACATAAGCACAGTTCTTGGTGTAACCCTGCAGGCTTTCGGAAGATTGACAGGCCCCTTTGAGGACCTCGAGCATTCCTCCTTTAGGCAGCTCACTACACGCACAATAGCGGGCGGAGGAAAGGGTGATTCAGGGGAGGGCCCAGGAGGTAACTTGAGTCTCCTTTGAGTTGTTGGAATCCACATGTACTTCTGCAGCCTGTCAACATGGAAAAGGGAGAGTGATGGCACAAGGCTTCTTTTCCCAGTTTGAAAGCTCCATTGATGCGGACTTGACGCTACCTGAAAAGCATTGTTGTTGTCGTGGTTTTCCTCACTGTCGGCATGGTTCTGAGAAGAAGATGAGTTTGCCCGGAAGAAACCTTTGGCTTCCAGTTCCTACTTGGAAGCTCATCCTGCTCTGCTCTATACCTAAAGTGAAACACAATGGGAGCACGAGCCTCGAAGTAAGGCCCTGATTTGCTTTGCCAAACTGGAGGCGTGCCGCAGCTCCACGAGGCCTTCATCGCTGTTCGGCTTTAGTTTCACGGTAGTAAGCTTTTCAAGACTCCTAGGGACCTTTCTTCAGCCCCCGTTTCGGTACCAGAACACTGAATACAGCCAGGAAGCTCTGGTCCTGTTAAGCAACTTCCAGCCCCGTAGGCCTTTTGGAACACCCCCGGGTTGGCTAGCGAAATGCAACCCACTGCACACTTCCTTGGGAGAGCCAGATTACCTCAGGTTTACACAGGATTCAGGAAGACAGTTCCAGACTGTCCTACATGCAACGGATGTAATCTCGTTCCCCTAGCCGAACTCCATAGAGAAAAACACTCTCTTTCTAATCCCTTTTCAGATTTCACTCTTAGAGCCACGCATCCTCAAGGAGGTGGTCGGCTTGCATTCCAAGTAAAACACAAACACGGTTCTTGGTGTAACACTGCAGGCCTGTGGAAGATGAACAGGACCCTAAGTCTCCCTCGCCCATCCTTTGTTTAGGCACTTCACTGCACGCAGAACACCGGTCGAAGAACCAATTTGATTCAGTGAAAGCCCCAGTGAGTAACTCGAGTCTCTTTTTACGTTTAGCGTCGACATGTGCTTAGGCTGCGTGTCAACCTAGAAATGGGAGACTGATGGCACAAGGCTTGTTTTCCCATTTGGAAAGCTCCGTTCATGCGGCCTCGAAGCTACCTGAAAAGCATTGTTGTGACCGGGCTTTTACTCACTGCCGGCATGGCTCAGAGAAGAAAATGAGTTTTCGCGAAGGAAACCTTGGGCTTCCAGTTCCTACTTGGAGGCTCGTCCTGCTCTGCCCTTATACGTAAAGTGAAAGTCAACGTGAGCACTAGCCTCGAAGGAAGGCCCTGATTTCCCTTGCCGAAAGGAAGGCATGCAGCAACTCCATGAGGCTTTAATGGCTCTTCTGCTTTAGTTTAAGGTAGTAAGCTTTTCAGGTCTCCTAGGACTGTCGCGTCAGCACCCGTTTCCGTTCCAGAATATTGGGTACCCCCAGGATGCCCTGGGCCTGTTAAGCAACATCCAGCCCCGTAGGCCCTTTGGAGGACCCCTGTGTTTGCCGAGTGAGGGGCAACACACTGCACTCTTCCTTGGGAATGATACATTTCCTCAGCTCTACAGCAGCTTCAGGAACACAGGTCTAGAATCTCCAGCCCTCCAAGGAAATCGGCCTCCTTGCCCGAGGTGGGCTAACGTGAGGAGATCACTCTGCTCATATTTCCTTCTAACACCTCTTACCTGAATCACCCATCCCTCAAGGAGACTGTCGGAGTGCGTTCCAACGGCAACATAAGCACAGTTCTTGGTGTAACCCTGCAGGCTTTCGGAAGATTCACAGGCCCCTTTGCGGACCTCGAGCATTCCTCCTTTAGGCAGCTCACTACACGCACAATAGCGGGCGGAGGAAAGGGTGATTCAGGGGAGGGCCCAGGAGGTAACTTGAGTCTCCTTTGAGTTGTTGGAATCCACATGTACTTCTGCAGCCTGTCAACATGGAAAAGGGAGAGTGATGGCACAAGGCTTCTTTTCCCAGTTTGAAAGCTCCATTGATGCGGACTTGACGCTACCTGAAAAGCATTGTTGTTGTCGTGGTTTTCCTCACTGTCGGCATGGTTCTGAGAAGAAGATGAGTTTGCCCGGAAGAAACCTTTGGCTTCCAGTTCCTACTTGGAAGCTCATCCTGCTCTGCTCTATACCTAAAGTGAAACACAATGGGAGCACGAGCCTCGAAGTAAGGCCCTGATTTGCTTTGCCAAACTGGAGGCGTGCCGCAGCTCCACGAGGCCTTCATCGCTGTTCGGCTTTAGTTTCACGGTAGTAAGCTTTTCAAGACTCCTAGGGACCTTTCTTCAGCCCCCGTTTCGGTACCAGAACACTGAATACAGCCAGGAAGCTCTGGTCCTGTTAAGCAACTTCCAGCCCCGTAGGCCTTTTGGAACACCCCCGGGTTGGCTAGCGAAATGCAACCCACTGCACACTTCCTTGGGAGAGCCAGATTACCTCAGGTTTACACAGGATTCAGGAAGACAGTTCCAGACTGTCCTACATGCAACGGATGTAATCTCGTTCCCCTAGCCGAACTCCATAGAGAAAAACACTCTCTTTCTAATCCCTTTTCAGATTTCACTCTTAGAGCCACGCATCCTCAAGGAGGTGGTCGGCTTGCATTCCAAGTAAAACACAAACACGGTTCTTGGTGTAACACTGCAGGCCTGTGGAAGATGAACAGGACCCTAAGTCTCCCTCGCCCATCCTTTGTTTAGGCACTTCACTGCACGCAGAACACCGGTCGAAGAACCAATTTGATTCAGTGAAAGCCCCAGTGAGTAACTCGAGTCTCTTTTTACGTTTAGCGTCGACATGTGCTTAGGCTGCGTGTCAACCTAGAAATGGGAGACTGATGGCACAAGGCTTGTTTTCCCATTTGGAAAGCTCCGTTCATGCGGCCTCGAAGCTACCTGAAAAGCATTGTTGTGACCGGGCTTTTACTCACTGCCGGCATGGCTCAGAGAAGAAAATGAGTTTTCGCGAAGGAAACCTTGGGCTTCCAGTTCCTACTTGGAGGCTCGTCCTGCTCTGCCCTTATACGTAAAGTGAAAGTCAACGTGAGCACTAGCCTCGAAGGAAGGCCCTGATTTCCCTTGCCGAAAGGAAGGCATGCAGCAACTCCATGAGGCTTTAATGGCTCTTCTGCTTTAGTTTAAGGTAGTAAGCTTTTCAGGTCTCCTAGGACTGTCGCGTCAGCACCCGTTTCCGTTCCAGAATATTGGGTACCCCCAGGATGCCCTGGGCCTGTTAAGCAACATCCAGCCCCGTAGGCCCTTTGGAGGACCCCTGTGTTTGCCGAGTGAGGGGCAACACACTGCACTCTTCCTTGGGAATGATACATTTCCTCAGCTCTACAGCAGCTTCAGGAACACAGGTCTAGAATCTCCAGCCCTCCAAGGAAATCGGCCTCCTTGCCCGAGGTGGGCTAACGTGAGGAGATCACTCTGCTCATATTTCCTTCTAACACCTCTTACCTGAATCACCCATCCCTCAAGGAGACTGTCGGAGTGCGTTCCAACGGCAACATAAGCACAGTTCTTGGTGTAACCCTGCAGGCTTTCGGAAGATTCACAGGCCCCTTTGCGGACCTCGAGCATTCCTCCTTTAGGCAGCTCACTACACGCACAATAGCGGGCGGAGGAAAGGGTGATTCAGGGGAGGGCCCAGGAGGTAACTTGAGTCTCCTTTGAGTTGTTGGAATCCACATGTACTTCTGCAGCCTGTCAACATGGAAAAGGGAGAGTGATGGCACAAGGCTTCTTTTCCCAGTTTGAAAGCTCCATTGATGCGGACTTGACGCTACCTGAAAAGCATTGTTGTTGTCGTGGTTTTCCTCACTGTCGGCATGGTTCTGAGAAGAAGATGAGTTTGCCCGGAAGAAACCTTTGGCTTCCAGTTCCTACTTGGAAGCTCATCCTGCTCTGCTCTATACCTAAAGTGAAACACAATGGGAGCACGAGCCTCGAAGTAAGGCCCTGATTTGCTTTGCCAAACTGGAGGCGTGCCGCAGCTCCACGAGGCCTTCATCGCTGTTCGGCTTTAGTTTCACGGTAGTAAGCTTTTCAAGACTCCTAGGGACCTTTCTTCAGCCCCCGTTTCGGTACCAGAACACTGAATACAGCCAGGAAGCTCTGGTCCTGTTAAGCAACTTCCAGCCCCGTAGGCCTTTTGGAACACCCCCGGGTTGGCTAGCGAAATGCAACCCACTGCACACTTCCTTGGGAGAGCCAGATTACCTCAGGTTTACACAGGATTCAGGAAGACAGTTCCAGACTGTCCTACATGCAACGGATGTAATCTCGTTCCCCTAGCCGAACTCCATAGAGAAAAACACTCTCTTTCTAATCCCTTTTCAGATTTCACTCTTAGAGCCACGCATCCTCAAGGAGGTGGTCGGCTTGCATTCCAAGTAAAACACAAACACGGTTCTTGGTGTAACACTGCAGGCCTGTGGAAGATGAACAGGACCCTAAGTCTCCCTCGCCCATCCTTTGTTTAGGCACTTCACTGCACGCAGAACACCGGTCGAAGAACCAATTTGATTCAGTGAAAGCCCCAGTGAGTAACTCGAGTCTCTTTTTACGTTTAGCGTCGACATGTGCTTAGGCTGCGTGTCAACCTAGAAATGGGAGACTGATGGCACAAGGCTTGTTTTCCCATTTGGAAAGCTCCGTTCATGCGGCCTCGAAGCTACCTGAAAAGCATTGTTGTGACCGGGCTTTTACTCACTGCCGGCATGGCTCAGAGAAGAAAATGAGTTTTCGCGAAGGAAACCTTGGGCTTCCAGTTCCTACTTGGAGGCTCGTCCTGCTCTGCCCTATACGTAAAGTGAAAGTCAACGTGAGCACTAGCCTCGAAGGAAGGCCCTGATTTCCCTTGCCGAAAGGAAGGCATGCAGCAACTCCATGAGGCCTTAATGGCTCTTCTGCTTTAGTTTAAGGTAGTAAGCTTTTCAGGTCTCCTAGGACTGTCGCGTCAGCACCCGTTTCCGTTCCAGAATATTGGGTACCCCCAGGATGCCCTGGGCCTGTTAAGCAACATCCAGCCCCGTAGGCCCTTTGGAGGACCCCTGTGTTTGCCGAGTGAGGGGCAACACACTGCACACTTCCTTGGGAATGATACATTTCCTCAGCTCTACAGCAGCTTCAGGAACACAGGTCAAGAATCTCCAGCCCTCCAAGGAAGTCAGCCTCCTTGCCCGAGGTGGGCTAACGTGAGGAAATCACTCTGCTCATATTTCCTTCTAACACCTCTTACCTGAATCACCCATCCCTCAAGGAGACTGTCGGAGTGCGTTCCAATGGCAACATAAGCACAGTTCTTGGTGTAACCCTGCAGGCTTTCGGAAGATTGACAGGCCCCTTTGAGGACCTCGAGCATTCCTCCTTTAGGCAGCTCACTACACGCACAATAGCGGGCGGAGGAAAGGGTGATTCAGGGGAGGGCCCAGGAGGTAACTTGAGTCTCCTTTGAGTTGTTGGAATCCACATGTACTTCTGCAGCCTGTCAACATGGAAAAGGGAGAGTGATGGCACAAGGCTTCTTTTCCCAGTTTGAAAGCTCCATTGATGCGGACTTGACGCTACCTGAAAAGCATTGTTGTTGTCGTGGTTTTCCTCACTGTCGGCATGGTTCTGAGAAGAAGATGAGTTTGCCCGGAAGAAACCTTTGGCTTCCAGTTCCTACTTGGAAGCTCATCCTGCTCTGCTCTATACCTAAAGTGAAACACAATGGGAGCACGAGCCTCGAAGTAAGGCCCTGATTTGCTTTGCCAAACTGGAGGCGTGCCGCAGCTCCACGAGGCCTTCATCGCTGTTCGGCTTTAGTTTCACGGTAGTAAGCTTTTCAAGACTCCTAGGGACCTTTCTTCAGCCCCCGTTTCGGTACCAGAACACTGAATACAGCCAGGAAGCTCTGGTCCTGTTAAGCAACTTCCAGCCCCGTAGGCCTTTTGGAACACCCCCGGGTTGGCTAGCGAAATGCAACCCACTGCACACTTCCTTGGGAGAGCCAGATTACCTCAGGTTTACACAGGATTCAGGAAGACAGTTCCAGACTGTCCTACATGCAACGGATGTAATCTCGTTCCCCTAGCCGAACTCCATAGAGAAAAACACTCTCTTTCTAATCCCTTTTCAGATTTCACTCTTAGAGCCACGCATCCTCAAGGAGGTGGTCGGCTTGCATTCCAAGTAAAACACAAACACGGTTCTTGGTGTAACACTGCAGGCCTGTGGAAGATGAACAGGACCCTAAGTCTCCCTCGCCCATCCTTTGTTTAGGCACTTCACTGCACGCAGAACACCGGTCGAAGAACCAATTTGATTCAGTGAAAGCCCCAGTGAGTAACTCGAGTCTCTTTTTACGTTTAGCGTCGACATGTGCTTAGGCTGCGTGTCAACCTAGAAATGGGAGACTGATGGCACAAGGCTTGTTTTCCCATTTGGAAAGCTCCGTTCATGCGGCCTCGAAGCTACCTGAAAAGCATTGTTGTGACCGGGCTTTTACTCACTGCCGGCATGGCTCAGAGAAGAAAATGAGTTTTCGCGAAGGAAACCTTGGGCTTCCAGTTCCTACTTGGAGGCTCGTCCTGCTCTGCCCTTATACGTAAAGTGAAAGTCAACGTGAGCACTAGCCTCGAAGGAAGGCCCTGATTTCCCTTGCCGAAAGGAAGGCATGCAGCAACTCCATGAGGCTTTAATGGCTCTTCTGCTTTAGTTTAAGGTAGTAAGCTTTTCAGGTCTCCTAGGACTGTCGCGTCAGCACCCGTTTCCGTTCCAGAATATTGGGTACCCCCAGGATGCCCTGGGCCTGTTAAGCAACATCCAGCCCCGTAGGCCCTTTGGAGGACCCCTGTGTTTGCCGAGTGAGGGGCAACACACTGCACTCTTCCTTGGGAATGATACATTTCCTCAGCTCTACAGCAGCTTCAGGAACACAGGTCTAGAATCTCCAGCCCTCCAAGGAAATCGGCCTCCTTGCCCGAGGTGGGCTAACGTGAGGAGATCACTCTGCTCATATTTCCTTCTAACACCTCTTACCTGAATCACCCATCCCTCAAGGAGACTGTCGGAGTGCGTTCCAACGGCAACATAAGCACAGTTCTTGGTGTAACCCTCCAGGCTTTCGGAAGATTCACAGGCCCCTTTGCGGACCTCGAGCATTCCTCCTTTAGGCAGCTCACTACACGCACAATAGCGGGCGGAGGAAAGGGTGATTCAGGGGAGGGCCCAGGAGGTAACTTGAGTCTCCTTTGAGTTGTTGGAATCCACATGTACTTCTGCAGCCTGTCAACATGGAAAAGGGAGAGTGATGGCACAAGGCTTCTTTTCCCAGTTTGAAAGCTCCATTGATGCGGACTTGACGCTACCTGAAAAGCATTGTTGTTGTCGTGGTTTTCCTCACTGTCGGCATGGTTCTGAGAAGAAGATGAGTTTGCCCGGAAGAAACCTTTGGCTTCCAGTTCCTACTTGGAAGCTCATCCTGCTCTGCTCTATACCTAAAGTGAAACACAATGGGAGCACGAGCCTCGAAGTAAGGCCCTGATTTGCTTTGCCAAACTGGAGGCGTGCCGCAGCTCCACGAGGCCTTCATCGCTGTTCGGCTTTAGTTTCACGGTAGTAAGCTTTTCAAGACTCCTAGGGACCTTTCTTCAGCCCCCGTTTCGGTACCAGAACACTGAATACAGCCAGGAAGCTCTGGTCCTGTTAAGCAACTTCCAGCCCCGTAGGCCTTTTGGAACACCCCCGGGTTGGCTAGCGAAATGCAACCCACTGCACACTTCCTTGGGAGAGCCAGATTACCTCAGGTTTACACAGGATTCAGGAAGACAGTTCCAGACTGTCCTACATGCAACGGATGTAATCTCGTTCCCCTAGCCGAACTCCATAGAGAAAAACACTCTCTTTCTAATCCCTTTTCAGATTTCACTCTTAGAGCCACGCATCCTCAAGGAGGTGGTCGGCTTGCATTCCAAGTAAAACACAAACACGGTTCTTGGTGTAACACTGCAGGCCTGTGGAAGATGAACAGGACCCTAAGTCTCCCTCGCCCATCCTTTGTTTAGGCACTTCACTGCACGCAGAACACCGGTCGAAGAACCAATTTGATTCAGTGAAAGCCCCAGTGAGTAACTCGAGTCTCTTTTTACGTTTAGCGTCGACATGTGCTTAGGCTGCGTGTCAACCTAGAAATGGGAGACTGATGGCACAAGGCTTGTTTTCCCATTTGGAAAGCTCCGTTCATGCGGCCTCGAAGCTACCTGAAAAGCATTGTTGTGACCGGGCTTTTACTCACTGCCGGCATGGCTCAGAGAAGAAAATGAGTTTTCGCGAAGGAAACCTTGGGCTTCCAGTTCCTACTTGGAGGCTCGTCCTGCTCTGCCCTTATACGTAAAGTGAAAGTCAACGTGAGCACTAGCCTCGAAGGAAGGCCCTGATTTCCCTTGCCGAAAGGAAGGCATGCAGCAACTCCATGAGGCTTTAATGGCTCTTCTGCTTTAGTTTAAGGTAGTAAGCTTTTCAGGTCTCCTAGGACTGTCGCGTCAGCACCCGTTTCCGTTCCAGAATATTGGGTACCCCCAGGATGCCCTGGGCCTGTTAAGCAACATCCAGCCCCGTAGGCCCTTTGGAGGACCCCTGTGTTTGCCGAGTGAGGGGCAACACACTGCACTCTTCCTTGGGAATGATACATTTCCTCAGCTCTACAGCAGCTTCAGGAACACAGGTCTAGAATCTCCAGCCCTCCAAGGAAATCGGCCTCCTTGCCCGAGGTGGGCTAACGTGAGGAGATCACTCTGCTCATATTTCCTTCTAACACCTCTTACCTGAATCACCCATCCCTCAAGGAGACTGTCGGAGTGCGTTCCAACGGCAACATAAGCACAGTTCTTGGTGTAACCCTGCAGGCTTTCGGAAGATTCACAGGCCCCTTTGCGGACCTCGAGCATTCCTCCTTTAGGCAGCTCACTACACGCACAATAGCGGGCGGAGGAAAGGGTGATTCAGGGGAGGGCCCAGGAGGTAACTTGAGTCTCCTTTGAGTTGTTGGAATCCACATGTACTTCTGCAGCCTGTCAACATGGAAAAGGGAGAGTGATGGCACAAGGCTTCTTTTCCCAGTTTGAAAGCTCCATTGATGCGGACTTGACGCTACCTGAAAAGCATTGTTGTTGTCGTGGTTTTCCTCACTGTCGGCATGGTTCTGAGAAGAAGATGAGTTTGCCCGGAAGAAACCTTTGGCTTCCAGTTCCTACTTGGAAGCTCATCCTGCTCTGCTCTATACCTAAAGTGAAACACAATGGGAGCACGAGCCTCGAAGTAAGGCCCTGATTTGCTTTGCCAAACTGGAGGCGTGCCGCAGCTCCACGAGGCCTTCATCGCTGTTCGGCTTTAGTTTCACGGTAGTAAGCTTTTCAAGACTCCTAGGGACCTTTCTTCAGCCCCCGTTTCGGTACCAGAACACTGAATACAGCCAGGAAGCTCTGGTCCTGTTAAGCAACTTCCAGCCCCGTAGGCCTTTTGGAACACCCCCGGGTTGGCTAGCGAAATGCAACCCACTGCACACTTCCTTGGGAGAGCCAGATTACCTCAGGTTTACACAGGATTCAGGAAGACAGTTCCAGACTGTCCTACATGCAACGGATGTAATCTCGTTCCCCTAGCCGAACTCCATAGAGAAAAACACTCTCTTTCTAATCCCTTTTCAGATTTCACTCTTAGAGCCACGCATCCTCAAGGAGGTGGTCGGCTTGCATTCCAAGTAAAACACAAACACGGTTCTTGGTGTAACACTGCAGGCCTGTGGAAGATGAACAGGACCCTAAGTCTCCCTCGCCCATCCTTTGTTTAGGCACTTCACTGCACGCAGAACACCGGTCGAAGAACCAATTTGATTCAGTGAAAGCCCCAGTGAGTAACTCGAGTCTCTTTTTACGTTTAGCGTCGACATGTGCTTAGGCTGCGTGTCAACCTAGAAATGGGAGACTGATGGCACAAGGCTTGTTTTCCCATTTGGAAAGCTCCGTTCATGCGGCCTCGAAGCTACCTGAAAAGCATTGTTGTGACCGGGCTTTTACTCACTGCCGGCATGGCTCAGAGAAGAAAATGAGTTTTCGCGAAGGAAACCTTGGGCTTCCAGTTCCTACTTGGAGGCTCGTCCTGCTCTGCCCTATACGTAAAGTGAAAGTCAACGTGAGCACTAGCCTCGAAGGAAGGCCCTGATTTCCCTTGCCGAAAGGAAGGCATGCAGCAACTCCATGAGGCTTTAATGGCTCTTCTGCTTTAGTTTAAGGTAGTAAGCTTTTCAGGTCTCCTAGGACTGTCGCGTCAGCACCCGTTTCCGTTCCAGAATATTGGGTACCCCCAGGATGCCCTGGGCCTGTTAAGCAACATCCAGCCCCGTAGGCCCTTTGGAGGACCCCTGTGTTTGCCGAGTGAGGGGCAACACACTGCACTCTTCCTTGGGAATGATACATTTCCTCAGCTCTACAGCAGCTTCAGGAACACAGGTCTAGAATATCCAGCCCTCCAAGGAAGTCGGCCTCCTTGCCCGAGGTGGGCTAACGTGAGGAGATCACTCTGCTCATATTTCCTTCTAACACCTCTTACCTGAATCACCCATCCCTCAAGGAGACTGTCGGAGTGCGTTCCAAGGGAAACATAAGCACAGTTCTTGGTGTAACCCTGCAGGCTTTCGGAAGATTGACAGGCCCCTTTGCGGACCTCGAGCATTCCTCCTTTAGGCAGCTCACTACACGCACAATAGCGGGCGGAGGAAAGGGTGATTCAGGGGAGGGCCCAGGAGGTAACTTGAGTCTCCTTTGAGTTGTTGGAATCCACATGTACTTCTGCAGCCTGTCAACATGGAAAAGGGAGAGTGATGGCACAAGGCTTCTTTTCCCAGTTTGAAAGCTCCATTGATGCGGACTTGACGCTACCTGAAAAGCATTGTTGTTGTCGTGGTTTTCCTCACTGTCGGCATGGTTCTGAGAAGAAGATGAGTTTGCCCGGAAGAAACCTTTGGCTTCCAGTTCCTACTTGGAAGCTCATCCTGCTCTGCTCTATACCTAAAGTGAAACACAATGGGAGCACGAGCCTCGAAGTAAGGCCCTGATTTGCTTTGCCAAACTGGAGGCGTGCCGCAGCTCCACGAGGCCTTCATCGCGGTTCGGCTTTAGTTTCACGGTAGTAAGCTTTTCAAGACTCCTAGGGACCTTTCTTCAGCCCCCGTTTCGGTACCAGAACACTGAGTACAGCCAGGAAGCTCTGGTCCGGTTAAGCAACTTCCAGCCCCGTAGGCCTTTTGGAACACCCCCGGGTTGGCTAGCGAAATGCAACCCACTGCACACTTCCTTGGGAGAGCCAGATTACCTCAGGTTTACACAGGATTCAGGAAGACAGTTCCAGACTGTCCTACATGCAACGGATGTAATCTCGTTCCGCTAGCCGAACTCCATAGAGAAAAACACTCTCTTTCTAATCCCTTCTCAGATTTCACTCTTAGAGCCACGCATCCTCAAGGAGGTGGTCGGCTTGCATTCCAAGTAAAACACAAACACGGTTCTTGGTGTAACACCACAGGCCTGTGGAAGATGAACAGGACCCTAAGTCTCCCTCGCCCATCCTTTCTTTAGGCACTTCACTGCACGCAGAACACCGGTCGAAGAACCAATTTGATTCAGTGAAAGCCCCAGTGAGTAACTCGAGTCTCTTTGGACGTTTAGCGTCGACATGTGCTTAGGCTGCGTGTCAACCTAGAAATGGGAGACTGATGGCACAAGGCTTGTTTTCCCATTTGGAAAGCTCCGTTCATGCGGCCTCGAAGCTACCTGAAAAGCATTGTTGTGACCGGGCTTTTACTCACTGCCGGCATGGCTCAGAGAAGAAAATGAGTTTTCGCGAAGGAAACCTTGGGCTTCCAGTTCCTACTTGGAGGCTCGTCCTGCTCTGCCCTATACGTAAAGTGAAAGTCAACGTGAGCACTAGCCTCGAAGGAAGGCCCTGATTTCCCTTGCCGAAAGGAAGGCATGCAGCAACTCCATGAGGCCTTAATGGCTCTTCTGCTTTAGTTTAAGGTAGTAAGCTTTTCAGGTCTCCTAGGACTGTCGCGTCAGCACCCGTTTCCGTTCCAGAATATTGGGTACCCCCAGGATGCCCTGGGCCTGTTAAGCAACATCCAGCCCCGTAGGCCCTTTGGAGGACCCCTGTGTTTGCCGAGTGAGGGGCAACACACTGCACACTTCCTTGGGAATGATACATTTCCTCAGCTCTACAGCAGCTTCAGGAACACAGGTCAAGAATCTCCAGCTCTCCAAGGAAGTCGGCCTCCTTGCCCGAGGTGGGCTAACGTGAGGAGATCACTCTGCTCATATTTCCTTCTAACACCTCTTACCTGAATCACCCATCCCTCAAGGAGACTGTCGGAGTGCGTTCCAACGGCAACATAAGCACAGTTCTTGGTGTAACCCTGCAGGCTTTCGGAAGATTCACAGGCCCCTTTGCGGACCTCGAGCATTCCTCCTTTAGGCAGCTCACTACACGCACAATAGCGGGCGGAGGAAAGGGTGATTCAGGGGAGGGCCCAGGAGGTAACTTGAGTCTCCTTTGAGTTGTTGGAATCCACATGTACTTCTGCAGCCTGTCAACATGGAAAAGGGAGAGTGATGGCACAAGGCTTCTTTTCCCAGTTTGAAAGCTCCATTGATGCGGACTTGACGCTACCTGAAAAGCATTGTTGTTGTCGTGGTTTTCCTCACTGTCGGCATGGTTCTGAGAAGAAGATGAGTTTGCCCGGAAGAAACCTTTGGCTTCCAGTTCCTACTTGGAAGCTCATCCTGCTCTGCTCTATACCTAAAGTGAAACACAATGGGAGCACGAGCCTCGAAGTAAGGCCCTGATTTGCTTTGCCAAACTGGAGGCGTGCCGCAGCTCCACGAGGCCTTCATCGCTGTTCGGCTTTAGTTTCACGGTAGTAAGCTTTTCAAGACTCCTAGGGACCTTTCTTCAGCCCCCGTTTCGGTACCAGAACACTGAATACAGCCAGGAAGCTCTGGTCCTGTTAAGCAACTTCCAGCCCCGTAGGCCTTTTGGAACACCCCCGGGTTGGCTAGCGAAATGCAACCCACTGCACACTTCCTTGGGAGAGCCAGATTACCTCAGGTTTACACAGGATTCAGGAAGACAGTTCCAGACTGTCCTACATGCAACGGATGTAATCTCGTTCCGCTAGCCGAACTCCATAGAGAAAAACACTCTCTTTCTAATCCCTTTTCAGATTTCACTCTTAGAGCCACGCATCCTCAAGGAGGTGGTCGGCTTGCATTCCAAGTAAAACACAAACACGGTTCTTGGTGTAACACTGCAGGCCTGTGGAAGATGAACAGGACCCTAAGTCTCCCTCGCCCATCCTTTGTTTAGGCACTTCACTGCACGCAGAACACCGGTCGAAGAACCAATTTGATTCAGTGAAAGCCCCAGTGAGTAACTCGAGTCTCTTTGGACGTTTAGCGTCGACATGTGCTTAGGCTGCGTGTCAACCTAGAAATGGGAGACTGATGGCACAAGGCTTGTTTTCCCATTTGGAAAGCTCCGTTCATGCGGCCTCGAAGCTACCTGAAAAGCATTGTTGTGACCGGGCTTTTACTCACTGCCGGCATGGCTCAGAGAAGAAAATGAGTTTTCGCGAAGGAAACCTTGGGCTTCCAGTTCCTACTTGGAGGCTCGTCCTGCTCTGCCCTATACGTAAAGTGAAAGTCAACGTGAGCACTAGCCTCGAAGGAAGGCCCTGATTTCCCTTGCCGAAAGGAAGGCATGCAGCAACTCCATGAGGCTTTAATGGCTCTTCTGCTTTAGTTTAAGGTAGTAAGCTTTTCAGGTCTCCTAGGACTGTCGCGTCAGCACCCGTTTCCGTTCCAGAATATTGGGTACCCCCAGGATGCCCTGGGCCTGTTAAGCAACATCCAGCCCCGTAGGCCCTTTGGAGGACCCCTGTGTTTGCCGAGTGAGGGGCAACACACTGCACTCTTCCTTGGGAATGATACATTTCCTCAGCTCTACAGCAGCTTCAGGAACACAGGTCTAGAATCTCCAGCCCTCCAAGGAAGTCGGCCTCCTTGCCCGAGGTGGGCTAACGTGAGGAGATCACTCTGCTCATATTTCCTTCTAACACCTCTTACCTGAATCACCCATCCCTCAAGGAGACTGTCGGAGTGCGTTCCAAGGGAAACATAAGCACAGTTCTTGGTGTAACCCTGCAGGCTTTCGGAAGATTGACAGGCCCCTTTGCGGACCTCGAGCATTCCTCCTTTAGGCAGCTCACTACACGCACAATAGCGGGCGGAGGAAAGGGTGATTCAGGGGAGGGCCCAGGAGGTAACATGAGTCTCCTTTGAGTTGTTGGAATCCACATGTACTTCTGCAGCCTGTCAACATGGAAAAGGGAGAGTGATGGCACAAGGCTTCTTTTCCCAGTTTGAAAGCTCCATTGATGCGGACTTGACGCTACCTGAAAAGCATTGTTGTTGTCGTGGTTTTCCTCACTGTCGGCATGGTTCTGAGAAGAAGATGAGTTTGCCCGGAAGAAACCTTTGGCTTCCAGTTCCTACTTGGAAGCTCATCCTGCTCTGCTCTATACCTAAAGTGAAACACAATGGGAGCACGAGCCTCGAAGTAAGGCCCTGATTTGCTTTGCCAAACTGGAGGCGTGCCGCAGCTCCACGAGGCCTTCATCGCGGTTCGGCTTTAGTTTCACGGTAGTAAGCTTTTCAAGACTCCTAGGGACCTTTCTTCAGCCCCCGTTTCGGTACCAGAACACTGAGTACAGCCAGGAAGCTCTGGTCCGGTTAAGCAACTTCCAGCCCCGTAGGCCTTTTGGAACAGCCCCGGGTTGGCTAGCGAAATGCAACCCACTGCACACTTCCTTGGGAGAGCCAGATTACCTCAGGTTTACACAGGATTCAGGAAGACAGTTCCAGACTGTCCTACATGCAACGGATGTAATCTCGTTCCGCTAGCCGAACTCCATAGAGAAAAACACTCTCTTTCTAATCCCTTTTCAGATTTCACTCTTAGAGCCACGCATCCTCAAGGAGGTGGTCGGCTTGCATTCCAAGTAAAACACAAACACGGTTCTTGGTGTAACACCGCAGGCCTGTGGAAGATGAACAGGACCCTAAGTCTCCCTCGCCCATCCTTTCTTTAGGCACTTCACTGCACGCAGAACACCGGTCGAAGAACCAATTTGATTCAGTGAAAGCCCCAGTGAGTAACTCGAGTCTCTTTGGACGTTTAGCGTCGACATGTGCTTAGGCTGCGTGTCAACCTAGAAATGGGAGACTGATGGCACAAGGCTTGTTTTCCCATTTGGAAAGCTCCGTTCATGCGGCCTCGAAGCTACCTGAAAAGCATTGTTGTGACCGGGCTTTTACTCACTGCCCCCATGGCTCAGAGAAGAAAATGAGTTTTCGCGAAGGAAACCTTGGGCTTCTAGTTCCTACTTGGAGGCTCGTCCTGCTCTGCCCTATACGTAAAGTGAAAGTCAACGTGAGCACTAGCCTCGAAGGAAGGCCCTGATTTCCCTTGCCGAAAGGAAGGCATGCAGCAACTCCATGAGGCCTTAATGGCTCTTCTGCTTTAGTTTAAGGTAGTAAGCTTTTCAGGTCTCCTAGGACTGTCGCGTCAGCACCCGTTTCCGTTCCAGAATATTGGGTACCCCCAGGATGCCCTGGGCCTGTTAAGCAACATCCAGCCCCGTAGGCCCTTTGGAGGACCCCTGTGTTTGCCGAGTGAGGGGCAACACACTGCACACTTCCTTGGGAATGATACATTTCCTCAGCTCTACAGCAGCTTCAGGAACACAGGTCAAGAATCTCCAGCCCTCCAAGGAAGTCAGCCTCCTTGCCCGAGGTGGGCTAACGTGAGGAAATCACTCTGCTCATATTTCCTTCTAACACCTCTTACCTGAATCACCCATCCCTCAAGGAGACTGTCGGAGTGCGTTCCAATGGCAACATAAGCACAGTTCTTGGTGTAACCCTGCAGGCTTTCGGAAGATTGACAGGCCCCTTTGAGGACCTCGAGCATTCCTCCTTTAGGCAGCTCACTACACGCACAATAGCGGGCGGAGGAAAGGGTGATTCAGGGGAGGGCCCAGGAGGTAACTTGAGTCTCCTTTGAGTTGTTGGAATCCACATGTACTTCTGCAGCCTGTCAACATGGAAAAGGGAGAGTGATGGCACAAGGCTTCTTTTCCCAGTTTGAAAGCTCCATTGATGCGGACTTGACGCTACCTGAAAAGCATTGTTGTTGTCGTGGTTTTCCTCACTGTCGGCATGGTTCTAGGAAGAAAATGAGTTTGCCCGGAAGAAACCTTTGGCTTCCAGTTCCTACTTGGAATCTCATCCTGCTCTGCTCTATACCGAAAGTGAAACACAATGGGAGCACGAGCCTCGAAGTAAGGCGCTGATTTGCTTTGCCAAACTGGAGGCGTTCCGCAGCTCCACGAGGCCTTCATCGCTGTTCGGCTTTAGTTTCACGGTAGTAAGCTTTTCAAGACTCCTAGGGACCTTTCTTCAGCCCCCGTTTCGGTACCAGAACACTGAGTACAGCCAGGAAGCTCTGGTCCTGTTAAGCAACTTCCAGCCCCATAGGCCTTTTGGAACACCCCCGGGTTGGCTAGCGAAATGCAACCCACTGCACACTTCCTTGGGAGAGCCAGATTACCTCAGGTTTACACAGGATTCAGGAAGACAGTTCCAGACTGTCCTACATGCAACGGATGTAATCTCGTTCCCCTAGCCGAACTCCATAGAGAAACACACTCTCTTTCTAATCCCTTTTCAGATTTCACTCTTAGAGCCACGCATCCTCAAGGAGGTGGTCGGCTTGCATTCCAAGTAAAACACAAACACGGTTCTTGGTGTAACACTGCAGGCCTGTGGAAGATGAACAGGACCCTAAGTCTCCCTCGCCCATCCTTTGTTTAGGCACTTCACTGCACGCAGAACACCGGTCGAAGAACCAATTTGATTCAGTGAAAGCCCCAGTGAGTAACTCGAGTCTCTTTTTACGTTTAGCGTCGACATGTGCTTAGGCTGCGTGTCAACCTAGAAATGGGAGACTGATGGCACAAGGCTTGTTTTCCCATTTGGAAAGCTCCGTTCATGCGGCCTCGAAGCTACCTGAAAAGCATTGTTGTGACCGGGCTTTTACTCACTGCCGGCATGGCTCAGAGAAGAAAATGAGTTTTCGCGAAGGAAACCTTGGGCTTCCAGTTCCTACTTGGAGGCTCGTCCTGCTCTGCCCTTATACGTAAAGTGAAAGTCAACGTGAGCACTAGCCTCGAAGGAAGGCCCTGATTTCCCTTGCCGAAAGGAAGGCATGCAGCAACTCCATGAGGCTTTAATGGCTCTTCTGCTTTAGTTTAAGGTAGTAAGCTTTTCAGGTCTCCTAGGACTGTCGCGTCAGCACCCGTTTCCGTTCCAGAATATTGGGTACCCCCAGGATGCCCTGGGCCTGTTAAGCAACATCCAGCCCCGTAGGCCCTTTGGAGGACCCCTGTGTTTGCCGAGTGAGGGGCAACACACTGCACTCTTCCTTGGGAATGATACATTTCCTCAGCTCTACAGCAGCTTCAGGAACACAGGTCTAGAATCTCCAGCCCTCCAAGGAAGTCGGCCTCCTTGCCCGAGGTGGGCTAACGTGAGGAGATCACTCTGCTCATATTTCCTTCTAACACCTCTTACCTGAATCACCCATCCCTCAAGGAGACTGTCGGAGTGCGTTCCAAGGGAAACATAAGCACAGTTCTTGGTGTAACCCTGCAGGCTTTCGGAAGATTGACAGGCCCCTTTGCGGACCTCGAGCATTCCTCCTTTAGGCAGCTCACTACACGCACAATAGCGGGCGGAGGAAAGGGTGATTCAGGGGAGGGCCCAGGAGGTAACTTGAGTCTCCTTTGAGTTGTTGGAATCCACATGTACTTCTGCAGCCTGTCAACATGGAAAAGGGAGAGTGATGGCACAAGGCTTCTTTTCCCAGTTTGAAAGCTCCATTGATGCGGACTTGACGCTACCTGAAAAGCATTGTTGTTGTCGTGGTTTTCCTCACTGTCGGCATGGTTCTGAGAAGAAGATGAGTTTGCCCGGAAGAAACCTTTGGCTTCCAGTTCCTACTTGGAAGCTCATCCTGCTCTGCTCTATACCTAAAGTGAAACACAATGGGAGCACGAGCCTCGAAGTAAGGCCCTGATTTGCTTTGCCAAACTGGAGGCGTGCCGCAGCTCCACGAGGCCTTCATCGCGGTTCGGCTTTAGTTTCACGGTAGTAAGCTTTTCAAGACTCCTAGGGACCTTTCTTCAGCCCCCGTTTCGGTACCAGAACACTGAGTACAGCCAGGAAGCTCTGGTCCTGTTAAGCAACTTCCAGCCGCGTAGGCCTTTTGGAACACCCCCGGGTTGGCTAGCGAAATGCAACCCACTGCACACTTCCTTGGGAGAGCCAGATTACCTCAGGTTTACACAGGATTCAGGAAGACAGTTCCAGACTGTCCTACATGCAACGGATGTAATCTCGTTCCCCTAGCCGAACTCCATAGAGAAAAACACTCTCTTTCTAATCCCTTTTCAGATTTCACTCTTAGAGCCACGCATCCTCAAGGAGGTGGTCGGCTTGCATTCCAAGTAAAACACAAACACGGTTCTTGGTGTAACACCGCAGGCCTGTGGAAGATGAACAGGACCCTAAGTCTCCCTCGCCCATCCTTTCTTTAGGCACTTCACTGCACGCAGAACACCGGTCGAAGAACCAATTTGATTCAGTGAAAGCCCCAGTGAGTAACTCGAGTCTCTTTGGACGTTTAGCGTCGACATGTGCTTAGGCTGCGTGTCAACCTAGAAATGGGAGACTGATGGCACAAGGCTTGTTTTCCCATTTGGAAAGCTCCGTTCATGCGGCCTCGAAGCTACCTGAAAAGCATTGTTGTGACCGGGCTTTTAATCACTGCCGGCATGGCTCAGAGAAGAAAATGAGTTTTCGCGAAGGAAACCTTGGGCTTCCAGTTCCTACTTGGAGGCTCGTCCTGCTCTGCCCTTATACGTAAAGTGAAAGTCAATGTGAGCACTAGCCTCGAAGGAAGGCCCTGATTTCCCTTGCCGAAAGGAAGGCATGCAGCAACTCCATGAGGCCTTAATGGCTCTTCTGCTTTAGTTTAAGGTAGTAAGCTTTTCAGGTCTCCTAGGACTGTCGCGTCAGCACCCGTTTCCGTTCCAGAATATTGGGTACCCCCAGGATGCCCTGGGCCTGTTAAGCAACATCCAGCCCCGTAGGCCCTTTGGAGGACCCCTGTGTTTGCCGAGTGAGGGGCAACACACTGCACTCTTCCTTGGGAATGATACATTTCCTCAGCTCTACAGCAGCTTCAGGAACACAGGTCTAGAATCTCCAGCCCTCCAAGGAAGTCGGCCTCCTTGCCCGAGGTGGGCTAACGTGAGGAGATCACTCTGCTCATATTTCCTTCTAACACCTCTTACCTGAATCACCCATCCCTCAAGGAGACTGTCGGAGTGCGTTCCAAGGGAAACATAAGCACAGTTCTTGGTGTAACCCTGCAGGCTTTCGGAAGATTGACAGGCCCCTTTGCGGACCTCGAGCATTCCTCCTTTAGGCAGCTCACTACACGCACAATAGCGGGCGGAGGAAAGGGTGATTCAGGGGAGGGCCCAGGAGGTAACTTGAGTCTCCTTTGAGTTGTTGGAATCCACATGTACTTCTGCAGCCTGTCAACATGGAAAAGGGAGAGTGATGGCACAAGGCTTCTTTTCCCAGTTTGAAAGCTCCATTGATGCGGACTTGACGCTACCTGAAAAGCATTGTTGTTGTCGTGGTTTTCCTCACTGTCGGCATGGTTCTGAGAAGAAGATGAGTTTGCCCGGAAGAAACCTTTGGCTTCCAGTTCCTACTTGGAAGCTCATCCTGCTCTGCTCTATACCTAAAGTGAAACACAATGGGAGCACGAGCCTCGAAGTAAGGCCCTGATTTGCTTTGCCAAACTGGAGGCGTGCCGCAGCTCCACGAGGCCTTCATCGCGGTTCGGCTTTAGTTTCACGGTAGTAAGCTTTTCAAGACTCCTAGGGACCTTTCTTCAGCCCCCGTTTCGGTACCAGAACACTGAGTACAGCCAGGAAGCTCTGGTCCGGTTAAGCAACTTCCAGCCCCGTAGGCCTTTTGGAACACCCCCGGGTTGGCTAGCGAAATGCAACCCACTGCACACTTCCTTGGGAGAGCCAGATTACCTCAGGTTTACACAGGATTCAGGAAGACAGTTCCAGACTGTCCTACATGCAACGGATGTAATCTCGTTCCGCTAGCCGAACTCCATAGAGAAAAACACTCTCTTTCTAATCCCTTTTCAGATTTCACTCTTAGAGCCACGCATCCTCAAGGAGGTGGTCGGCTTGCATTCCAAGTAAAACACAAACACGGTTCTTGGTGTAACACCGCAGGCCTGTGGAAGATGAACAGGACCCTAAGTCTCCCTCGCCCATCCTTTGTTTAGGCACTTCACTGCACGCAGAACACCGGTCGAAGAACCAATTTGATTCAGTGAAAGCCCCAGTGAGTAACTCGAGTCTCTTTGGACGTTTAGCGTCGACATGTGCTTAGGCTGCGTGTCAACCTAGAAATGGGAGACTGATGGCACAAGGCTTGTTTTCCCATTTGGAAAGCTCCGTTCATGCGGCCTCGAAGCTACCTGAAAAGCATTGTTGTGACCGGGCTTTTACTCACTGCCCCCATGGCTCAGAGAAGAAAATGAGTTTTCGCGAAGGAAACCTTGGGCTTCCAGTTCCTACTTGGAGGCTCGTCCTGCTCTGCCCTATACGTAAAGTGAAAGTCAACGTGAGCACTAGCCTCGAAGGAAGGCCCTGATTTCCCTTGCCGAAAGGAAGGCATGCAGCAACTCCATGAGGCCTTAATGGCTCTTCTGCTTTAGTTTAAGGTAGTAAGCTTTTCAGGTCTCCTAGGACTGTCGCGTCAGCACCCGTTTCCGTTCCAGAATATTGGGTACCCCCAGGATGCCCTGGGCCTGTTAAGCAACATCCAGCCCCGTAGGCCCTTTGGAGGACCCCTGTGTTTGCCGAGTGAGGGGCAACACACTGCACACTTCCTTGGGAATGATACATTTCCTCAGCTCTACAGCAGCTTCAGGAACACAGGTCAAGAATCTCCAGCTCTCCAAGGAAGTCGGCCTCCTTGCCCGAGGTGGGCTAACGTGAGGAGATCACTCTGCTCATATTTCCTTCTAACACCTCTTACCTGAATCACCCATCCCTCAAGGAGACTGTCGGAGTGCGTTCCAACGGCAACATAAGCACAGTTCTTGGTGTAACCCTGCAGGCTTTCGGAAGATTCACAGGCCCCTTTGCGGACCTCGAGCATTCCTCCTTTAGGCAGCTCACTACACGCACAATAGCGGGCGGAGGAAAGGGTGATTCAGGGGAGGGCCCAGGAGGTAACTTGAGTCTCCTTTGAGTTGTTGGAATCCACATGTACTTCTGCAGCCTGTCAACATGGAAAAGGGAGAGTGATGGCACAAGGCTTCTTTTCCCAGTTTGAAAGCTCCATTGATGCGGACTTGACGCTACCTGAAAAGCATTGTTGTTGTCGTGGTTTTCCTCACTGTCGGCATGGTTCTGAGAAGAAGATGAGTTTGCCCGGAAGAAACCTTTGGCTTCCAGTTCCTACTTGGAAGCTCATCCTGCTCTGCTCTATACCTAAAGTGAAACACAATGGGAGCACGAGCCTCGAAGTAAGGCCCTGATTTGCTTTGCCAAACTGGAGGCGTGCCGCAGCTCCACGAGGCCTTCATCGCTGTTCGGCTTTAGTTTCACGGTAGTAAGCTTTTCAAGACTCCTAGGGACCTTTCTTCAGCCCCCGTTTCGGTACCAGAACACTGAATACAGCCAGGAAGCTCTGGTCCTGTTAAGCAACTTCCAGCCCCGTAGGCCTTTTGGAACACCCCCGGGTTGGCTAGCGAAATGCAACCCACTGCACACTTCCTTGGGAGAGCCAGATTACCTCAGGTTTACACAGGATTCAGGAAGACAGTTCCAGACTGTCCTACATGCAACGGATGTAATCTCGTTCCGCTAGCCGAACTCCATAGAGAAAAACACTCTCTTTCTAATCCCTTTTCAGATTTCACTCTTAGAGCCACGCATCCTCAAGGAGGTGGTCGGCTTGCATTCCAAGTAAAACACAAACACGGTTCTTGGTGTAACACTGCAGGCCTGTGGAAGATGAACAGGACCCTAAGTCTCCCTCGCCCATCCTTTGTTTAGGCACTTCACTGCACGCAGAACACCGGTCGAAGAACCAATTTGATTCAGTGAAAGCCCCAGTGAGTAACTCGAGTCTCTTTGGACGTTTAGCGTCGACATGTGCTTAGGCTGCGTGTCAACCTAGAAATGGGAGACTGATGGCACAAGGCTTGTTTTCCCATTTGGAAAGCTCCGTTCATGCGGCCTCGAAGCTACCTGAAAAGCATTGTTGTGACCGGGCTTTTACTCACTGCCGGCATGGCTCAGAGAAGAAAATGAGTTTTCGCGAAGGAAACCTTGGGCTTCCAGTTCCTACTTGGAGGCTCGTCCTGCTCTGCCCTATACGTAAAGTGAAAGTCAACGTGAGCACTAGCCTCGAAGGAAGGCCCTGATTTCCCTTGCCGAAAGGAAGGCATGCAGCAACTCCATGAGGCTTTAATGGCTCTTCTGCTTTAGTTTAAGGTAGTAAGCTTTTCAGGTCTCCTAGGACTGTCGCGTCAGCACCCGTTTCCGTTCCAGAATATTGGGTACCCCCAGGATGCCCTGGGCCTGTTAAGCAACATCCAGCCCCGTAGGCCCTTTGGAGGACCCCTGTGTTTGCCGAGTGAGGGGCAACACACTGCACTCTTCCTTGGGAATGATACATTTCCTCAGCTCTACAGCAGCTTCAGGAACACAGGTCTAGAATCTCCAGCCCTCCAAGGAAATCGGCCTCCTTGCCCGAGGTGGGCTAACGTGAGGAGATCACTCTGCTCATATTTCCTTCTAACACCTCTTACCTGAATCACCCATCCCTCAAGGAGACTGTCGGAGTGCGTTCCAAGGGAAACATAAGCACAGTTCTTGGTGTAACCCTGCAGGCTTTCGGAAGATTGACAGGCCCCTTTGCGGACCTCGAGCATTCCTCCTTTAGGCAGCTCACTACACGCACAATAGCGGGCGGAGGAAAGGGTGATTCAGGGGAGGGCCCAGGAGGTAACATGAGTCTCCTTTGAGTTGTTGGAATCCACATGTACTTCTGCAGCCTGTCAACATGGAAAAGGGAGAGTGATGGCACAAGGCTTCTTTTCCCAGTTTGAAAGCCCCATTGATGCGGACTTGACGCTACCTGAAAAGCATTGTTGTTGTCGTGGTTTTCCTCACTGTCGGCATGGTTCTGAGAAGAAGATGAGTTTGCCCGGAAGAAACCTTTGGCTTCCAGTTCCTACTTGGAAGCTCATCCTGCTCTGCTCTATACCTAAAGTGAAACACAATGGGAGCACGAGCCTCGAAGTAAGGCCCTGATTTGCTTTGCCAAACTGGAGGCGTGCCGCAGCTCCACGAGGCCTTCATCGCGGTTCGGCTTTAGTTTCACGGTAGTAAGCTTTTCAAGACTCCTAGGGACCTTTCTTCAGCCCCCGTTTCGGTACCAGAACACTGAGTACAGCCAGGAAGCTCTGGTCCGGTTAAGCAACTTCCAGCCCCGTAGGCCTTTTGGAACAGCCCCGGGTTGGCTAGCGAAATGCAACCCACTGCACACTTCCTTGGGAGAGCCAGATTACCTCAGGTTTACACAGGATTCAGGAAGACAGTTCCAGACTGTCCTACATGCAACGGATGTAATCTCGTTCCGCTAGCCGAACTCCATAGAGAAAAACACTCTCTTTCTAATCCCTTTTCAGATTTCACTCTTAGAGCCACGCATCCTCAAGGAGGTGGTCGGCTTGCATTCCAAGTAAAACACAAACACGGTTCTTGGTGTAACACCGCAGGCCTGTGGAAGATGAACAGGACCCTAAGTCTCCCTCGCCCATCCTTTCTTTAGGCACTTCACTGCACGCAGAACACCGGTCGAAGAACCAATTTGATTCAGTGAAAGCCCCAGTGAGTAACTCGAGTCTCTTTGGACGTTTAGCGTCGACATGTGCTTAGGCTGCGTGTCAACCTAGAAATGGGAGACTGATGGCACAAGGCTTGTTTTCCCATTTGGAAAGCTCCGTTCATGCGGCCTCGAAGCTACCTGAAAAGCATTGTTGTGACCGGGCTTTTACTCACTGCCCCCATGGCTCAGAGAAGAAAATGAGTTTTCGCGAAGGAAACCTTGGGCTTCCAGTTCCTACTTGGAGGCTCGTCCTGCTCTGCCCTATACGTAAAGTGAAAGTCAACGTGAGCACTAGCCTCGAAGGAAGGCCCTGATTTCCCTTGCCGAAAGGAAGGCATGCAGCAACTCCATGAGGCCTTAATGGCTCTTCTGCTTTAGTTTAAGGTAGTAAGCTTTTCAGGTCTCCTAGGACTGTCGCGTCAGCACCCGTTTCCGTTCCAGAATATTGGGTACCCCCAGGATGCCCTGGGCCTGTTAAGCAACATCCAGCCCCGTAGGCCCTTTGGAGGACCCCTGTGTTTGCCGAGTGAGGGGCAACACACTGCACACTTCCTTGGGAATGATACATTTCCTCAGCTCTACAGCAGCTTCAGGAACACAGGTCAAGAATCTCCAGCCCTCCAAGGAAGTCAGCCTCCTTGCCCGAGGTGGGCTAACGTGAGGAAATCACTCTGCTCATATTTCCTTCTAACACCTCTTACCTGAATCACCCATCCCTCAAGGAGACTGTCGGAGTGCGTTCCAATGGCAACATAAGCACAGTTCTTGGTGTAACCCTGCAGGCTTTCGGAAGATTGACAGGCCCCTTTGAGGACCTCGAGCATTCCTCCTTTAGGCAGCTCACTACACGCACAATAGCGGGCGGAGGAAAGGGTGATTCAGGGGAGGGCCCAGGAGGTAACTTGAGTCTCCTTTGAGTTGTTGGAATCCACATGTACTTCTGCAGCCTGTCAACATGGAAAAGGGAGAGTGATGGCACAAGGCTTCTTTTCCCAGTTTGAAAGCTCCATTGATGCGGACTTGACGCTACCTGAAAAGCATTGTTGTTGTCGTGGTTTTCCTCACTGTCGGCATGGTTCTAGGAAGAAAATGAGTTTGCCCGGAAGAAACCTTTGGCTTCCAGTTCCTACTTGGAATCTCATCCTGCTCTGCTCTATACCGAAAGTGAAACACAATGGGAGCACGAGCCTCGAAGTAAGGCGCTGATTTGCTTTGCCAAACTGGAGGCGTTCCGCAGCTCCACGAGGCCTTCATCGCTGTTCGGCTTTAGTTTCACGGTAGTAAGCTTTTCAAGACTCCTAGGGACCTTTCTTCAGCCCCCGTTTCGGTACCAGAACACTGAGTACAGCCAGGAAGCTCTGGTCCTGTTAAGCAACTTCCAGCCCCGTAGGCCTTTTGGAACACCCCCGGGTTGGCTAGCGAAATGCAACCCACTGCACACTTCCTTGGGAGAGCCAGATTACCTCAGGTTTACACAGGATTCAGGAAGACAGTTCCAGACTGTCCTACATGCAACGGATGTAATCTCGTTCCGCTAGCCGAACTCCATAGAGAAACACACTCTCTTTCTAATCCCTTTTCAGATTTCACTCTTAGAGCCACGCATCCTCAAGGAGGTGGTCGGCTTGCATTCCAAGTAAAACACAAACACAGTTCTTGGTGTAACACTGCAGGCCTGTGGAAGATGAACAGGACCCTAAGTCTCCCTCGCCCATCTTTTCTTTAGGCACTTCACTGCACGCAGAACACCGGTCGAAGAACCAATTTGATTCAGTGAAAACCCCAGTGAGTAACTCGAGTCTCTTTGGACGTTTAGCGTCAACATGTGCTTAGGCTGCGTGTCAACCTAGAAATGGGAGACTGATGGCACAAGGCTTGTTTTCCCATTTGGAAAGCTCCGTTCATGCGGCCTCGAAGCTACCTGAAAAGCATTGTTGTGACCGGGCTTTTACTCACTGCCCCCATGGCTCAGAGAAGAAAATGAGTTTTCGCGAAGGAAACCTTGGGCTTCCAGTTCCTACTTGGAGGCTCGTCCTGCTCTGCCCTATACGTAAAGTGAAAGTCAACGTGAGCACTAGCCTCGAAGGAAGGCCCTGATTTCCCTTGCCGAAAGGAAGGCATGCAGCAACTCCATGAGGCTTTAATGGCTCTTCTGCTTTAGTTTAAGGTAGTAAGCTTTTCAGGTCTCCTAGGACTGTCGCGTCAGCACCCGTTTCCGTTCCAGAATATTGGGTACCCCCAGGATGCCCTGGGCCTGTTAAGCAACATCCAGCCCCGTAGGCCCTTTGGAGGACCCCTGTGTTTGCCGAGTGAGGGGCAACACACTGCACTCTTCCTTGGGAATGATACATTTCCTCAGCTCTACAGCAGCTTCAGGAACACAGGTCTAGAATCTCCAGCCCTCCAAGGAAGTCGGCCTCCTTGCCCGAGGTGGGCTAACGTGAGGAGATCACTCTGCTCATATTTCCTTCTAACACCTCTTACCTGAATCACCCATCCCTCAAGGAGACTGTCGGAGTGCGTTCCAAGGGAAACATAAGCACAGTTCTTGGTGTAACCCTGCAGGCTTTCGGAAGATTGACAGGCCCCTTTGCGGACCTCGAGCATTCCTCCTTTAGGCAGCTCACTACACGCACAATAGCGGGCGGAGGAAAGGGTGATTCAGGGGAGGGCCCAGGAGGTAACTTGAGTCTCCTTTGAGTTGTTGGAATCCACATGTACTTCTGCAGCCTGTCAACATGGAAAAGGGAGAGTGATGGCACAAGGCTTCTTTTCCCAGTTTGAAAGCTCCATTGATGCGGACTTGACGCTACCTGAAAAGCATTGTTGTTGTCGTGGTTTTCCTCACTGTCGGCATGGTTCTGAGAAGAAGATGAGTTTGCCCGGAAGAAACCTTTGGCTTCCAGTTCCTACTTGGAAGCTCATCCTGCTCTGCTCTATACCTAAAGTGAAACACAATGGGAGCACGAGCCTCGAAGTAAGGCCCTGATTTGCTTTGCCAAACTGGAGGCGTGCCGCAGCTCCACGAGGCCTTCATGGCGGATCGGCTTTAGTTTCACGGTAGTAAGCTTTTCAAGACTCCTAGGGACCTTTCTTCAGCCCCCGTTTCGGTACCAGAACACTGAGTACAGCCAGGAAGCTCTGGTCCTGTTAAGCAACTTCCAGCCCCGTAGGCCTTTTGGAACACCCACGGGTTGCCTAGCGAAATGCAACCCACTACACACTTCCTTGGGAGAGCCAGATTACCTCAGGTTTACACAGGATTCAGGAAGACAGTTCCAGACTGTCCTACATGCAATGGATGTAATCTCGTTCCCCTAGCCGAACTCCATAGAGAAAAACACTCTCTTTCTAATCCCTTTTCAGATTTCACTCTTAGAGCCACGCATCCTCAAGGAGGTGGTCGGCTTGCATTCCAAGTAAAACACAAACACGGTTCTTGGTGTAACACTGCAGGCCTGTGGAAGATGAACAGGACCCTAAGTCTCCCTCGCCCATCCTTTGTTTAGGCACTTCACTGCACGCAGAACACCGGTCGAAGAACCAATTTGATTCAGTGAAAGCCCCAGTGAGTAACTCGAGTCTCTTTGGACGTTTAGCGTCGACATGTGCTTAGGCTGCGTGTCAACCTAGAAATGGGAGACTGATGGCACAAGGCTTGTTTTCCCATTTGGAAAGCTCCGTTCATGCGGCCTCGAAGCTACCTGAAAAGCATTGTTGTGACCGGGCTTTTACTCACTGCCGGCATGGCTCAGAGAAGAAAATGAGTTTTCGCGAAGGAAACCTTGGGCTTCCAGTTCCTACTTGGAGGCTCGTCCTGCTCTGCCCTTATACGTAAAGTGAAAGTCAATGTGAGCACTAGCCTCGAAGGAAGGCCCTGATTTCCCTTGCCGAAAGGAAGGCATGCAGCAACTCCATGAGGCCTTAATGGCTCTTCTGCTTTAGTTTAAGGTAGTAAGCTTTTCAGGTCTCCTAGGACTGTCGCGTCAGCACCCGTTTCCGTTCCAGAATATTGGGTACCCCCAGGATGCCCTGGGCCTGTTAAGCAACCTCCAGCCCCGTAGGCCCTTTGGAGGACCCCTGTGTTTGCCGAGTGAGGGGCAACACACTGCACTCTTCCTTGGGAATGATACATTTCCTCAGCTCTACAGCAGCTTCAGGAACACAGGTCTAGAATCTCCAGCCCTCCAAGGAAGTCGGCTTCCTTGCCCGAGGTGGGCTAACGTGAGGAGATCACTCTGCTCATATTTCCTTCTAACACCTCTTACCTGAATCACCCATCCCTCAAGGAGACTGTCGGAGTGCGTTCCAACGGCAACATAAGCACAGTTCTTGGTGTAACCCTGCAGGCTTTCGGAAGATTCACAGGCCCCTTTGCGGACCTCGAGCATTCCTCCTTTAGGCAGCTCACTACACGCACAATAGCGGGCGGAGGAAAGGGTGATTCAGGGGAGGGCCCAGGAGGTAACTTGAGTCTCCTTTGAGTTGTTGGAATCCACATGTACTTCTGCAGCCTGTCAACATGGAAAAGGGAGAGTGATGGCACAAGGCTTCTTTTCCCAGTTTGAAAGCTCCATTGATGCGGACTTGACGCTACCTGAAAAGCATTGTTGTTGTCGTGGTTTTCCTCACTGTCGGCATGGTTCTGAGAAGAAGATGAGTTTGCCCGGAAGAAACCTTTGGCTTCCAGTTCCTACTTGGAAGCTCATCCTGCTCTGCTCTATACCTAAAGTGAAACACAATGGGAGCACGAGCCTCGAAGTAAGGCCCTGATTTGCTTTGCCAAACTGGAGGCGTGCCGCAGCTCCACGAGGCCTTCATCGCTGTTCGGCTTTAGTTTCACGGTAGTAAGCTTTTCAAGACTCCTAGGGACCTTTCTTCAGCCCCCGTTTCGGTACCAGAACACTGAATACAGCCAGGAAGCTCTGGTCCTGTTAAGCAACTTCCAGCCCCGTAGGCCTTTTGGAACACCCCCGGGTTGGCTAGCGAAATGCAACCCACTGCACACTTCCTTGGGAGAGCCAGATTACCTCAGGTTTACACAGGATTCAGGAAGACAGTTCCAGACTGTCCTACATGCAACGGATGTAATCTCGTTCCCCTAGCCGAACTCCATAGAGAAAAACACTCTCTTTCTAATCCCTTTTCAGATTTCACTCTTAGAGCCACGCATCCTCAAGGAGGTGGTCGGCTTGCATTCCAAGTAAAACACAAACACGGTTCTTGGTGTAACACTGCAGGCCTGTGGAAGATGAACAGGACCCTAAGTCTCCCTCGCCCATCCTTTGTTTAGGCACTTCACTGCACGCAGAACACCGGTCGAAGAACCAATTTGATTCAGTGAAAGCCCCAGTGAGTAACTCGAGTCTCTTTTTACGTTTAGCGTCGACATGTGCTTAGGCTGCGTGTCAACCTAGAAATGGGAGACTGATGGCACAAGGCTTGTTTTCCCATTTGGAAAGCTCCGTTCATGCGGCCTCGAAGCTACCTGAAAAGCATTGTTGTGACCGGGCTTTTACTCACTGCCGGCATGGCTCAGAGAAGAAAATGAGTTTTCGCGAAGGAAACCTTGGGCTTCCAGTTCCTACTTGGAGGCTCGTCCTGCTCTGCCCTATACGTAAAGTGAAAGTCAACGTGAGCACTAGCCTCGAAGGAAGGCCCTGATTTCCCATGCCGAAAGGAAGGCATGCAGCAACTCCATGAGACTTTAATGGCTCTTCTGCTTTAGTTTAAGGTAGTAAGCTTTTCAGGTCTCCTAGGACTGTCGCGTCAGCACCCGTTTCCGTTCCAGAATATTGGGTACCCCCAGGATGCCCTGGGCCTGTTAAGCAACATCCAGCCCCGTAGGCCCTTTGGAGGACCCCTGTGTTTGCCGAGTGAGGGGCAACACACTGCACTCTTCCTTGGGAATGATACATTTCCTCAGCTCTACAGCAGCTTCAGGAACACAGGTCTAGAATCTCCAGCCCTCCAAGGAAGTCGGCCTCCTTGCCCGAGGTGGGCTAACGTGAGGAGATCACTCTGCTCATATTTCCTTCTAACACCTCTTACCTGAATCACCCATCCCTCAAGGAGACTGTCGGAGTGCGTTCCAAGGGAAACATAAGCACAGTTCTTGGTGTAACCCTGCAGGCTTTCGGAAGATTGACAGGCCCCTTTGCGGACCTCGAGCATTCCTCCTTTAGGCAGCTCACTACACGCACAATAGCGGGCGGAGGAAAGGGTGATTCAGGGGAGGGCCCAGGAGGTAACTTGAGTCTCCTTTGAGTTGTTGGAATCCACATGTACTTCTGCAGCCTGTCAACATGGAAAAGGGAGAGTGATGGCACAAGGCTTCTTTTCCCAGTTTGAAAGCTCCATTGATGCGGACTTGACGCTACCTGAAAAGCATTGTTGTTGTCGTGGTTTTCCTCACTGTCGGCATGGTTCTGAGAAGAAGATGAGTTTGCCCGGAAGAAACCTTTGACTTCCAGTTCCTACTTGGAAGCTCATCCTGCTCTGCTCTATACCTAAAGTGAAACACAATGGGAGCACGAGCCTCGAAGTAAGGCCCTGATTTGCTTTGCCAAACTGGAGGCGTGCCGCAGCTCCACGAGGCCTTCATGGCGGATCGGCTTTAGTTTCACGGTAGTAAGCTTTTCAAGACTCCTAGGGACCTTTCTTCAGCCCCCGTTTCGGTACCAGAACACTGAGTACAGCCAGGAAGCTCTGGTCCTGTTAAGCAACTTCCAGCCCCGTAGGCCTTTTGGAACACCCCCGGGTTGGCTAGCGAAATGCAACCCACTACACACTTCCTTGGGAGAGCCAGATTACCTCAGGTTTACACAGGATTCAGGAAGACAGTTCCAGACTGTCCTACATGCAATGGATGTAATCTCGTTCCCCTAGCCGAACTCCATAGAGAAAAACACTCTCTTTCTAATCCCTTTTCAGATTTCACTCTTAGAGCCACGCATCCTCAAGGAGGTGGTCGGCTTGCATTCCAAGTAAAACACAAACACGGTTCTTGGTGTAACACCGCAGGCCTGTGGAAGATGAACCGGACCCTAAGTCTCCCTCGCCCATCCTTTGTTTAGGCACTTCACTGCACGCAGAACACCGGTCGAAGAACCAATTTGATTCAGTGAAAGCCCCAGTGAGTAACTCGAGTCTCTTTGGACGTTTAGCGTCGACATGTGCTTAGGCTGCGTGTCAACCTAGAAATGGGAGACTGATGGCACAAGGCTTGTTTTCCCATTTGGAAAGCTCCGTTCATGCGGCCTCGAAGCTACCTGAAAAGCATTGTTGTGACCGGGCTTTTACTCACTGCCGGCATGGCTCAGAGAAGAAAATGAGTTTTCGCGAAGGAAACCTTGGGCTTCCAGTTCCTACTTGGAGGCTCGTCCTGCTCTGCCCTTATACGTAAAGTGAAAGTCAATGTGAGCACTAGCCTCGAAGGAAGGCCCTGATTTCCCTTGCCGAAAGGAAGGCATGCAGCAACTCCATGAGGCCTTAATGGCTCTTCTGCTTTAGTTTAAGGTAGTAAGCTTTTCAGGTCTCCTAGGACTGTCGCGTCAGCACCCGTTTCCGTTCCAGAATATTGGGTACCCCCAGGATGCCCTGGGCCTGTTAAGCAACCTCCAGCCCCGTAGGCCCTTTGGAGGACCCCTGTGTTTGCCGAGTGAGGGGCAACACACTGCACTCTTCCTTGGGAATGATACATTTCCTCAGCTCTACAGCAGCTTCAGGAACACAGGTCTAGAATCTCCAGCCCTCCAAGGAAGTCGGCTTCCTTGCCCGAGGTGGGCTAACGTGAGGAGATCACTCTGCTCATATTTCCTTCTAACACCTCTTACCTGAATCACCCATCCCTCAAGGAGACTGTCGGAGTGCGTTCCAACGGCAACATAAGCACAGTTCTTGGTGTAACCCTGCAGGCTTTCGGAAGATTCACAGGCCCCTTTGCGGACCTCGAGCATTCCTCCTTTAGGCAGCTCACTACACGCACAATAGCGGGCGGAGGAAAGGGTGATTCAGGGGAGGGCCCAGGAGGTAACTTGAGTCTCCTTTGAGTTGTTGGAATCCACATGTACTTCTGCAGCCTGTCAACATGGAAAAGGGAGAGTGATGGCACAAGGCTTCTTTTCCCAGTTTGAAAGCTCCATTGATGCGGACTTGACGCTACCTGAAAAGCATTGTTGTTGTCGTGGTTTTCCTCACTGTCGGCATGGTTCTGAGAAGAAGATGAGTTTGCCCGGAAGAAACCTTTGGCTTCCAGTTCCTACTTGGAAGCTCATCCTGCTCTGCTCTATACCTAAAGTGAAACACAATGGGAGCACGAGCCTCGAAGTAAGGCCCTGATTTGCTTTGCCAAACTGGAGGCGTGCCGCAGCTCCACGAGGCCTTCATCGCTGTTCGGCTTTAGTTTCACGGTAGTAAGCTTTTCAAGACTCCTAGGGACCTTTCTTCAGCCCCCGTTTCGGTACCAGAACACTGAATACAGCCAGGAAGCTCTGGTCCTGTTAAGCAACTTCCAGCCCCGTAGGCCTTTTGGAACACCCCCGGGTTGGCTAGCGAAATGCAACCCACTGCACACTTCCTTGGGAGAGCCAGATTACCTCAGGTTTACACAGGATTCAGGAAGACAGTTCCAGACTGTCCTACATGCAACGGATGTAATCTCGTTCCCCTAGCCGAACTCCATAGAGAAAAACACTCTCTTTCTAATCCCTTTTCAGATTTCACTCTTAGAGCCACGCATCCTCAAGGAGGTGGTCGGCTTGCATTCCAAGTAAAACACAAACACGGTTCTTGGTGTAACACTGCAGGCCTGTGGAAGATGAACAGGACCCTAAGTCTCCCTCGCCCATCCTTTGTTTAGGCACTTCACTGCACGCAGAACACCGGTCGAAGAACCAATTTGATTCAGTGAAAGCCCCAGTGAGTAACTCGAGTCTCTTTTTACGTTTAGCGTCGACATGTGCTTAGGCTGCGTGTCAACCTAGAAATGGGAGACTGATGGCACAAGGCTTGTTTTCCCATTTGGAAAGCTCCGTTCATGCGGCCTCGAAGCTACCTGAAAAGCATTGTTGTGACCGGGCTTTTACTCACTGCCGGCATGGCTCAGAGAAGAAAATGAGTTTTCGCGAAGGAAACCTTGGGCTTCCAGTTCCTACTTGGAGGCTCGTCCTGCTCTGCCCTATACGTAAAGTGAAAGTCAACGTGAGCACTAGCCTCGAAGGAAGGCCCTGATTTCCCTTGCCGAAAGGAAGGCATGCAGCAACTCCATGAGACTTTAATGGCTCTTCTGCTTTAGTTTAAGGTAGTAAGCTTTTCAGGTCTCCTAGGACTGTCGCGTCAGCACCCGTTTCCGTTCCAGAATATTGGGTACCCCCAGGATGCCCTGGGCCTGTTAAGCAACATCCAGCCCCGTAGGCCCTTTGGAGGACCCCTGTGTTTGCCGAGTGAGGGGCAACACACTGCACTCTTCCTTGGGAATGATACATTTCCTCAGCTCTACAGCAGCTTCAGGAACACAGGTCTAGAATCTCCAGCCCTCCAAGGAAGTCGGCCTCCTTGCCCGAGGTGGGCTAACGTGAGGAGATCACTCTGCTCATATTTCCTTCTAACACCTCTTACCTGAATCACCCATCCCTCAAGGAGACTGTCGGAGTGTGTTCCAAGGGAAACATAAGCACAGTTCTTGGTGTAACCCTGCAGGCTTTCGGAAGATTGACAGGCCCCTTTGCGGACCTCGAGCATTCCTCCTTTAGGCAGCTCACTACACGCACAATAGCGGGCGGAGGAAAGGGTGATTCAGGGGAGGGCCCAGGAGGTAACTTGAGTCTCCTTTGAGTTGTTGGAATCCACATGTACTTCTGCAGCCTGTCAACATGGAAAAGGGAGAGTGATGGCACAAGGCTTCTTTTCCCAGTTTGAAAGCTCCATTGATGCGGACTTGACGCTACCTGAAAAGCATTGTTGTTGTCGTGGTTTTCCTCACTGTCGGCATGGTTCTGAGAAGAAGATGAGTTTGCCCGGAAGAAACCTTTGACTTCCAGTTCCTACTTGGAAGCTCATCCTGCTCTGCTCTATACCTAAAGTGAAACACAATGGGAGCACGAGCCTCGAAGTAAGGCCCTGATTTGCTTTGCCAAACTGGAGGCGTGCCGCAGCTCCACGAGGCCTTCATGGCGGATCGGCTTTAGTTTCACGGTAGTAAGCTTTTCAAGACTCCTAGGGACCTTTCTTCAGCCCCCGTTTCGGTACCAGAACACTGAGTACAGCCAGGAAGCTCTGGTCCTGTTAAGCAACTTCCAGCCCCGTAGGCCTTTTGGAACACCCCCGGGTTGGCTAGCGAAATGCAACCCACTACACACTTCCTTGGGAGAGCCAGATTACCTCAGGTTTACACAGGATTCAGGAAGACAGTTCCAGACTGTCCTACATGCAATGGATGTAATCTCGTTCCCCTAGCCGAACTCCATAGAGAAAAACACTCTCTTTCTAATCCCTTTTCAGATTTCACTCTTAGAGCCACGCATCCTCAAGGAGGTGGTCGGCTTGCATTCCAAGTAAAACACAAACACGGTTCTTGGTGTAACACCGCAGGCCTGTGGAAGATGAACCGGACCCTAAGTCTCCCTCGCCCATCCTTTGTTTAGGCACTTCACTGCACGCAGAACACCGGTCGAAGAACCAATTTGATTCAGTGAAAGCCCCAGTGAGTAACTCGAGTCTCTTTGGACGTTTAGCGTCGACATGTGCTTAGGCTGCGTGTCAACCTAGAAATGGGAGACTGATGGCACAAGGCTTGTTTTCCCATTTGGAAAGCTCCGTTCATGCGGCCTCGAAGCTACCTGAAAAGCATTGTTGTGACGGGGCTTTTACTCACTGCCGGCATGGCTCAGAGAAGAAAATGAGTTTTCGCGAAGGAAACCTTGGGCTTCCAGTTCCTACTTGGAGGCTCGTCCTGCTCTGCCCTTATACGTAAAGTGAAAGTCAATGTGAGCACTAGCCTCGAAGGAAGGCCCTGATTTCCCTTGCCGAAAGGAAGGCATGCAGCAACTCCATGAGGCCTTAATGGCTCTTCTGCTTTAGTTTAAGGTAGTAAGCTTTTCAGGTCTCCTAGGACTGTCGCGTCAGCACCCGTTTCCGTTCCAGAATATTGGGTACCCCCAGGATGCCCTGGGCCTGTTAAGCAACATCCAGCCCCGTAGGCCCTTTGGAGGACCCCTGTGTTTGCCGAGTGAGGGGCAACACACTGCACTCTTCCTTGGGAATGATACATTTCCTCAGCTCTACAGCAGCTTCAGGAACACAGGTCTAGAATCTCCAGCCCTCCAAGGAAGTCGGCTTCCTTGCCCGAGGTGGGCTAACGTGAGGAGATCACTCTGCTCATATTTCCTTCTAACACCTCTTACCTGAATCACCCATCCCTCAAGGAGACTGTCGGAGTGCGTTCCAACGGCAACATAAGCACAGTTCTTGGTGTAACCCTGCAGGCTTTCGGAAGATTCACAGGCCCCTTTGCGGACCTCGAGCATTCCTCCTTTAGGCAGCTCACTACATGCACAATAGCGGGCGGAGGAAAGGGTGATTCAGGGGAGGGCCCAGGAGGTAACTTGAGTCTCCTTTGAGTTGTTGGAATCCACATGTACTTCTGCAGCCTGTCAACATGGAAAAGGGGGAGTGATGGCACAAGGCTTCTTTTCCAAGTTTGAAAGCTCCATTGATGCGGACTTGACGCTACCTGAAAAGCATTGTTGTTGTCGTGGTTTTCCTCACTGTCGGCATGGTTCTGAGAAGAAGATGAGTTTGCCCGGAAGAAACCTTTGGCTTCCAGTTCCTACTTGGAAGCTCATCCTGCTCTGCTCTATACCTAAAGTGAAACACAATGGGAGCACGAGCCTCGAAGTAAGGCCCTGATTTGCTTTGCCAAACTGGAGGCGTGCCGCAGCTCCACGAGGCCTTCATGGCGGATCGGCTTTAGTTTCACGGTAGTAAGCTTTTCAAGACTCCTAGGGACCTTTCTTCAGCCCCCGTTTCGGTACCAGAACACTGAGTACAGCCAGGAAGCTCTGGTCCTGTTAAGCAACTTCCAGCCCCGTAGGCCTTTTGGAACACCCCCGGGTTGGCTAGCGAAATGCAACCCACTACACACTTCCTTGGGAGAGCCAGATTACCTCAGGTTTACACAGGATTCAGGAAGACAGTTCCAGACTGTCCTACATGCAATGGATGTAATCTCGTTCCCCTAGCCGAACTCCATAGAGAAAAACACTCTCTTTCTAATCCCTTTTCAGATTTCACTCTTAGAGCCACGCATCCTCAAGGAGGTGGTCGGCTTGCATTCCAAGTAAAACACAAACACGGTTCTTGGTGTAACACCGCAGGCCTGTGGAAGATGAACAGGACCCTAAGTCTCCCTCGCCCATCCTTTGTTTAGGCACTTCACTGCACGCAGAACACCGGTCGAAGAACCAATTTGATTCAGTGAAAGCCCCAGTGAGTAACTCGAGTCTCTTTGGACGTTTAGCGTCGACATGTGCTTAGGCTGCGTGTCAACCTAGAAATGGGAGACTGATGGCACAAGGCTTGTTTTCCCATTTGGAAAGCTCCGTTCATGCGGCCTCGAAGCTACCTGAAAAGCATTGTTGTGACCGGGCTTTTACTCACTGCCGGCATGGCTCAGAGAAGAAAACGAGTTTTCGCGAAGGAAACCTTGGGCTTCCAGTTCCTACTTGGAGGCTCGTCCTGCTCTGCCCTATACGTAAAGTGAAAGTCAACGTGAGCACTAGCCTCGAAGGAAGGCCCTGATTTCCCTTGCCGAAAGGAAGGCATGCAGCAACTCCATGAGGCCTTAATCGCTCTTCTGCTTTAGTTTAAGGTACTAAGCTTTTCAGGTCTCCTAGGACTGTCGCGTCAGCACCCGTTTCCGTTCCAGAATATTGGGTACCCCCAGGATGCCCTGGGCCTGTTAAGCAACATCCAGCCCCGTAGGCCCTTTGGAGGACCCCTGTGTTTGCCGAGTGAGGGGCAACACACTGCACTCTTCCTTGGGAATGATACATTTCCTCAGCTCTACAGCAGCTTCAGGAACACAGGTCTAGAATCTCCAGCCCTCCAAGGAAGTCGGCCTCCTTGCCCGAGGTGGGCTAACGTGAGGAGATCACTCTGCTCATATTTCCTTCTAACACCTCTTACCTGAATCACCCATCCCTCAAGGAGACTGTCGGAGTGCGTTCCAACGGCAACATAAGCACAGTTCTTGGTGTAACCCTGCAGGCTTTCGGAAGATTCACAGGCCCCTTTGCGGACCTCGAGCATTCCTCCTTTAGGCAGTTCACTACACGCACAATAGCGGGCGGAGGAAAGGGTGATTCAGGGGAGGGCCCAGGAGGTAACTTGAGTCTCCTTTGAGTTGTTGGAATCCACATGTACTTCTGCAGCCTGTCAACATGGAAAAGGGAGAGTGATGGCACAAAGCTTCTTTTCCCAGTTTGAAAGCTCCATTGATGCGGACTTGACGCTACCTGAAAAGCATTGTTGTTGTCGTGGTTTTCCTCACTGTCGGCATGGTTCTGAGAAGAAGATGAGTTTGCCCGGAAGAAACCTTTGGCTTCCAGTTCCTACTTGGAAGCTCATCCTGCTCTGCTCTATACCTAAAGTGAAACACAATGGGAGCACGAGCCTCGAAGTAAGGCCCTGATTTGCTTTGCCAAACTGGAGGCGTGCCGCAGCTCCACGAGGCCTTCATCACTGTTCGGCTTTAGTTTCACGGTAGTAAGCTTTTCAAGACTCCTAGGGACCTTTCTTCAGCCCCCGTTTCGGTACCAGAACACTGAATACAGCCAGGAAGCTCTGGTCCTGTTAAGCAACTTCCAGCCCCGTAGGCCTTTTGGAACACCCCCTGGTTGGCTAGCGAAATGCAACCCACTGCACACTTCCTTGGGAGAGCCAGATTACCTCAGGTTTACACAGGATTCAGGAAGACAGTTCCAGACTGTCCTACATGCAACGGATGTAATCTCGTTCCCCTAGCCGAACTCCATAGAGAAAAACATTCTCTTTCTAATCCCTTTTCAGATTTCACTCTTAGAGCCACGCATCCTCAAGGAGGTGGTCGGCTTGCATTCCAAGTAAAACACAAACACGGTTCTTGGTGTAACACTGCAGGCCTGTGGAAGATGAACAGGACCCTAAGTCTCCCTCGCCCATCCTTTGTTTAGGCACTTCACTGCACGCAGAACACCGGTCGAAGAACCAATTTGATTCAGTGAAAGCCCCAGTGAGTAACTCGAGTCTCTTTTTACGTTTAGCGTCGACATGTGCTTAGGCTGCGTGTCAACCTAGAAATGGGAGACTGATGGCACAAGGCTTGTTTTCCCATTTGGAAAGCTCCGTTCATGCGGCCTCGAAGCTACCTGAAAAGCATTGTTGTGACCGGGCTTTTACTCACTGCCGGCATGGCTCAGAGAAGAAAATGAGTTTTCGCGAAGGAAACCTTGGGCTTCCAGTTCCTACTTGGAGGCTCGTCCTGCTCTGCCCTATACGTAAAGTGAAAGTCAACGTGAGCACTAGCCTCGAAGGAAGGCCCTGATTTCCCTTGCCGAAAGGAAGGCATGCAGCAACTCCATGAGGCTTTAATGGCTCTTCTGCTTTAGTTTAAGGTAGTAAGCTTTTCAGGTCTCCTAGGACTGTCGCGTCAGCACCCGTTTCCGTTCCAGAATATTGGGTACCCCCAGGATGCCCTGGGCCTGTTAAGCAACATCCAGCCCCGTAGGCCCTTTGGAGGACCCCTGTGTTTGCCGAGTGAGGGGCAACACACTGCACTCTTCCTTGGGAATGATACATTTCCTCAGCTCTACAGCAGCTTCAGGAACACAGGTCTAGAATCTCCAGCCCTCCAAGGAAGTCGGCCTCCTTGCCCGAGGTGGGCTAACGTGAGGAGATCACTCTGCTCATATTTCCTTCTAACACCTCTTACCTGAATCACCCATCCCTCAAGGAGACTGTCGGAGTGCGTTCCAAGGGAAACATAAGCACAGTTCTTGGTGTAACCCTGCAGGCTTTCGGAAGATTGACAGGCCCCTTTGCGGACCTCGAGCATTCCTCCTTTAGGCAGCTCACTACACGCACAATAGCGGGCGGAGGAAAGGGTGATTCAGGGGAGGGCCCAGGAGGTAACTTGAGTCTCCTTTGAGTTGTTGGAAACCACATGTACTTCTGCAGCCTGTCAACATGGAAAAGGGAGAGTGATGGCACAAGGCTTCTTTTCCCAGTTTGAAAGCTCCATTGATGCGGACTTGACGCTACCTGAAAAGCATTGTTGTTGTCGTGGTTTTCCTCACTGTCGGCATGGTTCTGAGAAGAAGATGAGTTTGCCCGGAAGAAACCTTTGGCTTCCAGTTCCTACTTGGAAGCTCATCCTGCTCTGCTCTATACCTAAAGTGAAACACAATGGGAGCACGAGCCTCGAAGTAAGGCCCTGATTTGCTTTGCCAAACTGGAGGCGTGCCGCAGCTCCACGAGGCCTTCATGGCGGATCGGCTTTAGTTTCACGGTAGTAAGCTTTTCAAGACTCCTAGGGACCTTTCTTCAGCCCCCGTTTCGGTACCAGAACACTGAGTACAGCCAGGAAGCTCTGGTCCTGTTAAGCAACTTCCAGCCCCGTAGGCCTTTTGGAACACCCCCGGGTTGGCTAGCGAAATGCAACCCACTACACACTTCCTTGGGAGAGCCAGATTACCTCAGGTTTACACAGGATTCAGGAAGACAGTTCCAGACTGTCCTACATGCAATGGATGTAATCTCGTTCCCCTAGCCGAACTCCATAGAGAAAAACACTCTCTTTCTAATCCCTTTTCAGATTTCACTCTTAGAGCCACGCATCCTCAAGGAGGTGGTCGGCTTGCATTCCAAGTAAAACACAAACACGGTTCTTGGTGTAACACCGCAGGCCTGTGGAAGATGAACAGGACCCTAAGTCTCCCTCACCCATCCTTTGTTTAGGCACTTCACTGCACGCACAACACCGGTCGAAGAACCAATTTGATTCAGTGAAAGCCCCAGTGAGTAACTCGAGTCTCTTTGGACGTTTAGCGTCGACATGTGCTTAGGCTGCGTGTCAACCTAGAAATGGGAGACTGATGGCACAAGGCTTGTTTTCCCATTTGGAAAGCTCCGTTCATGCGGCCTCGAAGCTACCTGAAAAGCATTGTTGTGACCGGGCTTTTACTCACTGCCGGCATGGCTCAGAGAAGAAAATGAGTTTTCGCGAAGGAAACCTTGGGCTTCCAGTTCCTACTTGGAGGCTCGTCCTGCTCTGCCCTTATACGTAAAGTGAAAGTCAATGTGAGCACTAGCCTCGAAGGAAGGCCCTGATTTCCCTTGCCGAAAGGAAGGCATGCAGCAACTCCATGAGGCCTTAATGGCTCTTCTGCTTTAGTTTAAGGTAGTAAGCTTTTCAGGTCTCCTAGGACTGTCGCGTCAGCACCCGTTTCCGTTCCAGAATATTGGGTACCCCCAGGATGCCCTGGGCCTGTTAAGCAACATCCAGCCCCGTAGGCCCTTTGGAGGACCCCTGTGTTTGCCGAGTGAGGGGCAACACACTGCACTCTTCCTTGGGAATGATACATTTCCTCAGCTCTACAGCAGCTTCAGGAACACAGGTCTAGAATCTCCAGCCCTCCAAGGAAGTCGGCTTCCTTGCCCGAGGTGGGCTAACGTGAGGAGATCACTCTGCTCATATTTCCTTCTAACACCTCTTACCTGAATCACCCATCCCTCAAGGAGACTGTCGGAGTGCGTTCCAACGGCAACATAAGCACAGTTCTTGGTGTAACCCTGCAGGCTTTCGGAAGATTGACAGGCCCCTTTGCGGACCTCGAGCATTCCTCCTTTAGGCAGCTCACTACACGCACAATAGCGGGCGGAGGAAAGGGTGATTCAGGGGAGGGCCCAGGAGGTAACTTGAGTCTCCTTTGAGTTGTTGGAATCCACATGTACTTCTGCAGCCTGTCAACATGGAAAAGGGAGAGTGATGGCACAAGGCTTCTTTTCCCAGTTTGAAAGCTCCATTGATGCGGACTTGACGCTACCTGAAAAGCATTGTTGTTGTCGTGGTTTTCCTCACTGTCGGCATGGTTCTGAGAAGAAGATGAGTTTGCCCGGAAGAAACCTTTGGCTTCCAGTTCCTACTTGGAAGCTCATCCTGCTCTGCTCTATACCTAAAGTGAAACACAATGGGAGCACGAGCCTCGAAGTAAGGCCCTGATTTGCTTTGCCAAACTGGAGGCGTGCCGCAGCTCCACGAGGCCTTCATCGCTGTTCGGCTTTAGTTTCACGGTAGTAAGCTTTTCAAGACTCCTAGGGACCTTTCTTCAGCCCCCGTTTCGGTACCAGAACACTGAATACAGCCAGGAAGCTCTGGTCCTGTTAAGCAACTTCCAGCCCCGTAGGCCTTTTGGAACACCCCCGGGTTGGCTAGCGAAATGCAACCCACTGCACACTTCCTTGGGAGAGCCAGATTACCTCAGGTTTACACAGGATTCAGGAAGAAAGTTCCAGACTGTCCTACATGCAACGGATGTAATCTCGTTCCCCTAGCCGAACTCCTTAGAGAAAAACACTCTCTTTCTAATCCCTTTTCAGATTTCACTCTTAGAGCCACGCATCCTCAAGGAGGTGGTCGGCTTGCATTCCAAGTAAAACACAAACACGGTTCTTGGTGTAACACTGCAGGCCTGTGGAAGATGAATAGGACCCTAAGTCTCCCTCGCCCATCCTTTGTTTAGGCACTTCACTGCACGCAGAACACCGGTCGAAGAACCAATTTGATTCAGTGAAAGCCCCAGTGAGTAACTCGAGTCTCTTTGGACGTTTAGCGTCGACATGTGCTTAGGCTGCGTGTCAACCTAGAAATGGGAGACTGATGGCACAAGGCTTGTTTTCCCATTTGGAAAGCTCCGTTCATGCGGCCTCGAAGCTACCTGAAAAGCATTGTTGTGACCGGGCTTTTACTCACTGCCGGCATGGCTCAGAGAAGAAAATGAGTTTTCGCGAAGGAAACCTTGGGCTTCCAGTTCCTACTTGGAGGCTCGTCCTGCTCTGCCCTATACGTAAAGTGAAAGTCAACGTGAGCACTAGCCTCGAAGGAAGGCCCTGATTTCCCTTGCCGAAAGGAAGGCATGCAGCAACTCCATGAGGCCTTAATAACTCTTCTGCTTTAGTATAAGGTAGTAAGCTTTTCAGGTCTCCTAGGACTGTCGCGTCAGCACCCGTTTCCGTTCCAGAATATTGGGTACCCCCAGGATGCCCTGGGCCTGTTAAGCAACATCCAGCCCCGTAGGCCCTTTGGAGGACCCCTGTGTTTGCCGAGTGAGGGGCAACACACTGCACTCTTCCTTGGGAATGATACATTTCCTCAGCTCTACAGCAGCTTCAGGAACACAGGTCTAGAATCTCCAGCCCTCCAAGGAAGTCGGCCTCCTTGCCCGAGGTGGGCTAACGTGAGGAGATCACTCTGCTCATATTTCCTTCTAACACCTCTTACCTGAATCACCCATCCCTCAAGGAGACTGTCGGAGTGCGTTCCAAGGGAAACATAAGCACAGTTCTTGGTGTAACCCTGCAGGCTTTCGGAAGATTGACAGGCCCCTTTGCGGACCTCGAGCATTCCTCCTTTAGGCAGCTCACTACACGCACAATAGCGGGCGGAGGAAAGGGTGATTCAGGGGAGGGCCCAGGAGGTAACTTGAGTCTCCTTTGAGTTGTTGGAATCCACATGTACTTCTGCAGCCTGTCAACATGGAAAAGGGAGAGTGATGGCACAAGGCTTCTTTTCCCAGTTTGAAAGCTCCATTGATGCGGACTTGACGCTACCTGAAAAGCATTGTTGTTGTCGTGGTTTTCCTCACTGTCGGCATGGTTCTGAGAAGAAGATGAGTTTGCCCGGAAGAAACCTTTGGCTTCCAGTTCCTACTTGGAAGCTCATCCTGCTCTGCTCTATACCTAAAGTGAAACACAATGGGAGCACGAGCCTCGAAGTAAGGCCCTGATTTGCTTTGCCAAACTGGAGGCGTGCCGCAGCTCCACGAGGCCTTCATGGCGGATCGGCTTTAGTTTCACGGTAGTAAGCTTTTCAAGACTTCTAGGGACCTTTCTTCAGCCCCCGTTTCGGTACCAGAACACTGAGTACAGCCAGGAAGCTCTGGTCCTGTTAAGCAACTTCCAGCCCCGTAGGCCTTTTGGAACACCCCCGGGTTGGCTAGCGAAATGCAACCCACTGCACACTTCCTTGGGAGAGCCAGATTACCTCAGGTTTACACAGGATTCAGGAAGACAGTTCCAGACTGTCCTACATGCAACGGATGTAATCTCGTTCCCCTAGCCGAACTCCATAGAGAAACACACTCTCTTTCTAATCCCTTTTCAGATTTCACTCTTAGAGCCACGCATCCTCAAGGAGGTGGTCGGCTTGCATTCCAAGTAAAACACAAACACGGTTCTTGGTGTAACACCGCAGGCCTGTGGAAGATGAACAGGACCCTAAGTCTCCCTCGCCCATCCTTTGTTTAGGCACTTCACTGCACGCAGAACACCGGTCGAAGAACCAATTTGATTCAGTGAAAGCCCCAGTGAGTAACTCGAGTCTCTTTGGACGTTTAGCGTCGACATGTGCTTAGGCTGCGTGTCAACCTAGAAATGGGAGACTGATGGCACAAGGCTTGTTTTCCCATTTGGAAAGCTCCGTTCATGCGGCCTCGAAGCTACCTGAAAAGCATTGTTGTGACCGGGCTTTTACTCACTGCCGGCATGGCTCAGAGAAGAAAATGAGTTTTCGCGAAGGAAACCTTGGGCTTCCAGTTCCTACTTGGAGGCTCGTCCTGCTCTGCCCTTATACGTAAAGTGAAAGTCAATGTGAGCACTAGCCTCGAAGGAAGGCCCTGATTTCCCTTGCCGAAAGGAAGGCATGCAGCAACTCCATGAGGCCTTAATAACTCTTCTGCTTTAGTTTAAGGTAGTAAGCTTTTCAGGTCTCCTAGGACTGTCGCGTCAGCACCCGTTTCCGTTCCAGAATATTGGGTATCCCCAGGATGCCCTGGGCCTGTTAAGCAACATCGAGCCCCGTAGGCCCTTTGGAGGACCCCTGTGTTTGCCGAGTGAGGGGCAACACACTGCACTCTTCCTTGGGAATGATACATTTCCTCAGCTCTACAGCAGCTTCAGGAACACAGGTCTAGAATCTCCAGCCCTCCAAGGAAGTCGGCTTCCTTGCCCGAGGTGGGCTAACGTGAGGAGATCACTCTGCTCATATTTCCTTCTAACACCTCTTACCTGAATCACCCATCCCTCAAGGAGACTGTCGGAGTGCGTTCCAACGGCAACATAAGCACAGTTCTTGGTGTAACCCTGCAGGCTTTCGGAAGATTCACAGGCCCCTTTGCGGACCTCGAGCATTCCTCCTTTAGGCAGCTCACTACACGCACAATAGCGGGCGGAGGAAAGGGTGATTCAGGGGAGGGCCCAGGAGGTAACTTGAGTCTCCTTTGAGTTGTTGGAATCCACATGTACTTCTGCAGCCTGTCAACATGGAAAAGGGAGAGTGATGGCACAAGGCTTCTTTTCCCAGTTTGAAAGCTCCATTGATGCGGACTTGACGCTACCTGAAAAGCATTGTTGTTGTCGTGGTTTTCCTCACTGTCGGCATGGTTCTGAGAAGAAGATGAGTTTGCCCGGAAGAAACCTTTGGCTTCCAGTTCCTACTTGGAAGCTCATCCTGCTCTGCTCTATACCTAAAGTGAAACACAATGGGAGCACGAGCCTCGAAGTAAGGCCCTGATTTGCTTTGCCAAACTGGAGGCGTGCCGCAGCTCCACGAGGCCTTCATCGCTGTTCGGCTTTAGTTTCACGGTAGTAAGCTTTTCAAGACTCCTAGGGACCTTTCTTCAGCCCCCGTTTCGGTACCAGAACACTGAATACAGCCAGGAAGCTCTGGTCCTGTTAAGCAACTTCCAGCCCCGTAGGCCTTTTGGAACACCCCCGGGTTGGCTAGCAAAATGCAACCCACTGCACACTTCCTTGGGAGAGCCAGATTACCTCAGGTTTACACAGGATTCAGGAAGACAGTTCCAGACTGTCCTACATGCAACGGATGTAATCTCGTTCCCCTAGCCGAACTCCATAGAGAAAAACTCTTTCTAATCCCTTTTCAGATTTCACTCTTAGAGCCACGCATCCTCAAGGAGGTGGTCGGCTTGCATTCCAAGTAAAACACAAACACGGTTCTTGGTGTAACACTGCAGGCCTGTGGAAGATGAACAGGACCCTAAGTCTCCCTCGCCCATCCTTTGTTTAGGCACTTCACTGCACGCAGAACACCGGTCGAAGAACCAATTTGATTCAGTGAAAGCCCCAGTGAGTAACTCGAGTCTCTTTTTACGTTTAGCGTCGACATGTGCTTAGGCTGCGTGTCAACCTAGAAATGGGAGACTGATGGCACAAGGCTTGTTTTCCCATTTGGAAAGCTCCGTTCATGCGGCCTCGAAGCTACCTGAAAAGCATTGTTGTGACCGGGCTTTTACTCACTGCCGGCATGGCTCAGAGAAGAAAATGAGTTTTCGCGAAGGAAACCTTGGGCTTCCAGTTCCTACTTGGAGGCTCGTCCTGCTCTGCCCTATACGTAAAGTGAAAGTCAACGTGAGCACTAGCCTCGAAGGAAGGCCCTGATTTCCCTTGCCGAAAGGAAGGCATGCAGCAACTCCATGAGGCTTTAATGGCTCTTCTGCTTTAGTTTAAGGTAGTAAGCTTTTCAGGTCTCCTAGGACTGTCGCGTCAGCACCCGTTTCCGTTCCAGAATATTGGGTACCCCCAGGATGCCCTGGGCCTGTTAAGCAACCTCCAGCCCCGTAGGCCCTTTGGAGGACCCCTGTGTTTGCCGAGTGAGGGGCAACACACTGCACTCTTCCTTGGGAATGATACATTTCCTCAGCTCTACAGCAGCTTCAGGAACACAGGTCTAGAATCTCCAGCCCTCCAAGGAAGTCGGCCTCCTTGCCCGAGGTGGGCTAACGTGAGGAGATCACTCTGCTCATATTTCCTTCTAACACCTCTTACCTGAATCACCCATCCCTCAAGGAGACTGTCGGAGTGCGTTCCAAGGGAAACATAAGCACAGTTCTTGGTGTAACCCTGCAGGCTTTCGGAAGATTGACAGGCCCCTTTGCGGACCTCGAGCATTCCTCCTTTAGGCAGCTCACTACACGCACAATAGCGGGCGGAGGAAAGGGTGATTCAGGGGAGGGCCCAGGAGGTAACTTGAGTCTCCTTTGAGTTGTTGGAATCCACATGTACTTCTGCAGCCTGTCAACATGGAAAAGGGAGAGTGATGGCACAAGGCTTCTTTTCCCAGTTTGAAAGCTCCATTGATGCGGACTTGACGCTACCTGAAAAGCATTGTTGTTGTCGTGGTTTTCCTCACTGTCGGCATGGTTCTGAGAAGAAGATGAGTTTGCCCGGAAGAAACCTTTGGCTTCCAGTTCCTACTTGGAAGCTCATCCTGCTCTGCTCTATACCTAAAGTGAAACACAATGGGAGCACGAGCCTCGAAGTAAGGCCCTGATTTGCTTTGCCAAACTGGAGGCGTGCCGCAGCTCCACGAGGCCTTCATGGCGGATCGGCTTTAGTTTCACGGTAGTAAGCTTTTCAAGACTCCTAGGGACCTTTCTTCAGCCCCCGTTTCGGTACCAGAACACTGAGTACAGCCAGGAAGCTCTGGACCTGTTAAGCAACTTCCAGCCCCGTGGGCCTTTTGGAACACCCCCGGGTTGGCTAGCGAAATGCAACCCACTACACACTTCCTTGGGAGAGCCAGATTACCTCAGGTTTACACAGGATTCAGGAAGACAGTTCCAGACTGTCCTACATGCAATGGATGTAATCTCGTTCCCCTAGCCGAACTCCATAGAGAAAAACACTCTCTTTCTAATCCCTTTTCAGATTTCACTCTTAGAGCCACGCATCCTCAAGGAGGTGGTCGGCTTGCATTCCAAGTAAAACACAAACACGGTTCTTGGTGTAACACCGCAGGCCTGTGGAAGATGAACAGGACCCTAAGTCTCCCTCGCCCATCCTTTGTTTAGGCACTTCACTGCACGGAGAACACCGGTCGAAGAACCAATTTGATTCAGTGAAAGCCCCAGTGAGTAACTCGAGTCTCTTTTTACGTTTAGCGTCGACATGTGCTTAGGCTGCGTGTCAACCTAGAAATGGGAGACTGATGGCACAAGGCTTGTTTTCCCATTTGGAAAGCTCCGTTCATGCGGCCTCGAAGCTACCTGAAAAGCATTGTTGTGACCGGGCTTTTACTCACTGCCGGCATGGCTCAGAGAAGAAAATGAGTTTTCGCGAAGGAAACCTTGGGCTTCCAGTTCCTACTTGGAGGCTCGTCCTGCTCTGCCCTTATACGTAAAGTGAAAGTCAATGTGAGCACTAGCCTCGAAGGAAGGCCCTGATTTCCCTTGCCGAAAGGAAGGCATGCAGCAACTCCATGAGGCCTTAATGGCTCTTCTGCTTTAGTTTAAGGTAGTAAGCTTTTCAGGTCTCCTAGGACTGTCGCGTCAGCACCCGTTTCCGTTCCAGAATATTGGGTACCCCCAGGATGCCCTGGGCCTGTTAAGCAACATCCAGCCCCGTAGGCCCTTTGGAGGACCCCTGTGTTTGCCGAGTGAGGGGCAACACACTGCACTCTTCCTTGGGAATGATACATTTCCTCAGCTCTACAGCAGCTTCAGGAACACAGGTCTAGAATCTCCAGCCCTCCAAGGAAGTCGGCTTCCTTGCCCGAGGTGGGCTAACGTGAGGAGATCACTCTGCTCATATTTCCTTCTAACACCTCTTACCTGAATCACCCATCCCTCAAGGAGACTGTCGGAGTGCGTTCCAACGGCAACATAAGCACAGTTCTTGGTGTAACCCTGCAGGCTTTCGGAAGATTCACAGGCCCCTTTGCGGACCTCGAGCATTCCTCCTTTAGGCAGCTCACTACACGCACAATAGCGGGCGGAGGAAAGGGTGATTCAGGGGAGGGCCCAGGAGGTAACTTGAGTCTCCTTTGAGTTGTTGGAATCCACATGTACTTCTGCAGCCTGTCAACATGGAAAAGGGAGAGTGATGGCACAAGGCTTCTTTTCCCAGTTTGAAAGCTCCATTGATGCGGACTTGACGCTACCTGAAAAGCATTGTTGTTGTCGTGGTTTTCCTCACTGTCGGCATGGTTCTGAGAAGAAGATGAGTTTGCCCGGAAGAAACCTTTGGCTTCCAGTTCCTACTTGGAAGCTCATCCTGCTCTGCTCTATACCTAAAGTGAAACACAATGGGAGCACGAGCCTCGAAGTAAGGCCCTGATTTGCTTTGCCAAACTGGAGGCGTGCCGCTGCTACACGAGGCCTTCATCGCGGTTCGGCTTTAGTTTCACGGTAGTAAGCTTTTCAAGACTCCTAGGGACCTTTCTTCAGCCCCCGTTTCGGTACCAGAACACTGAGTACAGCCAGGAAGCTCTGGTCCTGTTAAGCAACTTCCAGCCCCGTAGGCCTTTTGGAACACCCCCGGGTTGGCTAGCGAAATGCACCCCACTGCACACTTCCTTGGGAGAGCCAGATTACCTCAGGTTTACACAGGATTCAGGAAGACAGTTCCAGACTGTCCTACATGCAACGGATGTAATCTCGTTCCCCTAGCCGAACTCCATAGAGAAAAACACTCTCTTTCTAATCCCTTTTCAGATTTCACTCTTAGAGCCACGCATCCTCAAGGAGGTGGTCGGCTTGCATTCCAAGTAAAACACAAACACGGTTCTTGGTGTAACACTGCAGGCCTGTGGAAGATGAACAGGACCCTAAGTCTCCCTCGCCCATCCTTTGTTTAGGCACTTCACTGCACGCAGAACACCGGTCGAAGAACCAATTTGATTCAGTGAAAGCCCCAGTGAGTAACTCGAGTCTCTTTGGACGTTTAGCGTCGACATGTGCTTAGGCTGCGTGTCAACCTAGAAATGGGAGACTGATGGCACAAGGCTTGTTTTCCCATTTGGAAAGCTCCGTTCATGCGGCCTCGAAGCTACCTGAAAAGCATTGTTGTGACCGGGCTTTTACTCACTGCCGGCATCGCTCAGAGAAGAAAATGAGTTTTCGCGAAGGAAACCTTGGGCTTCCATTTCCTACTTGGAGGCTCGTCCTGCTCTGCCCTTATACGTAAAGTGAAAGTCAATGTGAGCACTAGCCTCGAAGGAAGGCCCTGATTTCCCTTGCCGAAAGAAAGGCATGCAGCAACTCCATGAGGCCTTAATGGCTCTTCTGCTTTAGTTTAAGGTAGTAAGCTTTTCAGGTCTCCTAGGACTGTCGCGTCAGCACCCGTTTCCGTTCCAGAATATTGGGTACCCCCAGGATGCCCTGGGCCTGTTAAGCAACATCCAGCCCCGTAGGCCCTTTGGAGGACCCCTGTGTTTGCCGAGTGAGGGGCAACACACTGCACTCTTCCTTGGGAATGATACATTTCCTCAGCTCTACAGCAGCTTCAGGAACACAGGTCTAGAATCTCCAGCCCTCCAAGGAAGTCGGCTTCCTTGCCCGAGGTGGGCTAACGTGAGGAGATCACTCTGCTCATATTTCCTTCTAACACCTCTTACCTGAATCACCCATCCCTCAAGGAGACTGTCGGAGTGCGTTCCAAGGGAAACATAAGCACAGTTCTTGGTGTAACCCTGCAGGCTTTCGGAAGATTCACAGGCCCCTTTGCGGACCTCGAGCATTCCTCCTTTAGGCAGCTCACTACACGCACAATAGCGGGCGGAGGAAAGGGTGATTCAGGGGAGGGCCCAGGAGGTAACTTGAGTCTCCTTTGAGTTGTTGGAATCCACATGTACTTCTGCAGCCTGTCAACATGGAAAAGGGAGAGTGATGGCACAAGGCTTCTTTTCCCAGTTTGAAAGCTCCATTGATGCGGACTTGACGCTACCTGAAAAGCATTGTTGTTGTCGTGGTTTTCCTCACTGTCGGCATGGTTCTGAGAAGAAGATGAGTTTGCCCGGAAGAAACCTTTGGCTTCCAGTTCCTACTTGGAAGCTCATCCTGCTCTGCTCTATACCTAAAGTGAAACACAATGGGAGCACGAGCCTCGAAGTAAGGCCCTGATTTGCTTTGCCAAACTGGAGGCGTGCCGCAGCTCCACGAGGCCTTCATGGCGGATCGGCTTTAGTTTCACGGTAGTAAGCTTTTCAAGACTCCTAGGGACCTTTCTTCAGCCCCCGTTTCGGTACCAGAACACTGAGTACAGCCAGGAAGCTCTGGTCCTGTTAAGCAACTTCCAGCCCCGTAGGCCTTTTGGAACACCCCCGGGTTGGCTAGCGAAATGCAACCCACTACACACTTCCTTGGGAGAGCCAGATTACCTCAGGTTTACACAGGATTCAGGAAGACAGTTCCAGACTGTCCTACATGCAATGGATGTAATCTCGTTCCCCTAGCCGAACTCCATAGAGAGAAACACTCTCTTTCTAATCCCTTTTCAGATTTCACTCTTAGAGCCACGCATCCTCAAGGAGGTGGTCGGCTTGCATTCCAAGTAAAACACAAACACGGTTCTTGGTGTAACACCGCAGGCCTGTGGAAGATGAACAGGACCCTAAGTCTCCCTCGCCCATCCTTTGTTTAGGCACTTCACTGCACGCAGAACACCGGTCGAAGAACCAATTTGATTCAGTGAAAGCCCCAGTGAGTAACTCGAGTCTCTTTGGACGTTTAGCGTCGACATGTGCTTAGGCTGCGTGTCAACCTAGAAATGGGAGACTGATGGCACAAGGCTTGTTTTCCCATTTGGAAAGCTCCGTTCATGCGGCCTCGAAGCTACCTGAAAAGCATTGTTGTGACCGGGCTTTTACTCACTGCCGGCATGGCTCAGAGAAGAAAATGAGTTTTCGCGAAGGAAACCTTGGGCTTCCAGTTCCTACTTGGAGGCTCGTCCTGCTCTGCCCTTATACGTAAAGTGAAAGTCAATGTGAGCACTAGCCTCGAAGGAAGGCCCTGATTTCCCTTGCCGAAAGGAAGGCATGCAGCAACTCCATGAGGCCTTAATGGCTCTTCTGCTTTAGTTTAAGGTAGTAAGCTTTTCAGGTCTCCTAGGACTGTCGCGTCAGCACCCGTTTCCGTTCCAGAATATTGGGTACCCCCAGGATGCCCTGGGCCTGTTAAGCAACATCCAGCCCCGTAGGCCCTTTGGAGGACCCCTGTGTTTGCCGAGTGAGGGGCAACACACTGCACTCTTCCTTGGGAATGATACATTTCCTCAGCTCTACAGCAGCTTCAGGAACACAGGTCTAGAATCTCCAGCCCTCCAAGGAAGTCGGCCTCCTTGCCCGAGGTGGGCTAACGTGAGGAGATCACTCTGCTCATATTTCCTTCTAACACCTCTTACCTGAATCACCCATCCCTCAAGGAGACTGTCGGAGTGCGTTCCAACGGCAACATAAGCACAGTTCTTGGTGTAACCCTGCAGGCTTTCGGAAGATTCACAGGCCCCTTTGCGGACCTCGAGCATTCCTCCTTTAGGCAGCTCACTACACGCACAATAGCGGGCGGAGGAAAGGGTGATTCAGGGGAGGGCCCAGGAGGTAACTTGAGTCTCCTTTGAGTTGTTGGAATCCACATGTACTTCTGCAGCCTGTCAACATGGAAAAGGGAGAGTGATGGCACAAGGCTTCTTTTCCCAGTTTGAAAGCTCCATTGATGCGGACTTGACGCTACCTGAAAAGCATTGTTGTTGTCGTGGTTTTCCTCACTGTCGGCATGGTTCTGAGAAGAAGATGAGTTTGCCCGGAAGAAACCTTTGGCTTCCAGTTCCTACTTGGAAGCTCATCCTGCTCTGCTCTATACCTAAAGTGAAACACAATGGGAGCACGAGCCTCGAAGTAAGGCCCTGATTTGCTTTGCCAAACTGGAGGCGTGCCGCAGCTCCACGAGGCCTTCATGGCGGATCGGCTTTAGTTTCACGGTAGTAAGCTTTTCAAGACTCCTAGGGACCTTTCTTCAGCCCCCGTTTCGGTACCAGAACACTGAGTACAGCCAGGAAGCTCTGGTCCTGTTAAGCAACTTCCAGCCCCGTAGGCCTTTTGGAACACCCCCGGGTTGGCTAGCGAAATGCAACCCACTACACACTTCCTTGGGAGAGCCAGATTACCTCAGGTTTACACAGGATTCAGGAAGACAGTTCCAGACTGTCCTACATGCAATGGATGTAATCTCGTTCCCCTAGCCGAACTCCATAGAGAGAAACACTCTCTTTCTAATCCCTTTTCAGATTTCACTCTTAGAGCCACGCATCCTCAAGGAGGTGGTCGGCTTGCATTCCAAGTAAAACACAAACACGGTTCTTGGTGTAACACCGCAGGCCTGTGGAAGATGAACAGGACCCTAAGTCTCCCTCGCCCATCCTTTGTTTAGGCACTTCACTGCACGCAGAACACCGGTCGAAGAACCAATTTGATTCAGTGAAAGCCCCAGTGAGTAACTCGAGTCTCTTTGGACGTTTAGCGTCGACATGTGCTTAGGCTGCGTGTCAACCTAGAAATGGGAGACTGATGGCACAAGGCTTGTTTTCCCATTTGGAAAGCTCCGTTCATGCGGCCTCGAAGCTACCTGAAAAGCATTGTTGTGACCGGGCTTTTACTCACTGCCGGCATGGCTCAGAGAAGAAAATGAGTTTTCGCGAAGGAAACCTTGGGCTTCCAGTTCCTACTTGGAGGCTCGTCCTGCTCTGCCCTTATACGTAAAGTGAAAGTCAATGTGAGCACTAGCCTCGAAGGAAGGCCCTGATTTCCCTTGCCGAAAGGAAGGCATGCAGCAACTCCATGAGGCCTTAATGGCTCTTCTGCTTTAGTTTAAGGTAGTAAGCTTTTCAGGTCTCCTAGGACTGTCGCGTCAGCACCCGTTTCCGTTCCAGAATATTGGGTACCCCCAGGATGCCCTGGGCCTGTTAAGCAACATCCAGCCCCGTAGGCCCTTTGGAGGACCCCTGTGTTTGCCGAGTGAGGGGCAACACACTGCACTCTTCCTTGGGAATGATACATTTCCTCAGCTCTACAGCAGCTTCAGGAACACAGGTCTAGAATCTCCAGCCCTCCAAGGAAGTCGGCCTCCTTGCCCGAGGTGGGCTAACGTGAGGAGATCACTCTGCTCATATTTCCTTCTAACACCTCTTACCTGAATCACCCATCCCTCAAGGAGACTGTCGGAGTGCGTTCCAACGGCAACATAAGCACAGTTCTTGGTGTAACCCTGCAGGCTTTCGGAAGATTCACAGGCCCCTTTGCGGACCTCGAGCATTCCTCCTTTAGGCAGCTCACTACACGCACAATAGCGGGCGGAGGAAAGGGTGATTCAGGGGAGGGCCCAGGAGGTAACTTGAGTCTCCTTTGAGTTGTTGGAATCCACATGTACTTCTGCAGCCTGTCAACATGGAAAAGGGAGAGTGATGGCACAAGGCTTCTTTTCCCAGTTTGAAAGCTCCATTGATGCGGACTTGACGCTACCTGAAAAGCATTGTTGTTGTCGTGGTTTTCCTCACTGTCGGCATGGTTCTGAGAAGAAGATGAGTTTGCCCGGAAGAAACCTTTGGCTTCCAGTTCCTACTTGGAAGCTCATCCTGCTCTGCTCTATACCTAAAGTGAAACACAATGGGAGCACGAGCCTCGAAGTAAGGCCCTGATTTGCTTTGCCAAACTGGAGGCGTGCCGCAGCTCCACGAGGCCTTCATGGCGGATCGGCTTTAGTTTCACGGTAGTAAGCTTTTCAAGACTCCTAGGGACCTTTCTTCAGCCCCCGTTTCGGTACCAGAACACTGAATACAGCCAGGAAGCTCTGGTCCTGTTAAGCAACTTCCAGCCCCGTAGGCCTTTTGGAACACCCCCGGGTTGGCTAGCGAAATGCAACCCACTACACACTTCCTTGGGAGAGCCAGATTACCTCAGGTTTACACAGGATTCAGGAAGACAGTTCCAGACTGTCCTACATGCAATGGATGTAATCTCGTTCCCCTAGCCGAACTCCATAGAGAGAAACACTCTCTTTCTAATCCCTTTTCAGATTTCACTCTTAGAGCCACGCATCCTCAAGGAGGTGGTCGGCTTGCATTCCAAGTAAAACACAAACACGGTTCTTGGTGTAACACCGCAGGCCTGTGGAAGATGAACAGGACCCTAAGTCTCCCTCGCCCATCCTTTGTTTAGGCACTTCACTGCACGCAGAACACCGGTCGAAGAACCAATTTGATTCAGTGAAAGCCCCAGTGAGTAACTCGAGTCTCTTTGGACGTTTAGCGTCGACATGTGCTTAGGCTGCGTGTCAACCTAGAAATGGGAGACTGATGGCACAAGGCTTGTTTTCCCATTTGGAAAGCTCCGTTCATGCGGCCTCGAAGCTACCTGAAAAGCATTGTTGTGACCGGGCTTTTACTCACTGCCGGCATGGCTCAGAGAAGAAAATGAGTTTTCGCGAAGGAAACCTTGGGCTTCCAGTTCCTACTTGGAGGCTCGTCCTGCTCTGCCCTTATACGTAAAGTGAAAGTCAATGTGAGCACTAGCCTCGAAGGAAGGCCCTGATTTCCCTTGCCGAAAGGAAGGCATGCAGCAACTCCATGAGGCCTTAATGGCTCTTCTGCTTTAGTTTAAGGTAGTAAGCTTTTCAGGTCTCCTAGGACTGTCGCGTCAGCACCCGTTTCCGTTCCAGAATATTGGGTACCCCCAGGATGCCCTGGGCCTGTTAAGCAACATCCAGCCCCGTAGGCCCTTTGGAGGACCCCTGTGTTTGCCGAGTGAGGGGCAACACACTGCACTCTTCCTTGGGAATGATACATTTCCTCAGCTCTACAGCAGCTTCAGGAACACAGGTCTAGAATCTCCAGCCCTCCAAGGAAGTCGGCTTCCTTGCCCGAGGTGGGCTAACGTGAGGAGATCACTCTGCTCATATTTCCTTCTAACACCTCTTACCTGAATCACCCATCCCTCAAGGAGACTGTCGGAGTGCGTTCCAACGGCAACATAAGCACAGTTCTTGGTGTAACCCTGCAGGCTTTCGGAAGATTGACAGGCCCCTTTGCGGACCTCGAGCATTCCTCCTTTAGGCAGCTCACTACACGCACAATAGCGGGCGGAGGAAAGGGTGATTCAGGGGAGGGCCCAGGAGGTAACTTGAGTCTCCTTTGAGTTGTTGGAATCCACATGTACTTCTGCAGCCTGTCAACATGGAAAAGGGAGAGTGATGGCACAAGGCTTCTTTTCCCAGTTTGAAAGCTCCATTGATGCGGACTTGACGCTACCTGAAAAGCATTGTTGTTGTCGTGGTTTTCCTCACTGTCGGCATGGTTCTGAGAAGAAGATGAGTTTGCCCGGAAGAAACCTTTGGCTTCCAGTTCCTACTTGGAAGCTCATCCTGCTCTGCTCTATACCTAAAGTGAAACACAATGGGAGCACGAGCCTCGAAGTAAGGCCCTGATTTGCTTTGCCAAACTGGAGGCGTGCCGCAGCTCCACGAGGCCTTCATCGCTGTTCGGCTTTAGTTTCACGGTAGTAAGCTTTTCAAGACTCCTAGGGACCTTTCTTCAGCCCCCGTTTCGGTACCAGAACACTGAATACAGCCAGGAAGCTCTGGTCCTGTTAAGCAACTTCCAGCCCCGTAGGCCTTTTGGAACACCCCCGGGTTGGCTAGCGAAATGCAACCCACTGCACACTTCCTTGGGAGAGCCAGATTACCTCAGGTTTACACAGGATTCAGGAAGAAAGTTCCAGACTGTCCTACATGCAACGGATGTAATCTCGTTCCCCTAGCCGAACTCCTTAGAGAAAAACACTCTCTTTCTAATCCCTTTTCAGATTTCACTCTTAGAGCCACGCATCCTCAAGGAGGTGGTCGGCTTGCATTCCAAGTAAAACACAAACACGGTTCTTGGTGTAACACTGCAGGCCTGTGGAAGATGAATAGGACCCTAAGTCTCCCTCGCCCATCCTTTGTTTAGGCACTTCACTGCACGCAGAACACCGGTCGAAGAACCAATTTGATTCAGTGAAAGCCCCAGTGAGTAACTCGAGTCTCTTTGGACGTTTAGCGTCGACATGTGCTTAGGCTGCGTGTCAACCTAGAAATGGGAGACTGATGGCACAAGGCTTGTTTTCCCATTTGGAAAGCTCCGTTCATGCGGCCTCGAAGCTACCTGAAAAGCATTGTTGTGACCGGGCTTTTACTCACTGCCGGCATGGCTCAGAGAAGAAAATGAGTTTTCGCGAAGGAAACCTTGGGCTTCCAGTTCCTACTTGGAGGCTCGTCCTGCTCTGCCCTATACGTAAAGTGAAAGTCAACGTGAGCACTAGCCTCGAAGGAAGGCCCTGATTTCCCTTGCCGAAAGGAAGGCATGCAGCAACTCCATGAGGCCTTAATAACTCTTCTGCTTTAGTATAAGGTAGTAAGCTTTTCAGGTCTCCTAGGACTGTCGCGTCAGCACCCGTTTCCGTTCCAGAATATTGGGTACCCCCAGGATGCCCTGGGCCTGTTAAGCAACATCCAGCCCCGTAGGCCCTTTGGAGGACCCCTGTGTTTGCCGAGTGAGGGGCAACACACTGCACTCTTCCTTGGGAATGATACATTTCCTCAGCTCTACAGCAGCTTCAGGAACACAGGTCTAGAATCTCCAGCCCTCCAAGGAAGTCGGCCTCCTTGCCCGAGGTGGGCTAACGTGAGGAGATCACTCTGCTCATATTTCCTTCTAACACCTCTTACCTGAATCACCCATCCCTCAAGGAGACTGTCGGAGTGCGTTCCAAGGGAAACATAAGCACAGTTCTTGGTGTAACCCTGCAGGCTTTCGGAAGATTGACAGGCCCCTTTGCGGACCTCGAGCATTCCTCCTTTAGGCAGCTCACTACACGCACAATAGCGGGCGGAGGAAAGGGTGATTCAGGGGAGGGCCCAGGAGGTAACTTGAGTCTCCTTTGAGTTGTTGGAATCCACATGTACTTCTGCAGCCTGTCAACATGGAAAAGGGAGAGTGATGGCACAAGGCTTCTTTTCCCAGTTTGAAAGCTCCATTGATGCGGACTTGACGCTACCTGAAAAGCATTGTTGTTGTCGTGGTTTTCCTCACTGTCGGCATGGTTCTGAGAAGAAGATGAGTTTGCCCGGAAGAAACCTTTGGCTTCCAGTTCCTACTTGGAAGCTCATCCTGCTCTGCTCTATACCTAAAGTGAAACACAATGGGAGCACGAGCCTCGAAGTAAGGCCCTGATTTGCTTTGCCAAACTGGAGGCGTGCCGCAGCTCCACGAGGCCTTCATGGCGGATCGGCTTTAGTTTCACGGTAGTAAGCTTTTCAAGACTTCTAGGGACCTTTCTTCAGCCCCCGTTTCGGTACCAGAACACTGAGTACAGCCAGGAAGCTCTGGTCCTGTTAAGCAACTTCCAGCCCCGTAGGCCTTTTGGAACACCCCCGGGTTGGCTAGCGAAATGCAACCCACTGCACACTTCCTTGGGAGAGCCAGATTACCTCAGGTTTACACAGGATTCAGGAAGACAGTTCCAGACTGTCCTACATGCAACGGATGTAATCTCGTTCCCCTAGCCGAACTCCATAGAGAAACACACTCTCTTTCTAATCCCTTTTCAGATTTCACTCTTAGAGCCACGCATCCTCAAGGAGGTGGTCGGCTTGCATTCCAAGTAAAACACAAACACGGTTCTTGGTGTAACACCGCAGGCCTGTGGAAGATGAACAGGACCCTAAGTCTCCCTCGCCCATCCTTTGTTTAGGCACTTCACTGCACGCAGAACACCGGTCGAAGAACCAATTTGATTCAGTGAAAGCCCCAGTGAGTAACTCGAGTCTCTTTGGACGTTTAGCGTCGACATGTGCTTAGGCTGCGTGTCAACCTAGAAATGGGAGACTGATGGCACAAGGCTTGTTTTCCCATTTGGAAAGCTCCGTTCATGCGGCCTCGAAGCTACCTGAAAAGCATTGTTGTGACCGGGCTTTTACTCACTGCCGGCATGGCTCAGAGAAGAAAATGAGTTTTCGCGAAGGAAACCTTGGGCTTCCAGTTCCTACTTGGAGGCTCGTCCTGCTCTGCCCTTATACGTAAAGTGAAAGTCAATGTGAGCACTAGCCTCGAAGGAAGGCCCTGATTTCCCTTGCCGAAAGGAAGGCATGCAGCAACTCCATGAGGCCTTAATAACTCTTCTGCTTTAGTTTAAGGTAGTAAGCTTTTCAGGTCTCCTAGGACTGTCGCGTCAGCACCCGTTTCCGTTCCAGAATATTGGGTATCCCCAGGATGCCCTGGGCCTGTTAAGCAACATCGAGCCCCGTAGGCCCTTTGGAGGACCCCTGTGTTTGCCGAGTGAGGGGCAACACACTGCACTCTTCCTTGGGAATGATACATTTCCTCAGCTCTACAGCAGCTTCAGGAACACAGGTCTAGAATCTCCAGCCCTCCAAGGAAGTCGGCTTCCTTGCCCGAGGTGGGCTAACGTGAGGAGATCACTCTGCTCATATTTCCTTCTAACACCTCTTACCTGAATCACCCATCCCTCAAGGAGACTGTCGGAGTGCGTTCCAACGGCAACATAAGCACAGTTCTTGGTGTAACCCTGCAGGCTTTCGGAAGATTCACAGGCCCCTTTGCGGACCTCGAGCATTCCTCCTTTAGGCAGCTCACTACACGCACAATAGCGGGCGGAGGAAAGGGTGATTCAGGGGAGGGCCCAGGAGGTAACTTGAGTCTCCTTTGAGTTGTTGGAATCCACATGTACTTCTGCAGCCTGTCAACATGGAAAAGGGAGAGTGATGGCACAAGGCTTCTTTTCCCAGTTTGAAAGCTCCATTGATGCGGACTTGACGCTACCTGAAAAGCATTGTTGTTGTCGTGGTTTTCCTCACTGTCGGCATGGTTCTGAGAAGAAGATGAGTTTGCCCGGAAGAAACCTTTGGCTTCCAGTTCCTACTTGGAAGCTCATCCTGCTCTGCTCTATACCTAAAGTGAAACACAATGGGAGCACGAGCCTCGAAGTAAGGCCCTGATTTGCTTTGCCAAACTGGAGGCGTGCCGCAGCTCCACGAGGCCTTCATCGCTGTTCGGCTTTAGTTTCACGGTAGTAAGCTTTTCAAGACTCCTAGGGACCTTTCTTCAGCCCCCGTTTCGGTACCAGAACACTGAATACAGCCAGGAAGCTCTGGTCCTGTTAAGCAACTTCCAGCCCCGTAGGCCTTTTGGAACACCCCCGGGTTGGCTAGCAAAATGCAACCCACTGCACACTTCCTTGGGAGAGCCAGATTACCTCAGGTTTACACAGGATTCAGGAAGACAGTTCCAGACTGTCCTACATGCAACGGATGTAATCTCGTTCCCCTAGCCGAACTCCATAGAGAAAAACTCTTTCTAATCCCTTTTCAGATTTCACTCTTAGAGCCACGCATCCTCAAGGAGGTGGTCGGCTTGCATTCCAAGTAAAACACAAACACGGTTCTTGGTGTAACACTGCAGGCCTGTGGAAGATGAACAGGACCCTAAGTCTCCCTCGCCCATCCTTTGTTTAGGCACTTCACTGCACGCAGAACACCGGTCGAAGAACCAATTTGATTCAGTGAAAGCCCCAGTGAGTAACTCGAGTCTCTTTTTACGTTTAGCGTCGACATGTGCTTAGGCTGCGTGTCAACCTAGAAATGGGAGACTGATGGCACAAGGCTTGTTTTCCCATTTGGAAAGCTCCGTTCATGCGGCCTCGAAGCTACCTGAAAAGCATTGTTGTGACCGGGCTTTTACTCACTGCCGGCATGGCTCAGAGAAGAAAATGAGTTTTCGCGAAGGAAACCTTGGGCTTCCAGTTCCTACTTGGAGGCTCGTCCTGCTCTGCCCTATACGTAAAGTGAAAGTCAACGTGAGCACTAGCCTCGAAGGAAGGCCCTGATTTCCCTTGCCGAAAGGAAGGCATGCAGCAACTCCATGAGGCTTTAATGGCTCTTCTGCTTTAGTTTAAGGTAGTAAGCTTTTCAGGTCTCCTAGGACTGTCGCGTCAGCACCCGTTTCCGTTCCAGAATATTGGGTACCCCCAGGATGCCCTGGGCCTGTTAAGCAACCTCCAGCCCCGTAGGCCCTTTGGAGGACCCCTGTGTTTGCCGAGTGAGGGGCAACACACTGCACTCTTCCTTGGGAATGATACATTTCCTCAGCTCTACAGCAGCTTCAGGAACACAGGTCTAGAATCTCCAGCCCTCCAAGGAAGTCGGCCTCCTTGCCCGAGGTGGGCTAACGTGAGGAGATCACTCTGCTCATATTTCCTTCTAACACCTCTTACCTGAATCACCCATCCCTCAAGGAGACTGTCGGAGTGCGTTCCAAGGGAAACATAAGCACAGTTCTTGGTGTAACCCTGCAGGCTTTCGGAAGATTGACAGGCCCCTTTGCGGACCTCGAGCATTCCTCCTTTAGGCAGCTCACTACACGCACAATAGCGGGCGGAGGAAAGGGTGATTCAGGGGAGGGCCCAGGAGGTAACTTGAGTCTCCTTTGAGTTGTTGGAATCCACATGTACTTCTGCAGCCTGTCAACATGGAAAAGGGAGAGTGATGGCACAAGGCTTCTTTTCCCAGTTTGAAAGCTCCATTGATGCGGACTTGACGCTACCTGAAAAGCATTGTTGTTGTCGTGGTTTTCCTCACTGTCGGCATGGTTCTGAGAAGAAGATGAGTTTGCCCGGAAGAAACCTTTGGCTTCCAGTTCCTACTTGGAAGCTCATCCTGCTCTGCTCTATACCTAAAGTGAAACACAATGGGAGCACGAGCCTCGAAGTAAGGCCCTGATTTGCTTTGCCAAACTGGAGGCGTGCCGCAGCTCCACGAGGCCTTCATGGCGGATCGGCTTTAGTTTCACGGTAGTAAGCTTTTCAAGACTCCTAGGGACCTTTCTTCAGCCCCCGTTTCGGTACCAGAACACTGAGTACAGCCAGGAAGCTCTGGACCTGTTAAGCAACTTCCAGCCCCGTGGGCCTTTTGGAACACCCCCGGGTTGGCTAGCGAAATGCAACCCACTACACACTTCCTTGGGAGAGCCAGATTACCTCAGGTTTACACAGGATTCAGGAAGACAGTTCCAGACTGTCCTACATGCAATGGATGTAATCTCGTTCCCCTAGCCGAACTCCATAGAGAAAAACACTCTCTTTCTAATCCCTTTTCAGATTTCACTCTTAGAGCCACGCATCCTCAAGGAGGTGGTCGGCTTGCATTCCAAGTAAAACACAAACACGGTTCTTGGTGTAACACCGCAGGCCTGTGGAAGATGAACAGGACCCTAAGTCTCCCTCGCCCATCCTTTGTTTAGGCACTTCACTGCACGGAGAACACCGGTCGAAGAACCAATTTGATTCAGTGAAAGCCCCAGTGAGTAACTCGAGTCTCTTTTTACGTTTAGCGTCGACATGTGCTTAGGCTGCGTGTCAACCTAGAAATGGGAGACTGATGGCACAAGGCTTGTTTTCCCATTTGGAAAGCTCCGTTCATGCGGCCTCGAAGCTACCTGAAAAGCATTGTTGTGACCGGGCTTTTACTCACTGCCGGCATGGCTCAGAGAAGAAAATGAGTTTTCGCGAAGGAAACCTTGGGCTTCCAGTTCCTACTTGGAGGCTCGTCCTGCTCTGCCCTTATACGTAAAGTGAAAGTCAATGTGAGCACTAGCCTCGAAGGAAGGCCCTGATTTCCCTTGCCGAAAGGAAGGCATGCAGCAACTCCATGAGGCCTTAATGGCTCTTCTGCTTTAGTTTAAGGTAGTAAGCTTTTCAGGTCTCCTAGGACTGTCGCGTCAGCACCCGTTTCCGTTCCAGAATATTGGGTACCCCCAGGATGCCCTGGGCCTGTTAAGCAACATCCAGCCCCGTAGGCCCTTTGGAGGACCCCTGTGTTTGCCGAGTGAGGGGCAACACACTGCACTCTTCCTTGGGAATGATACATTTCCTCAGCTCTACAGCAGCTTCAGGAACACAGGTCTAGAATCTCCAGCCCTCCAAGGAAGTCGGCTTCCTTGCCCGAGGTGGGCTAACGTGAGGAGATCACTCTGCTCATATTTCCTTCTAACACCTCTTACCTGAATCACCCATCCCTCAAGGAGACTGTCGGAGTGCGTTCCAACGGCAACATAAGCACAGTTCTTGGTGTAACCCTGCAGGCTTTCGGAAGATTCACAGGCCCCTTTGCGGACCTCGAGCATTCCTCCTTTAGGCAGCTCACTACACGCACAATAGCGGGCGGAGGAAAGGGTGATTCAGGGGAGGGCCCAGGAGGTAACTTGAGTCTCCTTTGAGTTGTTGGAATCCACATGTACTTCTGCAGCCTGTCAACATGGAAAAGGGAGAGTGATGGCACAAGGCTTCTTTTCCCAGTTTGAAAGCTCCATTGATGCGGACTTGACGCTACCTGAAAAGCATTGTTGTTGTCGTGGTTTTCCTCACTGTCGGCATGGTTCTGAGAAGAAGATGAGTTTGCCCGGAAGAAACCTTTGGCTTCCAGTTCCTACTTGGAAGCTCATCCTGCTCTGCTCTATACCTAAAGTGAAACACAATGGGAGCACGAGCCTCGAAGTAAGGCCCTGATTTGCTTTGCCAAACTGGAGGCGTGCCGCTGCTACACGAGGCCTTCATCGCGGTTCGGCTTTAGTTTCACGGTAGTAAGCTTTTCAAGACTCCTAGGGACCTTTCTTCAGCCCCCGTTTCGGTACCAGAACACTGAGTACAGCCAGGAAGCTCTGGTCCTGTTAAGCAACTTCCAGCCCCGTAGGCCTTTTGGAACACCCCCGGGTTGGCTAGCGAAATGCACCCCACTGCACACTTCCTTGGGAGAGCCAGATTACCTCAGGTTTACACAGGATTCAGGAAGACAGTTCCAGACTGTCCTACATGCAACGGATGTAATCTCGTTCCCCTAGCCGAACTCCATAGAGAAAAACACTCTCTTTCTAATCCCTTTTCAGATTTCACTCTTAGAGCCACGCATCCTCAAGGAGGTGGTCGGCTTGCATTCCAAGTAAAACACAAACACGGTTCTTGGTGTAACACTGCAGGCCTGTGGAAGATGAACAGGACCCTAAGTCTCCCTCGCCCATCCTTTGTTTAGGCACTTCACTGCACGCAGAACACCGGTCGAAGAACCAATTTGATTCAGTGAAAGCCCCAGTGAGTAACTCGAGTCTCTTTGGACGTTTAGCGTCGACATGTGCTTAGGCTGCGTGTCAACCTAGAAATGGGAGACTGATGGCACAAGGCTTGTTTTCCCATTTGGAAAGCTCCGTTCATGCGGCCTCGAAGCTACCTGAAAAGCATTGTTGTGACCGGGCTTTTACTCACTGCCGGCATCGCTCAGAGAAGAAAATGAGTTTTCGCGAAGGAAACCTTGGGCTTCCATTTCCTACTTGGAGGCTCGTCCTGCTCTGCCCTTATACGTAAAGTGAAAGTCAATGTGAGCACTAGCCTCGAAGGAAGGCCCTGATTTCCCTTGCCGAAAGAAAGGCATGCAGCAACTCCATGAGGCCTTAATGGCTCTTCTGCTTTAGTTTAAGGTAGTAAGCTTTTCAGGTCTCCTAGGACTGTCGCGTCAGCACCCGTTTCCGTTCCAGAATATTGGGTACCCCCAGGATGCCCTGGGCCTGTTAAGCAACATCCAGCCCCGTAGGCCCTTTGGAGGACCCCTGTGTTTGCCGAGTGAGGGGCAACACACTGCACTCTTCCTTGGGAATGATACATTTCCTCAGCTCTACAGCAGCTTCAGGAACACAGGTCTAGAATCTCCAGCCCTCCAAGGAAGTCGGCTTCCTTGCCCGAGGTGGGCTAACGTGAGGAGATCACTCTGCTCATATTTCCTTCTAACACCTCTTACCTGAATCACCCATCCCTCAAGGAGACTGTCGGAGTGCGTTCCAAGGGAAACATAAGCACAGTTCTTGGTGTAACCCTGCAGGCTTTCGGAAGATTCACAGGCCCCTTTGCGGACCTCGAGCATTCCTCCTTTAGGCAGCTCACTACACGCACAATAGCGGGCGGAGGAAAGGGTGATTCAGGGGAGGGCCCAGGAGGTAACTTGAGTCTCCTTTGAGTTGTTGGAATCCACATGTACTTCTGCAGCCTGTCAACATGGAAAAGGGAGAGTGATGGCACAAGGCTTCTTTTCCCAGTTTGAAAGCTCCATTGATGCGGACTTGACGCTACCTGAAAAGCATTGTTGTTGTCGTGGTTTTCCTCACTGTCGGCATGGTTCTGAGAAGAAGATGAGTTTGCCCGGAAGAAACCTTTGGCTTCCAGTTCCTACTTGGAAGCTCATCCTGCTCTGCTCTATACCTAAAGTGAAACACAATGGGAGCACGAGCCTCGAAGTAAGGCCCTGATTTGCTTTGCCAAACTGGAGGCGTGCCGCAGCTCCACGAGGCCTTCATGGCGGATCGGCTTTAGTTTCACGGTAGTAAGCTTTTCAAGACTCCTAGGGACCTTTCTTCAGCCCCCGTTTCGGTACCAGAACACTGAGTACAGCCAGGAAGCTCTGGTCCTGTTAAGCAACTTCCAGCCCCGTAGGCCTTTTGGAACACCCCCGGGTTGGCTAGCGAAATGCAACCCACTACACACTTCCTTGGGAGAGCCAGATTACCTCAGGTTTACACAGGATTCAGGAAGACAGTTCCAGACTGTCCTACATGCAATGGATGTAATCTCGTTCCCCTAGCCGAACTCCATAGAGAGAAACACTCTCTTTCTAATCCCTTTTCAGATTTCACTCTTAGAGCCACGCATCCTCAAGGAGGTGGTCGGCTTGCATTCCAAGTAAAACACAAACACGGTTCTTGGTGTAACACCGCAGGCCTGTGGAAGATGAACAGGACCCTAAGTCTCCCTCGCCCATCCTTTGTTTAGGCACTTCACTGCACGCAGAACACCGGTCGAAGAACCAATTTGATTCAGTGAAAGCCCCAGTGAGTAACTCGAGTCTCTTTGGACGTTTAGCGTCGACATGTGCTTAGGCTGCGTGTCAACCTAGAAATGGGAGACTGATGGCACAAGGCTTGTTTTCCCATTTGGAAAGCTCCGTTCATGCGGCCTCGAAGCTACCTGAAAAGCATTGTTGTGACCGGGCTTTTACTCACTGCCGGCATGGCTCAGAGAAGAAAATGAGTTTTCGCGAAGGAAACCTTGGGCTTCCAGTTCCTACTTGGAGGCTCGTCCTGCTCTGCCCTTATACGTAAAGTGAAAGTCAATGTGAGCACTAGCCTCGAAGGAAGGCCCTGATTTCCCTTGCCGAAAGGAAGGCATGCAGCAACTCCATGAGGCCTTAATGGCTCTTCTGCTTTAGTTTAAGGTAGTAAGCTTTTCAGGTCTCCTAGGACTGTCGCGTCAGCACCCGTTTCCGTTCCAGAATATTGGGTACCCCCAGGATGCCCTGGGCCTGTTAAGCAACATCCAGCCCCGTAGGCCCTTTGGAGGACCCCTGTGTTTGCCGAGTGAGGGGCAACACACTGCACTCTTCCTTGGGAATGATACATTTCCTCAGCTCTACAGCAGCTTCAGGAACACAGGTCTAGAATCTCCAGCCCTCCAAGGAAGTCGGCCTCCTTGCCCGAGGTGGGCTAACGTGAGGAGATCACTCTGCTCATATTTCCTTCTAACACCTCTTACCTGAATCACCCATCCCTCAAGGAGACTGTCGGAGTGCGTTCCAACGGCAACATAAGCACAGTTCTTGGTGTAACCCTGCAGGCTTTCGGAAGATTCACAGGCCCCTTTGCGGACCTCGAGCATTCCTCCTTTAGGCAGCTCACTACACGCACAATAGCGGGCGGAGGAAAGGGTGATTCAGGGGAGGGCCCAGGAGGTAACTTGAGTCTCCTTTGAGTTGTTGGAATCCACATGTACTTCTGCAGCCTGTCAACATGGAAAAGGGAGAGTGATGGCACAAGGCTTCTTTTCCCAGTTTGAAAGCTCCATTGATGCGGACTTGACGCTACCTGAAAAGCATTGTTGTTGTCGTGGTTTTCCTCACTGTCGGCATGGTTCTGAGAAGAAGATGAGTTTGCCCGGAAGAAACCTTTGGCTTCCAGTTCCTACTTGGAAGCTCATCCTGCTCTGCTCTATACCTAAAGTGAAACACAATGGGAGCACGAGCCTCGAAGTAAGGCCCTGATTTGCTTTGCCAAACTGGAGGCGTGCCGCAGCTCCACGAGGCCTTCATGGCGGATCGGCTTTAGTTTCACGGTAGTAAGCTTTTCAAGACTCCTAGGGACCTTTCTTCAGCCCCCGTTTCGGTACCAGAACACTGAATACAGCCAGGAAGCTCTGGTCCTGTTAAGCAACTTCCAGCCCCGTAGGCCTTTTGGAACACCCCCGGGTTGGCTAGCGAAATGCAACCCACTACACACTTCCTTGGGAGAGCCAGATTACCTCAGGTTTACACAGGATTCAGGAAGACAGTTCCAGACTGTCCTACATGCAATGGATGTAATCTCGTTCCCCTAGCCGAACTCCATAGAGAGAAACACTCTCTTTCTAATCCCTTTTCAGATTTCACTCTTAGAGCCACGCATCCTCAAGGAGGTGGTCGGCTTGCATTCCAAGTAAAACACAAACACGGTTCTTGGTGTAACACCGCAGGCCTGTGGAAGATGAACAGGACCCTAAGTCTCCCTCGCCCATCCTTTGTTTAGGCACTTCACTGCACGCAGAACACCGGTCGAAGAACCAATTTGATTCAGTGAAAGCCCCAGTGAGTAACTCGAGTCTCTTTGGACGTTTAGCGTCGACATGTGCTTAGGCTGCGTGTCAACCTAGAAATGGGAGACTGATGGCACAAGGCTTGTTTTCCCATTTGGAAAGCTCCGTTCATGCGGCCTCGAAGCTACCTGAAAAGCATTGTTGTGACCGGGCTTTTACTCACTGCCGGCATGGCTCAGAGAAGAAAATGAGTTTTCGCGAAGGAAACCTTGGGCTTCCAGTTCCTACTTGGAGGCTCGTCCTGCTCTGCCCTTATACGTAAAGTGAAAGTCAATGTGAGCACTAGCCTCGAAGGAAGGCCCTGATTTCCCTTGCCGAAAGGAAGGCATGCAGCAACTCCATGAGGCCTTAATGGCTCTTCTGCTTTAGTTTAAGGTAGTAAGCTTTTCAGGTCTCCTAGGACTGTCGCGTCAGCACCCGTTTCCGTTCCAGAATATTGGGTACCCCCAGGATGCCCTGGGCCTGTTAAGCAACATCCAGCCCCGTAGGCCCTTTGGAGGACCCCTGTGTTTGCCGAGTGAGGGGCAACACACTGCACTCTTCCTTGGGAATGATACATTTCCTCAGCTCTACAGCAGCTTCAGGAACACAGGTCTAGAATCTCCAGCCCTCCAAGGAAGTCGGCTTCCTTGCCCGAGGTGGGCTAACGTGAGGAGATCACTCTGCTCATATTTCCTTCTAACACCTCTTACCTGAATCACCCATCCCTCAAGGAGACTGTCGGAGTGCGTTCCAACGGCAACATAAGCACAGTTCTTGGTGTAACCCTGCAGGCTTTCGGAAGATTGACAGGCCCCTTTGCGGACCTGGAGCATTCCTCCTTTAGGCAGCTCACTACACGCACAATAGCGGGCGGAGGAAAGGGTGATTCAGGGGAGGGCCCAGGAGGTAACTTGAGTCTCCTTTGAGTTGTTGGAATCCACATGTACTTCTGCAGCCTGTCAACATGGAAAAGGGAGAGTGATGGCACAAGGCTTCTTTTCCCAGTTTGAAAGCTCCATTGATGCGGACTTGACGCTACCTGAAAAGCATTGTTGTTGTCGTGGTTTTCCTCACTGTCGGCATGGTTCTGAGAAGAAGATGAGTTTGCCCGGAAGAAACCTTTGGCTTCCAGTTCCTACTTGGAAGCTCATCCTGCTCTGCTCTATACCTAAAGTGAAACACAATGGGAGCACGAGCCTCGAAGTAAGGCCCTGATTTGCTTTGCCAAACTGGAGGCGTGCCGCAGCTCCACGAGGCCTTCATGGCGGATCGGCTTTAGTTTCACGGTAGTAAGCTTTTCAAGACTCCTAGGGACCTTTCTTCAGCCCCCGTTTCGGTACCAGAACACTGAGTACAGCCAGGAAGCTCTGGTCCTGTTAAGCAACTTCCAGCCCCGTAGGCCTTTTGGAACACCCCCGGGTTGGCTAGCGAAATGCAACCCACTACACACTTCCTTGGGAGAGCCAGATTACCTCAGGTTTACACAGGATTCAGGAAGACAGTTCCAGACTGTCCTACATGCAATGGATGTAATCTCGTTCCCCTAGCCGAACTCCATAGAGAAAAACACTCTCTTTCTAATCCCTTTTCAGATTTCACTCTTAGAGCCACGCATCCTCAAGGAGGTGGTCGGCTTGCATTCCAAGTAAAACACAAGCACGGTTCTTGGTGTAACACCGCAGGCCTGTGGAAGATGAACAGGACCCTAAGTCTCCCTCGCCCATCCTTTGTTTAGGCACTTCACTGCACGCAGAACACCGGTCGAAGAACCAATTTGATTCAGTGAAAGCCCCAGTGAGTAACTCGAGTCTCTTTGGACGTTTAGCGTCGACATGTGCTTAGGCTGCGTGTCAACCTAGAAATGGGAGACTGATGGCACAAGGCTTGTTTTCCCATTTGGAAAGCTCCGTTCATGCGGCCTCGAAGCTACCTGAAAAGCATTGTTGTGACCGGGCTTTTACTCACTGCCGGCATGGCTCAGAGAAGAAAATGAGTTTTCGCGAAGGAAACCTTGGGCTTCCAGTTCCTACTTGGAGGCTCGTCCTGCTCTGCCCTTATACGTAAAGTGAAAGTCAATGTGAGCACTAGCCTCGAAGGAAGGCCCTGATTTCCCTTGCCGAAAGGAAGGCATGCAGCAACTCCATGAGGCCTTAATGGCTCTTCTGCTTTAGTTTAAGGTAGTAAGCTTTTCAGGTCTCCTAGGACTGTCGCGTCAGCACCCGTTTCCGTTCCAGAATATTGGGTACCCCTAGGATGCCCTGGGCCTGTTAAGCAACATCCAGCCCCGTAGGACCTTTGGAGGACCCCTGTGTTTGCCGAGTGAGGGGCAACACACTGCACTCTTCCTTGGGAATGATACATTTCCTCAGCTCTACAGCAGCTTCAGGAACACAGGTCTAGAATCTCCAGCCCTCCAAGGAAGTCGGCTTCCTTGCCCGAGGTGGGCTAACGTGAGGAGATCACTCTGCTCATATTTCCTTCTAACACCTCTTACCTGAATCACCCATCCCTCAAGGAGACTGTCGGAGTGCGTTCCAACGGCAACATAAGCACAGTTCTTGGTGTAACACTGCAGGCTTTCGGAAGATTGACAGGCCCCTTTGCGGACCTCGAGCATTCCTCCTTTAGGCAGCTCACTACACGCACAATAGCGGGCGGAGGAAAGGGTGATTCAGGGGAGGGCCCAGGAGGTAACTTGAGTCTCCTTTGAGTTGTTGGAATCCACATGTACTTCTGCAGCCTGTCAACATGGAAAAGGGAGAGTGATGGCACAAGGCTTCTTTTCCCAGTTTGAAAGCTCCATTGATGCGGACTTGACGCTACCTGAAAAGCATTGTTGTTGTCGTGGTTTTCCTCACTGTCGGCATGGTTCTGAGAAGAAGATGAGTTTGCCCGGAAGAAACCTTTGGCTTCCAGTTCCTACTTGGAAGCTCATCCTGCTCTGCTCTATACCTAAAGTAAAACACAATGGGAGCACGAGCCTCGAAGTAAGGCCCTGATTTGCTTTGCCAAACTGGAGGCGTGCCGCAGCTCCACGAGGCCTTCATGGCGGTTCGGCTTTAGTTTCACGGTAGTAAGCTTTTCAAGACTCCTAGGGACCTTTCTTCAGCCCCCGTTTCGGTACCAGAACACTGAGTACAGCCAGGAAGCTCTGGTCCTGTTAAGCAACTTCCAGCCCCGTAGGCCTTTTGGAACACCCCCAGGTAGGCTAGCGAAATGCAACCCACTACACACTTCCTTGGGAGAGCCAGATTACCTCAGGTTTACACAGGATTCAGGAAGACAGTTCCAGACTGTCCTACATGCAACGGATGTAATCTCGTTCACCTAGCCGAACTCCATAGAGAAAAACACTCTCTTTCTAATCCCTTTTCAGATTTCACTCTTAGAGCCACGCATCCTCAAGGAGGTGGTCGGCTTGCATTCCAAGTAAAACACAAACACGGTTCTTGGTGTAACACCGCAGGCCTGTGGAAGATGAACAGGACCCTAAGTCTCCCTCGCCCATCCTTTGTTTAGGCACTTCACTGCACGCAGAACACCGGTCGAAGAACCAATTTGATTCAGTGAAAGCCCCAGTGAGTAACTCGAGTCTCTTTGGACGTTTAGCGTCGACATGTGCTTAGGCTGCGTGTCAACCTAGAAATGGGAGACTGATGGCACAAGGCTTGTTTTCCCATTTGGAAAGCTCCGTTCATGCGGCCTCGAAGCTACCTGAAAAGCATTGTTGTGACCGGGCTTTTACTCACTGCCGGCATGGCTCAGAGAAGAAAATGAGTTTTCGCGAAGGAAACCTTGGGCTTTCAGTTCCTACTTGGAGGCTCGTCCTGCTCTGCTCTTATACGTAAAGTGAAAGTCAATGTGAGCACTAGCCTCGAAGGAAGGCCCTGATTTCCCTTGCCGAATGGAAGGCATGCAGCAACTCCATGAGGCCTTAATGGCTCTTCTGCTTTAGTTTAAGGTAGAAGCTTTTCAGGTCTCCTAGGACTGTCGCGTCAGCACCCGTTTCCGTTCCAGAATATTGGGTACCCCCAGGATGCCCTGGGCCTGTTAAGCAACATCCAGCCCCGTAGGCCCTTTGGAGGACCCCTGTGTTTGCCGAGTGAGGGGCAACACACTGCACTCTTCCTTGGGAATGATACATTTCCTCAGCTCTACAGCAGCTTCAGGAACACAGGTCTAGAATCTCCAGCCCTCCAAGGAAGTCGGCTTCCTTGCCCGAGGTGGGCTAAC